>NC_044981.1:150138384-151464430 GCF_008728515.1 Papio anubis
GATGATGTTGGCCTCATAAAATGAGTTAGGGAGGATTCCCTCTTTTTTTTTAATTAAAAAGCAAAAACAACAAAAAAAATCAAAGTACACAGGCAACAAAGAGCATGATGAAAGCAATAGTACCTCACATTTAATACTAACATTGAATGTAAATGGCCTAAATGCTCCACTTAAAAGATACAGAACTGCTGAATGGATAAGAACTCACCAATCAACTATCTGCTGCCTTCAGGAGACTCACTTAACACATAAAGACTCACACAAACTTAAAGTAAAGGGGTGGAAAAAAGCATTTCATGCAAATGGACACCAAAAGTGAGCAGGAGTAACTATTATTATATCACACAAAACAAACTTTAAAGCAACAGCAGTTAAAAGAGACAAAGAGGGACAGTATATAATTTTAAAAGGCCTCGTCCAACAGAAACTATCACAATCCTAAACATATGTGCACCTAACACTGGAGTTCCCAAATTTATGAAACAATTACTAATAGATCTAAGAAATTAGATAGACAGCAACACAATAATAGTGGGAAACTTCAAAACTTGGTATTATTGAACATTAAAAAATTTGTGTTTGTTTTATGGAGAAAAGTAGAACGCTATGTGTATTTCTCTGACGTTATCTATGGTATTCTTCATTGAATAGAAATAACTAATTTTGATAGAGTCAAATTAGTGATTTTTTTTTTGTCTTTTGGTGTGTACTTCTGCATTTTATTGAAGAAATTTCTACCCCAAGATGACAAAGATCTTCTACATTTTTTTCTATTTATATTATAGTTTTACTTTCCCATTTAGATTTTTTAAATTGATTTGGAATTTACTCTTCTATGTTGTTTGAAATAGGGTTCAACTTCATTTTATATATATATATATATATGTATATGTATATGTTAATGAGCAATCCATATCTTGCTGTCCAATGCACATGGAGGCCAATATCAGGCACCAACTTTTGGGAAAAGAAAAGGCTTTGCTACAAATTGACTGGCAAGGAGACAGGAGGAAATGCTCAAACTTATCTCCCTAAGCTGGGGATTGGGTCAGGTTTTATATGATAGGGTAATGAAGTGTTATCAGACTGGATCTTGCAATGAAGTAATGCTGGGAGGCATGACCTTACTGGATCCTGCCAAGGGGTAAGATTAGGGCTCAATCTAATTGAATCCTGGATCCTGCCATGCAGTGTCCATTTCTTAATTCAGTCCTCATTCCTCAGTCTGAATACTTAAGTTGCACCTTTGATTGCAGGTTTGGTTTATCTGGGC
Organism: Papio anubis; assembly: GCF_008728515.1. NCBI lineage: Eukaryota > Metazoa > Chordata > Mammalia > Primates > Cercopithecidae > Papio > Papio anubis. The sequence goes on from NC_044981.1 coordinate 150,139,658, forward strand.
ATGCTCAGGGTAGGTGATCCTCAACCTAAGGGTCTATGTAAAAAACTCACAACTTTGTTACATAAAAGTTGAGCCAGGTATTTTATTCTCTTTGAAGCTATTGTGAATGGGAGTTCATTCATGATTTGGCTCTCTGTTTGTCTGTTACTGGTGTATAAGAATGCTTGTGATTTTTGCACGTTGATTTTGTATCCTGAGACTTTGCTGAAGTTGCTTATCAGCTTAAGGAGATTTTGGGCTGAGACGATGGGGTTTTCTAAATATACAATCATGTCATCTGCAAACAGGGACAATTTGACTTCTTCTTTTCCTAACTGAATACCCTTTATTTCTTTCTCTTCCTGATTACCCTAGCCAGAACTTCCAACACTACGTTGAATAGGAGTGGTGAGAGAGGCTCTCTTGGTACTGTTTTTCACACACACAAAAAAAGATATTTTTATTTTTAATAAAATCTAGCTTGTCAATTCTAGATTTTGGTATTATATCTAAAAAGTTATCATCAAATCCAAGGTCATCTAGATTTTCTTCTATTTCATCTTCTAGGATTTGTATAGTTTTCTAATTTAAATTTACATCTGGATTCATTTTGAATTAATAGATTATAAAATCTGAGTATAGATTTATTTTATTTTTACATGTGGATATCTTATCACCTTTGTTGCAAAGGCTAGTTTTCCTTCTTTGCATTGCCTTTGCTCCTTTTTCAAAAATTACTTGACTATATGTCAGTTCCTGGACTCTTGCCTCTGTTACACTGATCTATTTGTCTATGTTTTCACCAATACTACAGTGTCTTTATTACTGCAGCTTCATAGTAAGTCTTGAAGTCAGGTAGTTTTATTCCTCCAAACTAATTGATATTGTTTATTCCTTACATACCCTCATGGGTATTCTGGCTATTCTGTGTGTCTCTTCATACAAACTTCAGAGTAAGTTTTTGAGTATCCACAAAATAACTTGCTAGGATTTTGATAGTGACTTCCTGAATCTATAGATCAAGTTAGGAAAAAATGACATATTGACAATATTGAGTTTACCTACTCATGAATATGGAATGTCTCTCCATTTATTTAATTATTCTTTGATTTATTTCATCAGAGTTTTTTAGTTTTTCCCATGTAGATCTTATACATATCTTGTTAGATTCATAGCTAAGTATTTTTTGAGGCATACTAGTGTAAATGGCATTGTGATTTTAATGTCAAATTCCACTTATAGTGGTGTATAGGAAAACAATCAACTTTTTAATATTAACCTTGCATTCTGTAACTTTGCTATAATCACTTACTAGTTCTTTAAGTTTTGTTGACAGTTCTTTTGGATTTTCTACATTGAGGATTATGACATCTGTGAAAAAAAGACAGTTTAATTTTCTTCTTCCCAGTCAGAATATCTTTTATTTCCCATTCTTGCTTACATGCATTATTGAGGACCTCCAGTAATACGTTGAAACGGGTGGTGAGGGATGGAACATTTTTAACTTGCTCTTGATCTTAGTGAAAAGAATTCTAGTTTCTGACTATGAAGCATGATGCTAGCTGTATACTTCTTGTAAATATTCTTTATCAAATTGAATAAATTTCCCTCTCTTCTTATTTTACAGGGAGTTTGTTATTTTTTAATGAATGACTGTTGGATTTTATCCAATGTTTTTTCTGCATATTTTGATATGATCATTTAAATTGTTTAGCATATTAACATGATAGATTACAATAATTAATTTTAAATGATGAATGAGCTTTACATACCTGAATAAATCCCACTTAGTCATGGTGTATAATTCTTATTATATATTGTTGTGATTTGATTTGCTAATACTTTGTGGAGAATTTTTGCATCTATGTTCATAAGATATATTGTAGTTTTCTTGAAACATCTCTTGTCAATTTTTGGTATTAAGGTAATATTGGCCTTATTGGATGAGTTACAAGTATTCCCTCTGCTTCTGTCTTCTGAAAGAGATTTTAGAAAATGGTACAATTTTTTTCTTTAAATATTTGGTAGAATTCACCGGTGAACCCATCTGGGCCTGGTATTTTCTATTTTGGAAGGTTATTAATTATTGTCTAAGTTTATTTAATAGGTATGTTTACATACATGTTGTCTATTTCTTCTCATTTGAGTTTTTTAAAAATGTGTCTTTCAAGGAATTATTTCATTTCATGTAGGCTTTTACATTTGTGGGCATAGGGTTGTTCATAATTTTCATTTATTACCTTTTCAATATGCATGGGATCCTTAATGACAGCCTCTCTTTATATCTCATATATGTATTTTGTGTTCTGTTTCTTTGCCTAATTAGTGCTTTATCAATTTTATTGATCTTTTCAAAGAACTAGATTTTGGTTTCATTGATTTTTGTCTATTTCATATTTTTAATTTTATTTATTTTTGCTCTAATTTATTTTTCCTGCTTACTTTGGATTTAATTTGCTCTTCTTTTTCTAGTTTCCTAAAGTGGAAGCTTAGATAGTTTATTTTAGATCATTTTAATTTCTCTAATATATGCATTCAATGCTGTAAATTTCCCTCTAAGTAGTGCTTTCACTGCATCCCAAAATTTTTGATGAGTTGTTATCATTTTTGTTTAAAAATAGTTTTTAATTTCTCTTGAGATTTTCTCTTTGACTCATGTATTATTTAAAAGTGTGTTGTTTAGTCTCCCAGTATTTTCAGATTTTCTAGCTATTTTTCTGTCACCGATATCTAGTTTAATTATATTGTGGTCTGAGAGAATTGTACAATTTTTTTTTAACTTGTTAGGGTATGTTTCATGGCCCAGTATGTGGTCTACCCTAGTGAATGTTCCATGTGAACTCGAGAAGAATGTGTACTCTGTTGTTCTTGGATAGTCTATAAATGTCAATTATACTCAGTTGATTCATCGTGTTGTTGAGTTTAATGTCCTTGATGATATTCTGCCTGTTAGATCTGTCCATTTCTGATAGACTGGCATTGAAGTCTCTGTAAAAGTGGCTAGTTCAGTTTTTCCCTCGGACATTTTTGATGTTCTATTTTTAGTCACATACATGTTAAAGATTATTATGTCTTCTTGGATAATTGGCTTCTTTAGCATCATTTAATATCCCTCTTTTTCTAACTTTCTTTACTCTGAAGTCCGCTCTATCTAAAATTAATGTAGCTATACTCCCTTTCCTTTGCTTAGTGTTAACATAGTATACCTTTCTGCATCTATTTCGGTGTGTGTTTTTACATTTAAAGTTGATGTCTTATAAAGACAACCCACTTTAAAATTTGGCATTATTGATCCTGTCTGAAAATCTCTGTCTTTTAATTGGTATGTCCAGGACATTGTCATTGAAAATGATTACCGATACAACTGGATTAATATCTACCATACTTGTTACTGTTTTCTACTTGTTAATCTTGTTCTTTGTTTGTGTTTTCATCTTCCACCTTTTTCCTGCCCTTCACGGTTTTAAATAAGCATTTCATATAACTCAATTTTCTCTCAATTCTTAGTATATCAATTATATGTTTAAAATGCTTTTAAGTTAAAAACACATAGGTTGCCCTATATTTTGCAATACAGATTTACAAGTAATCAAAGTTCACTTTTGAGTAACACTATACTGCTTCATGGGTAGTGGCAGTAACTTATAACAACAAAATCATGCTATTTCTTCCCTCTCATTCCTTGTATTATGTGGTCATTCATTTCACCTATACTAAACATACACATATGCATAAGCATACATAATTGAGTTAATTGTTGCTATATTATTGTGAATAAACATATTTATTAAATGAATTGTGACTGTGGAAAAAATTAATGTTTTAAAATCTATATCTATTCCTTCTACAATGTCCTTTCTTTATGTAGATATGAGTTTCTGACTGGTATAATTTTTCTTCTCTTTAAATAACTTTTTTAAACGTTTCTTGTAAGGAAGCTATACTGGCAACACATTTTCTCAATTTTTGTTTGTCTGAGAAAGAAGTCTTAATTTTTCCTTTACTTTTGAAAGAGAATTTCATTTGTTACAGAATTCTGAGCTGATGTTTTCTTCCTATCAACATTTTAAATATTACACTTTACTCTTTTGTGCTGCATGATTTTGGGGAAGCCAAATGTAATTCTTTTCTCTGCTCCTCTATAGGTAAGATTCTTTTTCTCTCTGGTTTCTATCAGGACTTTTTAGTTTTGATTTTCTACAGTTTGAATACGATGTTCTTAGATGTTGGGGTTTTAACTTATTTTGCTTTTTTTCAGAATTTTTGGCATTTATCCTACTATTAGTGTTTTCTTGAGCTTCTTGGAACTATAGTTTGGAACACTAATTTTGGGAAAATTTTCAGTGATGATTGTTTCAAATATATTTTCTGTTCCTTTCTCTCTTCTTTTTCCTTCCAATATTCCAATTAACATACGCCATACCTTTCATAGTTGTTCTGCAGTTCCTGGACATTCTGTTCTATTTTTTTCAGTCTTTTTATTCTTTGCTTTGTAGTTTTAGAGTTTTCTATTGAGATATCTTAAAGCTTAGAGATTCCTCAGTTGTGTTAGTCTAATAAGCCCATCAAGGCATTCTTCATTTCTGTTACAGTGTTTTTGATTCTAGAATTTCTTTCTTTTTTTTTTTTTTTAGTCTCTGATAAAACAGATTTTATTTTTTTTATTTATTTATTTATTATTATTATTATACTTTAAGTTCTAGGGTACATGTGCATAACGTGCAGGTTTGTTACATATGTATACTTGTGCCATGTTGCTGTGCTGCACCCATCAACTCGCCAGCACCCATCAACTCGTCATTTACATTAGGTATAACTCCCAATGCAATCCCTCCCCCCTTCCCCCTCCCCATGATAGGCCCCGGTGTGTGATGTTCCCCTTCCCCAGTCCAAGTGATCTCATTGTTCAGTTCCCACCTATGAGTGAGAACATGTGGTGTTTGGTTTTCTGTTCTTGTGATAGTTTGCTAAGAATGATGGTTTCCAGCTGCATCCATGTCCCTACAAAGGACACAAACTCATCCTTTTTTATGGCTGCATAGTATTCCATGGTGTATATGTGCCACATTTTCTTAATCCAGTCTGTCACTGATGGACATTTGGGTTGATTCCAAGTCTTTGCTATTGTGAATAGTGCCGCAATAAACATACGTGTGCATGTGTCTTTATAGCAGCATGATTTATAATCCTTTGGGTATATACCCAGTAATGGGATGGCTGGGTCATATTAGAATGGCGATCATTAAAAAGTCAGGAAACAACAGGTGCTGGAGAGGATGTGGAGAAATAGGAACACTTTTACACTGTTGGTGGGATTGTAAACTAGTTCAACCATTATGGAAAACAGTATGGCGATTCCTCAAGGATCTAGAACTAGATGCACCATATGATTCTACAATTTCTTTTTGTCTTCCTTAAAATGTCCATTTCTTTGCTTACATTACCCATCTGTTCTTGCATGCCATCCACTTTATCTATTAAAAGGCCTTAAGATATTAATCATAATTGTTTTAAATTTCCAGTCTGATTATTTCAACATCCTTGCCATATCTGATTCTGCTTTTGATGCTTGCTCCACCTCTTCAAACTGTGGTTTTTTGCCTTTTTGTGTGCCTGGTAATTTTTTCTTGATAGGTGGACACGATATAGCAGGAGAAAGGAACTGGTATAAATTAGCCTTTAGTAATACAGTGACAAGGGAAACAAGGGGAAACACTATCCCTGTTTCCCACAACTTGTCACTGAATTACTAAAGTCCTACAACTAGGTCTCAGTCATAGTGAGTCTGAACTTCTGGACTGTGAACTTCACAAGTGCTTCTCAGTCCACCCTCCCACCTCAAGTAGGACAGAATAGCTAGAGTAGCTGGAATGGGGTATTTCCCTTCTCTCCTGTGGAAGCCTAGAAGGGGCTGGAATTGAGTATTTCCCTTCCTCCCAGTGGAAGATTAAAACTGGCTAGAGTTGAGTATTTCCTTTCCTCCTGTTATTTAGGCTGTGATAAAACCAAAGCAGGTTAGGATCTGGTTAAATCACTTCTTTTGAGGGCAGACCTCATTAAGAAGAACAGAATGCTCTGATTAATTTTAAGATTATTCATTTTCCCCTCTCCCTGCCAGGAGCAGAAGGGAATTTGTCTTTGCTATTCACTGTGAGAAACTGGTTGAGTTCCAGGAAGTAAGACTCACCAAAGTACATGCCCCACCTCCCATAACGAGTCTCTCTGAAGTTTTTATCTCTCAGACTCGTCCACACAGAGACTCCAGCAATTTGTTAACTGTGGTTCAGATTTTTCCACCCTGGCTCTGGTTGCTGTGGACATATGTAATCAGATAAATTGTGGTTCTCTGTATTTGCCTGTCTGACTCCAATTTTGTGGGCAGTGGTTTGCCCTGTGACCTTACTTCTCTTAGGGATCTAAGATGAGTTGTCGAGCTGTAGTTTGTTCAGCTTTTTGACTTCTTGTTAGGACAGAATGGCAACCTCCAAGCTCCTTATATGCCAGGCCAGAAACAGAAAGTCCCTAAATTCTTTTGATGCCCTATTTCCTCTCTCTGTTGATGCTGCCACTAATTTTGCCTTGACTAGTAAAAAGTATACTCATGCATCGTTTAATGATGGAGTTACATTATGAGAAACACGTTGTTAGGTGATTTCATCATTGTGCAAATATCATGGAGTATACTTATACAAACCTAGATGGTATAGCCTACTACACACTTAAGCTGTATAGGGTAGCTTATTGCTCCTAGAGTATAAACCAGTATGGTATACTACTGTACTAAATAATGTAAGCAGCTGTAAAACAATGAAATATTTGTATATCTAAAAATAGCTAATTATAGAAAAGATACAGCAGAAATACGGTTTTATAATCCTATGTAACCACCATCCTTTATATGGTCTGTTTTGACCGAAATGTTATGCGGTGCATGACAGTATATGCAATAGTTTGATAGATCTGAAGACTGTTTTACATGATATATTTTCCAATATAAAAGTAGGGTTTTATAGATAATAATAGTAATACAGCCTTTTATTTGTATGATGCTTCATACGTTTATACAATAAGAAGTATTCCTTCCTCGATTTTCATGACAAAAAACTCTGACTTGAAATGAATTATCTAAAATTACAAATTAGAAATCTGAGTATTAGTGTGGTTCTCTTATTTTTTCTAGATCACACAGTTGAGTGAAAGGTGGAGTCAGAAATGAACATTGTCTCTCTACTCCTGCAATAAGCTGAACTATATGGCCCACATCATGTTTTAATATTATTTAATTACTTGTATTGGCAGAAAAGCCTTGTCTGCTCTGGCATATTACATTGCAAACATCTATAAGCCACAGATGAATGTATCTGAATCTACTATAGGTTGTTATAGCACCAGCAATTTTGGGTAAGAAAGGTAACCATGAATAATGTTTTAATGCTTGATTCATGAAAGAATATACTATGGCTGTCAGGCAAACTGGATTGTGGTAACAAAAGCATTAATAATCCTCTATTGACAATATTGTTCTAATATTACCAAGAATTCATTCTCCTTCCTAAATCCTTTTATTCCATGGTTCAGCTTATATCGTTATAAATTCTCTGGATTTGAAACAGATTATGCCAGACCTGCTGGACATTTATAAAAGCTTTCCCTTCCAGACAAAAGTTTGAAGCACATGTTATGAGACAAATGCAAGGAGTACTATGGTATTTGTGAGGTTCAGAATATTAGGAACATATGATCACTGATGACAAACAGACTAAGAAACACTAAAAGTGTGCATAACATGTCTGGTTTTTGAACGTTATAATGAGGGAAAACTGAAAAGTCTTCATTTGTTGCCACTATTACAAAGAATCTTCTCACAAAGATGAAAATAACAAAGGAATTTAAGTACACATATAAATACTTCAAATACTTATGGACAAAACAATTATAAAACAATTAAAACCTTTCTTTTTTTTTTTGCTATTCTTGAACTATATATTTTTTCAATAAATACTTAAGATTATCTTTACTTTTTTGCGACAGGGAAAAGCTTATGCTACTCAAAAAGTGTTATAGATACAGATGAAAAAAAAGTTTAGAAGAGTAGGTAGAGTTTGTCATCAGTTCTTTTTATGAAATGATAGTCTATACAGGGAACTAGTGATACAGATGAATAACAATGAGAGATGACATGCAGAACTTAGTGAGATAATCTAGCAATAGTTTTTATTTTGTTCAAATGAACTGCATTAAACATCACTGGTATCTTGTGAAGATCAGTAGATTTTCAGGTTTCTGCAAATCACTAGAGCTTGAAACAATCGCTGTCTCCAAATGATTATCTTCTCTCTATTCATCTCCAGGTGATAAGTCTTAGCTCTTGCACCTCTGTAATTTTCACTCTCTCCATTACTACTGTCACTGCCTCAATAACTCCTTCCCCAGAGTGATTTTATGCCATACTAAAATAACAAATAATGTAGCCTCCTAACAAATCTTCTCACAAGATCTGCAATCTATTTTATACAACACACTCATATTAATTCTTATGTAGAACAATTCCAATGAAGATTTTGTGGTCTCTAATAAAAAAAAAAAAAATAGCAACCCAATAAATGGCCTGAGGATGAATTTTGTATAGTCTTGGTATTTTTACCATGCTACTCTACCTGCTTTTTATGCTGTGCCTCAGTTATGTATGCATGGATTTTAATTGCCTGAGTAGTCTCCAAGCAACACAAGGTGAGGATATATTTCTAACTAGCCTTTCTAGTCACCACATTTGTTGAACACTGAGTGCTTTATTTTTGTCCTAATTCAGGTTAATTCATATGTATTCCAGCCACGGTTTATTTGCTTCAAATTTTTATTATATTTTAATATTTGACATCAGGGGATAACTTGAGGTATAATGATGGAAAAATCAAAAATTTCCCTTCTTTTCACATTGTGACATGGCACAAATTTCAGATACCAGGATTTAGTTAAGTAACTTCAATCTACCAACAACACTGTTCAAATTTCAGTTACCACCATGTATTACCTGCATATAATTTTGTAAGGTACAAACTTCACTGCTTGCTCCCAGTCCACAAATCGCTATGTAAATAGCAGAAACACATCATGATCAGGGCCCAATCATGTCACTCTTTTCAACATCTGTCAGTGATTGGTCACTGCACATATATCACTCAGCTCACCCACAGGTAGCAAAGGGTATAGCTGTGATACCTCTTTGCCTCCCAGTGATAAACCCATGTGACGTTTTACAAAAATGGATAATCAGAAGGAATTGACTAACAAAGAACAAAGTGCAGCAAACAAATGAGAAGTGATGAGGCTGGAACTCTATAAATAGAGTTACAATAGAGTTACCAAAAAAATGCTGAATGTGGAAATGTTTACATGGCTACTGTTGGATAGACTAGATCTGCAGCCAGGAGAACTTAGTGAAGGTGAACTCACTGATATAGATGAAGAACTTGGTTGTGACAAAAACAATGACGTCTGGTCGTTTGCGGTGGCTCATGACTGTAATCCCAGCATTCTGGGAGGCTGAGGCGAGTGGATCACGAGGTCAGGAGATGGAGGCCATCCTGGCTAACATGGTGAAACCCCATCACTAATAAAAATACAAAAAATCAGCCAGGCATGGTGCGTGGTGGCGGGCGCCTGTAGTCCCAGCTACACGGGAGGCTGAGGCAGGAGAATGGCGTGAACTCGGGAGGCGGAGCTTGCAGTGAGCAAAGATGGCGCCACTGCACTCCAGCCTGAACTATGAAGAGACTCGTCTTAAAAAAAAAAAAAAAAAAAAAAAAAAAGAATGACGTACTAGAGGAGGTGAGGCCAACAAAACTCTTCACATTAAAGGAATTCTGAGATTTCACAATACTGAAAGCACTTACAAAAAATGTCAAGCATATATCCAAAGTTAGAAGTAATTATCTAGAAAGATGGCAGCTGTCTATCCTGTTTTACAAAAATAAAGCAATGTTCAAACAACCGTTTGGTAAGTTTTTCAGAAAGAAATGAAACATTTTATCTTGATGTTTCTAATGGTTTAAATCACAACGTATCAGGTAAATACCAGTTTTACAGGGTTTTTCATGTTTTATATATTTAAAACTGACAGAGTTTTTAATGTTTTGACAAAAAGTTTTTATAGATCACAGAATAATTGTATTTTTCCCATTGATTACAAAGATCATTTTGCAGTTTCAGTTTGTATGATTATTTTCACAGTTCCACACTACTATGCAAAGTGAGAACTGCCTACATGTATGCATATACATATATCCACACACATATCCACACACATATATATGTAAATGTGTATGTGTATGGTGGTGATATATGTGTGCATTTGGTGATACTACTCTTGGGAAATAAAAATAAGAAATCTTTTAAACTGAAATTTAGATATATAGTTTTAGCAGTCATTCTTAAAATGGCTAAGCCCACAGGAATTTTACACCCAAATTATGAATTACTAAAAAAAAAAAAGTCATAAAAACCATTATTTTTTAGCACAAAGATTATATTACACAAACTTAATTGGAGCTACCCAGAGATTATCTTTTTAGTCAAAAGATAAACAGGTTAAAAGTTTGCTTTTCAAGAGACTTTTAAAGTGATTAGGTAGCCAAGTACTGAGCTTACACGGTCTAGTGTAGTTCAACCTCCCTGGCAAGTACACACAGCGTGGCAGTACAGCAGAGAATACTCTCTGGTGTCTCCTGCCAAAAAGAATATTGACTGGTTTCTACAGACAACATAATTCAGCTACTCATTGGAAGGCCTTAAACGCAATTATTAGCTTCCTAGAAATAGGCTCCTTTGTACGTTTTACCTGCTGTAATTATTTGGCCCTTTTGTCCTTGTTTCTTATAGATATAAACAAACCAAATTCCATAATAGAGTGTGTATTGCAATCCACTGTGCAAATAAACATTCAGTTTTCCTTAATATTGAGTCTTCACAGAACAGTAAGTTGCCAACCTTTATTTCAAGGTTAAGGCTTCCAACAGTTATTCACCTATGCGTGTATATGCCATTTCAACAAACCAAACCAAAACAAACAAAAAACCTTTTATGTTACTAGACATTTTGCCCATATATACAGTGAATGTTCTTTAATAAATAGATTGGGGAATGGAATTTTCAAATTATTTAAATATTCTTAGTGACACAGTTACTATACATGTACCTTCAAAGATTAACAAATTTCACAGAAATAGGAACCAATAACATTGCTTTCAGTATAATTCTTAATGAAGTCAAAGATATTTTAAGTTATTCTTCATGAAGAATGGTTATTGTACACCTAAGGAAACACAATACTAGTTAATGAGGATACCTGGCTGGAAGGAAAAGATTGTCAAATTTCAGTACATACTGTTTATAAATAATGTTATTTAATTTTCAGCAACTGCTATTTGAGAAGATTTATGTGGTTTAGGAGATTTTGTCCAACAGCTATTAGAAGAGGCAAAAATTGCCCAACTGCGTTAGGCTTACACTGAGGCCATTTGGGGTTCTAGTGTGCTCTGAGGAGTTTTAAATTGTTCTCCCTAATATCAACCTTTAAAAATTACATATGTACCGCCCAATCCCATCACTTACCTACTCATGCATAATCTATCATGCCTATCAATTATTGTATCAATGTCTGACTTCAAGAAGACCTATAAGTAGCTCCTAACTTCGTAAACTGCATTTCAATCATTTCTAAGTAATCTATCGCTTAAGGATGTAAGGGATAGGCCCTTGTTTTTATATTCCAAAACTTGCTAAAAGAACCATCTGTTCTTTCCAAACTCTTACAAGCACCAGTAAAATTATATTTGATACTTAACTTAAAAATAGGTGATTTATTAAACTTAGTATTTGGCTTTTGGAATTTATCTCCATGTACTTTAAATGAATAACTCCACCAGACCTAGGAAATGTGAATTTGTTGTGAAGTAGTCAAGAAGTTGACATAAAAAAACTGGAGCCAGTAATCCTGCGTCCATTGCTTAAAAGCTGGGTGATGTTTGTAAAGTTACATAAAGTCTATGATTCTTAGTTTCTTTATCTGTAAAATGGGCATAATAATTTATACTTTATTGTGCTGTCAAGAGGATTAAATTAGATGACACATATTTATGCTTACAGACATAATAAACCCTAAAATATTATCAAATAAACACTAAAATATTATAATAGAGCAACCATGCAATTATGATCAAATTCTGTCCAGAAGTTTGCTTAGGACAGATGCTAAACTATACAGGATATAGGGCTGAAAATAAAATTGTCCCAAGAAAACCATGATGTGTGATGACCCGAGTCATTATTATATTGTTGTTTTAATTACTTTTACCTATCAACTGCAACTAATCTATCGACTCACCCCATCTTACATCTTTTTCGTGTTGTGTGTGTGTGTGTGTATGTGTATCACAACCTATCTAAGATGATAGCATTAGCAACTGAAGTGCAGTAGCTAAAATGTATCCAAAGACTCCATGGATCCCTGAGAATGCAAGTGATTGCTGGAGGGGGTCAGTTCAAGCAGTACTATAGACATGATGATGGCTGTAACTCAATTCATAGTGACCAGCGCAAATGTGGGTGACCCACTTTCTAGACCTGAGCTCTTTATTAGAAACCCTCTTATCTTTTTCAAAGCCTTCATTACCACTTGTTTTATTTACACAAATTTAGGGTTATGAAAGTTCAGTTATAACTCACATCATTATGTGAATTCCAACTAATAATTACGTGCTTTCAGCCAAACTCAATGGTTCTTGTGAAAGCAATTCCTCAAGTGAAATAATTGTTATCCATGAAGCTCATTTTATTCTTCAGATTAAACATTTTCTCATATTTTACAGCTACAAATTCTAAAATACGATGGCATTTTTCTTCCTGGAGCTAGAAAGATGTAATAAGATATCAAGCATGTTTATGCAACAATGGTGCTGGCAGCTGGGTTATGTCAAAATTCCTTCATTTATTACTTCAGATTTACCAACAATTATGGACATTTTTTAAAACTAACTTGCAGAGTTTGAACGTATTTTACTTCTACAACCAGAGCACACTCCAAACAGACGGATTGAGACAATAAGACTATTCACTTGTGAATGATATTTGGGCAATTTGAGGACGGTATGGGAAGTATTAGGGCTGCTGGAAATTTCCTCCTTATATATTAAGCTTTGGAGTTGAAGAGCACTAAAATCTTTTTTTATTTTTCTGACTAGTGATGGTAATCTTTTTCACTACTCTGGTAGGTTAGTGTCAGGCTAGGACAAAGAAACCTAGTCATCAGCTAGTATTCACTTAACCTCTCTGGAGTTCAGTGTCCTCTCCAAAATAAAGGAAAGTTGTAGTAAATGCTCTTCAAGGTCTGTACTGTATCTGTGATTCTGTGCTTCTAGGGACTTCTTGCCAGTTTTGAAGAAACTAGTCATACTTCTGAACTAATAAATTTTGCAGTTGTATACTGCTATGTGAGCTGTCATCAGAGAAAATTGAAGGAAGGGACATAAGGTTACTTAGAGTCAAAACCAAAAACCTCTGTAATCATACAGCATCCCTTTCATGTTGTACATGTTCTTAGAAACGTTTGTGATAGGAATTCTGGGCATCTTTACTTAAGATCAAGGTCAACAGTGTCCACAATGTAACATTTGTCCTGAATTACTCTTAGCACTAATCAGTCTGTTGCATACGTTCAGGTGTGCATGGAAAGTCTTCAAATCTCAGATCCTTAGTTTTCCTTAGAGACACTCCATACCTATGTCTGTTTCTCAGATTTATCCATTACACAGTTATGTGAAGAAATGGACTTGTCACACAGACAGTCTCATTCACTGCATTAAGTCTAGTCTAGCTTTAATGGAAGAGTTGATGAAGTTGGTTTCAACCAGGATGCAACAAGTGGTCTTATTTGGGTGCTATATTGGAAGACTAGGCAGAAGACAGACTTCTCTTTCCTTTGCAGATTTTAATGTATCTTTTTCTTTAAGCTTCTGATCTCCGAGACTGAGCCTTAATTTTATTGTTGCATGTCTTTCTTTTCTTTCTCATGTAAGTGCCATCATCCTGATCTTTCTTTCAGGATCACTAGTAATATGGCATTTATCTGGGACATATTTTTGAATTATATTTTAATGGCATAATAACATAATTTCCTATCACTATAGATAAGCTTTTGCCAAATGTTACCTTCAAATTACTGAATAATTTATACATGCAATAATATCAATTAGGAGAGTCATAATCTCATCCCCAGACACCTATCAAAGGTGAAGAAAAACAGGACCAAGTCGTACTAACATCCAGAAAAGATAATCTAGAAGTTACTTAGTGTCTGCTAAGACTGCAGAGCTTCATCACACGTCCAACTAGGAACACTTCAAACTGAAAGAAATGTTAATATGATTGTAGTTATAGAACAAACATTCTATAACTCCAAGAATAATATGCTTTTGTGTTGAGCTGACACATCCTGGCCCGCTTTTCTGCATGAGAAAGCTCTAGTTGCAGTACATTAAATTTAGGATGCCACTGGGCCTGCCAAATGAATTTAGGAAACAGACACATAGTGTCCTAAGCTGAAATCTCATCTTAAAAACCAACCTCATTTTGTGTAAAACTCAGCTATGTCCTTTGGTTTAAAACAACAACAACAGCAATAACTACTCAGCATTGACCCCTTTTCCAGATCAGGGAACTGAGATCCATTTCCTAATTGGCTGAGAATATGTCATTTTATCCATTGCGACTTGGGCTTCAGATTTTATAACCAATTAGAGGTTTCATTAAGCTTCATGTCCCATGAATTTGATTCCATGTACATTTCTTACTCTTTTGCCAACTACAGCAACCTTTAAATATTTCCCTACCATAAAACTGTGCCTTGTATAGTAACTCCCAAAGAAATCCAAATTTAAATTTTTTCAGTTAGATTTTTCACCCCCCCCTTTTAAAATAAGTAATATTCTTACCTTACTAAAAATAATGAATTTAATTTGAATCACACATACCAATATGAGACTCCAAGACAGGAAAATATTTCCTGATGTTTCTCCAGCAAATGCTGCCAGACTTCCTGGGCTCCCTTGTCATGCACTGTGGAATGCATCTTGTTTCTCACTGTGCAGCCTCAGAAGCCCTAGGGTATATAATTTTTATGTATTGGAAAACTTTAAAACCCAGAAAGTGTTGCTAAAGTAGAAGGCACTAGGCCTGGAGGAAAGAATGGTAATTTGGGGGAAAAAAGGAAATAAGCTGTCTTCCTTTCAGGGAGTATCTGGAGGGATTAGGAAAGAAATACCAATACCATAGAAAAAGGTATATGCATCAACGCGTGACGTGGCAGATTAAGGAGAACTCTCTGGATATTTCTTTCAGGTATTTTCTCAAAAGTCTGAATTGTGGATTGGAAGTCTTTTCTGGAAAACAAAAACAAAAATAAAAACTTAACTCTTAAGCTTTGAAAACAACTAATTTTACCATTCTTTGTTGCTAGGTAAGGGCTTGGTACCATACTTGACACAATATAAGTGCTCTTAAAAACACTTGTGGAATATATGAATGAATATAGTCAGTAGAAAAAATGTAGTTAGAAACAATCAAAATAAGTACTGTCAAGATTTCTTTCATTCACTTGTTTAAGATGGTATCAGCTTTTTCCATTCATCCTAAAGTTCACATCAACATTTCACCTAATGATCTACCCATTCAATAATGACCATTATCTGAAACACTATTGAAACACTTTTTGGGGGGATTTGAAAATAATTTTTTATTTCCATAATTTCTTTTGTATTTATTATGGTATTTTTTTCTATTGTTGTATTATTTTTCCAATTTCTTCAACAGTATCACTATGACTTAGCAATATGTCTTCAGGTCTGGTAGAGATATCTTCTCCTTTGCTCTCTTTATAGAAATGAGTGTACCAATTTAAGAATGTTATTCTTCTACACACACTTAAGAATTAGTTTGACAAGTTCCTCCAAAGGTTTGGATGGATATTTCTTTGTTACTACATTTAATGCACAGATTAATTTGTAGGGAAATTTATAATGTTACATCACCATGCTAAGCTGTCTCATCCATTAACTTATCACTTGATTTTCTTCAGGTCTTCAATTAACTTCTAACAGAATTTTAAATTTTGGCCCTAAAGGCTATGTGCATTCTCAGTGAGACTAATTTTTAGATAATTTATAGATTTGTGTTATTATGGAAATGGTATTGAATTTTCTACTATGTTTTATTTATTGATTAAAGATTGTATAAAGTAGTAATTCTCAGTCTACTTCAAAATAAGTAATTTGGGAAGCTTTTAAAAGATAAGGATGCTGCGATCCTCTTCCTGATCAATTCAATCATAATTGAGTCTACATTAGTAAGTGGTTATTACATGTCTTTGATGTATTATACCTTTTAATTATTTGTATTATTCCTATGGTCCCTTACTTTAAAATCTACTTTATTTAACATTAAGATTGTTACATTAACTTTTTAAATTGCTGTTTCTGATATATATTTTTATTCTCTGAGTTTTATACTTTCTGTTTCCTGATGTTTTAAACATTTTTCTTGCAAATGGTGTACTGTGACTTTTTAAACAAATCGGAAACTCCTATCTTTTGATTCTTTTATTTATATTAAGTTTATTCTTACCTGTTTGTTAACTTATTTTTATGTTGGGCATCTTATTTTGTATTTTCTCGTGTGCGTGTGCGTGTGCGTGTGTGTGTGTGTGTGTATCTGTGTAACTATGAGCACCCTGAGTCCCATGGCCAGATAGCAAATCCCAGCTGAAGTTTATGAAGTTTGTGACATCTTTCTGAGGCCACCCTGATGGTAGCTCTTGAATTGGTCCTTGTCAGAGCAATTCTACGCAATTCTAGAAAGCATTCTAGAATTCTAGAATGAGCAGAATGCTCTTCAACTTAGTGCACTACTAATTTGGAAATAGTTTGCTATTTCCTTTCTATCTGGGATCTTATTCCCTTTTTTATCTTTCTCAGATAGCTTTTCTGTTTTCCTATAAATGCCTTAGGACCAATGATTCTCTAATCTCACTGTATGTTATAATTATTGAGGGAATATTTTTAAAATATCAGTACTGGTGTGCCACTTTAAGGCATTCTAATTTAATTGGTGGTCTAGGAGTTGGTATTTTTTTTTTTTTAATTTATTTATTATTATTATACTGTAAGTTGTAGGGTACATGTGCATAACGTGCAGGTTTGTTACATATGTATACTTGTGCCTTGTTGGTGTGCTGCACCCATCAACTCGTCACTTACATCAGGTATAACTCCCAATGCAATCCCTCCCCCCTCCCCCCTCCCCATGATAGGCCCCGGTGTGTGATGTTCCCCTTCCCAAGTCCAAGTGATCTCATTGTTCAGTTCCCACCTATGAGTGAGAACATGCGGTGTTTGGTTTTCTGTTCTTGTGATAGTTTGCTAAGAATGATGGATTCCAGCTGCATCCATGTCCCTACAAAGGACACAAACTCATCCTTTTTGATGGCTGCATAGTATTCCATGGTGTATATGTGCCACATTTTCTTAATCCAATCTGTCACTGATGGACATTTGGGTTGATTCCAAGTCTTTGCTATTGTGAATAGTGCTGCAATAAACATACGTGTGCATGTGTCTTTAGAGCAGCATAATTTATAATCCTTTGGGTATATACCCAGTTGCAATCTACTCATCTGACAAAGGGCTAATATCCAGAACCTACAAAGAACTCAAACAAATTTACAAGGAAAAAACAAACAACCCCATCAAAAAGTGGGCAAAGGATATGAATAGACATTTCTCAAAAGAAGACATTCATACAGCCAACAAACACATGAAAAAATGCTCATCATCACTGGCCATCAGAGAAATGCAAATCAAAACTACAATGAGATACCATCTCACACCAGTTAGAATGGCGATCATTAAAAAGTCAGGAAACAACAGGTGCTGGAGAGGATGTGGAGAAATAGGAACACTTTTACACTGTTGGTGGGATTGTAAACTAGTTCAACCATTATGGAAAACAGTATGGCGATTCCTCAAGGATCTAGAACTAGATGTACCATATGACCCAGGAGTTGGTATTTTTTTAAAAGTCCCACAACACCTGGGAATTGTGATGTGCAGCCAATGTTGAGAACCATTGTATTACAAATGTCAGCTTCCCTGGTTCACAATGCTTACCTAACATGAGGAACAAAAGCCTGGGCCTGGGCTCTGCTCTTCCTGGGAAGTTTTGGGAGCTTCCTACACATGGAGAGCTATTTGTGGGCTATGAAGAGCCTCAGTTCTGGACCTACCTGACAAGCTCCCGGCAACTTTTGCAAATGCAGTGGAGAGGGTGCTGCCCTACTCAGATCACCCAGCTAGAAACTCTGGGGTTAACTTCCACCAAGGCAACACAGAGAAAGGGGCTTATAATAAGGCAGAAGGACAACTTTGTATTGGGTTCATATCCTATAAGGTCTCTCCCTGGCTCTCTCTCACTCTAGGCTTCTGTTTTTGCCCTACCCAAGGATTAAGTCTCTTTCTTCCATGGGTCTCCCACGATTTCTTGTTAAGCGCCCAGTGTGGCTCGAGGCTGTCAGACTCTCCTGTGCACTCTCTTCAATATTGAATGCTTAGTTTGAGACTGTCATTTTCCCTTACTTCTTTCTTCTGTCCTACACTGCCTTTGTCCATCTGCTACTGTTTATAGGCTTATATGTCTTTCAGGCTAGTCTGTAATCTGCTTGAGGGCCAGAGTCTCCATCTCTGTAATTATCCTTTTCTCCCTGTCTAAAAAGAGGCTTTCCTCAGTGTTTAAAATTACCTTTTTTCTTCCTGTTATTTTCAAATATTGAGGTTCTCCAACTTAAACAGCATTGATTTTGCAAGTTTCAATTTAAAGAATTAAGTAAATATTGAACAATAGCATATATATTAAGTCAGATTATGAATAGTTTTTTTAGTCATTTAATAGGAAGTGTGGCTATAATTTTGCATGGCTTCTCAGTACTTACAGTGAGCTTGTAAATATCAACTGCTTCTTAGCTTGTCATGTTTATTACTATTGACACAACTCAGTATAATATGTTTATTCCAGAAAGTCATATTGTATAAAGAATATAAACCTCCAAGATTATTTCCTGGCTTATTACTATATACTGCTGTTATAATACCTAAAGTGTTTTATTACACCCCACAATCTAGAAAGAGAAAAACAAACCAAAGCTTTGGAGGGAGGAAACCAAATGCAGGGCATAGCGGGAGCTTCATGAAACAGGATTTGATGCCTTCAATTAGTCATAGAGGATGAAGAAAGAAGGATATAGTGCATGGTTAAAACAAACAAACAAAATCCTATCTTGCAATAGGCTTTCGAACAGGCCTGGAGTCAATTACATGCCTAAAGACACCCAGGTTGTCCTTGTGGAAAAATCAGCCTGAGATAAGAGTCTATCTCTGCTAGGAGAAAAAAAGAAAGCTCCAGTTGAATTTATGAGCAATTCGGTGAACAAGGAAACCAAAGAATGGTGGAGAAGAGATTAAGAAAGAGAGATTGAGAGAGAGAGGCATTGAGAAAGACAGGGAGAGAAATCAGAAGCACTTTCTGTAACTAAATGATCTTGTTGGGAGAGTTTTATGTTTCTCCGCTTGAAGAAATGAAATAATTTTCTCTTTATACTTGTCATTTTTATACTAAAAAAATCAGAGAATAGCTATAAATAAAAATAGTGTTGTTTTGTAACATCAGGATGAGATATTAATTTATCTTTGGAAAGAATAAAAAGGCAAATTTCACATACCTATAATAGCATACGCATCATTATGTTTTATTAGTTTGAAGCATTAAATATCTTTTTTTGTGTGTTTTTTTTTTTGAGATGGAGTCTCGCTCTGTTGTCCAGGCTAGAGTGCAGTGGTGTGATCTCAGCTCACTGCAACCTCCGCCTGCCAGGTTCATGCCATTCTCCTGCCTCAGCCTCCCAAGTAGCTGGAACTACAGGCACCCGCCACCACGTCTGGCTAATTTTTTGTATTTTTAGTAGAGATGGGGTTTCACCGTGTTAGCCAGGATGGTCTCGGACTCCTGACCCCGTGATCCGCCCGCCTCAGCCTCCCAAAGTGCTGGGATTACAGGCGTGAGCCACCACGCCCGGCCAGCATTAAATATATTTTTAAATTCAAAGGAAACATGTTTAAAAAGAATAAATTAATTCTAAGTAAATTTTTTATTTGTTGAATTTCTGATAGCTAATGGGACATTTAGATTTAAAGTTTATTCCTGTTCTAAAATTGAAATAATTTAGGCTTTACACATGATTTTAAGACATTCAGAAACAGGAAAACAATGTGTATTAAATTGATTGGTGAACTGAGCCAAAAGATTATAGGCAAAGACTATACAAGTCAATTTTAAAAGAAGTGCAGAAATATTAATCACCACGGCCTATGTCCTGCTTCTGATTAACAAATGAAAATTCCTGAAAAAAATCGACAGACTCATATTAATAGAGAATGCTCTGGAATAGTAATTGTTGTATAGCTTATTTTGAACAAGAAAATATTGTCTTTTCATTCATGTATAATTCAAACATTTTAAACAAAGTAGAATACTGTCCATTGCAACTGTTTTCCTCAAACTAAGGTGTCTATTGTTTTATCAACTAGATATATCAGGAGCTATGTACTTGGCTGAAAAGAACCAGGCAGTCAATGAATGCCTCATCTCTAAACCAGTAAGTCAGTTTATGAATGATTCAGTAGTCCCTCAATTCCTTGGATTGAAAGCCTCGGCATTTTTTTTTTTTCTCAGTTGATATATGTGTCTGCTTTCAGAATCAGAATTTGCCTAAAGCTCTTAAGCAGAAAGATAAGTACAGATACTTTATCAGTCAGACAAGCATGTTGGAAACTTTCAGACCATTGGTTCTACGAGGATTAGCAACTTTCTTAAATGTTCTGTTTTAGATTAGTCTTCTAAAAAATAACGAGAGAGAATTTGTATAAATTACATGCTAGCATTCATTTATCTTTAAAATTCTATTGTATGACTAAAGGATCTCATTCCAGAAAAAAAAAAAAAAAAACAGTCACTGGAATTATTCATGTTGATCAGAAATTGGCCAGAGATATATTGCTCTCAAACTGAGATGCTTCATGAATAGACTCAGCACTAAAATTGAGATTCAAGTAGAAGGTATGTGCTTGCCCTTTTTTGGTTAAAATCAGCAGTAAAATCAAAAGTTGTCTGAAAAGAAGTGATCCAAAATCCAAAGACATCTATGACCTGTACTTGTTACACTTAGTGACTAAAAACAAATAATACTTTTATTATAAACATTAAGCTAAATCCAAAACTTGATGAATACAACCACTGTTGTGTTTTGTTGACATTATTACCATTTGTTCATTACTGAAGAATAATTCCATAGATTGCAATAAATGATTGCTTTCTTCATTTATACGAATGCCATTGTTCCAGATGTTTTCAGGATTCATAGCAAGAGTATCCTGGACTTAAAAAGCTGCCAGCACAGGCGTGATCTGTGCTCTGTGAGCTCAAACTTCACAGTTGGGCTGTAGCATGCTTACTGACTTATACTCAATGATTTAGACTCATAAAATGCAACAAAACTTTTATCTAGATTTGAATGAAAGTTTAGCTTACCTTTCGGTATAAAGATTTCAAAAATAAACTGTCTATTTTCATTCCTTTTTTGACTTGCCATATTTTTCAGTTTTGAGTAGAATCAACCTAAAACAATCTGCATAAATAACAGGTTAACCCAAAATAAAGCAATTATCCAGTGCCATAAATCTCATAACAAGAATTTTGCAAGCAAAGTTTTGTCTTACTGATATATGAAGACCTTAGGCTATGTATTTGGGTAGGGCTGGTATTCATCAAACATTAGAAAAAAATAAAAGAATAATTAAAAAACTGAAAATTAACCTTGCAAAAATGATAGAAGCTATTGTTTCTAACCTTTAAAATAATTTCTCTCTTTTTTGGGGGGTACATTATGAAATCAGTTAATTAATTAAACATCTCTTTTCTCATCACATTCGTCCAAGCACAGCTCCATTCTTTTCCCAGAAAATTTATTTCATTGTGTGTCTTTATATTATCTTTCAATGCTATTTTGACATAAATCCCATAGTATTCTTCAAGTTATACATTAAGACTTTTCTAGGGTCCTCTGATGCAAAAAAAACATTTAATATGGAGAACTTTTTACTGTATTAAAGACCAGTAACCTATCTACAAAGAACATCAAAATACTTTCAAACTCTTAAGATGGAAAGTGGTGTATTCATATATACATTACAAAAATAAACAAAGCAAAGGTATATCTCATAAAAAATAAAATGGGGTAATCTCAGAAAAACTATAGATACATGTCATCAAAAAGAAGCTAATATAGTAATTGACTATTGTGAAATATAACTATGTTTCCATATATAGTATAAAACTATAAGCACCTAAGTATTATATATCTAAGTATGTTATAAATTTTTGTATTTTATTTTTATGAAGGAATCTATACAAATGAATTACAAGCAGTGAGTCCCTTATCCTTTTCCTACTTTAGACCTATCCTTCACAAATAAGCACTTTCGTCTTTTGAGGTCTTTCTTCTGGAAAGTATCTGTCTAGTTCTCCACCCATCATTTTAGTCACTGTCTTTTACCATAACAGATGAAATGTTATTTCCTTTTTGCTAGACCTCCAGCTCCCCTCCTCCCATATGTGGGCTGTATATTTTTCTTATGTTTTAGGTTCTTTTGGAAAATGTTGTTTTGTATCTGTAGGTAATGCATTAACTTCATATTTTATGTTTCTTCAAGTACAGATGGTCTCTTTGATGCTCCACATTATAAAATATGAGCACCACCTCCTCTTGACCATTCTTTTCATAATTGTGGACAAATATTTTTTATTAACGAGCCAGGAGTGACTATGATTTCATCCCTTCTGCTATTTTCTTGTCCCTCGAAGTTTCTCATTATTCCTTTAAATATACCGTTTATAATAAATACATCCTCTTTTTTAAAAAAATCAACCTCTTCATTTAATCAAGTATTTTATTTTTTTCCGAGACCTTCATTGAAGGCTCTATGTCCCACTTTGACCCAAATCAGTAATTCTATACAGTACACTTTCTTTCCTGTTTCCTGGATTCTATGTCGTTTCCATTCTTTTGCTTTCCTTTCCTTTGTCCTTTTTTGCTTTGTAAACTGTGTTTTGCTGCAAGGCACTGAGACGGTTTGAAGATAGGCCAGAGATTCTGCATTTCTGGGTGATGCAGATCTTATTGTGCCGAGAAACACTGTGAGTAGCAATTTCCTAGACCGGTGCTGTCTGGTAGAAATAGAATGCAAACCAAATATATCATTTTTTAAGTTTCTGGTAGCTATATTTTCAAAAGTAAAAAGAAATAGGTGAAATCAATTTTAATAAGATATTTTATCTAACACAATATATCCAAACCAATAGCATTTCAACATGTAATCAAAATTTTTAAATGATTCAAAAAAATTTTAATTTTTTTTTCGTACTAAATCTTCAAAATCTGGCACACAGTTGCATTTTACAGTGTGTCTCAGTTTGGGCTCACGACATTTCAAATGCTCAATAGCCACATGTGGCAAGGCACCACTGTACTATGGTGGACAGTACAAGCCTAAAAAATCTCTTACATGTGTGCACTAGGATCTGTAGATGAGAATATTCACAGTAATGCTGTTCAAAATAGCAAAACAATGGAAAAACCTAAATACCTATTGATGAGAGACTAAATGAACAAATTATGATAGGTAAACTATGCAGAAATGAAACTACAACTTCCCATAGCAACAGGGATACATTTAGAAACATAAATTCGAGTAAAAAAGTGGGTTGCATAAAACTACGCTTATTGTGATGCCATTTTTTAAAGTTCAAAGACATTCAGAAGCTAAACAATATATTATTTGCAATATATACATACATGATAAACCTTAAAAACATTAAAGTAAAGGAGTGATAAAGCTAAAGCTTCTGACTGTGGTTCTCTGGCTGGGTTGGGAGAGAGTGTGAGGATTACGGAAGACAGAGAAATGGGATGGGGGGAGCACACAGATAGCCACAAGTTATTAGTAATATATTAGTTCTTGGTTGAGTGGTGCAGTTAGGGTGTCGTGTTTCATATAAATACATTTCAAACCCTTAACTTACTGCTTTGGCTGAGGTTCCCCAGGAAAATAGAGCCTGAGACAAGGGCTGGCATGCAGGTAGTTTGCCTTGAGAATTGATTTCGGAAAGAGGATTGGGGTTTTGGAGAGAGAAAAGCAGAGAAAGGGGAAAGCCAATAGTTCATTGAAGACAGCTGGTGCTCAAATCTGCCAGGACCTCCTGTGGAATCAAATAGAATATGCTTCGGAATTCTGGCTGATGGGGATGAGAGATGTATTCATCATTAGCTCTTGTCTCCCTTGGTCAAGGCTGCCCCATGGGTTATTCACTCTTCCCACTTCCAGGCTGGGCAGGAATGAGTGCCAGGTCGCTTCCCACATGCCTCCCAGGTAGTGACTTCAGAGAAGCCCAAGTCCCAAGGTGAGAAGCTAAGTCAAGACCGTTGTGACAGGAATAACTGGAGGAAAATGAATCTCAGTGACTATGAGACAGGAGACCAGAGCTGCTTAATATGCTTACCTGCATGTTACATATGTTCTTATGTATGTATGAAACCCATTTTAATAATTAACCTATTTTAATATTATTAGTTAAGCTATTTAATATAATTACTTAACCTATTTTAATATTATTATTAAAAAATAAGAGGAAAACGTTGCATATACCTTCCTTTTTCCCAGATGGAATATTAATATATAACAGATAGTGCAGTGTCTGTAACATGGCCTCAAGACCTTCCATGATCTGGCCCTGGTGACTTTTCAGATCTCACTTTCTAACATTCTTCATTCTTTGTAGCAACCTAGAAATTGTCTACTGATGTTCTCAGAACTCCACCAATCCAGGAACTTACTTTAGGACTGTCACTCTTCCTGTTCCCGGGGCAGTCTTCCCAATGGCTCACTCCACTCCACTGTGGTCTGGGTTCATCTGTAAGTTTAGCTGAGCAGTCTTTCCTTACCACCCTACCTGCACATGAACACTGCCACCCTGCCCACTCATTCTCTAGACTCTTGTGCTGCTTTTCCTTCCATGGTATTTATCAGTACCTGGCAATACATTATTTAATGTTTTTGTGCTATCTCTGCCACTGGAGTAAAAGCTCCACAAGGGCAGGAATACCTTCTATTTGATTCCTTGACCCCAAGGGCCTAAAATAAAACGTAACACCTACTGTGTGCTCAATGAATATTTTTTAATGCCCTCTTCTTCCTCATTATTAAAAAAAAAACCATACCCCAAGCTAGCTGTCTTTATTAATTTAAAATTCATATAGATTGAGAGATCAGTTGCTTCGTTTTATAAAATTTTTAATTTTCTATCTAAATCACATTTGACAGGATCAATCCAAAGCTCACAAAATATCACTTGCACTGTTTTTCAAGAACTCAAACCCATGACAAGTGTTTGCAGTATATGGCCTCTTTGTAAATAGCTGTGACTTTTATAGAACCTAAACTGATATTTAAGTTTTAATGAAACCTGAAATTGGATAAATTCACGTGGCTTCAAGCCTGAGTGCTTTGCATGGTAATTGTAAGTATTACATAAAGTGGTCACCAGCACTCGCAGGCAACACCTGACTTCCCTGGGAAGGACATTTAGGTGTGGAGAGTTATAACTGAGTGGTTGTGGGATTACTGAAGTGACATTGTCTACGTCTTTGTGAATCAAAACTGTGTGAAGGAGAAATATGCTTTATCATTTAAAAAAATTAAATATAATACTAATATTTTTATATATTACTTCATTTAGCCCTAGGTTATTGTGATATTTTAGTTTCCATTTAGCGGTTGCTTAGAGTTGGTTTCCCCCTGACAAACAGTACGTTTAAAACCAATGTAAATGTTTTCCATATAGACCAATGCTTTATATAAGCATATTTCTAGTAGGTAATCCATATGGTCTTGCTCACAGGGCATATTGCAATTAGACCTGCTCAGTGGCGATGGCCAAAATAAATAAAAATGATGATATTTACACCAGAAAATTGCAACTCTAGGGAGTGGAAGAGTAAGGAAACTTTAGTGTTGGTACCCAGGACACCTATCCAGGTCTCCTTAGGGCTGACTTAATGTCTATGGAGTTTTATTTTTGACCTGGGCTATAAATCATGGGTCTCTAAGAAGAAAGGACACGTACATACAAGGTTGGGGAAGCTCTGCCTCAAAGGCAGCAAGTACATTCATTCATGAATAGGGCCCTACATATTAGAACCTAGTAAGAATCTGTTGACTGAACTAATTAAATACATAGTAGCAATGATCAGTTCAACACTACAAGAAAACTAAGAGCACACATTTAGATTTTATAGCACAAAAATTTTGTTCAAGGCCCGGCGCGGTGGTTCACGCCTGTAATCCCAGCACTTTGGAAGGCCAAGGCAGGTGGATCACTCGAGGTTGGGAATTCAGGATCAGCCTGGCCAACATGATGAAACACTGTCTCTACTAAAAATACAGAAATTAGGCAGGCGTGGTGGCTTGTGACTGTAATCCCAGCTACTCGGGAGGCTGAGGTAGGAGAATCGCTTGAACCCAGGAGGCGGAGGTTTCAGTGAGCCGAGACCACGCCGCTGCACTCCAGCCTGGGTGACAGAGCGAGATTACGTTTCAAAAGCAAAACAAACAAATAAAAAATTATTTTAAAATATATTTTCTTTAAAAAAGAATACTAAAGTTTGCACAGGGTTTTTTATTCATAGTCTTAGACAAACGACATTACCACTTAGCCTCAAACTGAAGGATGAGAACAAAAACAAAGAAAAGGGAAATATCAAAACATTTTTATTGGCACAAAACAAATTCTTTTCTCATTTGAGGTACTACATATGTGCGTGCGTGTGTGTGCACTTTTGTGTGTATATACGATAAAATAATCTCTTAGTAAATTTAGAAAAATAATACAAAAACATAGCCTGAATCCTGCAAAGTAATTAAAAGTAATTTTATGTTAAATATTTCCTTACACTTGTTTTGCCACCATATTATTTTCCAATGAATTATTTTGCTTTTGTAATTTTATTTCATATCTGAGAGTTCAATCAATCCATACATGTAACTTACGCCAAAGGGTGCCTATTTAAAATAGTAGTTTTTTTTCTTAACAGGATTTGCCAACAATTGGCATGTCTGTATCTGTACAGATAAAAGAGAAAAAAGTACTATAGTTTTTCTAAAAGTTAAGGAAATATTTAATCAAAGAGTATAAGATAGAACTTAAAGAGTACTAGTAAAATTTTAGATTTTAAGTCTTTTTAGCTTGTGTGGCAGTATAGAGTTGAGTTCTGTAGATACACAACTCTCATTTCCTTTGCTATTTCATGCCAAGTATTTTGGCTGCACCATCCTCAAATATCAATTTAGAAAAACATGTCTGTCAGCAGCTCATTATCTCATCAATTTAAGCTACTATATCATAAATTTGTTATAAACTGCAGATGGCCTCAAAGATTGTGTTGACTGTATAGAAAATATGCTGCATGCTTTCTAAATGTATAGCAAAATAAGAAGCTTTTCCTAAGCCAAGACTCTGTATTTCAATGAAAGCCAGGAAAATATTTGGATTATAATTCAAATGCTCTCACCGGTCTTTTAGGAAACAGTATGTTTTTCAATAAAAAAGTAGTTCAAGAAAAAATCTCTATAAAATCACAAAATGCTTTTAGGATACCATGAAACTCTGAGAGCTGTCTCCCAACTACATGACCCAAAATAAAGTCAATGTACATAGACAATAATAATTTGAAACTCTTATTTCCATGGTAACGGCAATATTTTAAGAAGTACTTTATTAGCTCATTTACCTAATACAGAAAAGAAATTTCAAGGCAACTAGAGGGAAATACCCACTTGAATAGGTATCAAAAAGGTTCCAGTGTAATTATACAATAGGCCACAGTAACAAGTAGTGTAGCATCTGTTAATGAATCACATTTTATCAGCTTTCAGAATACCTACTATGATGCATTTCACATCTTCGCACAATTAAAGTTTTTAAAATTATATTTTGTTGCCTTTAGATACTTGTTTGATAGACTTGGTATAATCAGTGTTGTACGTGATGATAAATGGCACAATAAATCATATGAATAGTATGGAGAATTATATTTAAATATTAAGACTTTTAGTGAAGTTCTTAAGAAGATTAATTTTGAAAATGTTAACAAAGGCAATTCTACATTGAGTTCTAAATGTTTCATGTGATTGAAAAGATGAGAAAATGGCCTTGTATATAATAAAATACATTGAAGCTTAGCACAAACAAGTCCTACAGAATCAAAAGTCAATTTATGGTTTAGACAACAGGCCTCAGGACTAGAAGAAGCCAATCTATTGTCTTCTATTCTCACTCGCAGCAATATTTTGAACAAATCTTTAAACATCTCCAATCTTCAGATTCCTGAACTGTGAACTAAGGATTTATGACAAAATTCTATCTTAAAGACCTCTTAGCAATAACATTCTATGATTCTACTCTGAAGAGAGACAGAGCATTGCTTATTTTTCTCCTACTGAACCCAAATTCTTGGTTTCTATTCATATTCAACATTCTTAAAAGAATTAGTATGTGTGTTAATTTATTGTGTTTCTATCATTTCTTAGATAATTTTACATTTAAACCTTAGCAAATATTAGTTCTTTTTGCTTGGGGTGTGTACATATGTGTATGTCTGTTTGCACCAGAAATGTAGCTTGCATAATTGCCACCATTGTGTACCTCCTAGATTTTATGCTCTGCTTTTTACTTTTAACATTATTTCATAAGCCTACTTCCACGTATGAGGATGAAACTAGATTGCACACTTGAAAATAGCTTGAAACCCTAACATGTATTTCAGTGTTTAGGTACTTTTTTTCCATTTGAATGTCAGTGCTTCAAATTCTCAGCTGTGATTTTTCATATCACTTCTATATCTAGCACGGAGCTGCCTGCTGACATTCCGTAAAAATGAATAACTAATTAAAGTACACTTTGTTTACCTCTTTTATTAGATGTTGAACAAAGTGCCTTGTATATGTCATTTCATTTATTAATCAAATCTAACTTTTCAAAAAATACTATTATCATCTAATTTTTCAAATGAGAGAAATGGGGCTCAGAGAACTTAAGTTGACTCTCCCAGTTTACCCAGCTTGTAAGAGAAGGCACTGGTTTTATCATCCGAACAGTAAACTTAGCAACTTCACTATACTTCAGTCCATTTTAAGAAATATCTGACCTTCTATCTTATTGAAATTTCATATTTTTTTGCTATTGCCTCTTGGATGGACAGCATTATGCGTAATCCTGAAACTAAACATATAATAACCCTTTGTGTGTGCATGTACTGATTATTTCTCACACTTGAATACCTCAAAATAATGAATAAATACAATGTGTTATAGATATAGATGGAATATTATTCAGCTTTAAAAACTAATAAGGACATTATGACACATACTACAACATTGAGGAAACTTGAGGGCATTGTCCTAAGTGAAATAAACCAGTCACGAAAGAACAAATACTGTATTATTCCACTTAAATGAGATACACAGAGTATTCAAATTTACAGAAACAAAAGGTAGAATGGTAGCTGTCAGGGACTGGAGGGAGGAAGGAATGAGAAGTTAGTGTTTAATAGGCACAGAGTTTCCTTTGGAGAAGATAAAAGCCTTTTGGAGACGGATGATGGTAATGATACCACGACAATGTGAGTGATGCCACTAAACTGCATACTTAAAAATCATAAATTTTATGTTATATATTTTTATCATAATAAAAAAGAACCCTAAGTTAAGAAAAAAAGTCTAAATATTATTGACTGCTGCTTAATATTTCCAGATCTTTTCTTTTGTTGTTATGTTTTTTAAGGCACCTGGAACAGGTTTTCATAACTTACCCAGCTGTTTCAAAATCACATGTATTTATGTGTTGCAGAGCTGAGTAAGTAAAATTTATAAATACCTGTTCTTATAACCTGGCCATGTGGGCCTTGAAGCATGATGAACCCAGTGACATGAGCAATAGTGTTGTGGGGGTATGGTGGGTGGCATAAGGCAGGACAGAACTGAGTTTTGGGGCATCGCTCTGTCTGTAGGGCTGGTCTCAGTCAGTAATCATAAACATGCAGTATCCACAGAGACTCAGTGAATTAAGTTTAGCTTGACAGCAGGATCAATGTGCAAAGAGAGCCAACCTAGGGGGTAGGGTTTGACCTTAGTTGGAAAATAACTTAACTAAAGTCAGACAGAGCAGCACGTTATGTTCTATTCAAAGACATATCCAGCAAGTGGCAGCAAGAATAAGGAGCCAATTTCCAGGGGAGGAGCAGGAATTAATGAGCTCTGAAGTCCTCAAACTTGTTGGGAAATCAAAGTGTACTTATATCTCTCTTGGGTGCTGGATTGAAAGAAACCATTATTTGATGCATATTCCAGGGCAGATAATTAACAAAGCGAACTCCAAAAAGGAAGACTACTTCCAAATTTGTTGAACTAGCAATATGCACCTCTCAACGTTTAAGTTGGGCCAGGGTTTTCTCAATGGCTTTGAAGATATTGTTTTCTTAAGCCAAGAGTAGGGAGAAAATCTTTCTTCCAATTAAGCAAATTATTTTCTTTCTAGGCCTTTTAAATTTATTGGGACAGTTAACTTGTGGTAAACATTCAGCAGAAAAGGCAACATTGAGTAGTTGGAAGAGCCTGGCTATAAGGCAACATACACAGATTTTCTGACAGTAACTAGAGCATACATGCTTTGGATGAATTAATCCTTAAAGTACTCTTCAGTTCTACATGTCCATGATTATGACAAAAATTTGTGATTTAGAGTTGCAAATAGAAAAGAGTTAACTGATTTCTTACTACACTGTTAAGTGCAGTAATTTTTTCCAAGTACATTCAATTGAAATGAAAATATTACATTTAAGCCAGAAGAGATAAAATTTAGGTACAATACATTTAAATCAGGTTTAAGAATAAACTAAATAATCATACTTTAAAAAATAATTTGAATATAATATATTAAAAGAGCTTGATTGTTAAATTACTGCCTTTAGATAGCAAGCATAGAAATGAATTATATTATTTTTCAGGTAAAATGAAAACCTTGGGTAAAATGTTAATGTGGCTTCACATTGTTAATTCCCTTTAATTGAAAACATCCAAGGCATGACATGTGCCGGACACTGTGCTAAGTGTTAATAATCTGAAGATAACGCAAGGTACCATATTTTCCCTCTAAGAGATGACATGCTTAGAGAGAAAAGAGCACTTCCATGGGAACCCCTAAGAAGACACTGATCCCAGCCTGTGGGAAGTGACCCATGAGAACGGAGCCCTTTGTCTGAAAGAAAAGCTGGGGAAAGCCAGTCCAGACAGGGGCAACAGCATTTTAAAAACTACAGAGGCTTGAAAACATACTCCTCCTTTAGGGAAATACAAATATTCATGAAATGTAAGATTTGAAGGAGGTAATAGTGGAAAATGGGCCACAATAGGCAAGTAGAAGGTAAAGAAGCTTTGTTTACAGAGAACTTGGACTTTCATTGTATTGAAAATACTAAAAGCAATATAATAGTAACAATAACATGAAATAGTTTTGCATCTCCTTTGGTGTGGCCATGAAAAGAACATAGATGTTGAGACAATTCCTGACCAGCTAGCTGGGGACTTACTGGTAAATTCCTTCACTTTCATGAACATCAGCTTTGTCTCCTTTTATTGATTTCTTTTTTATCTGTTTGACTAGATGATCTTTAGGAATGCTTCCCATCCAAAAAATTTATGAATTCAGTCCTGTCAGGGTTATACATAAAGTCAGAATCTCATATATTTATGACTTTAAAATCTTGCTTGAGGCAGACATGGAAAAGAATTTATCTTTCTGATGTCAATGGCTATGAAAGATAATTGCATCAGAAAACAAGTGGAGTGGTAGGAAAAATACAAGTTTTATCTCTTTTTCATATTTTATAAATGGCACAATAATTATAAAAACATATATGTGATACAAGTGATGTTTCAATACATATGATGTATAATAATCAGATCAAGGAAATTAGCATATCCATCACCTCAAACATTTATCATTTCTTTGGATGGAGAATATTTAATATCTTCCATCTAGTTATTTGAAACTGTGTAAGATATTATTTCTAATTATAGTCATCCTACAGTAATATCGAATATCTTGTGTTTCAGAATCAGCGTGACACCTTTTGTCATTTTATAGACCTAGTTACTGTTTACATTGTCATTTAACTTGTACTGTTTACATTGTCATTTAACTTGAGATAAGCGTTTAAAGCACTTCCAGAAAGTTAAGGTCTAATGACATAGTAACAATATGAAAACCTATTGATCAAACAATACAGAACTCAGCAGATGTTCAAAGATTTTTTTAAAAAGTACTACTTAAGACTTAATTAAATTCCTAGTTGGTAGTAGATATCAACAATCCAAACAAAGACTAACAAAAATTAGGTTAGGAGTTGTGCTTTGGGAGAGAGGACTGCATGCCATTTAACCACTTAAATCAGTCGATAAAATTAGAACTAGCTTACAGCTTTTCTTCTTGTATTTTAAATGTAGAATAATCAATATAAGCTTTTAAAACTTATTTTCTAATATAGTTGTCA
This sequence comes from Papio anubis, assembly GCF_008728515.1. NCBI lineage: Eukaryota > Metazoa > Chordata > Mammalia > Primates > Cercopithecidae > Papio > Papio anubis. The sequence goes on from NC_044981.1 coordinate 150,172,452, forward strand.
TCATTTAAAAAGGCACAATTTAAAATCTTTAATGCATAATTTTTTTTTTTTCTAAATTACTAGAAGTTTAACTTCTATGAAACTTAGGGAGAAAAGGGTCCCTCTATCGGGTCTATGAAATTTGTCAGTTTTAGAGTTAAAATCAATTTTAAAAATTCACGCATATATATTTCACAAATTTGAAATGGAAAATTACATGCAAATTTTACTTTCCATCTAAATACTAGATTAAATACTATTTGACTGGTATTTTTCAGCATTTACAATATTGTTGATATTGGCTAATATCCTTTTTAGGTAATTTGTTGCTAATGTCAACATTTGTTAAATGAACATTGATTGCTGAATTGTTGTTTTGCCTTAGATCTCTGACATTACAAGATTGAAACAATGACTCAAAATTATTTTTTGAAGCATAAAATAGGAAAAAAAATAGTAACATAGATATTACAAATGATGATGTTGTCATAATTATAAAGAGGGTAAGAAAAGATTCCCTTACTCAGCTTTTATTTATTTACTTATCCTTTAAGAATCAGCTTTTTCAGTGACCTTTCCTGAATCTACGTTCTAGGCTGAGAGCCTCTCATCTGTGCTACGTTACCATTCTGCACAAACATCAGTTATTGCACTTACTCTCTCTCTCTCTCTCTCTCTGTGTGTGTGTGTAACATGTTTACTGAGTTTATTTTTTTTTTTTTTTGAGATGGAGTCTCGCTTTGTCGCTCCACCTCCCAGGTTCACGCCATTCTCCTGCCTCAGCCTCCCCAGTAGCTGGGACTACAGGTGCCCGCCACGACGCCTGGCTAATTTTTTTGTATTTTTAGTAGAGACGGGGTTTCACCGTGTTAGCCAGGATGGTCTCAATCTCCTGACCTTGTGATCTGCCCGCCTCGGCCTCCCAAAGTGCTGGGATTACAGGCGTGAGCCACTGCACCCAGCCGTCTACTGAGTTTCTTTAAGCAGGGATTATGCCCACTCATATTAGCTGCCTAAGCACTGTCTAGAACAGTGGTCAATTAAACTAAATTATAAGAAGAATAAGATGTAAACTGGATCTTAGGATATCATAAAATGCATAATGCAATGCCTTCATAAAATTGTGGAAGTTGAAAACTGTGTCACAAAGAGGCAGCGTCAAACAGGAAATTAGCATGTGGGGCATTCACAATAGACCACTATCTGTTATCCAAATTTTCAGGTACTCAAATTCCATTTTATTAGTGTACGTCACTTTAGTGAGTTTTCAGAAAACGTGTTTCTACTAACTAAGCTCTCATAAGACTTATCAGAAATCCAAATGTGTCACTTCACTCATCTTAAATGAAGGATATATATTTCTAATAACTAGCAATCAATCACATGTGGTGTTTCTCTCCCTCAGACATCATTACATTCAATTTATATGCCAGTGCAACTAGTTACCAAGAAATGCTATTACAAATTCCTACTCATACTTCAGGACCTTCAGGACCCTTTGGCTCTTAAATTCCTCTCCTTTAAGTTGTCTTCCCTGATACCTAGTTAGAGTTACATTTCCTGGTGACATGCTTCTATAACACCCTCTATATTTCTCCTATTGAACTTGTAACAACAAAGACAAGTAGGTAATAGCTTGTAGAATTGCTACCATGTCCCTAATGGGTAAAGCCTATGACTGCCTTGCCCACTTCCATAGCCCAAATCCTATGTCAATCACATAAGTGAATAGAGAATTTATCAGTCTGGAAACATCTGACATTTTGCATTCTATTTTACTACTCTTTCAACTCAGTGTCATATCTAAACAGCCAATGGCCACCTGATGATAATATTTTGTTGTTATTTTAATCAACGCATATTAAATGCCTTCTACATGTGGCATAATTCTAGGACCATGAAAGTTTCTCTTGTCATGGAACTTACATTTCTGGAAAATGAACAGAGAAAACAAACAGAAAATATCAGATACTAGTATGCTGTGAAGAGATTTTAAATAGGGTAATGTACTAGATAATTCCTGGCTGCTCAGTGAAGGACTCTCTCAGGAGGTGGCATAAATAGTGAGATGTGGCCAGGCACAGTGGCTTACGTCTGTAATCCCAGCACTTTGGGAGGCCGAGGCGGGCAGATCACGAGGTCAGGAGATCGAGACCATCCTGGCTAACCCGGTGAAACCCCGTCTCCACTAAAAATACAAAAAATTAGCCAGGCGTGGTGGTGGGTGCCTGTAGTCTCCGCTACTCGGGAGGTTGAGGCAGGAGAATGGTGTGAACCCAGGTGGTAGAGGTTGCAGTGAGCAGATATTGCACCACTGCACTCTAGCCTGGGTGACAGAGCAAGACTCTGTCTCAAACAACAACAACAACAAAAATAGTGATATGTGAGTGATATGGTATAATCACCCCTGCAAGGATCCAAGGGAAAGTTTTCTAGGTCAAGGAATAGCCAGTTCAAAAGCCCTGAAATGGGATTCAACTTGTACAATATTTAAAGAACAATCACAATATAAAAAGCCAATGACACTCAGAGAAAATTGACAAGAAGAAAGTAGTACAAGATGACACTGGAGTATTAGGTAGAGACTAAATCTTAGAGGGTACGGTTGTACTGGCCAAAGCAAAAGTATGGGTTTAATTTTATTTGAGATAGAAATACCTGAAGGGTTTTAAATAGGGAGGAAACAAGATCTGATTTATGTCTTAAATCAAATTCCTCTTCTCTTTGGAGAATAGAATATAGAAGATCAAGAATGGAAAGAAAAATCAGGAGATTATTGCAGGAGTCTAGATAGAAGATGTTAGGATTAAGCTAATGAGAGGGAAAAAGGAGAAGTGGAAGACATATTCAACATGTGGTTTTTAAGTAAAATTAGATTAGGTGTAGTACTGACGAGAACAGGAGTAATCATGGGGAACACTTGAATTTTTAGTGTCCAAGAAATGCTATTACAAATTTCTACTCATCCTTCAGGAGGTTCAGGACTCTTTGGCTCTTAAATTCCTGTTCTTTAAGGTGTCTTCCCTGATACATTATTAGAGTTACATCTCCTGGTTACATACTTCTATAATACCCTCTATATTTCTCCTATTGAACTTAAAACAACAATGACGATTTACTGAAATGGAGAAGACTTGAGGAGGAGCAGGTTGGAGGTAAAAAGCAAGAGTTACCCTTATGGAGTTTGAAAAGTATACATATATACGTAGATATCAAGAAAGATTTTGTATACAAAAGTCAGAATTTTCTCAGAAAAAGCAGAGCTGGAGATGTAGATTTGGGAGTTATTAACATGTGGGGGCTATTTAAGGACACAAGCCTGAATTTAGGTCATTTAGGGGCTACAGATGGAGAAGAATGGGTAGTACAGGACTTAGACCTTACAGCATGTAAATTAGTCCAGCCACTGTAAATGCAGTCTAGAGATTTCTCAAAGAACTTCAAATAGAGCTATTGCTTGACCCAGTAATCCCTTTACTGGGTATATACCCAAAATAAGATCATTCTACTAAAAGACACGTGCACTCACATGTTCATCATTGTATTATTCAAAATAGCACACACATGGAATCAACCTATATGCCCAATAACAGTGGATTGGATAAAGAAAATGTGGTGTATATATATACCATGGAATACTACGCAGCTGTAAAAAAGAATGAAACATGTCCTTTGCAGCAACATGGATGGAGATGGAGGCCATAATCCTAAGCAAACTAATGCAGGAACTGAAAATCAAATGCCACATGTTCTCACTAATAAGTGGGAGCTATACATTGAGGACATATGGACACAAAGAAGAGAACAACTGACACCAGAGCCTATTTATGTAGGTACTATCAGGTACTATGCTATGACTTGCTCAATGAAATAAGCTGTACATCAAACTCCAGTGACATAAAATTTATCTATATAACAAATATGCACATGTACCCCTGAATGTAAAATAAAAGTTTTAAAAAGTATATTATAAATTATATATATTCTATTAGAACATTAAGAAAATAAATAAATATGTAAAATTTCAGAATTAAAGTCAAACTACAAAATGATATATTAATTGATTTTAATTTTTTGAATGATCACATATTCTAAACTTTTCAAAGGATATCACAGTCTTTCTTCTTGTTATTGTTTGAAAACCAAATACTGAATGTTCTCATTTATAAGTGGTTGCTAAACGTTAAGCACACATGGACATAAGTGTAAGAATATACACTCTGGACTGCTAGAGGATAGGCAGAAACTGGGTTAAAAAGCTCCTTACCACGTACTAAGCTCACCAATTGGGTGATGGGATACATATTCCAAACTTCAGTATCATGCAATATTCACATGTAACAAACCTGCGCATGTACCCGCTATATTTAAAATAAAAGTTAAAAAAAAAAAAAAAAGACAGACCTGAACCCTTCTAAAAATTAGAGGCACACCAGGGAAAAAATGAGCCAGCAAAGGAGGCTGAATGATCTTCTAGAGAGGTAAAGAAAAACAAACAAATCCCAGGAGAATGTATCACAGAAAGGAAGAAAGGGTTTCAAGGAGGAAACCTGACCTCTGAATCATTTGCTAAAGCTATATGCCCTGTTTTCAAAATTCCTTCTTCCTTGGCTTCCATGATTCTGTTTTGCCTTGGTTCTCCTGTAGACTTTCTGGTCATTTAATCATCTCCCTTATTAGTGAGTCTACTTTTTTCTGTGTTTTGAATGTTAATGCAATCTGCGATTTTGCCTTGAGACATTTTTCTTCTCACTTCTTATTGTTATTCTGAGAGATTTCATCCTCTTCCATGACTTTAAGTATTGCTTTATATGAATGATCTCTAGATCTCATTCTAGCCCAGAGTCAGAGGATATTAAATAATACATTAGTGGGGTCAGGAAACTTGAATTCTAGGCCTGTCTCTATTAGCTACTAGCTGTGTGTTTTAGGGAAAGTAACATAAGCCTTCTAGTCCTCAATGCTTTTTCCACACTTCCATGAGAAGGTGATGAGATAAACGATTGCCTTCAGCTTTCCAGCTCCATTCAGGCCTTTTGAAAAGCAAAATAGGGGAAAAGAACTATATGTCAGTGTAATAACGTAATTGTTTTTTGTCTTTCCACGTATTCTCCCTCGGGCAATCTATTTTAGTGTATGCCTATCTCTTTTCTACTTACTTGACATATTTCCTGATTAACATACTTTTTGGGAAAAAAAATCTCTATTTTCATGAGACATAATTTGACATACAACTAAGGTGTACTTGATGAGTTTAATTACACAAGAAGATTTGGTGATGAAACTCTGCTAAACCATTTTGTACTTGGACAGGAACTATTGACAGAGTATAATTCACTGGAAATGTAAAAAATTCTTGTTGATGGACTGAAATTAAATTGTATCTAACAAAAATAATTTATAATTTTTAAAAACTGCTCATTACCTAAAGAAAATAGGACTATGAGAAATGAGAGGCAAAAACACCATTTTGAATGAAGAGAGAGATCACCATATAAAGGAAAATAATCTGATAATAACTTTTCTGTCTTTAGTGATGTAGAGTAATTTTTCTAGTCAGGAAAGTTATGTTTGTTTCTTTTTACTAAGGGAAAGGCCTAATATGTTATCATATAAGAAAGTTTTCTTTTCAAAAAGACACAGTATAAGCCCTATATGTTAAGGGTTCTGTTACAAATACTGAAAGGACTTTCAGATTTCAGAAAGAAAACTACAGGCATGCATCTTATTACTGTAAGTCAAAGCTAAAGTGCAAGACCAACAATTAAGAGTGGACATAGCATGACAATATCTAATTAGTTCCACCTTCGATCCATGTTTCTCAAATTAACTTACTCTTAATGTCCACTAAGGAATCTTAGGTCCATCATATGACCTTTATACAAATCCCTTTCATTGTTCCTGTAATAATCAAGCTGGTACTGCAATAATGTCAAACAGTGGCTTCAGGGAGTCTTATTTTTTTTCTATTAGTTATACATAAGAGTTCTTTGCAACACCTGAGCCAGGCTATCCTTTGATTTTCTAAAGCCTAGGCTGAATCATGAAAGCAAGAAAGTAATTATTCCATGTATGCCAAACTAAAGACACTTATAACCCCTTTGCTATAATATTTCCCAAGAGTTAATGTAAATGCATTAATCATTCTGCCAGGAGCTGAATTTATACTCTAGTTTGCATAAGTGCATCATGACCAGAAAGGCATTTTATGTTTCCAGACATCAGCATTATGATGTTTTAAACAGGTCTCCTTCCCTCTTTGGAAGAATAATTTAAAACACTTATATAATGTAATCTAGTTTCCTAAAATGTGCAATAATTTGTTTGACCAAGTTAAACATAAAGAATTACAACTGCTTTTGTAGATTTTAACTATTTTTCTAAAATATATACCAGAAAGTCACTCCCTCAGACAACCTCTCATAGATTCCCATAACTAACAGCATTTATTAAGGCAAAGGTAATCATACTATTGTATTATTATTGTAAAGTTACCAATATAATTATAATGCCTGTTAATTACTGATTCATTTATTTTATTGCGTATACATTTAATGAGTGCAATTATAAAGCTTGAGAGAGAAGCATATAGTTTGTGACTAAACACAGGGTTAAAAGTTTAATTAAGTTTGTCCCTGTGACAAATTCAGAACATGTGCAGTCCTCATATATCTATTTATATTGTGTTATGTTTTAAAAATGCCACGTGGTTAATGTTACTCCTTGTAGAGATTCTAATAATTTAAGAAACATTAAGTAAACAAATGCTCAGTAGCAGATATAATTCATATATACAATTACTATCTCCCTGTCACATGTGTGTCAGCATTTTTGAACTAAGGCATAACTTAGATCTGATCATATGTTTGTTCATTTATTCTCTGGCACAAATAAGTCATCATATATAAAACTCTCTGAGCTTATCCTTAGGGAAATGTACATTAGTGTTTATACATAAGAAATTGGGCGCCTGGATTGATGGGAGAGAGATGGCTCACTGGGCTATGAATGGTACCTGCCTGCACCTCTTTTCAGCAGTCAAGGCAAGGTGGGTGAGAGGAGGAAGAAAATCCCTGGGGTGCAGCTACAGCAGTCATGCACCTGGAGTTGTTGTGTATGGAAAGGTCAGTTGACCTGAGATGATGAGTGGGCTATATCCCATGTGGCTGTGTTGGGTCCAAACTATTCTGTATATTCAAAGCAGAGAGGCAAGGGTAGGACCTGCAACTGGAGTCATTCATGTACCCGGGCCTTTGGTAGCACCTGAATGGGCAATGTATCCAATCAACCTATCACTGAGTCCAGTCTTCCTCAGCCATCTGGGATGTCAGTCAGACCTCTGTCTGGAGTGTGTGCTACGGAAGAACCTAGCACTGCTGCTTTCCTATACTTGGCCCCTCTGGGGACCTTACAAACCATAGCCTGGGTCCATGTTGATGTGGGCCCCAGTGAAATCTGTGCTGCCCGTTATTCTGCCTACCCCCAACCTCTCACTCCCACACAGCTCTGTAAGAGGTTTGCCCATAACAATGGGTCTTTTAAAGGCTGCTGCTCTGGGCTTTATGCACTGAAGGTCAGTGAGAGACAGCCTAGCTGGCTTATTACTTTACAGAGTCAGCTCCAAAGGTATTCTGTGGACAAGTCCCTGTAAAGCCATTAATTGGTTAGGGAATTTTTAAGTAAGCCACATAACATTTTTAAAACTCAGTTGCCTTGTCTTCAAAATAGAAAAAATAATAGTATGCCTCATAAGATTTTAAATAATTAAATGAAACCACAAACAATGTTTAACTCTGTGAATGGCACTGAATAAGCAATGGAGAAATGATAGTTGCCTTCTTTTTCCTTTATCTCTCAACACAGAACACTGTTTTCCTAACATTCAGCTGTGTGTAGTTTTTAAGTAGTTGCTAGGTGATTGCACATCATACCTAGACTGAGAACATGAAAACCCCTCCAAGATGAACTTGGGAAAACAATGAAAACCACTCCTTAGAAAAGCCATCTATCCTTCCTCATCTCTTTCTCAACCTTACCTTCACCATTTCCTGTACTCCTTCCACTCTGAGACCTCCGCCCTTCCTCAGTTGGCTCTTCCACGTTACCGTTCTTGCTTTCACCTCTTCTCTACTTTGTAAATGCTTTCTTTTAGATGAAACACAAATGTCTTCTCTGTAAAATCATCACTGATGTTTCAAAAAGAGTTGAAGTCTCTCATTTGTGCTCCAAGAATACTTTGTGCACATTTTTCAGTACCCCTCATATAAACATTATTTGATTCTTCTTTTGTGAATTTAAGGAAACATCAGATTAATGGCTGCTTTTGATGTTTTAATTCTCAGAAATATAAACATCTTCCTTTGAACAAGGAAAAGCCAACATTAATATCATCAGAGACTTAAAACAAATTGTAAAAGTTGAATATATTTCCATCTCACTTTGGAGCAACACAAATTATTTTGTGGAGCTGTGCCAGTTTTCATGATTGCAAGATAAGTACTTCACATCCAGTCTTACAGTTCCTTAATTCAGCTATCTTCTCTGCTTGTCTGTCTGTCTGGGCAGTATGATCTACAAGCCTTAAGTTAATGATGACAAGGTTTATGATGACAATAAACAATATTAAATACAATCTTTTGACCTTTGAAATATGTAATTAGGCTAACGAAAACAATCTTCTTTAATTCCGGCTTGTTTCTTCTCAGGGCCTTCTGGTATCTAAGTAGCTGATTCATTCCTTAAATGCTACCTATAAATCCTTTGAGGATCTGGTATTGAACCTGGGTAAAAGTTGAATGCATCTATAAAGTAAATATTGAGCAATATAGTAGGCTCTTTAAGCATATTGTGAAATGATTGAACAAAATAATAATTACTTTTAAGGGCAATGCTCTTTCTTATGATTTCCTTACCTGTGCTTAATCTGATAGCATTTCTAAGTGACTTGCTTTCATCAAACCTTCACAAGGTATTCAACCTTTCACCAAAAAAATTCCTTCAAAGCCATATGTCATAGGTTTTTATGATACATAATTAATGCATAATTATAAATTATAACATCAAGAAAACAGGCAACACCAATAAGAGTTAGTTGTGTTTGGGGAACAAACACAACTAACTCTTATTAGGCACCACTGCTAAAACCTAGTGGATGTAGGGAAATGAAGGTTAGTTACAACATTTAGTGCCCTGCGGACAAGACTCAGCTATGATTTGTACAGGCAACAGAGAGCTTTCTTTAGAATTGAAAATCTATCCATCATGCGTACCTAGGATAAAAACGTGTTTGGGGTAAAATCATGTATTCATCTAATTCTTACAAAACTCTATGAACAGTTTATATACACTGAGTTTAGATGTGCCACAAGAATTAGTCAAAATCTTTCTGTTAGATGAGTAAGTCCAAATTAGAATGGAAAATGGCAGCTGTCATATTGGATCTGACACAAGAGGAGTAGAGATGGTAGAGTGGAGTGGACCTGGGAGGAGACCGGATTCTGGTCCTGGTATCACCAGCACAGATCACGTGACAGCTCTGAGCCTCTGGTGCAAAGTAGGGATCACACTTGTCCTAACACATGATTCAATGAGGTGATGAATGTGGCAACCTTCTAAAAGTTGAAAGGTGCAATTAAAAATATATGATTCATTATATTTTACATATTATATTTAATCCATAGGAAAACTGGCTTTTAAAATGGAAAAGACCATTAAATAGTTTTCAAATGTGTTCTTTATCAAAGCATTGTTGCAAGTAAAATCTTATATGAAGTCCCAATATGCACAGTAGATAATACCAAAGAGATAACACCAAAATGATCTGCCCAAGGAATGTCTAAAGTTTTATTTCGAGGCTTCCTCTCATGCTATCAGATAGCACTTAAGGTATCTTCACTCACTTTGAAGGTGCCACAAGACACAGTTTAAAAGCAGAGATCCAGGCCAGCATTTGCAGTTTGCAGATAAAGAGACTAAGGACCAGAAAGGCCTATCAACTGATCAAGAGAGACTTGGGGAAATAGAAAGTCCTTGCTTTCACTGTCAGCAGTTCCTACTTTTTGGCACTTTGCTCATATAGTGCCTTCTAATAAACAGCTCTGCTTAATGTGTTACTGCATTTGCTGGTTCACTAAAAGTTACAGCCAGCATAAGAATGGATGGAAAAAGCAGCATGCATGGTTAAAATATAGCACACGCATCATCAGCACGGCACGGAAGGCCAGCCATGTTGAGGTATAGGTTATTCATTCTCTACACAACTCTTAACCATCTGCCGTGTGCCAAGACTAAAACATGCTGCTCAATTGTGTTTGTTTTAAATAAATCAGGCTTGTTTATATAAAATGTCAAGATGATAAAATTTCTAGTATCTCTTGAAAATTTGGGGGTAGTAGAGACAAAGGACACGATTTCTATTTTCACAGATAGCAATATGTAATTCCATATACTAAAGCAATCGCAATCATTGTCACACTATCACACACACACGGACATGAACACCCAAGGCAAAGAAAGAAAATTGCTCAAATGTATAAGGTAAAATCTTTCTCAAAAGACTATACCATATTTTTGTCTATCAGTCCTAGCCAGTTAACAAGTGGGACTCTCAAACTAGAAAAAGTTATCATATGCCCAACAAAAGGCATTTGTATGTTTTTATTTTTCATGTTACTGAATTTCAATGTGAAAATTGTCACTTATGACCAAATAACTTAAATAAAGTGCCAAAATTCTTAAAATAATAAGAGCCAAGTTAGAAACAAATATTTTAAAATTATGTGTCAGACTGTTGAACTTTGTGAAAAGAATATAGTAGGTTAATATTTGAATGTGGCAAACTTTTATTTGAGTAAAATAAGAGGAGCCCTGAGGGATTAGAATTTAAATGTGCCCAGAAATAATACTTCAGTAAAAAAAGGAATATTTCTGATCCAGTAAGAGAAACTAGAATTAAATTTATGTTGTAAAAATATAAACAAAGGATAGAATCCAATGTGGTTAACTAGGGTGTAACTGTAGAAAAATAAATTAGCATAGGAACTTTAAAGCACAAGCCATGTGGCAAAGGGAACAATTTTAATATATTAAAACAAGCAAAAACTAAATGGAAAAGGATAACTAAGAAACAAATACAAATAAACATTTTTAAAGTCAATTAAAATTTTGCCACTGATGAAAAATGAGTTTGACAATATGTAGGGGTCAACAGTTATATCTTTGGCAAACTTTGTTATAGAATATATTTGTTCATTGTAATGGAGTTTTTTACTGAAGAAAAACTCCATGTTTAATATATCCTTTTATTCATAACTTAATGAATGATAGCTTCTTCCCTAAAACTTGATCTGTTCAGAAGCCTTTTTCCAAGTTCTCAGGCAGCCCTACCAAATGGTATCATTAAGTAATAATGTTTTTTACAGTTTCAAGTACATTTGTCCTGAAATTTCTCAGAGTGACTAATTCTTACCTCTCTTTATTTCTCCTCACTTTTCTCCAGCATTTACTTTTTTGTGTTTGAGATAGTGAAACTCTGCTGGAATATGTGCCCCCTCATGTTTTTCTTTCTTTTTTCCTCTGAATGAAAATAGAAAAGCAGACCTAACTTGGCACAGTTAAATATGTCACACAGTAAAGTGTAATTGAATGATTTCTTTCACGCAGTAATATGTTCTAGATATCAGCTGTGATTTAGATATACAGTCATGCATCACTTAACAATGGGGATACATTCTGAGAAATGCATCATTAGGCGATTTTGTCCTTGTGCGAATATTATAGAGTGTATTTACATAAACCTAGATAATGTAGCCTACTACACACCGAGGCGCTGTGGTATAGCCTATTGTTCCTAGGCTATGAACTTGTACAGCATGTTATTGAACTGAATACTGCAGGCAATAGGAGCACAACACTAGGTATTTGTATATGTAAACACAGAAAAGGTACAGTAAAAATATGGTATAATCTTATAGGACCACTGTCACAGATGTGGTCTGTAACTGAAATGTTATGCTGTGCATGACTGTATTTAAGGTTCATCTGGAGCTAACGAAGTATTAATTTCTCATCCTAATGGACAAAGTTAATGGGGCACTAATTTGAGATCAATTAGAATGTATTATGTCATACTCTTCTGTGAAAATGTTTTCCTAAAATATGTTTTGTGAATTTAGGATAAATTAGAAATTCCTTTATTAATTAATTCTTAATTAATTAATTATCCAATAGTTATTGAAAACCCACTTCTGAATTATAGTGCTGTGGAGGATACAAAGATGAATCAGAGGCTTTATCAAGGGAGACAAATACATGTTCTCACAACTCTACTACAAAATGGACAAATTTAAATTTTATAAAACAGACACAGTTAAAGAGCTATGAAAAGATCTTTGCTTCCTATTCATGAATTTTTCTCCCACTTGTGCTATCCTCATTTGGCTGGGGCCTGTGTCTCTCAAGTCACTGATGGATTCTCTTCCAATGTCCCTTAGATAATAAAAAATTTACTGGATTGGCAATCTTCCAGCTTTTTACTCCCGAGGGTATTAGTGGCACGGAGAGGAGAATTAAAAATTTGACTCTGACTGATTTTCAGTCAATGACCTCTGTTCTCTGAGAACATGGAAATGCATAACCCCAAATGGCTAACTGGTCTTCTTCCCTTATGTTATTCATGGGAGGAAATGTTCTGCTCTTTTGTCATAAAGCAAAGGTCATAACTCAAATGCCTTCTAACCACTATATTTCCAGGATGTGAAAGTTCATACTATTAATTGAATACAAAGTAGATATGACTTAGATTCTCATGCTTCACATATTTACTTTTGTTTTGCTTTGTTTTGTTTTGTTTTACAATTAGAACACCACACAGAGCAAAGATTTTAGCAGTAGAAATACCCTGGGTATCATTCTTTATGGCCAGGATTAGAGTGAGATGAGTGAGGAACATGTCTTGGACACAAAATTTAAGGAGGCGCTGCAAAACTCAGTAATCAAGATAAAAATGTATAGTGCAATATTTGTAAAAATAAAAATTAACTTGGAAAATCCATAATGACTTAGAACATCACAATTTTACATAAAGGTACATCAGTGTCAATGAATTTTTCTTTTGCCTTAAGCTATGGCTCAGTATGACCCTGGCAACCTCTCTGAAGCTTCAATGGCAATGGCCAGTGTTGAATTGGTCATTCATTTAAGGTTCATTTGTTCAATGAATGACATACTAAGGGATAGGCCTGTAGTAGTACAGCTAATCAAGCAAATTTTGTCAATTTCATTCCAAACTTAGTGTGCCTTAAACTGATAGAGTTGATAAATCATTTTAATGATATGTAGAATTCACCATAATTACTCATATCTTTCTCAACTTTGCAGTTCTCCTTTTGTTGTTTTTCTCCTCTTGTGGTTTTATGTTTCATGCAAATTATATCTGACTTTTTTAGGTACTAATTTCATTATATTTTGTAATAGTTTGTTATTGCTTTCCTGATAAAATTTTGTTGCTTTATTTCTTCTGGAGAACTTTGTAAAATCACTAAAAAGACATGGAATGTGATCAAAAATTTAAAGCTCTGATGATAAGCCTAAACTTAAATATCCTTTAGGGTAATTTACTATCATTTCTAAAATTTAGCATTCTTTACTGCAATAGACAATGATTAACCTTAATTTGTCTGTCGGTTTCCTTGCTTTCCAAAGTGAATTATTATAGCTTTATGGTGAAAGAGAAATACTCCCCATATAATACATTTGATGGCATTTATAATGCCAAACATTCCAGTTCCTTCACTCCTTTCAAAATTCTGAATGAACTCACATCATCCAGCTCTAAAACCAGTATCAAATATCATAGCATTTCAGGTGAAAAGTAAGAACCTTACCTACTCTCCTGGGGTAAAATGCCTATTCCTCTCTCCTGATTTTAATGCTATTGTTGTTATACATTTTACCTGTACATATGCTACAAATACAAAATACATTACTACTAATTTTGCTATAAATTAAATATATAAATATATATTAAATATATTAAGTATAAACATTAAATATATATAAAACAAAATATAATTTTATTCTAAAACACTTTGTACAAAATACACTTTACTCTAAAACAAAATATAATTGTTTTAGAGTAATCAAAAATAATAAAAAATGCCTATTATAATTACTTTTATTTTAGCGATTTCCAGAGATCTTCATTTCTTTGTGTATACTGTAAGTCCTCACTTCACATCATCAATAGATTCTGGGAAACTACAACTTTCAAGTAAAATGACATATAACAAAATCAACTTTTTTCTCATCAACATAATAAAGAAATAGCATTGAACTAAATGACATTATTGTAGGACCTACTCTCCATCATTTCACATAAAGTCTTGGTTTTCAAGAACTTATCCAAGATGTTAAATGAGAACTTACTATACCGAATTTTTCTGTGTGGTATCATTGCTTCTGTCTAAAAACTTTTGTTTAAAAATTTGTAGAGGGTTTTATAGTTAATAATTCTTGATTTTTGTTTGTCTAGAGAAGGCTTTATATCTCCTTCATTTTGAAAAATATTTTCTCTGCTCATAGAATCCTGAGTTCACAGTTGTTTTGTTTTGTTTGTGTTCAGCACTTTAAGAATGCCACTCCTTTGACTTCTTGGTTTGAGTAGTTTCTGACAAAGGGTCTGCTGTAATTTCTATCTTTAATGTAGCACCACAGCTAGATACCACTAGTCTCCCAAGAAGATTCTTTTAGTATTAAGTCTTGGCACTCAGCATGCCTACATGGATTGAATCTATTCAAATATAAAAAAGCAATAAATGTGAGGCTTATAAAATTTTTGTAAAAAAGAAGAAAATACATAAAGCATACAAAAGATAGATGAGGAGATAGGATATTTTGATAGGATATCCCAGAACAGAGAAGAACATTTTGGATAACACCTTCTTTGAACTTTGTAGAAAATTAAGGGAAACACAGATGATGTAAGAAACAGAATTGAACGGCATCCCTGCTCCTAAATGCTATAGGTCTTTCAAAGTCAAGAAAGGAAATACGAGTATAGAAAATTTGATATCCCAAAAGGTTTCAAATTAGGATATATTGGAGGTCCACAAACAAATCCACCCATATGCAGTCAATTGATTTTTGATAAAACTGAAAAGAACACACAATGGGGAAAGGGCAGTCTCTAGTCTCTTCAATAAGTGATGTTAAGAAAACTGGATATCTACATGCAGAAGAATGAAATTAGATACTTATCTCACACCATATATAAAAATCAATTCGAAATGAATTAAATACTTAAACATAAGATCTGAAACTGTAAGACTACTAGAAGAAAACATAGGGGAAAAGGCTCCATGATCTTGGTCTAGGCAATGATTTTCTGGACATGATCCCAAAGCACAGGCAACAAAAGGAAAAATAGACAAATGAGATTGCGTCAAAGTTTAAAGCTTCTACACAGCAAAGGAATTAATCAACAAAGCAGAGAGTCGACCTATAAAATAGGAGAAAATATTCACAAACCTTATATCTGATAAGGGGTTGTATTAGTCCGTTTTATTCTGCTGATAAAGACATACCCATGATTGGAAAGAAAAAAATGTTTAATGAACTCGCAGTTTCATAATCATGGCAAAAGACAAGGAAGAACAAGTCATGTTCATGGATGGTGGCAGGCAAAGAGGGAGAGCTTGTGCCGGGAAGCTCTTGTTTTTAAAACCATTGGATCTCAAAGACTTATTCACTATCACGAGAACAGCATGGGAAATACCTGCCCCCCTGATTCAATCACCTCCCACTGGGTCCCTCCCACAACACGTGGGAATTCAAGATGAGATTTGGGTGGGGACATATATCATTCCACCCCTGGCCCCTCCCAAATCTCATGGTCTCACATTTCAAAAGCACTCATGCCTCATTTCAGCATTAACTCAAAAGTCCACAGTCCAAAGTCTCATCCAAGACAAAGCAAGTACTTTCGGCCTGTGAACCTGTAAAATCAAAAGCAAGTTAGTTACTTCCTAGATACAATGTGGGTACAGGCATTGGATATATACAGCCATTCCAAGTGAGAGAAATTGGCCAAAACAAAGGGCCTACAGGCCTCATGCAAGTCCAAAATCCAGTGGGGCAGTCAAATATTAAACCTCCAAAATGGTCTCCTTTGACACCATGTCTCACATCCAGCTCACACTGATGCAAGAGGTAGGCTCCCACAGTCTTGGGCAGCTCTACCCCTGTAGCTTTGCAGGGTATAACCCCTCTCCCAGCTGCTTTCATGGGCTGCCATTGAGTGTCTGCAGCTTTCCAGGCACATGGTGAAAGCTGTCAGTGGATCTACCATCCTGGGGTCTGGAGGACAGTGGCCCTTTCTCACAGCTGCACTAGGGAGTGCCCCAGTAGGGGCTCTGTGTGGGGGTTACACCATGCATTTCCCTTCTGCAGTGTCTTGGCAGAAGTTCTCCATGAGGGCCCCACCCCTGCAGCAAACTTCTGCCTGGGCATCCAGGTGTTTCCATTCATTTTCTGAAATCTAGGTGAAGATTCCCAAACCTCAATTCTTGACTTCTGTGCACCTGCAGGCTCAACACCATGTGGAAACTGCCAAGGCTTGGGATCTTCACCCTCTGAGGCAACAGCCAGAGCTGTATCTTGGTCCCTTTTGATCATGGCTGGAGCAGCTGGGACATACAGTGCCAAGTCCCTAGACTGCACACAGACGATGGACCCTGACCCTTGCCCATGAAAGTATTTTTTCCCACTAAACCTCTGGGCCTGTGATGGGAGGGGCTTCTGCAAAGGTCTCTGGCATGCCCTGGAGACATTTTCTCCATTATCTTGGGGATTAACATTCAGCTCCTTCTTATTTATGCACATATGTGCAGTCAGCTTGAATTTCTCCTCAGAAAATGGGATTTTCTTTTCTATTGCATTGTCATACTGCAAATTTTCCTAGCTTTTATGCTTTGCTTCCCTTTTAAAACTGAATGCTTTTAACAGCACTCAAGTCACCTCTTGAATGCTTTGCTGTTTAGAAATCTCTTCCACCAGATACCCTAAATCATGCCTCTCAAGTTCAAAGTTTCACAAATCTTTATGGCAGGGGAAAAATGCCTTCAGTCTCTTTGCTAAAACATGAGAAGAGTTACCTTTGCTCCAGTTCCCAAGTTCCTCATTTCCATCTGAGACCACCTTAGCCTGGACCTTATTGTTCACATCACTATCGGCATTTTTGTCAAAGCCATTCAACAAGTCTCTAGGAAATTCCAAATTTTCCCACATTTTTCTGTCATTTTCTGAGCCCTCCAAACTGTTCAACCTGTGCCTGTTACCCAGTTCCAAAGTTGCTTCCACATTTTTGGTTATCTTTTCAGCAATGCCCCACTCTACTGGTACCAATTTACTGTATTAAACCATTTTCATGCTGCTGATAAAGACATACCCAAGACTGGGAAGAAAAAGAGGTTTAATGGACTCACAGTTCCACATGGCTGGGGAAGCCTTACAATCATTGTAGAAGGCAAGGAGGAGCAAGTCATGTCTTACATGGATGCCAGCAGGTAAAGAGGGAGTGCTTGTGCAGGGAAACGCCCATTTTCAAAACCATCAGATCTTGTGATACTTATTCACTCTCATGAGAATAGCACAGGAAAGACCTGCCCCCATGATTCAATCACCTCCCACCAGGTCCGTCCCACAACAGGTATTCAAGATGAGATTGGGTGGGGATACAGCAAAACCATATCAGGGGTTAATATCCAAAATGTATAAGGATCTCAACTCAATAGCAAAAACAACAACAACAAATAACCCTATTGAACTGGGAAAATGACTTGAATGAAGATTTCACAAGAAAACCATACAAATGGACAACAGGTATATAAAAAATTATTACTAATCATCAGGATAATGCAAATTATGCCACAATAGGTATCACTTCACACCTGTTGGGATGGCCATTATCAAAAAGAGAAGAGATAACAAGTTTTGGTGAGAATGTGTAGAAGAGGGAACTCTTGTACGTTTGTGGTAATACAAATTAGTATAGCCATTATAGAAAATAATATGGAGATTCATTAAAAAATTAAAAATGGAAGTACCATATATGATCCAGCAATACTAATTCTGGATATATATCCAAAGGAAATGAAATCAGTATATTGAAGAGATATCTGCACTCCCATGTTCATTGCAGCATTATTCACAATAGTTTAACAAAGAGTCAACTTAAGTATCCATCAACAGATGAATGAATAAATGAAATGTGGTACATATAAACATTGGATTAATATTAAGCTTTAAAAAGAAGGAAGTCCTGCTCATTCATAACAACATGGATGAACCTGGATAACACTGTGTTAAGTGAGGTAAACCAGTCACAGAAAGACAAATACAGGATGATTTCACTTATTTGTGTAACCTAAAAAACTGAACTCATAGAAGTAGAGAGTAGAATGGTAGCTACTAGGCACTGGGTGTTCCAGAAAGATTGAGGAGATGTTGATCAAAGGATTCAATATTTTAGTTAGACAGAGGAATAATCTTAAACACTTATTGTACAGCATAGTGACCACAGTTAAGAACAATGTACTATATACTTCAAAATTACTAAAAGAGTATATTTTATGTGTCCCTACTAAAACAAAATGATAAGAATATGAGGTACTGCATTTATTAATTAGCTCCATTTAGTTGTTTCACAATGTATAGATATTTCAAAACATCGTGTTGCATACCATAAATAAATAGTACTTGTCAATTTAAAATATAAAGAAAAACAAAAAAGAAAATAAATTATGGAGAAAACTGTCAGTACTTATTTTATATAACTTTACATAATACACCAGTGCTGTCCCAGGAAATAGAGTTGTACACTGATTTCAGTCACTTTTCATATGAAGTTCTCACTATCTGGCAGAAATTCCTTTATATATATAAATTACTTGGCATGGTTTCTTAATTTTGAGACCAATGAATTTTTTGCCCTACTTTCTAATTTCTCCTCAACCATTTCAATCAGATTCTGGAAGAGATATCTATGGGCCCTTTTGCTACTACACTTCCTAGAAATGTGTGTAACTGATAAAAAATAAAAATAAAAACTAAAAAAACAAATGCCAGGAAGCTATTTCCATGAAAAAGAAAACAATAACAAAAAGAAAGACTGTGATATCTTTTGAAAAGTTTAGAATCTGTGGTCATTGAAATAATTAAAATCAATATATCATTTTGTAGTTTGACTTTAATTTTGAAATTTTACATATTTATTTATTCTTAATTTCCTAATGTTGTAATATAATATATTACATATAATTTATAATATACTTTTTAAAGCTTTTATTTTACATTCAGGGGTACATGTGCAGGTTTGTTATATAGGTAAATTTTGTGGCCCTGGAGTTTGATGTACAGATTATTTCATTGCCCAGGTCTTAGCATAGTACCTGATAGTACCTAATAAGTAGGCCCTGGTGTCAGTTGTTCTCTTCTTTGTGTCCATATATCCTCAATATGTAGCTCCCACTTATAAGTGAGAACATGTGGCATTTGGTTTTCAGTTCCCGCATTAGTTTGCTTAAGGTTATGGCCTCCAGATCCATCCATGTTGCTGAAAAGGACATGATCATGTTCTTTTTAATGGCTGCATAGTATTCCATGGTGTATATGTACCACATTTTTTTATCCAGTTTACCATTGATGGACATTTAGGATGATTCCATGACTTTCCTATTCTGAATAGTTCTGCAATGAATATATGAATGCATGTGACTTTATGGTACAATGATATAATTCCTTTGGGTACTTTTCCAAAAATATGATTGCTGGGTTGAATGGTACTTCTTTTTTATGTTATTTGAGAAGTCACCACGCTACTTTCTATAATGGCTGAACTGATATACATTTCCACCAGCAGTGTATAAGCGTTGCTTTTTCTCCACAAACTTGCCAGCATCTGTTGGTTTTTGACTATTTTATTTCATTTCATTTCATTTCATTTCGTTTCATTTTGAGATGGAGTCTCGCTCTGTTGCCCAGGCTGGAGGGCAGCGGCCCAGTGTCAGCTCACTACAAGCTCCGCCTCCCGGGTTTACGCCATTCTCCTGCCTCAGCCTCCGGAGTAGCTGGGACTACAGGCACCCACCACCACACTCGGCTAATTTTTTGTATTTGTTTGTATTTTTAGTAGAGATGGGGTTTCACCGTGTTAGCCAGGATGGTCTCAATCTCCTGACCTCGTGATCCGCCCACCTCAGCCTCCCAAAGTGCTGAGATTACAGGCCTAAGCCACCACACCTGGCCTAGACTTTTAATAATAGTTTGTCTGACTGGTGTGAGAAGATTTCTCACTGTGATTTTGATTTGCATTCCTTTACTGATTAGTGATGTTGAAGTTTTTCTCATATGCTTGTTGGCCACTTCTATATCTTCTTTTGAAAAGTGCCTGCTTTTTTGTTTTTTATTTGTTTAAGTTCCTTATAGATTCTGGATATTAGACCTTTGTAGGGTCTATAGTTTGCAAATATTTCCTCCCATTCTCTAAGATGTCTGTTTACACTGTTGATAGTTTCTTTTGCTTTGCAGAAGCTCTTTAGTTACATTAGTTTAATTAGGTTCCACTTGTCAATTTTTCTGCCTCAATGATCTATCTAATACAGTCAGTGGAATGTTGAAATCTCCAAATATTATTGTGTGGTTATTTAAGTCTCTTAATAGGTCTCTAAAGAACTTGCTTTATGAATCTGGGTGCTCCTATGTTGGATGCATATTTCTTTAGAAAAGTTACATCTTATTAAATTAAACCTTTATGTTTATTTAATGTCTTTTTTTTTAACCATTGTTGGTTTAAAGTCTGTTTTGTGTGAAATTAGAATAGCAACTTATGCTTTTTTCTGTTTTCCATTCACTTGGCAGATTTAATCCATCCCCTTACTTTGAGCCTATGGGTCTCTTGAAGAGAGCATATTGTTAGGTCGTGCTTCTTTATTCACTAGCCATTCTGTGCCTTTTAATTGGGACATTTAGCCCATTCAGTTCCAGGTGATTATTGATAATGTAAACGCTTCACAAATTTGTATGTCACCCTTTCACGTGGGTCATGGTAATCTCCGTACCATTCAAATTTTAGTACATGTGCTGCCAAAGTGAGCACTACATATTTATTAAGATGGCATTTTAATTATGGGAATTAGAAACCATAGGTCAGTGAGAAGAAGAAAAAATTGGCAGCAATCTCAATTCTCAGAGATGATAATTATTGTCCCACTGGTGTAGTGGGACAATAATTCAAGCTTTTGAAACTGATTTTTAATGTCACACTTCCCTCCACAATGTCAACAAAGTAACAATACATTATGAATATCTGTCCCAGATTCATTAGGGTTTTTTTTTTTTTTTTCCTTTAAGACAGAATCTCACTCTGTCACCCAAGCTGGAGTGCAGTGGCACAATTTGCAAGCTCTGCCTCCCAGGTTTACACTGATCTCCTGCCTCAGCCTCCCAAGTAGCTGGGACTACAGGTGCCTGCCACCATGCCTGGCTAATTTTTTGTATTTTTAGTAGAGACGGGGTTTCACCGGGTTAGCCAGGATGGTCTCAATCTCCTGACCTCATGATCCGCCTGCCTTGGCCTCCCAAAGTGCTGGGATTACAGGCGTGAGACACTGTACCCGGCCCTTTTTTAACTTTTATTTTAAGTTCAGGGGTACACGTGCAGGATGTGCAGGTTTGTCACATAGGTAAACATGTGTCATGGGAGTTTGTTGTCATTAGTTTTTTTTCCTGATCCTCTCCCACCTTTCACCCTCCACCTTCCAATAAGCCCCAATGTGCATCATTCCCTTCTATGTGTTCATTTGTTCTCATAATTTAGGTCCCACTTATAAGTGAGAACATGCGGTATTGGGTTTACTGTTCCTGTGTTAGCTTGCTAAGGATAATAGCCTGTAGCTCCATCCATATTGCCTCAAAAGGCATAATATCATTCTTTTTTATGGCTGCATAGTATTCCATGGTGTATATATACCACGTTTTATTTATCCAGTCTATTACTGATGTGCATTAGGCTGATTCCATGTATTTGCTATTGCAAATAGTGCTGCAAAGAACATATGCATGCACATATCTATATAATAGAATGATTTATATTCCTTTGGGTATATCCCAGTAATGCAATTGCTGGGTCAAATAGTATTTCTGTCTGTAGGTCTTTGGGGAGTTGCCACAGTGGCTTCCACAATGGTTGAACTAATATACCCTCCCACCAACAATGTAAAAGCATTCCTTTTTCTATATAACCTGTCTGCAACTGTTACTTTTTGACTTCTTACTGGTGTGAGATGGTATCTCATTGTGGTTTTGATTTGCATTTATCTAATGATTAGCCATCTTGAGCTTTTTTTCATATGATTGTTGGCCACACTGCATGTCTTCTTTTGAAAACTGTCTGTTCCTATACTTTGTCTACCTTTTAATGGAGTGGTTTCTTTTTTCTTGTAATTTTTTAAAAAATTTCTTATAGACATTGGATATTAGACCTTTGTCAGAAGCATAGTGTAAATTTTTTCCCGTTCTGTAGGTTGGCTGTTTACTCTGTTGATAGTTTCTTTTGCTATACAGAATTTCTTTAGTTTAATTAGATCTCATTTGTTAATTTTTGCTTTTGTTGCAATTGCTTTTTGTGTCTTAGTCAAGAAATTTTTGCCTATATCCTGAATGGCATTGCCTAGGTTTTCTTCTAGAGTTTTTACAGTTTCGGGTTTTACATTTAAGTCATTAATTCATCTTGAGTTGATTTTTTGTGTGTAGTGTAAAGAAGGGGTCCAGTTTCAATTTTCTGCATTGAAAATTGAAACAGACAGTTCTCCAAGCAAGATTTATTGAATAGGGAATCCTTTCCCCATTGTTTGTTTTTGTCAGATTGTTGAACTTCAGATAGTTAAAAGTGTGTGGTCTTATTTCTGGGTTCTCTTTTCTGTTACAATGGTCTATGTGTCTATTCTTGCACGAGTACCATGCTATTTTGGTTACTGTAGTCCTATAGTATAGTTTGAAGTCAGGTAGCATGATGTCTCCAGCCTTGTTCTTTTTGCTTAGGATCGCCTTGAGGATTTGGGCTTTTTTTTTTTTCTTTTTTTGGTTCTATATGAATTTTAAAAGTTTTTTTCCAGTTCTGTGAAGAATATCAATGGTAGTTTAGTGCAACTATTATTGAGTCTATAAATTGCTTTGGACGGTATGGCCGTTTTCACAATATTGATTCTTCCTATCTGTGAGCACAGAATGCTTTTCCATTTGTTTGTTTCATCTCTGACATTTTTGAGCAGCAGTTTGTATTTCTCCTTGTAGAGGTCCTTCACTTCCCTTGTGATATTGTTTGGTTCTGTATCTTCACCCAAATCTTATCTAAAATTGTAATCCCCAGGTTTTGAGGGAGGGACCCGGTGGGAGGTGATTGGATCATGGGGCCAGTTTCCCCTATGCTGTTCTCATAATAGTGAGGTAGTTTTCACAAAATCTGATGGTGTAAAAGTGGCAGTTTCACTTGCACACTCTCTCTCTCCTACCAACATGTAAGATGTGCCTTGCTTCCCCTTCATATTCTGCCACTACCGTAAATGTCCTGAGGTCTCCTCAGTCATGCAGAATTGTGAGTCAATTAAACCTCTTTTGTTTGTAAATTACTCACTCTCAGGCAATATCTTTATGGCAGTGTAAAAATGGACTAATACAGAGAATTGGTACCAACAGAGTGAGGCACTCTGTAAAGATAACCTGAAAATGTGGAAGCAACTTTGGAACTGGGTAACAGGCACAGGTTGGAACAGTCTGGAGTGCTCAGAAGAAGACAGGAAGATGTGGGAAATTTTGGAATTTCTAGACTTGTTGAATGGTTTTAACCAAAATGCTGATAGTGATATGAACAATGGTGTCCAGGCTGAGGTGGCCTCAGATGGAGATGAGGAACCTACTGCGAACTGGAGTAAAGGTCACTTATGTTATACTTTAGCAAAGAGACTGGTGGCATTTAGCACCTGCTCTAGAGATCTGTGGAACTGTCAACTTGAGAAGGATAATTTAGGTATCTGGCAGAATAAATTTCCAAGTAGCAAAGCATTCAAAATGTGACCTGGCTTATTTTGAAAGCCTTCAGTTATATGTATTCACAAAGAAATGGTTTGAAATTGGAACTTATGTTTAAAAGGGAAGCAGAGCATAAAGGTATGCAAAATTTGCAGCCTGACCATATGGTAGAAAAGAAAAACCTATTTACTGGGAGGAATTAAAAGTGACTGCACAGATTTACATATGTAAGGAGGGGTCAAATGTTAATTGCCAAGGCTATGGGGAAAATGTCTCCAGGGCATGCCAGAGACCTTCATGGCAGCCCCTCTCACCATCACAGGCCTGGAAGTCTAGGAGGGAAAAATGACCTCATGGACTGGGCCCAGCGTTCTGCTGCTCTGTGCAGTTTTAGTCCATGGCAAACTGTGTCCCAATCACTCCAGTTCCAGCCATGGCTAAAAGGGGCCAAGATACAGCTCAGGCCATTGCTTCAGAGGTTTTAATACCCAAGCTTTGGCACCTTCCATGTGGTGTTGGGCCTGCGGGTACACAGAAGACAAGAGTTAACCTTTGGAAGCCTCCTCCTAGATTTCAGAGGTTATTCAGACATACCTGGATATCCAGGCAGAAGTCTGCTGCAGAAGCAGAGCCCTGATGGAGAACAGCTACTAGAGAAATGCAGAGGGGAAATGTGTGTTGAAGCCCCCATACAGAGCCCCCACTGGGGTACTCTCTAGTGAAGCTGTGAGAAGAGGGTCACCATTCTCCAGACCCCAGAATGGTAGATCCACCAACAGCTTGCAGCATGTGCTTGAAAAAGCCACAGACACTCAATGTCAGCCCATGAAAGCAGCTGCAGGGGCTATATCCTGCAAAACCAGAGGGGTGGAGCTTTCCAAGGCCTTGGGAGCTCACCCCTTGTATCTGTGTGTCCTAGTTATGAGACATGGGGTCAAAGGTGATTATTTTGAAGCTTTAAGATCTAATGAGTGCCCTGTCAGGTTTCAGATTTGCATGGGACCTGTGACCCCTTTGTTTTGGCCAATTTCTCCCATTTGGAATGAAAACATTTGCCCAATGCCTGTATCCCCATCGTATCTTGGAACTAACTAACTTGTTTTTCATTTTACAGTCTCATAGGCAGAAGAGACTTGTCTTCTCTCAGATGATACTTTGGACTTGGACTTTTGAATTAATGCTGGAATGAGTTAAGACTTTGGGGGACTGTTGGGAAAGCATCATTGGTTATTGGTTATGAAATGTGAAAATGATATGAGATTTGGGAGGGGTCAGGAGTGGCATAAGTTTTGGCTCTGTGTCCCCACTCAAATCTCAACTCGAACTGTTAATCCTTAGATGTTAAGGGAGGGACCTGATGGGGGGTGATTGCATCATGGGAGCAGTTTCCCCTATGCTGTTCTCATGATAGTGAGGGAGTTCCCACAAGATCTGATGGCTTAAAAGTGGCAGTTTCCCCTGCATGCTCTCTCTCTCCTGCTGACATGTAAGATGTACCTTGCTTCCCATTTGCTTTCCGACATGAGTGTAAGTTACCTGAGGCCTTCCCAGTCATGCAGAACTGTGAGTCAATTAAACCTCTTCATTTATAGATTAACCAGCCTCAGGTAATATAACAGTGTGAAAATGAATTAATACACCATTTTCGCTGTATTCCTAGGTATTTTATTCTTTTTGAGGCAATTGAGAATGGGAATTCATTCATGATTTGGCTCTTGGCTTGACTGATGTTTGTGAATAGGAATGCTAGCAATTTTTGCACATTGATTTTATATCCTGAGACTTTGCTAAAGTTGCTTATCAGCTGAAGAAGCAGTTTGACTGAGGTGATGGGGTTTTCTAGATATAGGATCATGCCATCTTCAAATAGGTATAATTTGATTTCCTCTCTTCCTATTTGAATACCATTTACATCTTTTTCTTGCCTAACTGTCCTAGCCAGAATGTCTATACTATGTCGAGTAGGAATGGTGAGAGAGGGTATCCTTGTCTTGTGCCAGTGTAAAGGATACCATTACATTATTTCGTATTTGCTATTATGATGTAAGATATTTTCTAATTATTTACATCAGCTATATCCTGTTTTCTTGATTCTATATTAAACTCTCTGAAATAAGACTTATTACGATTTTTTTCATTCCCACATCAATGATATAGTGCTTTGCAGAAGCTATTTGTCAAATCTAATTGTTTGAACTGAAAGACAAAAGAGCACATTTTTAGCCTCTTATTTAAATCAAATAGGTCCTAATCACATGGATTAGTTTTATCTGACTGGAAATTCAAAATGATATTTTAGGATGCTTGAGTATCCACTAATACAGCTAACTCTATTGTTTAAGAGTATTAGATCTCCACGAGCTCATATTAAACAAATTAAACAGAAGTTTCAGGTTGACACATGTACCTTTCTTAGCTGTATTCCCAGGTGACCATTTGTAAAAGTAATACCTATTTATAAACTCAAAAACAATACATTAAATCGATTGTCTTTCATAGCCTTACCAATACTGGAAATAAAAATCTTCTATATCTGTTACATAAGAGTAACAATGGAACCTCATTAATTCATTTAATTTGTGTTTTTCTGATCACATATGAAAATGGATATTTTCTAATTATGAAGTACCCATGTAATTCTTGTGCTATTTTTTGAGGTATTAATTTCTTTATTCATTTACTTTTTACTATATGAAGCATAAATCTTTATATTTAAATATGTAAGTGTGTTTTCTGCTTTCTCACTTCTTGCTTTGGTGCCATGCAATAGAAGTCATTTCACATCCTACAATTTAAAAAATCATCACCTGAATTTTCTTAGCATATTTTGATCTCCAGTGTATATTTAATATCTTTAATAAATAAATAATAAATTATAATCTATTTTATGGAATGAATTTATAATTTATAATGTTGGGATATAACTATCTTTATTGGCACTAGCTATTCTTAAATGGATAGCTTGTTTTACCGAACACTAATCCTGTACTCAGTTATTTGAAATATAATCTTCACTATATGCTAAATTCAGACTCAGTATTCTGTTCTACTGTTCTATATCTACTCTTGCAATAATAGCACATGTCTTTAATAAATGTAATTGTGTTATACATTTTCAAGTGAAAATGTTTTATATAATTGCAGATGCACATGCCGTTGTAAGATATGATAGAGGTCTCATGTACCTTTTACTCAGTTTTCCCTAACAATAATATTTTGCAAAACTATAGTCAGATATCACAACAAAGATGTTAAACTTAATACAATCCACAAATCTTATTCAGATTTCCTCAATTTCACTTGCACTCATTGTCAGTGTGTTTATTTAGCTCTATGCAATTTTATCATATGTATGAGTCTGTGTATCCCTTAGTACTGTAGAAATACACAATAGTCTCACCACAAGGATTCCTTATGTTGCCCTTGTATACATATACTCACCTTCCCACTCTCCTCCCTTCACTAACGTTTGTCAATCCCTAATTTGTGCTGCATTTCTAAAATGCTGCTGAGGATGAAGGTAAACTGGATCACTTATTCATTGCCAGTGGAAATGTAAAATGGTATAGCCACTCTGTAAGATATGCAGTTATCATGTGACCTAGCAATTGTGTTCTTGAAGTGAAAACTCATTTTAACTCAAAGAAATGAAAACTTGTAGTCACACAAAAACCTATACACATATGTTCATAGCAGCTTTACTCATGATAAAGAAAAAATAAGCAGAAATTATTGATACATGCAACAACCTAGACAAATCTCCAGGAAAATATGCTGAGTGAAAAAACAATTCCAAAAGATTACATATATATGACTGCATTTGTGTAAGCAACATTCTGAAATTATAAAATGCTAGAAATGTAATGCAGATATTAATAATATTTGTTGGTGCATGACCCTCATGTTTTTCTAGAACTTTTCTGCCTATAATCATAACTTCCATTTCAGATTAAATTATAAAATCTCTTTATCATATTTCCCAACAATGAATTGTGGTAGGATTGAATTACCACATCAAATTCAGGAACTTGACTTTATAATATGGAAGACTGTTGTGTGAGACTTGAATAGCACCGCGAACTCTTCAAGTGTTCCTTTATGTTGCTCAGTAGGATTCATGCATTCATTGATGGTGGTTTTGTATATTTCTTGCTATGCAGATTCTCAGTCACTTTATATGGATTTCCTTTTACTAATTCCTTTGATATGTTTTATATATATGGGGACCATTGATTTTTGAACATTTATTTCATAAAAATTTACACTATTCATTACACATCAAATATACTAGGTTTTTTCTCTTATGATCATGATTATTGAGCCCCAGGGTTTACATATGAGTTGCATGCGCACTTTTGGAAAACTAGATTTTTCTGGCTATATTATTAACTAGTCCTTAAAACATTATTTACATGACAGATTTTTAAAATATTTAAAATAATAAAATCCTTTGATTATTTAAATGCTTACTTCACATATACCGATGCCAAATTAATGCACAAAACTTTGATTGCTGTTAGGGTTGAAATTCATTTTTAGTTTCTTAGAGAAGACATGGAAAATCACATCAAAGCTCTTTGGGAGATTGGAGCACGGATTGTAGATTCAGACACATCTGACTAAGTATCTCATATCTGCCACTGACCAATTATGATACTTTGGTCAAAAGATTTAACTTTTACCGAGTCTTAGCATTTTCATTTATGAAGATAAAAGCATCTATCTTTCAGTGTTGTCATATATATTAAATACATACAAAATATTTGGCACAGTGCCTGATACAGAGTTAGAAATCAAGAAGCAGGTTATACAGTACTATTTGTTGATTCTCTCTCTCTTTTTCCCTCTCTCTCTCTCTCTGTCTATATATATATGTGTGTGTGTGTGTGTGTGTGTATAAATGTATGTTTATATGTGTGTGCACATATATAACATATATCATATATCAAGATATTTCATAATGAACTAGATGCTGTTTTAGTAGGTTTTTTCAAAGTCTATAATATATAGTCTAAGGATATAACATATTAATGCTTTTTTGTTTTAGGAAGGTTTTAGTCTACACACAGGTCCACTAGTCAGCATCATGGAGGTTGTGTCCAGTCCAACTCTTGGCACACCATTCACATAAACTACAGTGGAACACTGTCCTTTCTATTTATGCAGTGTGCAATCAGCAGGGTCAGGATTAGGCTGATAAGGGTGATGCAATTAAATACTAACTAATACTTATTTAATATTACATACATTAAATATTAAATATTTCAGTGTAATTTTTAAAAATGTCAATTACAAACCGTTTTTGCCTCGAGCTCTGGTATGACTGCATAGCACTGTTATTGATCCTGTGTTTACATACATTTTGAATATTTTCTTGGTAACTTTTTTGCATTTTTTTACTTTAAAAAATGTTTTTAAAATATTACGCTAAAATATTATTTCTTTCAATTACTGAGATTTTTGGTGATCCCTTAAATTTTACTTCCAATGGAAGTGCCAGACTCACCTCACCCTAGTCTCACCCCTGATAATCAGCACAACTTTGTTTGGTGAATCTAAATATGCAACTATCAAATAACGATAATAATGATAATCCAAAACTTGCTCTTCTCTCAGTCCTTTCTCTCTCAGTAAATGGCACCATGATGCACTCAGGCCAGAAACCTCAAAAGGTATTCTTAACTCATCTTTCTTCCTCTACATTGCACATGTAATCCACACATAATGTGGATATGTATAATTCACATGTAAACTAATCTAGCAAATTCTGGAACATATATTCTACACCCACTTTTTATCACTTCCCTAATACCACTTTAATACAAGCCTAAACGAACTTTAATCTAAGCCTAATCTTTCTTGTTTAACTCAAGAAGACTGAGATAAATTTTATACAATTTAGCTCAAACCATGTCATTTCTTTCATGCTTTGAAGTCACATGATTTGTGACTTGCTATACCTTTAGGGCTTATTCTTTACAAATTGGCTTTTACAGTGTAGATTCCAGATAAACACAAAAATATCTATATTCTAATCATCCTAGCCCTAGAGTAACTTCCCATTCCAACAGAATAAAATTCAAATTACTATTTATGTCCCAGATCATCACAAAACCTGACTCTAGCCCACCTTCCCTCATCATTCCCTACTACTCTCAGCCAGCCTCACTCCAATCTAGCCACAGCACCCTTTTATTTGTACCAAATCTTTGAAATTCAGTATATATTTCATACCTGAGGGATATCTTAATTCACACTATTTACATTTCAAGGGCTTAATAGTCACATATTGAGCACCAGAGGACCAAGGGGTGAAAAATTAAGTTTTTATGACAATTACTTGCAGATTCCCAGCAGAAACTCTAAGGTAAAATATTGCTTACCTGAAGAATTACTTATTTGCTTTAGAAGCAAAGTGTTAGAGACAAAAAATTAGAGAGAAACGCAACTTGAAATATAAACTTGCATTTTGTGTTCTAATCTACATCTATAATAGCTATTGAGAGATTGCCTACCCATTAATTTGCTAAATTTATAAAGTATTTGTATTAGTCCCTTCTCACACTGCTATAAAGAGCTACCTGAGACTGGGTAATCATGAAGAAAAGAGGTTTAATTGACTCACAGTTCCACAGGCTTAATAGAAAGCATGACTGGGAGGCCTCAGGAAACTTCCTTCCAGTCAAGGCAGCAGGTGAAGGCGAAGCAAGCACTTTCTTCACATTGCAGCAGGAGAGACAGAGAGTGAAGGGGGAAGTGTCACATGTTTTTAAACCATCAGATCTCTTGAGAACTCACTCACTGTCATGAGAACAGCAAGGGGAAAATCTGCCCCCATGATCCAATCACCTCCCACCAGGTCCCTCCTCTGACCGGTGGAGATTAAAATTTGACGTGAGATTTCAGTGGGGACACAGAACCAAACGGTATCATATCATTTATGATATTCCAGGCACTTTAGAGGTTAAGCACACACTTAAAATAGCCCTATGAGGTAGATATTTAATGAATTTTCCCATTTTAGAAATGAGCTTTAACAGAAGCTTAAGTTTAAGTAGCTCATAATGGTTACGCAGCTTGTGAGAATTGTTCTTTGGCAGTGAGGCTCTGCCCACTATACACACTGCCTTGCTTGAAAATCTTCCTTCTGAAGCCATCCCTTCCCTTTTTCTAATAGTTTTTACTGTTAAGATACTTATTTCTTATGTTGAAGTTGATCTTATAGTTTCTACAATTGGTATTGGCTCTGCTTCTATCACATTCAGAGTATGGCTAATTCCTCTCTCGCATTACTGACTTTCAAGGATGCGAACACAACTATCATGTCTTTCTTAATTAATTGTCTTCTATTCTAGATCATCTATTCACAAAATGACATAGTTTTAAATAATCTCACCTCACCTTACTCTGTATGTGTTTCAATCTGGAATATTTTTTATAAAGATCAGTTACCCATAATTGACTATAATCCTCTATATGTGGTTTGGCCAACTAAGAGTAATTTTCATGCTATTCCATCTGCCAAAAATACTTATTCCCTGGACTCATCTCCATCTATGTGAATCTTTTACTGGTCCTTTAAAGACCTGATTTAACTGGCAATGAAATCAGTTCTGTCCCTATAGCCTGAAATGTCCTTTAATTCTCTAATGTCTGAGCGCGGCACCTCTCTTTTGGTGGGATCGTGCTCTGCTTTGTATTGTGCTTGCCATTTGCACACTTTATCTCTCCTAGTAATGTTAGAGTGTTTGAGGGAGAAAATCAACTCTTCATCTTTCTATTTTCCATAGCAAATAAAGTACTGAACTCTCTTTTTTTTTTTTAAACTGCAGCTTATTTATTTTTAAATAAAATTTAACATGTGTCAATTTGCTTTTTTAAAAAAAAATTTTACGTGTGCAAAACATACAGATTTGTTACATAGGTATGCACATGCCATGGTGGTTTGCTGCACCCATCAACCTATCATCTACATTAGGTATTTCTCCAAATGCTATCCCTCCCCCAGCGCCCCACCCCAAAACAGGCCCCAGTGTGTGATGTTCCCCTCCCTGTGGCCATGTGTTTTCATGAGTGAGAACATGCAGTGTTTGGTTTTCTGTGTCTGTGTTAGTTTGCTGAGAATGATGTGGAAACTGCTTCATCCATGTCTCTGCAAAGGACATGATCTTATCCTTTTTTATGGTTGCATAGTATTCCATGATATATATGTGTCACATTTTCTTTATCCAGTCTATCATTGATGGGCATTTGGATTGGTTTCAAGTCTTTGCTATTGTGAACACTGCTGCAATAAACATATGTGTGCCTGTGTCTTCATAGTAGAATGATTTATAATTCTTTGGGTATATACCCAGTAATGGGATTATTGGGTCAAATGCTATTTCTGGTTCTAGATTCTTGAGGGATAATCACCACACTGTCTTTCACAATGGTTGAACTAATTTACGCTCCCACAAACAGTGTAAAAGCATTCCTATTTCTCTGCATCCTCACCAGCAACTATTGTTTCCAGACTTTTTAATGATTGCCATTCTAATTTGCGGGAGATGGTATCTCATTGTGGTTTTGATTTGCATTTCTCTAATGACCAGTGATGATGAGCTTTTTTTCGTGTTTGTTGGCCACATAAATGTCTTCTTTTGAGAAGTGTCTGCCCATATTCTTTGCCCACTTTTTGATGGCATTTTTTTTTTCTTGTAAATGTGTTTAAGTTCCTTGTAGATTCTGGATATTAGCCCTTTGTCAGATGGATAGATTGCAAAATTTTTCTCCCATTGTGTAGGTTGCCTGTTCACTCTGATGCTAGTTTCTTTCGCTGACAGAAGCTCTTTAGTTTAATTGGATCCCATTTGTCAATTTTGGCTTTTGTTGCCATTGCTTTTGGTGTTTCAGTCATGAAGTCTTTGCCCATGCCTATGTCCTGAATGGTATTGCCTAGGTTTTCTTCTAGGGTTTTTATGATTTCAGGTCTTACATTTAAGTCTTTCATCCATCTCGTGTTAATTTTTGTATTAGGTGTAAGAAGGGGTCTAGTTTCAGTTTTCTGCATACGGCTAGCCAGTTTTCCCAACACCATGTATTAAATAGGGAATCCTTTCCCCCTTGCTTGTTTTTGTCAGGTTTGCCAAAAAATCAGATGGTTGTAGATGTGTGGTGTTATTTCTGAGGGCTCTATTCTGTTCCATTGGTCTATATATCTGTTTTGGTACCAGTACCATGCTCTTTTGGTTACTGTCACTTTGTAGCATAGTTTGAGTCAGGTAGCATGATGCCTCCAGCTTTGTTCTTTATGCTTAGTATTATCTTGGCTATACAGGCTCTTTTTTAGTTCCATAGGAAATTTAAAGTATTTTTTTTCTAATTCTGTGAAGAAAGTCACTGATAGTTTGATGGGGATAGCACTGAATCTATAAATTACTTTCATGATATTGATTCTTCCTATACATGAGCATGGAATTTTTTTCTATTTGTTTGTGTCCTCTTTTACTTCTTTGGCAGTGGTTTGTAGTTTTTGAAGAGGTCCTTCACATCCCTTGTAAGTTGTATTCCTAGGCATTTTATTCTCTTTGTAGCAATTGTGAATGGGAGGTCACTCATGATTTAGTTCTCTGTTTGTCTATTATTGGTGTATAGGAATGCTTGTGATTTTTGCACACTGATTTTGTATCCTGAGACTTTGCTGAAGTTGCTTATCAGCTTAAGAAGATTTTGGGCTGAGATAATGGGGTTTTGTAAATACACAATCATGTTGTCTGTAAACAGAGACAATTTTACTTCCTCACTTCCTTTCTGAATACCACTTATTTCTCTCTCTTGCCTGATTGCCCTGTCCAGAACTTCCAAAACTATGTTGAATAGGAGTGGTGAGAGAGGGCATCCTTGTCTTGTGTCGGTTTTCAAAGGGAATGCTTCCAGCTTTTGCCCATTCAGTATGATATTAGCTGTAGATCTGTCATAAATAGGTCTTATTATTTTGAGATACGTTTCATCGATACCTAGTTTATTGAGAGTTTTTAGCATGAAGCAGTGTTGAATTTTATCGAAGGCCTTTTCTGCATCTACTGAGATAATAATGTGGTTTTTGTCATTGGTTCTGTTTATGTGATGGATTAATTACGTTCATTGATTTGCATATGTTGCACCAGCCTTGCATCCCAGGGATGAAACCACCTTGATTGTGCTGGATAAGCTTTTTGATGTGCTGTTGGATTTGGTTTGTCAGTATTTTATTGAGGATTTCATATGGATGTTCATCAGGGATATGAGCCTTATAAGGATTCTTGTAAGATAATCCATTCTCAGTACATACGGTAGCTCAGATCATTGATTCTTTAGCACTCTTCCAAGTATCTGGCATGTGATAGAACCTTATGAAATATTTATTCACTTACAGAATAAAGCTAATAATTTTATATTCAGAATATTTAAGTGATACAAATTTAATATCTGAAAAATCCTGTTCCTCATAACAAACACTATGTGTTTTATTAAAACATATTTTCAGCCATTTGGAATCTTCCCCATGATATCTAATAACTGTGGAAACATCTGAGTCACTTAAATATTCCCCTTACAATAAAATATTTTTAATTATATAAACACCACCTCAAGATTTGTGTAACTATATACAAAACAAAATCTAATACATTTATAAAGACATTTGCAAAATCTCTGGAGTTAAGGGATACTTTATGCCCAAAGAACTAAAGAAAATATACATATAGACACTCACTGTAATATGAGTAGCATTCAGTTATTATCACTTACAATTACAGCCAGAAGATGAAAAAGAAGCACTTCATCATTTTGGATTTAGATCTCTGCTGTCAAAGCAAATGACAGAGTCAGAATCTGACCGTGCTGGTAAATTTGTTGTAGTTTATCTTAAAACAAAATTGGACGCTTTCTCAACATTGACAGTTTACTACTGGGAGAAAGAAAAACATGAAATTTAAAAGTTTCAATCACAATCTTTTTTGTTATATTTTTACATTAAAAGATTGACAACACAAAAGCCAAACCTGGCATCACTCTCTCGCATCCATGCATTTTTATGTGTTTTCTATTGTTATGTTCAAATAGTGGTACATAGTTTGGAAGACATTATGATCATTCCTCAGCATAGTACTTCACGGTAATATATAATTAACTACATATTTTTGAGATCCCTAATGTTCACTTCGTCTGCCAAAAGCCATGGTAAAGCTAGAATTAAACCCATTTAGGAGAGCCTTGAAAGGGAGGGGTGTACAGCAAAGAACTCCTAAAGAATTCAGCTCTGGAGTTTAGCTCTTGCTTTGAAGCACAGGTCACCCGAAGTCAGTGAAATTGAAGTCCTGTGGTAGTGACCTGAGAGTTCTGTGCTCTGGGCCTTGTGAGGAGCATTAGCACATTTTGAGACTGCACACTCTGAAGTGTGAACAGTCCCAGAAATGGAAGCCAGGAAATTTGCATATAGAGTGAAGATTCCATTGTCTGAGTGAAAGCCACTCTTGCTTTGCTTCAACCCCTGTAACAGTCAGTCCAGCCAACTGTTTACATGCTCTCCATTATGTTAGTGTTGGCTAGGGAATGGTTGTTGCAAAGAGATTTTCTTTCAGCTAATGCTCTGGGGAACCGTGGGAGTTCACCAAGTTGACAGTTAAACAAGCCAGCCTTCTCTTTCCAAGAAACAAGAGAGTGACTCATGGGCTGTTGAGGTATATGTGACACTGAGCCAGGATATGTAGCCTGGACCCCAACTCATCAAGTACAGTTCCCAAGTGAGGGAGAGGGCAAAGCAGAACAGATAAGACTGGAAAAGAGAAAAAAAAAGTCAAAATTATAGCGTGTGAGTGTACAATGTTGTATTTATTCCTTTGTAGATAAATAGGGCCTCACTGATTGTTTCAAATAGGTCTCCTTTCTAGACTCATCATTTTGTTATTAGGATCTACTTCTTGACCTATTGGGAGTGGGAGAATCTACACTTTTAAAAGCTAAAAGGCTACAGGTTTAGGAAATGGCATATGATTACCATTACCTAAAAGATCGTCTTCAGTACATTGCACTATTGTTATAAAATCAAAATTATAAGCCCAGGTTAATGCAACTGATTATAACATGAATTCAGACACATTAAGATAAATCTCATTCTTCAAAATATAACAATTAAATACAGGAAACGTATTCATGCAGTAATCATGCAAATCTCCTCTGGAATTTATGTGATTTTTTTTAAAGGTTTGAGTTTGACATGGTCTGCCAGAAATAAGGCCCAATTACACAGCATATATCAATCTCAGTAGTTTCAGGGGTAATTAATGGTAATGAAGAGTTAGACAGTATCGTATCAGCCCTGAAGTTATCAAGGTGTTTTGTTTGTTCAGACTTGAAGATTTGTCTTCTCTTCATCCAATCTAACAAAATATAGTAGCTAATGCAGAGCTTAAGAGTTTAACAATTCAAAAAACTTCAATCTAAATATAATAATGCACTTTGCACCATATACTGCAAATTTAACCTCCAAAATTGATATTGAGATTTGAACTAGTAAATATATTGGACATCAAATGTAGAGAACAAATTCTTTGGACAGGCAGGCAAAAAACATCAAGCATCTATGTGTTGAGAAAATTCAGGCTGTCCACAGACTTTGCAAGAGTGACATTTATTGCAAGAGAACCTACAAGATCCTCAAAGGAAGTTGCCTTAGTCCCTTTAGGATCCTAAAAGACAGTGCCATACTCGTTGGCTTAAAAACAAAAGAATTTATGTCTCAAAAGTTCTAGAGGTTGCCAACTCTAAGATCAAAGTGGGATCAGATTAATTTTTTGGTGAGGCCTCTTCTTTTGGTTCATAGACAGTACCTTCTTGCTGTGTCTTCATAGAGCAGAAGGAACAGAGGAGCTTTCTGGGGCCCTTTTTTTAGAAGGGCACTAATCCCATTCATGAGGGTTTTACCGTTGTGACCTAATTACGTCCCAAAGACCCTGCATCCTAATATCATCACATCAGGGATTAGGTTTCAACATAAGAATTTTGAGGAGACACCAACATTCTGTTAATGGTAGAAGTAGATGTGAGATTTATATCTAATCAAGTTGTCATGCTAGTATGAATACTGCATGAAGAGAATTTTGCATATGTAATATCCAAGGAAGTATTATTCCCATGACTCCTATGGAAGAAACTTCAATAGGATAAACTTCAGCTAACCAAAGGGTAACTGGAAACACTATGGGAGAAGAAGTAGCCTCAGATTTGGCATCAGACAAAACCAACCAACCAACCAACCAAACACCTAACATTTTTCTTTATACTGGATAGTCACTTAAAAAAAAAAGAGAGAGATTTAGAAATGTTAAAAAAAAAATAAATTAAAAAGGGATGGGTAAAGGTATGCCAACAAATGCAAATATACACACAAAAAATATAGGAGTTGCAATCTTAATATCAGTCCAACGGGCACTTCATAATGATAAAGAGAACCATTCACATTGAAAATAGACAGTTATATATATATATATATTTATGCACCAAATATGACAGTAGTAGCATCTACAAAACAGAAATTATAGAAGATGCAAGGAGAAATAGAAAGTAGTATAATAAATCATTACTTTCCTACTCTCATTTTATTACAGTTTGACTAAACAATAAAGATGTTAAAGATGTTTAACATTTAATGAAGTAATTTTCTATCTGTCTATCCATCTATCACCTATCATAGATCTATCTTCCCATTTGCCTATCTGCCTGTCTATCTATATATTTCGTAAATTCTACAGAGAAAATAGAAAACTGTCTCTGGTAAAAATGGAAAATATAGCCTGCTTTTAAAATATTCAAAAAAATTGCCTACATATGAGGCTATACATATAAACAATCAATTCAAACTTCAAAAAGTATACAAATACATATAAATTTAATTAAATATAACATATATTTAAATATGTATATTTATATTTATATATTCATATATATGTATATATGTGTGTATATACACAATTTTTACAAGGCCCCGAGTGAACTGCAGCCTCCCTCTCCCCCTGATAGCTCTCTGACCATCTTCTTTGATCTCCCCAGTTCTCCCCTCCTCTGTATTCCTGAGAACATCAGCCACGTTCCACTACAGGGCTTAAGTCGTATTCTTTCCTTGGAATGCCCCACCCCAGATAAGCATGTGACTTGCTTCCACCTTTTGTTAAGCTTTTTATGTGTCAGTTCAGTGAGGTCTTTCTTGTTCATATCTAAATTTTCAAAATTTCAGATTATGTCTTGACACTTTTTACCTCCATTTGTTACTTTTCAGCACTTCCTTTTACCTAACCTACTTACATTTACATACTAACATACTGGAATTATAAATCTTGATTATTTTCTATCTTCCCCGCCATGACATAAAGTCAAGGATTTCTGTCTGCTTTGTTCACTTTTGTATCTCTGGTTCCTAAGACAGTGACTGGAACTTAATAAATGCTCAATGAGTATTTGTCAAACGAGTTTCTGAAAGAACAACCACCTAGAAGAAATGATAAAGATCAAATTTAAGATATTACCAAAAACCCCCCAAATATCTAAGAATAAACCAAATAAGTAATGCCAAGATCAACATTAAAAAATAAAGCACAAATAAAATTTTAAGTTATTACTGAGTAACACAATGGTAGCTTGGAATAGGTGATTTTTGGTAAGCAGAATTATAAATTATAATTAAGGACCACTATAAATATGTCAATTCTTCCTAGGCAAAGTAGTACATTGAATGCAATCCCAACAAAAAATACTAATAGTTATTTTGTTGCTGGTGCTTTCTAACAATATGATTCTGAAATCAATATAGGAAAACAATAACAAGATTACACCCAGAAATAACACGAAAGAGTAATGAGTACTGATCACTTTATCAGATATTAAAATATAAAGAAATAATTGAAAGAGTGAGGTTCTGCACAAACTACTTGCCATTTAATTATGCTTATATAAATTGTTAATATTTTTGAATTTTTCTTTATCATTTTTGTACTTTCTTTGAGAATTTTTTTTCAAATTTACTTTCTTCTAACATTTTTCTTTGTTGGACAATTCATGTTCACATGGAATTTATTTTAGCATTACATGCAAAAAGAATATTTATTATTTTTTTCTCCAGAAATCTTAGCAATTTCCATGCCAGCATTTATCAGTTCACAGGTTGACAACGTGCTGCTCTTGCAAGTATAAATTTCATTATATATTTCACACATATCATTT
This sequence comes from Papio anubis, assembly GCF_008728515.1. NCBI lineage: Eukaryota > Metazoa > Chordata > Mammalia > Primates > Cercopithecidae > Papio > Papio anubis. Next base: position 150,211,749 of record NC_044981.1, read on the forward strand.
CACACATATCTACATATTCATATCTATATCCATGTCTATATCTATGCTCCCTCCCACTGCTTTTCTCTCTGTAGGAGTCAGCTAAGGAAGGTTTCAAAGTTTGTTTTCTTTTATTTTCCTCCTCATCTCCTTTTTATACTGTCCATTCAAAAGTTATATTTGGTGATTATTTAAACATATCTAACTAATGTTTGAAGACAAACGAGTATGGTGGGGGAAGGTATGACAAATTATCTGGTGCCAAGTAAACTGTAGTTTGTAGCCTAAACATGCATTTATAGATATTATTCTGGGAAATTTGCCAAATGGAGCATTTTGCTTAGTAAGTTTCAATAGTGATTTTTTTTTTTTTTTCAATGTCAACAAGCAAAACAAAAAGAGGTTCCTAAAAAACAAAGGGCAGAAAAGTGGAATCTTTACTTGACAGTTTCAGGTAAAAAGAAAGGATAAAATTATCCCATTAGTAGAATATATTCATATTTTAAATAAATTTTCAGCTTTTCATACTTTGGGACTATTAAACAAAAAAGACAAATTTTTGCTTCCCCCCCACCCCCATTAAGCAGTTGACTGTAAGAGGCGAACAGTTTCAAGATAAATTAACCAAATAATCTTCTTTCACCTATGAAATCACTTGACTTTTCTCTTGAAATAATTCATTAATATGTCAGTGAATGAGTTTTATATTACTTTGTAATTAATGACCTCAAACTGTCATGGCTTAAAACAACAACTATTGCATTTGCTCATGATTTTCTGATAAGAAATTTGGCCTGAGCTCAGCTGAATGGTTCTTCTATTGGTCTCATCCAAGTTCATTTCTGTAGCCAACTGGTGCAAGATGCCTACCTCATATGTCTGGCAGGGGGTGGCACTTGTCAGCTGGGCTATGCTAACTACAACAGATGAATCTTAACTCCTTCACATTGTGGCTTCACTGTTTCAGAGGCAAAGAGTGAAAGGTGCAGGATCTCTTGAGGCTTAGAAATCACAAAGTAATTTCTGTCACATTCTATTGGTCAAAGCAAGTCACAATGCCAACCTGGACTTAAAGCAAGGAGCAGATTCTACTTCTCAATAGGAAGAGTGGCTAAGTTACATGGCAAAGATTGTGAGTATATAAATAGGAAGAATTATCATGGATCTCTGCAAACAATTTACCATAGTTATTATTATGAGAGAAAGTTAAAAATCTATGAAGTTTTAACAATAAATCATTCTGTGATTGAGGTAACAAGTATATTTATTATATAATTTAATTAAATAAATAAACATCAAAATAAATAATTTTGATGATTTTTCCCAGAATTTAGAATGTCAACTAAGTATCTTTCACTTTCCACGTGTGTATGTGTGTGAGCACGATATATGTGTGTGTGTGTGTTTGAGATTTGGTTTAAAACCTGCCATGGAATAAAACAACATAAAGTTTTTTTTGTCAGATTAAAAACCAACTTAGAACTTACATGTGGGAGGTGGTAGGGAAAATAATTTGCCTTTGTGAGGTTAACAGCAAGTGTTTTTATTTATTTCCTGACAGTAATTAGTAGATGGGATGAATAGTTTTTATAAGGTATTTGTTTTTTTAGTTGATACCATTTCACTTCAAAGTAGAATTATGTAGAAATCAGGTGTGCTTCTCTTTCACAATTAGGTTACACATTGATTCAATGCCACCTGAGTGGAGAACAACTTCTTAAAAGTAGTTAAAACATTAGATGCTGATATCTAAGTGCTTAGTCCATTCTGACCAATTAAAATTATTTAATATACATAAATAATGGCAGGATTGTATTTTATAGTAATGAAGAACACAAAGTAAGCCTAGCTTTAGGAAAGGGAAGTGGCTCACTACACAACACCTGAGACTTTGCTTGAGCTTAATATACATTAACTGTCTTGTTAAAAATAATAATAATAAATATTAAGCAAGCATGACACCTTTTTTTCCCCCACACAGACTTTATACACAGTTGACCCTTGAACAGCATGGGTTTGGAATGCAGGTGCACACTTATATGTAGATTTTGTTCAACCAAAGCACCTATGGAAAATACAGCATTTACAAGATGAGAAACCCGAGTACACACAGGATCAACCTTTCGTATAACACGAGTTCCACAAGGCTAATTGTGGCATTTGAGTATGCAAGGATTTTGTTATATTCAAGGGACCTGACACAAATCCTGTACATGTAACGAGGGACAACTGTATAATCTATTGTTTATTACCTAATCCCTTCACTTTTGATACTCAGCGAGGTTGAGAATGTCTTGTCCAAAACTACTTAGTCGATAATAAAAGAGGCTAAAAACCCAAATCCTTTACCCAACTATTAGAGCAGTACTGTTTTCTCTTTCTCAACCATTCAGGGTTCACACTGAATGATTTCATATTAACCTGACTACTTGACAGTTCAGTTCTTCCTCTTCTAGGCATTTGGCCGATTCCTCCCAACCCCATTCCATTTTTTTTTTTTTTTTTTTTTTGATGTGGGTGGAACAGGTGTAGGGATATCAATGGCAGAACTCTCTTCCTTGAGAACATTTTAATGATATTATAAAAATTAATTTACTTTAAAGTCTGAGCACAGTTAGCACCATGACATTAAACTTTTTTGTTAAAATAAAGTGTTTTATTCAAGTCAATTAATTTTTGTAGCCTCATTCAAATTTTATCAAAGAAGTTAATTCTTTAAATAGTCATCAATACAACATATGGTGTAGTAAACATTGGTTTATTAAAATAAAATGTTTCACTCAATCCAAATAGCCAATTTCATTATGTTTATCATTAATTATTTATGTTTCAGCATTTGAGAAACTGAAGAATTCAAAAAATTATTATGTATGGAAATAAGTTTTATGTAGAAAACAATTTTATGGAAAATAATTTTCACATCAGGCACATTAAGTCAATAACTCATTTACAAGTTTGCCTATTGTATTTCACACAATCATATTTTTTTGTTTAACAGTCATTATAGAAAAGGTATTTTTCAGAGGGTATATACATATTAGGGTGAAATGTATCCAGTTGTCATTTTGTAGCAAGATTGGCAATTTCAACAATATTGAATCTAACATACACATTAGTTGTATATTATTCTCAATGATTTGGATATACTATGGTTCTATATACATGCATTTCTACTTAAATTTTCTTCAGTAAACATAGATTATTAATTCAACAAATATAAACTGAAATCAATGGAATGAAGCTTTTAAAATGGCAAATTGCTAGATGAGAGTTTTGACAGAACCATGTAAGTTTTAAGAGATAAAAAATTCATTTATAAAAATAATACATGATATTCACCCTCCCTGGATAATATAGCTTTGCTTTTTTAAGTAAATGTAAGAAAAAAAATCATTAGAATAGTTTAGGCAAAAGTAAGGATATAAGTAAAAGAAGACTGGGTCACAAAGAAGAAGTTGTGGGCAGAAGAGAAAAATGAAAAAAATATATATTTTACCAAAAAGTTCAGAATTATCACTGACAATATTTATGCCTAAATATTACACGCAATCTGTAATTAGAATCAGGAAACGATGTTATATCAGACTTCCTGTATTCACAAAAATACAGCAATTGGAAGACTGACCATGAAGACATTCTTTTCTAATGATAGCTAAAACTACTGCTGTAATTGACAAATACTCTTTAAAGACAGAAGCTTTTTATTAAATGTTCCATCTCAACATTGGGACTATAGGAATCTGTACATTTGTTTCCTAGGACTGCCATAGCAAATTGCCACAAACTGGGTAACATAAAACAACAGAAATTTATCCTTTTTACCGTTCCGGAAGCCAGATGTCCAAAACTAAGGTGTCAGCAGGCCTTATTCCCTCCAGAAGGAATATGGGAGATTCTGATCCTTGTCCCTTCCAGCTTCTGGTGGTGTCAAGTTTCCTTGACTTGGGGTTCCAATTTCTGCCTCTGTGGTCACACTGCCTCCTCCTCCTCTGTGTGTCTCTCTTCTGTGTGTATCTTATAAGGACACTGGCGATTGGATTCAGGACCCATCAGAATATCCAGAGAAATTTCCTCAGTTTAAGATCCTTAATTTGCTTAATTTGGTTACATCTGCAAAGACCCATTTTCTTCCTTTCTTTCTTTTCTTTCCTCTTTCTTTCTTTCTTTCTCTCTTTCTCTCTTTCTTTCTCTTTCTCTCTTTCTCTCTTTCTCTCTTCCTTTCTTCCTTTCTTCCTTTCTTTCTTTCTTTCTTTCTTTCTTTTCTTTCTTTTTTGAGATGGAGTCTCACTGTTGTCACCTGGGCTGGAGTGCAATGGCATGATCTCGGCTCGCTGCAACCTCTGCCCCCCAGGTTCCAGCAATTCTCCCACCTCAGCTTCCTGAGTAGCTGAGATTGCAGGCACCCGCCACCACACCCAGCTAATTTTTGTATTTTTAGTAGAGACAGGGTTTCACCATGTTGGCCAGGCTAGTCTTGAACTCCTGACCTCAGGTGATCCATCTGCCTTGGCCTCCCAAAGTGCTGGGATTACAGGCGTGAGCCACCACACCAAGCCCAAGGACTCATTTTCTAAATAAGGTAATGTTGACAAGTTCCAGGGACTAGGACTTCATATTTGTAGGTGACCATTATTCAGTTTCCTATACCACATGGCTCAACCCACTTTCAAGCTTGAAATGGTCATTTGGTTAATTCTTTAGCATCAATAACAGATTTTGCATAGAATTTTAGAATCTTTCAGTGAAAACAAAAGGTCCTCTTTGGAAAAGTCAGGAGGGACTAGTCCCCTTTGGTATCACCTGATTGAAATTTCAAAAATTGGAGAACCAAGAAAGAATTCTGAAGGAATGGAGACTTGATCATCCCAGTAACAATTTTGGAGACACATACATTTTGAGAAGGCTTCCAAGATTTCATGGGTGGCTTTTACAAGTGGAAAGCAATTTGTTCCTGGTAGAGCTGGGATATCAAATGAATTTTTTCACTGTAAGCAGTGAATAATACATTTATCAGGCCATCTCTTTAATTTCTAAGTGAGTGGTTTGATAGACATCCTAACTCTCAGGTCATATCCTTCCATACACTATGTCCAGGGACAGTGGCGAGTTAAGTTGAAAAACATTTTTGTAGAAACCAAAGAGTTCAGCTGATACCTTTCGTACATCTTCTTAGCATTCTTAAAAAACCTTACATGTCACTATCATTCACTGTTTATATTTAACATCTTCATTATCCACTGATAAACTTCACCCAAGTGGGTGACAACCTACATCCAAACATATAATTTTAAAAATATAATGGCTAAGAAATGTTACACATTGTTTCTCATTGCATTCTCTGGAAACTTCATTATGATTTGGCAACATCTCATAATACTAGGTCACTGGCTATGGTAGGTCACCTCTAGTGTTTATAAATTAGTTCAAGCATTTCCAGAAGCAAGAAGATTAAATCACATCCAGGAGTTATTTTTACATGACATCAACAATTAAAGTCACAGCTGAATCTAGTTTAACTACTGTTTAAGTCACCCAGTGGGCAGCGCCAATAGATTGTAGCATCCTTTATATTTTTAGCCACAATCTTTGCATGAATAGCTGTCTACATTTGCTAAGATAAAACTACTATACTTCATTTAACTTTTCTAAAATAGACAATGCTTTGATCTACTAGAAACCCAGTGGTATTTGATTTATTACATTTTTTGTAATATATACTATCTCCAAAGCAATTTTGAAGTGACTTATAGTATTAAAAATGTTTAAGAAATATAATCATTATTTAACAAGAAAAGTTAAAACAAATAGGAACATAGATACAGGGGGACCTAGGATAAGACTATTATTGAAGGGAAGGCATCCATTTAGTTCTGAGCTTCTTGACAAAAGGATACATCTCAGTTCATAATTAACAGAATGCAGTAGCTACTGCCTCTTGTTAGCTTTCCTTCTCTTAGAAGACCCTGTCCTTTGACCACGTATGACCTAGTTTTGGCTCTTCACAATTTTCCATCCTTCTAATAACAACAATTAGGTCAAGAAATGGAAATGTGACCCAAGTTAAGGGAATCAGCATTTATCCTTGCAATAGCTACATTGACTCTGGGCAATGCTGGCACTTCTTGCCCATTGAGTTGCTAAATTTGGGCTTCAGAGAACATAATCCACAGACACCTGGGGAAGTCAGTTTACTTTAAGAGGAAGAGGTGTGAACAGGAAAAGACAGGCCAAGATTGTTTGTTTGTTTGTTTGTTTGTTTTTTAATCAGAGAGAAAAAGAAACTAAGAGCAAGAGAGGGAGAGAGGCAGCGTACTGTATAAGAGGTTATCCTATTTCAGCCCTTTGAAGACCAGTCCTTGCATCTAAGCTATTGACTGTGAGCTGATTCAGCGTCTTCAGCTTACTTAAACCAGTAAGTCATTTTTTGGTGCTAACGTTAGCTTGGATTTGACATCTGTTACACTTGCAAACAAACAAAAAGCCCCAACTGATATTATTATATTGTTCTCATTTCTAATAGGGGATTTGTTTAACTTGATCTGAGGAGGTGTTTTTCTTCCCCTAGGATAGAATTCTAGGAGACATTGAAATATTATTCAAGAGGATCTTTATTAGGAAAAAACAAAAGTTGAGGAAACACTGGATAAGTTGTCCCACTGAAGTTGTATATCTATAAAATGGTTTAAATAAAAGAACATTTGGTTAAAATATCTTTTTCTATTTATTGCAAAACTACTTCTCCAGTGTTTCCTCAAAGTTTTTTTTTTTTATCAATAAGAATCATCAAAGTGAAGATGCATCAACTAAAAAGAAAACTGTGTTGCTCCATAAAGCAGTTCAAAACAGTAATGGATTACAGAAAATTAATAAACTTAATTTTAAATTTAAATTAAGGCATTAATAAACAAGTGAGATTTTATTCCTTTTGGGGCCCTAGGTGTGTGAGAAGCACTGCTGATATTCTGTCATAAAGGTTTAGCAGTCATGTCTCCATCCTTTCCTTTAAGCTCCTATCCCACCTTACCATAGAATTCATTGCAAGAGATGCCTTCACATAAAACCATTTTTTCTTCCTTGAAAATGACGTCTGAATCCACTCAAACTTTGCCACAGATATTTAGTTCATGTTCTAAGGTTTTCTGATATAAACTATGAGAAGTTTTTGTGCCTAAAATAACTAATCTAATCCTCTGAGGAATGTCAGATTCTGATTAGAGCTAGACTCTGATAGACACACTAGGGAAACAGCTCAAAAATATCCTTCGAAGAATATTTAATACTTTACTCAATGCCATCATGATTTATATTAAGATCCCACAGCAGCCTGAAGACCTACCCCAGCTATGTTAGCAAATATTATCATTTGAATAGGGTTTAGGAAATATCTAAACTTTTCTTGTATGCTCAGAACATAAGTTTATCTTAGGTAATTATGTTGGTTGTGTATGTGTTTTCACTACAGAATAACAAGGTCTATTTTTTAAGTATGGCTTATGGACTGAATCTTATTAATTTATAGAGATGTAATTAGTCAAGTGTATCAATGTTGACTGGTGTTCTTATGAATTCTCCCAAACATTTTAGGTGTATAAATTTAGAGTGGAATGTTTTTAAATAAATCTATTATTATTGTAGGAAGTTCCAAATTATCACAAAAATCACCTTTTTATCACATGTATGCAAAAATAAATCCTAGCCTTTGTACTGTTTACCGAAACACATCTAGTATACATATTGACACTGACACATTAGTATTGAAAGTATTATACTAACTTTATTAGTAACATTTCTACTCCCTTGGGACTGTGGACTCCTCATTGGAATGTTAAAAGAATATAAGATGTTTTTCTGGTCATTCCTTTAAATGCTTGTTTATAGGAAAAATTACAGCTTAACTACCATAAATTCTTTCTAAACAAAGACAAAATTATTTCCTGAATAAGATATGTTGGTAGATTTAGTTCTTTTTTTAAAAACATAGCCCATGTCAGGGCCATTGGTCACAAGTTTTTTATTAGTTAAATTATCTTACTTTTCAAAAACAGAAAATATCATGTACTTAGACTTGTTACACATTTATGTATCATTTCATCTCACAGGACACTGAGAAGGCTTCTTTGTGGTTTATGTTAGACCAAACAAGTCAAGTTTCTTTTTTTCCATTAGTAAATAGTCATTTTACTAACATTTTCTAATTATAGACTCAAAATAAATGGACATCATGTGAACATTTAAATCATGGCATCTATTTAGGCTGGGTGCATAACAAACTTCAATATCATAAGCATATTCAACTTTTTTACAGCTAACATTGAACAATGCTATTAATATCTGTATGTAGATTTTTTCATTTAGGTGAAATATTTTAGTTATGTAAGTTTTATTTTTAATTTATGTGTATTTGATTATATGCCATTTTGTAGTTATGCTTACATGCCTTGATATAATATTGTTCAGGTTCATTTGTCATAAAATTAATAAGAACTAGTTTTTATTTAACAAAGCTTCTACTCAAGGCACAAATGAGCTCTTAGTTTTAAGTTGCCTAATCAAAAACACAAAAGTTTTTAAAATCCTCCTTCTAAACAATGAAATCCATGTAGTATCCCAGAAGGCCTTGGGAAAATGCATTCATGAACAATTTCTTACTTTAGTGTACCATCATTATAATGTTGCACCCCATTGCTTTGGCTGATAACATTCTTCAAGATAAATTTAAAACTCAGTAAAATGTTTTTTTACCTTGTAATCTCCGAACCATTTCTGATAAAAATTTAAACTCTTGACTAAAATGTGGCATACACATTTCTGATCTCTTTCTGTTCTCTCTCTGTCTGTCTGTCTGTCTCTCTCTCTCTCTCTCTCTGTGTGTGTGTGTGTGTGCGCGCGCGCGCATGTGTAACTCTTAATATCTGTAGATTAGCATTACAAAAAAAGAACCTAGGAGTGAGGTAAGCATAAAGTTTAGTATTAAGGAATTGAAGTAAAGGCAGGAAAACTAAGAATTTGAATAAATTACATGCAATTAGAATTTGTATAAATTACATGCAATAACATAGTAGGAATAATGGGATGTGAGTACAGAGATAAGAGAGGAAATCCATTAGGCAATTCCAAAACAAGAAAATTAGGAAAGACAATAGTGTCAGCCTCTTGCAGATTAATTAAAGAATGGGAATTGAGCCAATGTTCGAAAGGAAAGAACAGTACTATAATCTTCTTTTGAAAGCAATGGCAATGAACCATTTATCCTCTTGGTTTTACCTTGGCCTGGTGCCCAGACTGGACAATTAATAAAATATTCTTGCCACGGTATGGTACTGGCAACTTTATCTTGCTGCTGTTAACAAAATGTCATTAACAACTATATGCACAGATCCAATCTATATTCTAAGTTTAGATGAAGTGAAAACAACCAGTAGAGAACAGCAATTGTAACAAAGTCACCCTGGAACAGAGACCAATCTCTGCCCTTTCTTGGGGCGTACATGTTGAGGAGAAGCACAAATCAACATCATTATTTTCATTACAAGGATCATGTATACAAAGAAATATCCAGAGGATATCTGGGTATCTGAATCAGCAGGACAGATTATGTGTAGGACTGCAAACGATCGAATGTTTGGGGGTCTACATTCACCACACTGGTTGTCATGAATATACAGTCAAAATAGTCTAGATAAACATTTTTCTTTTACCAGTAATAGCAAGATATTATAGTGCATTCAGTCTTATTCCAATAAGCTATTTCTAAATTAGAACCAGAATTTAACATTCTCCCTATTTCTCTAAGTATTTTAAAGATTAAGTGACCAAAAATACATTAGATTTTTTTAAAATTACAAAGGGATTTTCCACTATACCAAGTATGGCATCTCTATGGTTTCATTATAATTTACTTTTCATCCCTAATTTTTTTTTTTTTTGCTAATAGTAACGTTATTATCTTATACATGTATTTTAAAATAAAATTCATATAATTGAATGATTCAACATATTATTTGATGCAAGAAATTTGGGCTCCTTTGCTGTTCCTTTTTAGAAAAAAAACTATTATAGTCATTTATTTCTGAAAATTCTTATACTGTACAATGTTAGCTGTAACTGGGGCCATTTAATCTTTTTCAAAATCACAATCCTATCCAAGAACAATAAAACACTCTCATTATTTCAGTCTTACTATATAAATACTAGAGAAATGTTGACAATTCAACCACTGTCTTTCATAACCCTTTTGTGTCACTACAAATAAATAAATACATTGCATGCAGTCTAAACAATATGATTGTAAATTTATAAGCATTCATTTTCTTTCTATCATCCTAAATTTTAGAGTTTTTACATAACATCAACGGTTCACCAAAACTGAAGGTTTGATGAATGTGCTGAATTTCAGTGAAAATCAAATTTCTTTTCCATATTGCTTTGTATTACATAATAAAGACTTTAAAAGGTTGACTTGGCAAATAATATTATTTGTTACTTTCTATTGTAATGCAAAATGGAAATACACTCGCCTGTAATCTAAATGATTTTTGTAATAGTGGAAAAGATGTCTGGTTTGATTTTTAAACTAACCATTTATGTGAATCACCATACCAAGCATGAAAATGAGAATATAAAATTCTGAAGATTTTAGCTTTGCTACCATAATAGATTAGACTACTCTTCTGGAGATTTGATTATGTCAATAGGGCCAGAAACACGCACATATATGCATTTACAGAAAACAGAGGACAGAGGCAGTAATTAGCTATTGAAGTGCGACCTCATTATTTAATGCTTTAACAAGGCATGTATCCACTCAGATAGCCGGAATAATAGTGATGGTAGAGCCCTCCAGAGCAGTGCACCTCATTTATATACCCATGTGGCAGGATTGTTTCAAGAAATATATTTTGAAATAACGGTTATTTAAAAATCTGTAGTTTATATCAAGGGTTGAAGATAAGCTACAACTAGCCTCTCTCCCTACGTACTGGGCCATTCTCACATTGCTAGAAATACCTGAGATTGGGTTTTTTTTTTTTTTTTTTTTTTTTCTAAGACAGAGTTTTGCTCTGCCACCAGGCTGGAGCGCAGTGGTACGATATCAGTGCACTGCAACCTTCACCCTTCACCTCCCAGGTTCAACTAATTCTCCTGCCTCAGCCTTCCGAGTAGCTGGGATTACAGGGGCCCACCTCCGCGCCCGGATAATGTTTGCATTTTTAGTAGAGACAGGGTTTCACCATGTTGGCCAGGCTGGTCTCGAGCGCCTGACCTCGTGATCCACCTGCCTCGGCCTCCCAAAGTGCTGGGATTACAGGCGTGAGCCACTGCACCTAGCCGAGGCTGTGTAATTTATACCGAAAAGAGGGTAAATTAACTCATAGTTCTGCAGACTGTTCAGGAAGCATGGAGTTGGAATCTCCTTCTGGGGAAGCCTCTGGAAATTTACAATCATGGTGGAAGGTGAAGCAGGAGCTTGCAAGTCACATAGCAAGTCACAGAGCAAAAACAAGAAGGAGAGAGAGGGGAAGGTGTCACATACTTTTAAACAATCAGATCGCATAAGAACTCACTACTGTGAGAATAGTATCAAGAGGATGGTGCTGAACCATTCATGAGAAATTCACCCCTATGATCTAATCACCTCCCACCAGGCCCCACTTCCAACATTGGGAGACTGCAATTCAACATGAAATTTGAGCAAGGATATGTATCCAAAACGATATCACCCTGTTTTACTATAGTTATTGTAAAATCACTTTCATGAAGAGGCCTAATGATGCTTATCACAAAATTAATACCCTTAAAAGTACAATGATACTGAATCTTCGGAATAGTTAAGGGTTTTTTTTCTTGGCTCAACTACATTTGTTTTAACTATTAATTTATGCACTGTTTATTTTAACCTGCAATTTTTATTTTTATAGTTGTTTGAAATAATGAAAACTGCTTCTGATGGTTTAAATGATAAATTCCTATATACTGTTTTACTACAAGTAGTTCTTTTAGTAATTGTATGACAAAACAAAGGACATTTCTTCTATACACAAAAGCTATCTTTAATCCACAGATTGTTGTTGGCTTCTGAGCTATTAGGTACAAATATTTAGCTCATCCTCATAAAATATCCCCACTGAAATTAGGTGGAGTTCTGATTGGTTTGATGCTGAGGAATGTGGTTTATTATAGCACAGGCAACTGACAAAGTATATGAAATAATTAAAATTGGAATCGGACACACCCATAATGCTCACTAGAAAACAATATAATTAAAACCACACTGATATATCGTATGACCTTGACCTAAATGGAGTCAGTCTTGAACAATTCAGCAAGGCCTGTTTATCTTTGCCTTTTAATATTTTTGCTCATCCTTCTTCAGTACTGAGAAGAAAAGCAAATGACTTATTTTTATTGGAAAGCACCCAAACATCTGTACGTAAGTTTCTACTCTACTAACCATCCAACTAGAGGTTGGGTCACTTCCTAAAGTATGTGCAACTCTGTATGCCTGTATGCAGACTCAACAAGGTGGGGCAAAATCTCATTTAATTTAGACAGCATGGTTAAGTAACTTAATTTTAAAAACTCTTTCAAATATTACATATTCAAGTTTAAACTCTTCCATTTGCCTGTAATTCCTAACATTCAATGATTGTTTACTTTTAATCTAAACTATTTGTTGTGTACTTACTAATAAAAAAATAATTCAATTGCTCTTAGTATTTTCCTACCCTCTCTTTCCATCCCATTTTGTCCTCTACCACAAGAGGCGCAATGCACATACACGCAGACACCACAGCCTACATGTTCAAGGTCTTTTCACACCTCTTTAAACCGTGGCCCTGTAGCCATCCCTCAGGCCTAGAGTTACATATACTCTAGAGTGTAATCTGCCATCGGAAAATAGATCTAGGGAGGAGGACTGCAAAGACTCTGGAACTGAGCTTGGGGCACTTATGCCAGAGTTCCAGGTTCCTGAACTATGGTTTAGAAATGGCGCAGGCAGTTACAGCCCCTGAGTAAGTTCCCTTGATCTGTAAGATGTCTTACCCCCATAAGAAGGGGAAGACCAGAAGAGGATAAGAACAGACTCCTTTAAAGTATGGAGGCCCAAGGCAGGGCAACTATTACCTGGGAATATAGAGATCCAGGAAATGAGAGTCACAGTCAAAGAGACAATGAGCTGTGTCACCCCTTTGGGGAGCTCTAGTGGAGGCAGCTCTGAGTGAGAGGTAGGCTGAGCCAGACATTTTGCACTCAAGCAGGGAACTAGAGAGAGCAGGATTAAACTCCTATATCATAAATTGGACTTTTTGCATTTCTTATATTCTTTGTATTTATGCCCTTAGGTATTGGTTTTTCTTAGTGTTATGCAATCTATTTTGTATTTTTCTTTTTTTTTTTTTTTCTCTCTCTTTTTTTTTTTTGAGACGGAGTCTCGCTCTGTTGCCCAGGCTGGAGTGCGGTGGCCGGATCTCAGCTCACTGCAAGCTCTGCCTCCCAGGTTCACGCCATTCTCCTGCCTCAGCCTCCCGAGTAGCTGGGATTACAGGCGCCCGCTACCTCGCCCGGCTAATTTTTTTTGTATTTTTAGTAGAGATGGGGTTTCACCGTGTTAGCCAGGATGGTCTTGATCTCCTGACCTCGTGATCCGCCCGTCTCGGCCTCCCAAAGTGCTGGGATTACAGGCTTGAGCCACCGCGCCCGGCCTATTTTGTATTTTTTAGCCTATCTTAGCTGTGCTGTAGAGTGCTATCAATAACTTGAATCAGAACATTTAAAGGGGTCAGCATCTCCGGGTGCAAGTGAGATGTGACAGAAATAACCAAAGGGAGAGGATATTAGGGGGAAAGTGAAATTGAAGAGAGCAAGGTCCAGGTCATTCAAACTTTGTACAAAGATAACCCTGAAAGTCCTGAGTTTAATTTAATTAAAAGAGATAATTTCACTTGTCTCACTTAACTTGTAATTTAATTTTTATATCACTAAATTAATCTGCATAAATTTATGATACAGACTATAATTTCCTAACTCAAAAGGTATATATGTCTCCCTATTGCTCACTATGTCCTGTCTAATGCTTCTTTCACTCATTTAATATTTATTTATCATCTACTATATATCAAGGACTGTGCTAGGCAATGGGAATACAAAAACAAACAAATATAAACTTGGTACTGAACTCACACAGGATGCAGTAGAGATGCTAATAGGTAAAGAAGGTAAGTACTGTGTAATCATAAAGAAAAAGAATAGAGTGTTAGGGAGAAAGTAGGAGACAGAGAAAGTAGAAAAGGGAAGAAAGTAGGAGAAATGAGTATTGGGGAGAAAGTAGGGGAAGGAGGAAGGTATTTGCCTACTTCAAATAAGGGGGACTACATTTAAGCAAATACATAAGAAAGAGAAGGAATAAGCCATTCACAAAGGAGGAAGAAGAATGTTCTAGGAAAAAGAACAGCATATGCAAAGGCCTTGAGGTGGAATTATTTGCCTTTTGCAGAAGTGAAAAAAGGACGGTGAGCGTAGAGTGTAACAAAGAAGAGGGAGAATGATGTTGGTATTGGCCAGGGACCAAATTAGGCAAGACCTTTTGGCAATATTCATGAGTTTGATTTTCTTTCTCACAACAAAGGATTGTCATTGAAGAATTTTCCACAAAGCACTGGCATAAGCTAGTTTACATTTTATGAAACTCTCATTTGCTGTGTTGTTAAGAGTGAATTAGAATGGAGCATGAGTTGATCCTAACGTACTATGAAAGGCTGGAATAGGTCAGTAAGAAACCACATGGTTTGGTTTTATTTCACAATAGAAATTAGGGGAATTAGGCAAGTTTGAGATATATTCTGGTGGCAGAATCCGACCAGTTATGTGAAATTTCTCCACTAAGCTGCAGTTTCATAGATGCAAATTTGGAAGAAAATAAATCGTTGGGATTTTTCTGGAGAGATCACAAAAGCAATAAAACTATTTACTGTCAATGATTAGAATATGAACTACAGAATTCAAATTGGAAAACAACAGATGGAAAGAGAGGAGAGGATTAATGGATGAAAGGAAAATTATTGAGTCAATACGTTTGAAATTTGAAATTTGTGGAAAAAGAGCTACAGTGTTGATACGAATCTGTTAGATTTTTTGCTTGTTTGTCTGTTGCATGCCAAGAAGTCAACTGCATATCCCTTAAATGTTAAAGGGAAAATTATAACCAAATCCTTGATAATACATAGTAGAACCTCATGGAAATTCTAGAAGAGGCTCATGAGATGACTCAGTGAAACCACCACTCATTTCTGTTTATCTTTGCTCATTTATTTTTCATCAATGTCCAAGAGATGGGCTTTTTTTCCGACTTTAAATGTATTAATATATCTCTAATTATTTATCACTCACCTACATTCAGAGGACAGGGTAGATGAAACATATTGGAAAACTAGAGAAGTAACCATGTAGTCAATAAACCATACAGCTTGAGTAAGAGAGCTAGAGGCACAAGAGGTTGTAGTTGGAGAGTGGAATGTTAGAAAACTGTGAATTCAGAAACAGTGCAATTTCAGATGACAAGAAGGTGTGACATGGGGTGGGAACGGAGTACTGAAAGAGAAGTTCTTGTCAGGGAACCAAAGCTATTCATTATATATTGAGCAAAGAATGAAACAAAGAATGTTTCATGCCTGGGGTGCAGGAAGAGCTGAAGAACCAGAATCAAAATGAAGATTGCCAATCAGAAGACCAAACTGGAGGGCATGGAAAAAAACAGGGAATTTTGTGAGTTAAAGATGGTAAATTTTTAATCTTAAAGGAGCACTGTATTTTATGGAACAATGGAGACAAATAAGGAGCAATGGGGACACACAGCACAGGTCTCAGCCCTGCACTGGCCCCAGTGGCCTATTGTTCCCTTTATCCCCCTAGGTTCCTGCATTATCCCTTGCAGGTCTCCTGTACCTTCTGATACCTTTGTATTTAATCCTTTGGCAAATGAACTCTTGTTGGATTATTCTAATTTGGGTGTACCATTAATATCCTTTTAGGACCTTAAATGATCCATCAGTTAATCTAAAATGTCTTGTTCCCATTTTTCTCTTTCACATATATTGGTAAATAATAACTGTATTAGTCCATTTTCACACTGCTAACAAAGACACCCAAAACTGGGCAATTTACAAAAGAAAGAGGTTTAATGGAATTACAGGTCTACATGGCTGGGGAGGCCTCATGATCATGGTGGAAGGTGAAAGGCACATCTCACATGGCAGCAGACAAGAGAGCTTGTGCAGGAAAACTCCTCTTTTTAAAACCATCAGATCTCATGAGACTTATTCACTATCACGAGAACAGCACAGGAAAGACCTGCCCCCATGATTCAATTATCTCCCAAAAGGTCTGTCCCACAACACATGGGAATTCAAGATGAGATTTGGGTGGGGACACAGCCAAACCATATCAATAATGATTAAATGTTGGGTAATTACAAATAACCCAAAACAATGCATATATTATCTAATACTAGATATGCAGTAGATTGTGCTTTCTCCATATTAAGGGCAAGGAAACTAAGGCTCAGGAATGTTATGTAGTTAGTAAGTTGTAGAACCAGCCTGAGTCCAATACCTGTACTCTTAAATAAAATTGCTGCACTGATTCTGACAAGGGGAACACCAAGATGGCAGGGCCTCATCTCTGCATATAAGGAGAGAAGCATAATTTTAGTTAAAAAAATTAATGTATGTGTGTATGCAGGGATGTATGAATGTATGAATATGTATATAGACACACACACCATACACATATAAAACTTACAATTAATAAGTGATGATTTTCTTGGGTATATGTAAATGGCACAAGTGTTCTAAAAAAAGTATATGTATTCATTATAGACCAAGGAAAACAAAAGAAGAAAATGGTATACATTCCAAACAGTGAATGTCATTTATCTATATACAATGTGCCTTGTATTCTTTGGAAGTGAAAACTACTAGAATTTTTGAAACTTTTAGTTATAAAGGATGTGTGTGTGTGTGTGTGTGTGTGTGTGTGTCTGTGGTATATGTATGAGTTTATGTGCATGTATTCTTCAAACAACGAACTGGTTGGTTGGTATAGAAAAAAATCCACTTAAAAACTTGCCTGAATTTTATCAAAATAGGTCATGGCTTTGTAAAGTTTGCTTGATGCAAGCAGCATTTATTTTAGAAGTAGGAAGTTTAAGCCATTCGTTGCATACAGATAGTCACACAGGAAAACAGCTCAGTAAATTCAAAGCATGAAGAGCAAAGTTGTTATGATTACATTCTATTTCCATTTCATCTGACCTTACGGTGTGTGCTCATTATTTTCTGCTGCTTATCCAACCCATTCCCTAGTCCCCCTGAGTCTGAGGTCAATGCAATGGCATTTCCCCTTGAGAACATTATTACCTCACGCCCTATAATTGGCTAGTGGAATTAGAGAGATTGTGGTTATGGGAATAGAAAATTCCCCCTTTGACAAAAATGCAGAATTGTCATCGTTTGATTTACTTTCAGCCATTCAAACATTATTCAGTATTACAAGTTAAAAAACATCATTTTATTTTATTTTTTCTAAACAAAATTTGAGATGTTTGCTATAAAAGTGGACTAGTTAAAACGGTTAGAAAAGACATTTACAACTTGGAGAAATTCTAGATACTATCAATCCGGACACTTTTGTTGTAGAACAATCCTTCGACATCATTTACAATTCATGGGAGAGTTGTTTCCACATAAGAGAAGTTGTTATCTTCCAAGGTCATACAGAAGAGAGTATACAATATCTGACACAACAGAAACTGACAGAGGAATGTTCCTGAGGTTTTAAATTTGTCATTTTATCTGTAAAAACACAAATATGTTTTTTATAAAATAGCCCATTTATGATTTGGCATTTCTGTTGTCAATACTTTACAGAAGGTGAGAACAGTAGTTGGTGTATTTCAGGGAAATTTTTGGATCTTTTCTGAAGATACTAGAATTATAAAACTAAGTTGAAAATCCTGCCATTCCCAAAGTGCATCTCTCAGGAGCAGAAGCTGAGGTGCATAAGTTTTTCCTTGGTAATCTTGTAAACAACAACTCTTAACCACCGGTGGCAAGGGGATGTGTCCATTCAGTACCATCAAAAACAGTTGAAATAAAAGAAACTGAAAATGGAGGTCAGTTGGGTAGAGGCTACCCACTAACGAAATCTAATAGAGACATTGAGAAAAACAGCTTTCATATTCATTGAAATTGGATAGTTCATATAGGCTTTTTTCTATTATATTTTAGATTGTTAAATAGTTAGGTACTGTTACTTCTGATTACTTGGCAGAATGCAAATAGAAATCTTACATGCATGCCATACCCTAGAGAGAAAGAGCAGGTAGAAGGGAGAGGGAGATGCAGAGGGACAGGGAGAGGAAGTGGGGGCACGGGGAGAGAGAAAGAGAGAGACAGAGAGAGAGGTATTTGGAGATGGCAATGTGCAGTGCAGCTAACATTCTTGTAGAATATTGAATACTTAGCATCCTTCACACTTCCTGAACACCAAACAAGATTTTTGGGATCAAGATTATTCCAAATACAGCATTCCCTTTCTTTGTTTCGTTCTAAGGCTTAAAACAAGGGTTTTGTTTGTTTGTTTGTTTTTGTTTTTGTTTTTTTTTAAGGACAGTTGCATTCCTGAAGGCTACAAACACAAGAGAAGGGAAAATGTTCATGAATCAAATCAACCAAGTTGTGTCTGTGTGTATTCTATGCACTGTAGGCAATGTGGAACAAACAAGAGTGTGTATGAAGGACTATTTTGAAAACCAAAAGAACTGAGCTTTCAGATTCCAAGAACACCAAAACATACAAGGCAACTAGGGATCAGCTGGAGCACAAAGCTTGGTGAAATCTAAAACCTCACTCTTTGGGGAGGCTGAAGACTTGATCGAAATTGTACCTCATTTTTCACTATCATGCTGGGTTCCTCTACCTTGAGTAACTTTAAACCATATGGACCTCAGCTGATTAATCTATTAATGAGGAATATGTTCTAGATTAGGGATTAGCATGCATGCTGGAGTCTTCCCTGTTCCTCAACCCACACCACCAATAGGCTTGGATGGTCACACCTTTCCTTGTTGAATCTAAAAATGCTGTATGTATTCTGTGTCATGTATATGACAGAAATATAAACAGGAAGATGTGAAAAGGAGGTCTTAAATTATAATCTTTTATGGGAAACAAACTGCTTTGGATTAATCTTATCCTAAATCAACTGGTTTCTTGATTTCTACTATGCATGAAAATAACCCTGGAAGACTTTTTTTTTTTTAATAGCAGTGTTCAATTCAAGCCTTATCTTCAAAACTTCAAATTCAGTTGTTTTGGGGACAGAACCTGAGTATCCTTTTTGAATAGCACCTTTCATGAATCTTATGTGCTGCAAGGGTTAATAACCATTAATTTGAAGGGGGAGTGGATCTAAAGGGATCAAAACAGTCACACTGGACAATACTTCCCAGGTAAGCATAACAAACAGAGGAGAGAGAGGGAAACACCAGGAGAGCTTGCTGCAGTATGTCTCTGTGTAGGAGGAAGGGATTTTGTTGGGCTTTAAAGGTTTAAGCAGGATCTAAATAAATATGGAAAAGAGGGGAGAGAAAATTTCAGATTGAGGAAGCAGAATAGATAAAAAGCACAAAAATGAAAAGCAACGTCATGAGGAGAAAGATGTTAAGGCTGCTCATGTGAGCTATGAGAAATTAGATCTGCTAAATGTAGGGAAGATATTGAAACTGACCAGTTTTTATCCTTTAAAGGTTCTTACAATTGTTCCTATGTAACTGATGTAGGAGTGTTACAAAAGCATTCAACCTAAATTTTAAGTGACAGAATAAATAAGTTTTAAATACTTATAGAAAAAAAATTCAGTCTTTTGATCTGACCAACAGAGTAGAGAAGCCCTTACTCTAGTAGGAAATGCTGGTAACTAGAAATTCTGCTCTTCTTGTTTAGATCCTAGAAAGAAATGTAAATTGCTTCTGAAAATGTTTTCCTATGAAACCAGTGTAAGAATTCCACAACCAGTGGAACATAATTTAACGTGGTGTTAATGTCAGAGAAAACCCATACCATAAGAGTTCTTTCTCTTTTTAGAACAATGTTGAAATCACTGGGGCAGAAAATGAAATTATTTTTTACATCATTATGTCAGCATAAAGGCTAACAGAGAGCTTTATAGAATGTGAGTATTCAGCACGTGTATGAAATTAACAAAACATAATCAGTTCAGGGTCCTTCTGCTTTCTTTTTAAATTACTGCTTTTTTGTTTTCTAGTATTTGAGTTCGTGTAGCTGCATCTTTTTCCTAATTAAAGCCTTTTTGTTTGCTGTTTTCTCAGCCAACATAAATCATCCATCCAGCAAGCTTCTCAGTTGAGGATACATGTCTCATTTAGGATACATACAAATTAGGATACATTTCTGAAGTTATTTGTAAGATAATGTGAGCTCTTAAATAATTTGAGAGAAAACTCATTTAACATGATGTAAAGCATGATAGATATACCTAGAACATGAAAAAAGAGCTTTACACATGATTTCTTTGCTATTTAACATTGGGTTTTGTAAGCTGCTAAAAATAACCCAGGCACACCTGTGTTATTAAATGATCCTTTATACTGTAGAGTTTGGGTTATACTGTGTTTCCACTTAAGTGTTGATGGCTAGGCAGCTGCTTAAATTTATCTGGTACATTTGAATGATTTCAAGTTAGTAGCATTTTCCATGATTGGCACAGTAATAATAATAGTAACTCATGAAATGTAAAGCTCTTCATTTAGCTCTGTCAATGATAGGTCATTATTGTTAATCTTGGCCTTTCTGTTTCCAGTAACTGCCACACAAATAAGAGATTGCATTAGGTAGTAATAATAATAATAATTCAACAGAGAATCAATGCTATGCATAAGCATAGACAAGTTATTTCTCAAACATTTGCTTCTCTCCCTTTTATAGGCAAGCTGGAAATCATATTTTTTTTCTACAGGCTGTAAACGTTCATGAAATGTCTCAATGTCAGTGAGTATCTTCCAATTTATATTTAAAAAACATATGTTTATGAAACCGAAACAGAGAGAAATTCAAAAGTTTGGGGTTTCGATCAGAATAGGCCCAGACAGCTGGCATCAGCTTGGAGGGTCTCCTAAAGAAGCCATATTCAAAGGGAAGATGTTTGGTTGTTTTCATTGTGAATGGATTCCACTCAGATCAATAATTTCTCAGTATTAAACTAAGCCAAAATTTTCCGCTTCTCATCCAAATTGCTGTTGGATTTTTTTTAACTCATCCATCATCTTCCTATCTCATATAATACATTTTTTCATTTTATTATGTATTCCCTTCTAGTCTTTTAAACAGTAAGTTATTTTTAGTCATATGCTATGTATACATGAGTATTCTATAACACAAATATATTTCCTTGTATATTTAGGAAATAATATTACCATTATTTCAATATGGCAAAGAAAGAATGTCCAGTCCAACTAGCCATCTGTTAGACTAGATGTTTTTATACTACATTCCTGTAGGGATTGTCTCAGTCAGGCATGAATACTCATAGTGATGAATAATTCACTACCACTGGAAATCTTTGGCTAACTCTCTATGTATTTGAACATTCTCTCTACAATGTAGTAGGATACTTTCTGTATATGGTTCTCTCTCTAGTCTTTAACAACATAAAGATAGAGCCTAATGTGTCTTCCACATGCTAGTGTACATGCTAGTCACGTTTCTTGCAGTAATTCCTCATATGACATAGTTTCCAAATCTATCCCTTATCAAAAAAAATTCTTCAAGACACTATCTAATTATAGAAAGATGCATCTCTTAGGAGATGGAAGTATTAGAGTATGTAAGCAAAATATGTAAGTAAAGCAAAGTATTAGCTTGGATTTTTGTTTGGTTATGTTTGCTTGTTTTTGGTCTTACGTCCTTCTTGTTGACTATATCAAAGTGTATCATTGAATAAAATGACAAGTTTTGTAAAGTTTGGATGTTTGTCCCAGCCCAAATTTCATATTGAAATGCAATCCTCAATGTTGGAGGTGGGGCCTGCTGGGAGATGTTTGGATCATGGGGGCAAATCCTTCATGAATGGCTTGGGCCATCCCCTTAGTGATAAGTGAGTTCTCACTCTCAGTTGACGGATATCTGGTCCTTGAAAAGTATGTGGCACCTTCCCTCCCACCCCCACTCTCTCTCTCTCTGTTTTGCTCACGCTTTTGCCATGTAACATGCTTCCTCCCCCTTTGCCTTCTGCCATGGTTGTAAACTTCTTGAGGCCTCCCACAAGCCAAGTAGATGCTGGCACCATGCTTCCTATAAAGCCTGCAGAACCATGAGCCAAGTAATACACTTTTCTTTATAAATTACTCAGTCTCAGTTATTTCTTTATAGCATTGCAAGAATGGCCTAATACAACAAGTCTGCTAGTCAGTTGAACAGATACTGTTAATTGTTCACCACAACTAGTTGCGTTCACTACAACCATGGTTTATTCTTACCAGTTGAATTTCTAATGTATTCAAGTATCTAGCATGAGAGAAGATATCTCTATCCTGAGCTAAAGGTTAAATCAGAGTCCCTGTTAATTACGATGATTTGTTTTCCTTGTCAGAATTGATTAAGGAGTAGTCATGTGACCCAGGTCTAGTCCATGAGATGTATGAGAAGCGTGTTGTGAGGGAGTAGGGAGAGAGCCTTCTGAAAAGTTTTTCTTACAAGTGAAAAGAGAACACATAAAGGAACAGCTTCTGTGGGGCACTATCTTATCTCCCTGTGATGGCTGGAAATGTGGCAGGCTTCTTGAAAGCATGAGGTGGATTGACCAGATGACAGGTAGACACACATATGATGACAAATCACTTCTTTTTCATTTGTTTTTAAGGTTATTGAGATACAATTTAAATAGAGTAAAATTACAGATACATAAATCTATGAGTTTTGACAAATGTTTATATTCATATAGCAATACACAATCAAGATATAGAATAGTTTTATCACCCCCAAAATTTCCCCGTGCCTCTTTGTAGTCAATCATCTCTCCTCAACCCTGACCATTGGTAACCACTGATTTATTTTCTGTTATAGTTTTGACTTTTTCAGATGCCATATAAATAGAGTTATACAATATACAGTCTCTGAGTTGGGATTTTAAAATTTAGTATAATAAGTTTGAGGTTTACCCATGTTATTACATAAAACAGTAGGATGTTCCTTTTAATTGCTGAGTAATATTCCATTTTATGGATGTGTAATGTGAACACTGGTTCTTAATGGTGTTCAGCCACAGAATTAACCAGATTCAAAGTCATCCTACTCTGGGACACATTGATAGGTGAGATTTTTTTTTTTCTTTTAAACTATTTTGGTATTTTTTTTGTCCAATTCATTCTAACTGATATATCAGATTGATCCATCCTACCACAAATAATGTCAAAGATTGAGTTTGAATGTAAGATAGTATATTGATTCCTGCTGAGCATTTCACCTAAATGCCGACTGATTCCACGTAAGTTTGTCTAAAATTACTATCTATGGCCTGTTCACTTAAATTCTATTTTAATAGATTGGGCACATGGTGGCTGTCAAAATGTGTTTTGGCCCTGATTTTGTCATTTAATATGTGTGCTATTATATTGAGTTTATCCTTCTACAATTTGGTGAGCCTACCATCTTTTATAAATGTATTTATTTATTTATGAGAGGGAGTCTCGCTCTGTCACCCAGGCTAGAGTACATTGGCGTGATCTTGGCTCACTGAACCTCCCAGGTTCAAGCGATTCTCCTGCCTCAGCCTCCTAAGTAGCTGGAATTATAGGCACTCGCCACCACACCCAGCTAATTTTTGTATTTTAGTAGAGACGAGGTTTCACCATGTTGGCCAGGCTGATCTTGAACTCCTGACCTCAAGTGAGCCACCTGCCTCAGCCTCCCAAAGTGCTGGGATTACAGGCGCAAGTCACCGTACCCAATCGACCATCTATCAGCTAATGCAACATATCTCTATAACAAAAGTTACTTACATTGAAATCCAAGCATATTGTCTTTCATTATATTTTTTTCTTTCTTTTTAGGCAATGCATCTACCCTTCTCAATAGAGATGAGCATATTATTCCAATTGTTTTTAGATTTTCCCCAAACCTATTTTTCTATTTGGAATGCTTGTTTTTTGGTTTTTTTGTTTGTTTGTTTTTTGTTTTTTTTGGTTTTTTTTTTGAGACGGAGTCTCGCTCTGTCGCCCAGGCTGGAGTGCAGTGGCCGGATCTCAGCTCACTGCAAGCTCCGCGTCCCGGGTTTACGCCATTCTCCTGCCTCAGCCTCCCGAGTAGCTGGGACTACAGGCGCCCGCCACCTCGCCCGGCTAGTTTTTTTTATTTTTTTTAGTAGAGACGGGTTTCACCGTGTTAGCCAGGATGGTCTCGATCTCCTGACCTCGTGATCCACCCATCTCGGCCTCGCAAAGTGCTGGTATTACAGGCTTGAGCCACCGTGCCCGGCCGGAATGCTTGTTCTTAATAATATATAGAGTTAATCTAAATTAATTATTTTCCATCCTAATGTTCAATTATTTGGGCAAAATTTAAGATATTTACACTCTGCTAAAGATTTTACTTATATTCTCTCGATTAGTCTTCGCAATTATTATCTCAACTGTATAGATGGGGAAACAAAGGCTTAAATCTCACATCAACTCCCAGGTAACATGTCCTAAACAAAACTATCTATACCCAAATTTATAAAATGTCAAACAAATAAATTATTTATAACAATGTGTTTTCCTTTTGAAATATGCCTCTTGTAGCTATACGGGGAAGGTTTCAGTTTATTTCATTCATTTCTCAACATTTTAAAAAATAAATATTCCAGTCTTCTACACTAAAACCCAATGGCTGCATTCAGTATAAATGTATTCATATGATTTTGCATCTATTTCATATTTTGCAAATTGTTCTAGCTAAAAGCAAAGTAGTATCAATACAAATAATCATCTATACATATGGTGGCCCCCTAGCATCTAACTACATTCTTCAGTAAGCCTCTATATCTTGTCACTCATGTCCTGAAATACAGGTCTATATCTCAATAGATATAATAGCTGTATGCAGCTGCTCTGCCATTTATTTTTCCTCATAGATGGAATATTGAAGCACCAAATCATATACTAAAAGGACACT
Source organism: Papio anubis (assembly GCF_008728515.1). Taxonomy (NCBI): domain Eukaryota; kingdom Metazoa; phylum Chordata; class Mammalia; order Primates; family Cercopithecidae; genus Papio; species Papio anubis. Next base: position 150,236,954 of record NC_044981.1, read on the forward strand.
GACAAAACAGAGAACCATCTGCAGGCACTTTACAAAATTTCATTTACGACATGGTAAAACACCATGAGGTTATTTTCTAAATCATCTGTTTAAGCAAGGGCATCGGTGCCCTTTCATAGCATGACATAAAGCAAGTTGCCCTGGAGAGTTCACTGGTATCCCTGACCAATGGTCATTTTCTCACTAATTTGCTTTTACAGTCAGTCAGGGTATTCAGCCCTGTCTCCATTAATCATCTCCAGGGGAATGAGCCAACAAAGGTTATGATGCTCCATTTTAGGATGTCAGTCTTATTTGTCTTGAATACAAAAATCTCCTAGACAATTAGCCATGGCAATTCCAAAGCTGATAATTGGAGGCCTTTCTTCAATTTAGGAAAGAACCCTGGGAAGTGACAAGAAAGACCACAAAGTAAGGGAATATCCCTATCCCAGTTATTCTGAGACTAATGTGCAAATGTGTACAGGAATATCTCATAGATATTGTGGGTTCAGTTCCAGACAACCACAATGAATGAACAAAATATTGCAATAAAAAAAAAGTTACACAAATTTTTTGGTTTCTAGTGCATATAAAAGTTACACTATAGAGGCCATGCACAGTGGCTCACCCCTGTAATCCCAGCACTTTAGGAGGCCGAGGTAGGCAGATCACGAGGTCAGGAGATTGAGACCATCCTGGCTAACATGGTGAAACCCTGTCTCTACTAAAAATACAAAAAAATTAGCTGGGTGTGGTGGCGGGCACCTGTAGTCCCAGCGACTCGGGAAGCTGAGGCAGGAGAATGGTGTGAATCTGGGAGGCAGAGCTTGAAGTGAGTGGAGATCCGTGCCATAGCACGCCAACCCGGGGGAGAGAGAGAAAAAATATAAAAAAAAAAAAAAAAAAAAAAAGTTACACCATAGTGTAGTGTGCAATAACATTATAGCCAAAAAATGTACATACTCTAATTAAAAATGCTTTATTAAAAAATGCTAATGATCAGCTGAGCCTTCAACGAGTCCTTATCTTTTTGTTTCTTTTTTGGCTGGTGGAGGGTTTTACCTCAACATTGATTGCTGCTGACTGATCAGGGCAGTGACTGCTGAAGGTTGAGGTTGCTGTGGCACTTTCTTAGGATAACAATGAAGTTTACTGGATGCAATAGCATGCAATGCATTTTGATAACATTTGACCCACAGTAGAAATTTTTTTCAAAACTAGAGTCAATCCTCTCAAACCCTGCCACTGCATTATCAGCTAAGCTCATGTAAAATTCTAAGCCATTTGTTGTCATTTCAACAATGTTCACAGCATCTTCATCAGGAGTAGATTTCATCTCAAGAAACCACTTTGTTTCCTTATTTGTAAAAAATATCTCCTCATTCGTTTGAGTTTGATCATGACATTGCAGCAATTCAGTCACATCTTCGGGCACCACATCTACTTCCAGTTCTCTTGCTATTTTTACCACATCCACATTTACTTCCTCCACTAAAGTCTTCAACCTTTCAACACCATTATGAAGGCTAGAATCAACTTGTTTCAAACTCCTGTTAATATTGATATTGTGACCTCCTCCCATGAATCACAAATGTTTTTAATGGTATCTTTCCAGAAGTTTTCAAGTTCAATTTACTTTGACCAGATCCATTAGAGGAATTAATATCTATGGCAGCTACAGCCTTATAAAATTACTTCTTAATCCATGGGCTGCAGAATAGAGGTGTTATTAGGCACAAAAACAACATTAATCTTCTCATCCATCTTCATCAGAGCTCTTGGGGCACTAGGTGTCTTGGCAGTGAGCAGCAATATTTTGAAAGGAATCTTTTTTTTTTTTTTTCTGAGCAGTAGGTCTCAACAGTGGGCTTAAAATATTAAGTAAAACATGCTGTAAGCAGATGTACTGTCATCCCAACATCATTGTTCCATTTATAGCACACAGGCAGAGTACATTTAGCATAATTCTTTAGGGTCTTAGGATTTTCAGAATGGTAAATGAGCATTGGCTTCAACTTAAAGTCATGAGCTGCCTTAGCACCTCATAAAAGAGTAAGCCTGTCCTTTGAAGCTTTGAAGCCAGGCAGTGACTTCTCCTTTGTAGCTCTGGAAGTTCTAGATGGCATCTTCTTCCAATAGAAAGTTTTTTCATCTACATTGAAAATCTGTTATGTATTGTAGCCACCTTCATCAATCATCTTAGCTAGGTCTTTCTGGATAATTTGCTGCAGTGTCTACATCAGCACTTGCTGCTTCACCTTACACGTTGATGTTATGCAGACAGTTTTATTCCTTAAATGTTAGGACTTACGGACCAACCTCTGTTAGCCTCCAACTTTTCTTCTGCAGCTTCCTTACCTTTATCAGCTTTCATAGAATTGAAGACATTTAGATTCTTGCTCTGGACTAGGCTTTAGTTTAAGGGAATGTTTTAGCTGGTTTCATCTTCTATCCCGACCACTAAAATTTTCTCCATGTCAGCAATAATGCTGTTTTGCTTACTTATTCATGTGTTCACAGGAGTAGCACTTTAATTTCTCTTAAAAACTCTTCCTTTACATTCACAGCTTAGCTAACTGGTGGGGGCAAGAGGTCTCGATTTCAGCCTATCTTGGCTTTCAACATACCTTTCACAGTGAGCTTAATCATTTCTAGCTTTTGATTTAAAGTGAGAGATGTGTGATTCTTCCTCTCGCTTGAACACTTAGAGGCCACTGTAGGGATTTTAATTGGTCTAATTTTTGTTGTTGTTGTTTGTTTTTGAGACGTAGTCTCACTCTGTTGCCGGGATGCAGTGAAGTAGCACAATCTCCACTCACTGCAACCTCTGCCTCCCGGGTTCAAACTATTCTCCTGCTTCAGCCTCCTGAGTAGCTCAGACTACAGGTGCATGCCACCAAGCCCAACTAATTTTTTTTTTTTTTTTTTTTTTGAGAGGAGTCTCGCTCTGTCGCCCAGGCTGGAGTGCAGTGGCCGGATCTCAGCTCACTGCAAGCTCCGCCTCCCGGGTTTACGCCGTTCTCCTTTCTCAGCCTCCCGAGTAGCTGGGACTACAGGCGCCCGCCACCTTGCCCGGCTAGTTTTTTTTTTTGTATATTTTAGTAGAGGCGGGGTTTCACCGTGTTAGCCAGGATGGTCTCAATTTCCTGACCTCGTGATCCGCCCGTCTGGGCCTCCCAAGTGCTGGGATTACAGGCTTGAGCCACCGCGCCCGGCCCCAACTAATTTTTTTGTATTTTTAGTAGAGACAGTGTTTCACCATGTTGGCCAGGGTGGTCTCAATCTCCTGACCTCGTGATCCACATGCCATGGCCTCCCAAAATGCTGGGATTATAGGCGTGCGCCACTGCACCCGGCCTCCTTAATTGATCTAATTTTAATATTGTTAAAATTAGAGAATAGGGAGGCCCAAAAAGAGGGAGAGAGACAGGGAAGCAGCCTGTCAGTGAAGCAGACAGAACACAAACAACATTTATTGATTAAATCTGCTGTCTTATATGGGCATAGTTCATGGCACCCTGAAACAATTACAATAGTATCATCAAAGGTCATTGATCACTGATCACCATAACAGATATAATAATAATAATAAATTGAAAATCTTATAAATTATCAAAGTGTGACACAAAGATAAGAAGCAAACACATGCTGTTGTAAAAATAGTGTCAACAGACTTGCTCAGCCATAGTTACCATAAAAGTTGTGTCTGCAAAAATGCAGTATCTGCTAAGTGCAATAAAACAAGTTGCCCATAATCAAGTATGCAAAGAGGATTCTTACTTCATGAAACAATTTCTTCACCTCCAAGCACGAATGTCTTCACTATAATGACGGATGACTCTGCTGTAGTTTTCTGAAGCAGATCTATTATAAACAAAGTGATCTGAACCCATGAGCAGTAAAGATGATCAGCCTGTTTCTTTAATAGTAGATAGTTTGATTTTCCTCAATTAACTTAAAGAGATATGGCACTAAGTATAAAATGTATGCATAGTGCATAGAAAACTATTTTGGGAGAACTGGGAAATGCATTCCTTGGAGAATGCACTCGGTTTCAAACCCAGTCTCTGACACTTACATCCAAGTAATCTCGGCCAATTCCGGAGTTTCTCTGTGCCAAAGTTCCCTCATCTTATCATATAGAACACAATGTTACCTACCCACCACATAGGGTTACTGAGAAGATTAAATAACATATTTCATGTAAAGTGTAGAGAACAGTATATAGGACATTATGGAGGTTCAATTAACGGTAGCTATCGTTATTATTGTTGCAGTTGCTGTTGTATATGTGAATTACAGTTCTACTTTTGGACATCATTTGGAGCTATCTGTACCTTGTAGGTATCAGAATTCATCATCAAATCATTTAGATTCCACAAATACTAAACCATCTAAATCAAAAGTTAAAAAGCCCTATATTTTTGAAATATGTTTTTTCAAGGAAAATACTTAAAAATAATAAACTTTTTCAGATATTGAAATGAAAGACACATAAATATTCTGTTATTCAGCATGAAAATGTGCTTTCTACGTTGTGGTTTCAGTTGTTTTCAAAACATATTTGTTCTCATCTAGAAGGCACTGACAGAGAAACAAAACAAAACAAAAAGGTAAAATAAGAATCTCCCTTAATAAGTATGTTTACTGAATCACCAGAGAAATATTCTTCCTGTCACATGACTCTTCCACACCTTTCCATTTGAGCTATTTCTTACATCTCTTTGCCTTTGAACTAAAAAAGCATAATCAAGAATTTATAAATAATAGCAATGATATGCTAGGTAATATGCGTGTAGTGCACATAAATGCCCAACACTATTGCTTCATGTGTATTATCTTGTGAGGCCTTCACAATGAATGTATGAGGTCTTATTATTGTTGTCATTTTATAGATGGAGAAATTAAGGCACAGAGAATTTTGAGAACTTGTTCCAATGTATCTAGAAAGAAAAAGGGCTGCCACTGAATTCCTATGGAGTATGTTGTCAACCAACTGCACTTCACTTCCTGTAAAGCCAGCTGTCCAGAGCATGGCCATAGTGCCACACCCCCACTGATTATAATTGTCCACTTGGCTTGACTGGCCATCTAACAATAATCTTCCTGGTTATTTTTTACAGAATTCCATTTGTACCCATTCTAGATTTTTTCTAAATATATTTTATATAATAAAAACAAACTCTCATAAGCACAAAGAATGAAGGTTACTCGAGTCTAATTTCCTTCACACCCACAGGTGTGGTGAATGAACCTTCCATGTGTAGATGGTGAGTCAAAAGAAACATCGGTATATCCCTAATGTCTAGATTTACTAAACTGGACTATAAACTAATTGAATCAACTATTGAACACATCTCCACTACTGAAGACACCTATCTCACTCAGTTTTGTCACAGCTTGGTGGGGATAAGTGATTACCATTATGATGCCTTCACTATGCTTGTGGAATTTCCATTTATATCTGAAAAACATTTCTTTGTGTTTCTTTTTAATTTTCCTTGGTGATGAATAGTCACATGTCAAAGGAAAGGGATTAAATTTTGCATAAAGCCAAAATTCATTTAAACAAAAGGATAGAAAAAGGAATACTTTAGCACTATGGTCAAAGAAAGAGAGACAAAGAAAAAAAAAGATAGAAAGAGAAAAAGAAAGTGAGAAAGATAGCAAATGGAAAAAGCGGAAAAAAAAAAAAAGTCTTCTCTGTATGGTTATAATAGATCCAGAATGTGATTCTGAAAAAAACTCACCAAGAACATTTTGAGTGGTATTAAATTGTATTCATTGTAATATGTGTGTAACCTCCACAGATATCATCTAGAAAGTAAAAATCAATTTGCTAAAGCTCTGAGAAAAAATACTCTCAATTTTATCTTATTTTACCTTTTTTTTTCCCCCTCACAGGCACTAAGTAAAAAAATCCTACGTCTTTGAATCTCCACAGAAGATCGTGAGATAGTGAAAAAAAGAGTTTGTTGGAATGTGGACTTCTATTCAAACCTGTTTTTGTGTGCCTCTCTTGATTTCTTGAGCAGCCAAATGCCTCATTTCTGCATACTCTTCTTCCTTGGGCCTGCCGCTCTGGAATTTTTGACTCTAATCCAGCTGCAACTGCAGAAAGAGAGTAGTTTTAATAATAGTGGAAAGTTACTGTTATTATTCAAACTTTACATCATCCTGAAACCAAAATATTTGTTTGTAAGATACAGTCTTTCATAAACCCACATTATCTAACACTCTATTCTTAGGTTCAATTAGCAAAAGCGCTCACTTTCTTGTCAGTGTTTTTCTCACCTTTCTCAGCTAGATCACTTCCTAAACTGTATTCTTCACCATCCTTCCCTCCTCCTAGCCAAACACTTTTAGTCTCAGGAAAGAACTCTTTGTGTTGTATTGTTTATGGCAGGATCAGTTTTGCTAATTCTTCCTGAGTGTTCTCAAAGTGCGGCTTGTTTCCAAAGCCAAAATGCAAAATAATGTGATTTCCATGGTTTCCTGCACGATCCAATTTAAGGCATTTGGAGTACTTGTATTTTATAGCATTAAAAGATATTTCTTAAATTTTTTATTGAAATCATCCCTAAAATTATTTGCATGGTCAGAAATAGATAAATTATGTGGTCAATTAATGAGTACCATTATAAGCATGTGGTTATGTAACCTCTAAATCCAAAGATCTATCATAAATAAATAAAGTAGAATCCAAATCCTAAGAGAACAAATTACATGCCTCTAGTTTCCCTTTGGAAACAGCTGTACTGAATCAGGTGGAGGATGAAGAACAACTACACTTGGCTTTGCGAATTGGCCTTAATTATCATCCATGACTCTCACTAAAATTTATGAGGATAAACTGTCTTTGGACATAATGGTCCCTGCTGTTTTGTTATCTCATGCAATGCTCATTGGCTTCCATATTCAAAGTGCTGTAATATGCCCAGGGCCTGTGTAGAGAGTATTGATAGCATCTTCTTGCTAAGGCTTTTCAGATTTGTAGTACATTTTCTCAGATATATTGAATAACAAATTTCCATGGAATTTATGAATCATTAAATTAGATGTTTTCTTGCTAGGCAGAAGTAATGTGGGGAATCATTCTGAGTAAAATCCAACACTAAAAAATTATCATGTGTATTTTCACAGACATTTATACCAGATGGCAGTTACTAAAGCCTATGTAGTTTTATTTAGCATAAGTACTAGATAGGCTGAAGTTTTTCAGACAGTCACCACTATCTGAAATTTCAGATAAACTTAAGCTCTGTGAGGTTCACTCTTATCTTGAAAAGAGGAATGTCTTTGCAGATGGCTTCAAGACATGCACCTGGGATCCATGAACCACAATAGTTGCATACTTTCCATTAATTGGCTCTACCTAGAAATTGCACGATGGTGCTCAAAAGATTGGCTGGGATTACTTAATAATCTATAGATGGAGGCGAGACCAAGTTTGATAGGAACCAGTGAAACTTACTCAGATTATGCAAGAATGTTATAGAATGTGAAATTCCATTCAAACCTGCTTTTCAATAGAATAACAGGTTCCATTGAGTAACACTGGCTTGGTCAAATAATTTAATGTTTAGTTATTAAATTATGTTTTAAGAAAGTTAGAAATTTTCTGATTTGAAATGAAGTAACAATCAGAAGAACTTAAATCATACCAAATGGGTCAGCATTTAATTAATTGATTCCATTTTCTTATTTAACATTGTCATTAATTTACTTATGCCACTTTTGGAGGCCACTTTTAATTCCTATTGAACATGAATAAATGGATAAATAGGTATTTTAAAAAGGCTATACGTAATTAGTAGCCTTTACCAATATATTGCAAACAAGCACCTAACTGGACTTCTTTTTCCCATCTCAAAGGAAAAAACCTAAATCACTTTACTCTGAGAAATAAAACTTCATCTGTGAAGGTTTGACTGGGATCTCAATATTTTGCCATTTAAAAATAAGATCAGATCAGCCATGAGTATATCTTATTTTGATCATTTTCAAGTACAGCTGTTAATTTTGATAAATTTATATTACAAATAACCATTGAAAATTTTGAAAATACGATTAAATGAAAAATATTCGTAATCAGCAAGGCATAATTACTCTTCATATTTTGGCATATAGCCACTCAGACGTTTTGCTGTGTACATAATTGTATATAGAAGTATATATGCATTAATGTATAAATTATAGATCTATAAAATCAACAAAGCAATAAGGTAGTTAAATCTATAATACAAAATATGGCATAATAAAACATTTTGAAATGAAAACAATTATAATTCTATACTATTCCAATTGTTGCCACTTTTAGTCTTACCTTCTGGTCTGTATTCATATTGCTACTTAATTATAATTATGAAATTCGTACTTCAACAACTACTTTGATAAGAATATTATAACTGCATTTCTGTTCTTTTAAGGGAATTCTTTTTTACATACATTCATTCCCAATTTATACAGGAAGTGAAAAACCATGACATCCACCTCAGAGGCATTTTAACCTTTTTGGGTGACAACTCAGTAGACTTATAAAAAGCAATAACATAAAAATTTCCAAATATTTGATTTCCATGTGGGAAGCAGCTGTTCTTTTTCATGCAATTTAAAGAAAATGTGTGTGCTCTCTACTCTGCCTGGCTTTCTGTGGCTCTGACCATTGAAATATCATTCCTACTCGGATGTATCTTCGAGGGTTGATGATAATACAGAAGCACTTATTAAAATTTATTTTGTAACAAGCATTGTGATATGCAGTTTACAGATATAACCTCATTTAGTTCTCATAACAGCATTTTAAAGATGAAGGAATTAAGGCTTAGAGAGGTCACATATCTTGTCAAAAATCATAGACAACCTACAGAATGGGAGAAAATTTTTGCAATCTACTCATCTGACAAAGGGTTAATATCCAGAATCTACAAATCACTCAAACAATTTTACAAGAAAAAAACAAACAACCCCATCAAAAAGTGGGCGAAGGATATGAACAGACAATTCTCAAAAGAAGACATTTATGCAGCCAACAGACACATGAAAAAATGCTCATCATCACTGGCCATCAGAGAAATGCAAATCAAAACCACAATGAGATACCATCTCACACCAGTTAGAATGGTGATCATTACAAAGTCAGGAAACAACAGGTGCTGGAGAGGATGTGGAGAAATAGGAACACTTTTACACTGTTGGTGGGACTGTAAACTAGTTCAACCATTGTGGAAGACAGTGTGGCAATTCCTCAAGGATCTAGAACTAGAAATACCATTTGACCCAGTCATCCCATTACTGGGTATATACCCAAAGGATTATAAATCATGCTGCTATAAAGACACATGCACACTTATGTTTATTGTGGCACTATTCACAATAGCAAAGACTTGGAACCAACCCAAATGTCCATCAATGATAGACTGGATTAAGAAAATGTGGTACATATCCACCATGGAATACTATGCAGCCATAAAAAGGATGAGTTCATGTCCTTTGTGGGGACATGGATGAAGCTAGAAACCATCATTCTGAACCAACTATCACAAGGACAGAAAACCAAACACCGCATGTTCTCACTCACAGGTGGAAATTGAACAATGAGAACACTTGGACACAAGGTGGGGAACATCAGACACCAGGGCCTGTTGTGGGGTTGGGGAAGAGGGGAGGGATAGCATTAGGAAATATACCTAATGTAAATGACGAGTTAACGGGTGCAGCACACCAATATGGCACATGTATACATATGTTACAAACCTGCACGTTGTGCACATGTACCCTAGAACTTAAAGTATAATTAAAAATAATGCTACTAATACTGGCAATTAAATAACGATGTGATTTTTGCATGTAACAGGAGGTCCAAAACATGATCTCAGGTTGGTGCAGAAGTTCCGCTGTGTTCACAGAGACTCTTATCTCCTTCCAGATGCAGTTGTGATCCACGATCTCATATGTTAAAAATGGCTTGAAGTTTCAATCATTGCATCCATCTTCTAGGCAGGAATAAGAGGAAGGGAAAGTAAAGGCAAAAAGGCACCAGCCGGCTAAGTGTCAAAGCTGTCAAAGTTCTAATTTATCAACTTCCACTCACATGCCTTGACCATTCTGCAAAGGATTCTGGGAAATGTAGTTACTGAGCTGGGCACCTTGCCAATGTCATCAAATTTATGGTTCTTTTAATAAGAAAGAATGGAGGAATAGATATTGGTTAGGCAGTCACAGCAACATGGCACATGTATACATATGCAACAAACCTGCATGTTGTGCACATGTACCCTAGAACTTAAAAAGTATAATAATAATACAAAAAAAGTAAAATACAAAAAAATAAGGGGTAGAGCCAGTATTTTTTTCTCCTTGATGCCAGAGCTTGATCACCAGCACCGTGTTATCCTGCATTCCTCTGGGTAGCTACGTTCCACTGTTGATTGGGAGATTAGTAATTGGATGTCTTCTGCTGGAACCTCCATATCCTATCAATGGTCCTACAGCTTGGGGTAAATACTTGCGGCTTTCAGAAAGTGGCCTAGCCTTGGGAAATCTATAATTTTACTCCTGGGAAAGCTCCTGACACACTTTTTTCCCCTAGTGATTCATTCTTATGTCTTGGCTAAGTACCTTGAACTAATTCCCCAGGCAGACTCAGTCATTATCTACTTCTACCTTATTTCTTCCCCCTAGATCTGTAAGTTATGTCTTCCCTTGAATCAAAGATATACTTATCTCATCTCATTTGAGACATTTGAGGGCTCCTCAGAAATTTCCAAAGCAACTCAGTTCCCCAAAAGCAGTCCATATAGTTTTCTAGTTGCTGAGGTCAACATTTTTGGAATCAATTGCAACACAGTGAACACTTGAAAAAATGAATGGAATTCACCTCACACTTTCTGAAGTATAATCATTTTAGGATGCTACTCATTACTTTCCAAGTAGAGTGTGCAATAATGTGAGCCATTTTTTAAATTATACTTAAAATTTAGCTGATATATTTTAATAATCCATGTTATATGTTAACACTTGACCCCAGAACTGAATTCATCTCAAAATTATGAAACAATTATGGAATTTAAATAATCAAACAGGCATTAAAACAGACAAAATAACTTTTATACACATACACACACATATAAATATATTTCACTTGTTTTGGTCTAGATCAATATCTGACTGTCAATATTCCATACCTTGGTTATGTAACGTCTTATACAGAATGTTCAGAAGCAAAATAATGCAATTTTTGGCTTCCTATTTCCTTTGAGTTGTCCCAATTTCTGAGGTTTCTTCCCTGCCTTAGTCTAGTGATAGTTTTTTAATCCATGATTACAAGGTCAAAAATCAATTTCCCCAAACTGGGTGAAAATCTATTTGTTATTGTGTTAGATACCATATATAATTGAACTCATGAAGCTTTAAAAATGTCAAATTCACAGAAACAAAGTAGAATGATGGTTACTAGGGGCTGGAGAAAGGGAGATATGGGGAGATGCTGATCAAGAGGTACAAAGTTTTGGTTATTTAGGATAAATAAGTTCTGGGGATCTAATGTACAACAATGTGGCTGTAGTTAACAATCATGTATCATATTGCATATGTGAAATTTGCTAAGAGGGTAGATCTTCAGTGCTCTTACCAGGTAAAAAAGTACCTACGTGAGATCATGAATGTGTTAATTAGCTTGAGTGTAGAATATTTGACTCTGGAATATTTAACAATGTATGTATACATACAGTGTATACATAAATCAAATAATAAATTTATACAACTTGAATATATGCAATTTTTAATTATCAGTCATACCTCAGTAAAGTTGAAAAAACCATTTATTTGTTGTTTCTGGTAGCATTTTTTATTTTCTTCTAAGAATCATGCAAAAAAGTACCATGAAGAACAATAAGAGGCAAATAAAATATCAAACCAAAGAATTATGTATATTTTCACAAATTGAAAACTTATCAGAATTAAACACCCACTGACCATGTTGATCGCTAATACTAATGTGAATCCCATCCAATCACATTTAGAAGATGTATCTAACATCAAGTGGATCTTTTTAAAAATTTCACATAAAAGATGACTTAAATCAAATACTGGTTAATATACAAAGAAAGGAAGAGACATGGGCAAAATTAAGGGCAAAAAAAATTTAGGGGGGTGATGGTGGTTTATTATGACCAGAGATAAACCTGAAAGCTATTTACAGCTTTCAGGGAAAGAAAATATTTTTTTTCTGACCACAGCTGAAGAGAGATCCTGACAGAGCTTTCCTGCTCCCCATCTCCCATGTCATCAGCATATTCTGGGAGAGGAATCTAAGGTGGTTTTCCAGCTAAGTGGTTACAGCTGTTTCCACAGTCTCAGTCAGATGGAGTTTCTGTGCATATTGACTTTGGCTGAAATCTTTCCCTGGAGCCCAGCAGCATAAGAGCATTTGCTCTGAGGCCTGGGACTCTGGACAAACATTCCAGAGTTTCTGAGTTCTTAACATTAACATTTGATGAATTCTTCTCTTAATTTCTTCTGGAGAAAAGTCAAAGATACTGGATGATCCCCTTTGCCCTGTGACAACCATAATATTTCCCCCACACAGAATTCTTACCCTTCTTTATATGTAGTGAAAAACCTGAAAAAATAATAATGTGCACAAGCGATGCCAATTCATGAAACTATGCATTCTTTTAAATATGCTTCAACACATCTTGACAGTTTTCTGACATGCCAGACTCCTTTGAAGTTTTTTTTGAAGGCTTTAAAACAAACCCTGAAACAATGGTATCAAGGGCTCTGAGAAAATTTGAAATGTGGCTACAGAGTTAATTAACGAGGTCAGCTGTCATAATCACAATGAGGTAGAATAGCACTTTTTAATGTTATTTTGCTAACCTTTCAAATATAGTAAACTTAATGCCTACTTTCAGTTACCTTCTATTGTGGGTCCTCATATTAACCATGAGAAGCAAAATTAAAGACCGATTCTTCAACATACGAGAAATTGAACAAAAATTTATTATAAAGACATCTTTAGGAAAAGGTTAATTTTTGTTAACTGGATGGTGTCAAATAGGTCCAAACACATAACGGATGAAACTTGCCTTTATTTGTTATAGTAATAGAGGCATATAGGTTTTGGTTTCTATTGCAGGATTTCGGTTGTAAATAAGACAAAGGTCTTATTTGACAAAGGTTATGGAAATGATAACTTGGATAACAAACAGAAACTTAGAACCATTTGCCTAGCAAGTTCTAAAAGTGTGCTTTTAAAAATTATTTTAAAGAGTCAGCCAGGATAGTCAAGGTAGGTATTAAAATGGTAATAAATAGCATTTCCAAGTTCCATCAAGTTCATTACTTTAATTAGGTCCAAGGGTATATTAAAACATGAAATGGCTACCTGCATGGTAAATTTATTTTATATACACACACATGCACATACAGATTGGCAAATTTTATGTATCACTATAGTAGCTTATATGCTTTTATGTATAAATTCTTTAGAAAAGAAACTTTGTTAGGGCATAGCCTTTGTTTTTTATATTGATTTGTTAAACAAAGCACATAGTAAATAACATAGAATCTGTAACTATTTTATTTGCAACATTATTCTAAGAGTAAACAAATAAACTACACATTGTTAATATGACTGTTGTTGTTTATACTCCACCTATTTAAGGATAATTAAGAGCTTATAAAGTTAACCAATCTTAACTTGGATAGTATAATGTGATGACTAAAAGTGCAGTCTCAGCAGATAGGTTACCTGGGTTCAAGTCGCTTTACTAGCTGCTTGACACTAGACCAATTATTTATCCTCTATACCTCAGTTCCCTCATTTGTAAAGTGAGAATAAAAATTACATCTAATTCCTAAACGTGTCAGTATTCAAGAAGTATTGTACTCAGAAGTATTAAATATGTATTTAATTTATGATGCTTACATAGCACCAGGTATAAAATTCACTCTCAATAAAATAATAATAATTGTTGTCTTTCTATCATAATGCAACTCACCTCCTAATTGAGAAATTTCTTTTATAACATCGATGTATGTGATCAACTCATGTAACCTTAAGTATTAAAAGTGACTTAACACTTTCTGGAAGACCCCAGGGCTGTGTTGGATAGCCTTAATGGTTAAAAGTTTTATTTTTTTGATTTAGGCAATATCTATTAGGTTGGCGCAAAAGTAACTGCAGTTTGGCCATTAACAGCAATTACTTTTGCACCAATTTAATATTTTCTGAAATTTTCTAGCTATCCAGATCAATTCAGATCATTTCTACTTTCCTCATTGAAATCATCAAATACTTGAAGTCTTCTTTAATTCCATCTCAACCCCCATTCATACCTACTTTCATCCAGACCAAACATGCTCTGTGCACTCAGATATTTCTCTTATTATATGATTTTTAACAGCCTCTCCCCATTTTAGTGTCAAGGTTTGAAAACTTAATTTTTTAGTCCATGAGCCTAGCAGGTATATTTCTTTTCTCTGACTTCAACAGTTACTTATGTTGACACTGTTAACCTTTTGGCTATATTGCCTGGGGTCAAAGAAAACTCACTGTTTCTTTTCATATAATTTTGTTTTTGTAAATCAGCCTCCCATAATTTTTTCCATTGCATTGATTTTGTTAAGTGCATCGGCTCCAAGACTTCTGTTTTTCAACGTGACAGAGTAGTTTTTATCAAACCAATTCCCTGACCAAGAAAACCTATAAAAGCTGGATAGAAAACAACAAAAATGACAACACAACATCTATGGTTGTTGCAAACATTAGCCATCAAAAAAGACAGCCCAACCTGAGAGGTCAGTAACACTAGGAGAAGAAAAATGTATTGAGGGGGATGGGCAGATTTTTCATCTCTTCTTTCTCTCCAGAACAGTAACAACCTGAAGCTTTAAGCAGTCCCACATGGTTATGGAAACAAAAACTCCAATTAAGAGCTATCAAAGCAGGCAAATCCTGGAGAACAAAGGAACCACAGAGAAGTGAGTCTCATATTTGGTATGCCTTTTCTTCCTAATTTCTTCACCCAATTTCTTAGGCCATGAAATTGGCCTAAACCAAAGCTTCAGAGAACTGAGAAGGGAATAAACCAAGAGAAAAATGACTACTGAGACGCCAAAAAGCCAAGCAGAGATTTTGGCATTTTACTGGACTGGGGAGGGAAAAAATAATGTCATTTGACTGGGCCAAAGAAGAGAAGTCTTCCTTTGTAAATACCTTAGACCTTCAGTTAAGACCTCTAAAAGTCTATAATAGAGTGGGAGCAGACTGGAAATAAATCAATCTTCACAGAGCTTACAACACAGTAAACAATTATCTCACTTCTTAAACTGATTCAAGATAATCTCTAATTCAAAGCCTGTATAATTTTTTAAACAAAATATCTGTAATGCACTTGAATGTACATCTAGGACGAAATATACACAGAACAAAATAAGGAAAACCCAGAGAAAACCAGGCAACAGACAGACTGTACGCAGGGATGACATTAGAGTTAGATACATGGATTTTAAAATAACTAATAAGTCAAAAAAAAAGATGTATAATTTAGCCCCAAATTGAATATATACATATATATAAATCAAATGAAAATTTTAAAACTGAAAAAATCTGTATCTGAAACCATAAAATCAATAGATAGACTAACAGTATGTTGGACACAGAAAAAGAAGGGATTAGTAAACTAGAAGATAAGTTACTAGGAAACATCCAGACCAACGGATGAAGACAAGAAAGAATGAAAAATAAACATGAGCAGAAAACACATGTGAAATACAGTTAGAGTGAAAAGACAAATGCAAATACATTATCAGAAGCAAAAGAAGAGAATACGGAAAATGTAGGAAAAGAATACTGGAAGATAATCTGCATAAGAATTTTCTCTAATTCCAAGCTGCAGATTTCAAGAAGCTCTGTGACCCTCAAGCATTAACTGCCACGTCTAAGCACATCATGGTCACACTGATAAAAACCAAAGGTAGAGAAATGTCTTAAAATCAGCTCCGTTCCCCCAAATGAATTCTATATCACCATAAATGGACCAATAACAATATTGATTGTTGACGTTTCAAAAGAAGTGACACAGCTAGAAAACAAGAGAATGATATTTTTTCAATATTAAAAGAAAATTACAGCCAACCAATAATTTTGTACCCAGTGAAAAACATCAAACGTGAAGATGAATGAAATAATTCATCAGCAGAAGACACATGCTGAAGGAAATACTAAGAGGAGACTTCAGATTAAAGGAAATAATCTCTATTGAGACCACAGAAAAACAGACAATTATAAAAATTCATGAGAAATGTAAATACATGGGTAAAACTCAATGAGCATTTATGCTCCACAACAATAATAATATCTCTTGAGGTTTAAAATGTATATATAACTCAAATGCATGATCACAAGCACAAAAGGCTGGAGTACATAAAAGGGACTAAAGTGTTTTGAGTTTTTTAAACTGTCTTGGAAAGGTAAAAGTAACAATTTGTTGTTGACTCTAGTGCCTGGGAAAAGTGAGTCTAGGCTCTTCTCTCGGTCTTTTCTCTTGAGGTCGGTTGGTATGTCAGGAGGTCACAGTTTTATCCCTCGCATTGTTAGGAATAGAGAGGTTATTGTCTAAGAGTTCTTTATCTTGATAGGTTGCCCATTTTCTGGTCCTTAACTAGAGAAAGCAGCCATTTGCTGGGGCTTTTTGGTTTATTTCCCTTGATGTTTCTTGGTTGCCAGCTTCTTCCGCTCCATGTCTAGGATATATGTGGCAAAAAAAAAAAAAAAAAAAAAGAAACCCAGAAATCTCATCATCATACCTCATTCCTTGGGTCCTGAAGTCCCTAGCCATCTAGCCAGTCTGACTTTTCTCCATCTGTTAAAGCCTATATAATATAAGGAATATATATCAATCTTTCTTATATATAATATATGATAAGCCTTCTTATGTATATTTTACGTGTGTGTGTATATAGAGAGACAGACAGAAAGAGAGACAGTTACACACACACACACACACACACACACACTCACACAATGTCCCAAATTTTTAGTCATATTTAGTTGGAGGAATGGGGAAAAGCAGATCTACTCGATTTTTTTGGAAGCAGGATTTCCTCTTAGTATAGCTTTCATTCTTAAAGAATATTTTTGCTGGAATAGAATTCAGGGTTGGCAGTTGTTCCCTTCAGCACTTTAAACATTTTCCATAGTCTTCTGGATTTATAATTTTTTAATGAAAATGTAGCCATCATTTGAATATTTTTCACTGTATGTAACAGGTCATTTGTTCTCTGGCTGCTTTTAAAATTTGATTTTTACCAATGGCTTTTAACAGTTTTACTTTGACATGCTGAGGTGTAGCTTTATTTTATTTATCCTGTCTGGAATTTTCTGAGCTTCTTGAGTCTCTAGATTTAACAATTTACAATTTTGAAAATTGTTGACTATTTTACTCTAAAATCTCTTTGTCGTATTCTCCCTCTTTTCTCTTTCTTAGATTTCAGTAAGACATATGTTAGACCATGTATAATTGTCTCCCATGTCCCTGAAACTGTTAGTTTCCATTGCTTTATCTCATTTACATAAATAATTTCTATAGGATATCTTCATGGTTATTAATTTTTCTTCTGCTATCTCTCTTTTGCTAGGAAGCCCACCCAGTGAATATTTTATTTTACATATTGTATTTGCAGTTTTAAAATTTTTATATTTTGAATTTTTATTTTG
Source organism: Papio anubis (assembly GCF_008728515.1). NCBI lineage: Eukaryota > Metazoa > Chordata > Mammalia > Primates > Cercopithecidae > Papio > Papio anubis. Next base: position 150,254,661 of record NC_044981.1, read on the forward strand.
ATGTTTCCAACATTTTCATTCATTATAGACATATTTGACTTTATGCTCTTAAGTATATTTATAATAGCTGTTTATAAATCCTTGTTTTCTAATTTCAATGTGTCATTTCAAGATTGGTCTTTACACTTCTCTTTTTTTTCATGAGAATTTGTCACATATTTTTCTGATTCTTCAAATGTTTAGAAATTGTGAATGCTATGTTGTGGAGCCTATGGATTGTTTTATTCCTTTAAAGAGAGACTTACATGTTAGACCTAATACCATAAAAACCCTAGAAGAAAACCTAGGCAATACCATCCAGGACATAGGCATGGGCAAGGACTTCATGTCTAAAACACCAAAAGCAATGGTAACAAAAGCCAAAATTGACAAATGGGATCTAATTAAACTAAAGAGCTTCTGCACAGCAAAAGAAACTACCATCACAGTGAACAGGCAACTTACAGAAAGGGAGAAACTTTTTGCAATGTGCTCATCTGATAAAGAGCTAATATCCAGAATCTACAAAGAACTCAAACAAATTTACAAGAAAAAAACAAACAGCCCCATCAAAAAGTGGGCAAAGGATATGAACAGACACTTCTCAAAAGAAGACATTTATGCAGCCAACAGAAACATGAAAAAATGCTCATCATCACTAGCCATCAGATAAATGCAAATCAAAACCACAATGAGACACCATCTCACACCAGTTAGAATGGTGATCATTACAAAGTCAGGAAACAACAGGTGCTGGAGAGGATATGGAGAAATAGGAACACTTTCGCACTGTTGGTGGGACTGTAAACTAGTTCAACCATTGTGGAAGACAGTGTGGCGATTCCACAAGTATCTAGAACTAGAAATACCATTTGACCCAGCCAAGGATTATAAATCATGTTGCTATAAAGACATATGCACACGTATGTTTATTGTGGCACTATTCACAATAGCAAAGACTTGGAACCAACTCACATGTCCATCAATGACAGACTGGATTAAGAAAATGTGGCACATATCCACCATGGAATACTATACAGCCATAAAAAGGATGAGTTCATGTCCTTTGTAGGGACATGGATGCAGCTGGAAACCATCATTCTCAGTAAACTATCGCAAGAACAGAAAACCAAACACCGCATGTTCTCACTCATAGGTGGGAATTGAACAATGAGATCACTTGGACACAGGAAGGAGAACATCACATACCAGAGTCTGTTGTGGGGTAGGGGGAGGAGGGAGGGATAGCATTAGGAGATATACCTAATGTAAATGACAAGTTAATGGGTGCAGCACCTCAACATGGCACATGTATACATATGTAACAAACCTGCATGTTGTGCACATGTACCCTAGAACATAAAGTACAAAAAAAAAAAGGAGTAATTTTTTTTTTCTTGAAGCAGGCAATTAACTTAACTTGATTGAACTCAAGCTTCAAATTCTGTCTCCTGGTGGTAGTTCAAATCTAAAATCAATTATTTTACTCCCTTATCTAGGTTGTTTGTGTCTTAATTGCATGTGTGTTTCAGAGTTGAGTCAAATATTTGGGGCAGATTTTTACACACAATTAGGATCTTTTCCTATCTCTGATTCACCTTTACGGAGTTTTCCCCTTGATTTCAATTGGTTACAATTGCTCTTAATTTTGTCCTGTGATTCTGCCAGCCAGAGAAACTTGCAGATGTCTCTGTCGAGTTTTAACTGCCACTCATAGAGCTAACTTTATTCTGATCAGAAGGTAAAAATAATAAAAATGAGTAATTCATCTATGCCATAAATTCTTTCGAGTGTTCACTGTGCTCCAAGATACCTCTAATTTTATGCACTGTTCCACTTATTCTATAGTTGTTTCCTTGGATTTACTACTGAGTTTATGCTAATTATCTGCAGGGTGGTAGGATTCAATAGAATCTTACTTTATCATGACAGATGTAGAACTTCATTAATTAAATTAGAGTGATTATGTATCAGTACTGATTGTTTTGTTAAGAAAATCTTACTGTATATTACTGACATACAGACACATACACCAATGGAACAGAATAGAGAGCCCAGAAATAAACCCAAGTATATATGGTCACTTCAACAAGGTCAATAAGAAAACACCATGGCTCATGCCAGTCATTCCAGTGCTTTGGAAGGCCTTCGTGGGAGGATCTCCTGAGACTGGAGTTCCAGACCAGCCTAGACAACATAGTGTGACCCCCATCTCTACAAAAATTTTGAAAAATCCGCCTGGCATGGTGGTGTGCACCTGTAGTCCTGGCTACTCAGGAGGCTGAAGGGAGGATCTCTTGAGTTCGGGAGTTCAAGGCTGCAGTGAGTTGTGATCACAGCATTGCCTTCCAGCCTGGGCCCCTGGGTAACAGAGTGAGAACCTGTCAAGGAAAGGAAGGGAAGGGGAAGGGGAAGGGAAAGGGAAAAGAAAAGAACAGAGAAGGGAAAGGGAAGGGAAAGGGAATGGAAAGGGAAAGGGAAGGGAAGAGAAAGGGAAGGGAAAGGGAAGGGAAGGAAAAGGGAAGGGAAAGGGAAGGGAATGGGAAGGGAAGGGAATGGGAAGGGAAGAGAAGGGAAGGGAAAGGAAAGGGAATAGGAAGGGAAGGGAAGGGAAAGGGAAGGGAGAGGGAAGGGAGAGGGAAGGGAAGGGAAAGGAGAGGAAAAGAGAGGAAAGGAGAGGAGAAAAGATAGTCTATTTGATAAATGGTGTTGGAAAAACTAGATATCCACATGCAAACGAATAAAACTGGGCCCTCATCTTACACCATACACAAGAATGAACTCCAAATAAATTAAAGACATAAACATAAAACCTGAAGCTGTAAAATTCCTAGAGGAAAGCCTAGCGAAAATCTCCTTGATATTCTCCTTGGCAATATTTTTATATGACCCCAAAAGCACAGGCAACAAACACAAAACAAGTGAGACTATATCAAACTAAAAAATCTACAAAATGAAATGGCAGCCAATGGAGTGGGATAAAATATTTACAAACTATATGTCAACCAATGGAGTGGGATGTAAGAAATTAACCCAATACAATAGCAATAAAAACAAGTTTTAAAAATGAGCGAATGACCTGAAAAGACATTTCTTCAATGAGGATGTACAAATGGCCAACAAATATAGGAAAAAGTGCTCAACATGACTAATCAGCAGGAAAATGCAAATCAAAACCACAATGAGATAACAACCTCACACCTGTTTGGATAGCTCTTATCAAAGAGATAAGAGATAACAAGAGTTGGCAAGCCTGTGGGAAAAAAGGAATCCTAGTTACAGTCTTGATGGGAATGTAAATTAGTACAGCCATTATGTAAAACTGCATGGAGCATCCCAAAGAAATTAAAAGTAGATCTACCATATAATCCAGCAATCACTCTGCTGGGTATATATCCAAGTGAAATGAAGTCACCACTTCATAAACATATAAACTCCCATGTTCATTGCAGCATTATTCATTACAGCCAAGAAGTTGTGACATACGTACACAAACACAGACATGCACATACAAAAGAGTATTATCCAGCCTTAAATGAAGAAGGAGATTCTGCTGTTTATCATAGTTGCACCTAGGGAGCATCATACTAAGTAAAATAATTCAAAGGAAGAAAATCACTGCATGATCTCAATTATGTGTCAAATCTAAATTTTTTAATGAATATATAAAAATAGAGTATAAAGGTCACTACCAGTGTTGGGAGCTGGGGGAAATGGAGAGATATAGATCAAAGGGTACAAAGACACAGTTGTCTCAGAGGAGTAAGTCTAGAGATCTAACGTACAGCATAAGTATAGTTAATAATATTGTATCACATACTGGAAATTTGTTAATGGGTGTAGATTTTAGTTACTCATACCACAGAAAAAAGAAGAAAAAGCAAGTAACTGTGAGATAATGGGTATGTTAATTTATTTGATGGTAGTAATCATGTCGTATGCCTTAAATATATACAATAAAAATAGAAACACAGAGAACATCTTACTGTGATATTTAATAAATAAAATAAATACATATTTTCTTTTTTTTTTCTCCTAATCTCAATCTGCCTGATCTTTCTTTCTTCTTCTCTTCTTCTCAAGGTGATATATGAAGAAGTCCCAGGGATAATGTTTTGAAAAGTACTATATAAAATTATTTCAAAGTTATCTCTAAATTATCTCAATTAAATTTTATATAAAAGTGATATTATTGAACTAAAGTATATAATTTAATAATAAAATAACATTTAATTTTTATTAATAACATGTTATTTATTAAAAAATTAATTGAGATACTTCAGAGATAACTTAGAAATAATTTTATGTAATACTTCTCAAAACATTATCCCTGGGACCTCTTCAGATAACACCTTGAGAAAAAGAGAAGAGAAAAAAAAACTGGTAGATTGAGATTAGGAGAAAACAACCAAATAATTATTTATTTTATTCAATAAATGTAGTATTTAACAATAAAAATACATAATTTTCTTTCACAAACTTGAAGAAAATATTTGCAAATAAAAATAACTATGGATATAAAATAGTTCATGAGGTCTTCCAAATCAATAAAAAAAAAAAAGGAAAACAGGATATTAAGAGGCAATTCAGAGATACAAAAACTGAAAGGATAATAACTGTATGGTTAAAAATTCTTAGGTTCATTAGTAAACAAATAAAAATTAAAACAAGTTATCACTCTATCAAGTTGAGCAAAACATAAAAAGCCTGATAATACTAAGTGTTGGTGAAAATATGTGGCAACACACACAGGAATGTTTCATGTGTTACTGGTGAAGAAAAAAATTGTCAAGACCTCATCAAAGAAATGTCATAAAAATTAGTGTTGAGAAGATAAGCCTAAGCTATGAACAAGAATATCACTTCTAGGTGTATACCCTAGAGAAATCTTCAACCACAAGGATATCCTAACAGGAATTTTATAGCAGCCATAGTTTTTAAAAATAAAACTTCAGAAAGAATAAAAACATTTATTAACAGGGTATTATGGGCTGAATTTTGTACTTCCCAAATTCATGTCAAATTCCCGATTCCCAGTATTTCAGAATGTGACTATGTTTGGAGACAGTCTTTAAAGAAGTATTTAAGTAAAAAGCAGGTTATTACAGTGGGCCTAATTCAGTATGACTAGTGTTCTCACAAGAGGGAGAAATTTGAACACAGAGGTATACCAAGGGAAGACCATGTGAAGGCACAGTGAGATGATGGCTACAATGAATTGAATATTTGTGTCCCCCATAATTCATTTGTTGAAATCCTAACCCCCAATATGATGGTGTTATGAAGTAGGGTCTTTGAGAGCTGATTAGGTCACTAAGGCGAGACCCTCATTAATGGAATTAATGTCCTTACAAAAGGAAGCTAGAGAGGCCCCTCCTATTTCCACCATATGAGAATATGAGACGACGTCTTTCTGTAGCCTGGAAAATCACCCTCACAAGAACTCAAACATGTTAGCACCCTGATATTGAACTTCCAGCCCCCAGAAAAGTGAGAAATAAATATCTGTCATTTATAAACCACCAAGTCTGTGGTACTTTGTTATAGCAGCCTGAACTAAGACAAATGCCATCTACATGCCACGAAAAGATTCCTCAGAAGAAACCTGCTGGCACCTCAACATCAGACTTCCAGCTTCTAGTACTGTAAAAAATAAATATTCATTGTTTAAGTCACACAGTCTACGGCACTTTGTTATGGCAGCCTTAGCAAGCTAATACTGAGGGTTAACAATGCATTTTCGTGTATTCATTTATTACTATAAAACAATTAAAATTAATAAATTAGAGCTAAAGCTGTCTTAAATGCATATATAATTTTGAGGGAAATAAGCTGGAAAGCAACACACTTATAAAATGATTTATAACAGTATTAAACACACAAAACTCTATAGTTTACATATATATATGTATGCAGTTTAAAAATAAAAACATCTATGGGAAGATGGAATAAAGAAATGAAATTGTGGTGGTAAATATTGAGAGACTCCACTGTACCTGGGAGAGAGAGGAAACAAGACAGCTGAAGCCAACATGCAAAATACAACATCTCCTTAACCTATATAGTGAGCACATGGCTGTTTTATAAATTAAATTCTATATATTTATGTTTAAATATATAATGGTATAAAAAGTAGAGGTGGAACATCATTATCATATATTGACTTGTTTTATATAATTCTATTGTTAATTATTGTCAGGACTTATGGCAGTAATTTTCATTCTAAAATTATTTCTTGAGATATCTTTTACAATAGGATTTACATGACTAGAAGTGAATTGTGTTTCTACAGTACTTATCATGTCATAGAACAAAGATAGCTATAAGCACCCACCAAATGGCTGCTACTATTTCTAAGATGGTACAATGTTAGAGATGACTTAAATTCCAAGTAAGGAATAATAAATTTAAATGACAGAAAATGTATACCAAAAATTCTACTTTTTAAATCTCAATTTTCTAAGCGTGTTGGTTTGCATGTGATTTCCATTACACAGGTTAAGCATTCCTAATCCAAAAATACAAAATACAAAATGGAAACTGTTCCACACCTGACCTTAGGTAGTAGGTCACAGTCAAAACACAGTCACACAACATACAGTTTATTCAGTGTTCCCAAAAGCGAAAAGACCCTCCCAGTCACCTTCGGCTGCAATATATTTCTTCTGTTCATGTCCAAATCTCCCCATGCAATCATGCCTACAAAAAATAATAAAATGGCATGTTTGCATGGAGGCTGGATGCACCAATGATTAACTCCCCAGGATGCCCTACATGGGGCTAAGACTTATGTGTTTTAGTGGGTTTTGTTTTGTTTTTATAGACAGGATCTCACTTTGCTGCCCAGGTTGAAGTGCGGTGGCCTGATCATAGCTCACTGCAATCTCAAACACTTGGGCTCAAGCAATCCTCCAGCCTCAGTAGCTGGGACTACAGGTATGCACCACCACACTCGACTATTTTAATTTTTTTTTTCTTTTTTTAGAGATGGGTTCTCACTATGTTTCTCAGCCTGCTCTTGAACTGGCCTCAAGAGATCCTTCTGCTTCAGCCTCCTGATTAGCTAAGATTACATTTAGCCACTGTGCCTGACTAACTCAAAATGTTTTTTTGTTTATTCTCTGTTCTCTGACATAAAGATATGTTTGAAATGTCAGGAAGCCCTATAATAGTGATTTGAAAAGATAAAATAAAGGAGGCAGCATACATAGCAAAGAAGTCACACCGCTGGAGAAAATGAACAATGGTGTAAGTGTGAAACATTTTAGAGCAGACGATGGTGTTGGGATGACCTCCATATATTATCTGAAGAAACAGAAGGATAAACTGTTGAGGTTCTATGCTGAAAGCAGTGAACAGAGGTAAGGAAAAATAGAAAAACACTGCATAAAGCTAAAAATGAAGGTCTTAATCATGTATTGAAAGTGTGGAACTGCTGGTGTTGCAGTAAACACATGCTACTTGATGGTATGCTGATCATGAAATAAACAAAGATATATCACGATAAACTTTAAATAGAAGAGAACTGTGAATATTCAATGGGCTGATTGTAGAAATTTAAGAAAAGACACAGCATTAAAATTTTAAAGATTCATAGTGACAATACATCTACTGACATGAAGCAGTGGAGAAATTCATTGACGACTTTGCCAAGATCATTGCTGAGGAAAATCTGATGCCAGAACAAGATTATAATGCTGATAAGACATCATTGTTTTGGTGTTATTGTCCATGGAAGATGGACTACAGCTGATGTGTCAGACCCCACAAAAATTAAGAATGCCAGGGAATAACTGTTGAGATGTGCTAATGCTGCAGGAACACATAATTATAAACTTACTGTGATAGGCTAAATCTTGCATCCTAGCTATTTTCAAGGAGTGACTTTCTTAGCAGTTCATTGTTACACTAACAAAAATGTGTGGATTACCAGGGACGTCTTTTCTGATTGGTTTCACAAATATTTTGTACCAGTGGTTTGCACTCATTGCAGTGAAGCTGGACTGGACGATGACTGCAAGATACTGTTACTGCTTGACAACTGCTCCACTCATACTAGAGCTGAAATTCTCATTAAAAATAATGTTAATGCATTTAATTTTCCCCAAATGTGACTTTATTAATTCAACTATATGAACAGGGTATCCTTAGAACAATGAAGAGTAAACACATAAACACTTCCTTGAATAGCATGCTAGCAGCAGCGAACAGAGGTGTGGGTTTCAAAGGTTTTCAAAAGAAGTGTAGTATGAAGGATGCCACATATGCTATTGCCAATTCTTGGAACATAGTCACTAAAGATACAGTTGTGCACGCCTGGCATAACCTCTGGTCTGTGACTATGTTCAGTGATGGTTAGGAACAAAGTAATGACTTTGAAAGATTTTGTATGTCAAACGAGAAAAAATTATGTTTGACCTCATTATATATGCAAACTATATCTTCAGAATCCATCAGTAACCTGCAAGAAGTGGATATCAAAGAAGTTTTAAATACTAATGATGAGACTCCAGTTGTTCATTCACTGATGGTAAAACTGCCTAGATGGTTCTGAAGCAAGGTGATCCTGATAAAGTGACAATTAAGATGGCCTTCTTAAAACTGCAGAAAAAGTGACTATTGACAATACGGTTAAAATGTGTGATGGGCTTCTTGAAGGACTAAAGCAGCATGTATTCAGAAATGAACAAGGAATCATGTCAGCTTATCAAATCGAAGAGAGACTTCTAAGACAATAAGTCATTGTTAATGAGACAGATGATCCTGAAGGAAACATTTTCAAAATCCACCCAGCAGAATGCCTCCTCATCCCCAGAAAACTCACTTTCTGGTCCCTCCGTCCCTCAACTGCTTCTGATGTTTTCTCTCTCTCTCAAAAAAAAAAAAAAAAAAAAAAAAAAAGCAGTGTATGGTAACCCTTCAATCAAAATAGCATGGAGGCTGAAAGCCTGCTGTTGTTGGTTGTTACTATGGTTCAACAGCTGATACAAGTATTCTGGTGATGCTATTGTATTGCTTAGTTACCCTGAAAACATTTTTTCATTGTGTTAATGACATCACATTTTTTACTGTTAAGTACTTACATGTGAATAAGGATATGAAAATGATTGCTTATTGGTAGCATACAAATTCAGTGTCAGGAAAGATGTGATGCCAAACGACCACAGATTGTCAACATGGGTGGCTGAGATGGTGACAACAGTACCCTCTGATAGTTCAAAGTACACATACTTTCATGCACTAAATTATTAAAAATACTATACAGAAGTACCTTTGGGCTACGTGTATAAGGTGTATATGAAGCATAAATGAATGTTGTGTCTAGACTTGGGTTCCATCCCCAAGATATCTCATGTATAGGCAAATATTCCAAAATCTGAAAAAATTCAAAATCCAAAACACTTCCGGCATTTTGGATGCGGCATCTTCAACCTGGATTAATATTTTTCCTCTTACTTCTTAAGTAATCGCTACTGTCTTTTAACTACTCTAAGTATTTCATTTATAAAAGGCAGTAAAACCATTGTTAATATACGTACGTTGCTGTGTTCCTACCAAACAGCTTGGTCAAAAATCTCAATGACTAACGTGAAAGAAAAAAAGAAAATTTTTCTTCCACAACTAGAAACAGATTAAACACAGATTAGAAATACTATTATTAGTAATTATAATCAACTTGATAAGTTGAGTGTTTAAAAAAAAGTATATTACAATTAAAACAAAAATGTCTCCAAGTCATTCTTAGCATTAGAGATGTGTATTTTAAGATGTATTTTCTGATGGGGTCAGCACAGATCATGTAACATTTAAAAGACTCACAGGGTAATTTCTGTACTGCACAGCTGTAGGGCCATGAGAGAATATTTTTATTCCCTAGGCAAAGTCAGTCTATTAGAAGCTTTTAAACCTGATGTTTAGGATGAATCACATGCTGGAATTGGAAAGAACTCTTAAATATGATTTAATTTAACCACCTTACTGTAGTGATGAGGAAACTGAGTCTCCCCAGAGTCAAGGGTCTTGATCAAAGTAGTAAAGGAAGTTGGGGGCAGAGCCAGGAGTCAAACTCATCTATAATCTATACACTGACCTTTTTTTTAAAACAAACAAACAAACAAACAAACAAACAAAAACACAGCCAGGCGCGGTGGCTCATGCCTGTAATCCCAGTACTTTGGGAGGCCAAAGCGGGCGGATCACAAGGTCACGAGATCGAGACCACAGTGAAACCCCGTCTCTACTAAAAATACAAGAAATTAGCCAGGCGCGGTGGCGGGCGCCTGTAGTCCCAGCTACTCAGGAGGCTGAGGCAGGAGAATGGCATGAACCCGGGAGGCGGAGCTTGCAGTGAGCCGAGATCGCGCCACTGCACTCCAGCCTGGGCGACAGAGCGAGACTCCGTCTCAAAAAAAAAAAAAAAGCCTACTCCATTTAATAGATGCTGACATTAAATGCTCAGTTCTTTTTTACTTTAAAAATGCTTCTGGGAATGCTTAGTGGGATTTCTATGAAACTTATTTCTAGGTTATGAATGCAAGCTAAGTCTAATGCTAACCAGCTGGCTTTGTGTATGAAATCACTGGCATTTTCCAGTGTAGGTTCCTTTGAAGGTGCACAGACTTTCTGCCAACTGCCAAATTGGCTGGGTAAGCATGGGCACTAAAAACTACCCCACAGATTTTGGAAACCTGTCCAAATCTGTGTCCCTTCCTTCCTAAGAGTCACTGGCACATCTGAAATTTGAAGAATGCAGTTAAGGCTGGTGAAGAGCAAACATCCCTTCTAAGATGATCACTATCTCCACCTTCTTGTTCTCACTCCTACTTTCTCCACTCTTAAATAATATTAAGAGCTGCCAGTTTACTGCTTTGACAATAAAAACGAGTCACACAAATAGATTTCTAAAACAGTCTAGAAACATTTTCTGAATGCCTAACATATTCAGGCAGTATGCTAAATATATCCAAAAGCATATAAATATACCATGAATCCAGGAGAATTTAGATAGCTCAGGTCTTCCTCCAGATTACTTTGACTCAGAATCCATTGTTGGTGGCATAGACAATCAGTACCTTTTCTCATTCCCAATAATCTGTCATACTTGAAGATGGTAATCCAGTGTACATAAATTTATTTGCAAATGTATGTAAATAAGCCCAGATCATATTGACAAATGGAGACTCCTGCCTATCCTTTACATTGAGTCTTTCTTGTAATCTATTTGAAACCCCCAACAAATCTACTGCCACCATTAGCATCACTACTACACCTGTAGGACTTCAAAGATAGACCTCAGCTCCAAGCAGAGTAAAAGAGGCTGGCTCACAGGAAAGAGAAATCAATGGAGGAGGCGGGAGAGTGAGGAAGGGAAAACACCTACCATTTCTATAAGATAAGCAGAGAAAGTAAGGGGGTAATTTTTTACATTTTTTTAATCAGAAACAAAAAATAATTTCTTACTTTTTTTTTGATACAGGGTCTCACTCTGTTGTGTAGGAGGGAGTGCAGTGGTGTGATCACAGCTCACTACAGCCTTGACCTCCTGGCCCCAAGTGATCCTCCTACCTCAGACTCCTGAGTAGCTGAGACCACAAGTGAGCCCGACCATGCCTAATTTTTTTTTTTTGGTAGAGAAGAGGTCTCACTATGTTGCCTAAGCTGGTCTCAAACTCCTGGGCTCAAGCAATCCTCCTACCTCAGCCCCTCAAAGTGCTAGGAGTACAGGTATGAGCCACCCTGCCAAGCCCCAACTTTTTCACTTTTCTTGACAGCATCAATTAAGCAACTTACAAAGTTTGACCTATCTGTATTAAAAGATATAATATCAGTACAAGCAATTATGTCTATTGTGTCTCTATTTTAAGCAAAATGGGCTATGAGAGTTACTCATACTGAGCAAGGAGAGGATTTCTACCTAAAATTAATTAACTCATAAAAAGAAAGAGCTTAGAACTAACTACTACCATTTGTATACTCAGCAAATATTTTATGCCTATTGACAAAGCTATTTGTAAAATAGAATTTGATGAAACATGAATTATATCTATCTTACTTAAATTTGGAATCTAAAGTATTACTAATAAGAATGATTAAGCTGTCTAATATATATTTTAATAAAAATTAAATAGAAAAAAATACATATATTAGAAAATCATTTTATTTCCATATAGACCTGAGACTTAATTAACAGAACATCAAAATAGTACTGAGAAATACTTTACCAAGTGCTCTGATCTCAAGTGGGTATAGTAATTACCTTTAAAAAATTAAGTACAGTATCAGAACAAATGGGATTTTAAAGAAGTAAAATTATCTAAGAACTATTATAAGCTTAGAAATTGAACTGAGAATAATACTTGAGATACAACAATATGGTGGTACTTCCATGCAAAATTAAGCAATGTTTATTACTCATAAAAGGTTATTTCCTGTTTGTTTGCTTGTTTTTTTCCTCCAAAACCTACAGAATAGGATCTGGCTTTATAATGGATTTAATAGAGAAACAAAACACTGTTCCAGGCCTTGAGCCTTCCAAAATTGGGTGTTGGTTTGCTCATTCCAATTATTTTAGTACTGCAGTAGGTCAAAATTGAAGTATGTTGAGTAAGGCTCTGGGGAATTAGAGTGGAGTGGGCAGAGGACAATCTCCTTGCTAAAGGACATAGCACTTAAAAATCAATATATGCCTTAGAAGGGCTAAACCTAGGCAATCACCTATGACAATGAGCTCTCTTAATCAGATAAAAAGATACCTTCCTTCCAGAAAAATCAGAAGCTGGTTATTAACCACACTGAGGTGCAGAGAGGGTAATGAGAAAGGAGTGATAGCACTGCCATATGTAGTTAATTTGACCCTGGCTAGCTGTGTGGCCATGGAAAAGTTCCTGTCCTTGTCTAAGTCTCAGTCTCCTGTGTGTAATATGATGATTATAAGGGTACTAATTTTGGAATAATCATGAGGAACAAAGGACAAGGCAAAGAAAACATGTAGTACAGTGCTAGGAGAAGCAGCAGACTCTTTATAAAGGGTATTTATGATACTTTATGAGTCCCAAGTCAAGGTAGGGGTTACAGAGAATAGAATTACGCTGCTCCAGAAAATAGGAAGAATTAAGCTTTGTATTCCTGAAAAGAAGAGGCAAAGAAATGCCAAATGCCAAATGAGAAAAAGTGTGTGTGTGTGTGTGTGTGTGTGTGTGTGTGTGTGTGTGTGTGAAAGAGAGAGAGAGAGAGCGAGAGAGAAGCTGCTCAATGGAAAAAATAAAAATATTGACAAATTTAAAAATAGACAAATGAAATAATGAAATGTGCTCTGAGGAAAATATAAAATGCTAGAAAGAGCTGGAGGGTGGAGACTTTATTATGGATAGCCAGGGAAGTTGTGAAAAACCCTCATGGCAAGATGAAACTAATAATTTAAAGTATGGGGGAAGAGTGGTTCAAGCAAAGGGAACACAGCTTGTATAAAATGTGCTCAGCATTTCTAAACAAAACGAAATCTGTAATCCTGGAAACCAGAGAATGAAAACTGGTAATAGCTGAGACCAGAGTCAGATCACAGAAAGGATTTAGATTTTATTTTGTAAGATACAGAGAAAAATCATTGAACTTTTTAGTAGAGCTTGATATCATCTATATTATAAAGCAAACATTGTAGCAGCTCTCTGGCATGTAGTCTTAAAAGCAACAGTAGAACATGTCCATTTTAATGGTTTCAGGAATCCATGAAACAGCTCCTGGTTGTTTGGTCTAGGATGGAAGTGTAGAAACGATGAAAGATTGTCAGTTCAGATTCAGAATAGATGTTAAATGTGGGGCTGACGGGACACGAAGAAGAGGAAAAGTGAGAAGTCAACCGTGACTGCCAGACTTTTTATCTGTGAAACAGAATAAATAAGAGTTGGGGAGTACTTAGAAATAAACAGGTTGAGGAAGAATGGATTAATGTAGGCAAACTGGTAAATAATTATTTTTAGACACATTACATTTGAGAGGCTAATTCATCATCTAAGCAAAGATGTTGACTGGGAAACTGGATTAAGGAGATTGGAGCTCAGGGGAGAGGCTCAATTTGAAAATACAAATTGGGGAGTTTTCAACATCTATTCAATTGAATGCCATGGGAACGGATCGGATTCCTCAGGAAGAGAGTATAGTGAATGGTATACTAAGAGTGGGTCTGAGGTGACGGCATATTCAGATCTCTGGAAGAGCAGGAGTCAGAAGAATAGACTTGAGAATGTGTGGGGTTCTGGAACCCAAAGACAGAAGCCAGCTTAAAAGTCAGGCTGGGAAGAAGTAGGGAGTGTTTGTCTGTGTCAAATGATGTTAAAAGAGGAAGTTGTGATGAGGACAGAAATTGAATGTTGGCTTTTCCAGGATGGAGTTGATGATCTTTACATGAATGAATTAAGTGGTGCAAGGACTATGACAGTCTGTGTCGAGCAGATTAAGAGGAAAGTGGGTGGTAAAGATGTGTAGACAGGGATTTTAATAGCCTTGTTTATTTAAACAAAAATGTATCCAGTTCCTCCAAACATAAAATGAATAAAAATAAGTTGCTTTTAGGGGTGATATGTGGGTGGTGGCAGAGAAAAAGCCTGTCTATTTTTTCATCACACTTGCAGTCATCCTGAGACACCTTCATGTAATAGTTTGTCTCCAGGAATATACTTTGGAAATCGCCAGTCTCTAAGATACTTCCAAATCTTTGTGGAATAACAGTGATTCTACGGTTCTGTAATAGTGCGTGTTCTTTTAATGATGCTGAGGCTTAATGGCAACATACCACTGTCCCTATCCTTGAATTTTTCACAAGTTTAGTGAAATCAGATTAAGAAATAATAACGTGGCTTTTGTTCCATGGTGAGTAAGGCTGGAAATAGCAATCAAAGCATTTAAATTACTGTAGAAAACTAATTCAATCAAGACACTTTTTCCAAAAATGATATAAATATTTGATATGGATTTTTGACCACAGGTTCTCAGGCACATCTATGGCCAAGTCATATGACACTGGACAGTCATGCAAAGTAAAAATGATTCAAACCACTCCATAGATATAGTGTGTATGTATATCTGTCTCCACCCAAATCTCATGTTGAAATGTAATCCCCAATGATGGAGGTGGGGCCTGGTGGTAAGTGTTTAGCTCATGGGGGCAGATCCCTCACAAATGGCTTGGGCCATCCCCTTGGTGATAAGTGAGCTCTTGCTCTGAGTTCACTTATTTAAACAAAATCCGATTATTTAAAAGCATGTGGGCTGGGAGCGGTGGCTCACACCTGTAATCCCAGCACTTTGGGAGGCAGAGGAGGGCGGATCATGAGTTCAGGAGTTCAAGACCAGCCTGGCCAAGATGATGAAACCTGGTCTCTACTAAAAACACAAAAAATTAGCTGGGCGTGGTGGTGGGCGCCTGTAATCCCAGTGACTCGGAAGGCTGAGACAGAGAATTGCTTGAATCCAGGAGGCAAAGGTTGCAGTGAGCCGAGATCACGCCACTGTACTCTAGCCTGGGCGACAGAGTAAGACTCCGTCTAAAACTAAACTAAACTAAACTAAACCAAACTAAACTAAACCAAACTAAACTAAAATAAAATGTGTGCAGCACCTCCCCCGCAACTCTCTCTCTCTCTTGCTCCTGTTCTCACCATGTAATGTACCAATGTACCTGCTCCCTCTTTGCCTTCCACCATAATTGGATGCCTCCTGAGGCCTCCCCAGGAGCAGATGCCACTGTGCTTCCTGTGCAGCCTGCAGACCCGTGAGCCAATTAAACTTCTTTTCTTATAAATTACCCAGTACCAGGAATTGATTTATAGGGGTGCAAGAATAGCCTAATACTATTAGAATTAAAGATAAGCAAGAAAAGCCTATCTTTAATTCTTTTCAGTATCAGAACCCATTCTGGACAAAGCTGTTTGTTAATGGCTCATTTTGAACTATTCTCAGATGTGTTCCTTACACTATGGCCAACACAATGATACCTATTAAATAGCAAAAATATCCTTCTATGCTCGGGTTTAACTCATCCAAACAAACTGTGAATCCTTTCATAATTTCTCCTGTGTATTTTTTCCATATCTAGTTTTAAATGACAAGGACCCACTGCAATTAGTCTCACCTTTCATTCAACCTTTACATACAGGAAGGTAAGAGTATATTTATTGAAGTGAGATGATGTGGCAGTGCACCACACAATTCAGGGTCTGCAATGACAGATATCCTGGACTTTAAGAATCTCACATAATTCTTTCATACTGTTGGACCATGTTGATGGCACTATGCAATGGGATCCCAAACAAGGCTAATGATCATAAGGGATAAAAGCCTAATTATAGAGGGTAGTTGTGGAACTTCTCTTTCTTTTGCTTCTTTTCATTTTCTCAGCACTGGTTGTTTGATGTAAAGATTTCTTCTTTTCTAAAGTATAGGTATAGATAGACCCATAATTTAGAAAGGGTGGCCTAAAATTAAATCTTTTGTTGTCATCATAACTATTAAAAATATGTTTATCTGCCTCTTTATCTGTCTCTGAGACAGACAGACAGAGACAGAGAGAGACAAAGAGCAAATATGTGCATCTAAAGAAGAAAAATGAAAAGTTTGGGCTAATTGGACTGATAATATTCCTTTAAGGGAAAGCAGTGTCCTATGTTTTGGAAAACTCTTTGACTTGTTATTTGCCTGTGAAAGATTAGGGCCTCCTGACCTCAATCTAGAGGGATACCATTTTGTAAACATAATTAGTTAAATGACAAAACAGAAAAAAGCAGCAGTACTTTTGGCATTATTCCTGTCAATTAGAGAAGCTGAATAGACTAGGAAGAGAAAATAGAACAGTCTATTTGACTCTAGAATCAAGGGGTTGCTTGTTAGAACTATATTTAAATATAATTGGCTTCCTTTGCAATTCTCTGTATTATTCGTTCAAAACTTTTTTCTGAGAAAACATTCATGAGCTTCCAGGCCATCAAAGACACTTAAACAATTTTTTTAGACATACTACTCTAAGGAAAGATGATCTAAATGGCAGTGCTGAAGAATGGAGTGGTAGAGAAACTCGACAGGAAAGAGATTGCACAGGAAATTTCTAGGACTCACAGAGCAGTTATATTTGAAATAGTTTATTTCCTGAGCTCTAATTACCTTCCATCACTACCAAATCTCTGATTAAAGCATTTAAAAATTATGAAAATCCCAATATTGATGCTCTTCAGTGGAGAGAAAGAAAGGGTGGTGGTTTTTATTATTATTATTATTGTTATTGTTATATTTTAAATTCTAGGGTACATGTGCACAACGTGCAGGTTTGATACATAGGTACACATGTGCCATGTTGGTTTGCTGCACCCATCAACTCATCATTTACATTAGATATTTCTCCTAATGCTATTCCTCCCCCAGCCCCCTCCCCAAAACTCGCCCTGGTGTGTGATGTTCCCCGCCCTGTGTCCATGTGTTCTCATTGTTCAACTCCCACTTATGAGTGAAAACATGTGGTGTTTGGTTTTTCTGTCCTTGTGATAGCTTGCTTAGAATGGTGGTGGTTCTAAGACAACTGGCAGCAAACACGGAGAAGCCTGAGGGATCCCACAGAGACGTTGGGGAAGAGGGCAGCACTGAATGATTCGGGCACAATAGTGTGGCAAATATCCTTATCCAAAATGTGCTAGAGGAAGAGCACCCACAGGAAGGGTAAGGAGAAAAGAAACTACATCTTGCTGTTGTGGCAACATGATCTCAAGAGAAAGACAACTCCAAAAAGACAGAGAACTTGGGGATGACCAGGAAAGAGAGAGTTTACCAATCAAACTTTCTACCTGTTATCTACTTATGCAAAAGAGACCATATAACATATTGTAACTTGCTTTCTCATACTGGAGGACTTCTCATTTTTAATAAACATGTTTCTATATCATCCTCAATCTTAATGACTGTTGCCTCAATATGTGAATATACTCTAATTTTCCTTATCCTATAACTTATTTTTAATGCATGTAGGCTGCTTCCTTTCTTTATTTTAATGTTTATAAATGATAAGTGTCCAATGCCTCATATATTTGTTGAATAAATACACTGAATGCTACAATTAAGATTCTTTAAATAAAATTTTGGACATTTGTTCAATTATTTTATAATAAGTTATTAGAGGTGAAATGTTTAGTCGAACAGTTTGTGTACTCTTAATTGCAGCAATTACAACAAATCCTTTATCAATTTGTTCTAAGTTTCTATCTGCATATGGCAATTGAGGTGAGTAGACTACTTTAATTAGGAGATAATGAAACATTCATAACATTTGGGATAAGCTCAGTAAATCTGTCTGTTGGAGTTTTGCTTAAAAATTTCATCTGGGCTATGTGTTTAAAGTAAAATATCAGTTGTCATTCTTATTTTATACAGCTATGAATATGGGCATGAAGTAGATTCATTTTTGTTCATATTTTTGTATGTGGAATACAGGCATAATACCTCCTACATTGAACAGATTAAAAGCTAAATTCATCTGCATAGACATGTTAATAGATCTTGCTTCAATGTGGACAAGCTATTCTAGACCTACTGACCAACTGCCATGCTAAGGGGTCCTTTCACTGAAACTTGGAGTTTGTCCTCCTTTTTCTGATATTTCATATTTTGCCTGGATATATCCTTAGTAACAGCTTCAGGAACAATGAATATCAAGTAAAGTTCCTGAGTGCCTGTGTATCTGAAA
The DNA here is from genome assembly GCF_008728515.1 of Papio anubis. Taxonomy (NCBI): domain Eukaryota; kingdom Metazoa; phylum Chordata; class Mammalia; order Primates; family Cercopithecidae; genus Papio; species Papio anubis. The sequence goes on from NC_044981.1 coordinate 150,273,361, forward strand.
ACATTTAGCCTGATATATACTTGAGAGCTGAAAATAACTTGCTCTTAGAACTTTAAGATGTTGCTTTATTATCTTCTACTGTTAATGAGAAGTCCAGTTCCATTATGAGAGTTCTTCCTGTGCAGATAATCTATTTTTTCCAGCTAGAAACTTTAAAAATATTCTCCTTATAGTTAGCAAATTTCATGAGAATTCGTCCAGCTAGGAATCTGTCCTCATTAATCCTATTGATACTTAGCAGCCTGAATCTGAAGATTTTCTTAAGTTTTGCTAACTATTCACACATTCCTTTTTGGTTTGATGTTTTATTCCTTTATTTCTTTTATCCTGAATTTCCTATTTGTTGGATATTGTGACTCTTATGTTGATCCTTGATGTCTCTTTTTTTAAATTATTTCCCCTTCTTTTAAACTATTTGTCTAAGCTGGCTCCTCGGTTTTACTTTCCTGCCCTTTGAATGTTTCATGCCAACTGTTGCAATTTCCATTCTAGAAACTCCCGGACTGGTGGATTTACACAGATCTTCATTTATGACTAAAATAGCTTCTCATATATTTCTGTGACTATTAATTAGATTTTTTAAAAATTCTGAATTATGTCTCTAATAGATATCCACTGAACATCTCTTGAACTCTGTATGTGTGGCTCAACTAGAGTAAAGTCAGCAAGCTGCCTTTCTTCCTGAGAGAATGAATGAAGAGGGCCTTTGGGTTGGAGCGCTAGTATCAGTAACATCAAAAATTGAAATCCACCCATTCTAAAGAGCAGCTTTCCAATTGGATGCACCCAAGATGATACAGCTGTTAAATCAAAGCCATAATTCTATCACAGTGATCCCGATTCTAAGACTGGTGCTCTTGCCTTTATACTTTTGGCTGAGTGACTTAACAGATATGATCATGGCCAATTCGATTTTTTTATCATAAAATTTTAAGTATTTCACATAAGGCATCAGCCCTTTATAGGTTACCGTAGTATGACATGTAATATAAATTATATAAAATTATATCATTTTTGAGGGTATGAGTCATTTACGATAATACATTTCTTCACATTTATAGAAGTTTTCATGTGTGCAAATAGTTTATTTAAGACATCTTGATTTGAGTAAGCTCTACTATGCCAAGAAAGTTGAGTTTTCCTTGAAATGTCAATGCTGTAAAGTCTAAGGAAAATATTCCACAGCTCCATGGCAGCTGCTGTCAGGGAAAATTATAGTTAGTAGTTTATGGTTGCCGTAGCATCCTAGTTAATACCATAGCAATGAGGTTTAAATTCTGTCAGAAACAAAAAAGTCACTGTATTTGTATGCGCATTTCTACTTTGAAAGTTAAGGCTGAGTCAGAGATTTCAGCTAGCGAGACTCAGATTTCCTACCTTTCAAAAGTACTCTCCAGTGGGGTGAGGCGTGTATCACCTAACCTGCCCACAGGGGCACCTAACATAAATGTGCCAGGTAACAGGGGAGTTGGGGGGATACCTGTCATATGGAATCATTGGTAAGTTTCACACAGGGCCTTCCTGAATAGCCAAAGGGCTTTAGGGAGAAACCTGAAAAAATGAATTCCTAGTGTAAATAGCACAAAAAAGAACTAAATTAATACACATTATCTTTGCAGTAGTTGACTTTTTCAGTACAGGCAATTACAGAGAAGGCTTACCCCATACTTTAGCCACACTGCTGTTTCTTCATGAGGACATCTGAGCTTCCCCAAGAGTGACCAAATGTCCACTTCTTCAGAGAAAGAAGTTCATAGTGCCACTGAGAAATTTAGCCTCTAAGGACTTGTCAAACATATTCTGTGGAGGCTGTCAATTCTTGCCATCAGTTGGCAAAGCAGAAAAGCCAACAGCAATAGGGATTTAGAGTGCCATAGAATTCTAACTTCTCTTGAGGTCACTAAAGTTTTAGCCTCATTTATTTTTAGTTAGCTGTTAGTTTCTTTGGAAGATTGTATTTTGAAGGAGTAGAGAATACATTTTAATAAACACAGGGTAGTAGACCGGAGGACATATTTATGTGGAATGCCTCAGTGGAGGTTATTGTAAGAAATATAAAATTCAGAGCAAGAATGCAGACATCTTGAGAAGAAAAGTGGATAAGAGAAAATACAGCATAGGAAACATATTTTAAATGATCCAACAACTTAAGCACAGTCTGAAAAACATTCAATAAGTGTATGGTTGTTCAGGGAGGATATTAAAAGACTGAAAGTGTTTATCTGTGACTGGACAATATCAGCATAACTATACTGACCACCCTGGAGGCAGAAATGTGTTCTGATTGGCGACTGTGAATATGATTTAACATGTGTGTGGATGACAGATGTGTTTAGATGAGTCTCATCAAGAGGGCAATGTTTTCACGAACGCACTGGATTTGTTCCAGCAACAATGCAGGCACACCCATGCATAAAAGGACAGAAGGCTTGGCTAGTGATGTAACTTCAAAACGTAAGGAAAGTTTGGGTGACATCAGTTTCTGAAACTTCCAATTAGAAGTAATAAGTGCATCCTTTTGTGCTTTCTGTAATGCCATGTGTTGTGATGTGTTGTTGCTCAGTTAAGTTCGATAATACTTTTCCAAGAGTGATGCAGTGACTAGCTTCAGGAGAATTTTAATTCAAATGCAATGACCAATACTGTACAGTTTCTCAAGAGATCAAATTCCATTTGGCAGATAGAATAAAAACATCTTGGTCTACTTTAAGACAAGAGTAACATTTTACTAAGTGGCAAAGACTGTAAATATTAATAGCATATTAATAATAACTGATAATATTTACAAAAGCAATTTTAAATGGATTCACCAAAAGATATTTAGGACTGAAGAACTTAATTCTACATTTGTATACATACTTAATTCCATGATATATGTATTAATAATCAAAAAATGTATTTAGCCGGGTCAGTTAGACAGCCAATATAATTTAAATTTTGCAGTCTTAGATCACTCTTAGAGTATATGTTTATTATTTTATTATTAAAATAATCCCTATTCCTATTTCTATGTTATCAATAGGGATCTTCTATAGCAGAATTCTAAGCAAATTCTGATGGTAGAGAGTTCTTTCTTTTTTTTTTTTTTTTTTTGAGATGGAGCTTATACCTTACACAGAAAAACAGGAAACAAATTCAAATTTAAGAAATAATATAATAATTTTTAAAAGTTCTGAGAACAATTTCTGCCTCTTGTTTAGCCTAAAGTATGTCAATTGGCAAGTGCTTTCTGGATTACCAATACACGTGAAAAAATGCTATTCAGCAAGATGCCGCTGTGAGTCACACCCTGGTCCTTGGCCACCCCTGTGCAGCCACAGGACCTTTATGGATCACCGGAGGGCTTCACTACACTTCTGGAGGAGACTGAGTTCTCTCCATGGAAACAGAGCAGCTGACTCAACCTCCTTGCTATGCATTTTTTTTTGTCTTCCACCCTGCTCCCCCAACTATTTTTGTTTGTTTGTTTGGCTTGTTTCATACTGAGAAATCTTTTTCTATCTTTTGGTTACATTCTTTAAGTCCTGTTCGGAGAGTTAAATGCAAATACTAGACTCCTAAAAAGCCTATTTTCTAAAGTGAGTAAAAATTATGGGCAAAAATGAACCATATGAAGTAACCTTTTCAGTGGGAACCTTGAAAGACATGTTGATATTTTAAAGAGCAAAGTCTGCCTTATGAAGCCCTGAATACCTAAAGGAAAAAAAAAAAAGAAGAAGAAGAAACAAGCTCTATGTCCTTTCCAAACCTTCACCTTCCCTTGACAAATAGACTCTTGCTGTTACCCTTCATATGAGTTTTCTAGGGCTGTCATAGCAAAATGCTACAGACCGGATGGTTTAAACAACAGCAGAATTTTCTCACAATTTTGGAGGCTGGGAGTCTGAGTTCAGGGGTTGGCAGGTTTTCTTTCTTCTGAGGCCTCTCTCCTCGGCTCCCAGGTGGTCGCCTTTTTGCTGTGTCCACACATGGTCATCCTCTTTGTTGCCTGTGTCCTACTCTCCTCTTTTTATAAGGTCACAGTAGTACTGAGTTAGAACCCACCCTAAAACCACATTTTAACGTAAGTACCTCTTTTAAGGTTCTATTTCCAAATGCAGTTGATGGCAACAGCTGCTGCCATCACTCCGGCTGCAGCAGGGAGGCAGGCTGGGGCTGCACACTCCATGGAGCCAGTGGGAGCCCCACTCCTTCTGAATTGGGGCAGAAGCTTCCTCAATTCACTGCCACTGCAGCTGCCCAAACCTCACACCTTGGCAGCCGACCCAGGCCCCCTGCTCTACGTAACAGGCAGGAGCCCTACCCTCCTGCAATCTGTAGCAGGCAGAAGCCCCGCCCAGGAGGGCGGGGCTACATCAGCGCAAACTGTGACTGTGGATCCGAGCCTCCCTGTGCTCTTGGAAAGGGGAGGGAACAGGCAGGATCCGCCCTCCCTGGTGCAGTTGCAGCCACCCTACCGCTGCTGTGGACAAAGGCAGGAGCCCCGCCTCTTCCGAGCTGTTGGGGCTGGAACTCCCTGGGTGCAGCTGCAGCGGCCCTCCTAGGCACCAGACCCATGCATCTCTGCAGCCTGCACCCTGGCAGCTGGGAAGGCCCCCATGTCTCTGCAGGCCCTAGGGTGTCTGATCCCGCTGCCTAGTTTCTCTCCTCGCCCGGCACCCACTGGGATCTCAAAGCCGGGTTGGGGCCCAGCCCTTGGGCCAGAAATGGCTGCTGGAGGCAGAAAGATTCCTGTGCAGAAGGGGGTTGGTCCCTGGTAAGGCCACTCCTTCAGGAGCTGCCCCCTGCAGGTCTCCTCTGAGCTGTTAGAACACTCAATAAAGCTTCTCTACGTCTTGCTCGCCTTCCACTTGTCTCCATACCTCATTCTTCCTGGATGCAGGACAAGAACTCCGGCAATGGCACCACATGCCACAGAGGTTTCTGGCCAGAAAAGTCACACCCTAAATATCCTGCAACACAGTCACATTCTAAAGTACTGGGGGCCAATACTTCAACATACGAATTTGGTGTGTGGGGAGGGGCACAATCCAGCTAATCATACTCACTAAAAATATCTTAATGTTTATTATCTTTGATGATAATTTTTTATAATTATGTCACGGTACATAATTGTTGCTGCTGTACTGTTTAAAATAAAGCATTGCAAATTTTTAAGACAAAATACCTTTTGTTTTGTTAGTGAACATTTTGTTAAAGAAACATTAGCAATGTCATTTTGTGTCTACATTATAATTTAGTTCAGATCCTTGGTCGATGTCCCTTTAAAAACATAGTATAAGTCTAAACTTTAAACCTTAAGAGGTTACCTGTATTACGTATCTACTATTTTCAAACTGACTGACTTCTTTATTCTGTAGAATACCTTCCAAGATTTTTGTTGTTTATTTTGTACATGATATATGTAGTTACAATATTAAAGGATATAGAATTTTATAAGAAAGCATAAAAGGGAAAGAAAGGACATGGTAGTTTCTAAAGTGGGAGCAAGAGGAGAAAAAATGAAGAATATAGCCAGAAATGACAAAGAAGTCACTGTCAGATGGGGTACTAAATTGTCTAAAGCTTGTGGGAGGCAGTGGAATGGCAGGTATCAGGGTCAGAGGCCCACAGCCCTGTGTGACACACTGGCCATTGCTAACTTTAAATAGATTAATGATTCTGACCTTTCAACATAAGACAGCGAGCTTAATTTTTTAAAATCGATGGCAGGTTACATATTCATTTCATCTAAGGTGGTTTTCTGTTGGTGTGGCCATTTTTAAAAACTGTAGTTCCATATTATTTTGCTCATGTCCATAGTACAGATATCCAAAAATTAAAAACATATCCAATCTTAACACTAAGTGTGTTTTTCTCTCTTTCTGTTCTAAGCAAAAATTAAGAAGATAGAAGTACTTTGATGGTGAATGTTGCCCAGGGCTTAGCCAGAAAAAACAAGTCTTGTGGCACTAGTTGGAGTTACAGCTAGAAGAATGGAATATGCAGGAGGTGAAAGGTATTTCCAGGGGACTGTTTATTAGCCTTGCCCTGATGAACATCTTTTTTGCATGGTATTCTAATGTTGCTGGTATCTAAAGGGTACGTGACCTTTATCTACATTGCTTTGGATTTTCAACATATGTTATTTTCTTGCTAAGAATGCTAGGGTTAAAACAGAAAAAAAACATGCCAAAGCACAAAAATTTGTTCACAAAGGCATCTATACCTCAACACATAAGTCTATCCATTCTATCCATAAATGCATCCATGAAGTTCATTTACGTGTATGTGGGTGGGCATTTTGTCTTAGCAATAGTATTTGCAATTAAAGACATAAAATCACAGAATTGCATGTCTTTCTCCTAATATAATTTTACAAATTTACTTTTAAAATGGTCCCTGTGTTTTCTGTAAGCTAAGGCGATCTTTGTGAGGTTGATGAATAGTCACCAAATGTATTCTTTGGCATCTGTTCCCAGAGTGTGCAAGTGCTTGTGTAAGACATTGTATAAGACATTTAATTTTACCCACAAAACAATATGTTACTTTAAAATTAATTGTGCGGGTGTCTTAATTACAGATAGCTCAAGTATAGCTTTCTTTTCCATTTTTATCTACATATTACCCCACCAAAGGAAATTACCTCTTGAGGTTTCAGAGGGATATCCATTTATTGCTAAGTTTTCTCTAGAGTTGTCTAATTCCATAGTGCCACCAATAGGTTTCTCATGGTACATTTACTGTACTGGTGGCGTTTACATTTGAGATTGGAAACCAGGGTGAATTTCTGATTATTTTCTACAGTGATTAAATCTATAGTGATTTAAATTTAAATCTTGTTGCTCTAAGCAAGACTGAACAAAGAAAAACAAAACAAAATTTATAATTGCTTATATATACTCCATTTTGCTGAAAGCACTATGAGTGACACAGAGCTATGTAACACAGGACCTCTGAACCCAAGGAAATTCCTCTTAGGCCTGTTGTTCTCAGGAATGTTCTTCCTGGAGACTGTTCAAGAATGCTTTTTTTTGTTTCTTTTTTGAGCTCCCAAGCTCTTAGCAGGAAGCTGGTTGGTGACTACATTTACTGAAGGGAGTACTATTCTCAACTCTCCTCGGTGTTCCCATCTTGGCCCATAAAGCAGGGAAGTGCATCATTTAGAAAAGGAAAGTGAGCATCCATGGCTTGTCTTAACTCTCTCTCCCAGAAAAAGCAGATAAATATCTTACCTGACTCATGGGGCTAGGAGAAGCAAATGAGCCTGCTCTGCTCTACCCTGGGAGTTCTCTTTTTTTCTTTCAGCTCCACCCCAGGAGAGCCTTCACAAGACGCATCTGAAAGCCATCTCACTCTATCCAGCTACCAGGGTCTGCTGTGTGAGGCAGGTATTTTCTGAGTGTATGCGTGTGCTCTACAGACACAAATCCTTCCTCAAGTAGGTTAGCCCTCAATCTAGATGAGATGTGGAGGATAAGGTGGGTCGCAGGACCATAAAAGGCAGATTGTATCTCCACATCTAAGCCAGATTCTCCAAGCCAGCCTTGTCAAGAATAAAGCCAATAAATCTGCTTACTGCCTTTAATTTTAAAATTTTGTTTGGAATTTAGAGGGTAGATATAGGTAATACGCGTGAGTCCTCAAACACTCATGCAACTAAACATCCAGCAATGGAAACTTAGAGTTCTCTACATAATCTACAACTTTTGACAAAGATACATCAACCTGGTAGTTTTTTTGTTAATAATAAATTTACACTGGCTTCTTAATGAAAAAAATATGTCAGAAAACCATGAATTGGTATTCTGAAACTGCTGAAAAATAAAATCACTAGGCAGGAACTCTGTCCTGTGAGAACATTCTTCCAAAACGAAGCTGTAGTTAAGGCATTTTTAAAACAAAAATAAATAAGTTCAGAAAAACTTTATCTCTGGCTCATTTTCACTAAAAGATATACCTCAGTCTAAAAAATAATAATAATGATGTCACAGGCAAATGTGAAGATAGAGGAAAGAAAAAAGAAAAAGTAAAAAGGTAAATATATGGGTAGACATAAATAAGTATTGACTATACAAGTATAAAACAATATTAACTACAAATATTTATTTTTAGATACATAACTTTCATAATAAGTTGACTCAGAGACAGAAGTTAGGATGTTTTAGCACATAGAAGTAATTTGATAATACTTTTGGAAAAGCAAGGGAAGAAATAAGGATTGGGAAAAGGGAGAAATTAAGCTAGGATCTAGGCCCCGCTACAGTCTTGGCAGATCTCAGAGAGAGCTTTGCAGCTAGCCTAATGCATATTGAAACAAGATGGCCAAGATTTTGTATTTTTGCATGGATCAGTCATTTGTTGTGAACAACCTTAGAAAGGACTAGAACCTTGGTGAGAGGAGCTCTTTCCAGCTGAATCAATTCCTAAAGTGGCTGACACATCTGAAGGCTGTGTGCTAACAGCACTCTCAGCGGCTGGGACAAATATCATTAAAGAAAAATCTGGGCAGCATGTTACAGTGTCCACCACCAGCAACCCATTCTGCCACTTGTACCTACTTCTTCACATATGTTCTGAAACAGCTCCACCAGTATATGGACATCAAAATGTAAAATGTAGACATGGTGGTACATGCCTGTAATTCCAGCTACTTGGGAGGTTGAGGTTGGAGGATGGCTTGAGCCTAGGAGGCAGAGGTTGCAGTGAGTTGAGATCTCACGCCTGAACTCCAGCCTCAGTGACAGACAGAGATCCTGCTTCAACTGTCAGGGCTCACCAAGTCATAAGGTCAAACAAATCTAGTAAACATAAAAGAGGTTAAATATGATAGACAAAGGGTAGTGAGGAAAAAAGAAATTATCCTCACTACCACAGCATATCAGGGCCATAGTTGAAATTCATTCTATCACTATCCATACTAGACCCCTCACCTTCAGCCAGGATATCTTCTGGACTCAGGAGTTTATCTGGTGGCATGAACCAGACTGTTAGCACTGACAGTTCTGTTCCCCTGTCTGGAAACTGGGATATCTAAACTAGCAATGCCAAGAGCTGTATGCACAAATTATCTCAGGCGGATCACTTTTGCTTCTAATTGTTGGTTCCCATTCCTATGTATTCTTGTTCGAAACACAATACCGTGGTCAAATTGCATGTACAGTACCAAATCAAATTACATACTGTATCTTGGAGGTTGGGCTCATTCTCTTGAAATACTACCAACAAACTGGCACTTTAGCTACATCTTTAAGTAGTTCAATATAATCAGCTTTCCAGCTACTGTCCAGTTGATCTCCGGAAGAGATGGTGCCATATCAGGGTCTAAGCACTGCACAACTCTGAGGGTGCCTCTTTCCACTTTGCATCTCAGGTGCTTCTCATTTCACCTGAATCTCAATCTTACTCAAGAATCTAAATGTATTCTGACTTCAAACTTTCTCTGTTCCCACAAAGCAGATAATCAGATGAATTAACCAAAGCTCTGATAGAATTCAGCTGTGAATCTGTCTGGTCCTGGACTTTTTTTGGTTGGTAGGCTATTAATTATTGCCTCAATTTCAGACCCTGCTATTGGTCTATTCAGGGATTCAACTTCTTCCTGGTTTAGTCTTGGGAGAGTGTAAGTGTCCAGGAAATTATCCATTTCTTCTAGGTTTTCTAGTTTATTTGCGTAGAGGTGTTTATAGTATTCTCTGGTGGTAGTTTGTATTTCTGTGGGGTCGGTGGTGATATCCCCTTTACCTTTTTTTATTGCATCTCTTTGATTCTTCTTTCTTTTCTTCTTTATTAGTCTTGCTAGCGGTCTATCAATTTTGTTGATCTTTTCAAAAAACCAGCTCCTGGAGTCATTGATTTTTTGGAGGGTTTTTTGTGTCTCTATCTCCTTCAGTTCTGCTCTGGTCTTAGTTATTTCTTGTCTTCTGCTAGCTTTTGAATTTGTTTGCTCTTGCTTCTCTAGTTCTTTTAATTGTGATGTTAGGGTGTCAATTTTAGTTCTCTCCCACTTTCTGATGTGGGCATTTAGTGCTATAAATTTCCCTCTTAACACTACTTTAGCTGTGTCTTAGAGATTGTGGTACATTGTCTCTTTGTTCTCATTGAATTCAAATAACTTATTTCTTTCTGCCTTAATTTCGTTATTTACCTAGTAGTCATTCAGGAGCAGGTTTTTCAGTTTCCATGTAGTTGTGCAGTTTTGAGCGAGTTTCTTAATCCTTAGTTCTAATTTGATTTCACCGAGGTCTGAAAGACCGTTTGTTACGCTTTCTGTTCTTTTGCATTTGCTGAGGAGTGTTTACTTCCAATTATGTGGTCGATTTTAGAATAAGTGCTAATGTGGTGCTGAGAAGAATGTATGAGTTCTGTGGCTTTGGGGTGGAGAGTTCTGTAGATGTCTATTAGGTCTGCTTGTGCAGAGCTGAATTAAAGTCCTGAATATCCTCGTTAATTTTCTGTCTCATTGATCTGTCTAATAGTGACAGTGGGGTGTTAAAGTCTCCCACTATTATTGTGTAGGAGTCTAAGTCTCTTTGTATGTCTCTGAGAACTGTTTTATGAATCAGTGCGCTCCTGTATTGAGTGCATATATATTCAGGATAGTTAGCTCTTCTTGTTGCATTGATCCCTATATCATTATGAAATGCCCTTCTTTATCTTTTTTGATCTTGGTTTAAAGTCTGTTTTATCAGAGACTAGGATTTCAAGCTCTGCTTTTTTGCTTTCCATTTGCTTGGTAAATCTTTCTCTATCCCTTTATTTTGAGCCTATGTGCATCTTTGCACGTGAGATGTGTCTCCTGAATACAGCACACTGATGAGTCTTGACTCTTTATCCAATTTGCTAGTCTCTATCTTTTAATTGAGGCATTCAAAAAATATTTTTATAGGACAAAACATACATCAGATAACTTGCTTCTGTTTTTAGAACATTTGACTAGTTTATCTAATTGAAGTGCTGCGCTTTCAGATTCTTTTCGATTTTTTCCACTTCAAAATAGCTATAATATTCTCTAAATAAAAAGATAAATTTTATTAAATGATTTAGCCCAAAAATTAAGATATTCCAAGCAATTACAGACTTCCAAATAAATCTTCTGAAGAGCTCTGATTGTTTAATTTGTTTGGCTCTCTCTCTTGCTTTTTTTTTTTTTTTTCCCTAGATGTTATATTTGAAAATGTTACTTAAAATTTCAAAAGCTAAAGAGTTTTGGTACCCCATTTATCAAATACTTTGATTAAAAATTCTCAATTTACCTTGGAAAAAAGCAACAAAAAATCTTGAATGTTATTGCAGGATACTTAGATTGATTTATAAAGTAGTTCTTCAAAGGCTCAAACATTTCTAAAATTCAAATGCTGATGGGTAACAAAGACAAAAATCACACACTGCTGTGTTAAAGTTTTTGTTGTTGAGTCAAACGTTTTAATCTTCAGAATGCATGGTTTAGTTACTCTATATTTTAAAATATTTGTATATTTGTACAATGCCATCTCCCATTTATTTTGTTAAAATATTACAACTTACTTAGATGCAATTAGTACATGGCAATTATGTATGCACAATAACCAAATATTATTTTACCCGATAAGTTTCCTAATTTAGTAATTTATTATCATACTTTACCAGAATTTGCATTTGTACTATTATGATGAAGCTAATAAATTTAAGTTCAATGTTGAACTTTTTGCTGGCTTTGAAAATTTAATTCATATCAACTATTTTATCACCAGTAGAATGAACTTCCCAAACTTCCCTTTAATTATAAAAATTTGATGAAAAATATAAAATTATTATTAAATTAATTTAGTCAACTTTTTATTTGAAACTTCTGATGGTATCGATAGAAACCTGTTATTCAACTGCTTACAAATTTATTTATCTGATAAAAAAGTCAGCGTGATGACACTGTGGCTTTACTTTTTTATGACTCCAAGAAAATTTAGATTCAAATGTAAATATAAATTCAAAAGTAAAATTCATTTAGAACATTTATTTAATGCAGTCATTGTCTTCAGTTGCAGTTATTTTTAAAAAACTATTAACTTTTAAAAAAGATGTTGACACTTCATTAATTTGTGTCTTTAGTCGGATGGTCAATAATATCATTATCACCTCCATGGAGCACTTTGTGATGAAATATATTTTGTGGAAATTTGAGATCTTATATACTTTCTTGGGAAATATTAGATTTAATATTTAATTTTTCACTAAAATGCATTATTTTTTACTTCCCTGGTGCCAGAAAGTGTATTGCAAAATAAAAAGAAAAATGTCCTACAAACAACTAAATAGAAAAAGAAATAAATGGCTGTAGGCTTGCATTACATAATAAGTTACAAAACCATGCCACCAAGAGCCTTCAGGTGATTGTAATCTCTGCAACCAAACTCCAAAGGCACTCTGTTTTTACCAATATTTCGCCAGTATCTAACCTGTAATTCCCCACGTTTCCCACCAGTTCCAGTAGTTTACAGCATCATAGCTTCACACAGTTACCCGATAGGCTATGGGGTGGGTCATGGCACCACTGGCTAGTAAATTAATGACTATCAAAAGCAGTAATGCCTCATACTTGTATTACTAGCAACTTACTCAATGATAGTTACCTGTTCCTAGCTCTTTCGTGTTTACTTGGTTTTATTAACAAGTAGTTGTATACAAAACTTGGAAGAGAGGCACTCCTTTTATACAGAAAGGTGCAAGAAAAAAAGAGATTATCACTGGTCATCTTTTAAATTTAACCAGGTGTTACATTGAGAACTCTGTTCCTTGCACATGGTCCTCACTGCTAGGTGAGATCATAGCAGGTACTGGGGATACAAAGTGGAGGAATAACGAATATACCCTGGATTGTTTTAGTGTACATCATAATAATACTTCGTTAAATATGAATATTTTATATAAAGTGTTAGATGCTAGAACTGCCAGGCCCACAGTAAGTGCCATATAAATGTTAGCTGTCATTGTTATTACTGCAATATACATCACAAAATAAGAGTAATATTCTTTCTAGCCTACTCTTATTTGAATTTTTTGTTTAATTTATTTTTCTCTATAAATGGTGTGGAGATTATCAAGTCATCATAAGTTAATGCATCTGTGTATTTAGTAGGATATGTAAAAGAAAAATTTAGAAAGAAGACAAGAAAAAGAAGACTTTCTTAGCTTAATGAGACTTAAGAAACCAAAACATTCTCTTGTCCCAGCAGGATTTGCCTATTCTCTCACATTACACTGAGATATTTGCCTTAGAATTTGATTGCACAAACAAGTTGCATTTGTAGAGGTGAGAATGAAAAGAAGATTATTCTCTAAACTTGGATTGGGAAGAGGGTAGTTTATTTCTAAGCAGTAAGAATATAATCAATACCAAAAAAGTAATTTCATGTAGATATAAAAACTAACACAACCTGCTTGGAGATCTATTATTTTTATCATCTTAACTGTGATCCCTTGCATTCCTTCTCTGAGAATGAATCTATAATTATTGAAAGAAACAAATGAATTGTTACAACGCAAGTGAAAGAGCCACCTGAACTTCACACTCCCTACAGAAGGCAGATGACAAAATGATGTAACAAATGAAAGAAGTGAGGATGAAGCTTTAATTTTCCTAAAAAATGCATTTTTTTACTTCACTGCTACCAGAAAATGTATTGAAAAATAAATAATGTCCTAAAAACAACTAAACAGAAAAAGAAATATGTAGCGGTAGGTTTATATCACATAATAGATACCAAAACTATTCCACCAAGAGCCCTCAGGTGACTATATTCTCCACAACTAAATTCCAGAGGCAGTGTTAGGCATGATAAAGCTTTCAGTCCATATAATACACAATATACAGCCACTTTCCAAATTACTCTACTGTAGTTTATCCATCAGCTAAATAAAAGCAACAAGGTTTATATGATCATGTAATCTTCCGAGGAGAAATATAATAGAGTAAATAACCTACATTATTTGCCTTGAACTTTCATTGACTAAAGGAATGCATAACTATGTAATAAATAAATATGTATGAAAAAATAGATGTTTACATTTATGATCTACATAATAAATAAAACTAGCACATTCTATCCTTCTGCATCTCCAATTTTGTTAAATGTGAATGAACAAAAACCAAATAATATCTGTCATCTTTTCTACTAAGAAAGAACACAATGGACTCTAGAAACATTACAAAATTGGCATCGGAGGTAGGAGGCCGGTGGAATTCTACTCTGGACCAGACTGAAGACTGGCTGAAACTGAAAAGAGGCACTAAAAGCACCCCTCCATAAGATACCCACCAGTGTTATGACAGTTTACCATTGCCATGACAACACCCAGAAGTTACAGCCCACTTTCTAGCTATTTCTGAATAACCCGCCCCTTAATTAGCATGTCATTAAAAGTGGGTGTAAATACAACTGCAAATCTTCCCCTAGGCTGCTACTCTGGGCATACTGCCTATGGGGTAGCTCTGCTCTGCAGCAGCAGTCACAGAGCTGTAAACGTTGCCACTGCCTCAGTAAAGCTGTTTTCTTCTACCACCAGCTTGCTCTTTAATTTCTTCCCGAGTGAAGCCAAGAACCTGTGCTGCATCAAACAGATTAAGTATTTAAGTTTTATCGTTATTACTATTTCATGAATTAGCTCAGTCATTAATTGGGTAAAGTAGTCTCCATGTACATAAAGTCTAGGATATCACTCATGAATTGCTGACACAGAACTTGATAGACCTTTTGTCATCCTTATCTCATTCTGGAAGCTATTCTGGAAACATAAGGGATAAAGGAGCACCTTCCTTAAAGCAACATGAGTGATTTATGGCCCCTAAAAAATTGTGAACATGACAAAGCATATCTTATACGCATCCTTCTTCACCTACCCCAAGGTCTTGTGGCCACCCAGAAGCCTCAGGCCCTTTCTGCGTCCCTTTACATCCTTTCTTCCCAGAAAGACCCTTTCAGAGTTCAAGCAATGCCCAAGCCTTCTCTAATTTGGGGTATATAATAAAGTAAATAAATAAGTGACAACATAAGGTTATTTTAAACATTGATTTAGGTGTTATAAGTTAATAGTTTAAAGGCAACAACCCGCAGCTGAATTAAAGGCCCTTCTGGTTATTCCAGTGAGGCTGTCCCCAGTTAAGCAGCAATCTCCCAATAAAGTCAAACTTTCCCTTGTCTCAGAGGAATTTCATCCTAATAGAGCTTAGAACCTTAGACTCAAGTAAAGAAGATTTATCCAATTAGAATTTAAACCAACAGCCAGAGGGGAGAGAGAGAAGAATTACGACCTTGTTGAAATGTTACCACACAGGCAGCTACTTATCTAACTTCTGATTAAATACAGAGCTAAATGAAATGCCTCTACTTTTTTGTAATAAACGAAACTGCAAGTTTAAAAAGGATTATGAGTGGGATTCTCTTCTTAGGTATAATGAACCATTCTTTCACTCACTCTTTAAAAAATTATTTAACAATTTTAATAATATTTCCAGTCCCAGTTTAGGGAAATAAACCAAGAAAACAGATTCTGCCCTTGGTCTTGTGGAGTTTATAGTTCAAATGGTAAGAGGCAGACATTAATTAAGTGATCACACCACTATTACATGACAGTACAATTTTGATAAGTGCCATGAAGGAAAAGTGCAGGCATTATAGTGGAGTACAGTAAAAGAATTTGACATTGTCAAAAAGATCAGGAAGAACTTTGAGTAAATGATAATTAGATGAAGAAGGAATAGTAATAATCTAGAGAAAAATGGTAGGAGAATGTATTCTAGGCAGCAGCCCTGTGGTGGGAGCAACTGCAAAGGCCTTGTGATAGGAGCAACTGCATAATGTACACAAAAATAAAGGTAGTATGGAATGGTGGGAACATAGATATTAAGAAGCCTCATGAGATCAAGAGTTGGAAATATAGGTAGGGCCCTACGGCAGAACTTTTTGCTAAGATTGTTTTCTTTAATTATAGAAGGCAATGGATAGTCTGAAATATTTAAACTGGGTGTGGTGGTCTATTCAAAGTTGCATTTCAAAAATATCACTCTGGCTGCAGTAATATTTCTATCCTCTATTTAAAACAACCGCTGATGACCTTTTTGGAAAAAATAAGATCATTGTAGACATAGAGACCTACAAACTTTGTAAGAAAATATCTTCAGAAAAGGTTTAACTTCATGTGTTCTATTTGTATTTTATCTGTTGGACTCAGGAGTTCTTAGGAATATATTAATCAAATCATCCCTGGCAAGTATTTGAATATTTGATATGACACCCCTGATGAACTGTCTTAGAACCTATGTGGCTCTTCCAAGAGCAAGAGACTTAGAAAATCAACAAGTAGCTTAATAGTTTATCTTTGGACAGATCTCACCATGAGAAATATCTTCTTCAATATTAATCTCATGTCATTTTTACCTATTAGTCCCTATTATATTATAATCAACTCATAATGATCGAAAAGTTGGCTAGGGGCAACATTACAAGCAGGCCATGATGGAATTTTGCTCAGGGTATCATCAAGACCACTGGAGAAGAAGAAACCAGGGCTCTAGGCATGGAGATCTCTGGGAGGTGGAGGCCTAGAACCACCAAGAAATGAATTACAGTAGTCTTCTGTTATCTGTGGTTTCACTTTTTGTGATTTCAGTTACCCATGGACAATCATGATCCAAAACTATTAAATGGAAAAATCCAGAAATAACTCATCAGTTTTAAAATTCAAGCCATTCTGAGTAGCGTGATGAAGTGTCACACCATCCTGCTCTGTCCCTCTCCTTCCCACTAGGGACGTGACTCATCCCTTTGTCTGGTGTATCCACACTGTAGATGCTGCCTGTTAGTTGGTAGGCATCTAGGTTATCTGATCCACTCTCTTGGTATCACAATCGTGTGCTCAAGCAGCCCTTATTTCATTCAATAATGGGCCCAAAGTGCAAGAGTACTGATCCTGGCAATTTGGATGTGCTAAAGAGAAGCCATAAAGTGCCTCCCTTAAGTGAAAAGGTGAAAGCTCTCAACTTAATAAAAAAAAAAAAAATCATAAACTTACACTGTTAAGATCTACAGTAAGAATGAATCTTTTATCCATGAAATTGTGAAGAAGTACAAAGAAATTCATGCTAGCTTACCTCCTACCTCAAACTTCAAAAGTTATGGCCACAGGACGTGATCAATGCTTATGAAGGAAGAGGAATTAAACGTGGAAAACCTCAACAGAAATTAGTTCTGATTGATGGCCGTTGGGTTTGATATTATACTATATGAGATGTCTTGGACCATATGCCCCGGAACAAACAGGGAGCAGGGAATGAATACTGTACCTGATTGTAATGATTTATATACCACTAGTCTTTTATATTGTTCAAAAGTGTATAAATTGTGTCTTCAGCTCTTTCAGTATAAAAATAAAATATGTATTTTCTACAATTCTGACTTTTAGTGTTAATATGGTATATTTTTCCATGTGTTCACTTTTAATCTATCTTCATTTTTATATTTAAAGCAGTTTCCTTGCAGACAACATATAGCTGAGCTTCTTAAATTTGTATATTATTGTGATAAGAACACTTAATGTCAGAGTATCTGTCTTTTAATGGGAGTATTTGGATCACTCACATTTGAGGTGGTTAATAATATAGTTGGATTAATATCTACCGTATTCCCAGCTATTTTCTATCTGTTATCTCTGTTCTTTGTAACATTTTTGTCTTCCACTCTTTTTCTGCCTTCTCTGGTTTTAATTGAACATTTTATATAATTGCATTTTGTCTTTTCTCTTAGCATATCAGTTATACATTAAAAAAATTATTCAGTGCTCTAGAATTTACCATATCCACTTGCAACAAATCTAAGTCCACTTTCAAAGAACAGTTTATGGGTGACGCAGGTACTTTAAAACAGAGCACTTTAATTCATCCCTCTTTCCCTCATAACATTGTTGTCATTCCTTTCACTTATCCAGAAGCAAGAACCACTCAATACACATTTTTTAATTATTTTATTTTACCTTTGTTTATTCTTTCCCTAACATTATTCCTTTCTCTATGCAGATACAAGTTTCTGACCCATATCACTTTCTCCTCTCTGAAGAGCATCTTTAAACATTTCTTTCTGGCAACAAAATTCCTAAATTTTTGTTTGACTAAGAAAGTCTTTATTTGCCCTTTACTTTTAAAGAATAACTTCACTAGATAAAGAATCCTAGGTTGGTGGCCTTTTTTTTCTCTTTCAACTGTGAAATATTTCTCTCTGCTTTCTTCTTAATTGTATTGTTTCTGAAGGCAAATTTCTTTAGAGGTAAGATTTTCCTTTTCTCCGGCTTCTTTCAAGATTTTCTCTTCCCTCCCTCCCTCCCTCCCTCCCTCCTTCCCTCCTTCCCTCCTTCCCTCCTTCCCTCCTTCCCTCCTTCCTTCCTTCCTTCCTTCCTTCCTTCCTTCCTTCCTTCTTTCCTTCCTTCCTTCCTTCCTTCCCTCCCTCCCTCCCTCCTTCCTTTTTTATTTTATTGAGACAGAGTCTCGCTCTGTCATCCAGTTTGGAGGGCAGTGGTGCGATCTCGGCTCACTGCAAACTCCGCCTCCCGGGTTAACACCATTCTCCTGCCTCAGCCTCCCCAGCAGCTGCGACTACAGGCGCCCGCCACCAAGCCAGGCTAATTTTTTTTTTTTTTTTTTTTTTTGCCGTGTTAGCCAGGATGGTCTCGATTTCTTGACCTCGTGATCCGCCCACTTCTGCCTCCAAAATGCTGGGATTACAGGTGTGAGCCACGGCGCCCCACCCTTGTCTTAGATTTCCTAACGACAGGCCTAGGTGTAGATTTTTTGGCATTTACCTCTCTCAGTGTTCTCTGAGCTCCTTGTTTCTGCGGTTTGATAACTGTTACTAATTTCAGAAATTCTCAGCCATTATTACCTCAAATATTCTGCTTCTTTCTCTGTTTCTTCATTGTGTATTCTCTTTTGTAATTATCCCACAGTTCTTGGATATTCTAATCCATTTTTTTTTTCTTTGCTTTTCAATTTGAGAACTTTCCATCATGGTATCTTCAAGCTCACTGATTCTTTCATCAGCTCTGTCCAGGCTACTGATGACTCCCTCGAAACAACTCTTATTTTCTATTTCAGTGTTTTTGGTTACCATTTGTTTTGTTTTGTTTCCTTTTGCTCCTTTTGGTTTTCAATGTTTAGCATTTCATTTCTATACTTTCTTAAAATTTTTAATTCTCTGTTTATATCATTCATCTGCTCCTGCATTTTGTCTATTTTTTCCATTAGAGTCCTTAGCATGTTAGTCATATTTATTCAACATTTCCAGTCTGATAATTCCCAAATCCCTGCTATTTCTGAATCTGGCTCTGATGCTCGCTCTGTCTCTTCGAAGTATGTGTCTTTTGTGTTTCAGCGTGTGTTGTAGTTTTTTGGGTTTTGTTTTGAAATTTGAACATGATGAATTGGGGGAAAGAAACTGAGTTAAATAGACCCAAGTGTGAGGGTTTAGGTTTACCTGGCTAGGAGTTAGGCTACGTTTATTATTTGCTTGTAGCTGCAGATACTAGAAGCTAATATTTCCTTGAGTGTTCCTGTTTTTGTCTTTTCTACTGTCTTTGAGTTTCTCTAGAAACTCTAATTCTGGCCATTAAATTTTTTAAAAAAATAATTAAATGATAGTTTCTGACATAGGAAAATACAACATGTATCCCCTTTATAACTAAAGGGAAACAAGTCCCATACTTTACTACACATTATGCCTTTGCTTTTATGGTGCTGACTTTTAAGCATTTGCATGAAAAATTTAGGAGCAGACATTTAAAAAATAACTCCATAGATCTTTTATGATTGATATTTTATGTGTCCCGCTTTTCTCTTTCTATGTGTTAAAATTTGTGGTGTTATTTCTCTCTCTCGTTCCCTTTCTGCCTCTCTCTTCTTTGTCTCTCTTTCCTCTCTCTCATTAAGATATAAATAAACCGGTTGCCAGAATTTCCTAGTTTAACCATTTTCAAAATTTATGCTACTAAGAGTACCCAGTAAAGAATTCTCAACAGCAGTAAGATAAAGTGTTTTACTCTGTTAGGTCACAAATCACAACCTAAGTAACTCGCATTCTAGGTGAATATAAGTTAATGGACACTGCAAGAAAATGAAACTCTATTTAAAATTTAGCAAAGCAGAATATAACTCTCTTTTCTTCTCTCACTTATTAAACCATCAATTAACTTCCCTTAACACTCCAGGACTCAACATGGACAAGACTGGGTAATTTCAGGCAAACCTAGAGAGTAGAAAGATAATCACTTCCCACTGAGGGCTTTAAATGTTCACCAGGGCCCTGCTGCGTTTAATGCAGACCCAGTGCCCTGACC
Source organism: Papio anubis (assembly GCF_008728515.1). Classification (NCBI taxonomy): domain Eukaryota; kingdom Metazoa; phylum Chordata; class Mammalia; order Primates; family Cercopithecidae; genus Papio; species Papio anubis. Next base: position 150,293,695 of record NC_044981.1, read on the forward strand.
AGAGGATGACTTTTTTGTTCCCATATTATCTTTTAAATCACTCATCTATACAGTTTTTAGTACGATGAACAAAATGAAATTTTCGCCTATGAATTCAGGTTTTCTGGAATTTGTGCAAATATGCAATCACAAAAAGAAGAGCTATTTTTTCCTATCAACTTGGACTTATTGGCAAAGGATTTTCTAAACCTTTATAAAATGTATTTCTAACTAGAAGTCAGCTAATTTGACTCACCTTGAACAGCTCCAGTAATGATCAAACTTTCTTTCTCACCAAGTAGCACATTTCCTGTGGACAAATTTTATAAAGATTGATCCAGTTTGTTTCATTTTAACTTTCATTCATTACCCTTCTTTTCTTTTGTTTCTATCTTCTAGTATTTCATATGGCAGCCTTTTAGAAAACAATATTTGTCATAGTTAACACCCATTAACGCAATGAATCTATTTTTCATGATAAGTATCCCAGTTCTCTTCATGGTACCTCATACTACATGCTTGTTGTATTCCGTCTTGTTCCCTCCTGAAGTGTGGCACTCAGAAACGGGCTCAGGAATCTGTTAAATCAGTGGGCAAATTTGAGATTACATACACTACGTTTTGCTTCTTCTTTGTGTTTGAAACCTACTAAAAGACTGATCACCCCGTTGGCTAAATCATACCCAGTTGTAGAGAGTCAGGAAAATTATAACAGGAAGATGAGACCATGTTTGACATCTTTTCTCTCTAAATCTTCCTTTTTCATGTCCCTCTGGATGCTTCCAGCCCATTAAAATTTTCTTTTCTGTGTCCTATTACAGCAGAAACCCAATCTTCTATGTAGAATGTGGGTTAGTGTTGAGATAATTAGAAAAGTTAATCTCTCAGGCTTAGCTGACAATGTTTCTCTGTCAGCATCAACCATAGAGCTGTGCACAAATTAGATGTGTTATACATTGTTTTAAATTTTTTAACTCATGTAAAGTGCACATTACTCAGAAAGCACTTAAAGGACGGCTGAAGAGGGAATATTCCAATTTGAAAAACACAGAGTTCCAATCCACCTCTAGGACTGATACGTAGAAAGGGCAGACATTTTCTAAACCAATGCTATTCAAAATGTGGTCACTTAGCAGACATAGCAGCAGCATCTAGAAATTTAGTAGAAATGAAGACCCAAGGGCCCTCTCCAGACCTCCTGAATCACAATCTCAAAGGACAGGACCCAGAATTTTGTACAGAAAATTTTTATGCAAGATACAATTTGAGAAGATGCTTCTCAACCATGGTTCAGTCTTGTTCTCTGTCCCCTTCATGAGGCTCTAGCTTCCTATTGACTTGGCATCAAACATGGTAACCTGAAAGAAGTGTGTATTATTTTTAGCATTGTATGTCTATAGTATTCACCATCTTCAATGTTAGCTGTAATTTCCACTTTCTTCTAAAGAACCTTCTCCCCGTTTACTGTTTGCGGATACATCCCACAAATTCACATCCTTCACACTCATGTTTGCAACATTATTCAAACTTGAAAGCCAACTGTATCCTTCTACATCTGTCAGAAATATATTTATATTTTAAAATAAGCCCTAAAAACTCACCTTCCCCTTGACTTTCCTGACATACCTAGAAACCACACTGAGAAACAAATCTATTTTTGTATACCCTCATATCACATCATTCACAAATCTCTTGTAATCATTGCCATATTTTGCCATGTGTAACAAGTGTTCCTAGAAAAGAGAGACTGAGGCAAATTTTTTTATGCTAATAGTTAACTAGATGGGATAATCATAAAGAAGCAGAAGTAAGGAGAAAAAGGAGGAAGATATAGGGAAAGAGAAGAAATTAAACTCAAGAGGGTGAATTCCTGACATGGGTTCTGCTTGTTATCAAGTACAACTGATTGGTTTTTCTTGAGGAAACATCCTCACAGAGCCCATGTAAACGGCTGCATCTCAGGATGCTCTGTCCAGAGTGTAGAACAGAGAAATAATTATATCCTGGTTCCTGTCTTCAATTGGTCACAAGTTTGTTCTATGATATGCTAATGTCCTCTTTCTTCTCAGTTGCATTTGAGTCATTCTCTCTGCAGCTTGAACCTTAGCACTAACAGGAAAGCTCAGGGATGGGAGGTGAAAGGGAACAGTGAGGACAGTACCCAAGCACTGTAAGGTTCTGTCCATAAGAGATTAGTCTGAGCCCAATCAAAGTTGGCCGACTTCATGGCAATTGGCAATCAAAGGTGGATGAAGGTCCCGGAAAGAGGTCATACTGAGAGTTATGTAAAGTAGTACTTAAAGATGTCTGATAGAAATTGTGTGTATCTCTGGCTTATCTGTCCATGGAGACCATTCTTGAGGTTAGACTTGGCATTTCATATTTTCACAGCTTCTAGTGTTTATTTTAAATATCATAGGTCCTCCCTGAATATGATGCAGAAATGCAAGATTACCAGTGGCTTAAAAATGTTTGCTTAATGAATTGCACTGTAATTAATCAATTCTCTCTACATCAGTTATTTACAGCATAGAAACTTACTGTATAAGGCAAGATTATTTGCCTATAGTTTTTCACTGTGCTTCCCAAGGATCTAGAACAATACTTGGTACACAACGTGTATTCAAAAAAAAAATTTATTGGATGAACAAATCTCATCAAATCCCAAAGAACAGAAGCACATGGTCTTGAACATACTCATAATTTGAAGAAGCCATTAATATCAATCATTAGAAAAGGTGAAAGGGGCATCTGTGACCTTGTCAGTTTTCCCCAGCTGTAAAATAGGAATAATTATAGGGCAGTGGAATTCACTATTATACAAAATTGGAAGCTTCTAGTTTAATTGTGCAGGACACTTGACCATAATAAGCCTTAGTCTCCTCATAGCCCTTATCTGTTAGCTAGATTAAATACTGTAGACTATTTTTTATTTTATTTTTAACAGAACTTAACATGAGACTCCAAAACAGTACTGGCCATCAACATCCAGCTGTCAGATGTGAGAAGAAGAGAGTACATGATAACAGGGAGGCTTTATGGGGTATATACTATGTCTGCCTATATTTCACTGGCCAAAACTCAGCCACATGACCACGCTTAATAACAAGGGAGGTTGGCAAATATAGTTTCACTATTTGTCTGGACTGAAAGAAAAAATGCTTAGTGAATAAATAGCTAATTTAAGCCACCAGAATTAAATAGTAGGTTTCACACTGGCTTCTTCCTGTCTGTGAAGTTTGTGGACTACATTTTTGCAAAGACATTCCATGCGTTCCATGTAATTTCTGATATAAGGCAATCTACTTGGAGGGAGGTGATAAGGAGGCTCAGGGTAGGTTTTCATTGCATAGGTGTATATGTCAGGCTATAATATTTAAAATATATGAAGGTATTTTTCAGATTTGGACAGAAGTAGGGGAGCACAAAGGAAGTGTAGTTATTCTAGGATCCACTATCAGACTTTCCTTAGAAATAAAAAAACTCCATATGCATGCCAGCTATCTTCACTGTGTGGGCAGTTGGGGGATGACTATAGTGTCCTGGTACTGGGGCGACCAACCTGAATCCACAAAAGTTAGGGTGATCAATTGATCTGCAGTGCCAGCTTTGGCATATCTCCAGTAACCACTTTGTTATATTTATAGTATTTTATTTCACAAGTATTGTTAATAATAACAACGGTTCTCAGTACATTAACTGGTAGTGCCACCTAAATTTATTGACAAAATGGCAAATTAATTCATATTACATTTGGTTAAGGAATATGAGAGAAATCCATGAATGAAGTGAAATTAAGCGTTTCTGGCTCATCATATTTAATTTTAGAAAGTCACAACTTTATTTTGTTCTAGGTGAAATGATTCATAAGTAATTGTTTTTCTGACATACAAAATTTTGATTCAAAAGTACCACACTTTCATTTATTATGTTGTAATTATTTCGTATTAGAAACATCTTTAAATAATTATAGAGGCATTTATAAATCAATGAATGTTATGTACAGAAGGATTGCAAATTTGTTATCTCTACAGCATCTAACAAAATAAAAATTTAATTAATAATTAAGAGTTTAGTTGTCATATTTAGACTCCCTCAGATAAATATTCTTTTAGTGTTTTGAAATTTTTAGATTATGAATGATGTGTAGAATAAGTTTTAGGCTATTTACCCATTTTCTTAAAGGTAGGCCCCTTGCTTTTTCTATAAAACCCTTCCAAACCTGCCTTGGAAACTCCACTCTTTATTCAGTTCACAGATGATTCCTATGATTTATAACTCAGTAATACAAATATATTTAGAGGCATTGCTCATGTGGATGCAAATTTTAAACTCTAACCTTATGTTCTTTTCTATGTTTTCTTTAGACAGAGGAACAGGAAAAATCTCATACAAACATTTTAATAACAATACATTTTTAGGAACCACTCATCTTTTGCTTTCAGGAATTTATTTTTTTTCCCTTTTCCACAGACCCCTCCCACCATAACATCTGCTCCCTCCACCTCCCCACTCCAATAAGCTCAACCAGTTATATCAAAACCAAAGAAATTTATCATTAGATTTCTCTAGGCAGGAGGGAGGTCCCTGTGCCCCTGAGAAATGGAGCACTCTAACTCTACTCATCTTCACTCTTTGGACACCAAGAATTCCACTGTCTTTTGTGTCAGACACAAAAAACAATCATGGTGATAGGGATCATCTAACGTATGAAAACTTTAACATAATATATTAAAAATTAAACTATTCTGCCCTCATATCCTCGTCTCATTTACTTCATGTATTTAGTATTACACTTTAATTTTCTAAGTTGCAAAAGAAGTACTCATAGTATGGATGTGTCATAACTTTTCTTTTTTTAAAAACATGAGTATTTAGTAAGTGTGCAGTCAGCAGTAGTTGAATTCAACAGTTGTTAAATTGAGTAAATTTTTTCATGATTGTTTCAGTTGCTGTAAACACTTTGGTAACAATTTTTTTCCTATTGCAAAACAATACTCTGTATAGAATAAAACTATTTTAGGGTATATATTCTTATGCTATTCACATGATGATAAACTTGACAGATCAGCTGATACTGATTTCTTGTAAAGTATTGCAAGAAATTTTCTTCTGTTTAAAAATTAACAAGGTGGTGTACTGGAAACATTTCCTCCAATATTAAAACATTTAAAACATTGTTGTAGGCAGCATGAGGAGATGAGTTCTTTGTAGCCCCAAATACTTTTACTTTAGAAAAGGTGCCGGTGCTATGAAGAATCATCCTTTCATCACTGCCTCTTGATTCCAGTCTCACAGCATTAACATCAAGTACAGATTCTGTTTATATTTCTCTATAGGCTTTTATGTGATTGTTAGAAGAAAGATAAAAAACTTACTTTGCAAAGCGTGTTTTATTTCAGGTTCTGGATGAAAGTAAATCCAATCATTTTAATTACAAATATTTTCAAACAAATTTGAAATAGAAAACATTCTAATACTCCTTCTTATATGTACACACAAAAATGTGTCATGTACTCAGTGTAATAGCTGGAGGTCATCACTAGAGGAAAGAAATTTTAATTAAAAATAAACTACTTTAATTCATCTATTATTCACAACTATTTATAAAACTATCATTGTGTCCCAGGCACTATACTAGACATAGGAATTATAACATTTAAAGAGCTAGTCTAACTTTTAAGTCGATTAAAGTGTACATAGGAAAAGGAGACACATAAGAAAACAAATGATGGCCCGGTATAACTGCAGGAGTGAAGATATGTCTGGAGCATTTGGAGAGAGCATGGAGGACAAGCATATAAGCCTGCCTTAGAGTCAGAGTTTTCAGACTGGAGAAGGGATTATAACTTTCAGAAGGTCTCCAAGTGGACTAGTCCATGCAGCAGTTAGAAGGAATATTCTAAGCAAATGGAGCAGTCGGTGTAAAGTAGGAGAGAGCAAGATATGTTTAAGCAAATAAAGTTAGCTCAATTTTGCTGGGGGCAAGGGGTGGTCATGGTATGCATTGAGGCTGGAAATGATGTTTGAAGAGCCTTGCATTTCAAACGACTGCTCTCATGGATATAAGTAATTCTTGCAGAGCTGTGAGCATAGATATTTTATAATCACTCTGTGTAAGTGGGTATGTGTGCTTTAAAAATACCAGCTGGGAGGCAATGCAGAGAATGGGTTGGGGAGTTGTAGGAGTGGCAAGATTATGCACAGGGTGAGTTGCATCGAGGCCATTATAGTTTTCAAGAGCAGGATAATAGAGATGTTTAGAAGGTCGAATTGAAAGGACTTGTTGATTGCACAGATGTGGGTAGAATAGAAAAGGGAGTATGAAATGACTCCTAGGTTCACGCATGAGGTAACGGGGTACATGGTGGTGCTATTACAGAGAGAAATAATGCAGATTTAGAAGCATTTGTGTGTGTGTGTGTGTGTGTGTGTGTGTGTGTGTACCTTTGTTGGAGGGTGTGGATACAAGATATAAGTAAATCTTAAAACATAGTTAAATGGTTTTCATGACTTCAACTTTTTTTGTACAATGTATATGGTTTTGATAGCTTTTAAGCTCCAAATTAAACACAGCCCTTCCACTCCCATACCAGGAAGAGTTCCCTCATTATTTCATCCTGTATCTAGGATAGCCTAGATGCCTAGCAATTCAGAACCATATGTGTACGATAAAGTTATCTCTTCCAATCCTGCACGTCTCTGTTGTTTCACCTAACCCTTTCTTGTCAACCATTTCAAATTCCTCTTTCCAAATTTCTCCTGGTTCTCCTTTCATGATAGTCAAATAATATCAGTTAAAAGGACAGAAATATTTTCCCAACTCAGGGCATTTATACTTTCAGCTGATGAAACACTAACAGGCGTCTCTCTTTTTTTTATCTAAAGCTTTACAGGTTTCCTACTTCCCCTCCTTCCCCTTTTTTGGTATGAACATATTTCAGGGTTTTATCTTTCCTCTCTGTTCCTCTATCTCTTTATTCACAGAAAAATTTATGAAGTAAAGAACTGAATTTAAATTTCTTAATTCAAATTCAGCCTCTGCTGAGCCTAACTTTTTTCAAACATTTATGCTGCAAGGCACAATGTTTAATACCTCAGACCCAAGTTTTCTGCTGTATTTAAAAGGGGATAACACATATTTGTAGAGTGTTGAGAGAATTAAAGGAAACGCTGCACATATAAAGCACTTAGTATAGTTCCTGACAAGTGGTAAGTAGGCCATATATGTTAGTCTTATTACAATTATTGTTATAAATATTACTAGACAGTTCAAGTCAAATAATTAGGAAATTTTCTGGTTGCTACACTTAGGTATAGTTTAGACTGATAATCTTAAGAGAGAGTACTTTTTCATTTTTCATTTTAAGATTAACATTTGTTTGAGTTTGCTCAAAATAAGTGACATATTATATTTCTTTAAATAGTAAAACACTTGTAAAAACAAAACTGTAATAGGTTAATTTGAACCAGTTTTCTAATTCCAATGAGTATTTTTATTATGTTTTCATTTCTCATAATCATATGGTCATAGAAAGAACAATCTGAGTGTTAACCAAATTAATAGTACCCATAAAAATTGTTAATTTGATGATGTGCTGATTTTATTATTAATAGTTTTTAATAAAATACTCTCCAATGGATAGTAACACATTGCCTATAATTTTATGAAAATAATGTAATGCTCAGAAAACACACTGGCATTTTCTTTTGATTTCAAATCAACTGGTATGCTATAACTCAATGAAAAACTTTTGTGGAATTCATATTTTATGTGTTTGGATGTGCAACAAATACAATATTGATTTGTTGCCTACAGCGAATCATAACAAACACCAAAGGAAAAATGAAACCACTTGTCTCATTTTTATTTCACTTCTTATATAAAGAAAAATAGCATTTGCATTAAAAAATAGAAAATGAGCATTAGTAACATGGAATGGAAGTCCTTAAAAATAAGAATATTATAAAGTACAGGCTGTTGGGCTAAAATGTAATCTCTAACTAGAACAAATGGTGTAATGGAAAATTTCTGTGGTCTCAAGGAGATTCACATATGAGATAGCTGAACCACTGCCAAGAATATCTAACGAACATATAGAACAGGAAAATCACCATAAATCTTAATAATGGACAAATATAAATTTTCACCATAAAATTGAAATAAACACTATTTTTTTCTACAAAGTTGTATCCAAAGAATGGTTCTTTAGGTTTTAGAAGAGAAAACTGCATAGATTTACTAATGTCAGATCATTGTCTACTAGTCTTTTATTTTAAAAATAAGGCAAAATTTGGTCATTCAAGGAAATTCTATCAATATAGTTACATACAATCTCTAAATTTTACCATGGAATTTATAAAAACTCTTGCTGCAGCCTTGCAAATAATAAGAAATATTATATTCTTTGGAATAATTAGATTTTAATAAGAATAGTAATCAAAACAGATAATTAATGAGTCAATTAATTTAGTAAATGGAGGGTCTGTCTACAAATTTGTTTTATTCAATAGTTTATTCTTTAAAATTGTCATCAAAGTAATTTGCAAATATTTAAGTTATCATAGTACAAAGTAGTTTATGCTTACAAGCAGTAGCTCCCACCCCATCTCTCCCCACTGCAAACACACTCCACAGAAGAAATAATCTGTGATTTCAGTACTTAAATTAATTGCTGCGATTTTCTCTAAATGATTGTTCATAGTACCACTTCTTGATGTTTTAACTTCAGACATCATTTATTGCTTATTATGCTGTGGCTGTAACAATTTAGCTTACTTTAAAATCTGCTTCATCCTCACCTCTTCTTAATAAAGTTACAGCACTGCTTTACTTTTTATGTCTTTAAAGAATATTCTTTAAACCAAGAATTGACAAACTATGGCCTGTAGGCCAAATCCAGCTTGCTGCCAGTTTTTGTAAATAGAGTTTTATTGAAACACAGCCATATCCATCTGTTTGGGGTTCTGTATGAATAAATTCATACCACAATGCCTGGCCTGAGTAGTTGCAACAGAAACCATATCACTTACGAAGCCTACAGTATTTATTATCTGGCCCTCTAAAGGAAAAATTTTGCTAACCTCTCATTTAAACTTCTGTTTTTTTAAGTTTTTGTTTGTTTTTCAATTTTAGACAGTATATACCATCCCTTTATTGCTAGATAAGTATATCAATACCCATAATCATTTCTTTACCTCTCACACTTCTTCCACCCACCAACTTGTATGAGTCATACTTTGACTTTTGTATTGTCAAGATTGATGAGATTTAAATTTAACTCAATTATTATGACAAAGCTTCATAATTCATCCATGAATTGAGACTAAAAGTTAGAAACTAATACTTTTTTACATTATTATTGTGTGCATAATGCCCCATACATATTTCAGTAGATACATACTTCAATACATACTTCAATGAGATTTGTACTCTACCACTCAAGGAAGCATGTGCAAATAGATTCTTCTTTGTGACATTCCAATAGCTGGTCAAAGGTGTGCCATTTTCTTTAAGTATAATCCATGATTATTGTAGATATTATTCTAAGATGACCCCCAAGATCCTCAGGTCCTGGTGTACAGACTTTGAATAATCCCCAAGACAATGAGTGTGATGGCTGTCAGTTCTGTGATTAAATTATGTTATATGGCACAATTGATGTTAAGAAAGGGAAATTATTGGATGGACTTGACTTTATCATGAGCTCCTTAAATCTAGATTTTGATTTCAGATACAGAAGAAGCAAAGCAAGAAATCAGAGACATGTGTTCCTGCTGACCTAGGAAAAAGCAAACAGCTACATTGTGAAGGGCCAGTGAGGAGGGGCATCCTCTAGGGACTGAGAGCTATTCCCTGCTGACAGTTAACAGCCAATAAGAAAACAGGGACCTCAGTCTTACAAGAACAAATAAACAAATTTAACTTGGAAAAAACAAACAAATAAATAACAAAATAAACAAACAAAAAACTTGAATAAGCTTGGAAGGGCATTCTCCCCTAAGGCCTCCAAACAAGAACTTAGTTCTACTGACACCTTGATTTTAGCCTTGTGATATCCTGAGCAAAGAACTTACCCTGTTCCAGATATCTGACCCACAGAACTGTGAGATAATAAATGAATAGTGCTTTAAGAAGCAGAGTTTGTGATAATTTGTTACATAGCAATAGATAACTGTTCCAACACTCATGAACTGAGTTTGGAGAACTGAAGAATCCCTGAAGTCAGCCAGGATATTTTTCTTTATCCTTTTGAGGTCGTCTTCAGACATGACCACAAACACTTTGATACTCATCCTACAAAGGTTGGATTTAATTTCTCTCCACTTGAATATGGGCTGATGTTCGTGACTTGCTCCTAATGAATTTAATGTAACATAAGTGATGCTGTGTGACTTTCAAGGCTAGGTTTAAAAAGTGATAGATGTCAAAAAGCAGAAATAGCCGAAATGTCTTTCAGCAGGAAAATGGATAAAAAGTTCAGATTTATACTTGGAATGTTGTTTCATGATCAAATCAAATAAGCTATTAATTAATCCATACAACAACATGGATGAATCTTAAGTACATATTCCCAAGTGAATAAAAAAGATCAGTTCTGTGAGGCTACATCCAATATGATTGCATTGAAATGATATTCTGGAAAAGGGAAAACCACAGAGATGAAAAATCTATCAATGGCACCAGGGCCTTTGGGAAGAGAGAGGGTTGACTAAGATGAGTTGAAGAACTGAAGATGTTTTTAGGACTAAGAAATGATTCAAAATGATACTGTTTGACCTCTCTTTTTCTCAAAATCCATAGGACTTCAAGGAATAAGAATAAAACTTAATAGATGATTTTAAAAAATCAACCAGGAATACAGGAGATCCCAGGATAGAATGCAGACTGTGACAAAATACTCTTAACTGTATTACAAATATGTGATATAATCTCACTGAAAAGGATGGAGAAAAGAAGTATTCAGCTAAATAACTTTGGAAATGACTGAGAAATGGAAGAATAAAGACCAGGAAATTATACATAAGCATGGGATTCTCGTTGCTAAAGTTGTTTGTCATGCAAGCGCAGGCTAACAATTCTGAAATTCTGCACGTATATACTAGAATTGAACAATAAGTAAATAGATGGCAGGTGGTGGATGTCAGGTTTTTTCTGTTGGAGTGAGCAGTTACAGAGAAGCAAGGAGGAAAGGCTGAAATGAAGCATAACAAACCAGACTAGAATCAGAGATATTTGTAGGGACTTGTTTCTAGCTTAATATAGATATTGATAGATATACAAAAGCATAATTATATATATGTGTATATACATACATATATGTATATATAATACACGTGTTAGTATGCATACATATATTTCCTTGTTCCATTTGCTGAGAAAGCCTAAAAGCAATGAGTACTCCAGTGTTCAGATAGTTTCTAACTCCATCCTCCAATAAAAGTAAGCACGGCTCCTTTGAGAAATGGTTGGTTCTAGAGCTGAGAGAGAAAGTGTACAAGATGAACTTCGAGTATGTTGATGTGCTAAAATTTAGGGTATTTCTCAAAAAGCAAAACAATGGGAGTAATTCAAAGGAACCCTTTCTAACTGAAAAAATGTTTAATGATCAAAGCTGAAACAATGTGAGCAACAAAATGAATAAGATATTGAATTATAACCCAAAGTATAAAATAAATATCTGTGAGTCTGTACTACTACATTTGAAAATTAAATGAGAGAGAAGACAGAAATCTTCCATAGGGAAAATGCCAAATAATTTAGATAGATACTGCACCCTCAAGGAAACAGAGTGTGACTCCTTCCTCACGTGTGGGCTGTGCTTAGTATCTTGTATCCACATAATATAATATAGAAAGGAGGGAAATAAAATAACTTTACAATAAAGAAATCTGGAAAACAATACTTCAGCGAGGTGAACGAGGTTAACATCATCAGTGAGAAGATACGTTCTCCTGCTATATTATATTGTGAACGGCACTTCATCTCTGTGGTCTTCTTCTCTACACAAACATAACCCTCCTCTTATCATGAGAAAAATATCAGACAAACTCAAGTTTAAGGACATTCTGCAAAACACTACCAGTAATCCTCAGAAGATGTTAGGGAAAAAGGAATACAATATAAATAAATGATGGTGTTTCTTTAATAATAATATATCAATAAAGGTCGAGAAGTTATGATGAATAAATGGATTAATTTAAGATGTTAGGAATGGGGTAAATGAATACAGGGTACTACAGGGACTCTGTACTATCTTTCTAACTTTTCTGTTCATCTTAATTCTAAGATAAAATGTTTATTAGAAAAGAAAAGTGGTACAGTTTCTCTCTCTCTCTCTCTCTCTCTCTCTCTCTCTCTCTGTCGATGTGTACTTTAGGAGGCCTGAGCTAACATGTAAGATGTCTAACTATCCCAAAGCTACTATGCTGGAAGGATCACATGGAGAGACCGCATAGAGACACAGAGATGTGGTGGGTGCAAGCAAGATGGCCAAATAGGAACAGCTCCAGCCTCCAGCTCCCAGCGTGAGTGACACAGAAGACAGGTGATTTCTGCATTTTCAACTGAGGTACCGGGTTCATCTCACTGGGGAGTGCTGGACAATCAGTGCTGGTCAGCTAGTGCAGCCCGACCAGCCAGAGCTGAAGCAGGGCAAGGCATTGCCTCACCTGGGAAGTGCAAGGGGGAAGGGAATCCCTTTAGAAACTGAGACACACAACACCTGGAAATTCGGATAACTCCCACCCTAATACTGTGCTTTACCAAGGGTCTTAGCAAATGGCACACCAGGAGATTATATCCCACACCTGATCGGGAGGGTCCCACGCCCACTGGGCCTCCCTCATTGCTAGCACAGCAGTCTGAGATCTAACTGCAAGGCAGCAGCGAGGCTGGGGGAGGGGTGTCCGCTATTGCTGAGACTTAAGTAGGTAGACAAAGCCTCCAGGAAGCTGGAACTGGGTGGAGCCCACTGCAGCTCAAGGAGGCCTGCCTGTCTTTGTAGACTTCATCTCTGGGGACAGAGCATAGCAAAAAAAAGAAAAAAGGCAGCAGAAACCTCTGCAGATGTTAATGAACCTGTCTGACAGCTTTGAAGAGAGCAGTGGATCTCCCAGCATGGAGGTTGAGATCTAAGAATGGACAGTCTGCCTGCTCAAGTGAGTAGCCTAACTGGGGGACATCCCCCACTAGGTGCAGACTGACACCTCACACCTCACACGGCGGGGTACACCCCTGAGACGAAGCTTCCAGAGCAAGAATCAGACAGCAGCACTCGCTGTTCAGCCATATTCTATCTTCTGCAGCCTCCTCTGCTGATACCCAGGCAAACAGCGTCTGGAGTGGACCTCAAGCAATCTCCAACAGACCTACAGCTGAGGGTCCTGACTGTTAGAAGGAAAACTAACAAACAGAAAGGACACCCACACCAAAACCCCATCAGTACTGTCACCAGCATCAAAGACAAAAGGCAGATAAAACCACAAAGATGAGGAAAAAGCAGGGCAGAAAAGCTGGAAGTTCAAAAAATTCAAAAACTCAGAGCGCATCTCCCCCTCCAAAGGAATGCAGCTCATCACCAGCAATGGATCAAAGCTGGACGCAGAATGACTTTGATGAGTTGAGAGAAGAAGGCTCAGTCGATCAAACTTCTCAGAGCTAAAGGAGGAGCTACATACCCAGTGCAAAGAAACTAAAAATCTTGAAAAAAGAATGGAAGAATGGATAACTAGAATAATCAATGCAGAGAAGGCCATAAATGAACTCACAGAGATAAAAACCATAACACGAGAAATACGTGACAAATGCACAAGCTTCAGAAACCGACTCGATCAACTGGAAGAAAGAGTATCAATGATTGAAGATCAAATGAATAAAATTTAGCGAGAAGAGAAGTCTAGAGGAAAAAAAAGGGAAAAAGAAATGAACAAAGCCTCCAAGAAATATGGGATTATGTGTAAAGACCAAATCTACGTCTGATTGGTGTGCCTGAAAGTGAGGGGGAAAATGGCACCAAGTTGGAAAACACTCTTCAGGATATCATCCAGGAGAACTTCCCCAACCTAGTAAGGCAGGCCAACATTCAAATTCAGGAAATACAAAGAACACCACAAAGATACCCCTTGAGAAGAGCAACTCCAAGACACATAATTGTCAGATTCACCAAAGTAGAAATGAAGGAAAAAATGTTAAGAGCAGCCAGAGAGAAAGCTCGGGTTACACACAAAGGGGAGCCCATCAGACTAACAGCAGATCTCTTGGCAGAAACTCTACAAGACAGAAGAGAATGGGGGCCAATATTCAACATTCTTAAAGAAAAGAATTTTCAACCAAGAATTTCATATCCAGCCAAACTAAGTTTCATCAGTGAAGGAGAAATAAAATCCTTTACAGACAAGCAAATGCTTAGAGATTTTGTCACCACCAGGCCTGCCATATAAGAGATCCTGAAGGAAACACTAAACATGGAAAGGAACAACCGGTACCAGCCATTGCAAAAACATGCCAAAATGTAAAGACCATGGATGCTAGGAAGAAACTGCATCAACTAACAAGCAAAATAACCAGCTAATACCACAACGACAGGATCAAGTTCAGACATAACATATTAACCTTAAATGTAAATGGACTAAATGGTCCAATTAAAAGGAACAGACTGGCAAATTGGATAAAGAGTCAAGTCCCATCAGTTTGCTGTAGGCAGGAGACCCATCTCACATATAGAGACACACATAGGCTCAAAATAAAGGGATAGAGGAAAATCTACCAAGCAAATGGAGAACAAAAAAAAGCAGGGGTTGCAATCCTTGTCTCTGATAAAACAGACTTTAAACTATCAAAGATCAAAAGAGACAAAGAAGGCCATTACACAATGGTAAAGGGATCAATTCAACAGGAAGAGATAACTATCCTAAATATATATGCACCCAATACAGGAGCACCCAGATTCATAAAGCAAGTCCTTAGAGACTTACAAAGAGACTTAGACTCCCATACAATAATAATGGGAGACTTCAACACCCCACTGTCAACATTAGACAGATCAACGAGACAGAAAGTTAACAAGGATATCCAGGAATTGAACTCAACTCTGCACGAAGTGGACCTAATAGACATCTACAGAACTCTCCACCCCAAATCAACAGAATATACATTCTTCTCAGCACCACATTGCAATTATTTGAAAATTGACCACATAATTGGAAGTAAAGCACTCCTCAGCAAATGTAGAACAACAGAAATTATAACAACCTGTCTCTCAGACCACAGTGCAATCAAACTAGAACTCAGGACTAAGAAAATCAATCAAAACCGCTCAACTACATGGAAACTGAACAACCTGCTCCTGAATAACTACTGGGTACATAATGAAATGAAGGCAGAAATAAAGATGTTCTTTGAAACCAATGTGAACGAAGATACAACATACCAGAATCTCTGGGACACATTTAAAGCAGTGTGTAGAGGGAAATTTATAGCACTAAAAACCCATAAGAGAAAGCTGGAAAGATCTAAAATTGACACCCTAACATCACAATTAAAAGAACTAGAGAAGCAAGAGCAAACACAATCAAAAGCTAGCAGAAGCAAGAAATAACTAAGATCAGAGCAGAACTGAAGGAGATAGAGACACAAAAAACCCTCCAAAAAATCAATGACTCCAGGAGCTGGTTTTTTGAAAAGATCAACAAAATTGACTGCTAGCAAGACTGATAAAGAAGAAAAGAGAGAAGAATCAAATAGACGCAATAAAACTTGATAAAGGGGATATCACCACCGACCCCACAGAAATACAAACTACCATCAGAGAATACTATAAACACCTCTATGCAAATAAACTAGAAAATCTAGAAGAAATGGATAATTTCCTGGACACTTACACTCTCCCAAGACTAAACCAGGAAGAAGTTGAATCCCTGAATAGACCAATAGCAGGCTCTGAAATTGAGGCAATAATTAATAGCCTAGTAACCAAAAAAAGTCCAGGACCAGACAGATTCACAGCCAAATTCTACTGGAGTTACAAGGAGGAGTTGGTACCATTCCTTCTGAAACTATTCCAATCAATAGAAAAAGAAGGAATCCTCCCTAACTCATTTTATGAGGCAAATATCATCCTGATACCAAAGCCTGGCAGAGACACAACAAAAGAAGACAATTTTAGACCAATATCCCTGATGAACATCGATGCAAAAATCCTCAATAAAATACTGGCAAACCAGATTCAGCAGCACATCAAAAAGCTTATCCACCATGATCAAGTGGGCTTCATCCCTGGGATGCAAGGCTGGTTCAACATATGCAAATCAATAAACATAATCCAGCATATAAACAGAACCAAAGACAAAAACCACATGATTATCTCAATAGATGCAGAAAAGGCCTTTGACAAAATTCAACACCCCTTCATGCTAAAATCTCTCAATAAATTTGGTATTGATGGAATGTATCTCAAAATAATAAGAGCTATTTATGACAAACCCACAGCCAATATCATACTGAATGGGCAAAAACTGGAAGCATTCCCTTTGAAAACTGGCACAAGACAGGGATGCCCTCTCTCACCACTCTATTCAACATAGTGCTGAAAGTTCTGGCTAGGGCAATCAGGCAAGAGAAAGAAATAAAGGGCATTTAGTTAGGAAAAGAAGAAGTCAAATTGTCCCTGTTTGCAGATGACATGATTGTATATTTAGAAAACCCCATCATCTCAGCCCAAAATCTCCTTAAGCTGATAAGCAACTTCAGCAAAATCTCAGGATACAAAATCAATGTGCAAAAATCACAAGCATTCTTACACGTCAATAACAAACAAACAGAGAGCCAAATCAAGAATGAACTTCCATTCACAATTGCTTTAAAGAGAATAGAATACCTAGGAATCCAACTTACAAGGGATGTAAAGGACCTTTTCACGGAGAACTACAAACCACTGCTCAGTGAAATAAAAGAGGACACAAACAAATGGAAGAACATACCATGCTCATGGATAGGAAGAATCAATATCGTGAAAATGGCCATACTGCCCAAGGTAATCTATAGATTCAATGCCATCCCCATTAAGCTACCAATGACTTTCTTCACAGAATTGGAAAAAACTGCTTTAAAGTTCATATGGAACCAAAAAAGACCCCGCATTGCCAAGACAATCCTAAGTCAAAAGACCAAAGCTGGAGGCACCATGCTACTTGACTTCAAACTGTACTACAAGGCTACAGTAACCAAAACAGCATGGTACTGGTACCAAAACAGAGATATGGATCAATGGAACAGAACAGAGCCCTCAGAAATAATACCACACATCGACAGCCATCTGATCTTTGACAAACCTGAGAAAAACAAGAAATGGGGAAAGGATTCTCTATTTAATAAATGATGCTGGGAAAATTGGCTAGCCATAAGTAGAAAGCTGAAATTGGATCCTTTCCTTACTCCTTACACAAAAATTAATTCAAGATGGCTTAGAGACTTAAATGTTAGACCTAAAACCATAAAAACTCTAGAAGAAAACCTAGGTAATACCATTCAGGACATGGGCACGGGCAAGGACTTCATGTCTAAAACACCAAAAGCAACGGCATCAAAAACCATAATTGACAAATGGCATCTAATGAAACTAAAGAGCTTCTGCACAGCAAAAGAAACTACCATCAGAGTGAACAGGCAACCTACAGAATGGGAGAAAATTTTTGCAATGTACTCATCTGACAAAGGGCTAATATCCAGAACCTACAAAGAACTCAAATAAATTTATGAGAAAAAAACAAACAACCCCATCAAAAAGTAGGCAAAGAATATGCACAGACATTTCTCAAAAAAAAAAAGACATGCATACAGCCAACAGGCACATGAAAAAATGCTCATCATCACTGGCCATCAGAGAAATGCAAATCAAAACCACAATGAGATACCATCTCACACCAGTTAGAATGGCGATCATTAAAAAGTCAGGAAACAACAGGTGCTGGAGAGGATGTGGAGAAATAGGAACACTTTTACACTGTTGGTGGGATTGTAAACTGGTTCAACCATTATGGAAAACAGTATGGCGATTCCTCAAGGATCTAGAACTAGAAATACCATATGACCCAGCCATCCCATTACTGGGTATATACCCAAAGGATTATAAATCATGCTGCTACAAAGACACATGCACACATATGTTTATTGTGGCACTATTCACAATAGCAAAGACTTGGAATCAACTCAAATGTCCATCAGTGACAGACTGGATTAAGAAAATGTGGCACATATAAACCATGGAATACTATGCAGCCATAAAAAAAGGATGAGTTCGTGTCCTTTGTAGGGACATGGATGCAGCTGGAAACCATCATTCTCAGCAAACTATCGCAAGAACAGAAAACCAAACACCGCATGTTCTCACTCATAGGTGGGAATTGAACAATCAGATCACTCAGACTCTGGAAGGGGAACATCACACACTGGGGCCTATTATGGCGAGGGGGAAGGGGCGAGGGATGGCATTGGGAGTTATACCTGATGTAAATGACGAGTTGATGGGTGCTGACGAGTTGATGGGTGCAGCACACCAACATGGCACAAGTATACATATGTAACAAACCTGCATGTTGTACACATGTACCCTAGAACTTAAAGTATAATAAAATAAAAAATTTAAAAAAAAAAAGAGATACAGAGATGCCTGAGGAAACCCAACTGTTCAGCACAGATGTTTTGTAGTTTTCCCGTTGCCCAGGCATGCGAGTGAGTGAGCTTTCCAAGGACTTTAACCCCAGCCTTTGAGCTGCCAGAGCTGACATGAAGTAGAACAGAGATGAGCTGAGCTTTTTCCCACCTGCAGATTTGTGAGTAAAATTTATGTTGCTGTTGTTTGAAGCCGTGTTTTTTAAAAATTAGTTTTTACACTGACAAACAAAAATTGTATCTATTAGTGCACAACATGAGGCACACATGATGTTTTGATATATGTATACATTGTGGAATGGCTACATCAGGCTGTTTCATATATTAATGAAGTTTTGAAATTTTGAATTGGTCTGCCACACAGTACTGGATAAATGGAACACTGTTTTCTAAGATAAAATGATACATTTAGAGAGCATTTTTAAAATATTATTCATTTTGTTCAATATTTGTTCAATATTTTAAAGTATTCAATTTTGGCTCAATTTTTTAAAGTATTACTCATTTTCTTCAATATTTGACAAGCTCTTTTAGTTTGAGCATATCTACCAAACTCTGGAAATATTCTTGTATTTTTTAAAAAATAATTTTATCTCCATTTTGTGTATGTTCCCTTCTCAGAACACTAATTCAGTGCTGAGTGTCTTAAATGAATACCTTGTCATTGTTATCTTTATCCTATGATTATGTGTTTTAATATATATTTGAGGAATTCCTTTGACTTCATCTTCTAACAATTTTTCAATTACTAATTTTGTCAAGAGCATTTTAAATATCAAATAATGTTTTCTCTTCCTTTGATCCTTAATTTGGTGAGTAATGCTCTTCTTTTATTTTATGAATTACATATATTTGTATATATATACACATACACATATAAATCTTTCTAAGAATAAATTACTCTTCTACTTCTTATATTACTTTTGTTTTCTTTCCTATCTTAAAATGATACAATAATATATTTGGTTGATACCACTCTGCTCATATATGGGTTTTATTGACAGGTTGCTTTTGCCAAGTAGGATACAGGGCTGAGTGTCAGTCACTGTGCCTAAAATTTTCTAAATGCTAGAATATGCTAGTTGTCCCATTTCTCGTTAGGCAGCTAAATTTATTGTGAGACTGATTTTCCTTTGGCTGTTTACTTTGTTGTATATATTTGCTGTGGTAGTTAATACATGGCTTCTGGATTAGAGATGGAGAATTATTACACACATGGGAACTTAGTTATTCTTTCTCTTTTGAACCCACTTTTCACTTCAATCATCTGAAGTCACTTGCCTTATTGCCAGGGGCAGCCTAGTTCCCTCTTTGACTGTAGCTGTCTCTGGACTCCATCAGCTTATCTATTTTTCATCTTTTGGAGATATTTTAAGTGTCCGCTGATGTCTCACTTTCTATTATGGTTATGGTTGTAGGATTATGTCATTTTCATTCATTTAACATCATTATAATGGCTATCAATGGATAGGAAATAAAAGTGTTCACTCTTGAATTAGAAGTTAACAACTTTATTAATGACCCAGGAAAGAATATTAATAAGATAAGATTTAAGTGTTTATAGTGCATGAAATTGAAAGGAAAGTCGAAGAATAAAAGTCAATTGTAAAGGCTAAATTCATTGTCAGGTATTATTATTATTATTGCTATTTTTATTGCAATTGCTCTCATTATCATCATCATTATTTCAGGTACATATTTATTTGCTATAAGACAACCTAACTACTTTTCACTGTGTCCTCTGTTGCCATCCTAGTCTAAGTCCCCATTATTTCTCACCTGGATTACTCCAAATGCCTAGTAAATGCTTCCATGCTTTTCCTATTATCCAGTGAAAACATGGTTATCAGAATAATCTTTTAAAAACAAAAATCAGATCATAAAATGCTCCAATTGGTTTGCCAATCTCTTAGAATAGAACCAAAATCTTGTAATGAGCTATAAGCCTATATAACATATATCCTACCTACATTTTGACTTCATCTCATATTTCTCCTCTTTCTTATTTCCTATGCTCCAGACATTTTATCATTTGCTTTAATCACACTAGTTTTGCTTTAATTTCCTGAACTTGCCAAAGTTTGTCCCTAGAGCACCCTTTACATGGATGGCTTTTGCTCATCATTTGTCTCAGATCCAGCCCCTTGCCATATCTGAGAGGTTTCTTGACTACTGAAACTTATTAGAGCCTCACTCCCAGTTAGTCTGTGTAAATATTGATCATTTTAATAGTCTGTATCTCTATGGACATTCTATATTTATGTATTTGATTACATGTTTAGCATTCATCTTCCTCAGAAGAATGTAGGTTACCTGAGGAAAGGGATCTTTATTTTCATTGTACTGAACCATGGTCCTGATACCTAATAGGGACTAAGCATAACTGATCGAATGATAGGTATTGCATCTCTTCTTATGAAAAGTATACAGGCTTTGAAAGTTTAAATAACACCCAAGTTCACACATCTAGTTAATGATAGAACTAAAGTCAATCCAAGTGTTTAGTTAGGACTTGGAAAGTCTATAATTTTTTAAAGCATAATGGCTCAATATAAAATACAGCTATGTTCAGCTTATTTAACTAAGGCAAGTATTGGTCTCTAAGAGGTGGCACTCCTCAAAATGCAAGTCAGAGACCCAGGTCCTTTCCATCTGTGGTTCTCCATTCTCATTGCTGTATCTGGCCCAAAAAAAAATGGAAAAAAGAGCATGGGCTATTTTTATGAATCAAGTGTGGAAGTGTTACATACACTCACATTCCACTGGCTAGAACTCAGTCATATAATTTATATAACTACATGTAACTGCAGGAAAGTTGGGTAGTATGGTGTTATGAGTTAAATTGTGCCTTGAAGGCAAAGATTTCATGATGAAAATGCCAAAAGCAATTGCAACAAAAGCAAACATTGACAAATGGGATCTAATTAAACTAAAGAGCTTCTGCACAGCAAAAGAAACAATCATCCAGACAACCCACAGAATGGGAGAAAGATTTTGCAATCTATTCATGTGAGAAAGGTCTAATATCCAAAGTCTACAAAGAACTTAAACAAATATACAAGAAAAAAACAACCCCATTAAAAATTGGACATAAGACATGAACAGACACTTCTCAAAAGAAGACATTTATGTGGCCAAAAAACATGAAAAAAGAAGCTCTACATCACTGATCATTAGAGAAATGCAAGTCAAAATCACAATGAGATACCATCTCCCACCAGTCAGAAGGGCTATTATTAAAAAGTCAAGAAACAACAGTTGCTGGAGAGGCCGCGGAGAAAAGGAATGCTTTTACACAGTTGATGGGAATGTAAATTAGTTCAATCATTTAGAAGATAGTGTGGTGATTCCTGAAAGATCTAGAAACAGAAATACTATTAGATCCAGCAATCCCATTACTGACTATATGAATATCCAAGGGAATATAAATCATTCTATTATAGAGACACATGCACGTGTATGTTCATTGCAGCATTATTCACAATAGCAAAGGCATGGAATCCATCCAAATGCCCATCAATGATAGACTGGATAAAGAAAATGTGGTATATATACACCATGGAATACTATGCAGCCATAAAAAGGAGCTAAATCATGTCCTTTGCAGGCACATGGATGGAACTGGAAGCTGTTATCCTCAGCAAACTAATACAGGAACAGAAAATCAAACACCGCATGTTCTCACTTACAAGTGGGAACTGAATGGTAAGGACACTAGAGGGAGGGAGAGCATCAGAAAAATTAGCTAATGGATACTGGGCTTAATACCTAGGTGATGAGTTGATCTGTGCAGCAAACCACCATGACACATGTTTACCTACGTAAGAAACCTGCACATCCAACAAATGTACCCCAGAATTAAATAAAAGTTGAAGAAAAACTAAACACATAGTAAGTAAAAAACATAAATAAAAAATAAATTGTGCCTTGCAAAAAAATAACATTGAAATCCTAACATACAACACTAAAATATGACCTTGTTCGGACATAATAAGGTTATTGCAGATGTTATTATTATAGTTAAGTTAGGGTGAGATCATACAAGAGGAGTAAGGTTGGTCCCTAGTCCAGTATGATTGGTATCCTTAGAAGATGGCCATGTAAACACACAAATAGAACACGACATGATCACAGAGGCAGAGATTGGAGAGATGCACCTACAAGGTCAGAAATGCCAAAGACTGCTGGCAACCACCAGAAGCAAGGAAAGGGGCATGGAATACCTTCCCCTTCATAGCCCTCAGAATGAACCAAACCTCCCAACACCTTGATTTCAGACTTCAGACCGCCAGAACTGTGAGAGAATAAATTTCTGTTTCAAACCACCTAATGCATGCTTCTTTGTATGGCAGCTCTAGGAAACATCCATGTGACCTATATGTGTGCCCAGGAAGAAGAGGAAATCGATTTTGTTGAATGTTGAGCGGTTGCTTCCATACCAAATCTGCTTCAAAATGTATGTTCTATGATGTTGCTAAACAAGACGAATTTTCATAAATGAAAACTTATTTAAGTTCAAAATCAACATGCCAGTAGAAGAATAGGGGAAAACATGACTTTACAGCAGGGCATGAGGGAACCAGCAGGAACCTGTGCTTGCCATGAGCTCTGTGTGAGTGATGCATGACATGAGAGAGATGAGATGTTAGAAAAGAGAAACAGATACCAGTGTGTCCAGAAAAGGCTTTGCTCTTTTTTTTTTTTTCAATGTAACCACACCAGAAATATTGTGCTTAGAGCTGGAAACCTTAAAATAGGAGCTATGTAGATTCAGCAAAGTCTATACAGAGGAAACCATCTGAGGTTGAGAAGGAACTGAAAACTTTCTTCTATTAGGACTGGGTGAATGGACGGGCAATATTTTGCTCAGAGAATAAGCCACTAAATGAATGATAGTTTTTTGCAAGTATTTTTTAAAATAGAAAGAGAGAGAATCTTTGCTTTATTTAAGCCCAAAAGGTGGAGCTAGGGCAAATAAATTGCAATTAGAAAGACAGAATTTGACTCAAGATAAGAATGCACTTTGTAGCAATCAAAGTTTTCCCAAGGTGCACTATGTTAGCATCCAAAGCAACTAAGCTTCAATACTAGAGAAATGTTCAGAAAAGGCTCAAAAAGAGGAAGGCCATCACAGTGTGAAGCAAGCATTGACGGGCAAAGTGTATTAGATCAGCTCTATGCAGTCTTCTGCAGCCATTAACTTATTTTGGTAAGATTTTAGTGGAGTTCCTCAGTTTCATAGTTTGGTAGGGCAAGGTACGTTTACATGAAGGTTAAATTCTAGGATACAATGTGGTGGAGTATGAGAAACTCAGAGTTTGGAGCCCTGAAAACCTGGTTTTAAATCTGGCTTTAGTGTTTCCAATGTGTAGGTCATTACCTATAAGTAAAGGTTTACTAATAATGCAAAAATGTGTGGTTGAATCAGGGCTGCAGCAAATTTGAGAATAGTTCTAGAGCCAAAATAACAAATGTAACTAAGGCTGTAGAAAAAACTAATAGATGTGAATAGAGGCAGTTACCAAACCTCTCTGAGTCTTAGTTCCTATCTGTACAATGGAGCTAAAAATACATACTTTATCTCCTCAGAAATGTGTCAATAAAGTTAGATAAATAAAAATGCATCCTTTCTACAATATTAAAATGTCAGTTATGAGTAATTACATGGCTAATTAGAAGGGTTTTGGTAAGTGTGTTAGTAGGTTGATTTTTGGCAAGCCTGCTGCCATAGTTGAATTGTTCATGTTTGTATTTTCCTTAGAGCAGATACTCATGGCACTTACAGCTTATCAGAGAGATAGAAGTTCAATAAATTAACCAAATCATACCACAGTCATGACTGTCTCCTGGCTTATTCTCTGCATCGATTTAACTGGGAATCCCATTTCAATAGAATAATAACTTTTCTATATAAAAGAATAAAATGGTTAGTTTTTAGATCAACAATCCAAAGGATTGGAAGTCTGAAAATGTTAAAGTGGCCCAATTATACAAATTTAAGTAGAATGGGCCAATAAGATGCATCCTTATTAATGTCTATTCAAGGAGATATAGAAGAGACTCAAGGCATGAGTTTGGAATTCCTGCATGTAGTGCCTTCATCACTCCAACTTTCCTCCTTCATGAGAATTTGACAGTTAAACTTGTCCTTTTTTTTTTTTTTGGTTTGTGCAAAAATTCCAGGAAAAAAAAAAGTGCGTCTTTGGATTTCATTAGGCCATTATATGACACTGATCTCTAAGAATATGGGAGAAAATGCCACACACTTATTCTAGTTTATACGTATAAACACAGTAAGTTAGGCAGTTGAACTTTCAATACAATGTTTTGTAGCTAAATTAGGGGAGCAGAATTATTTAATGGGGCCATGATTGTGGCTTGAGGACATGTGTTCGCATTTTAAAACTGCATTTTCCCATTTTCGTCTTATTAAGTTTGTACAAGTACAAAAAAATTACTTTTAATGACAAAAATTGGTAACTATTTGGAATATTTTAGAGTTACTTGTTTAGAAATGGTATATTCTCTATTTAACAACTAGACAAGTGATGGTAATAGGTGTTGCGGTCTGAGTCCAGCCAGGAAAATATAAACTATTTAAAACTGAGATAATTTGATGTAGCAAATTGATGATGGAAGAACTATTAATTCTGAGTTTGGTGAGGTAACCTGAAGATTAGCAATAAAAACATACCTCCACTCCTAGTCTTAGGCTGGAAGAGATTTTACTGTAGTTCAGCAGCTGGAGTGACTCAATAGCAGTTGAAATAGTGGTAATTTTTTTAATTCCTAATAGGAGCTGGAGCCATAAAGAAGTTAAGCTGCTGGAGATGCTTCCTGTGGGAGGAAGGCACAAAAATAAACACCCTGGCCTCTCCTTTTCTTCCATCCTCCAGTCTCCTGCCAGTAACTTCTGTTGGGCAAACACAAGAAAAGCCAGCTAATTCAGGAGGCTAGGAATGCAATATGTAGAATTCAGTCTCTGTGACACAGAGCTTAGCAGAAGAAAGCAAGGAATGAATCTGAGGAAAAGTCAGCCCAGGAGTGGCATGGATAGGTCTTCACATGGATGCAACAGTCAAATGTATTTGCTCAAAATTTAATTATTTATGCTGAAGTGGGCAGGGTCTTATTAAGAATCATAATTTTAAAGACATTTAGTAAATGAGAATGAAAAAAAAATCTTAGAAGAAAAATATAACATTTTAGCTTCGTTATGAGAAAAAATATCCAAGGCAAGCAAAACCATTGAATTTATGAACTTGTTCATCTTTACCTGGGTCCTTAGGGTAATCTATTTATCTCAACTACTGTGGAACCAGGTGTGAAAAACCTGATATTTACAGAGCTCCTGCACGGTAGCGATCTTTGTTTTTGGTAGTTGGTAGCTTCATTGTTTCTCCATGGACACCATCCTTGCCACAGACAGCACTAGGATAGAACCATATCAACTCATCCCAAGTTTATGGAAAACTTTATGGCATCTATTCAGAGCACAGGACATCTTCATATTGAACAACAAAACAAACGCAATTTTAGGATTATGCCAGACCAAAACCATTATGACCACTAGAGACAAATTAAAAAGGAAACCCCTATTAGATATTCCCTACATATTGCTGCTTAATCTCAAAGCTTCTTGATGAAAATAAGTGGATGTTTTGCCTTCATTATGACAAATATCCAGATGTCTGGGAATAACCATAAGTTACTTTAAGTACTTTCTAACTTTCATCACTTTGGAGTGACAGCAACATAGCTAACATATGGAAATTACAGCTTGAATGACATAATGTAGCTAAGAACAAATACAACTGTTTTTGTTTTGTTTTGTTTTCATAGTTTTCTGTTTTTGCACTTATAGGCTGTACTGT
The DNA here is from genome assembly GCF_008728515.1 of Papio anubis. Taxonomy (NCBI): domain Eukaryota; kingdom Metazoa; phylum Chordata; class Mammalia; order Primates; family Cercopithecidae; genus Papio; species Papio anubis. Next base: position 150,320,218 of record NC_044981.1, read on the forward strand.
AATTAGACAGATAATTTTTAAAATGTAGATGAACAAAAGAATAAATTTTAATACCATTGTAGTTAACCTTGAAAGAACAGTATCACAAAGCTCATCTCTTGACCCGCAAGTCTTGGGCTTTCATTTATTTTTCCCTGGCCTCCCAGTGAGATCTCCTTTTCATTCTCTCATTAGTTGATCAATGTATTATATCTTTAATGCATTGAATACTTTCTATTGAAAAAGAAATACCGTTTAGTTCTGTGCTAAGTATTTTATGTATGTTTACTGAGTACTTATTCTGTGGTAAGTGCTTGGAATCGTGATATGGTGACCATTTTAGATGTAGGTGATATACCATGAAAAATTATTCCCATTTTATGGAAGAGGAAACTGAGATTTAAGAAGTTTAGGGAAGTTATCCAAGATCACAAAATCTAGTAAATGTTTTCCTAGGATTCCAGATAGGAAATCAGGCTTTACTGTCAATAATCATAACAAGTATATGGTTCTGAGTCTCCTGCCTTTATGCTCTTTGTTTCTCTCTTTCTCAAGAAAGATTTTAATTAATTTATTTTCACTGAGGTATAACTGTCTAATTAGCATCAATATGTAGCGAACTGTGGGTATTAGTTTTCTTGCCTATCAAGCATTCTTATTCATTTTATTCATTTTCCCTGGTTATAGACCTATCCTTTGGTCACTTGGAATAGAAATAAAACCTGTGTCTGGCCAGTATGGTCACTCATGGTAAACTATAACCAAGTAATAGTTATTGGTCCATGCAGAGTACATGTGACACAAATAAAGTAAATTAGATTACCGCTATAGGATTAATATATGAATAATAGAATAAAGGGAATCTTTCTCTCTCTGTCTCTCTCTGTCTCTCTGTCTCTCTCTCCATCTCTCTTTCTCTCTCTCTCTCTCTCTCTCTTTCATGATTATCAATAGGATGAGGCTGCTGGACATAGGAAAAACCCATTTACAGAAGAGAATGGAACATACATGCAAAGAGAATGAAAAATAAATGGATAGAGGGGGGGGGGGGGGGAAGAGAAAGGCAAAAGAGAAAATCTCCTGACAGCACTAAATCTCCAATTTCAATCTCTAAGGCTGGTTGCAACAGATATTCCTTTTTTGTTGTTGTTGTTGTCCCTGTTGCTTATGGAAATTTTAGTTCTATCTTTGATAATGCACAGAATTATGACAAATTATCCTTTGAAATATAGCTTATATTTATAAAAGATGTAAAGCCTTAAGCACATAATTCTCTAAGTGGTAACTCTCAGTGTTGATAAGACAACACTAAAGGCATGCCTTTGTGCTGGAGGGCTTACCTCTCACCACATATGCTTGCTGACTTCTATGCTTTATTGCTCGGGGCTCTTTTACTTCACTGAACTCAATTCTCTGGACCAGTAGCCTCACAATGGGGATTCCGGGCTGTTTTATTTGGTTGATATCATATATAGGACTGGAATGCTTTTAGGTGGCATAGGGACTCTATTTATCCACAGTTCCTTACAAGCATTTTTTAACACCTTGCCTGCATGACTTTTCCTGACCTTTAAGGCATTTGGTTTTTTCATTCCTGTACTATAAATTTTCTGGTCATCCTGCTTCTCCTTTAAAGCATACCCATTTTACTCCCCAGTGCATCAAGACATGACTCTTCTTTCCAAGGTGAAAACTATTTTTTTTGTGGTACATTAATCCATCTGAATATGTCAGCTGGTAATAATGTATGTTTTCTGGTTCCATCCAGATAAGATATATACAAATTGGAAGGTAAGAATATGAATGAACTGAAAACATCATGCCTGGATTCCATAGAGAGAACAAAACTTAAATTTCATCATAAAAATAAGCAAACCTGATTATCCAAAATAAATTAAATATAAAATTATTTCAGCTGGTACTCATTTTATAATTGTCAAGAATGCAGCTGATACGGTTAAGCAGCATGCTACTAATGTTATGGATTGCCATCCTAAGTTCTAATTATTTTCTTCATAGATCAAACTTATTTGACAACCATTGTATGAGGTGATTTTAAAATTAATTGAATACTGAAAATATAAATCTTAAAAGTCAATAGTGTATTTGTGATGGAGACAGTGGAATGGGAATTGACTTTTTTAGTTTAACAAAATGGTGTTTAGGTGGTTCAAGGAGATACAATGGAAATGAGTACTTGGGCTCATCCAGTCTTCATTAAAATGAAAGCACTGAAAAAGCCAAGGGAAATAACAGGTCAGGATACTGGCAAAGATGTAATTGAAATCATAAATCATGGATTCTAAACTGGATTATGAGTGAAGTTAAATAAAACTAAGCTTAATTGGTTGAGATAAGTAGAATACATAAATAAAGAGATGGACTAACGAATAGATAGTTGGTTGGAAGGAAGGATGGGTAAATGAGTGGAATAATTATCATCTAGAACAAATTCAGGCATTTGTCAATTGACATTATATGTGTCATTGAAGAAAACTGAAACAAAATTGAAATTTTTGTCGCAGAACTTTGAGAGAAAGCTAAGAATATTCTGCGTTTTTGACTGCTAAGAAGTTCTTTCTGTCAAGGTTCTAAACATTCAATGTCAATTTCTGCTGAAGAATATTTCCATCACTTTCTGTGGAAAAACCCTTGGCAAATTGTACTGAACACTTTAGCATGCTATATAGTATTTCATTATGGAATTAATTTCAAATCACCTGCTTCTAGTCAGTTTTAAATGGGAACATTTCCTAAATGTGCTACATTTAATGCAATATCTACTCAGTTTCATATGGTAGTTTTCCCATTTCAGATAGACACAAAGCTGACATTGATGGAATCTGAATGGCGTTGGTTTTCTTTAATGGGATTATCTACATTCTTATACAAATGACATCTATTAAGTATATAACTTGCTAGGTTGTATGGTAGATATTGAGAATAGAGATTTTAATAGGAAATTGTCTAGGATCTTTAGAGTCCAGGAGAAGAGACAAGCCTATGGTGTAATGACATAGCTATCAGCAGATTGCACTGAATTTGAAAATTCAGATCTGACTACCTACTGCAATGGAGAAGGTTCGTAAAGTAGGCAACATTTGTTCTAGGTCATGATGGATATGCCAACAAGGAATAATGTGTGAGATATACACTGTGTTGATCAGAAAATATTCTGATCTACTTCTTTTATCTTTTGGTAGAACGTATCTACCACTTACCTATCTCTTATCCTTTGGGTAGAATATGTTTCTCCACTATATTGATATTGGGCTTGACTATGCGTCTTGCTTTAGCCAATGGAAGTGAGCAGTCATGATGCAAGCAGAGCCCATAAATGTGCTAGCATGGTTTAGTGTGGCCCCTTGCATTGGGCAATCTGCCAGAAAGAGAATATACTCTGAATAGCTGCTGGTCCAGGAAGAATGAGGAAGCACACAAAGCTGACCTAATTCCAACCTACCGCCTGGAGCCAAGCCCAGCAGATCCCAGCTGAGCCCAGCATGAATCAAAGCTGCCCCACACAATGCGTAAGTGAAAAACCAAAAATGTGTGTTGCTTTAAGACACTGCCCTGGGTTTTGAGGCAGATTTTTCTGCCTTATTATTCCATATAGCTAAATAATACACAGGGAAAGCTTTGCTGCATAGAAAGACGAATACCATGTGAAGGAAAGTAGCTATTACTTTGCTGTGGTTACACTATGATTACACATTGAGTGACTATAAAAGAAAAGTAGGAGCTGGAAAACAGTTTGAGGGCGAATTATGAAACTGAAGAGTTGGACCGAATCTCATAGGTGATGAGATGTGGTCAAAGTAATTATTTTTCACAGAAAGAATGACATAAGTATACTCTACTGAGTTAATCTTGCAACTTAATCTGGGAGGATATCTACAAGCAAACTCACTCATTCAACAAATATTAACGAGCATCAACTATGTGTCAGATATTTTTGATACACTAATGAATGAAAATAGAGCTCTGCTCTTACCTCTTAATGGAGGGAAATGGACAATAAACAATAAACATAATAAATGATGTACACAATATATGAAAAAGTGATTAAGTGCCAAGGGAAAAAAATAATAAAAAGCAGAGCAGTGAAAAGAGGGTTGCAATTTTTAAAAGGTTAGTTGGGGTAGGTCTCAATGAGAAGGAAACATCATCTTAGAATCTGCAGTCAAATATTTTTCAAGACTGAGAGCTAACACAACAAAATACAAAAATTAGCTGGGTGTGGTGGCACACAACTGTAATCCCAGCTATTTGGGAGGCTGTAACAAGATTCGCTTGAAACCGGGAGGCGGAGGTTGCAGCAGTGAGTGGAGATCACGCCACTGTACTCTGGCCTGGGTGATAGAGTGAGACTCTGTCTCAAAAAAATAAAAAATAAAAAAAAATAAAAGACTGGCAACTAACATGTAACTGTAAACATCTAGCCAAAAAATTTATGTAAATGACTCTATAATTAAAAGTATAAACTATTTCTTAGAAAAAGCTGGTGATTCATATAATTGGTAAAGCGTCAGATACAGAGAAGTTGTAGGACTCCATGACTCCCACAATAACAGCAAAGGTGTCTTTGTCAATGTGTACGTGGTTCTATTCTGTGATAAAATAGTTCATGAACAGGCAGTAACTGCTACTGCTGGGCCACCTGTCATCTTGTGATGAAACATATTTTCAGCACCATAATCTGAGTCTTCGCTGGTGAGAAATGTAGGTTTATGTTCATCAAGGCGTGAAGCAGAACCTTGGCAATCCACTCCTACTCAGCCTTCTGGAAGGTATCTTCATGCTAGAGAATTCAAACACTGTGCCAGGCCTTTCTCCAGGAAACAGCTGAACCAACTCTGTTATGGTTTCAAGTTACATTTCATGTTAAGAAAGATGGCATAAAATTATTCGAATATTTCATAAAGGGTGAAAATTCTTATTTTGCTTTACAGTGGACACAGCATGGATCACTATTATCTTCTTTTGTTTTGCTTTATTTTAAGTAGAATTATACTGGTAGTCACTGTACGATACAGATGTTGTGGTGTAATCTTTCCCTTTTTAAAATCTCTTGGCCTTTGCTCCATGAAAACCAAACCATGAAATTGAGCCATGTAAGGCATATTGTCCCCAGGCAGGGCCAGTCCTGACAAGTACAGGGGCTTGATGAGGACTGGAGGATTCAAGTTGTCATGCATCCCTGAGAAAAGGATCCTATAATGTCTGTTCCATTTCTGAAATGAGTTTGAAGGAAGCAAAACTGATAGAGACTCCAGATAAATGTTGATGGCTTTCCAAATACAAACTGTATCCTCTTAACAACAACAACAATAATGTCTAAATAAAAACTATATCCCCAAACAAGTTTGGAAGTATTAATAACAGTCTCAAGTAATTGTCTCTGCCACTTTGGTAGGGTTAGAGAGAAGACATAGACCATGAAGACATGTCAGGGGCAGAGAGGGCCTGAAGAAGAACCACCAAGTTGCCATGACCCTAGAGTGCCACGGGAAAGCAAACATGGAAGGACTTTCTGGTCGAGTTGTGCAAGATGAAGATGCGGTTATTTTGAAGTACACCCATTAGGAACACCAGCCTCTTGGTAGACACTAAAATAAAGATCACATTCAAATGCCAAACAGGACAAGGTAAAGCTCAGTGAAGGCCACTTTGATGGGGCATGGGAGCCACCAAGCGGATGTCTGCCCCATGTTATGATGGCATATAGGTGCTTGGAATGCTTCAAGCTGGGGAGAAGACACAGGGAAAGGAAAATCTGGAATTGAGTAAATTTAAACCTGAAAAGATTAATGATACCCTACAATGTATACATCTACTTAAAGTTTTAAAAATTTAAATTTTCTACTACCAAATATAATAACTCCAAGTAAAGATCCAGTTCAACTAAGGAAAAAGGCAAAGGTAGTTACACTTTTGTATACCTGAGTTTGTGGTTTGAAAATTTATATCTATTACACTAGGAAACGCATAGTTGCAATCAGCACTTCAAATATTTTATATCCCAGTTATCTATCAAAGGAAATGGCATCTGTTCCACTGAAACAGATAAAAGGCATAAATTTTATCTATTACACTAATTCTTCCTAGAAGGGCAACCTGTGTCTTAATAAAAATATTTTCCTGAAAAAAAAAATACATTGTTTCTTCTAATATCTGTCTTCAAGCATTATGGAAAGGGGCAAACGTTTACTTAACAAAGACAGATACTCATATACGTAATGGTACAAGACATATTCTAAGGACAACTCCCTACATAATTCAGAAACACAAATTATAGTTTTGTTGTATGCATGGCATTCTCCCTGGTCACTATGAAGAGTGAATCTGATTCTTAGATTTTCTCACTTCCTCTAATTTGGAGGTTACCCATTGACTGGAATGGCAGTCCTCTACATTCCTTGTTCTTCTGTCCCCCTCCTCTGCTTCTCTACAGGTGCCTCTTGGGAGAATGGCATTGGACATAATTAAGGCCTGAGATCTGGACAGCATCCATGCTAGTATTGCTCCCCAGAGTCCCAACTTTGACCAACAGCAGAATTCCTCTGCTTCCACTTGGGAAGTTGTTCTCTGTCTCTGTCTTGGTACTTGTTCCCTGTTTTTAAGTAAAAGATTATTCTTCACAAATTATCCTATGGATCACATTGATTCCCCAGGCCCATTCTATGCCAGCAGCTTCTTCACAGCTACAGTTCCTATAGAATACATACACACACACACACACACACACACACACACATACATATGTGACTCTACAGATTGGATGTTTGGGGTTAGCAGGGAGTTAGGTCAGTTTTCACAGCAGTTCTTATTTGCTTCCTTGCATTTCCTGGCTTCATAATCAAACATGATATGGATATTAATTCCTTCTTAAAAATGATTATTGTAGAAAAAACATCGGTAAGCTTTCTAAATTCGCCCTACATTTGACTAATAGCAAATGAAAATTCTCAAAGTCTCATTTCTCTTATTCATAAGCATAAATCAGTAGTCAACATTTCCACCCAAGGATGAAAAAAAAAAAAAAAAACTGGTTCTTAGACCATTTTTCATTATGTTTAGAATACCTAGGCATTTAACCAAAACAATACATGTTGGCTCAATTGCTATTTCTGTGTAGGTTTTAGTGAATCCTACATATTTAAGAGTTCAATTAAAACTGGTTTGGAGTTGTTGTAGAGGTAATCAACAGTGGTTAGGGAGTTTGCATCTCAATCAACTTAAGTAATTAACACAATAAGCAGTGTTCAAAATCTATCCCTTGATTTGGAAACCCATATACTAAGAATGCTACATGATACTCCAGCCCTCTGGATGAATTATGACACTTTTCCTCAAAAATCTGCAAAAATTGTGTTGCTGCAAATACTATAGTTCCCTCTCATCTGCAGTTTTGCTTTAGGTAGTTTTAGTTACCTGAGGTCAACGGTGGTCTAAAAATATTAAACAGAAAATTCCAGAAATAAGCAATTTATAAGCTTTTAACTGTGTGCTATTCTGAGTAGCATGATAAAATATCACACTGTCCCGCTCTGTTCTTCCCAGGATGTGAATCATCCCTTTGTCCGGCGTTTCCATGCTGTCTACTCTACCTGACCTTTAGTTACTTAATAGTTACCTCAGTTATCAGATCAACTGTTTCAGTATCACACAGCTTGTATTCAAGTTACCCGTATTTAATAATGGCCCCAAAGCACAAGAGTAGTAATGCAAAAAAACCTGGATATGCCAAAAAGAAGCCAAATATATGTCAAAAGTAAATTTTTAATCTCCTACTGTGCGTAATTTATAAATTAAATTAGGTACATTTATCATAGGTCAATTATTGCATGTATGTATAGGAAAAACAATATATACAGAATTAGGTACTATCTGCAGTTTCAGGCCTCCAGTGAACGTCCTGAAATGTATCCTCCCTGGATAAAGGGGGACGATGGTAATATTTTGAGAAAAAGCCTGGGACCATTTTTTATTTTTCTTTTAAAAACCTTACATTTATTCTCTCTCTCTCCATATAAAGGTGTGTATATAGATACATACAAATCTATATGCATACATGGATATATTTTATATATATACTATGTGTGTATATTTTTTTCCTTGAGCAGGTAAAATAAAATTTTCTTATGTTTTCCTTGAAAAAAAGACTTTCAAACTATGCTCTTTAGTGGTTTTGTTAGGCTATATTTTCTTTATTTCTGGTGCTTAATGTGGATGCCATTCCATGTTCTGGATTTTCAATTGGCTTCAAAATAATGTGACTAAATTTTGCTTGCGATAACTCCTTCTATATATCCAGGTAATGTTTGATTTCTTCCTTTATAACTTGAACAGGAAGACTTGATATCAATATTATCTATTTAGTCATTCGGGTGCTTGAGGAGGAAGTAAAGAATGTTAAGGCCATGAGCATTTGCCATTTGAAAAGTCTCTGTGTGATTTTTCTCTGTAATTCTTGCAGTCCCTTTTTCAAGGGCCAGTTCTACTGAAGAGGGAGTGTGTCATTTCTCACTTATAAGTGTGGCCCTCGGGTATGCTGCCTTATCAGGCACTCTGTAGGAAAGTCAATGAAAGGAGCAGCTTTTTATTTAATTTGGCTATTATACCTTCTGATAAAATTAGTTGCAAGAAATTGTTCCTCAATCTTTTCTCTTTCCCTTCCTCCCTCCTTTCTTTCCTTCCTTCCTGTCTGTCTCTCTCCTTGGTCCCTCTCTTTTTCTTTCATCTTTCTTTTTTTCCTCAGCTACTTGTGCCTAACTTCTTCAGATCAGGAGTTTCTTTCAATGGTAGAAGTAAGTTGAGCCACTATGAGAAACTCAAGTTTAAGATAAAAGAAATGATGAGGTGTAAATTCCCACTTTCCTTCCAGCCCCCTTGCTGAGGCTTTGGAGTACTGACAAGCAGCAGTGGAAGGGTTCTGAATGGAGCATTTCCCAGCATCTCCAGTGTGGGTCCATCTTTTCACCCCCACATTAAGCTACATTATTGTTTACTCTCAGCTTTTCATTATAATTATGCCTTCAAGGAAAACAACTGTGTCAAATCTAGGACTCTTCCCAGTTTACCAAAACTGCATCAAAACTGGAAGATTATCGACCAAGTTTCTTGTATGAGGCTGCATTATACCCTGGTCTCAACAAGTGGGGATATTGTCCCCAAAATGTTAGTAGTTTTTTGTTTTGTGTGTATACATACACAGAAATGTATAAAATTATACATAGGTATTATTATACCTATGTATAAAATTAAATTTGGGGGAAACTGTTTGCAAGCTTGCACGTTTTCCAACTTCCCTGAATAGAAATTCAGACTTTTTTTTAATTTTAAAAATTGTATGTTCAACCCATATTTTAAAATAATGATCCTTTTAGAAGGTACTTGAAATGAGATAGAACTGAATTTAAATCCCACTTGAGCCACTCGTATCAAATGGCAACGAGCAAGTTCTCAATTTAATGAGCCTAAATTTTCCCACATATAAAAGAGAGGTTAATATTCTACATCTGGAAAAGTTGTTGTGAAGATTAAATATAACATATATAAAGCATCAGGGCTGACTCTGATAAATAGAAGGTACATAATTAATAAATAAATACATTTATTTGAAGCTAGTTGTTTAAATTAGTCATAAATTTTAAGTTCTACTTTAAGTGATTATTTCAATCATGATTCCTAAAATAGAATACTCTATTTATAAATGGTAGTTTGATACATGTACTCAATAACTATATTGAATGGTGTTATTTAAGTAAAGTGGGAACTACTTCTCTAAAGTCTAAGGAGACCAAATTTCCTTCTTCTTAAAAGAAAGCCTCTGTGAACACTAATCACAATGGCATTCTCAACCATTTCTTGTGCTTTTCCTTTTCTCCAACATGCTTCACAGACCTGCGGCAAATTAAAGAAAAAGTTCTGTGGTAATCTCCATGATTGTTCTCTCGCTTTTGTGTTGTAAATAATCATTCTGTATACTCAGCAATTAAAGGGGCCAAGGATAATTGTAGGTACTGTAGAAATAAATCACTTTCTTAAGAAAAGGATTTTTGAAATAGCATCATCCCTTTAATCCTGTAACTTGAGATTTATAAACTATAAAACTTGAGGGTTATAATCTATTATTTTGTTATTAGTTTATAACTAATGTATAACTAAGTTATAAAATATATTTGTTATAAATATATAATAATATTATAGTTTATAACTTGAGATGTATACACTATTATTTTATTATTCCTTGGTGGTATGCACTGGATGCATCGCTACTGGATATGCATGCTAGATATCACCAAGGAGTAATAAAATAATATTGTAGTAAAACTTTTTCTAAACAAGGTTTAAATTTCTTTTTATTATTTAATGAAAATAGAAAGTCTAGATCTTTTTCAGGATGCTACGAGGTAAACAATTCTTCATGTTCATGCTTTGCAGTAAACTTTTGAACATTTTCTTTCAAATCAACCAAGAAAGGACTAACCCACCAACACAAAGGAGTTTATCTGATAATATGTATTTCTTTTCTTTAAAAAAAGACTTTGTTTTCTGGGTTGATATTACTTTTGACTAAGCTCCATCAAGAAAAATGGTTACTTTTTTCATAAAGTAGTCACACTAAATGACCACTTTATTCATGCATTTTCTGCTGTCTCTGTGCAGAGAGAGATTACTTGGCTATTTCCTCTGCTGATCTGTAATTTGGTTTTACAGTGAAATAGCCTGAGAAATGGCACTGTCCCAGGAGCTGACTGAGCTGGTCCCTGCCTAGGACAGGAAGTCATCGTCTAAGTCTAGAAGGAACTGAAAGAAGACAAGGAGTTGTGCTGACTCTTGTATCCACCTACAAATGCCAATTAAAGTAAGATGAACTTATTTAGCACTTTTTGCTTTTGGCCACAGCTTCACAGGTCTTATTTTCAATCTGTAGCATGAAATGAGGTAGGGATCTTTTGTGAACATTGTAATTCTTTGCTTGCTTTCACAGGTCAGGGAACATGGGTAAAGGAAAATAAGGAGGAATATTGAGCTTCAATAACCAGCTGGACTAACTCTATGGTTACATCATTTCTATTTCTTTTTTGGCCTAATAAGCAAATCTCTATAATATATCCTAAAATGTTCAAGCTAATCTTTGTGTCTGCGAGACTTTTTATCTCAGCGCTTAGAGGTAGAATAGAGAAGTGATCAAGAGAAAAAACTATTAAGTCAGAGAGTCTGCATTCAAATCCCAGCCCTATCTGTTACTAGTTGTGTGACCACTAGCAAGTTACTCAATTACTCTGTCTCTCAGTTTCCTGGCCCAAAAAATTGAGGGATAAAATTATATTACTTAACACATAAGATTGTTTTGAGATTCAAATTAGATAATGTATTTAAAGTACTGAATTTCACAGGTTATACTCAATACATGCCATCTATTTTTGTTATTAAATTAAAATAATCCAAAATTGGCTCAATGGAATATGTATCATAGTATCAATCTTAAAAATACAGAATTTAAATTTCTAAATCCATACTACATGATTCATGAGGGGATATAAATATAACCCATGAGCCTGAGAGCACCTGAATACCAGATTTTTGGGGCTGAAATTCTAAATAAGCGCTCCATTTTTATTTCTTTTTTCCATATTCACAGAAAAAAATGTAGCATTGTGCTTTTGAAAGATTAATAGAAAACTCCCACATCACTTTTGTAGTGAAGGCCCGATGAAATGCAAATTAAGTGACTTGCCCAGAATAGGGTTGCCAAATAAAATATAGAACTGCAGTTAAGTTTAAAATTGAGATCAACAGCAAATCATATTTTAGTATAGGTACGTCCTATAAAATATTTGAAGCATATATATATATATATATATATATATATATACACTAAAAATAAATTAGAAGTTTTCTGGAGTTAGGAAACTTTAACCAAAGTAAACCCCAAGAGCTGAGTTTGTCTATCCTTTTCAGCATGAGTATCAAGCATAAGAAGAATATCTAATATTCTGCTCCTTTATTAGGAGCCACTTAAAATACTAACTTGTCCCATAAACACAAAATCTGGACTAAAAATTCTAAACACTTTTCATTTTCCAACCATAATAAATATTTACATTTAAACAATTTTGTTTGCTATTTGTTTTGTCCTTTAAAAGATACAATATGTTCAAAAATACATCCCATGCATAGAATATGGATGGGAGAGAAATCACCTCTAAAAGACAAATGATAATACAAATCACTGTGCTTACATATTAACCAGTTCAAGAATGGTATGATTAAGGGGTCTAAGGTGGTGTTTGCTTCAAAGATGATCTATTTATAGAATGCCATACCTGATGTGTCTATCAAGAAATAAGCTGTTATTTAATTTTTGTAGCTTTTGATACCTTCTAGATCTACCATCACCCTCTCCAGACTAATCTACATAGCCTTCTTTTCTTCTGTATCTCTTCTCCCTCCGTAATCTCCCCTTCATTGAAAACCCCCTCCTCTACCCTATTCTTCACCATCTCCCTCTTCTTACTCTCCCTCACTTGTCCCTCCTCCACAAATCTCCCCCTCTTTCACCACCCTAGCCACTCATCCCTCCCACCACGTCTTCTACCCTCCTCACCACCACCATCCTCACCACTCCCTTCATTAACTACTTTTTTTTTCTATAAGAGGGCATTTCAGAGAGTAGTGGTTCAATTACATTTGTAACTTCTTTCCTGTCAAGCACACATCTCATTGGCACCTTACTATTGGTGCATGCTATCTTCTTCCAAGTGGTTCCACTACTTTTTCTAATGATCTTGGATGGATCTGCGTGAGTAGCAAGGAGATGTACAAAGGTTATAGTTGTCATGGGTGAGGAAACATAATTCTTAGGCTCATAAATTTTTGCTATGATTCAATAGCAAGCATTTTGCTAAATTTTTCAGTTTAGCAACATTCACGTGATTTCTGCAGAGATGTTTACTCATGTAGCACCATTCAGTATGGTTACTGAGGAAAAATATCAACTAACCATTTATAAATAGAATATTCTATTTTAAGAACCATGGTTCTAAATACCCAGTAACTTAAAATGAAACTGAAATTTATAACTAATTTAAACAAGTAGCTTCAAATTATTTATTTATTCATTATGTACCATTATATGTCAAACATTGCTCTACATGCTTACATATATTATGCCTAGTCTTCACAACTTTTCCAGATATATATCCCCTCTGCTTTATATGTGGAGAAACTTAGGTTCATTAAGTCCAGAACTTCCTCATAGCCTTTTGATACAAGTGGCTTAAATGTGATTTAAACTTAGATCTATCTCATTTAAAGCACCTTCTAGAAAGGATTATTATTTAAAAATATGAGTTTAGCATACAATTTTTAAAAATCTGAATTCACACTTAAGAAAGTTGGGAGAAGAACACTAATAATTTCTGATGGAGAGTTATGGAGTTTATTTGAAGTATCACAGAAATTTCCAAATGGAATAGTCTAGGTGGCCTTGGGGACTATAGGAGTGAAGCTTGAGTAGACTTAGGTAGATTTGAGAATCATTTGTTTGGTTATAATTTTTGAAAGCTGGAAAATAGATGGATAATGCCAGTGGAGAGGATGTAGAGAATAGAGAAAGACAGACCAAGAGAGGAGCTGTGATGCCCTCATTTGGGGTGGGAAGAGGAAAAGTGGGTCAAGGCCTGAAACGAAAAGCCATAGTGGCAGGAGGGCCATCTAGGCAATGTTATGTCGGGATAGGCAAGAAGGTGAGGTTTTCAGAAAATAAGCCATTGGCATTGCTATGTCCTGCAGGGAACCTGGGTAAGGTGAACTGTGAAAGGCAATGGCACAGTAATCTTCAGTGGGCTGTGCTTCTCCAGGTATCACAGTAAAGGAAAAGGATCAGGGGAAGTCAGGATATTGAAAACTTGTCTCCCATGTATATTTCCCAAGGCGTCCCAATGGTGAGATTTACCTATCCTAAAAGAGAGGACACTTATTAAGTTCTGCCTCTTAGGGTCAATTCTACTCAACAATAGGCCTTGGGTAATTTGTCTTTGGCAACTACCAACCTTTCTGTGTTTACATCAGTTTTCTTTTCCCCTATGTGCACTAGTAAGTAGAACACTCTCCTCTTTGTCGCAGGGATAGGGATATACTATTATTTGTTTCTCCATTTCTGTGATTAACAGGGATCCTCTTTAATCATACTATTTATCTGTGCAATCTTATTTCACTTCTCAAAAAGAACTGTCACCTCTACTTTTTTTGGGATTTAATTTTTCAAAAAATACTCCATATTAGGTAATATTATCCCATTTTATGGATGAATAACCTGAAATGGAAACTGAATATTATGCATTCGCTCTGTATCAGGAACTCTGCTAAGTATTGCATGCATTCAGTTTCATTTAGTTCTCATAAAATTAACAATAATAAATGAAAAAGATAGTAAGTGTGGCAAAATCTCATGGTTGAATTTGAGTGACGGGAATATTGAGGTTCATTACACTGTTATCATTAACTTTATGAATATTTGAAATTTTTATGAAAAATTTTAAAATCCCAACAATTAGTGAATTTGAACACTTTTTCACGTACCTGTTGGCCATTTGTATGTCTTCTTTGGAGATATGACTATACAGGTCCTTTGGCCATTTTAAAATCAGATTGCTTTATTGCTATTCAATTGCATGAATTCCTTGTATAGTTTGAATATTAACATTTTATCAGATTATGATTTGCAAATATTTTCTCCCATTTCATAGGTTTCAATTTCATTTTGTTGATCATTTTCTTTGCTGTACAGAAGCATATTAATTTGATGTAGTCTCACTTACTTATTTATTTTTCTTGTTGCTTGTGCTTTGGGGGTCACATCCAAAATATCAGTGCTAAGATCAGTGTTATGGAGGATTTTCTCAATGTTTTCTTCAAAGAGTTTCATGGTTTTGAGGCTTATATTTCAAGTTAACTTTTTTGAGTGGTGTAAGATAGGGGTTCAATTTTATTATTTTGCATGTGGATATCCAGTTTTCTCCAAGTTGTTTATCAAACAGACCTCACACCTGGGATGGCTATTACCAAAAAGACAAGTGATAAAAAGTGGCAGAAAGAAGTAAACAAAAGGGAACTCTTGTGCACTGTTGGTGGGAATGAAAATTAGCAAAGCTGCTATGGAAGACAGTATGGAGGTTCCTCAAAAAATTGAAAATACAATTATCATAGGATTCAGCAATCTCACTTCAGGATGTATATTTGAGGCAAACAAAATTAGTATCTCAAAGAAATATCTGTAGTCAAATGTTTATTGTAGATTGTTGGTAAAATTTATTTAGAAACAGAGCTTTGCTTTGTCACCAAGTGTGGAGTGCAGTCACAGCTCACTGTAGCCTTGAACTCCCTGGCTCCTCCCATGTCAGCCACCTGAGTAGCTGAGACTACAGCCACACAACATCATGCCCAACTAATTTAGATGAGGTCTTACTATTTTTCCCTGGCTGATCTCAAATGCCTGAACTCAAGCAATCCTCCCATCTCAGCCTCCCAAAGTGCTAGGATTATAGAGGTGAGTCACAGCACCTAATCTCATTGTAGCAGTATTTACAAGAACCAAGACATAGAAGCAACTCAAGTGTCTTTAGGTGGATGGATTAATAAAAATATTGTGGTATATTCATATAATGAAATATAATTCAGCCATAAAAAAGAAGAAAATCCTGTCATTTGTGACAACATGGATGAACCATGAAGACATTACGCTAAGTGAAACAAGTCAGACAGAGAAAGACAAATATGTGAAGTAGAATCAGAATGGCGATTACCAGGGTCTGGAGAGAGAGAGAAAATGGGGAGATATTGGTCAAAGGGTAAAAATTTTCAGTTTTAAAATGGGTGCTGACGAGTTGATGGGTGCAGCACAGCAACATGACACAAGTATACATATGTAACAAACCTGCACGTTATGCACATGTACCCTAGAACTTAAAGTATAATAATAATAAAAAATTAATTAAAAAAATAAAAATAAAAAAATAAAAAATGAATATGTTCTGGGGATTGAATGCACAATATGATGACTATGGCTAGTACTACTGTACTGTGTACTTGAAATTGTTAAGAGAGTAGATTTTAAATATTCTCTGTGCACACATACAGAAAAGACATTGTGTAAGGTTTCTAAGAGTGCTATTTCAACACTAAAAAAAAAAAGTCAGTTATGAAGCCTATGTTGTTTCATGTTATAAATGGAGAAACTGAGACTCAGGGAAGTCAAATTACTTGGCCACAGGCCTTTATACCACAGGTATATCCCGTGGCAGTGTAAAACTGGAGAAATATGAAAAGAGTTAAATGCAATTTAACAATTAACTGACTGTGACATTATGGTCATACACATCTTACAGCTTTTGCCCACAACTTTCAACACTAACAATTAGCCACTTTGCCAGCACAGGAATATTCAGTGACAGGCTAGATGAGAGCACAACTTTGATTCAAAGACTGCTTTTAACCAATATGCCACAGTGTCTGTGTGCCCGAGACAGCATTTGGTGCCATTACTTAACTCGTTTACGGTCCTCACAGCAGCCAAATAGGAAGGGCATTAATATCCCTATCATATAGATAGAGTGCAAGGAGATCAACTTGCAGAAGGTTAGCCAGTTAAAAAGTGACAGTCTAGTTTATTTTTGATATCAACCTTCTTGTTCTAGGACCAGTATTTTTTTTTTTCTCATTGAAAAAAACCCAGCACTTCGAAAGTTTACTTCAACCTGGCTCCATGTCCTATTCTGTCACATACAGCTATTTGGCCCTACTATATAATGTACTTTTATGTTATTCTCACTGAAAGCATGCATTCTACAATATCATCTTGAAAAAAACACAAAATATTGATGGCAAAAGTTCTGCATATACTTACCCTTTGAGATGATTTCATAGACTTGGTTAGAGGATAAATTTTTATTATGCGCCAAAATATAAAGAATTACACTAACCACTTCAAAAGTTCACACCAGCATAAAACAGTTAGTAAGTCATAGATAAGCTGAAGATTCACTAATCTTCATGGTTTTTGTGTTTTTGCTATTCGAATTGGATATACTTGAGCAAAATTGGTTAGATCAGATATACTTTATCTTATTCCACATGACTCTAGAGAGTATAATTAAAATCAGTGATAGGAAACTACTTTACCTGCTTATGAGAAACCACTTCCTGACAATTCAGATGGCCAAAATAATAAGAAGTACTTCTATAAAGTGTAGACACATCCCAACTTAGTCACCATTTGCAGCAATATTGTAAAATAGCGTTACATATGAATAGGCTAAAGGGCCAGATTTAAATGCTCTCTAAACTTCTTCCAAATTCCAACATTTTGGGATTTTTCTAAATTAAACCCATACAGAATGAGTTGATATGGAAAGAGGCAGATTGTCTGTGAAGAAGATAAGACATGATGGAAGAGGTGGCCTTACTTTAAAATTCTTTTCTTTGAAGATCTCTTTACAGTTTTAAAGCTGTTCTTTTAAGAATTTGACAGTGATTCCATATTAAATCATACAATATATATCCTTTGGAAGTAGAATAAAATTGTAATAACAGCCATATCATAAGAGCACTGTAGTATATTTGAATACTGAGTATAGAGGGAAAAAATTGTAATCGGGTACTGTTAGCAAACGTGGAACGATCTGGATCTGTCCATTACTAATTACATATCAAAGTGTGTTTGTGTTGTGGTGAAAAATAAACAAATACAAATTTAATAGTTTTCATTTTAATATTAGCCATCCGACAGTTTATCTAGGTTGATTTTAGAGTGATTATGCTCCTGGAAATGTACAGATGTTGAACTTGGTACATTTTTATTTACTATTGGTACAGCCTTTCTAATTAATTTCAAAGAAACATTTTTTTCTGATTTATTTTGAAACAATAATTATTAACAACAGCTATGGAGGCACCTTTTTCAGACCATTGCTTTTATTCTCTTTTAAGTAAGCATTAATAATTAATTCAGTGGAAAGCAGTGAAAGGGGGATTCAGTGACTTATTGGTGAGAAGAGAAAATTTTTAAAAAGCTAACTCATTCTTTTGCTAGATTAGAAAGATAAGGAGACAATATGATTTTGCACTTTGTATAATGAAAATACCCAAGGCTAGGTGCAAAACTGGGGAAACATGAAGAGAGGTAAATATAATTCAACAATTAGCTAACTATGACGTTATGGTCATATTACGGTTTTTTTCACAATTGCTAAGAAATAACGATTTTGCCAGTACAGGAAAGGAGAGCACCAGATAAGGGATATTAAGAACCTTGAATTTTCCAAATCTGGGAATTTTCAGCCTTCCTAGCTACTGATGAGTTAAATGTCATTCTTTCTTTTTGAATGTTACAATTGCCCCCAATAAAAACTTATTAATTTTGCATCATAGAGTATATTGAATTGTATTAGACCCAAAGTAATTTTTGCCCTCTAATTTCATAAGTTAATATAAATAAAAAGGGTATTGGTAAACATGATCAAGACATATGTTAAACATTAATTTATTCATTCACTCAATTGATGTATATTCTGTATATTAAATTATTAGACAACTCTGTAAATAATTCTGATATGCCCCCAGATTTAGGAATCTCTGGCCTGTATAAAATAATACTAGTCACGCTAACTAATCTTGTTTGGTATCAAAACAGAACGCTAAAAGAACAACAGAGTAATCCCTGATATTCTTCCACTTCCTCCCATTTCTATTGCCATGACACTACATCTGGCTGGCACTTGCCCTAACTTCCACAGGAGCCTCCTGTCTTCCTTTTCTCTATTCTCTCTGTTTGGCAGTTAAAATACCCAGGTCGCTAAGCCTCAGTCCTTACTCTGGAGTGACTCTTCAGAAGATCTAATCCAGGCCAGTGACTTCAATCACCACCTTGACAAAGACAACTCACTCCTTTCTATGTCCAAGCCATATCTCTCTCCTGAGGTTCAGACTCGTATAGTTCACTGTTTAATGCATATCTCGCAAATGATATACAAAGGTACTACAAACCCAACTTGTTTAAAATTACATCTATCTCCCTGACTCTTCTAATGCCCTGATAACCTGCTCTATCTAAAAGTCTACCCTATGTAAATTCTATCATTGACTCCTGGTTTACTCAATGGACTACCCTTCTAGTCATTCCATAAGCTGGGCCCATGAATCTTTTATTTATTTATTTTTTTAACTGAACGTTTTTTCGATATCTCATATTTAACACACATTTATCTACTTCCTTTTCCCAGAACACTGTGTGTCTCCTTGTCTCTCCTCCTTTCTGGATGTCGGTCCCTTGATCTGGACAGTCTTCCTCTCATTGTCAACTTTCTTGCTGATGGCCAATGCCACGAAGTACTTTAATCATACCCCAGGAAATAACCTTCCCATCTCTCTAATATTCTTCGTAATAATTTGCAACATTCTGTCTTCAATTACAGTAAAATGTAAACATACATTACACAGTTAATGGTAG
The DNA here is from genome assembly GCF_008728515.1 of Papio anubis. NCBI lineage: Eukaryota > Metazoa > Chordata > Mammalia > Primates > Cercopithecidae > Papio > Papio anubis. The sequence continues at coordinate 150,339,713 of NC_044981.1, forward strand.
AAACTCGATTTCACTTTTGTGAGAACATGACACAACCTGCAATAGTTCCACAAACATATAAAACTCTAAATAAGTAGTTATAAAAGGAATGAATCATTCCACTCTCTGAAGCTATATCTTGCTCTTAAAGGTAATTTGTTTTCCCAACTGCTCAATGATTTTCTGGATATTTGTTTTTTAATGTTTGAAAATCACTGGGCAGTTGGGAAAACAAATTACCTTTAAGAGTAAGATATAGCTCTATATATCTATATGTAATATAGAGATTGCAAATATTGAAAAATACAAAAAAAAATCAAAATTGCCCGTTATCCCATTACCCTTGGATAAACACTTTCGACATATAGCACATTTCTTTCTGAATTCTATTCCTCTGCTTGTGTTTAGATATTTTGTACAGCTGCACATTGCATAGAAGTTTTTGTAATATACTTTGTAATTTTTTGGCATAAATTGTAGATTTTCACAGTTTTTAAAGCAACAAACTTAGCACAACCCTATTAATCATAAGTATAGACATTATCAACAGTGTTTCTGGTGTTTTTAGAGTATGTGTTAGTAAACACCTAAAATACTCCAGAAATACTGTAGAGAAAGTGCAAATAAAGGCTCCAAGAAGAAAGAAACTAAGTTTTGTTTATAGTCCTATTACTCAATATGTATATAATTCAAGCTTAGGACCTGGAGGGTTCAGGAAATTTGTATTCATATTTCCAAGAATACAAAATAAGAGAAAACTATACTTATGAAATGTGTGCTCTTTCAGTCATTCAAAAACTATTACTGTACACCCAGTACTTTATTAAATACACAGTGAATAAGACATGCCAGGTGACTATCCTTAAGAAACTTACATTCTAATTGGGGAAATGGTATGTGATGAAACAAATAATGGAAATCATTACAGTTTGTCATAAGTGCTAAGAAGAAGAAAATGTGCTGTCCTAGAATATAGCAAGAAGAATCTACTTAAGAATGGATGATCAGAGAAAGGACCAGATACAAGAAGAGCAGAGGAACTGCTCCTGACAGAGTAGAAAGCATAAAATGCTGAGAAAATACAGGGCGTGTTGTCTTCTAGTAAACAAAAGAAAGCTGGCCAGGTTTACGAAAGTTAACAATAAAGTGGAAAGTGGTGAGAGGGAGCTTGAAGAGATGGGCAGGACTTGGATCATAATGGGACATATATTGATCTTAGCTATTACTCAAGAGTATATTTGATATAGTCTATAATTTATAGATTATATATTTATAGATATATATTAGATACTATATATAATAGAATCTATAAATATGTATTTATCATATACAAATATCTTAATATATTTACATATCAACATGTAATTATATACTTATGTCTAACTATAATCTATAAATATAGATAATATATTTATAGATTTATAACACATCAACTATAAAATCTACTTAGACTTTGCAATTCCACTTATCATTTATTTGTGTTTTTTTGTATATATATACATATAAAGATAGCAGTTAAAATCTACAAGTCTGATTATAAATGAACACATTTTTAAATTCAGTCATTTATATAGCTCAGTATAAAAATATAGATATTTTTAACTTTGGGTAAAACAATGCACTTAATGCAGTAATGTACTCCAAAATGTTGCTCGTTATTGCAAGGACAGGGATGTAAAATTCAAATATACTGGAGGAAATTTATACCCAATATCAATTACTACTAGTCTATATTTTACCTTCTTTAAATACAAATCATTGAAATAAGAATCTATACAAATGTAAAATAAGTCTGAATATCACCTCAACAAATTACTTTGTAATTTATGACACTAACCTCATTGTGTTACACTGATGATTCTAAAATGTAGAGTGTACTTAACACTAGTGCTATGGTAAACACCCTGTCTTCACATAAGGTATTCTACATCACCGCCTTCCATCTTAATCTGTTTTCAACCTGCACTTCCACCTGTCTCTCTTTCATCAATTTCCCATTTGAATACAAAGTCCAGATTCGTGACTCCATCTTCATTCTTCTGGCTTCTCACCTGCTGATGGTCAGATATGGGAGTAGCCGACAGGCAGGAGAGTCCATGGGATGATTTTTTTGTTTTTGGGGGGAGATTATTCCCCACAAAGCAATAAGGTTTATCAGGAGATAGGACAATGTGGGCTATGATGGGTTGGGGTATGGATGAGATAGGTGTCCCCTTTTTCAGGGAGGGCAGCCATGATGATGAGAGTGAGCTCCATGACACTCAGGCCGGGGAAGCTCTCATCTACACACAGGCTCTGACCAGGGAACTGGGAGGCCAAGCCACTCTGGGCCAGGGCTGAGCAACACTTCAGCTAACTCTGCCTCTATTTCTGCAGGCAACTGTAGCACCACCACCTCCATTTACTTGCCCAATCTTTGCCCCCTAACATTCTCCTAGGACACAAGAATTTCCTTGTGAATATACGAAGAAGCCAGGCATAAACCTCTTCTTCCAGTTCAGTATTTACAGAAGAGTGATAGTTAGAAGTACGTGTTTTAAAAATAGACATTTTGCTCCAATCACTACTGAAATCAGATTCTCCTGAGTTGGGAACCAGAATTTATATTCTTATCAATGCAATATTTACTTCACTATGGCTTGAGAATTCCAATTGTTGAGAGTTCATTTATTTACTTGAATTTGTGTCTGAAATCTCCCTCTTTTCATGGAGAATTTTTGATGGCTAAATTCCTTATTAATCTAGAAAAGCCAAAAAATGTGAACAAAATACATTAATATATGGGTGACAATGGAAAATATAAAAATAGTATTTATTTTTTTAGTTTCTTAGTGTTCCAAACATATTGGTACCTGGGAGGTAAACTTTCTTCAAACTAGGATTTTTGTTTGTTTTTCAAAAAGAGATATAGCATTTGAAGTGGAACTTAAAAGATTCATATTTCTGGGTCAGCAAAAGCAAGAAAGAGAGACACATTATGGTTTCAGATCCTCAAAGCCTGCAGATAGATGTAAATCTAGTAAAATTTAGATAAATATCTAGATGCAGTAAAAGCTAGCTGCTAAAATTATTTTGTGTCTGAAAATGAAAAACTAATTTCTAAGAAATTCAGCATAGCTGGAATTTTTTAAAGAAGGTTTGAGAAAACATCAAAAATAGACCCAGAATATTTTATACCTCAAAACTGAAGCAACAGAGACTTAGTAACATATTTGCTTTGCAGAAATAATTATTTACCTATGGGAAAATGCAGAATATGGTAGACTTCGTGGTCCAAGGCTGCTTTGACTAGGAGATGGTGTAAACTTTCTGGAGGAATTGGCGCTCAATAAGGACTTTTAAAGAAGAGAAAGGTATGTCTCACGTCTCTGTGAAAGAATGCTGGTAGGCATGTTTTGAAGATCCATGAGCAATCATACCTCATGGAGCTCATGAAAAAAAAGGAAAAAAAGTAGAAGATTTGCGTTAAGTCTTAGGGCAGATGAATATATAAAGTGAATTTTTTAAAATATTATTTTATTTTTAATAATTCACATATTGAACCGTGTTATTCCAAAATGGCATTCCTTTCTGAACAAGCATGTTTGGCACAATGTGCAAACAGCCAGAGCGTTATGCTAACGCTAGAATTGGATAAGTCAACCACTTACCATAAAATGGATTCAGGGTTTGGTGCCATGACTCACGCCTGTAATTCCAACACTTTGGGAGGCCGAGGTGGGAGGATTGCTTGAGGACAGAGACCACCCTTGCCAACAAAGTGAGACCCCCAACTCTACAAAAAAATAGCCAAGCATGGTGGCACACACCTGTAGTCCCAACTGCTCTGGAGGCTGAAGCAAGAGGATCTCTTGAGCCCAGGAGCTGGTGGCTGCAGTAAGCTATGATTGCACCACTGCACTTTAGATTGGACAAAAAGAGTGAGATCCCATCTCTAAAAATAAAAATAAAACAAATAAATAAAATAATGGATTTGAAGCATTCCAAAGGCCAAAGGGTCTTAAACAACTGAGCACACTCAGTTGGTCTTCTGGCCTCAACTACCCGATTACAAGCACAGGGTCATGTTATTGAAGTCAAAGCTCTGATCCTTAACCCATGGCTCCTGCTTGTTGTCTGTGTAATCTTAGGCAAGTCATTTAGCCTACTAAATGACCTCCTCATCTGAAAACAAGAGTAATGCCTACAAAATAGGGTTGATGAAAGCATCAAATAAATATATGTGTAAGTGCCCAGTGATGCTATTAATTACATAATTAATATGCTATTAAAATTACATTTAATATGTAAAGCAATTCTTGATTTTCACATGACTAGCACTACAGTATTTTTTAACTATACTCTCTTGTATATCACTCATTTATATTTTGGAGCAAGCAATGAAAGCAGCCTGACACTTGAACGTTAATGTTCCAGCCCTCCATTACACACAACATAGCATTTTTCTTCATTACCAATATATGCAGGATGAAAGGCTTCCTATGTACTTTATATTTTATCTCTTATAGATTGCATTTGTAAGTAGAAAAATTGAATTATTCTAGAGCAGTTTATGACAGCTTATTTATTTTCTACTTTTTTGTTTTTTGTTATCTCCAGTAACACTCTGATTTCATGCCACACTGAAGCATGATTTAGCATATTCTTTGTAGCTTAAAAGTAGCTAAGCACCCTTCCCTCCCACCGTCGACCCCAAAGCTAGCTGCCATTTTTCAGAGTCAGTCAGAAGTGTGATGAGCTTGCAACAAACAGGATTCAGAGAGATAACATCAAAGAGTATGCTCAGCATTACTACACTGCATAACCCAAAGGAATGGCAAATGGCACATGAGCAGGAACTAATGGCTGATGTCTTATGGTGCATGACAGTGATTTTCCAATAGTTGGCCACATAGGTTTGGAGGTTATTATTTGGGAGATACATTCCATCCATGCACAAGTTATAATTACTGCATTATTTCAGTCTGAAATTATTCAAACCAGCTTTATTTGATTTGCTTTTCATTTCTTCTGAGAGTTTATAAAATAGATAGTTATCATAGAAGTGTATATGCATATAAGTACATAAATAAAAGAGAGAATTAGAACCATTTTCAGATCCTATTTCTACACTGGTCAGTACATTAACCCAACACTAATAGTTTTCCAATCTCAGGACTAAAAGAAAAAATTTTATGCTGAATTTAAATGTCATGGTTTTTTTTTTCCTCTTCTTGCAGTGAAAGTTTTTCTGTTGGCACATAGGAGAACACATGCATGCCTTCTGTAATGAGTGAATGTAGGAGGATTCACTAAAGCATATTTTATCAAAATTGAACACAGTTTTAATATTCACAAAATTACTATTAGTGGATTTATGGTTTAAATCCTCTGAGGTAAATAAGCACTTTAATTCCATTTTAAATGCAAAATCATTTGCTAAGCGAGTCTATGACACTTGTGTGGATAGTATCTGCTTCATCTCCCTGAAGCTTCTGGGCTACATATAAATCTCTCATTTCTATCATTTAGTTATACATAAAATAATGCTAGTAGGGTTTGCCTGTCACTAAGTAATAATTTTAGAGAAAATAAAAATCAATATAAATGTAAAACATACTTGAATAATTTATTTAGGAGGGAAAAAAATAAAGATTACTATATACCCTGTTATTTCAGCTCCTCCCAACGAGTTCAACAATTACTTTCAGCCTTTCACTGTCACACACACACACATGCACACACAAATACCAGCCTCCTCCTATCTTGAGAATTTTATTTTACTTTACTACTTAATTTGAAGTATTCAATCAAAGGAGGCTAAATAATATTTATGTGAGTTGGTGGTTCTAATGCATATTTAATTCTTATTTTTACGGAAAAATCTGAACAAGTCACAAGTTTCAGGTTTCTCTTTTATGAATTGAGTTTAGCAACTCAGTTGCTAAGTTACATATCTTGAACTCTGTTACAGGTTTGCACACACACACATTCCATATATCACAGCAAATTTATTAACATACATAATTTTTTTAAATTAGACTATTAGTGTTACTAGTATTCTTTTATAGTATTAGTTTTCATTTTGGAAATAACAAACTGTATTATAAACATTTCAGAAAAGATAACATTAAAAAATTACCCATAATTTCCACGGACCAACCATTATAATAAATTTTATGTTTCTCCAATCTGAGACTAAAACTTGGATCTCAATGTCTCCAAACTGTATTTTTTCTGCTGTGCCCTCATCCACACGTTCTAGAATTTTAGCCCAACTTAAATTACTAAAGCCTTCTCAACTTATCTTTGAAACTATCCAAGAGGTCTTACAAATATTCTCAATCCCCAAATTTGGGTAACCAGGAGGGATTCCATAGACACAACAGTTCCTTGTCTGTGAGACGGCTGCTTTAGAAATGCACCATTCCCCTCTCATGTTGACACTATTGCCATTGAGCCTGTTCCAAGCCTGCCAATAGCTGAAGCAGAAAAAATACAGCATCATCGTATAGCTGACAATGCTTCCTGCTATTGCTGTCAAAGTTTCTGGCATCAACGTTGCTGAATCCACTCATGCTGATTTGCACTCTGAATCTTCCAGAGGGATTTTAGTAAAGTGGCTGGGATTCTACATTCTTCTTCCAAGATTAAGCACAAATCCATAAAGATAGGGCTAATAGCATTGAGAATAATAGTGTTGGTGATGATACTGATGACCAAGCTAGTCATCATCAGTGGTGCTATATACAGAAGTAGCCCTTCCCTCCAGCATGGCCCACTGTCCTTGAGCCTCTTTTCCAGTTCAGGCAATTTGATGCCAGGCAGTCTTTCAACAAAGGCAAGACCTATCGGACCTCTCAAGTAAGCACACGTTAGGCTCATACCAGGACATTAATAAAGGTAGATTTCCCTCCATTCTGTTGTATTCCACTCAGGAACACCATATGCCAAGCACTGGGCTTGGGGCTAGGAATACAAAGTAAATAAAGTAGTTATAGCTTTATCCACATGGAGTTAATTATATTTTTTGGCGGGAAGAGAAATGGTAAACAAATATTTACAGTATTGATAATGTTGTAGAAAGCCAAGTATAGGCTGCTATGTGAAGCTATAGAGAGAGGATCTAATGTCAGGCGTAAACTGCAAATCAGCTGTCATGTGTGAGTGTGTGATTGTGTATGCATGTGGGGGGTATGTGTGTGTATGTGTATATATATATATACTGTCCTATGTCCCTATTTTGCCCCAGGTATGATCATGGCATTATATCACATAGAATGACTTCATGAATTTCAGTTGCCTACTCAGCCTCTGAAGGCAGCTGAGTTGGGAGTCCAGACCTAGTGAGTCAAAGAAGATATTGCAGATGTAACACTTTAAGAATGAGGTGGAATTACCCATAAAATATGGGTGTGGAACATTGGAAAATAATATTCTAGTAAAAAAAAAAAGACCTATATGTACAGCAAATAATATTCACAATAGTATCAATAATAAAAATCATTTTTATCAGTCTCAGGCACTGGTCTAAGTACTTCATATGCATTTTGTAATTTCACCGTTATATCAATGATGTAAAGAAAATACTATTATTACTTGCCATTTTAAATGAAGAAACTGTGATTCAGAGGTCAAGTTTGCCAAAATTATACAGTCAGTCGATGGTTGTCTCAAGATATAGTCAACTTTAGAGCATGAACTCTTAACCACTAACTACACCAGTGTTTTTCTTTTTTTTTTTTTTTTTTTGAGACGGAGTCTCGCTCTGTCACCCAGGCTGGAGTGCAGTGGCCAGATCTCAGCTCACTGCAAGCTCCGCCTCCCAGGTTTACGCCATTCTCCTGCCTCAGCCTCCCGAGTAGCTGGGACTACAGGCGCCCGCCACCTCGCCCGGCTAGTTTTTTTTTTTGTATTTCTTAATAGAGACGGGGTTTCACCGTGTTAGCCAGGATGGTCTCGATCTCCTGACCTTGTGATCCACCCGTCTCGGCCTCCCAAAGTGCTGGGATTCCAGGCTTGAGCCACCGCGCCCGGCCACTACACCAGTATTTTTCAAACTGTGGGTTCTGATTCATTAAAGGGTCATGAAATCAATTTAGTGAACCAATTGTCAAGTGGTTTTTTGTTTTTGTTTTTTTTTTTTTTTTGTAAATATAGTAGAAAGAAAAGGATATAAATGTTAGAGTGCATTATAGCTAAAAAATATTGTTTGGTAAAACTTTTGTTTCATTAAAATATGTGCATGAGGGTAATGTAAAAGGTAACTTAATTTTTTTGGAGTCAATAATATTTGAGAAAGACAACATTATTCTTATTGACTCTCCAGCTCTGACACAGAAAAATAAACCAGAGCCTAATATCACTGTTGCATATAACAAAGAAAGGACTATGAAAGATTTTTAGAAAGCTAAGTGTGACATGCATGATGAAAATTTTGTAGGCTGTGCTATAAATTTAAATTTAATCTAAAAGCAATGGGAAGATAGTAAAGGATTTAGTTAAAAGAGTTATACGGTACGCATTTTTCAAAGATCATTTTGAAATGAAGTGAGATTAAAAAACAGAAATATTGGTCAGGAAAATATTTTAATTATCTGGAGAAGCAAAGTGATGCCTTAGATAAATGTGTGGCAGTGAATATGGGGAAAGATGGAAAGAGTATAGAGGTATTTTGGGGGAAGAATTGACAAAACAAATATAGGATAATTTTCTTTGCTTGTATTTGTACATTAATTATAGATCCAATTTTTCACCTGCCCTTTTGTCTAATCATGAAAATTATTTGATATGGTAAAATGTTATTTAAAATTATTTTTAAAATATGTAATATTCAGAGTCATTAATTATAATCTTACAACAAAAGTAATGCAAACTAATTTTAAGAAATAAAATATGCACAAAAGAGTTTGTGTAGTAAAAACTAGAAATCAACCCTGACAAAAAAATGCTTGCATAAATGACATCTGTATTAACTATACGTATTATTCCTTTCTCAACTAGGTTGAAATAAAGGCTATATCATTGTTCTGCTTTATGCAAAAGTCACATAGACCTAATGTTCATGGCTGCATGTAAGTTTGAATGGATATACCATAATTCATGGAATCAGAGACTAAAATTACAATTCTGTCTGGTAGTACCTTATATTACACTAACTTTAATTTTAAAAAAAAACACCTAATTTTCTAAAACCAAAAAACACAAAAGTGAGAGAGAGAAGGAGAGTGAGAGAAGAGAGACAGAAGGGAAGAAGGAATGAAGGAAGGGAACGAAGAAAGGGAGGGAGAAGGAGAAAGAAAAGAGGAAAAAAAGAAAGGAAATTTTGTAAATGAGTCTATTATTTTAAGGCCAAAAAGGTCAGTACTAACTTAATTAAATAACCTTTTCTTTTACCAATTTTTTGGTGAATTACTTAAATGCATGCTCGCATTTGCCTATATGGAACCAAAGAGCTTCTCAAAATCATAAGCGATGTATATATCCTTTAAAAGCTTGGTTACTACACTTTATCCAATATAATTGAAACCAAAATTGATGACTATGCAATTTCTAAAATAGGGATAGTAATACCTGTATCATAGGCTTGTTCTGAGTACTGGGCAAGTTTATGCTTATAAAACAGTTTCTACATAGTTAGCATTATGTAGGCATTTGAAAAAGAAAGGAAGCAAGATAAGAAAGGAGGATGGTTACTCACTGACATTTCCATTTGGAGAAATATTTTCAGGAAAAAAAATGTAGGTTTGTTTATGTAAAAGGTGCATTAACAATTGGAAGGGGCTGATTTGTATCAATTTGTTTCCAAAATTATAATGTTTTTAGTTAAAAAAAAAAAAAACTGTAGAAGAATGTTGGTACTGCTTCATCATTCTTTAAGGATAAGCCAGCACTTGTTAGCACTATTGGCGACATTGTTTTCGCCATCCATTTAGTATGCTAATTGTTCTCGAAGCTCCTTATACTGGGAATACAATCTGCATACCTAGAATGGTCCTCTAGTTCTGTGAGTGTTTCACTAATTGAAATATTTTGAGTTACAAAATTATTATATTTTAGTGTATTAATCATGTTTAGTACGTTTATTTTGAAAATACTTATCCACTTTTATTTCTCCAAATTATTTTTGCTAAGTTTTTTTTTTCCTTTGTAAAAATAAGATTCTCCTTGTTTTTATTTACATTATGAGTCAAGAAGTCATACTAAAATAAAGACAAAGTAGAGAACTTTCACATCAATAAAGAAAGTTTGATAAATGAGCCTGAATAGAAGTAACTGGATTTAAAGCACTGCCTATTGCTTCAATTTGAGGGAAGAGAATAATGAATAAGTATCTCTATATGTATAAGTACAAAAACATATTTATGTATGCATACACACATATATATGCACATGAATACATCATGTGAATTTATATTGAAATTAGTCATTCATATTTTTATTAGTCCGGATATACATGCAAGTATAAATATACATACATAATCACAGATGAAATAAAAATATAGTATCATGTAAATAATCTATACTTACATAAAAACCATAAAGTGTTTTATCTTGAGATGTCAGGGAAAACTTAGGAAGTCTCAGTCATGCATATTTAGTCTATCTTATTTTTTAAATTAAACACAAAATAATAATAAACTTCATTTACTGAGTGGTAGCCATTATCAGGTATTTTGCTAGAAGTTTTCAATATATTACCACATTATGTCTTAAAACAATTCAGTGATCTAGGTAATATTATTGCTTTTTAAAGTAGAAATAGTGAAGGCCAATAAGTTACAACTGAAGTATAATGTCTCTTACCCTAATTTTAAAATATCCTGTATTTTGCATCTTAATGGATATAGCATTTTTTTCAGGCAGAGCTATTTGAAAATCCAGTTTATTGTCTTTTCTTCACAGTTGACTCCTATTGATGATGATGATGAAAGTGTCCTTTAGCTTGTCTTCTGTTGCATTTTGTAATTGTACTACATATACCATTTTATTACATGCAGATCCATTATCTATTTTTCTGTACCAAATAATGCATCACACTTTTACATTTGAGTATCAAATAAATTGCCACATATAATGATGTTTCCTTGTGGATATGTCTTTCCTCACCCAAAATACTGTATTTCCAATGTGGGCCAGAGACTATAAGCTATAAAGTGAAGTCTGTAGCACCTAGGTCAATGCAAAGGACACAGGTGTTCATTAAATACCCATTATCTCATAAGATTATTTGTCAAGAATGTTACCAGAGGCATATAATTGTTTACCCAATCCTTCAGCATGAAACAACTTAGTAACTTTGGAGTATGTCCATTTAAAGCAAGTAAATCTCTCTTCCCCTCAATGTTTAAATCATTTTTCTATTTAGGTATTAGTCAAGATTAATGGTATTATTTGTAGTAATCATTAGCTTTACAGATAGACTTCATGAAGATCATAGAATTTTTTATTTATATAGGTATTTCCTAACTCCCTTAACACACTTTTCCAGGCAAATGCCATATTACATAGTATGTAAACATGAAAACTTTATGTAAAATATGCATCAAAAAATTGTACTTATTGGTGTTATTAAAAAACAAAAATCATTACTCTAGAGTTGGAAAAATTTGATACGTAAATTATCAATAAAGAGAAATTTATCACTGATCATTTTAAGTCATCGTATAATGTAAGATTAACTAACCAGAAATAACTTTCAATTAATATTAAAACTTGTTCACATGTGCTCACATATAATATATTAAGAGATACTTGTTTAAACATATATTTTTGACTGAGAGATCATAAAGTATATTTTTCTACATTCGAGGGAAGGACAAAATGAACAAATAACATTGTTAAAGATGAATGGAACTTTTAGATAAATGAGAAATTCAATGTGAAGTAATTTACTTTGAGTGAGAATAACTTTCATTTTTGTGTGACTATGAAATCTCAGAGGTCTTCTGATGAAGAGGCCCTTTAAAACACTGCTGCCTTTTCCAGAATGTTAAATGCTTGGACATGACCCAAAATAGTCCACATCCCTGTAAACTGAGAACAGGATTCATCATATACTAGGAATGCAGGAAAATGAGGCACAGAGAAGGAAAACACATATGGGATTTCACAGGGCACATTACGAATCTAAGTTGCTCTTTGTATTCAAACTTAAGATAAAAATCCAGAGCTTATAAAATCAAAAGGCCTGAAACAGTAACAAAGGCCACGAAGGGATTTTCAGGCTTCTTCCAATTTTGGTATATTGAATCTGTTCGAATGAAGAAGATAGATATTCAATTGGTTAATCCTTGAGTAAAATTTCACTTTTATACAGCTCAAATTCTATATATAGAAAGTAAAGGGAAAGGAAAGGGGAAAGGCCAAATTTTTATTTAAGTGATATTGTACATGATTTAAGGACTCACTGAAATGATAAGCTTGACTTTATAGATAATTCATCCGAAGATAAGGCAATTAGGCATAAACACATACATAGAAGTGCACATTTTAGTCATTCTCTCCCTCTCCCCACCCTCCTCTCTCTCTCTTTCTCTCTCTCTTCCCCTCCCCTCTCTCTGTCTCTCTCTCTCTCTCTCTCTCTCTCTCTCTCTCTTTGTCTATGTCTAAAACCTGTATAATGAATCTTAGAACTATTGAAACTGTAGCTTTCATGAATTCCAGTGAAAACCACGATTGCCTCAGTCTTGAATATTTCATTGTTTATAAACTATTTTCCCTATTCTTTGTTTTGGGAGCTATGTTACAGAGGGTTGAGTTTGGTGAAAACATAAACTTAGATACAGCTTTACTGTTATGAACTGCTTTCAGTGTATCAATTTCCAGAATCAAGGAAGAAACGCAAGCTTGTTATAATGCCTGTCTTCCTGAAAAAGGTCTTTCACAAAATTTAACTAAACCTGACAATAATTTACCATATCTTCCTGAGTGAAATTAAATAAAAGAAAAAAAAAGCCCCTCTTGAAGAATTGCGTTACATATTTCACTTTTTAAAGGAATTTCAGATGTTGATCATTTATCCTAAAATGTTTGCTTGAAATATTTAGTTATTTTGAATGAAAAAAAATTACTTACTCCCTTCTTTATATATAAATCAGTCTAAATAGAAATTACATGAAATTTCAAAAGATTCATTCAAATCTTTGTCTGTTATTTTTATGTTACGAACAGCAATTTTTTAAAAAGTAATATAATAATTTTGCATTCTGGTTATTATTCAATACAGAATTGCCTATTACACGTTGTCTCTGGGGAAGTATAAGGAAGAAAACATCATTCTGAAAGTCAAGACCAAAAAAAGGAAAGTGGAATAAACCACCACAATTCTTTCTCTCAAACATTTCGTTACTATGTGTTTTGAATTATATCCCACAACTTCCTCTCAAATTAACTCCCTCCCTGTGGTTCATTTATTTGTCCATTCACAGAACAATTTTGAGTATCTCCCATGTTTTATATGTTAAGCTGTTGTCTGAGTACATGGAGATTAAATGAGTGGTAGGCCTCACCCCCCAAAACATCTAGCAACTGTAGGAGACATTTAAAAATTGGCAATAAGAACATAATTGGAAAGATGATTATGGTAGAGGCCCATAGTTACAAAATTTCTCAAGAGGACCTCACTTTATCCAAGAAAGTTAACAAAGTCTTCAAAGAAAAGATATGATTTAAAGTCTTTAATAGCAATTATTATTCAATAAGTTTGAAATGCAAATTAAGAAAAAGATACTGAAATGACTCAAAGGTGCCAGAGAGTATGCCTCATCAGAAAACTGCAAGAATTTCTATAAAGCTGGTTAAGAGTGATCTCTTGAGGTTGTAGCAAAAGATTAGATGGAAATGTAAGTAGAGTACAGATAATAAGGACCCTGGTAAATATCTAAAACTTTGGACTTTTACCTAACTGCAAAAAGGAGCCACTAAATGATTTTAAGCATGTGTTAATAAGACTTGCATTTTAGAAATATCACTCTCACAACTATGTGGCAGATAATTCGATAGGGGTGGGGAAATTGATTAAAAAGCTATTCTAGTATTCTAGATAATTAAGGCAGGTCTGAGCTAATGAAATCTAGTTGAAATCGGGAGCAGAGTAAAGATCTGAATGCTTTGTGGAACATAGAGAAGATAAGACTAGGTGACAGATTGAATGACATAAGAGAAAAAGAGTTTAAGATTACCCTCAAATTTCCGACTTGGAACTGAATGAATGTGATATGATTCATTAAGATAAGAAATACAAGATTTGGAAGTGAGTTTGGGTTGAAATATGGTGAGTACAATTTTTGAAATGTTATTAGGTCTGAAACAGTTTCATATAACTAGGCAAAAATGTTGATTAAGAAACTGAAAATTCAGGTCTAGAACTGAAGACAAAAACCTCGGTTGGAGGGAGAGCATCTGTAATTGATAAAAAATATTTTTGTGGATAAGATCTGTGTGAGAATATTCAGAACAAAATAAGCAAAAAGCCACCAACACATTACATTTCAATGTGTCAACTATACATTAAATTTATGTCAGAAACATTTCTTAAAAGAAAGGCAGAGGGAGAATAATGAACCCAAGCATTAGTTATATTGATTTTCCTATTGAGAATGTCAGAATGCATTGATATGGTCATTGACACCACCCAAGAGGGAATAGTTTTAATTTCCATGTCTGTTAAGCCAGTACCTGAGCTCTCCTTTTCAGATGTTCTATTAAAGTTTCAGTATCTGTCCTTTTATGTGTGATTTGGATTATTACCCGTCTGCTATTTTATATAGAAGCAGAAGTGAAATGGAGTGGCAAAATAACTTGTTGAAGTTCACCTAATATATTCAGATGAAAATCAAGCCTAAACATTAAATATAGCTGACATTACATTTATCATTTTTGTTAGAAAACAAAATGAGTGAATCATATTAAGTACTGCAATGTATCAGGATGTATATTTTAAAGGCCCCAGAGAATATGACTCGGTTACCTTTGGCTAAAATAAATAACAATGGCAAAGTCACTACTATGTGCTCAACAATTCATTTCCTTTTGTTCCTAGGAACAAATTGATCTACATTTTCCAGTGTCTCTTTCAGTTAGATGGGCTTGAATGATTAATTTTGTTTAATGTAGTGTAGGCGAAAGTGAGGTAAGTCACTTCCAAGTGATATTAGTTGCCTGTTGCTGCATAAGAAATTGCCACAAGCTTAACAACATTAAAAAAATACAAATTAGTCCAGGCGCAGTGGCTCATGCCTGTAATCCCAGCACTTTGGGAGGCCGAGGTGGGCGGATCACGAGGTCAAGAGATCAAGATCATCCTGGCCAATATGATGAAAACCCGTCTCTACTAAAAATACAAAAATTATCTGAGCATGGTCATGCACACCTGTAGTCCCAGCTACTCGGGAGGGTGAGGCAGGAGAATCCCTTGAACCTGGGAGGTGGAGGTTGCAGTGAGCAGAGTTCACGCCACTGCACTCCAGCCTGGTGACAGAACAAAATTCTGTCTCAAAACAAAATACAAATTAGGCTGGGTGCAGTGGCTCATGCCTGTAACAGATCACGAGGTCAGGAGTTCGAGACCAGCCTGACCAATATGGTAAAACCTCGTCTCTACTAAAAATAAAAAAATTAGCCAAATGCAGTGGTGCATACCTGTATTCCCAGCTACTCAGGAGGCTGAGACAGGAGAATCACTTGAACCCGGGAGGCAGAGCTTGCAGTGAGCCAAGATTGTGCCATTGCACTCCAGCTTGGGTGACAAAGCCAGATTCCGTCTCAAAACAAAAACAAAAACAAATTCGTTATCTCACAGTTTCTTTAGGTCAGATTTTGGGATATGGCATGACTGGGTACTCTGCTCATTATGTCTGTCACAGGACATTGACAGGTTAGGGAGGTGGTGTCTGTTGTTCTTATATGGGGGTCCAGGATCTTTCACGTTCATTGATTGTTGGCAAAATTCATTTCCTGAAGCTGTAGGTTGAGATCCTAATTTCCCTACAAGCTGTCTGTCTGCTTCAGATTGCTCTCAGGTCTTTGTCATGTAGCCCCTCTAGCTTCAATTCTTAATTTTCATTGTTCTACCTTAATTCTTTTTTTTACTTTTTTAAACCTTAATTTTAGGTTCAGGGTATATGTGAAGGTTTCTTATATAGGTAAACTCTTGTTATGAGGGTTTGTTGTACAGATTATTTCATCAACCAGTTATGAAGCCTGATACTCAATAGTTATTTTTTCTGCCCCTTTCCGTCTCCATCCTCAATTAGGCCCTAGTGTTTGTTGTTCCCTTCTTTGTTTTAATGAGTTCTCATCACTTATCTCCGACTTATAATTGAGCACATATTGTATTTGATTTTCTGTTCTTGTGTAAGTTTGCTAAGGATAATCGCCTCCAGCTCGATCCATGTTCCCATAAAAGACAAGACCTCATTCTTTTTTGTGGCTGCATAGTATTCCATGCTATTTATGTACTACATTTTCTTTATCCAGTCTATCATTGATGGGCATTTAGGTTGATTCCATGCATTTGCTATTGTGAATAGTGCTGCAGTAAACATATGTGGGCATGTGTCTTTATAGTAGAGTGATTTATAGTCCTTTGGGTATATACTCAGTAATGAGATTGCTGGGTCAAATGGTAGTTCTGTTTTTAGCTCTTTGAGGAATCACCATACTGCTTTCCACAATGGTTAAACTAATTTAGACTCACACGAACAGAATATAAGTGCTCCCTTTTCTTTGCAACCTTGCCAGCATCTGTTACTCTTTGACTTTTTAATAGTAGCCATTCTGACTACTGTGAGGTGACATCTCACTGTGGTTTCAATTTGCATTTCCCTAATGTGCAGTGATCTTGAGCTTTATAAAATATGCTTATTGGCCATATGTGTGTCTTCTCATGAAAAAGTGCCTGTTCCTGTCCTTTGCTCACATTTTAACATGGTTATTTGTTTTTCTCTTATAATTTTAAGTTCCTTATAGATGCTGGATATTAGATGCCTCTGTTAGATGCATAGTCTGCAAATATTTTCTCCTATTCTGTGGGTGGTCTATTCACTCTGTTATTTTTTTTTTTTCTAGCTATCCAGAAGTTCTTAAATTTAATGAGATCCCATTTGTCATTTTTTGCTTTTGTTGCAATTGCTTTTGATGTCTTTGTCATGAAATCTTTGCCCATTTCTATTTCCAGGATGGTATTGCCTACGTTGTCTTCCAGAGTTTTTATAGTTTTGTGTTTTACATTTAACTATTTTATCTTAAATCTTGATGTGAATTCATTCACATCAATTGTCTCTCATCTTGGGTCTCTGATTTCCAGTCTCTGACCAAGTCTTATGTAACTGGATCAGGCCCACTTGGATAAGCTCTCTTTCTAAAACTCAACTGTGCCAAATAGCATAGCCTAAGCACAAGAATCAAATATCTCATAATCAAAAAGTGTGTATAGAAAGGAGTGGGGAATCTTAGACACCATCTCAGAATTCTACCTACCAAACTAACTAATCCATAAAATATTTCATGGGCCTTCCATTCACTTTCTCTTTCCTGCCTTCTGGCAGATGCAGAAATCCAGTGGAATCTTCTGAGGCCTTGAAAGATAGTGGACCCACCAGATGGAAGGACCATAGGTCCCTAAATGAGTATCGCTACCATCTATTCTCCCATCCCCCAACTTCTTGCATTGCTCTGGGAATGGGCAAGAAATAAACCTTTACTGCATTAGATTTTTGGATCCTTTGTTACAGAAGAAAGCCTATTTTGGCTAATACATAAATAGGCATCAAATAATAATGTGATAATATGGTGATATATATTAAGAGCTAGCTGTTTTACAGCTTTTTATGTAGTCCTTCCTTTCCCTCATAATTCAGGTAACATCTCTCACTTTCTATATGTGGTGGCCTCGAGCACAAAGTTTGATTTTGAGCCAAGCTAAATAGATTTTTTAAATTAAATGCAGACAGTAGTTTTAAAGTTAATGTGTTTTTGATGTGCAATATGCAGCCTTTATTAAGTGAAAAATGTTACTCTGAGAATTATAGATAACTGGCCTTTGCATATCAAGAGCAAAGTTGTGAGGTTCAAGACACAAGCTATGAATCATGCATCAGAGATTAGTGAAATACATTAGTTTTACTCACCTAAAAGGAGAAAAAGTATGATTGCAGAGGGAAGGAGGAAGATAGAGGGGAATGTAATGTGATACTGTCTAGGTTTCTGAGAAGTAGAGAGACCCACATCCCTGGAGAAAATGAAATCCTTATAGAGAACCCCCTTGTGCCACAGGAGGTTGAAATTGTCAAGAACTACAGCTGATGGAAGTGCCTAGGTGCACGCACCAGAATGAGTGGTGGAAAATCACCTGAGAGTTCTAATGCATTCTCTAAAACAATCAGCTGACTGACAAATCTGTAGGGACTGAGAGTGAGGACAGGGACCCATGGCACATGGGAATTTGACTAGTAGCGGCTAAGGCTGGGAAAGTGAAAACACAAGCCGATGCTGAAGACCAGGCAAGATCAATAACATCTTGGTGGAAGCCACTAAAAATGGAGGATGGCACTCGTTGAAGACCCTGCCCGGGTAACAGAATAATATGTGAAGTACCTCCCCCATTAGAATTTATATCAGGCGGGGAAATAAAGTAAGAGAAGAAGTACAAATTAATTTAACTTGAATTTTCATTTTTAACCTGGAAGTCATTGGGCTTATGAATTGTTAATATAAGACTTTCCACAACTAGCTGGACTAGAGGCCCAAATAGAGGCCCAAATTGAGTCACTTTGGAGAAATATGTAAAATAACATCTATGAAGACAAGATGTAATATTTTCCCTAAATGACTTGATGGAATACTTTTTAATTTGTGCATCAATAGCTACTGATATTAAAAAAAAGAAGGAAGAGAAAGAAGAAGAAAGAAAGAAAGAAAGAAAGAAAGAAAGAAAGAAAGAAAGAAAGAAAGAAAGAGAAAGAAATAAAGAAAAAGACTTCCCAGATAAAAACCTTCTTAACTTAATAAAGGAGTCCTACTGAAGCATAGTGATTTTATAGCTTCCTTTTCTTCTACCTAACTCTTAAATGTTCCCTTAGATTTTATCCTTTGCCGCCTTTGTAACATACTCCAAAACCCATTCTAAAGAAATCTCATCTACTAGTGATGCCAAGAAGATGGTGGAATAGGAGTTCTTTGGCTTCACCCTGCAACCACAGAAATCCAACTAGCAACTATCCACAGTCAAGGCTATCATTGTAAATATCCCAGATCTTAGAAATCAGACTGATACACTCTCTTAGACTATAGAACCAAGAAAGCTGCTATTGGATGATAAGATGAATGGCTCTCTTTGACTGTGCTACCCCTCCACCAAGCTGGCACAGCATCAGATAATTCCTGTGGACTCACGGTTTCTACAAGGTGAAAAGTAAGTTGAAGGCAGGCATTCTGCCTCCCCATTGTTCTAGGACTGTTCACGGGAGGCTAACTCCTGTCTCATTCCAAAAGAAGCACTGGAAATACTAACGGGGTTAGACTCCCTGGGGTCAATTAGAAAAAAAATGAAAGTGGGGCTTGTAGTGCCCAATGCACTGTTCTTGGTGTTTTTTCTACATTTCAGCCAACAGCAATGCCACCCCAAAGAAGTAGCCAGTAGCACTGCACTGCAGGAAACATTGTTCAGGGGTCTTTTAGGATTAAACCCCTAACCAATTTTCCCACAGAGCCTGGGTACTCTCATTAGGTCTTCCCTAGAGCAAGAGGTAGCTGTAGGTAAGCAATTACCCATAAAGGGAACATCTGACCCCACTCAACTCAAGAGGGTGGTCCAACTAAGTTCAAATCTTTCTATTAAGTATTCAAAGCATGGAGACAATTGCAGGTCAGTAATTACCCACAGAGGGAGCATCTGGCCCCACTCAATGCCAACCACAGTGTGGTGGCTTTACCAAATCTTGGTGCTCTGCATGGGTATACCCTAGGCCAGGAGGCAAGCCCAAGTCTACAGGTATCTGTGGAGTATAGCCTCTGGCCCTGTTCATGTTGTGTGGCCAAGCAGCAACCCAGAGATCTCATCCAGCTTCAGAATCCATCACATAGGAAAGTCCAAGTACAGATTCTAAACAGCAATGCCACCCATTCAAGGAAGACAGCCTGCAACCCTGCTCAGATAGAGATGATTAGAGACCAGCCAGCGTTCTCATCTGACAACAAAGTTCAGTCAGTGGTTTCACTGGACCATGGAGCACAACCAGCAATACCATTTAACCTCAGAGCACAGAAGTGATCCAGACGAACTAGAAAACCTGGCACCAAAGTCTACGTTTTCATGGTTGCTACTAGCCAGCCCATACAAAATCTCAGGCTAGACTGAACAGTAAAGGCCTATAACCACCAAAGAACATCTGCAAAGGCCAGAAAAGACAACCATTTATCAAATGTACAGGCATAAATTTAAGGACACAAAGATTATGAAAACTCAGGGAAAAATAATACTACCAAAAGGAAATAATAAATCTCCAGTAATGGACCAAGAAAAAAATGAAGATCTATAAAATGACAAATAATTTAGAATAATCCCCTTAAAGAAGTTTAAGAAACTATAAGCAAATACAAATAGAAAATTAAATAAAATTTGGAAAACAATTTAGAGCAAAAATGAGAAATTTGAAAACGAAATAGAATATAAAACAAATACAAGTCATGGAGATTAAAGTATAATAACTGACTAGAAAATTCACTAGAAAGCTTTAACAGCTGACTTAAGCAAAAGAATCAGTGAGATCTAAAGAAGAACATTTCAAATTATCTAATTAAAGGAACGAAAAGAAAAAAATATATAATAAAAAAGAATGAAGAAGGCCTACAGGAATTATGGGACACCATCAAGTGAACCAACCTTCACATAATAAGAGGTCCTCATGGAGAAAAGAGGTAAAAAGACTAGAGAGCATACTTTAAGAAAATAATGACTGATAATTTCAAAATTCTGGGGAAATATTACTATGGGAAGCCCAGAAGTCACAATCAAACTTAACCCAAGGAGGACTTTACCAAGACATATCATAATCAAATTACAACAATCAAAGAAATAAAAATACTGAAAGAAGCAAAAGATAAGAAAAACATCACTTTCAAGACAGCCCTAATATGGTTTTCAGCAGATTTCTTAGGAGAAACCCTACAGACCAGGAGAGAGAAGAATGGTATATTTAAGGTGCTGATAGAAAAAATGAACAAACAAAAAAACAAAAACAAATAAAAAGCCCATCAAACAAGAACACTTTATCCACAAACATATCCTTCAAAAATGAAGAAGTAAAAACTTTTTATCATAAACAAAAGGTAAGGGAGCTTATCACCACCAGACCTGTTTACAGAAACTGTCAAAGGGAATTATTTAAGCTGAAATGAATGACTATTAATTAATAGCATAAAATAAGGAAGTAAAAAACTTGATGACATAAATCATATGTAGTCATACTAACTCTAACACTATAAGGGTGGCATGTAAAACAATTTTACTACTAGTGGGGTTAAAAGCCAAATCTATTAAAAACAACTGTAGCTATAACAAATTATTAAGGGAAAAAAATATAAAAACAAATATAAATTATGACATCAAAATCATAAAAGATGGGGAAGAGTGAAAATATAGTTTCTGAACACTATTAAAAGCAAGTTGTTATCAATTTAAAGTAGCTTGTTATAAGGATACGATATTTTATGTAAGCATTATGGTAACCACAAAGCAAAAACCTATTTTAGTCACACAGAATATAAAAAGAAAGAATTCCAAAGAATTCTTAGAAAACCATTGAAAACCATCAAACCACAAAGGGCAATAGCAAGAGAGAAAGAAACAAAAGACCTACAAAACAATCAGAAAACCAATTATGAAATGACAACAGCCTTGAGTATAAATGAATTAAATTCTCCTATAAAAGATAGAGTGGCAGATTGGATTTGAAAAAATACCAGATTCAACCATATGCTGCTTATAGGAGACTCATGACTAGTAAGGACACACATAGATTGAAAGGAATGGAATAAAAAAATGAGAAAAGATATTCCATGACAATAGAAACCAAAGGGGAGAAGAGGGGGCTGTAATTATATCAAACAAAATAGACTTTAAGTCAGAAACAATAAAGAGAGACAAATAAAGTCATTAAATAGTGCTAAAAGAGTTAATATTCCAAGAGTACATCATAATTGTAAATATATATGCACCCAACACTGGAACATCTAAATATATAAAGCAATGATTTAATAATCTAAAAGTAGAGATAAACTGCAATATTATAATAATAGGACATCTCAGTAACCCACTTTCAATATATAGATGGGAAATCAATAAAGAAATATTGTACTTCAATTATAGTGTAGACCAAATGGACCTAATATGCATGTACAGAGCATTTTATCTGATAGTAGCAGAATACATATTCTTTTTAAGTGCACATAAAACATTCTCCAGATAGATTATATGTTAGGCCACAAAACAATTCTTAATAAATTTAAGAAGACTGAAATCTTATGAAATATTTACTTATATAACAGTGGCATGAAATGAGGAATCGATAATGAGAAATCTTGAAAAATACACAAATATGTGGAAATTAAACAACATGCTCCTAAACAACCAATAGATCACAGAAGAAATCAAATAACAAATTTTAAAAATACCTTGAGACAACTAAAATGGAAACGTAACATGCCAAAACACAGAATGCAGCAAAAAGTAGTTCTAAGAGGGAAATCTATAGAGATCAATGAAAAAAACTCACGAATACTCTAACGTTATACCTCAAAAAACTAGAAAAAGAACAAAGTAACCTCAAATTTAGCAGAAGGAAGGAAATAACAAAGATTATAGCAGAAACAAATGCAATGAGACTAGAGAAATAATTTAAGAGTTGGTTTTTTTTGAAAAGATAAAATGGACAAACCCTTAGCTAGACTAGGAAAAAAGAGAGACTACTCAAATAAATGAGATGATAAATGAAAGAGGAGACATTGCAATTGATACAACCAAAATACAAATTACTATAAGAAACTATTGTAAAAAAAAGTATATGTCAACAAATCAGATAATCTAGAAAAAAATGGATAAATTTCTAAACTAATAAAAGCTACCAACACTGAATCACAAAGAAATTGAAAATCTGAATAGACCAATAATCAGCAAGAAGATTGAATGTGTAATAAAAAGTCTCCTCTCAAGTCCAGAACTGATTAGCTTTACTACTGTATTATACCAAACATTCAAGGAACTAATGTCAACTCTTCTCAAACTCTTTCAAAAAAAATCAAAGTAGAGCTAATAATTTCAAACTTATTTTATGAAGTTAGCATTGACCTGATAAGAGCCAGATAAGGACACTACAAGAAAAGAAATATATAGGCCAATATCCTTGCTAAACATAGATGTAAAAATCTGCAAACAAAATATTATATAACTGAATTCAAGAACACATTAAAAGAAAAA
This sequence comes from Papio anubis, assembly GCF_008728515.1. Classification (NCBI taxonomy): domain Eukaryota; kingdom Metazoa; phylum Chordata; class Mammalia; order Primates; family Cercopithecidae; genus Papio; species Papio anubis. Next base: position 150,363,147 of record NC_044981.1, read on the forward strand.
TTCACTATGATCAATTGGGATTTACCCCTATAATGCAAGAATTGTTTAACATATGCAAATGAATAAATGTGATACACGATATTAACAAAATGAAGGGTAAAAATCTCATGATCATCATAACAGATGCAGAAAAAGCATTTGACATAATTCAATACCCTTTCTTGATGAAAACTCTGAATAGATTAGGTATAGAGGAAATGTACTTTAACCCAATAAAGGCCACATATGATAAACAATTAGCTAATATTATATTCAAGGTTGAAAAGATGAAAGCTTTTACTTCAAGATTAGAAACAAGACAAGGATCTCACCATCTCGCCATTTCTTTTCAACATAGTACTGGAAGTCCTAGCCAGGACAATTAGGCAAAAGAAAGAAACAGAAGACATCCTATTAGGAAAAAAAGAAGTGAACTTGTCTCTTTTTGCTGAAAACATGATCTTACATATAGAAAACCCTATAGACTCCACTAGAAAACTGTTAGAACTTGTAAATTCATTCAGTAAAGTTACGTGACACCAAATCACCGTATAAAAATCTGCAGGGTTTCTGTTTCTATTTACTAACAACAAACTGTCTAAAAAGGAAATTAAGAAAAAAAACCCACTTACAGTGGCAACAAAAAATTAAAACTTAGGCATACATTTACCTAAGGAGGCAAACAACCTGTGTTCTGAAAACTATAAAACACTGATAAAATAAATTAAAGAAAACACAAATAAATGAAAAAGATATATTGTGTTCATGGACTGGAAAAAATAAAATTGTGAAAATGTCCATACTACTCAAAGCAATCTAAAGATTCAATGCAATCCCCATCAAAATTTCAATAGCATTTTTCACTGAAAGGGGAAAAGCCATCCTTAACTGCATATGGAACCACAAAAGACTCTGAATAGCCAAAACAATACAATCTTGAACAGAAAGAACAAAGCCAGACACATCATAGTCTTTGATTTCAAAACATATTATAAAGCAAGTATAATCAAACAGCATCATCCTGGCATAAAACAGACACATAGACCAATATAACAGGATAGAAAAACCAGAAATAAACCTACACATTTACTGTCAACTGATTTTTGACACAGGTGCCAAGAACACATAATAGAGAAAGGGCAGTATCTTCAATAAGTGGGATTGGGAGAATTAGATATCTACATACAGAAGAATGAAATTAGACACACTATGTAGAAAAGTCAACTCAAAATAGACTAAACACTTAAATATAAACCTGAAACTGTAAAACTTCTATAAGAAAACATAGGAGAAAAGCTCCGCCACATTGCTCTGGGCAATGAATTTTCAGATAAAATCCCAAAACCACAGGTAACAAAAGCAAAAATAGACAGATGTGATAGCATCAAACTAAAAAACTTCCGCACAGCAAAGAGAACAATTAACAAAGCAAAAAACAACTCACAGCAAGGGAAAAAATATTTACGAATCATATGTCTTAGTTCATTTTTGTTTTGCTGTAAAGAAATACCTGAAGCTGGGTAATTTATGAAGAAAAGACATTTATTTGGATCACAGTTCTGCAGTCTATACAAGAAGCATGGTGCCAGCATCTGCTTCTGGTTAGGGCATCAGGTTGCCTCCACTCATAGTGGAAGGCAAAGCAGAGCTGATGTGTGCAGAGCCCAAAATGAAACATGAAAGAGTGGAGAGAGAGGTACTAGGCTCTTTTTAACAACCAGCTCTTGTGGGAACTAGCAGAGTGGGAACCAACAAAGTGAAAATGCTCCCAGTCAGGGCATTAATCTATTCACGGGGAATCCTTTCCCATAACTCAAACACCTCCCACTAGGCCCTGCCTTCCAACATCGCCACACTGGGGCTTAAATTTCAACATGAGATTTGAAGGGAACAAACATCCAAATATACTCTAGCAGCATACATCTGATAGGGGCTAATACCCAAAAGTTATAAGAAACTCAACTCAATGGCAAGAAAAACAACCCAATGTTTGGGTTGACAACATTCATTAATTTTTTTAAAGTAGGCAAAGACCATAATAGGTGTTTCTCAAAAGACATACAAAAGGTCAATAGAAATGTGGAAAAATGCTTAGCATTACTAATCATTAGGGAAATGCAAATTAAAACCACAATGAGGTATCACCTCCTACCTGTTAGAAGGCTAACTCGGTGAAACCCCGTCTCTACTAAAAATACAAAAAATTAGCCGGGCGTGGTGGTGGGCAACTGTAGTCCCAGTTACTGGGGAGGCTGAGGCAGGAGAATGGTGGGAACCCAGGAGGCGGAGCTTGCAGTTAGCGGAGATCGCGCCACTGCACTCCAGCCTGGGCGACAGAGCAAGACTCCATCTCAAAAAAAAAAAAAAAAAAAAAAAAAGATGAAAGAAATAAATGTTAGAGAGGATGTATAGAGATGGATTGCATACAGTGTTGGTAGAAATGTAAATTAGTAAAGCGCTCATGGAAAATAGTTTGGAGGTTCCTCAGAAAATTAAAAACAGAATGAATATGACTCAGTAACCCCACTTCTGGGTATATACCCAAAGGAACTGAAATCAATATGTCAAAGGGATATTTGCACTCACATGTTTATTGCAGCATTATTCACAATAGTCAAGATGTGGAATCAACCTGAGTGTCCATCAGTGGATGAATGGATGAAAGACATGTGGTATACATGCACAATGGAATACTACGCAGCCTTTAAAAAGGGGGAAATCATCTCATTTGTGATGAATCCGGAGGATATTATGCTAAGTAAAATAAGCAAGGCAAATTAAGCCAAATACCATATGATTTCACTTATATGTGGAATCTAATGAAGTTAAACTTACAGAAGTAGAGAGTAGAATGTATTGGACAACAGTTACAGGGGAAACGGAGTTTAAGAATGTAGGCACTGTGGCCAGGCATGGTAACCCATAGAATGATGGTTACCAGAGGTTGGAGGGTTATAGAGTGAGGGAATGAGGAGTTGTTGGCCAAAAAATATAAAGTTTCAGATAAATAAGATAAATAAGTTTGGAGATCTATTGTACAGTAGGGTGAGTATGATCCATAATACTGTGTTATATATTTCAAAATAACTAAGAGAGTAAACTTCAAATGTCTCATCAAAAAAATGGTAAGCAAGGTTATGGATATGTTAATTAGATTGTTTTAATCATGCCACATTTTAAAAACATATGGAAACATCACGTTGTATCCTATAAATGTGTGTAATTATAATTTTTCTTTTTTCTTTTTTTATTATACTTTAAGTTCTAGGGTACATATGTACCAAAATTATAATTTTTCAATCAAAAATAATACTAATGATAGTTTAAGTCAAAAAATGAAATTAGAAAAAAAAATCTTGCTCACATCCATCTCGTACTTTATTGACTGCTAAATCCCTACTTCACCTCAGTCTTTCTTCAGTGTTCGATGCCTACATTTTCAAATCATTACTGCAGAGATTTGTCAAACACTTTATCTTGTAGAAAGCTCCAAATCAACATGCATTCCTTGCCCCATTTACTACTCCTTTTGCTTTTTCTACCTTCACTCACAGAAATAAAAATCTAAACTTTGACATTTCTCTTCCATCCCTTCACCTTTACTAGTTTTATGAATTCTACTTCCTCAGTCTCTCCCTTCTGCCTCTTCATTTCATTCTCCATTGACTTCATCTATTATCAGACTTCAGTAATGTATTTGTAGGATTATGGCAATAAGCCTCTATGTAAGGCTTGGTTACCTTGTTCCCCAGACTCCATACCCACCTCTACCTCAGTTCATTCTCCATAATTTTTTCCAGAATAATATTCCTAAATGCAATCCGACCATGTCACTTTTCTACTTTAACTTGCTCAGAAGCTTTCTTTCAGGATAAAGCCCATGATACACCCTTCAAGACCCTTCATGGTCTGCCTTTGACTAAATTTGAAATTCTATCCTCCTTTTCTCAACCTAGTGACCTACAAAGAGTGCCCTGAATGACATCTGTTCTTTAAGGCCTCTGTATTTTTTACTGGCCATACAGTGCCTACATTCTTTTTTCTGTTGTTGTTTTGTTTTGTTTTTTGAGATGGAGTCTCCCCCAGCTGCCCAGGCTGGAGCGCAGTGACAGGATCTCCGCTCACTTCAACCTCAGCCTCCTGGGTTCACGCAATTCTCCCACCTCAGCCTCCTGAGTAGCTGGGATTACAGGCACCCGCCATCATGCCCGGCTAACTTTTGTATTTTTAGTAGAGACAGGGTTTCACCATGTTGGCCAGGCTGGTCTTGAACTCCTCACCTCAGGTAATCCACCTACCTCAGCCTCCCAGAGTGCTGGGATTACAGGTGTGAGCCACCATGCCTGGCCACAGTACCTACATTCTTAAACTCCCTTTTCCCAGTTAACTTTTGTCCAATGCATTCTTATTTATCTTTGAAGATTCACTTCAAGCATTACATCCTCTGGATTTTTTTTTTCCTGAAAACTATTATCTAGAGGAAAGACTACAAAAATTATCCTCCCCATTACTCAGTCACTGTGGGCTATAATTCCCTGTTCAAGTCATTCATTGATTTTTTCTTTTAGATAATGATGGATACATTGGTAGTATTGGTAGTATACTTCTCTTGTGACATTCTATACTCATTTTCCAAAGTTCATTTTTGTTTCTCTTAATGTTATTTTTTTCCAATCATCTTTATTTCACTTCAGTTCCCTTCTCACCATAATTACCTCTTTTCCAGTCATTTCAAATATGTCTATCAAATACAACTTTCATATTTGAAAACTTATAACTGCGTGTAGTGTTTCCTAACTCCTCTCCAGAATACCTGCTCCAATTTACATCTCCAGCAGCAGAGCATTGGTGTCTTTGTATTACAGGTAAAAATTTCTTCTGTGTTTCAGCCACTGCAAATAGTGTCTCCCACTTTTAGTTTTTGTTTAATATCTCTTCTAGAAGATGTCTTCAATTGTGATAACATCACACCCTTCAGTTTTTCTCCTTGTTGTTTGTACTTTTTGGAGTCTTGTTTAGGATATACATCCTCATCCAAAAATACTCTGGTGACATCGTTATCCAGATGCTCAAAATTCTGCCAATATACACCCTTTTTACTCATTTATTTTTCTCCTGCCCTTCTCCCCTATCATTCCCAATTAATCATTTCCTATTCCTTCTGAGAGAGTTCTGCTATTCAATCTCCAGCTCACTATTTTTTTTAATTGTATATATTTTGTCATTCAACCCATTCATTGTTTTTTAAAATTTATTCATTTCAGATATTTCCCAAAATGCCTGCACATTTCCTTTAAAATATCTCTGTTTTACTTCATGTTTTAATTTTTTTCTCTGTTGAATGTATTTATAATTTCAAATATAAATTTCTTATTATTTCTATTGCTTTTGTTTTGCCTTTAAGGTAACACTTTTTCCAATACTGATTTTTATTGCATTGTGGTTCAGCTTCTCAGTAACTGGGAACTCGAATTTTATTGGATCTATCAATTGCTTTGACTGATTTTTGTTACTCAGAAGAGTGACAAAAACCTGGGCTGCAACTTGTGTGCCCCTTGCTGAAGAGAGATAATCATTGCTTTGTATCATAGACTTATAGCCCTTCCAGCCTTGTCTCACTGCCAGGGAACTTGTAGTAGCTCTCACTCTGTCATTGCTTTAGTCCTGGCTCCTTACTCTCTGTTCTGATTAGCTCATACAGTGGGGAACAAGGGTTGAGAAGCAAGAATGTTCAGGAACTCCTCAGGTTGTGCATGCTCACTGATAGAGGACCTCCAGCACAACTAGACTACAGTTCTCCCCTTTCATACCCCAGAGCATCTAGCTAACAGTTAACAGTGGAGCAAGTGTTTTTATATTCCTGTCCATGGAATTGAGGGCTTAGGGAAAGAAAAGGGGCACAAAAAGGAAGGCCAACTCAGTCTGCATTTTATTTGAGGCTCCTGGCTTTCCCTAATTTGAAAACTTCCCTACCTCCAACTACCCTGTTTCCATCAAGATCCAAACACCTTTGGTCTCTCCAAGATTTTTCAGTTTTTTATTTGTGGCTGAGTAGAGTTTCTCTGTTACTTTACATACTCCTGGAAGCACAATTCACATTGCTTAGTGTACTTCAGTGAGGTGTCATTTATTAAGAATAAAATGTGAATAATGCTCATCAGAATTTTGCAATGTATGACTTGACTCCAAATTCATTAACCTTTCTTACTGTCCAATGACTGATTCTACAGAGCAATGTAGGACCCTGTCATAGCTCACCATGTTGTCCAGAAGCAGAATAAACCACCAGTTTTTACATGTAACACTCCCTAACTACTGACAGTTTCTTTAGAATGAGACTATTTCAGTCATGACTCCATACCCAGCATGATACTCAGTGTCTGGCACATACCACACACTTAAAAACTCTTTGTTAAATGTATTTGTTAAATGAAACAGAAAGAAAAGAAAAGCAACTTACTTGAGAGACATCGGAGAGAGGCAAAGACAGAGAAAAACTGACAGAAAATAAAGAAGGAAATAGAGATGGGGTAAATGAGAAATTTAGAGTGAATAATACTGCTGGTAAATTATGCTTGGTTTTACTACCATTCAACGAACTTCATAACAAGTCTTTTTTTTTGAAACATATTCACAGGACATGTGTTTGTTATCAACTGTCAGCCAGAACAAGCACCATCTCATATCAATCTCTATCTAATTGCAAAGAACCAATAAAATCTACAACTTGTCTCATAACTGACTTATAACAAGGTTTCAAAATAAGATTCAGATTGTCAAGAACTATTGGCTTCAGTATCATTATACCATGTATTTTTCCCTTGGAATAGAATTTAATTCAGTGATGTGCACATCAGTGAAAAAGATCACTAAAAGTTAAATTTGCTGTTTGTTATTGTATAGATCACAAAAACAAAAAGTTCACCTGTCTGGGGTAAATACTCTTCTGGCTGTAAATATGGCCTCCCTACCATCAGACCATCATCGCTCATGCTCTGAATCTATAACCATACAGACACCATAATTTAGAGGACTAAATTATAGCAGAGCAGACTTCTCATCATGGAAAATCAATACAGTTTGTGTTTAATATGCACATCTTGATTCTTCTGGTTTATACAGTTGTTCCACTGGATTTCTTATCACTCTTGGAAATGAGAGGATGCAGAGAGATGGATTTCATACAGTGTTGGTAGAAATGTAAATTAGTAAAGCCATTATGGAAAATAGTGTGGAGGTTCTTCAGAAAATTAAAAATAGAACTACTCATTAAACACAAGCATATATTTTTTGGCTTTGGATCATTAAAAAAAAAAAAAAAACCCATAGCTTTTAAACGAAAACTTTAGAAACATGAGGCAAAAATGCACCAGAACAAATCCAGAGGAGTTTCAGTTCCAAAATAACCTCAGTATGAGAACGCTTTATCTAGAACATGGGCTGCAAGAGAGTATGGCAAATAGCAGTGTGCAAAATTCAAGCTGCCAGTTGACGACGTGGATATAAAATGTTCCATCTGAACACAGGGAAATGATTTGTATCATCTGTTCTACAGGGGAGTAGAGGAAGAAGAGGGTTATAGAATTGCATCGGCCCTAAATATTCAATAGTTTTGAATCAGAGAAAAATTGATTAAAAGTTACCTATGGGGGGAAGAAAAAGGTTTTCTAAATTAATATTAATTGAAGTTAAGTCATAGGAGAATATTGTTTGGGGGTTCTAAAGCCTATCTAATTACACTCTTTATTTAATAAGCTCTTGGTCATTTCTTCTTAGTTTTTAGAAAATATATTACCTATGTATATTTTCCTATAAGAAAGAGATGTAACCAAACTACATACATTTTATTCAGAATTTTCAGAGAGATTCAATTTTTGTTCTTATCAGACAAACTCATTCATTGAAATTGTGGTTTATATTTCAGGTAAATACAGTACAGAGACATAGGAAAGCAATGTCAGCATTAATCAATTTTCTGTTCTGCATTAAGTTGTAATAAACATTCCAGAGTGATGTGAAGAAACCGCACTTTATAAAAGAAAAACAAGATCCAGATTTTTTTTGTTGTTTTTATCTTCAAATCTTGTCAGATTTACCCAACTAAAAATTCTTTCTTTAAATCAAAACAGATATGGAATCCTAGTATCTATATTTAAATTCTGATAGCTTTATCAAAACATGACTTCCTTCTTTTCTTCCTTCATTGAAATGGAGTCTCAGGCAGTTGCCTTCTTTAAGTCCATTTCTGTTGATTTAATGACAAATGATTTCCATCATATTGTGCTCATAGCTTCTTTATAGGCAAATAACAATTGACTACGTGATATAAGTAATAGTCTCATGGTATAAAATTCAGTCTACGTCACAAAATATTAGCCCCATGCAGCCATCAGAATAGAAATCTTTTCTTTCCAAGCTCTTCCAATTATGTGATATGAATACATATATGTGTATGCATGTAGACAGGTAGATAGTTACCATTTTATCTTTTTAAGTCTACTAAACTGTGATAGAAAGCAAAAGCACAATATAACCTAAATACAATATTGGCTTAAAATGAAAGAGTGTGAAGAAAATTTATCATAACTTAATTCTTACAAATAACTTTACATTATTTTTTAAGCTCTGGCAGAAAAATACTTAAGTAGAAAAGTTGAGGAGCTTAGGTCGGGCGCGGTGGCTCACGCCTGTAATCCCAGCACTTTGGGAGGCCGAGGCGGGCAGATCACAAGGTCAGGAGATCAAGACCATCCTGGTTAGCACAGTGAAACCCAGTCTCTACTAAAAAATACAAAAAGATTAGCCACCACCAGGAGTGGTGGTGGGCACCTGTAGTCCCAGCTACTCCGGAGGCTGAGGCAGGAGAATGGCGTGAACCCAGAAACTCCAGCCTGGGTGACAGAGCGTGACTCCGTCTCAAAAAAAAAAAAAGTTAAGGAGCTTAGAAACCTAAATTCTTTGTGTATGTGCGTGCATCTCTGTATATCTATACATATGAATTAATTTACCCAAAGACATCATGTTTTAAATATAAATTATGAATATGTTATTATTTGAGATTACTAAGTATGTAGTCTAAAGAATGTGAAACAGGAAGGATTGTGAAGATTAAAACCTTGTTTCTATGAAGTATATAACTTCATGTGATTATTTGATACATTTTAAATTTTAAAAAAATTAAATTGTGAGTATAAATTTTTGAAAAAGTTTAAAAACAATTAAAATTTTAAAATGTTTGCCTAAAATCTAACAGAAAAAGTTACTGTTATATCACTGTCATATAGAATTCATTTTTAAAATATTACAAAATTGAAAGCTATATACATGTTTAAAGAAGAAACGTGATCGTAAAACAAATCATAATGATGCTATACCTACTTTTAATTATCTTACTCTTTTTCTTTCTTAATGATTGGATATTCATATTCACTACAGTGCGGTGAGATCATCTCTAACACTGTTGGAGGGACTGTGACTTGTGATACATGGTCTAGAAATCAATCAAGGGTCTCAAAAATGATCATACATTTTGATTTATAATTTTGCTTTTGGCCGGGCGCGGTGGCTCAAGCCTGTAATCCCAGCACTTTGGGAGGCCGAGACGGGCGGATCACAAGGTCAGGAGATCGAGACCATCCTTACACATGGTGAAACCCCGTCTCTACTAAAATACAAAAAACTAGTCGGCTAGGTGGCGATGCCTGTAGTCCCAGCCACCGGGAGGCTGGAGGCAGGAGAATGGCGGAACCAGAGGCAGAGCTGTATGATTGAGATCCAGCCACTGCACTCCAGCCTGGGGCCAGAGCCAGACTCCGTCTCAAAAAAAAAAAAAAAGTATAATTTTGCTTTTAGAAATGTTTTTATAACTATGAAAATACAGATAAAAATTATTTTGTAAAACATGCATTCCAGCCTTATTTGTATTAGCAAAACTTTTAACAGATAAAACATTAAATCATAGAGGAATTGTTGATTGAATTTTGAGGCATCTAACTGATGGAATATCATAGGATATTCAATTGATCCAATAAATGTCTTTGAAAAAATTGTAATGACACAGGTAAATGTTTGCAATATGTCATCAGGTTAAAAAAAAAAGCAAATGTGTAAAAAAGTATTGAAAACATGTGGGCTAACTCTGACCCTGTAGAACATATTTTTTCATCTCTAAAATGAAGAAAAATATTTTATCTAGTTCATAATCTTACAGTGTGTTTTAACTAAGATAGTACATGTGAACTAACTGGTTCTAGAACTTAACACATGGTGAATCTTATATAAATGTCAGCTGCTGTTGTTAAAAGGTTAACTTTTATTGGAGTATTAAGTCAGAAACAGGGTAGAAGGGAATTCTGTTCTTATTCAAAGAGCTCAAAGAAGTCTTTTCTTTCTCTGTATCTGCAGAAATCAATGATAACAAAAAATTTCAAATTTATGAAAGGGAAAGTAAAAAGTTTATCTTCCTGTTTCCTAGTAATGAATAAATTGACATTATCAACGTGGCCAAACAATCAAACATCAGGTCTATCACATCTCAAATGAAGTACCAGTTGACAGCTGTGTTACTAGCCAAAAGTAGAGTGAAAAGAGCCAGATATCTATACATTTGGTCTAGCACCAACCTCTGTGTATTTAGTTCCTCATGATAGCCACCTGAATGCTCTCTACTGTGTGGGCCCTTCGGTGTCTGTCACAAGAGTAGGTTACAGTATTTCCAAGCCGATAGGGAAGTAAAATTGTGCCAAGGGGTCTGTCAGAGGCTCAGAAGTCACGTGAGAGGAGGCAAAGCTGAAAAATAGAATCCAAGGTTCTACTGGAGAGAGATGGATACTCACATCAATGAATTAATGAAAGGAGGGAGACACACACACAGAGAGAGAACAAATGAATGTCCTCATACAGATGTACTAGACATGATGAGGTGGGTTTGGTTTGATATTTAGCATGCACATAAGTCTCTAATACTTCCTAACTTTTGAGCCCTTTTGCTTGTTTGTTTACCAACAAATCTTTTAGTCAAGTATTGTATTCCTTATTTTACATATGTGAAACTTGATGTTCAGTAAATTTAAATGACTCAATGCCTCAGCTAGTAAATGCAGTAGCAAGGATTCAAAGAGATGCCTTGATTCTTCCAGTTTTCTCTTGACCCCTAGCATACTATAAACGTAGCTTACCTTCACTGGACTCACAGTTCAGCAGTTTAGTTCACAATTTAAAGACATCTCCACATCCCTATAACATCTAAAAAGCTAATGTCCAGCCTCACAATATTACAGTGCAACAGAGAGAGACGTAGATGTTCATCCTCTGTTGTGATAGTTCTACAATGATCCTTTTTACATGACGCTTTCTCATTTACATCCATTTGAAGGAACTACTTGTGAAATTGCTTTCTTCTTGGAATGGGGTAAACAGAGTCCCTCCCAATCTGGAAGAATATAATGAGGTCACAGGGTCAAATTCCAAAGCCCCATTGAAAACAAATGAAAAAAAATCTACAGTTACAGTTGTGATTCCACCTATATACATTAATTTTAAGCAGCTCATTTTTTTCTAAGGTCACTTAACAGTTTTCTTCACGAATAAAATTGGTGGGTAATTACTTTTCATTTGTTTAACTTAAAAAAATTAAGATTTTTTCCCCCAAATTAACAGAAGCAAACTTCAAGCTTCAACTTGTAGAAAGACCAGCATTAAGTAGCAACTTTTTCAACTCACACTCATTGAAGTTGTGATCATGTTAGAGCTCGTTTTCTAGCCTCAACACCATTACATCAAGTACCATGACACGAATAGGACATAAATATTTAGCTCTGACTTGAAATAAATATATTGTGATTGACCTAAGAGTAGTCTAATTGAAAGCAGAATTATGGTATTCAGTTTGGAAATGGTATGTCGGAGTTGTCTACACAGTCACTGTATCTTTTAAAAATCTTTTTTCAATTTCTCCCTGCCTGTTTCAAACTAATATTTGTTATGTTTTCAGTGTCCCATTTTTCTATAATATAATAAAGCCCACTAGATGATAAACACATAACATTTGAAGTTGAGGTTATATGAACTCTGTATAGGGATAGTCAAAACACTTTTCAGTTAGAATATCTTGAATAGAATGAAAAAGGGATTGTTTTAGTGGGTCAGAAGGTTTTAAAGGGTGATTTCAATAGAGCTAGTTATATCATTCTTTATAAACAGCAAGGAATTGTTATTAGAATAGCTCATCTTAAACTGAGGTTAGAGAACACCTTCCTAGGTCTGCAGCATCCCAACAAGAGTACTTTTTATCAATTTTTATTTTGATGAACATCTAAAAATAATTTATTCATGATGTGGATTATCTGATGGTCCTATTTTAATCAAATATCTCAAAAGAATTTCAGCATTCACATTTCTTATAATTGAGTCCAAAGCTGAAGGAACAAACATTTTGCAATATTTTGATTTTATAAAAAGGTATTGGGTAATTGAACTATCACACAGCACCTGGTAAACTTGAACAGCAATGACAAAACACATGCTATGGTAGGCCTTGTAGTCATGTTTGAGGGAATTTATCACACTTTATTACAAATAAGTGTAACAATAAATATGCAACAGAAGTTTTCTTTTTTTAAGAAAATCAACAGGCATTCATTTAATTCCAATTTCAGCAATGCTATAATATTCAAATAAACAGGAAAGCTTTCCAGAATTATCAAGTGATATTTCATCAAACAGATACTTAAGAATTTCTCACTATCATTTTTACTTGTTTTATTTAAGTAGGCAGTCTGGTGGACCTGAACTAACAAGCAGGGTCTTAAGGTTTTAAACCATATTTTGACAATATAACTAGGCAAGCCAGCATTTTCTGCACTGATATTATGAAATTCAAAATATAGAAAAAGATTAAATGTAGACCCAGAGCTGAAATGCCATCTTCCACCATAAGCATGATATGGGGAATAAGACACTGGAAGGCATTCCGGACACCTGGGATCTAGTCACAGAACTTTCTCTCACTGTGCTATTTTGAGGACAATATTTAACCTCCCTAAGCCTCAGTTTCAAAAACAGTAAAGTGGCAGGACCTAAGGTTATTTCTCATGTCTCTTCAAATTCTAACATGCTATGCAAAGAGATGCCCTAGACATCTGATGTAAATTGAGACATAACATTTTTAGTTCTCCAAAATATCTAAAGTCCACGAATAGTGTATTTTTTGTCATATTCCAACAGAGTATTATTAATCTTCAAATTGAAGAATATGGTGAGTGATTCCAATGTTATTCTAAGTAAATACCTAAAAAAGCATCAGAAAATTCATTAACCACTATTATTTGAAGACTGTTCCAGTAATCTTCTGAGAGCATACATAATAGGTATAATCATAAATATTTTAATATGGTAGGTACTCCATTAACCATTAAATTGTTTGATAAAACTTTAAACAGTTGTCAGTTATTTCAAACAAGAAACATCCATGTAAACTTGGTGAAGACAATATATGCATGTCTTGGTATATTCAAGTGATAGAGATGAGTTACTGTGCCTATGTTGATGAATACTCAAAGATTCTAGGTTCTCTGGGACATTAATTAATTAGAAAACAAACTCTTACTATTTTTATGAATAGCTTATCACAGGACTCTCTTCCAAAATACTTCTTCCTTTGTGTATAAAAAAATACATGACTATAGACCAATGGTTCTCACTCAGGGGCAATTTTGTCCTCCAAGGGATATTTGGCAGCCTCTGGAGACATTTCTGGTTGTTACAAACTGGGAGAGGGGTAGGGGAGTGCTACTGGCATCTAGTGGGTAGAGACTAAGGATACTGCTAAACATCCTACAATGCACAGCCCCTCATGACAAAGAATTTTCTGTCTCCAAATGTAAATAATGCCAAGATTGAGAAATCCTGATGTAAACTGCAAGTCTCTATTCACTTCTCTAATAAGTCTATCAAAAAGTCAGATACGTTTTGTGCTTCCTCTCCTTACAAATCATGAACTTAAGGCTTTTATTCAACTAATATAATTTTTCTTTGTATTTTTCTGTTTCACTCTATCAGTCTCAAATATATAAAGAATTAAAAATCTTTAAAGTGCTAACATGGGGAACTATTTCTGTTATCTCGCAAATTTAATCATTTTATTATTAAAATTATAAAAATTAAGCCTACAAAAGGCTTAATTTTTTTTGGATTACTCTCAATATCATTCTATGCTTTTGACAACTCAGTTGAAGAAGCCAATGCAATCTTTCTTATTCCACTGTCGCTTTTCAGTGTGTGTACATTGGGGTTGCCAAGGGTTCTAAAAAACGTCATTTGGGAGTATTAGGGTTAAGGAAGACTTAGTGTTGATGTTTAAAATGTGTTGTACATGCTTATATTTATGTCCAGGTTTGTTCTACATGATTTCTTTTCTTAATTTTAAATTGGACAAATCACTGTTGGTTAAATTTAACTAATTTTTCATTAGCGTTTCCATTTTCTGAAGGCGTCCCAAATCAATATCTGGGTAGACCATAATGGAGACCTGTTGGTGGCTCTATAATTATTCTTGCAGGATTGCAGCGCCACCTACAGGGATCCATATGCATATCATTATTTGACCAACAGTGCTCCTAGCATACACTGATGTACACATAGCACAAAGGAGAAATGGAAAAGTCTAGAAAATGAAATAAAACAAAATTAATTTTAAAAACCCAAGGGAAATGCTTACATTGTATCATATGTCTTTTCAGTATGTACTTAATTGAGGTCTTTTGAAATCAACTAATATCTTGATTTCCAACTCCATAGGTAAATATTGCTTTTCTGGATTCTTTTAACAAATTACTACATCTTTAAAATAAGAAAACTATACCTTTATTTAAGAGAAATGTTTTGAAAAGAAATGAGTAAGTGTTGAATAATACTGAATTTTAAAAATCAATATGAAATTGTATAGATTTCACCGGTCTGGAATTTTTAAAAAATAAAACAAATCATTAAACAAATATAAAAAAAAAAGTTAATTGAAAGATACTTTTGTTTTCCTTTTGCTATTCTCTTTAAAAAACAGGTTTATTCAACTGAGGACCTTCTTTCTGGTTTTGGCAAAAGTCGTAATTTTCTAAATTTAAAACTCAAACTACCTATTTTGAATAATGATAAGTATCAAGTTCATGGTTTTGTATCTTAAGTTCCTTCTAATTATGCATGTGGACTTTACTAATGGAAAACTGTTATACTAACCTGTAAGCACTGTGAGAACTTTTAAGAGAATCCAAGGCAGATTTGAACCAAGACAGTAGTGAGAGTGTGGAAGAAAAGTCTCTTGATGGGAGGTGGGGTAGGGAGGGAGGGAAGTATAAGTGTAAAAGAAAACATGTAGTTGCTCAGTAAGGAGGAAACTGACATTCAAAAATGTGTCCCTGATCTCCTGTGGAGGGAACATTTGACTCCTGTTGGCCCAGCTTTTACACCAGCCAGAGAGGTAAACTTTGGTAATTGCATCATTAAAATCTGTCTGCCCACTCTGTGTGTGCCATGCAATTGCACTCTTTGATGAAGTGGAAGAGGCATTGCTATAAATCTTTGTCATGAATAGAATGTTCATTGGTTCCTCTGGAAATTTTATGTAACATGGATTAAAACCAGGCCTTGTCTGTTCCTATCAGGGAAGGAAAAGTGGGAGGAGTAGAAGGTATTTTTAGAGTAAAGACCAGCCAAGCAAATTAAATCTGACCATTAAGCTTAATGGGGTTTGAGAGACCAAGAGGCAATTATTAGTTCAAAATAATGACCTTCAATCCAACATGAAGGAAATATGTAATAGCAGAACTAACTAATGCCCTCTCCTCTCTCTCTCTTGAGCTTTTAACCAGAAGGGCAGAAGAAATGGAGGTGGTAGAGGTCAATAATCAACTAAAATGACCATGCCTTTTAGTTATATGGCTTATATATGTATTGTTCCAATAATATTAATTTCCTCCATTAGGATTAAAATAGCACATCAAAAGATAGTCATATGAAGCCTTCTAAGAACCCAGGTAAAATAATTCTCAAAAAGTTGGCCCTGAAGGGATTTACAACTATTTATAGTCTGAAAGAGGCACACTGGCTGTGATAAACTGAAAGCTGTTGGGGGTAGTGTCATGAAAGTAATTGAAATAACTAAATGACTTTCATAGGACGATATCAGTTTTAAGAGTTGTAGGGGAAACCTTATTCTTTCTCTGTTCTGTTGTGTTGAAACAGGGTATATAAGACAGATTAGGATGTCCAATTAAGGTAATTTTAAAATGCCCCCAGATAAGCAGGTTGGAAGCAGAACTATGAGCTCATGTTTATTTTCAAGATGGAGATCTATCTATATACTCATGTTTTAGTGTATTTTTATGTAGTTAAGTGTTACTCAAATGTAGTGAATATAAAACCAAACCACTGAATGAAACCACCTTCATAGGCAACATTGCTTTAATAACCCATCTAGTTTAGGTCATGGTGACTTGTGACTTGCAATATAGATTTCATGTAGAAATATTTATATAATGTTATTGCTATACAGTTTTGTAATATATAAGCAGAAATTTTTTTTCTCACTTCACTTTGGTCAACTTCAGCATTAAAAATAATCTACTTGATATCCATTAAGTGAGAAAATACAATATTCATTTCATACATTTTAAGTTGTATAAGTCTATATTTTTGCATAATCCTGGGAGCTGCTTATAAATAAATGAATAGATTGAAATATTTTATGATTCAAAAAAGCAAAATCTCTTTTTAAAAAGAAATATATCAGAACAAAAATCAACATAAAATAGTTATATATTCAGTCTTTGCTTGGGATGAAATTTTATGTTTCAAATAATGTAAGCAAAATTTACAGCAGAGACTAAGATGCTAACTTGACACATGACTTGGAATACATTGGAAGTTATATTAAATTCTGGAACATTGTTGATAAGAAAAATAAAATGCTGTTAAATATTCAATGCTACACATGAAAATGCTTTACTATCATTTAACATCTTAGCCTAAAAATTGCATCTTAAGAAAAATAGGTATGTTTCAAACATTTTTCTGAACCTCTTCTTTAAGATAGATTTTTAGAAGTCAGTCATATGTTATTTTACTAAAATATATTATCTTTGATTCAATCCTCTAAAAATGGATTTTCAAATATCTCTTCTACAAATAAATAAATGATTTAAATAAAAAGGAAATAAGAAGAGTTATTGTTTGCTGAGTAACAAAATCACTTGCTATTAGAAATAAGATTTTACTTCATTTATCTCAGTCTAAATAAAAAATAGTACAGAGACTAAAGGCAGCATGGTCTAGTGACTGAGCTTTAGTCTTGGCTATGCTGTCTTTTATCTAATGACTGGTATGGAAAATTATTTACCCTCACTGAGTCCCATTTCCCTATCTTAAAAATGATAATAATAGTAGAAACAAAAACAACAATACTTATATCATGGGGTAGTTTTGTGTAGGAGCTAACAAACATGTATAAAGGCCTAGTGTACTGCCTGGCATGATAGATAATTAGTAGAAGAGGTCCCTCAACACCTTTTTTGCTGGGGAAATACACATTTTGCTGGGGAAAAATACACATAAATCCCAGTTTTTATCTACAAATTGTGTATTCTTAGGTATATCTTCATAAAGATTTATTCTGTATAATATAGATAACAACAGGAAAATGCTTATTAAAAGTCCTAATGCATGTCAGTGTTGCTTTGGTCAGGCCAATATCTTGGTTGGAACAAGCTATACAATGTGTGGTAGCAACTCCAAAATCATTAAGACTGAGTATATAAAAATGTATTTCACTGTGATTTGGAGTAACCATAAGCCCTCTAGCTCTCCAGGATAGCTCACTTCCAAGGGCTGATATAGGCATTTACACAGCTTCCATATTTTAGCATACATTTTGGAACACTTGGCCTTCAGAATCAAGGTAGAAGAGAAAGTAGGACTAAGTCACACATGCCTCAAAGTACTTTTGATTGAAAGCGACGCATGTTGCTCTATATTCAGAACTGGTGGCATGGCCACCACCAAACTACAAAGGATTTTGGGAAATGAGTACAGTATCAGGAATATTCAGTGAACTGTATTGTCTCTGAGATGTTGAAAAAACAATAAAATCATCAGCAAAGATATTTAATGTATTGTGCATTTTTAAACAGTTATGAACTTTTTATTTTATGTTGTTTTATTTTATTTTACTTTAACTTCTGGGATGCATGTGCTGAACGTGCAGGCTTGTTACATGGGTATACATGTGTCATAGTGGTTCGCTGCACCTATCAACCCATCATCTAGCTTTTAAGCCCCACATGCATTAGGTATTTGTCCTAATACTCTCCCTCCCCTTTCTTTCCACCCCCAACAGGCCCTGGTGTGTGATGTTCCCCTCCCTGTGTCCATGTGTTCTCATTGTTAACTCCCACTTATGAGAGAATGTGCAGTGTTTGGTTTTCTGTTCCTGTGTTAGTTTGCTGAGGATGATGGGTTCCAGCTTCATCCATGTCCCTGGAAAGGACTCATCCTTTTTTATGGCTGCAGAGTATTCCATGGTGTATATGTGCCACATTTTCTTTATCCAGTCTATCATTGATGGGCATGTGGACTGGTTCCAAGTCTTTGCTATTGCAAATAGTGCTGCAATAAACAGATATGTGTATGTGTCTTTATAGTGGAATGAGTTATAATCCCTTGGGTATATACCCAGTAATGGGATTGCTGGGCCAAATGGTATTTCTGGTTCTAGATGCGTGAGGAATCGCCAACTGTCTTCTACAATGGTTGAACTAATTTACACTCCCACCAACAGTGTAGAAGCATTCCTATTTCTCCACAGTCTCACCAGCATCTATTGTTTCCAGACATTTTAATGATCACCATTCTAGCTGGCATGAGATGGTATCTAATTGTGGTTTTGATTTGCATTTCTCTAATGACTAGTGATGATGAGCTTTTTTTCATAGGTTTGTTGGCCACATATTGTCTTCTTTTGAGAATTGTCTGTTCAAATCCTTCGTCCACTTTTTTATGGGATTGTTTGTTTTTTTCTTGTAAATTTGGTTTAAGTTTCTTGTAGATTCTGGATATTAGACCTTTGTCAGATGAGTAGATTGCAAAATTTTTCTCCCATTCTGTATGTTGCCTGTTCACTCTGATGATAGTTTCTTTTACTGAGCAAAAGCTCTTTATTTTACTTTGATCCCATTTGTTAATTTTGGTTTTTGTTCCCATTGCTCTTGGTGTTTTAGTCATGCAGTCTTTGCCCATACCTGTGTCCTGAATGGCATTGTCTAGGTGTTCTTCTAGGGTTTTTGTGGTTTTAGGTTTTACGTCTATAATCCATCTTGAGTTAATTTTTGGAAAAGGTGTAAGGAAGGGGTTCAGTTTCTGTTTTCTGCATATGGCTAGCCACTTTTCCCAACACCATTTATTAACTAGGGACTCTTTTCCCCGTTGCTTTTTTTTTGTCAGGTTTGTCAAAGATCAGATGGTTGTAGATGTGTGGTGTTACTTCTGAGGCTTCTGTTCTGTTCCATTGGTTTATACATCTGTTTTGGTACCAATACCATGCTGTTTAGGTTACTGAAGCCTTGTAGTATAGTTTGAAGTTAGGTAGCATGATGCCTCCAGCTTTATTCTTTTTTTCTTAGTATTGTCTTGGCTATATGGGCTCTTTTTTTGGTTCCATATGAAATTTAAAGTAGTTTTGGCTGGTTCTGTGTAGAAAGTAAATGATATCTTGATGAGAATAGCATTGAATCTATAAATTACTTTGGGTAATATGGCCATCTTTATGATATTGATTCTTCCTATGATCTATTTTTAAAAGTGGTTTTGATGCTGACTTAAAGCCTGTATTTAGAAGATGAGGAGTGAACGTGTTCTTCATATGTTCTATTTGTTTAGAATTTTAACCTTTCATAGCATTTTTATACATATACAGTTTTAAAATATGGGTGTAAATTATGTTCTGTAACAGTAACAAATTTTGTTTTACAGTTCTGATTTGAAACTGGTTTTTATCTTTCATAGTAGATAGACACAGCAAGATTAATGGTAATATTTGTACTAAAACCCTTATATAAGCTTATTAAAAATTTTTAATAATAAAAGTGTTTAAATACCAAAGGAACAAAAAGAGTTCCCTTTGTTGACGGATGATGAAGCCAAAGCTTATCAGAGAAGAGTCATTATGCATCAATATATAAATCTAAAAATATTTTTCATGGGTCAGTGAGGTTATTTTGAAAATTACAAGTGTAGCCTTTTGTTAAAAAAAAATTGTCAAGATAAATACCTCTGAGGATTACATTGACTATGATGATCCTTTGGTGACAGAAAAAATATATTAAGTCTGCATCATTCTTCTCAAAAATGAAATAAAATTTCAAAAGAGCATATCCTAATAACAGGGATAGAGGTGTGATTGTATCATAATTTCATGGAGCACTAATATAATTTCAGGCAAATTTGATCTCCTTTATCTATTAAGCAACATTTGGGAATATGGTCTCTTTCAGTTGAAATTCTGAGTAAAAAGTTCATCAGAGCTGGTTTGACCAGATCTATATAGTGTGAGTGCTTTGAACTGTCTGCTATCATGCCAGTATTCCATCTTTAATTAAGAAGACACTTAATGGCAAAAGCTTGCAGCTACTTCTTCATGTGTGTAATTTTCTCTGGCACTGGAGACTGTCTATGCCTCTAGTTTGTCAGAGGAACTCTTAAAAATGGGAAAATTTTAGCCAATTAACATTATTTATACTCACTGACAAGTATCCAATGTACCTTAGCTTGTTCACTAAATGTGTTACCAAAAAGGGGTCCTGATCCAGACCCCAAGAGAGTGTTATCGTTCAAAAAGAATTTGAGGTAGACACCATAGAGTAAAGTGAAAGCAAGCTTATTAGAAAAATAAAGGAGTAAAGAATGCCTACTCCACAGGCAGAGCAGCAGCTTGGGCTGCTTGACTGATAATACTTAATAGTTATTTATTGATTATATGCTAAACAATAGCTGGATTATTCAGGAGTTTTCCAAGATAGAGGTGGACAATTCCCAAAACTGAGGGTTCCTCCCCTTTTTAGACTATGCAGGGTAACTTCCTGACATTTCCCTGGCATTTGTAAACTATCATGGCACTGGTGGGAGTGTCTTTTAGGCATGCTAATGTATCACAATTAGTGTGTAATGAGCGGTGAGGACAACCAGAGATCACTTTCACAACCGTCTTGTTTTTGGTGGGATTTGGGACTGGCTTATTCACTGAAACCTGTTTTATCAGCAAGGTCTTTATGACCTGTATCTTGTGCCGACTTCCTCTCTCTTCCTCTGACTTAGAATGCCTAACCTCCTGGGAATGCAGCCCAGTAGGTCTCAGCCTCATTTTACCCAGCCCATGTTCAAGACAGAGTCACCCTGGCTCAAATGCCTCTGACATAGTGACAAGAGTTTTAAAGTCAGGTGTTTTAAACTCAGTTTGTCGGCTACTATTATCAGCTGTTGTATAAAGCTTCTCAAATCAAACCTATTGATGCCTCTATCTGTATATCCAGCTTTACCTCCTGAGAAAGTAGGATATGCACCAAATATAATTTTGACTTTAGTGTCTATAGGGACAAGTAAATCACATAGGCTTCATCCTTACCAGAAAGGACTCCATCTTACTCAAGAGATTCTTAGGTACACTATTGAAACCTAGAGGGTAGTACAAACATTTCTTATTTTTCCCATGTGGCTGCTGCCCTTTGGTTATGCCAAAGTCCCTTTTGATAAGCATTCAAAGTGCCTTTATATTCCTATCTTCCCCACCTCCTATTTTTTTTTTTTTTTTTTTTTACATCTTCCCTTCCCCTCATACTTCTTCCTCTCTACCCACACACAAGCACACACCTGCATGGGTTCCTGGCTTCTACTGGGCATCATTGTCCCTGAGATACTAGCAACTATATCAGCAAGGTCAAGTCTTATTTTGCTCCAGTGCACCTTTTACTTTAGAGTGAAATGAATATAAGGTAAACTTTTGGCTTCACTAACATGAATTACTTCTCTCAGCATTATTCTGATGCATTATTACCTTAAAATCTATTCTTATCTTGCAGAAGACCTAAAGAGACCACGTGAACACTTTTAAGTCCTTTAAATGAAATGAAGAGAAACAGGATGAAGGAAAAAGGAAATTGGCTCACAGTATCCTCCTCCCACTAATTACCAATGACTTAAGGCCTTGGAATCAAGTCATTTTTCAGGACCCAAGAGCTATTGGCCCAAATATCTGGCAGTTAATCCTAACACATTTTATTTTATCATCAGATTTAATGTTTAACCTTCCTAAGATGCCAAAGTGATTAGTGATTATGACTCAGTACAAATGTGCTTAAATTATCAAAAATTTGAATTTTACACATTTTGTATTAACAGAGAAGCTGAGACTAAGCTGATATTTCCTGTACCAACACTAAAAGCCAACTATCTGGAAGTATTCATTAAAAGGAAGAGATGATCATTTTTCTTAAACAATTGCATACCAAATCCAAATTAAACAAAATTGCTCATTTATTTTTCCTGTTTCCTGCTCTACATTTCAATTCCTCTTATTTAGGAGTCTGTATTTACTTATAACTCTTAGCAATCATTAAATAAAACATAAAATAAATAGAAAAGTAAGTCTGACATATTATGCTTCAAAGTCAGAAATAATATGCTAAATTTACTTTCCAAGTTCTCCTTGAAAGGATTCAATAAATTATTCTGAGAGTTATTTCAGGAGTATTGACTGAAGAGCATGGCTTTAATTTTCAGCTTTTAACTATAGCATAGAGGATCCTACAGGGATGTTGCTAACTCCTCAAGTGCCTTACCTGGAGTGGAGAGTGGGGAGGAGAATATAAACCAAATAAAAACTACCTTTATGTGCATTCATCTACTGGTTTATCATTCAAAGTTTCACAGATAATAATCAACAATGTACAGAAAAAATTTCTCTGTTGGGAGTTTTAATCGGTTGAAGAAAAACAATCTCTAAGGATTTATCAGTATTTGGAAAATACAGTTATGTCAAGTTTTTACATTGACTCTAACATTTCCACTTCTTCACATTACTTTGATTCATTTCTTCACACACACACACACGCACACACACACACACACAAACATTTAATTTTTAAGTTTTCTATAGTCCTAACAGTCAACAGCAAAAGTTTTTCAAATATGGGAAGTCCATAATAACGTTTAAATGCTGGTAATGGTTAAAATTAACAGACAAATCAATGGAAAAGAATAAATAGTCCAGAAATGACTTCACTTACAGAAAAGTCATATATTATTAAGGATTTGACAAGTGTGGAAGGACAGACAGTATTATTAATTATTGAATAAATGATGTTTGAAAAACTGGTTATCTTTTTTTTTAAAAAAAAAAAAAAGTAAATTTAGATCATTATCATAGTGTTGCCAAATAAAATATAAGTTGATTGAGGTAAACATAAAAGTTACAGAAAAAACTGGAAGAAAACAGAAATCAAAAAGTATCAAATATCAGGAATGGCATGGTATCTAGAAGCAATGGGAAACAAACTAAATACGATAAACAGCTTTGCATACACACACACAAACTAAAATTTTTGAATGTGAACAAATATAAGGTGAAAGATGAAATACTGGGAAAGAATTTTAGGAAGTTTCACAAAGAAAATATATGTATTTCAGGCCAATACACAAGAGGAATATCAGACTAACACAAGTAACCGCATAAGTAGATCATGCTTAATTAAAAATAAAATACAGGTTAGGCATGCCTAATGCAGAAATCCAAAATCTAAAATGCCCCAAAATTCAAAAGTTTTTGAGCACCAAAATGATGCCATAGGTGAAAAATTCCACACATAAGTACAATCATTATAAGTGTGGATAGTTCCACATCTAAGTACCATCTTTGCTTCATGCACAAAATTATTAAAAATACTGTACACAATTACCTTCCGACTATGTGTATAAGATGTATATGAAGCGTAAATGAATTCTGTGTTTAGACTCGGGTCCTATCCCCAAGAGTTCTGATTATACAAATATTCCAAAATCCAAAAAAATCTGAAATTGGAAATACTTCTAGTCTCAACCATTTTGAATAAGGAATACTCAACCTGTAATATAAAGTACCTAGTGATAAAAGAAAAGAAAAAGAGTCTAAGTTCATCCACATGTACTTTTAGATTATATGTAAAAATATTAACACTGTATATACATTAGACAAAAGGATCTCTTAATCTAATATACATGCAAATTAAAAAATGTGACATTATGATTCTTTTTTTAGCTATTAATGAAGCAAAGAGTTTACAAATAAAAACATCCAATGCTGGTGAGTACGGACATTTCCAAAGGCTGTTGCTAATAGTTTAAATATCTATTTTGGAAAGAACGTGGCAACACTTATATAGCAATATGTGAAAATTAAGCCCTTTGTAAATCAGCTTTGGTTGGGGCCGCAACATGATAGGTGATAAAATAATCCCGTTTTATGATGAAGTGTTAGACCATCTGCAGGCACTGCAGAGGAAGAGTCTAAAGTCAACAGAAACTCAATACATCATTTACCTCCTTGCTATATAAACAAAGGCCAAGAATTTAATTAAAAAGTGGAAGGTTTAAGAGAGGTGGTGTTTAGAGAAATATAGGGGTGCTTTGTTCTTACTTCCAGTGTAGTAAGAAGCAATGTAAGGAAACAATTTAGAATCTTTAATGTGATTTCCCTG
Source organism: Papio anubis (assembly GCF_008728515.1). Classification (NCBI taxonomy): domain Eukaryota; kingdom Metazoa; phylum Chordata; class Mammalia; order Primates; family Cercopithecidae; genus Papio; species Papio anubis. Next base: position 150,387,896 of record NC_044981.1, read on the forward strand.
ATTTGAGGGACAATGGAGGGTGAAAGGGTGGTCTCCTGAAGGAGCTTCTCATAAACCTGAGATATCTAAATGGAAAGAATGTGGCTGAAGGGACCTAAAATAGCGCTGTAGAACAACTCTCTCACTGACAGAGTGAGAGGTGTTTGTAAGGCATGTAATGGGAAATTGCTGGAGGGCTTGGTGCAGGGAAGTGAAGTGATCTGACTTACGTTGTTAAAAGCTTACTGGGGCTGAGGAGTGGACTAATGATAATAGTAATTGTAATGGTTAACTTTTTGTGTTCACTGGACTTGGCCATTGAGTGCCCATTTGTCAGACTATTCTGAGTGTGTTCCTGAGGGTGTTTCTGGATGAGATCAACATTTGAATCGATAGACTGAGTAAAGAAGACTGCCCTCCCAAGTATGGGTGGATACCACTTAATCAGTTGAAGATCTGAACAGAACAAAAGGGCTGAGTAAGAGGAAATGCCTGATTTCTCATTGCTTGAGTTGGACCATTAATCTTTTCCTCTCTTGAGATTTTGTATTAGTCCATTTTCATACTGCTATAGATAACTGCCCGCGAGTGGGTAATTTATAAAGGAAAGTGGTTTGACTCACAGTTCTCCACGGCTGGTGAGGTCTTAGAAAACTTACAATCATGGCGGAAGGCAAAGGCGAAGTAAGGCACCTTCTTCACAAGGAAGGAGAAGTGCTGAGCAAAGGGGGAAAGAGCCCCTTATAAAACCATCAGATCTCATGAGAACTCACTCACTATCAGGAGAACAGCATGGCAGAAACTGCCCCTGAGAGGTCACAAAATGCTAGCAGCCCTCGCTCTTCGGCGTCCACTCTGGTGGTACTTGAAGAGCCCTTCAGCCCGCCAGGGCACTGTGGGATCCCCCTCTGGGCTGGCCGAGGCCAGCGCCCGCTCCCTCAGCTTGCAGGGAGGTGTGGAGGGAGAGGCGCAGGAGGGAACTGAGGCTGCGCAAGGCGTTCGCGGGCCAGCGCCAGTTCCCGGAAGGCAAGGGCTGGGTGGGCCCCGCACTCGGAGCTTGCGGCCGGTCCTGCCAGCCCCGGGCAGTGAAGGGCTTAGCACCCGGGCCAGCTGCTGCAGAAGGTGCGATGGGTCCCCAAGCAGTGATTGCCTACGGGGGCTGCTCTCGAATTCTCAAGGGGTCTCAGCTGCCTGGGGGGGTGGGGGGACGGAGTAGGGGGGCAGGACTCGGGACCTGCAGCCCACCATGCCCGAACCCTCCCCACGGTGGGCTCTGGAGGGACTGGAGCATCCCCGACGAGCGCCGCCCCCTGCTCTGAGCCCCGCCCCCTGCTCTGTGGTTCCCTGGTCCCATCCACTAGGTGAAGCCAGCTGGGCTCCTGAGTCTAGTGGGGACTTGGAGAATCTTCATGTCTAGCTAAGGGATTGTAAATACACCAATCAGCACCCCATGTCTAGCTCAAGGTTTGTAAATGCACCAATCAGTACTCTGTATCTAGTTAACCTAGTGGGGACTTGGAGAACTTTTCTGTCTAGCACTCTGTGTCTGGCTAAAGGATTGTAAATGTGCCAATCAGCACTCTGTGTCTAGCTCAGGGTTTGTAAATACACCAATCAGCACCCTGTGTCTAACTCAAGGTTTGTAAACACACCAATCAGTGCTCTGTGTCTAGCTAACCTAGTGGGGACTTGGAGAACTTTTATGTCTAGCTGGAGGACTGTAAATGCACCAATCAGCACCCTGTCAAAACAGTCCAATCAGCTCTCTATAAAATGGACCAATCAGCAGGATGGGGGTGGGGTCAGAAAAGGGAGTGAAAACAGGCTGCCTGAGCCAGCCAGTGATAACCTACTGGGGTTCCCTTCCACACTGTGGAGTCTTTTTTCTTTCCCTCTTTGCAATAAGTCTTACTGTTGCTCACTCTTTGGGTCCACACACCTTTATGAGCTGTAACACTCACTGTGAAGGTCTGCATCTGCGGCTTCACTCCTGAGGCCAGGGAGACCACGAACCCCGCCCCCGCCCCCCGCCGCCCCCCCCCCCCAGGAATGAACAACTCCAGATGGGAGAAACAAACAATTCCAGACGCACTGCCTTAAGAGCTGTAACACCGTGAAGGTCTGCAGGTTCACTCCTGAAGCCAGCAAGACCACGAACCCACCAAAAGGAAGAAACTCCAAACACGTCTGAACATCACAAGGAAGAAACTCGGGATACAACATCTTTAAGAACTGTAACACTCACCACAAGGGTCCACAGCTTCATTCTTGAAGTCAGCAAGACCAAGAACCCACCAATTCTGGACACACCCCCATGATTCAATTGCCTCCGCCTGGTATCTCCCTTGACACGTGTGGATTATGGGGATTACAATTCAAGATGAGACTTGGGTCAGGACACAAAGCCTAGCCGTATCAGACTTGAACTGAAAAATTAGCTCTATATGAGTCTTGAGCCTGCTAGCTTTTAGACTAGAACGACACCATCAGCTCTCCTGGGTCTCCAACTTGCAGACTACAGATTTGGGGACTTCTTATCCCTTGTAATCATGTGAACCATTCCTTTTATTAACACTCTCTCTTCTTGCTTCTGTGTTTCTTGTGAACCTAATATAGTAAAAATAACAATGTTGTTAATATTAACATTGAGTGTTTCTTGTACCAGATGCTATCTAAATGCTTTATATTTAAGTATGTCAATCTATGTAATCTCCACAACAACTCTAATAAAAGTTATTGTGGTCACAATTTTAGAGATAAAGAAACTGACATAACTAATTAGAGATCAGGTCCAAGATTTTCATTTATACAGTCTACTTCCAGCACTCACTCTGTGATCCCCTATACTTCACACTCCAGAGTGACTCCAAACAAAGACTATGGGTGAGTACAATAGTGGAATCAGAGAGACCATTACAAGGATCTTGTCAGTCAGACGAGAAATAACAGTGACTGGGATTAGGTTTGGAGCAGATTTGAAGCATATGTTAGAGGTGCAGTATGAGAGTCAAATGTCGAAAACACCAGTGGATGATGTAGGGGAAAAAAACTTGAGATTTTTTGGAGTTAATTTAATACTCCAACATACTTAAATTCTCCTGCCTTGTACATTGTTTATAATCTATTATAATTTTAACATTTTGTTTTAATACACTTAAATTTTTATGTATTCATTTAAAATTATATCTATGTATAGGTATATATACACACACATATATATTTCGTTTGAAATTACATGCACACATTTTGTTTATGTGGTTTATGTGTATTTTTACTGAGTCTATAGTTAACAAATTCTTAAAAAGGCTGTGCCCTCATGAAAGTTTCAAAGCATGAATTTTAAAAAAATTTCTATCAGGAGTCACCAGCATACAATATAAATGCATAAACCCCATCAGAGCCAAAAAACTTCTGGTAATGTTCTTGAGTGGAACCTTGATTACTGGAAATAAAAGTTGCTTCCAGCTTCTGGGACAGAGAAGATATTAAATGCAGTGGCCTTTGTCAAGACAGAAAGGGGTGTGGAGGAGAAAGACAGAGATAGGAGGATTGGTACAAAGAATCAGGAGTTGTGATTTAAACATTCTACATTTGAAAGGACTTTATGCTTCTAAGCAGAGATCCTGACTAAGTGGTTTCATGTAAGGATCTGGACCTCAAGGGAGGGTACAGTGCTGGAGAGTAAATTTGATGATTATCATGTTATGTATGATATTTAAAGCCAAGACACTAGAAATGAAACTGGGAAGAGTGTTTAAATAAAAAACAGAAGGCAGCTCATAACCAAGTCATTCCATTATCTGAAGCTTGGAAATAGGAGGCAAAAGTAGCAAAGGACAGTGAAAAGGAGTGGATACAAAGGTCAGATAAAAATCAGGAAATACTGGTATTTCAAAAGCCAAGAGAAGAAAGTGTTTCAAGGAGAGAGTTCAGCTGTGGGAAATGCAGCTGAAGGAACAAGTAAGATGAAAGAAAAAAGTGACAAATAGCAAAATGGAGCAGTTAGAGAGCTGTTTTGTCAGAGTGATTGGGAACAAGCTTCGCTGAAGTAGACTAAGGAAAAGCAGACAGGAGGTGGAGGTAGTGACGTTAAGCAAGCATATAAATAATTATAACATTCATGTTACCAGTATTATTTAATGAAAATCCAAATCCTCTTTCATTAAAAATTTTAAGATTTTTCAGTAGGAAAGTCTCAACTGGAACACTGGTGGGTGTGTGTGTGTGCATATGCCTGTGGTGTGTGTGTATGTGTGCATGCATGCGTGTGCCCCTGTGTGGGGTGTGTGTATGTGTGTGTGTGTGAGAGAGAGAGATTCTCCTTTGGCTCACTTGCTATCCCTGTCTGGGGTCTCTGAAACCACCACACGTCCATGAGTCACCAGGAGGACTCAAAGGACTCAGGACTCAGCATATAGTCATACTTGTGGCTATGATTGATTACAGTGAAAGGATGCAAATATTATCAACCAAGAAAAAAGGCACATGGGGCCAAGTCTGGAGGAGACCAGGCACATGTTTCCAATAGTTCTCTTCCAATGGAGTCAGACAGGACATACTTAATTCCTCCATCATCAAATTGTGACAATACATATGAAATATTGCTGATCAGGGAAACTCATTAGAGACTCCGTGTCCAAGGTTTTTACTGGGGGCTGATGACACAGACATCCTCTTCTTAGCACATACCAAAATTCCAGACTCACAGAAGAAAAGTAGGCATTTGACACAAATTACATGTTTGTAAAAAACTATTTCAGCATGGGGAGCCCCTCTTATCAATTACAGAATGGTAGGAATTGTCCCAAAAATATACAATCCTAAATATCAGGCAACAGTCAACCCTACTTTCTAATGATAGCAATCTCAGGTCTGCTATGTTAACTCTTTTCTGTACATCATCAAAAGTTGATTGCATCTTCTCTGTGTCTAACATGATTTTAGCAGTTTTCTGAATTCAGTGCACACCCATCAGAAAGGCTTAACAAGGAGAAAGTTAATGAGTGAGCAAACATTATGTGGTTTCAGCCAGTTTATCCATGAAGTCTGGCAGTCAAGCAGACTCATCCACTCAGTCAAGAAGGAGAGCAATGGCTTTGGCTTTCAAAAAAACTGGTAAGGGCATAAGGAGACCATAACTTAAAACAAATGGAATATCAAATGATAACATTATTATACAACAGTGCTTAACAAGTCTTTCTAGCTCCTGAAACCTTTTATCTGATATTCAAATTATTATATCTGGATACTAACATTTACCAATTGTTGGAAACAATGCCAGACAACACCCAGAAGATGGAAGGTCAAAAGCAAAATGTTGAGGTATCAGTCACTCTAACAGACCTACCCTGTTCAAGACCAACTCTGGTTTCTGATAGTCTATTCTAGGTATCTGTCGCTGCATATGAAAAAATCCAACAACCCAGTGACTTAAAGCAATAACTCTTTTATCTCAGAATTTGTGTGCATTAGAACTTTCGGCAGGAGTTAGCTGAGTGATTCCTGTGTTGTTTATGAGTATCCCTTTGTAGTTTTCAACTTATTTAGGGATAGCCTGGAGGGCACAAGATGTCTTTACTCATATGACTAGCATCTTGATGGTGATGGCTAAAACACCAAACTCAGCTAAGAATATTAACCAGAGCATCTGCACATGACCTCCTTAGGTGGTTGGTCTCAGGGTACTTGGACTTCTTACCTGCAGGTCCAGACTCCCAGAGAGAACTTCCAAGACCAAGGTGGAAGCTTCAAGACTTTTTCTAACATAGCCACAGAAGTTCCAGAACATTATCATTGCTACATTCTATCAGTCAAAGAACTCGTTGAAGCCAGCTAAGATTCAAGGAAGGGGCAATTAGACTTTACTTCCTGATGGGAAGGGCAGCAAACAATTTGTAGCCATGTTTAGTCTACCACATTTACTATTTCCAAATTTCTCCTCTATTATTGTGAACCATGGTTGTCTCTTGCCCTGTTTTTATTCTTATTTCATACATTAAAAGGCAGGGCACTATTTTTCAAAGGAAGGATACACTCCAATTCTCTAAGAAGTTGCTAGAAGACTATATTAATTAGTTTTTCCTTCACACCCATAAAACATCGATGTTTATTTTGAAAAGCAAAGGACCTCCAAGAACTTCTCTCAGATCTATATATGTGAAATAATAATAAATTTATGATATGTAAATAATTATGTAGGATGTATCTAGGTCTGTTCTCTAAATAGAATGGAGAATTATTTTTTACCATAATAGCCTAGGGTTTAATTTAGTATAGGGTAACATGATAGGACAGGAAAAAACAAAATTCCTATAAGGGAAATGACATTGGCAAAAAGGTTTGAGGAAGGTGTTTAAAGTGATTCCAAATGTGAAAGCACACTCAGTAGTCATAATAAATGACTACGTACAACCACAGAGCCATTAGTGGCTAGTTGGGATTTTTGTTTTAGGACTGGGATACCATGAATTAATTTGTATACATATATTAAATATCTTTTTCATATTAAAAGTCACAATTTTCTTCTTCCTACTATTAATAATTATCCTGTTAAACCATTCACAAGCTAAAATGATAACTAGTTTTCAACTAGAAAGGACTTCTCTATTTCCAAAGGCAAAACGAAGTAAAGAACATTCTTTTTCCATATCATTAGCAAAGGAGAAGTCTATCTACAAACAGTCTATATTATATACAAGATAATATCACAAAGTGTGCATTTGAGTTTTAAACATCATCCAAATTTTCTTTATATAGGTACCAATTTAGTAATTACTTTAGTAATTGCTGTATCCAAGCAACTAATAATGGACTGCATTTCTCAATGCAAATATACCTCAGAGGAAGAAAAGAGACATTTTGCCTTCTTAAGGGGAAATTGGCGTCTTGTCTCTCTTCCTCTTGGAATAAAACTGGCAATGAAGATGGAGACAGTGAGTGTACTTAAGGCACAGCCCTCTCAATATGGGACTAACTTGAGCCTTTTCATTTTCAACTCTCAGCCAAGACTAAGATGAATCTTAATTCTGAGTTTTATTTCAAGAACATTATGTATTGGCCCAGATGAAAAAGTGGTGAGATTTTTAACTTTTGAACTAAACTTTAACAGCTGCCATAGAAAACGTTCTTCTCTTAAACTAGTCACCGGAAAGGCTGTTAGGCAGTTACCTCACCTGTGTATGAGTATTCATTATCAAGTCGACAGAGAAATCAGTGGTTGATCTGATTTCATCTTTTCTGGATCTGGAAAACACTGCAATGAAATCTTTATTCGTGCCACCTTGCTCCAGAGCTACCTCAGGACCACGGTTCCAGATGGCCAGGTGGGGTCCACCCCCAAGGCCTCTGCTTGTCAGAGCCAGATCTGTACCCCAGCCCCCAAGCCCAGAGCCTTGTGGTTGGAGTCAAGTTACTCTAGGTGCCAGAGGCATCTGTCATTGTGATAAAGTGGCCCCTCTCACATCTACCTGACAGCCTCCTGCCTTCAGCAAGGTCTTTACATAACTCTGAGTGGAGTGAAAATTAAGATAAATACAAAAGGAAGAAAAGAAGCCTTTAAACTTGATTTTTAGTTTAGATTTTTATATTTTAAAAATTCACTCCTGACCACACACCATTCCCCTGATTTGGAGTTAATGACCCGATTCATGAGAACTCTGGCCTTTTTCAGTTGAATCCATAAGCCTCAGAGATAATGAAATGAGAAATGTGTCTTAACATTTAAGGGACAACAGGATTTCTCAGTTATTTTCTGTAGGTTGAAATCTACAGTGAAGACTCATGATCTTGTTTTAGTGATGTTAGAGATTGGCTTTGTAGAGGTGCCAGGTTTTAGCAAATTGAAAATAAAATAAAACAGGATGCCCAATTAAATTTGAATTTTTGGTAAACCAGGAATTTTTTAGTATAAACACATACTTTGCAATACTTTGGAGATACTAATACTAAAAAAAAAAAAATCACTGTTTCATAGAAATTTAAACTTTACTGAGTGTCCTGTATTTTATCTGGTAACCCTCATTTTACAAGTCTTTAAATAAGTGTTGCATTTCTACAATTGAACTTAGAAATCTCTTTTGAATTAAATAGAACAATAATATCTAAATGGAGGAAACTTTTTAAAAGAAGAAATGCCATGTCACAGAAATCCTTATAAATACCCTAAAATCATTAAACATCCTATTATTTTGATTCCCCTTTCTCCCCTCGATCAATAACTACAGGGTTGGTTGAAATGTAAATGGTAGTTCAGTGGCCTGAGTATTTTATAACTTAGTCAAGGCATGAAACCGTAAATTAGGAAGAAATGACTCCCTGTTGTATGAAACAAATCTATTTTACTGGTATCATTGTTTATTGTAAATTAACAGAAGGATGCTGAGAAAACAAGGCAAGTGATAGAGAACGCAGAAGACCTGTGGGTTGTTGGGCACTGTTTTTATACACATCAGTGATGATAAAAGTCAGATGTAGCATTTATTCACTGAAACTCAATTTCAGTATTGTCACAGAATACTAAGAGACCAATCCTAACTGAACTCCATTATCTGTAATACCTTACATTAAAATGCATGCTTTGCTTCTTATGATGAATGGTTAACTGAACCAACAGTGGGCTACTGTATGCTTTGTGTTATATGTGTGTGTGTGTATGTATGTTTGTATATATGTATAAATGTGTGTATATGTATACATACAGGAACATATATATGTACTCACATATACACTCATAACACAGTTACCTCCCAGACCAAGAATGGCAGCATTTTATCATAAATTTAATTTATGGACCTATATTTAATATTGATAAATGCAACAGGAAAAATAAAATAACTATTATATATATAAGGCAGCTGCAAGTTTTTGTATGTCAGTCCTTCAAAAATGTATATATCAATTAGCATTTTAGTGTTTTCTCTGTTTAAGTGATTAATCTATTAACCTACAAAATTTAAAGTTGTTGGTGCTTCTTCTTTCCTTCCTTTTCCTTTCCTATTTTACAGGGTATTGCTTTTCTCCCTTCTACCAAACTTATTCATTTCTTGGAGAAAATAAACCCCATTTTAAGAAAAACAACCACAAGTGTTTTTTTCAGGGCATATGTTATTGTGAAAATGGTCAAGGTAATTCATCTGAAGCAAATGCATTCACACTATTGGAATAGGTTTATTAAAAGAAAGAGACATTAAACAAATTGATAGTATTAATGATATTGTAAGAAAAACGTTAACCTACCTAAAAGAATATATAAGCTCAGAAACAACCACTTGAAAGCAACAAGAGCAACAACACTACTATTATTGAGTCTTCAGAGGTCTAGTACAACATTAAGTAAATTTGCATTCTTATTATGAAATTAAATTAATAAATCCAATTTACTTTGAGAATATTCTATAATTTTAACTTTATGAACTCAATCTGGCTATTGCTGCTACTAGAATGAATTAGTGAAATTTTGATTTTGTGTGTGCGTGTGTGTGTATGTGTATGCACAGTATCGTTTCATGTGTATCAATTACAAAGGTTATTGTAGTCCTATTTGTATGTATGACCGAAGGGACTTGTGTACCAGTATTCTTTTCATTGTTAATAACAATGAAGTTCATCATCTTTGTTTTTTAGGAAGTAGTTAAATAGTAGGTATTAAATGTACTTCTTTGCATTTAAAAGGATCCATGCACTTATGTCTGCTACTTTCACCTCATAGCAGTGAGGTAAGAAGGTATTTCATATACAGTGAGTCTTATGAAAAAATGCTATAGGTAAGTAGGTGTTGCCTTGAGTATTATGGTTTTAGAAAAAAACACAATTAAAGCAGTAGAGGAGTATGAGAGGAGATAATATTTAACTAAGTGATAATTTATTTTGTTGAAAACCCAAAACCCCATTAGAGATTTCCACAAAGTTTCACACTCCTAATGATTCTAACTTTTCACACTGAGGGAAAAAGCTCTTGTTTAGGAATTTGACAATAGAGCATTGAAAGGTCATTTGTCAGCAGGGTCACTAAGTTGCAGAACTTGTTAGGAAAGCTTTATGCTGCTTAGCCACACATTGTTGCTGTCTCCAATCCCAGGGGCAGAAAGCAAGAACAATTAGGCAAATTCTGGTTTAGCTGAGAATGACCCTTTTCAATATTTTGAAGCACACATAAGTGCCTGTCAAAGGGTATCAACAGAATCTGTATTTAAAGATAAGAAAAAATGCTTCTGGCAATCCCTACATCCTTACAACTTAGATTTAAGACCAATTCACCCATATTTTGCCAGGGGAAAGGTTACTGAAGGAGGTTGCAGATTAATGTTGGAAAGCCCAACATTCATCTACACGATATGCACGTCTCTGCATTTACTCTACCCTGTGTATCCTCCTCATTTCATAAAAGTTACAGATCAGAAATATGCCAATTCACAACTGAGCTCATTATAGCTCATTCATATGTTTTAATATATTTCCACTGAAACCTTAAAATCAAAATTAAGTTGCAAAGAATCATCTCTAAAAGTAATTCTTCCTTTATTTTATTTTCACTTTGGATTGTAAAATATTTTATGTAAGCATGAGAGAGTGTGCATATGCACATACAGTGTGTGCCTGCAGTGTACACATACACATGAACATATGCATATAAAATCAAATTTTTGTAATAACTTTCAAATGAAGAGATAATCAGATGTGTGTAGCATCTCTCTAATTCTTTAGGAAGCCAATCTTAATTTTCAGATACAATTTGGAAATATATAATAATTAAGAGTACAAAAGAAAAGGGATCCTGATAGAGAGAGAGGAAGGGTTATTGACATATGTAGAGGGGTCCCTCAAGTCTTCAACTGTGTGTCTGAACACATGTGGAATGAAACTCACTGAGACTGGGAAGGTGAAAGGGACACCAGGAAACAGGCTGAATAATTCCCTAGGTTCACAGATCTGAAAACATTTTGCATTCCAATCAGTCAGAAGGGATGAATCTCATAATATACTCATAGAGTATTGTGTAGAGTCTAAAAAGGGTTTACTCTAGTCATGGGCTAAAAGAACAAAAGACTAAAAACTGCTTTGGGTTAACTTTAGCAAAGCTTAAAAGAAAACTTTGAAAGAATCAACTTGATCCCAAATAGCTCAACTTAATGCTAAGTAAAACTCAATACTCTTTAAAGGCATACAACAAAATCCAGTAACCTACAACATGAAATGTGTTAGATAGAACATACAATCAAAAATTTTGAGTAATATAAAGAAGTAAGAAAATATGACATGTGGAATATAATAATATCAATAAACATAAACAGAACTAGCAATGAAGGGGATCATTAGAAGAGACTATAAAACAAAAATTGAAAATACTATAAATAAGCTCAGGATTATAAAAGAAAATTTACACATGATAAAGAGGGAAACAGATTTTTGTTTAAGTGGAACTACTAACAGTTGAAAAATATAATATTGGAAATAAAAATACACTGGAGAGGATCAACACAGATTAAAGAAAAGAAGAAAAAAGATATAGAAGAAAAGATTAGTTAATGAACGCATATCAATAGAAACAAAGCACAATGTAGTTTAGAGCAAAAACACATTGAAAAAAATATACAGATTATCAGCAACTTGTGGAGCAATATTAAGCCAACAAATGTGGAATTGGAACCCCAAAAGCGTAGAGAATGATTGGCAAATGGGGAAGGTGTGAGGAGACTGTTTAAGAAGATTGAAAAAATAGTGGTTGAAATGTATCCAGAAGTGATAACGAATATAAACCTTCAGATCCTTAGGATCTCAAAAGACTCCAAGAAAAATGAACATATGAGTATACCACAGTGCATTAAAATTACTTTCTAAAAACTATGGCAAATAGAAAATCTTAAAAGCTGCTGGAGAAAAACACATGATATAGAGAAAACCAAAGAAATGATGATAACATCAGAAATGATATCAAATCCACACAACTTTGTCAGAAACTATGCAGAAACTTTGTCAGAAACTTCCACAAGATAAGAAATGGTGCCATTTCTTTAATAGGATAAAACAATCTGCCAACCTTCAATTCTATACCTAGTGAAAATATTTTTTTCCATAAATGAGGCAAAATGAAGACTTTTAACACCAAAATAAAAAAGAAAAAAGGTGAGGAACTTTATTGCCATCAGACCCTCTACAGAAAGAAGGAAAATGATGCCAGATGGGAATCTGAATCTTCCCAAAAGAGTGAGCAGTGCCAGATGGCTGACTGTTTAAGGCAAAAATAATAACAGCATATTGAGAGGTTTATATCATATGTAGACTTAATATGTATGGCTATATTAGCATCAAGTCAGGGAGTGTAGAAATGGAAGTTATATAAATGCTATTTGAAGCGATATGTTAAAGTGGTAATGACAAGTTAAAGATGCATAGTTGCAAAACCTATAGAGACAACTAAAATATAAAACAAAGCGATATTTGTTAAAAAGCCTATAGTGGAGACAAAATATCATAAAACAACGGTTAATCCCTAAGAAAGCAGGAAAAGAGTAAAAAGTGACTAAAAAATAATAAATGTAAGATAGTATGTTTAAAATTAAATATATCAATAATCACATTAAATTTAAATGTCTTAAGCATTCTAATTAAAATAGAGAAATTGTTGGACTGAATACAAGAGATTTAACTGTATGTTGTCTACATGAATCTCAAGTTAAGAGTACAGATTTAAATAAGTTAATATTTTAAAAATGCAGAAATATATACAATGCAAAATATCATTTGGATAAATCCTTGAGGAGATGGATACCCTGCTCTCCATGATCCCTTATTTCCCACTGCATTCCTGTATCAAAATATCTCATGTACCTCATAAATATATTCACCTACTATGTACCCACAAATTTTTTTAAAGCTTCAGAATAAAGAATATTACCAGTGTAAAGGGAATCATCTCACAATACTCAGTGAGTTGATTCACCAAGACATAAAAACCCTAAATACGCCTGCACCTAATAGTATAATTTTAAAATAAATGAAACAAAAACAGAAAGAACTAAAAGAGACATAGGCAAATTCACAATATTTTTTGAGATGGAGTCTTGCTCTGTCACCCAGGCTGTAGTGCAATGGTGCGATATCGGCTCACTGCAACCTCTGCCTCCCGGGTTTCAAGTGATTTTCCTGCCTCAGCCTCCTGAGTAGCTGAGGTTACAAGCCCATGCCACCACACCAGGCTAATTTTTGTATTTCTAGTAGAGACAAGTTTCGCCATGTTGGCCAGGCTGGTCTCAAACTCCTGACCTCAGGTGATCCGCCCACCTTGGCCTCCCAAAATGCTGGAATTACAGGCATGAGCCAGTGCGCCCCATCCAAAATCATAATTACGGTTGAAGATTTCAGCTTGTTCTCAGCAATGATAAAAGTAATAGAAAAACTAGACAAAAAAATTCAATAAAAGTGCAGAATAGTTTAACAACACTCTTAACTAATTTTATCTAATCAGCACACAGAACACTCTACCCAACAACAAAAAAAACACATACTTTCTAATTACACAGAAGATTCACCAAGATATACTATATTTTGGTTTATAAAGCAAATCTGAATAAGTTAAATCCTATTAAAATCATATATGTGATATTATCTGGCCATAATCAAATTCAATTAGAAATTAATAAGAAAAATATATTTGTATCAATTTTTAAATACACAACTAAATCATAGATTGAAATGGCTATCACAATACAAATTAGAAAATATTTGGAATGACATGAAAATAAAAATATCAAATGTGTTTTTCACACAAAGAACAGTGGTTAGAGGGAAATTAATAGTATCATAGCTTATATTAGAAAAGAAACATATCAAATAGATGTTGTAAAGTTATACATAAGAAACTGAAAAAAGTAGAGAAAATTATTCACAAAATAAGTGGAAGAAGATAAATAATAAAGAAAAGAATACAAGTTAATAAAATAGAAAGCAGAAAAGCAATAGAAAAAAGTTGCCGAAGGCAAAAGTTAGTTCTTAGAAAATGTCAATAAAATTAATAAATATCTAGTCAGACTGATTAAGAAAAAAGAACACAAATTAGCAGTATCAGGAAAGAACAGAAAAGCTCACAAATAATAAATGTCATAGACATCTTTATGCCTCAAAACTTGAAAACGTAGATGAAGTGGACAAAAACCTTATGAAACATAAATTAGAAGTTCACTGAGGAAAAAAAAGTAATGTGAAAAAGCTATATGTATAAGGAAATTGAACTCTTATTTAGAAGCCTTCCTACAAAGAAAATTCCAAGTTTGAGGTAATACAATGATGAGAGTGTTTTCAATAGTCAGACCACTGGAACTTATATGCCACAAAAAGGGGGCGGGGGACAACATGAATTATGGCTCTTATTTCACATTATATATAAATATTAACTTTAATGTACCATACGTTTAAAATTTCTAGAACAAAAAGAGCAGAGTGTCTTTCTGTCTTAAGGTTTCATAAATATTTCTTAAATAGGCTACAAAAACAAAAACCATAAAAGAAATATAATTATCAAATTAGATTTCATAAATTTTGTTTAAATGCTTTTCAAAATACTCCATTAAGAAAATGACATGGCATCCGATGTATTGGAAGAAAATAATTGCACATTATGTATCTGACAAAGAACTTGTATTCAGAACACAAAGGATTCTTAAATCTCAATATTAGGAAACTAATGAGCTTGTTAAAAATGGGCATAAATTTGAACAAATACTTTAGAAAATAAGATATGTGAGTGGCATATAAGTATATAACAATGTTCAATATTATTTGTTATTACAGAATGTAAATTAAAATTGCAATGAGATACTACTACATATACAATAGAAAGGTTAAAATTAACTGTAACGACATTGCTAATTGTTGGCAAGGGTATTAGGGTTCTTCAGAGAAACAAAACCAAAAGGAAAATATATAGACATGTAGAAAAAGATTTATTGTGAGGGATTGGCTCATGAGATTGTGGAGGGTAAGAAGTCCCATCATATGTCATCTGCAAACTAGAGACTAAGAAAGCCGGTAATGTAGTTTCAGTCCAAACCTGAAGGCCTGAGAACCAGGAAAGCCAATGGTCCAAGTGCAGGTGTGAGTCCAAAGGCCCAAGAATTAGGAGCACTGATGACCATGGGCAGGAAACCATGGAAGTTCCAGCTCAAGAAGAGACAGCCAATTCATCCTTCCTCTGTCTTTTCGTTCTATCCAGGCCCTTAAAAGGTTGGATGGTGCCAACCCATATTGATAAGGTAATCTTTATTTAGTCTATCAATTCAAATGCTAATATCTCTCAGGAACGCCCTCACAGACACACTTAGGATTAAATTCTTGCCAGCTATGTGGGCATCCCTTAGCCCAGTCAAGTTGTCACGTAAAATTAATCATGATAGCAAAGATACGGAACAACTCAAACACACTAGTGTTAGTGTGAGTGCAAAATGGTACAGACCTTTTGGAAAATACTTTGGCAGGTATTTTTTTAATATGCAGAGATAAATATACATTTATCATATGATCTAGTCATTCCACTTCTAGATATTCTCAAGAAAAATGAAACATACGGTCATAGAAAATTGTTTGTGAATGTTCATAACAGCTGTAGTCACAGAAGCCCCAAACTGGAACTAGACAAAGTGTCCACTTACTTGTGAATGAATAAACAAACTCAAACAATAGAATACTACTCAGCAATAAAAAAGAATGAACTACTGAAACACACAACAACATTGGTATATTTCAAAAGCACTTTGGTGAGTGAAAAAAAATCAGACACAAAATACTACATGCTGTATGATTTCATTTTATGAAATTCAGGAAGCCAAAACTATAATGATGGAAAGTAGATGAGAGGCCAAGGGTGAGGTAAGGGGAAGATAGCCAGAAACACTTTTTAGACGATGGAAATTTGCGAAACAATGATTTAGGTGATAGTTATTTGACTACATAAATTTACCGACATCTACTTGCATACTTTAATGACGAATTTTGCTATTTATATATCATATTTTACCACAGTTGTTTTTTAAAAAACATGCTATTGTTCATTACATCTAAATATTTTTAAATAATTAAAATGTCTTCAAAGAAAAGCAGTCTTTAGATATATTTAGCTTTTTCATCCAGAATAAAGTGATAATAGTTCCTCTCTGAAATTTCACTAAAGTTTACAGTCCCATGAAGTACAATACTATTACAAAATTTTGGTTTATGCATCTTCTTACTTGATAAGTAAGGTTGTCATCTTCTTACTTGATAAGTCAAACATAACTGCCCAAAAGCAGATATATTTCACATTGAAATAAGAAACACTCAGAAAGTGGGAAGTTTTTGTTTTAGTAACACATTTTTTCGAATTTGAGATTATCTCTGGAGGCAGTAGTATAGTCCGAGGCAGTTATGAAAACACTGCCTGCATGTTAAAAGCTGATTGAGTGGTAAAAGCTACAGACCGAAATGAACCAAAGATGCTCAAAACCTCCTGAGAGGGATTATATCACTAGGGCACATACATCTAGGTGATAGGGTGGAAAGCTCCTGCTTCATACCTATATAATAAATTATTTTATATCAGAGCTATGTTATCAGTTGGTCATTTGTAGTAAGCTCTCTGAAGAACATAGAAAGCTTCCTTTATAAATCAGAAATCCAATACAGTAGTTGTTTCTTCAGTGAAAATTGCATGGAAGTGGAATTTTACATGTTCGTAAATGGGAAAGCAAGTAAAGAAGTGCAGAAAAAGAAAATTCAGTTAAACCTACATTTCAAAGATCAAACATTTGGTAGATTCCATCCTCCAGGATTTCTTAGCAGAAAGAATATAGAGAAAAGAAGCCATTAAATAACAGGGTTTTTCAAAAGTCTCTATATTAAAGCTTTGTACTTCATTCTTTAGGTCTTTTGCATGAAAAACACATGGAGAAATGAGCAGCATGTCAGCTTTTGGAAAAACACAATCTCTGCTGGATTTCTAGTTCTGCTACTTCTTATTTATAACATTTGAAAATGTATTATGAATTTCATTCAATTTACTTGTCTGTAAGACTGGAGAAAAAAATCCTACTTTTCAGTGCTGTTGAGATGAACATTGATAGTATATGGTGGCATTTAAGATGACTAGATATTATGTGCTTCTTATTTAATCTTGATACTTGTTTAGTCATATCTCCACCCATCACATATTAGAAGAAGCAAGTAAGAGAAAAAGTATATACAGAAAAAGGAAAAGATCAAATAAGATCTGTATAATGACATCATAAAAGAAATGATAATCAATCAAGGATAAAAAGTATAATTAAGCTGTCATATTTCACGCATGTCCAAAACTGTTTTATATCATGTATGTCCAAAATCATGGCAAAATAGAATGTATTGAAAAAGATACATTTTTTTTATTCTCTGCTTGGTCAGGTATACAGTTTGTATCAGAATGTGGCAGAAACTGATTGAGACTGACACTCATGTTCCCACTTAAATTATCACTGAACAGTCAGGAAAATCAAAAGCAACTCAACAATCAGCAACACCACTGTGAAAAAAAGAAAGAAAAGGAACTTCAAACACCAGAGGTTAACCATAATTCAACCACTTACATCATGAATTGAGAAGGATGTTTTGAAGGACACAACATATGCGCCAATATCTGAACTGGAACAAAGAAATTGTAAATACATAGCAAGCAAGTGCAGAGGAAAAATAAGGAGGAAGAGAAGAGGGAGAAGAGAAAAAGAAAGAAAATTATCTGGAATGAGATGTTATTTCAGTTCTTTCATCTTTTCAAAAAACAGGTAGTTCATATTCTTATAATGTTATACAGAATAGAACGGTATAAGCATCTTCTTTTAAACCTATTCTATCTCTATCCCGGATACCCTCCCTGACAAAAATTTTTCCTTTACAGCATTTACATTCACTTTGGAATACAATTTGGACAGTGTCTTACAAGGCTAAACATTGCCTTAGCATACATTCTGCCAATTATGCTCCTAGGTATCTATCCAACTGGTTTGAAACTAGTGATCACACAAAATAATGCATGCAAAAGATTACAGTATCTTTATAATCACTAAAAACTGAAAAGAGGCAAGATGTTCTTCAATTGATGAAAGAATAAACAAAGAGTGCTACATCCATACTATTCAATAACAAAAAGGAATGGACTATCAAGCCACACAAAAACATCGATAAATGTTAAGTGCACATTGCTTAGTGAAATTTTGAAAAGGAAATACACTGCGTGATTCATTTACCTGACATCTTGGAAAATACAAAACTTTAGAGACACAAAGCAAATCAGTGTTTAGGGAGTTTAGGGAGTAGGGGAGAATTGGATAGGTAAAACACAGGAGATTTGTTGAGAGCTGAGAAACTATTTGGTTTGAAAATGTCAGGGTGGATACTTAACACTCTGCATTTATGACACCCAGAGTCCTTTACTGCACAAAGGATAAACCTACATTTATTCAAATTTTTAAAATTTATTTCAGAGGTCAGGAAGTTTCAGGCTGGAATATAAACTCTGAGAAAGAATCTAACTATTACAAATGTATAAAATATCCTCACTAAAGGATGCTGTCCTAAGTAATTTTGGAAATGAGTAGTCTGTAAGATTAAAGACAAAAGCAACTATCCATAAGCTCTGTTCTCTAGTTGATCAAGTTATTTTCCATGGGAGTACAGGTTAAACGTTCTGATTATGCTATACACATATGAATTGAGATGCAGCTATACACATATGAATTCCATATGCTGGAATCAAACAAGTAAATTAATGGAAGTCAGGTTTATCACTGTTGAAGTAGGAGGTTACAGAAAAGCAAGAGGACAAAGTTAAAATGATCTATGTAATAATGATTACAGTTGGAGATGTGAGCATGAACTCATGTTTAGCTTAATATAAATATAGAAGGTTATATACAGAAAATGTTTATAGATATGTGTATATAATTGGATCAGTATATACATATTTCCTTGCTTTGTCAGTTGAGAGGGCTGAAAAGCAACAACACCCCAATATTAACGAGCACACATAGCACTCAGATGTTGGTTTCTAATACAATTCTTCAGAAAAAGAACCAGGTTCCTCAGAGAAATGTCTTACTCTACAACTGAGGCAAGAAATATACAAGATGAGCCTGTAGCATCTTACAGTGCCAGAAAGTAAGCAAATGCTAAAACAAATAAATACAATGATGAGTGTATGTCAAAGAAACTTGAGACAACTGAAAAAGCTCCCATGAATAAAATTATAATTTGAGCAAGAAAAATGTATATAGTATTGAATTATAATACAATATATAAAATAAATACCATGAGTTCATACTGATATGAACAAACTACAAACAAGTACATAAATCAATGGTATAGAATGAATAAATTACCCATGCAGAAGAATTCCAAATAATTTATGTAAGTACTCTTCTTTCCAGGAAGTGAAGCAAAACTTCCTCAATATGGACTGCTGACAATGACTTCCTTCCAAAAAGGAGACTATAGAAACAGAGAAAAATTACTAGCTTTACACTGAAGAGACCTAACAAACTCTTCCCTCCACCAGATGGTTAAAGTTGACATCGACAGCAATAAGTCATGTTGCTAGCAATGTACTTTTAATATGAAGTGATGGGAAAGTAAATTTAATTCTGTAATATGTGATATTCCTCCCCCAAACCCATAAAACAGTCAAATCATAAAAAGCAAACAAAAAAAATCAAATAAACCCAGTGAAGAGATGTTCTACAAAATACCTAACCAGTACTCTTCAAAAGTATCAAGGCCAACAAAAGCAAGAAATAACTGAGAAACTGCCATGGCCAAGAGAAGCCAGAGGAGAAATGATGATGAAATGTCATTTGGTATGCTGAATGGGATGTTAGAACAGAAATACTGAAAGTACATTAGGTTAAAATTAAGGAGATATAGATTAAGTATGGATTTCAGTTAATCATAATGTGTTTATATTGGTTTATTAGCAGTGACTAATATACCATACTAATGTAAGATGTTAACAATAGGGGAAACAGTGTTGGGTGTATGAGAAATCTCTGTATAATTTTTGTTAACTTCTCTGTCTAAAACTAGAATTAAAACTATTCTAAAATAAAAAGCTTATTAAAAATTAGAGAAGTGCCTACTTGATGAATATAGATGTAGAAATCTTGAATATTTGTGTTTTTAATAAAACAGTGCTTCAACAGACTATTTCACCTAAACAAGGCAGTTTTATTCTGGTCATTAGAACAGAGGCACAGTGCAGCACATTAATTATTCCCAGGAACCTGGCCTTTCTTTTTCCCAGTTCTGCTACCTTGGCCAAGTTTTTAATTAGTAAATCATCTCAGAGTCTGTAAAACTGACACAATAACAACCTTTCAGGATTAATGAGATAATGTGAGTAAGCTTCTTAGTACTATTCTGCTACATATTTAACACTAAATCTATGGTAGATTTGTACTATTATTTAATTGTTATTTACTATTGTTAAAAACATCACTTTGAGAGGCCGAGGTGGGCAGATCACGAGGTCAGCAGCTCAAGACCATCCTGGCTAACACGGTGACACCCCGTCTCTACTAAAAATACAAAAAATTAGCCGATCATGGTGGCAGGTGCCTGGAGTCCCAGCTACTCAGGAGACTGAGGCAGGATAACGGTGTGAACCCGGGAGGCAGAGCTTGCAGTGAGCCAAGATCACGCCACTGCACTCCAACCTGGGAGACAGAACGAGAATCTGTCTCAAAAAAAAAAAAAAAAAATATATATATATATATATATATATATATATAAAATTTAAAATGTGTTAAAATTGTGTTAAAATCACAAAGGCTAAATACAAGATAAAGGATCTTCCCTCAGAATAATAGAATCATTCAATAAACGTTATATTACTATACATAGCACAGTTATATTTGAGATATCAAAACTTAGTATATTAACATTTGACCTATTGTACATTATACTAGACACAAAATATGCAACAATGAAATGAGAATGTTTTAATCAACCTAAAATCTGATCATTTCTATACTTATAGGCATCATTGAGAAAGAATTACCCCTTATTTAAAAAAAAAATACCTTCAATGATTTTCTAAAAGTCCTTGGCTAATTTCAACATGCAAGAGCTAATTATATTTCTGTTATTATCTCACAGATAGCATCTTCGGGAGTTTTAGGAAGAATGGTCTACTTTACATTAAAACTATGCAAGACAGGGAAAGGAATACAGATTAAAAGGCAAATTATAATCATTTTCATATCATAACTAAAACTCTGAAAGTGCTTACATTCTGCTAAACTTTGTTCTAAGAGATTTACATATATTAACTTAATTTGTTTAAGATTGGACTTACATGGTCTTAGAAGAGAAGTACCTGTACAGATCATGATGCCAAGCTATCTCATTTTATATATAAGAAATATTCATCCAAGCTAAGCTAAGTTCTTCAGATCACACAGCTCCTTAGCAAAGTCAAGGCTAGATGAGCTTCCTTATCTGATCTCTACCCATTACATCTCACTTTCACTAATTTTAAAAGAATATTAAGTGTCAATTTGATTGGATTGAAGGACACGAAGTATTGTTTCAGGTCTATCTGGGTGTTTCTGGGTGTTGCCAGAAGAGACTGACATTTGAGTCAGTTGACTGGGAGAGGAAGATTCACCCTCAGGAAGACCCACTCACAATGTGGGTGGGCACAATCCAGTTGGCTCCATCTTTCTCCCATGCTGGATGTTTCCTGCCCCGAATGTCAGACTTCAAGTTATTTGACTTTTGGACTCTTGGACTTATACCAGTGGTTTGCCAGGGGCTCATGGGGCCTTTGGTCACAGACTGAAGGCTGCACTGTTGGCTTCCCTACTTTTGAGGTTTAGGACTGAGCTACTACTGCCTTCCTAGCTCCTCAACTTGTAGAAGGCCGATCATGGGAATTCACCTTGTGATTGTGTGAGTCAATTCTCTGTATATATGTCATATATAACAATAGAATACTAATAGACATATATGCTATTAGTCTGTCCCTCTAGAAACCCTGACTACTATATCTGTCAACTCACTCTCATAAAACTTATCTATAAAATTTTACATGTTCACTGTTTTTCAAAGCAAAAGCAACTAAAACATAGCCCAATGGATATAGGACCTGCTTTGTATCATGTCCTCAGCAGCCACATAGTTCTGAATAAGTAGTTTGTGAATACATATTTCTTGGCTGAATAAGTTCATTATCAATTTTCACGTCTGTCCTTGTGATGGTTTCATACATCCCAAGAAGACTGTCTGTGGTTTATACTTCAGAATGTCACTCAGATATAGTTGGAGAATCAAGTCTCTTTGATGGTTAAGAATTGATCAATGCCAGACCAGTCTTCATGAAGTCCCATCTTCCCAGTACTATAATGAACCACATTAGAAATTACAGGCCTAAAAACTATTCCTTTCCCATTAATAAAATAAAGAATAAATTCTGCACTTGAGCTATGTAAAGTCTCCAATGAGGGATCTGAGGGAAAAGGAATAGAAAGTAGCAGCATCAGTCAAACCTGAGCACGGGTTTTCTTTATACTAAGCTGATAATCAAGGAACAACACCAGTCTCCACATCATTAGATGCAGCCAGAGTCTATCCCAACTCCCTAATTCTGCTAGCCCTCGATGTTTCCCTTTGTGCAGCAATAACAGTGCTTTTTAGAACCTCATTATTGATATGCATTGAAGATGCTTCCTTAAATCACTAAAATACAGTTAGGAAAAAAATAAAAATTTAAAATTGACCCCCCCACACACACACAAACACACATACTATGCTGTTTAGAAGACAACTAAAATCTAAATAAATTCGAAGAGATTTAAAATGTCTCACCTCTTGGAAATAGTTGAGTAGAGTTAGAACACAGGATAGTAAAATGACTTAAACACTCTATTTACTAAGAGCACACACACAAGTTCTGGAAAACTACATTCACACAAAGAATTAAGCCTGTTTATTTTGCAAGGCTATGCATTTGTTCCTTTACAATTTCTTGTAAAAAGTATCCAATTATTTTATTTTTCTTTATCAAGTAAAAATTTTTGACTCTTTATGATGAAATGTGTGATATAAGGCACAGAGATCCATACAGAGGGTTTTAGGAGACATACTCTCCTAAGAAAATGAAGGGAGGGGCTCTGGTCTTTAGTTCATCATTTTTGATGCTGAGATCATCTTTGTCCAAGTCCATGTTGTCCATTCTAAGGCATGGTGGTCTGTTGCTCACAACCTGCAATCCCTGCTGTATATCTCAGCAAAGACTCCCAACACTTGAGTTTAAGCTCCTCCTCTCAGTGTTGAGGCACAACTTTTCCTCTCTTGAATAAACCAACTCCTATTCTCTAAAAGCTGGGAAAACAGATGTGTCTTTATATTTTTCTGGAAGACCTAAAGCCTTGGGTTTTAGGAACCAATGTTCCTGCCTTGTCCTTTTGCTAAGAGAAGTGAAAATGACTTCTCATTAGTGAAGATGAAACTACAGGGGGAGGAATTCAGTCATTCTGCCACATTCAAGCGATTCAAATTCTAGGTAGAGATTAAGGATGTTTTATAAAATCATAAAGAAAAAAAATATTTTAAAATGTTCCCAACTATAGTATTTGATTAAACTAGTTTACTGAGATCCTTATGAGTTCTAGGTATCAGTAGAGTGGGTGATAAATCATTGAGAAGTTACCAGTAGAGTGAATATAATGTCACATACCTACATACATACATATGTACATACATACATATATGTGTGTATATATATGTCTGTGTGTATATATGTGTGTGTGTATATATATATAAATATAAAAATCCCATGTTTTTTTCAAAATAGTAATGTTAAACTGTTAAATATCTTGCAGGCTGACATTTTAAATTGCACATCTGAATTAACTCTTTCTTTTAACATGTAGTAGATATAAGTGTTGTTCACCAACTTTTCCAATATTCCTTTGCCTTCCATAAGACAGTTGCACTTCTTGAACACATTTAGATATAGATGGCCAATTTGCCTTCTTTTTTGGTGAATGAAATATGAGTTGATGTAATGAGTCTTTCTCCTGTATGACAGAATTTTCAAGTCAGCATATGAGCTCTCTCCCCACTTGGCTGGCCAGCAAGCTCCAGATTTTGTGGCTTTAGGATGGTTCAGCCTTTCTCAGCCAAATCACTAAGTTGTCCCTTGGAGATCAGTTACCCACAGAGTCTCTTAGACATAAGAATTTGCTTAAATGAGAGAAGAATTAGAATTGTCTTAAGCCACGTGTCTTTTCAAAAATTTTTGTTTTCCTTTTGTTTGACTTTGTGCTGGTGTTTTTGTTTTTTAGTTAACCCAGCCTAATGTAGCTGAATCTCACCAAGATAATACCAGTAACATACTAAACTCTAGTATTATGGAGATCTCTGTCCTCCAGGAGATAGAGAATAGCAAACTGGAGAGAGTTTTCTCTAACTTGTGAAAACTGATTAGTCTCTAAGGCAGCAAAGAGACAACAATCAAAACATTACGCTCAGAGTACCCAGGAGTGGTGAGTTTCAGGAAACACTAAGCAAACTCACATAGAGTTAAAAAGAATGTTGATTTATGTATTTGTAGTGATATCAAGAAGACTGGCCAATTCAGCCCAAATCTACTGGTAAGACTTGTCCCTTCATTTAACAGCAAGCTCAATTACAATGAAAACTCTAGTGATGAGAATAAAGTCAGAGTATAGATTTGGTTGCATGATCTTAGTGGCTGCAGAAATTTACTTCCTTTGGTGGGAAGAAGGGTCTGTTTATTCAAGATTCCTGGCCATTGAATTTCACCCTCATAGTGAAGTAAAATACTGTGACAGTCTTACCCTAGAGGCTCCCTTTTCTTGACTTCTATGTAAACATATTCTTTGTTCAGATGTTACTATCAGAAACATATTCTTTGTTCAGATGTTACTATCAGTGATACAGCTACAGATCCCTCTTGTTGTCAAAATGGGCTTAGATTTTCTTGTCCTTTCATCAGCTTGCAATTATGAAGACATTTAAAGTGATTTCTGCAGATAATTCATATTATCCACTGTATGTTATTTTCTCTATTCCAGTTCTCACAGATTGAGTGGTGCCACAGAATTTCCTCATTCAATAAGTATTGGGCACACCCTATGTATCAGGCATGGTTTTAGGTGATGGGGATACAGTGATGAACAAATTGAACACCCTACTCATGGGACTTACATTCCAATGAAGGAGACTGATAACAAACAAACAAACATGTAATGTAAAATCAATTGTGGAGAGTACTATAAAACACTTCAGTAATTAATCCTTCACCATCACAAATATTTTATTTGCAATGAACACAGGAATTTCTATAATCCTTTAAATAAAAATAAGACACACATATAAAGTTTATGAATACTATCCCATTTAAGGAAAACAGTAAGTGCTAGTTGCACTATAAAGCTTGATCCACTAGCTGATATTTATCCAGAATGCTATATATCTCTCTATATAATGTACATATATAAAATCATACAAAAAAGTATGTGAGCCAAGAAACACTCTCTAAACAGAGTAAATAATTAGCACATTGCATGAATTTAAATTCAAAACCCTTACAGAAGTGCTTTCACAGCTCCAAAGCTGTTTCTGTGGATGAAACACCTAAAGAAAATGCTCCAGAGTAGTCATGTTGCTTCTAATTCCTGTTTCACTGTGCTATAGATAGATTCAGAAGGAGTTTACAAATAGCCAATCTGCAGTACCATGCTGATTTCTCTAGGAAACAAGATTCATTTTAATCAAGCATTACTTTAGGACAGGGAGTGTCTGGATGACAAAAAATATATATATCTCTAAAATATCTGCAACTAAATCATAGGTTAGTAAGTAGTCCTATACCAGATGGCAAAACTGTATCTTAAGCCACCAAGAAACAAAAAAGATGGGCCTCACTGCATCCTAAGGAACCTCTTAAATCACTGCCAAATTGATTTCTCTCTTCTCTAAATATCCTTCAAGGTGTAACTTCAGATATCTCTGAAGCAAACAAGAGTATTGAGCAATTGACAAGCTGTTGCACATGAACTATAAAACAGGAAAAGGAGAGAAAATGTCTTAGTTTTTCCAAAAAGGGAGAAACAGAAAATATTAGGCTATTCCAGGGCTAAATCTGGGTATATTCTTAAATCTCAGCTCCAAATCAATGCCTTCCAATAGCAAAGGAAGCTGGTATTCCTTCTCTTGTTTTGTTCATATGTTTTTTTTTGTTTTTTTTTTTTTTTTTTTTGCTTTTTAAAATGACAGAACAAAAAGCGTAAGCCAACTTGGGGGCTATCATGTCTAGGGAGAAAAAGATAATCTTATCAAGAAGTTAGAAGAAGAGCCACCAGAGAAAACATGGCACCCAGACTGACACCCAAATTGGGAAATTGAGTAAATGATGCAAAATTCGGGTTGCAATTCAGCTATAAATAAAGAAATTCACTATTCCTGGGGTTGGTAAATGTTTTCTGTAAAGGACCAGTAGTAAATATTCTAGACTTTGTGAGCCATATGGTCTCTGTTATAACTAATCAATTTTGATTATTATGTGAAAGCAGACTCATAGGCAATACCTAACTTAATAAGTGTAGCTTCAAGAAAACCTTTTTATAAGCACTAAATTTGCATCTTGAATCATTTTCATCTATAAAAAAATATTTTTCCTTTTTTCAAACATTAAAAACTGTAAAAACCATTCTTAGCTCCCAAGGTATACAAACACATGCTACGAACCAGATGTGGTCCATAGGCCAGAATTTGCCAACCTTTATATTGTCCTAAAAACTTAACCAGGTAAAGGGCTATATCAAAGTTTCTTTCCACTTTAGGGTGCCCTGAATGTTTTATTTCTTACTGAGTCATGTACATGATATGTGAATAGATATATTTTCAAGTGAATGTGTGACTAGGAAAAGAAGGTGATGTTTCTTATTTTAGTCAAGTCTGAGTGGCATGTACAGTCAAATATTTCATCGTCTCATGATACAAGATCCACACAGGATGAGCAGGGAGTATAAGCAGTAAATTAACTCCTTCAGAGCCAACAGTGAGAGTCTGGGGCACAGAGGTAAAATCATCAAGGCAACGCCAGAAAGAAATGGCCATGCAATTGTAGAAACATTTTGATTATATTTAATATTTAACCACATCTTCAAAATATGGAAAGAATCTTCAAGTCCTCACCAACAGTCAATTTCTACATTTTCACACGTTTATTCATTTTGGATTTCCTGATTTTTTTTTATCTCTAAACAACTGTTTCTTCCAGAAACTACAGTACTAGAGAAAAAGACCTTTGTTTTCAGGGGTGAATACTGTCCAGTCCTTTGTAATCTAGGGACCTGAATCATGGGGCTTCAGGCTGTGTTCTGTGCTCTGAAGTCATCCTATGATGGGAAATCAAACGGTAAAGGCCCTTGTTGGAAATTTTGATGGCCCTTTTATCTAGGAAGATATTGGCTAAGATCAGTAAAATGAATTTATATAGGAAAGAAAGTATTTCTGGAGGCTTCACTATGCTGCAGAGTAAGCAATAGAAAAACCAACAAATCAGAAACCTCATCTTCAAGAAATGCTAGCTATCTTGCTGGAAGGCTCAGAATTGACTGAAAATTAATTTATTTGCATCAGTCATTCTTCTGGTATAATCCTCATGTAATCTTCATAACTGTAGTTATGATAGGCATAACTATAGTTGAATTCAGTGGTTTTCAAAACTTTTCTTTTTAAAGCAGCAGAAACATTAAGAAACTAACAGAAAATCTCAAGATATAAATCAGATTTATTTAAGAATCTAACAGAAAATCTCAACATATAAATCAGTTGGAGACACTCAAAGAAGAGTCATCAAGTTGACTCTGGATGGATCCATTGCTTGGAGTTCCCTCATCTAACTCAGTGACTCCTGAGGCTCTTTGGAATACAAATTGATGACTGATGATCTTTATTAACTTACTATTTTACCTGTGTCTTGGTTTTCCCCAGCCATATGTGGAAATGGCAATGTATTAAAAATTCTCTCAGAATATGATTCTGCACAAATTCATTATACAGTTATAACAAATTACAAATGAAATCTATTCAAGTCTCTACCCTTTCCAATAACAAATAAGAGTCCTATGTTTTTCACTGTGGATTACTGTTTTGTCTATTTTCTTTTTTGTGCCTTTGAAAACTTTGTTATAAAAATAAAATTTACCTTAATATCAAACATTTGATTTTAAAAGTAATCCACATAGTGTATTCTTCTTGCACAATATTAACAAATATTCCGGTAGAAGACAGAAGCATAAGGATAGGTAATAGCGAAGACGGAGAGAGAGAGAGTTAGTTCTCACTAACAGGAAGCATCTTAGTGATTCAATTGCAAAGACGTCTAGAGAAACCAGGGATAGAGAAGCAACCCCCAACTGCGAACAGTCATGGGAAATGGAAAGATAGGAGGACATGCATAATTTAGCCTGGCTGACAAATTAGCATTTATCCAGTCTATGAATACACTGCTTTGGCCTGACCACAATTAAAGTGTCAGCTTAGCTTTTAATTCAAGGGGCATTATAAAGATCAGAAGAAAAAAATAACAGTTTCTAAAGTCTTTTATTCAGAGTACTGAAAACATCTTGAATTAAATTGAAAGAACAGCTCATTTACTTTCAACTACTCTTGCCACTTGTTTCCATAGACCAAGAGAAATGCAACATGGAAACTGCCTGGGACATTTTTTGGGACTCCAAGAATTATTAGTACCTGCTGATGATGATCATTAAGTAGTCTAAATTTTTGAAACATTACCTAGGGCTCCAATTGTAGTTTAGCCTGATCAATGTTAAATATAACGGAACTTAGGTTTTTTATAAAAAACTTTGAATTTAAGAAATACTGCCTTAAATATAATAATTTAAGAGCTCTTAATATAAACAACCTTTCTAAAACTAGAAAGCTGATTTAGCAGAGGTTTAAAAATGCAAGAGGGTACATCTGGAGATGAAGTTATATGTTAATTTGCTCCCTGATCTCGAGTTACTTTCTCAAGAATGCAAGGATTTAATTTATTGTAGATTATTTGGACTTCTTTCCAGGCTTTGTTTTCTCAACCTGGGAGGTCATTCCTGGAGGGGATGAACAATAGTAGTCAGTTTCAAGAATCGTTATTATTTCAAATAGGAAACTTCAAAGGTTGTATTTTTATCCCAAATATGAGTGTGAATGTGTGTGTGTATTTTTCCCCTAAATCATATAATAAGATCTCCTGAGGATAGATTTGAAGTTAGCAAAAAGGAAGGTTTATTTATTTACTGAAATTTATTAAAATCCAGTTTCCATTTTTCCAAGTTTTCAATACATTAAAAGCCTGTTATATGTGTGTATGCATATATGTATGTATGTGTGTATAGATATATATGTATATGCTTATTTTTTTGTTTTAGCATTAGCCTTATGCCATTTCTGTACCTTTCTAAACTCAATTCTATGTGAAAGTCAGTAAGAGTATATCAGCTCTTCATGTAGCCAATGGCATGATAAAATGTACCAGATAATGAGCTAAAAATGTATTTGACTGTTATTGTAAAGGGTCAGAGTATACTTGCAGAAGGGTCACCAAACAGAATTAATTCTAATAAAATAAGAATCTTCTGGTGCTAAAAAACAGCCAAATGAAAAGTGAATATCAAGTCAATCACCAAAGTATTTTCACAGTGTTTCCCCATCAGGATATTTATCCAATGTGTCAACAGACACTGATAGTTCCAGCATACATGTCAAAAGAAGAGGTGTTTTCTCCAGTGAAAAATAATAATAATCATCATCATCATCTAGATTGTTATATGCTTTAGAAGAAAAAATACACACATTTCATCTTAACAATCAAATGAACAAGTAAGTTAATAACAAAAGAGCATTATTTAAAGGCGAGATGAAAAAAGACTACACCCTGGATCATGGGTTTTCTTTCTTTCAACAGCTTCATTTAATTTCAGTGAGAAAATGGTGATCTGGGCCTCCTTCCAAGACATTCCTTATTTATTCCTCCCTGATGTCCAAGAATCCTACAATCCTAGACAAAAGAGTTGGCAGGAGGGATTGATATGTCGGTGATAAGGGAAACCATTTTAATTTTAATTTCTCACTTTTAACACCTTCCACTCCAAAAAAATAATAATGTAGTAAGTAAGTACAGATAAAATGCTACGTCATGGTGTTATGCTTGGCATAATTAGTGAGCAAAAGAAAGTTTAAGACATCATCTCTGTTATGAGAAGCTTGTGCTCTAGGGTTAGCAGAGGCTGTGAAAAAAAACACTGAGCCTCTCTGCCCTGGGGAGCCATGTATGCCTTGGAGAAGATGAGACATATGGCCAATAATTTCAGCTGTAGGCAGTCTTATTTTGAGTTCCCTGGAGATCACCCTAAGCCTAGTGGTACTTCCTGTGGTCCTCATGAGCTGTTGAATGGTACTGGGGAAGTTCTCCACCAGACATCCACTTCTGAAGCCTGCAAGGGTTTGTGGGACACTGACAAAAGAGTTTTACAAAGATGCCCCTTATAGCTTTTTGATAATTTTTATTTTAATCATTGATGAACGTTAAATTTTGTCAAATCTTTTCTTTACATCTATGCAGATGACCATACAGGTTTTCTTACTTACTTTGTTAATATGGGGAACTGCATGCATTGATTTTCACACTGAATTTTCATTTCCTGGATAAAACTCATTACCTGGCTGGGCGCGGTGGCTCATGCCTGTAATCTCAGCACTTTGGGAGGCCGAGGTGGGTGGATCAAGAGGTCAGGAGATCGAGACCATCCTGGTCAACAGAGTGAAACCCCGTCTCTACCGAAAATACAAAAAATTAGCCGGGATGGTGGCAGGTGCCTGTAGTCCCCGCTACTCGGGAGGCTGAGACAGGAGAATGGCGTGAACCTGGTAGGCGGAGCTTGCAGTGAGCCAAGATTGCGCCACTGCACTCCAGCCTGGGCGACAGAGCGAGACTCCGTCCAAAAAAAAAACACAAAACTCATTTAATTATGATGTATTTTTTAACATATTGTTGAACCGTATTACTAACATTTACTTAAAAATATTTGCTTCTACATTCATGAGGGATACTGATCAGTAGCTTTTTTTCCTTGTGATATCTTCATCTAGTTTTGGTGTTAGGGAAAGGTAGTCCTTTAAAAAATGAATTTGAAAGTATTCATTCCTCTTCCATTTTCTGGAAGAGTTAAAGCACAATTGAAAATAGTTGGTAGAATTCAGCAGTGAAGACATTTGTGCCTGAAATTTTCTTTCTGAGAAGATTTTAAAATTCAGTTACAGATATCTAGGTTATTTTTTTCTTGAGTGAGCTCTGCTGAGTTTGGTAGTTTGTGTCTTTAAGGCATGTAACCATTTTATCTTGTTATATTTGTTAGCATAAATTTGTTCATATATACATTTTTTTTTTTTATCTTTTCAATGTCTGTTGGATCTAATATCACCTCTTTTTTCTGATATTGGTCTTTTATGTCTATTCTTTAATTTTCCTAATGATTCTGGCTAGAAGTTTATTTAGTTGACTTTCTTAGGGATCAAAATTTCAGTTTGACTGACTTTCTTCATTGGTTTTCTTTTTATCTGCTTCTATTTTTATTATTATATATAATTACAGGCATATACCTCATTTTATTGAGCTTCACTTTATTGCACTTTGCAGATTTTTTTTTTTTAACAAATTAAAGATTTGTGGCGATACTTTGTGTTTCATAAGGTACCATTTTCCCAACAGCATATGCTCACTTCATGTCTCTCTGTCACATTTTGTTGATTCTCATGATATTTCAAACATTGTGATGACTATTACATCTGTTATGGTAATCTGTGATTAGTAGTCCCTGATGTCACCATTGTCATTGTTTTGGGGCACCTCAAACTGTGCCCATATAAGACATCAACCTTAATCAATAAATGGGTGTATTCTGACACACTGGCTCCACTGACTGGCCATTCCTTGTCTCTCTCCCTGTCCTTGGGGCCCTCTATTCCTCAAGACACAATATTGAAATTAGGCCAACTAATAACCTTACAGTGGCCTGTAAGTGTTCAAGTGAATAGAAGAGTTCCATATACGTCATTTTAAATCCAAAGCTAGAAGGGATTAAGCTTACTGAGGGAAACATGTTGAAAGACAAGATAGGCTAAAACCTGTACCTCTTGTGCCAAACAATTAGCCAAGTTATAAATGCAAAGGAAAATTTCTCAAAGGAGATTAAAAATCTACTCCAGTGAACACATGAGTAATAAGAAAGAAAAGCAGCCTCAATGCTGATATGGAGAAATTTTTAGTGACCTGAATAGGAAATGAAACAGCCACAACATTCCCTTCAGCCAAAGTCTAATCCAGAGCAAGGCCCTAACTGTCGTCAATTCTGTGAAGGCTGAGACAGGTGAAAAAGCTGCAGAAGAAAAGTCTGATGCTAGCAGAGGCTGGTTTGTGAAGTTTAGGGAAAAACAGCCACATTGCTGCATAATGTGAAGCAGCAAGTGCTAAGGTAGAAGCTGCTGCAAGTTATCTAGAACATCTAGCTAAGATCATTGATGAAGGTGGCTACACTAAACAACAGATTTTCAACCTAAATAAAACATCCTTATATTGGAAGATCACATCTAGGACTTTTACAGCTTAAGAGGCGAAAACAATGTCTGACTTCAAAGCTACAAAGGACAAGCTGATTCTCTTGTTAGGGGCTAATGTAGCTGATGACTTGACATTAAAGCCAATGCTCACAATTTGGAAATCCTAGGGCTCTTAATAATTATGCTGAATCTACTCTACCTGTGGTCTATAAATGAGACAAAAAAAAAACCCTCTGGGTGACAGTATATGTGTTTACAGCATGGTTTACTGAATATTGTAAGGCCACTGTTGAGAACTACTGTTCAGAGAAAAAGATTTCTTTCAAAATATTACGTCTCATTGACAAAACACCTGGTTACCTAAGAGCTCTAATGGAGCTGTACAAAGAAATTAGTGTTGTTTTTATGCCTGCTTACAGAACATTCATTAAGCAACTCATAGATCAAGGTGTAATTTTAACTTTCAAGTCTTATTCTTTAAGAAATAAATTTCAGACCAAGCATAATGGGACTCACACTTGAAATCCCAGAACTTTAGGAGGCTGAGGCAGGAAGACCTCTTGAGCCCAGGAGTTCAAGACCAGTCTGGGCAATATAAGGAGACCCCATCTACAAAAAATAAAAACAAGTTAGCTGGGTGATATGGTTTGGGTGCTTGTTCCCTTCCTTTTTTTTTTTTTTTTTTTTAGATGGAGTTTCACTCTGTCACTAGGCTGGAGTGCAGTGGTGCAATCTCCACTCACTGCAACATCTGCCTCCCAGGTTCAAGTGATTCTCCTGCCTCAGCCTCCTGCCTCCTGCCTCCTGAGTATCTGGGACTACAGGCATGTGCCACCAAATTTTTTTAGTTTTTTTTAAATTTTTTTATTTTTTTAGTAGAGACGGGGTTTCACCATGTTAACCAGGATAGTCTCAATCTCTTGACCTCTTGACCCACCTGCCTCGGCCTCCCAAAGTGCTGGAATTACAGGCATGAGCCACCATGCCTGGCCCCTTCAAATCTTATGGTGGCCTAATAGGCCTCACCTCCAACATTGGAGATTACATTTCCACATAAGATTTGAAGGGAACAAACATCCAAAGGTATTGGAGGTATTGGACCACGGGGGCAGAGATCCCACACAAATGCCTTGTTGCCATCCACTTGGTGATGAGTGTGTTCTCACTCTGAGTTGATGCAAGATCTGGTTGTTTAAAAGTGTGCAAGAACTCCCTCTTCTCTCTCTTGATCCCTCTCTTGTCATGTGACATGCCTGCTTCCGCTTCACTTTCTGCCATGGAATTAAAGCTCCTTGAGGTCTCACTAGAAGCAGATGCCAGCACCATGCTTCCTGTATAGTCTGCAGAAGTGTGAGCCAAAATAAACCCTTTTCTTTATAGATTGCCCAACCTCAGGTGTTTCTTTATAGCAATTCAAGAACAGACTAACATACCAGGTGTAATGGCATGTGGCTGTAGCCCTAGCACAGGGGCGACTGAGGCAGGAGGATTGCTTGAGCTGAGGAGTTTGAGGATTAATGCACTCCAGCCTGGGAACAAAATGAGACCTTGTCAAAACAAAAGAAAAAAGAAACTCAGAAGGCTATAGTTGCCGTAGATAGTGATTCTTCTGAAAGACCTGGGCAAAATAAACTAAGAACCTGGTAAAAAATCACAATCCTAGATGTCATTAAGAACATTCATAATTCATGGGAGGAGGTCAAAATATCAACAGTAACAGGAGTTTGGAAGAAGTTTATTTCAACCCTTATGATGACTTTGAGGAGTTTAAAACTTTAGTGGAGGAAATAACTGCAGGCCTGGTGGAAATAGCAAGAGAATTAGAAGAGGAATCTGAAGATGCAACTGGAGTGTTTCAACCTCGTGATCAAACTTGAACAGATGAGGAGTAGATTCTTATAGATGAGCAAAGAATGGTTTCTTGAGATGGAATCTGGTCCTGGAGAAGATGCTCTGAACCTTGCTGAAATGACAATGAATGATTTAGAACATTTCATAAACTTAGTTGATAAATCAGCAGCAGGGTTTAAGAGTATTAACTCCAATTTTGAAAAAAGTTCTATTGTGGGTCAAATGTTCTCAAATAGCATTGCATGGTACATAAATATTTTTATGACAGGAAAAGTTGATTGATGCAGCAAACTTCATTGTTCCTTTATTTTAAAAAGTTGCCACAGCCACTCTAACCTTCAGCAACCACTACCCTGATTAGTCAGTAGCTATTAACATCAAGGCAAGAATGTCCACCATCAAAAATATCAGGATTGCCTAAAGTCTCAGATGATTGGTTGCCATTTTTAGAAAAAAAAATGTATTTTTAACTAAGGTATGCACATGTGTTTGGATATAATGTTTTGTATACTTTAAATAGACTACACTATTGTGTAAATGTAATGTTTATGTGCACTGGGAAACCAAAAAATTCATGTGACTTACTTTATGGTAATATTCACTTTATTGCAGTAGTCCGGAATGAAACCTGCAATATCTTCAAGGTATCTCTATATATTTTATTTTCATCTTTATTATATTTATTAATTACTATTACATATTTATAATTATTACTTATTCTTCTGCTTTTGTTGGATATGATTTACTCTTCTTTTTTAGTTTAGGTTAAAGCTAAGATCATTGATTTGAGATCTTTCACCTTTTCTGAGTGTTTAATGCTATGAAGTTTTCTGAACACTGCTTAAGTTATATCCTACAAATGTTGCTATACAGTGTTTTCACTTTTGTTTAATTCAAAATAATTTTCGTTTACTTTGTGTGTTTTATTTTGGTCCCTGTGTTACTTAGAAGTAGGTTATTACGTTTTCAAATATTTATAAATTTTCTAGAAATCACTTTGCTGTTGATTACTAATTTAATTCAATTTTTTCAGAAAACATACTTGAATTATTTTAAATTTATTGATACCTATATTTTATGGCCCATAAAATTATGCCTTCAAAAATTATCGTTTTCACTTGAAAAGATATTATTCTGCTGTTTTATGGTGGGGTGTCCTATAAATGTCATGTTGTTAACCTTGTTCAAATCTCCTATATTCTTATTGATTTTCTGTCTACTTGTTCTATCAATTATTGAGAGAGGAGTGTTGAAATATCTGACTATAACTGTGAATTTATTCTTATGTTTCATTTCTATCAGGTTTTGCTTCATAAATCTTAAAGCTCTATTATTATGTGTATACAAATTTAGATTTGTAATGATTTTTTATGAATTAATGACTTTGTCATAAAAGACCCTCTTTATCCCATAAAACATTCCTTGTTCTAAAGTCTCCATTTTCTTATATGAATATAGACATTCCATCTTTCTTTTGATTAATGTAAGCATGAAATATTTTTTCACAAACTTTCACATTTAGCAGATTTGTATCTTTTATTTAAAATACAGGAAGCAAAAACTGTGCTTTATATAAGAAAGTATATCTTCAAGTAATTTCATTCTACTTTCCCTATTGTGTAAGGCCTTTGTAACAGAATTCTTCCACTTCCTCTCCCCCTGCTTTTGTTCCTTTGTTTTCATATATTTTACTTCTACATGCATTATTAACTCTATTTAGCAGTGAAGATATCTGGGCTTGGCATTTCCTTTGTGACAAGATTTTTAACTACAAATTCAATTAGTATTAAGAAAATGAAAAGGAAAGGCACAGAAGAAAATATTGACAAAATATAAACCCAGCAACTGATTTGTATCTGGATTACATGGAAAGCTCAAAACTCAATAATTAGTAAATGAAGAGTCCAATAAAAATGTGTTCAATATTTGAACAGATACTTCAGAAAAATTATGTGAATATCAAATAAGAATATAAAAATATTCTGAATATCGTTAATCATTAAAATAATGTAAATTAAAACCACAATGGTAAAACACTATGTACTTATTAGAATTGATAAAATTAAAAAGAATTACCATACCAAATATTAACTAGGATGTGGAGGAACTTCAACTTTTATATACTGCAGGTGGACATATAAAATAGTATAGCCACTTTGAAAAACGATTAGCAGCTTAAGCATATACCTATAATGTGATCTAGACATTTACCCAAGACAAATAAAAGCATATATTTACACAAAGATATGTAAATGAATGTTTATAACAATTTTATATGTGGTAGACAAAAACCTAGAAATAATCTATATGTACATTAACAGGTGAATGCATAAAGAAAATATACTCCAGCTATAGAATACTACTGAGCAATGAAAGTAATAAATTTCCATTCCCATTATTAATTTAAAATAGCCTCAGAAAATGTAGCTTAGATTTTGAACTCTGTTTTGCATACTTAATTATCAAGAGTCTTAAAATTGGGGTAAAATAAGGTGGAACAAAGAAAGGCAAAAGAAGGAAAGCACAGGAATAGCTGAGTAACCAGCTCAAGTAGCCACAACTACTTTGACTCATTCAAATATTGGCTCTATATTGAACACCTGACTGTGTATAGAAGATTTTAAAATGTCCCACTGATATTTTCACCTATACTTCAAACAGTAATTCACATATAAATTGCCATAAATTGTTCATATATTTTAGTCATTAAATCTATTTTACATCTTATCTAAGTCATAATGATTATAGTGAATGCAGGCACAGATGCACATATATTTAAAGTCATCTATCCAAGATTGTTTCTCCTTTCCAGTGGAATTTTAAAATAATTCAATAATGATACTACATCCCAACTACTAAACACCAAGGAGACAAATATGATATGACATAACTGATCCATAGGCCATCATCAGTTCATGAAAAGACACAATATGTAGGGCCTAAGCTAAGACAGGGAGGGTAAGGGTAGAAAAGAGCAGAGAGAAAGAAGCAAGACTTGAGCATAGAATTAGTAGATCTTGACAATCAAAATGATGTTCATGGCAGTTATGAGATTGAGGAAGAGAAAGAGAAGATTCAATAACTGTTTGCATCAATTAAAAATAGTGTTTTTTCATAGAGATAGAGAATAAGAGGAATAAAACAATTTGTGAGAACATATTTAGTTTGGTTATGGACATGTCAGTTTCTTGGTGTAAGCATTTAATTCCGGTCTGCATCTTAAGAGAAGAGGAGCCAAGCAGGAAGCATGTCAATTTGGAATTTATTCATATATGTGTTAAATGTGGAAAGTAAAAAGTGAATGGTGTTACTCAGAGTATGGAGGTCAGAAGGAAAAAGAAACAAAGACTGAATTTCTAGAGAAAACCAGTTTTTAAAAAGTAGTCAGAGAAAAAAATGAAAGTCTGATAGAGAACAACCAGAGAAGAAAAGATAGAATCAGAGGGAGATAATGTCCTGAAAGATGAGTATAGGTGTTTCAAGTAGAAAGAGTAGGCTTAATTACCAAAAGTGTCCAAGACAAGAGAAGAGGCTCCTGAATTAAACTAGTAAGAGGTGATTTATTAAACCTACAGAAGCCATAATTCCAGAGAGATAGGATTTGGAGCCAGATCACCCCTGGCTATAAAATCAAACTAGAAAGCCTTTGCCAGGATCTGTAGTAGACTTTAAAAAATGTTTAATTTGCCTCTTACCTCCCTTCTGAGTTTTGGGGGAGTCTCCATTATGTGTAGTCTTGGCAAGAGAAATTGCCCCAGTTGTGTCACAGAGGCAACCAGACCACAGGACATGTGATCAAGTCTTAGCTAATCATACACTCCCACCTAAGACTTTACGTCTGGAGACAATAAGCCAAAGACAAAGGGAAAGTTATAATTCATTTACAATAGTCCCACAACAGTGGAGACTTCATCCTAGCTAGCCATGTTTCTCCTGGTGAAGATGGTTGCTATATTTCTTATATCTCGACCTGAAACTGTCTTCTTAATGTATGCTGATTTTCAAACCCCTCCAGGGTGCTGTTACGTCTACAAGCCCTGGAGAGTCTTTTAATAAGTCTAATCAGCTTTCATGTGCTAGGTGCAGTTAGAGTTTGCTGTATACAAACAGAAACCCTCACTAAAACAGCCTCAAAAAGTTTACACAAGAATATTTAGCTCTGTCTTTTCAAAATAAGTTTTTATTCTAGTTCCATATATTTAGTTTGCCTTCTAAACATCATGCTAGTCTTAGTCTTCTGAGCTCTTCTCTATGTCTATAAGAAGTGCTTAGGGCATTCATGGAGCTGAGCAGTACTTTAGGATGTTGCCCTTTACTTTCAGCTATGATACATATTATATATACATATGATATATTAATATGTATCTTATATAGATAGACATGGATATGAGTAGTATGCATGTGGGTATGTGTGCATGTGTGGGTATCTTTTAGTGGTTATGGTGAAGTATTCCGTGACTTAATGTATATATTAAATTGAATGTTATTGTCCCCTACAATATTTATTGTAATGTTATTGATTCTCCCCTTCCTCTTTTTATTAACAGAACTTCCCACCTCCACCCCTTTTAGTTGAGCTGTGTGGCCATAAGTGTAGAGACTTACAACTGTACGTGGCCATGAATGAGAGGGATGATCCACAGTCATGTCACAGCTTCCATTTCAAATCTTTTAAAATGGTGCCTCACCTCCGTGTTCTCTTCCCACCTCCCTGGCGCCGATGAGATATCTTTATCCTGTAAAGAAATTTACTGGAATAAATTCCCTAGACCCAGAGATGGAAGCCTCACAGCACTTGTGGCAGAAGCAGCAGAAATGCACCACACATTCGAGTCCCTAGATGGCCTTGTGGAGAAATGTCTACCTGGCATCCCGGACTATTAGGTAAGAGAGAAAAGCATTCTATTTTATTTATAAATGTTGTGGCGTCTCTTCTGAAAAACCCTAAATAATACCTCCTATAAAAGGTAGAAAAGACCCTGAATAATACCTCCTATAAAGCAAAATTTCCACCAAACCTAATATATTCATATAGAGTTATGTATTGTTTCATGATGGGGATGCATTCTGAGAAATATATTGTTAGGTAATTCATTGGCCTGTGACCAACGTAGAGCATACTTACACAAACCCAGATGGTACAGCCTGCTATACACCTAGGTTATATGGCATAGCCTATTGCTCCCAGGCTACAAACCTGCACAGCATATTACTGTACTACATATTACAGGCAATTGTAACACAATAGTATTTATTTGTGAAATTTCTTTAGATATGTATATATTCTATACATATCTAAACAAAGGACAGGTACAATGAAAATATGGTATTATGGCATTATAATCTTACGGGACCACTGTCATATTTGTGATCTGTCATTGACCAAAATGTTGTTATACAGCACATGACTGTAATCTGGTACGGAGTATTACGTAGATGTTTGGTCAAATATATCTGTTTCTAGCTGAAAGATAAGCGGTGGGTCCTGCTATCAACTTGTAGTAAATACCTTCCTTGTTATGATAAGGGATCACATCTTGTTGCAGTCAAATTCTTAACCACTGCAGTCCCATCACAGACATGAAAAAGATGCATGCAAGATATGGAGTGTCTTCATGGGGGAGATTCAGAAGCCATGGATGGTGTAGAAAGGTAGGTGAATTCAGTTGCATTTAGCATCCAAGGCTGCCAAAACTGTCCATGGCCTAAATGAGCTGTATGGGCAGTTATTTGTCTATAGGAAGGGTTGAAAGGTATGCTGATGACCAGTGCAGTGTACACGAGAAGTGACAAGGTTAAACAAGGGGCATCTATGGTAATGAAGAGTGTTCAGAGATTATAGGCATCTATTGCTTATTGCTTTCCTTACTCTTAAACCCATCTCCACCATCTTCTTCTTTTTCTTTTTCTTTTTTTTTTTTTTTTTGAGATGGAGTCTCGCTCTGTTGCCCAGGCTGGAGGGCAGTGGCATGATCTTGGCTCACTGCAAACTCTGCCTCCTGGGTTCAAGCAATTCCCCTGCCTCAGCCTCCTGAGTAGCTGGGACAACAGGCATGGGCCACTATGCCTGGCTAATTTTCAAACTTTTAGTAGAGACTGGGTTTTGCCATGTTGGCAAGGCTGGTCTTGAACTCCTGACGTCAAGTGATCCAACCTCCTTGGCCTCCCAAAGTGCTAGGATTACAGGCGTGAGCTACAGTGCCTGTCCCATCTTCACCATCTTAATTTGCAATAATCTCTTGTTTTATCTAATGGTTGTTAATCTAATATAATGCCCGTAACTTTCTGTTCTATCCTCATCACTCTGTTTGTCCTCAGGAGCATAGCCAACTAGGAATGCATAGAAGCACAGCAGATGTTAGAATCCATTCCTATGTAATCTCTGGGGCTGGTCCAGGGTGGGTACTGACCAGAACTAACCAGATGTCCAAGAATCAGAGATCAGAGTCACATCCAAGAACAAGGAAGCAAACAAAACCATGACTTGTGCAGGTAGTGGAGGTGCAAATGCTTGGAGAAAAGTCGGGAAGAACACAAACTCTGGGCTAAGGTCAGGCCTAACAGGATAAGTAGTGCAATAAAAATAATCGTACAAATTAACTATATAATACAATTGAAACTTGCAACTGTAGAAATTCGCAGTAGGAAGGAGCCATAGATGTCTTTTAATTTATTGTTTCTTATTTATTTATATCTGGAAGAAATATTCTTCAAACAAAACCTTATAAGGAACAGAACCATAGCTCCTGAAGCTGTGTGAAAGCAAGAGAGAGAGAGTCTTTTGTCAATAGTCTGTCCATGCGTAGCTAGACCCAGCTCAAAGTTACAACTTGACCTCCATGATCACTTTCCCTCACAGGGACCTCACTATGGTAAGTGGTGAAGCAGTCTGGTTAAAGAATCAGTAGAAAGTCCAAAAGTGGTATAATTTCCATGGAGTCTCAGGAGTTCTTGTATTGAATGTGGAATTGTTGATTTTATAAAACTATCTTATTTTACAAAGGAACACACCAAAGTTGAGAAAGGGTAAGCTTCTTGCCCAACCTCAAGACCAGTGCTATTCTCTCATGCCAAGGCAGGAATAGCACTGAAGCCTAGAAGTTCAAGGCTAGAATGAGCTATGATTGTGCCAACACACTTCATCCTAGACAACATAGCAAAACCCTATCTCTAAAATGTAAACAAGTAAAATAAATTTAAAACTAACTGTGGCATGTGGCAGTTATTGATAATGCCTCATAGCTCCAAATTCATCCCTGGTTGCCTTCCCTGTGAAAATAAATCTAGGCCCTTCATCTTTATTTTTTTCTTTTTTGGCTATCATGATGCTAAGCTAAGTAGAGGGCAGTACAAAGACACTTCAAGAAGGCAGAGGCTTCCCTCCTAGTAGTGCACGTTTTTTCCCACTGTCTATTCCATGTGATTTTCACCAGTGTCGAGGGCTTAGAGGGTACAGCTTTCACAGTGTGTTTTCTACAGGAAACAATGGCATAGTGGGAAGCCCCAGAAAAATCTGACCTGTGCCCTAGCTGTATTAACTGCTGCCCACAAGGTCACTTTAACCCTGAGTGGTATGAATGTAGGGGGTACTGTGGAGCTGATAATCAGCAAGCTTGTGGCATGACCTTCCTCTATAGCCCAGAGTCACCCAACCCAAGCCACAAATAGAAAAGTTCTGGGTTTTGATGCTGACTTTCTACACTCCCATTTCTTAGCCTAAGATCACCTGTGTCCTAGAGAATTGTGCCTACTTCGCCTGGTGACTGTGGACCAGCTCTGCAGGAAGCAACTTACCAAATGTCTCTGCCATCCAGTGGTCAGCAATTACACCTTCTTCAGTGTGGTCATAAGCCTCTTTCCAAATTTGTCCTTCCTTAACTACTCTCCCTGTTTTCATGTTTATAGTTGTTCCCTTATCATTGTTTAATAAGTTTTATGTTAAATTTTCCATGTTTAAATTACTAAGTCATTATTGTCTCTTGGTTGTACCCAGGCCAATAAATGATACTACAAATACTGTGTTTATATTTCAATATGCATTGTTTTAAGGTGACTCCCATGGAGTTTAAAAGTAAGATAATGCTTGAAAAAAATCTAGTACCTTGCAATAAGCTAGATGACCATGTCATTTTTCATGTAATAATCATTTTTATGTCTCATAAGAAATAATATGAAT
The DNA here is from genome assembly GCF_008728515.1 of Papio anubis. NCBI lineage: Eukaryota > Metazoa > Chordata > Mammalia > Primates > Cercopithecidae > Papio > Papio anubis. The sequence goes on from NC_044981.1 coordinate 150,430,545, forward strand.
AGATTATAAACTAGAAACATGAATAATTAAACAGAAAACAATAGTATACGACATGGCAAAGTCAATAAAATAAATATATAGGCAATAGGAGCAACTATGAAAGACTAGGACTTGCAATATCATAAAAAGGAATTTAAGAATCGAAATTGAGTAGTCATTCTTCTTAACAGTGTATTCATTTTGTTTTCATAATACTTATCATCATGCTGTAACTGTGTTATAAAAGAGATATTGACAAAGACATGCTTCAGTTAAGGCAGTTTAAATATGAGCAAAAAATTTTAAAAACATTGGAATTGTTAGTATAAGTATAGTGAATCCAATTCAGATCACATAATCGTATCTCCAGATAACCTCTGTATTCCTAGGCACATTTTGAAAAAAAAATTTTGATTAAAAGATATCAGGAAAAGGCTGTTTTCAATTGGAAAACTAAAAAGAATTAGAGAAAATGTGATGGATATCCTAACACCCACCATGCATTTCCTAGGAATAGTTGTCATAATTAAATGTAAAAAGTATTTTGTCAATTGATAAACATAGGCTGTTATAAGGAACAGTCTTAAAAACTTAAAGATGTGTGATAAGGTTTACAAATGAGTTTACTAATTAAGAATGCTTTTGTGTTATCATGTTTTAAAAATTACCCAAATTGGATTTTAATCTACAAAAGATAAAGTTTTTGTTTCACACATTCCCTTACCATGTGGTATATCAGCTCATTTATTTTTTTTATGTGTTTGCTTGATTTAAGGCTGAAATCAAATAACCTTAGATGATGTGGGCCATATGTGGCAACTGAGGCAGATATCAGCTGTCCACATTACACTTTGTTTGGGTGCTGTTTTTGAATTCTGTGGCCACTAGAGCCCCATTCTAATCATCCATTTGGGTCTACTGAGTATAGAAACTTGTCTCTAACAATGCCTAGAGAGGCATGCACTGTGAATATTTTATTTTGAATTACAATTGCATTACATTTTTGGATCATTATAATATGAAAACTCCCTTCCAGGACAATTCAGAAACCAGGTACCAGTCCTCACTTGTTTTCTAAGGGCCTTGGATTGACGTGCAAAATATGAACTTGAAAATATTACAATTACAATTCTTCCAAAATATTTAATAGTTCAGACCTTTAAGTTTCTTTGCCACTGGTCTACATCAGGGGGTTAAATTTTTCAATTACCAGTAGGAATGTTCATTTAAAGTATTATATAGAAATGTGATATTTGCAATGTATTAACACTATATTGTTAGCAAAATTTCATACTGCTGATATCAGAAAAATACAATGAACCTGGTTCCAAAATGTAAGTATTTAATGCCTTCAATATAGGTAAAGGAAAAAAATCTTTAATATGGAGGATAAATTATAGTAATATATATTAATTATTATTAACATTTCAGATCTTTTGTCGAGAAATCATTGCTTGCTCCCTGACTGAGGTATTTAATTCCAAGCAATTTTTTAAAAATACTAGGCTATCCGTTTTTTCAATGAATAATATCAAGGCAAATCCTCATTTGACAAATAAATTATCTCATAATTTAGCATTAAAGAAAAGAAGAAGTGGAAAAAGTTCCAAAACCTTAAAAATGTCCTAAAATTACTAAATTTATTCTTGAAGTTCAGATTTTTTAATTCTATGACCAGGATTAAATAGAAGCTCAAAAAATAATTGTTAAAAACTCTGGCCTATTCTTTTGTGCTGTGCTGTTTCATTTGTGTTGCTTTAAGTATATGTATATATGAAAAAATAATATACTTACAGTACTTTGGTAGTGGAACAAATGACATCAAATTTTAAACAATTTTTGGAAGGTGGTACTTCACAATTGAAATTTGATAATTAATAGTCACTTCACCCTACTTGTTCATTAAATCCTAAAACTTGCTGAGCAACAACTACACTTCGACAGCTCTGTTGATTTAATGGCAAAACCATATTCTCCTAAAGACATCATCATCATGCCTGTTTACACATAATGGAAGGTGGATTCTAAGATCTCAAGCATCCTAGCCAACAAAATGTGACAGAGTTTGAATTTTGAGTCACAATCCTAGATACAAGCCTCATTTTCTGACCTGGTTCTTGCTTTTTTTTCTTATTTCCTCATCAAAATGAGAATAACGATAATCTCTACTTTACACAGTTGAAGAGAGGAGTAAGTTAATAACAGGCCCTATCAAAATGCCTATAGATGCCCAATGCACATGAATTTTTCTATTCCTTGCCCAAGGTCGCACAAATAGTAAATGCCAGAGCCATAATTCAAACCCAGATTTCTTGACTCCAACACCAAGTACCATTTTCCACATGGTTGACTCATTCTCCATTCAAAAATCTAGTTAAACTGAAATGCATGCTACACTCAATCAGAGTCTATTATGTCAAGTACAGGGTAACCATGCTCTGCCACGTCTTTGCATGATTACAGTTTTTCTGTGCAAGATGCTTACACATGAGAGAAAGCTGCTGTGGTCTGACTTCTCTCATAGGAAGCTGGTTGCATTTTACTAATTTTCCTGTTTGTGCCTCTTAGGAGTATATTGGCCATTATTAACATGCATGCTTTTGTGCGTGCCATGCATGCAGTGAATTGTCGAGGTGTTTAATGTCTAGATCTCATTTATCTGCACAGCAAGGAAGAGATGCATAATTTTAACGGTGAAGGATGATGAGCTCCAGGTGAAGTGCTTTTTCTTCAAATGAGTTTCTGTATCCCACAGAAAATTAGATCCCAGTGGAATGGAACAACTTTAAATTATGTTCTCACAAGTATGTGTTATAAGCATGCTCACTGTATGGCAGGCCATGTACTAGACACTGGTGACAGAATAAGCACCAATAATACATGGTACTATCCTAGTGGAGCTAGCAGTGTTACTGGGGTTGGTGGGGGGAACATAAAGCAAATGTTAACTGTAATGAGCGCTATGAGGGTACTGTACAGAGGGGTTATGAGAGTCTACAATAGGATACTTGACCTGTTCAGAAAAGTCAGGGAAGGCCTCCTGGAGGGCGTAAATCTTGAACTGACATCTGAAAGATAAGTAAGAATAACCTAAGTGAAAAGAGGAAAAAAGTACATTCTCATATGCAGAACAGAATATGCAAAGGAAATGTGGTGGGAGGAACATGGCAAATGTGAGGGACTGAGAGTTGCAGAGTGGCTAGAGTAGAAAGAGGGAAGGGGATGCTCATCACCCTCACAAGATGGAATATGAAGGTCACAGAAATAAAAGGGTCAGTACCAATAGGCTATTTAAGAAGGAGGGAGTATTAACGTGTGAGTTATACCTTTGACTGTAACATAAAGGATGGATTGGAGAGGGACAGATATAGAAGCTTACTAGTGCAGTAGGAGGAGATGAAGGAAAGGAACACACAGGAGAAAATTTCAGGTTGGTAAGGGATCAGATACAGAGCAGGAAGGGAGGGGAAGCCGTAGAGGTTGAGTTCTGGGCTTTGGACTAGTGTGGCTCAGATGAATTCTCAGCAATTGGTCCACCATCAGCCTCACAGCACAGTAGAGGGAATGAGCAGTGTCCGGGTCCATCAGCATCTCACTCCAAGGGGACAAGTCCCTTGGCTGTTGAGCCCAATATCTTCCCTCCTCAAAGAGACACCTGAGCTTAAACCCATTAAAACACGTGTCTTGTTTTTCATCATTTAATGCACAAATTGCAAATTCTTCAGGGTTCCTGCTGTCCTCTATAGAACTTTTATATGAATTCGGAAAAAGTGCCTTCATGGGTGGATGCAGTTCCATGAGTGAGTGGATTTTATCCCTCACCCATTGGTCATACATCAGTGTAAAACCCACAACTGTTTAATCACAACACCAGTGCCCTGTCCAAGCCTTGACCTAGGACCTATACATCTTCCACATTCCATACCCTTTCTACATGTCTCTAGGAACAAGCAAACACCTCTATATCCCATAATTTGGGGGATCTTTTCCTCTACATTATTGTTTTTATTCCAAAACTTGATTTACTCTCTGAGGACACCACCTTCCTGTAGCCCTCTTCTTCCAATTTGTGCCTGGCTTTCTCATATCCACATACCTGAGAGCCAGGATCAGATGGCTCTCACTGTCAGATCATTACTCCTACAGGCTCTTTGAATAAAAAGCCTCCTTGGAGGTTTGTGCATTATACCATAGTTGGATAAACACAAGAGCGGCTCTGAAACTCAGATCCAAGCTCTCTGGACTCAGATCCAAGCTCTCTGCCTCTTATTAGCCCTGAAACCTTCATCAAATTATTGTACCTTCATGTCTTCATTTTGTAATGTGAAAAATAATATTACCTAATTCATAGGATTATTGAGAACATTAATGAAATAATACCTGGAAATCATTTAAAGTTGTGTTTCATATATTATGCCATATCTAACATGTTAGATATTATCAGTATTAATCAGCTATGAAATTATTTTCCCTTATTTACCAACAAACAGGAAATTCGCAGATTCACTGGATACACTGTCATCTGAACCACAGTCTTTCATCATGCTGGCTGTCATCAGTACCCACATGACCAACCAGTCCAGAATCGTACTCACACTCTGCTCCCATAGTGATATCTTTGACCGTATCATTAATATAAAATTCATTTTCCTAAATCACTAATTCAAACCTCCAGTTCTCTGACTGTGTCCTCCATTCAACTTTTTGCTCATTTTTTCTTGCTCTGTTTACTGACCACAGAAGGAAACCCTAGCCAGTGACTCCTAAACTGTTTCCAAAGCAAACAGCTCTCCCCTCTCTTCACTTCCATATCATATTAGGCTGAGATTTTAGCCTTTGTTATTTCACAAACCTTTTTGCTTTTATGCTAAGTTCCCTTGACCATCTTTCTTTTTGGCACATGGATCAGAAAAAAAACATGGTCTTATATCAATGTAATAACATTATTTTTCTGTGCTAGGCAAAACCACAGAAACCAGTAAAAATGATTCTGCTAAAATTCATGAACAACAAAATCAAACAGATCAAGAATGAACCCAGTTTTTCACATTATTCCGAACTAGTTCCAACTGATTCCTTTCACTCAGCCTTACTTTCAGTAATCTGTAGTCTGTTAGACTGTTGTACTGGAAAATGAGGGAGTTTTTATCATCAGGCTTATATTCTCAGACCTACAATTCATTGAGATTCTAAAGGTCAAGTGGACAGATATATTTGTACAAGACCTTATAAGCTAACAATACCTCCAGATATGTTAGTAATGCCATTTTTATCATGACTACTTTTGCTGGCTTGCAGATTGAATGGATGTTAGGGCTGAGGCAAAGAACCCTGAGCAAGACTGAGTTTGGGAGTGGAGGCAGGAGGCCATAATCCCTGAATAAACTCTGCAACTATATTACAGTTCTACTCTTACTGTTTAGTAATTGCCATCTCTAGAATTCATTTAGCTAGCTAACAAAATACGAACGACTATTTTGGCAGATGCATCTACAATAGTTGTGGCATAATCCTTGATTAAATTTAGCACGTAATTATGTCACTCAAAGCAAAAGGATCTTTGACCACAACTTGGATTTCAAATGAACAAATTTTATTTTCTCTAAATATCATTGTGATGATTGGTCAATGTTCTAACCTGTGTTGACAATAAAGGGCAGTGTTATCTTATCCTAATGTAAGTGGAAGCATAGTACTAATGATACACACATCCATGACACTTCAATACTGTTTCTTTTCAAAGATACTCACAGTGCTTGACCTATTTATCATCTTAAGAGCAAGAATTGACAGAGACCAAGTGTTATTGATCATATTTAAAATGTTAAGAAATTCAAGCAAAAAAAAACTTACTTGATTTATCTAAAGATGCATACAAAGCAAGTGGTAGAACCCAGCAGAAAACTGGCACTCACATTCCCAGCCTTTTCTATTGAATTTTTTTTTTTTAACCAAAGATCATATTTCCTTTCACTGTAATTGTCATTTAAGATGATTACTTAGGCTTCACATATTTTTAAAAATTCATCTTTTATTAAATGCCAGTGGGCCAGGTATGGTGGCTCATGCCTGTAATCCCAGCACTTTGGGAGGCTGAGGTAGGCGGATCACGAGGTCAAGAGATTGAGACCATTCTGGCCAACATGGTGAAGCCCCATCTCTACTAAAAATACAAAAATTAGCTTGATGTGTGGTGCGAGCCTATAGTCCCAGCTACTCAGGAGGCTGAGGCAGGAGAATTGCTTGAACCCGGGAGATGGAGGCTGAAGTGAGCTGAGATCGCACCACTGCACTCCAGCCCGGGTGACACAGCAAGACTCTGTCAAAAAAGAAAAAAAAAATGCCAGTGGAGGAGATATTCTATTCTTGATTAAGAAGTAACTGATATTTTGCCCTTGACCTCTCGCTCCACTACATAAGAGAAATTCCTGGCTTTAGGCAATAAAATATAATCATTTATTCATCACAGCTCATGAAAAGTCAGTCTGCTTTTCATGTTTCCAATGCATTGTCTTTGAATACTTACAAAAATACCCATCAGATACCTCTCCCACTGAACGCAGGTATAAAACATGGCATCTTTATACGGGAGGTTTGAGAGTCAAGCAGTCTCTTTCCCAAACATTTCAGTTCGCTGCAAATAACAACAAAGCTGCTTAATGGCAACTCCAACACATTGTGGTTTATTCCTTTCATATAAGTTCTCCAGAGATAGACAGCATATGAGCTACTTTCTATTTTTTTTGCTGTATCATTTTAAAAATGGCTGCTTCCAGGCATTACTTGTTCATTCTATACAAAAAGAAAAGAGTAGGGGAAGAACCCATCAGCAGACTCTGTGCAAAACAGTGTCACCTGGAAACTCCTAGTTGCAAATTGCCTTAGAAAGTAATGCTTGTCTTTTATTTTAGAGGCAAAAGAAAAGTGAGGTGAAAGGTATATTAAAGGAGCAAACTCACTGTTTCTGCTGCACAAGCTGTCTTCCTCCTCCACCCAACTCTATCTTCTCTAATCAGATCAGCCACTGATTCAGAGGGGAAATAGAGATGCTTTGGGAAGTATAGACTAGAAACATTTCCCAAATTAGTTCTTTTTAAGTACAACCTCTACAAGCTCACTCTGACTGCCAGAGCCATAATTTGGATACTTTCATAAAAATAGGCATCCGTAAAAATTGAAATAATTAATAAAACAAATATACAAGATATACCAAAAAGAAAAGAAAAGCTCTTACAGTGAAATACTCAAGATATCTGAGGTAGGAGATGTATTAAATTGCTATTTCTGCTGCGTGTTTCATAGTCTCAACTTTCTAGTTGTGTGTGCATTTAACAATAGGGAGACCTATAAATAGCAAGGTTATTAATCCATTCTCATGAGGATATATGTATTCACTTTTTTTTTTTTTTTTTTTTTGAGACGGAGTCTCACTCTGTTGCCCAGGCTGGAGTGCAGTCGTGTGATCTTGGATCACTGTCAACCTCTGCCTCCCAGGTTCAAGTGATTCTCCTGCTTCACTCTCCTGAGTAGCTGGGATTACAGTCATCAGCCACTACACCCAGCTAACTTTTGTATTTTTCTGTAGAGAAGGGGTTTCATCATGTTAGCCAAGCTAGTCTCGAACTCCTGACCTCAAGTGATCCGCCTGCCTCAGCCTCCAAAAGTGCTGGGATTACAGGTGTGAGTCACCGCACTCGGCCTCATTTTTTTTTTTTTTTAATGACTTACTCCTCTTCTCTACTCAGGACTACCCCGCCTCTAGGAAAAAGACTGAAGTCAAAACTACCTGTCATGTTTAGAATAATACAGGACAAAGTTTGTGGCATTTGCTATATGACCTTGAGTAAGATATTAAATCTTTCTGAACCATGTTTTTACCATCTAAAAACAGGATCTTTATAAATATACCAGAAGGAGGCAATGAATGTCACATGAAAGAGCACTTGTCACCGTACGTCTAAGAAATTATTAGCAATGCATGACTTCATGTCCAGAGAACACTTTGAGAAACAGTGAAAAGTTTGGAGTGTGTGAAAATGGAAGGTCACTCACAAACGATATTGCTCAAACTCCTAGAGCCAGGATCTGCCAAAGATGATAATGATAATAATGATAAATAATGTATTCACAAGAACAATAATATAATTAATAATATTATTGACAATAATTGTCTATTATTATCATTGCTATTATTTTAGTTAACATAATTTCTGGGGCTTCCTAAGTGTCAGGTACTCTGCTAAGAACATTAGATTCTTTATTCCTCCAAAGAAACCCATAGCATAGATGGGGAAACTAAGATTTGTGCAATCAAGTAATAAGTCCAAGTAAGTTGTGACCCTGGATTCAAACCCACATTTTTTTTTTTTTTTTTTTGAGACGGAGTCTTGCTCTGTCGCCCAGGCTGGAGTGCAGTGGCCGGATCTCAGCTCACTGCAAGCTCCGCCTCCCGGGTTCACGCCATTCTCCTGCCTCAGCCTCCCGAGTAGTTGGGACTACAGGCACCCGCCACCGCGCCCGGCTAGTTTTTTGTATTTTTTTAGTAGAGACGGGGTTTCACCGTGTTAGCCAGGATGGTCTCGATCTCCTGACCTCGTGATCCGCCCGTCTCGGCCTCCCAAAGTGCTGGGATTACAGGCTTGAGCCACCGCACCCGGCCTAAACCCACATTTTTTAGTTTAAATTATTTCCTAGGACATGGTATTCTAGGTAATCAATAAGGAATCTAAAATGAATTCATCCAATTTTTGTTTATGAATTTTACATCTCTTTAACTGAAACATGAGCTCCGTGACAGCATACAATCCGTGAATCTGGTTCATTGTTGTATCCCCATAGCCTAGGACAGTATTCTCAGTGAATGAATGAATGTCTATTATTAGAATCAGCACACTAATAGGAGACCTTTCTTCTGATAATCCTGAGAAGTCATAGTACAATTTTTTGCCAATCCCTTCAATTGGTAATGAAATTATTCACTTACTTAATCATAGGACCTTTATAGAATATTTTCCATTCTTGGAAATAGGTATAATTTAAAATCTCAAAAATATTTCTCAGACATATTCTCAGAAGTATTGGTGTTTACAGCCGGGAGTGGTGGCTCACGCCTGTAATCCCAGCACTTTGGGAGGCCGAGGCAGGCTGATCACGAGGTCAGGAGATCGAGACCATCCTGGCTAACACAATGAAATCTCATCTCTACTAAAAATACAAAAAAATTAGCCAGGCATGATGGTGTGCACCTGTAGTCCCAGCTGCTGGGGAGGCTGAGGCAGCAGAATGGCTTAAACCCGGGAGGCGGAGCTTGCAGTGAGCTGAGATCACGCCACTGCACTCCAGTCTGGGTGACACAACAAGACTCTATCTCAAAAAAAAAAAAAAAAAAAAAGAAGAAGAAGAACTATTGATGTTTACGACCAATATGATGCTTTATTAGCTGCATTAGAAAATGTATATAAGCACAACAGATTACCAAAAAAAGGAATACCATCATGTCATTTGCAGCAACATGGATGGATGGAAGGCATTATGTTAAATGGAAATGGAGGGCATTATGTTAAATGAAATAAACCAGGAACAGAAACTTCGACTCCAAATATACACCCTTATGTAGAAGCTAAAAAGAAAATTGATCTCATAGAAGTAAAAACGAGAACAGAGCATACCAGAAGCTGGGAAAGGTAAGGAAAGGGGGAATAAATGGAGAGATTTGTTAAAGGATACAAAGTTACAGCTACGTAGGAGAAATAAGTTCTAGTGTTCTATAGCAAGGGTCCCCAATCCCCGGGCCACAGACTGCTATTGGTCTGTGGCCTGTTAGGAAGCAGGTCACACAGCAGGAGGTGAGCGGTAGGTGAGTGAGCGAAGCTTCATCGGTATTTACAATCATTCCCCATAGCTCACATTACCACCTAAGCTCCACCTCCTATCAGATCAGCAGCCACACTAGATTCCCCTAGGAGTGCAAACCCTATTGTAAACTGTGCATGCGAGGGATCTAGGTTGTGTGCTCCTTATGAGAATCTAATGTCTGATGATTTGTCACTATCTTCTGTCACCCCCAGATGGGACCGTCTAGTTGCAGTAAAACAAGCTCAGGGCTCCCACTGATTCTACATTATGGTAAGATGTATAGTTATCTCATTATATATTACAATGTAATAATAGTAGAAATAAAATGCACAATGAATGTAATGCACAATGAATGTAATGCACCTGATATCCCTAACCCCCACCCTCCCACCACACACACACCATCCATGGAAAAATCGTCTTCCCTGGAACTGGTCCTTTATGCCAAAAAGGTTGGGGACTGCTGTTCTATAGCACTGAAGGATAAGTATAGTTAATGATAATATATACATTTAATAACTAGATGGATATTGAATGTTCCCAATACAAAGAAATGATCAATATTTCAGAGATGGATATATTAATTTTCCTGATTTGATCACTAACATTGAATGTATCACAACATCATTATGTACCTCTGTGTACCTCATAAATACATACAATTATTATGTGTCAATTTTTTAATTAAAAATATGGAGGAAGTTGGAGAGAAGATGGTGATAACACTTTACATTGAATTTTACTTTACACTTTACATTGAATTTCAAGACGTTCAACAGGGGATATCAAATGTCAATTGTAAAGCTGTATTTTAAACTCAATTGAGAGATTTGGATTGAATAAAGAAATGTGTATGTCATCTGTGTATAAGTGGGTATGATCTCGCAGGGAGACAGTTTAAAGAAGAGTAGAAGTCTAGCGCTTGAGCCTTGTGATACCACAGTAGCTAAAGGCCAAGTGGAGGAAGGACCAAAGGAAACCAGTTAGGAAGTTGTTTAATAATCCAGGCAAGTGCCAATGAAAATCTGATCTGGCATGATGACAGTAGAACTGCAAAGAAAGAGAAGAATAAAAAGAAATATTATTTTTTAACACAAAAGAAACCAACTGGTATGTGAGTAATTTTTTTGTGTCTTCCAGTGATTCCCAAAGTCCACTATCCATCACCATCACCTTGCGATGCTTTTAGTAATGTGATTTCCTAACATTCACTTTGTCTCACTCTTTCCTCTGAAAATTGGATTCAGTAGGTTTGTGATGTGATTAAGGAACTGGTAACTTTACAAAACTCAACCGTTGGTGTCAATGAGCAGCCAGATGTGAGAACTGCTGGTCTAGGTGACCCATTTCAACTCCATTCCAGCTCAGTGATTTAAGTGACATTAATTGAAGTTGAAGATATTCAAAATCTTACTTTCTTTATGCAATCAGCAGATGAAACCGGTCTATGTATGAGTGCTCCTCAAAGATACTTAAGATTGATCCGATGAAGTAATATAAATTTAAAACCAAAGCCTTGTATAGATAATTGATCTTCCTTAGCATATTGTTGTGAAAAAATGTGGTAATATTGAAGAATTTTCTGACAATAGAAGTTGGAATGAGGCAAGGAGAAATCAGCTGACCAGAGCAGCATCACAAGATGACATGTGTAATCTAAAGAGAAATGTGACCCTGAAATGGAAAGGAGAGGACAAGAGAGATTGGGTGACTTAAAATGACAATATAAAGGGCAGCCTCCAAAATTTTCTACTCATGGCAGTTTCATTAGAGAGAAGTTATCAACAAAAATAAAATTGAGCCTAATATGCACAAATCTGTGCATAATAATTTATTCTTATAGATATACTTATTGTTATAGATATTAACAGTATTATCTATAACTATGAGAGAATGGAAACAACTTTGTGTCCAACATTGGGGTAACAGTTCAATAAATTAGAAAGTCACCAATTTGTCAGATGACTTTATATATATATGTTAAAAAATGATGATCAAGAAAACTTGTGAAAAACATTAAAAATAACAATTAAAGAAAACTATTTGTGAGATAACAGGACCGTGAAATGAAAATCAGAATACAAAATAGTATTATGGAAATTTTGTATAACAACATGGTAGCTAGGTAGAGATTAGACCTGGGTAGGTTGGTGTGGAAGTATAGATAATATCTTCCATATTAGTTAAAAATATGCTCAACTACATATAGTAGGAAACATAGTGGCAAAAGCAAGTCAAACATTAATTTCTTTCTTATATAAAATAATTCCTAAGAAAGATGGTCTAAGACTGGTGAACTGACTTTATAGTATAGTTGACATCTTAGTTTCCTCTCGTCTGTTTTTCAGCCACAGAATACTTCTTGCATTCTTAAGGTCAACACCTGGCCCACGATTACATTTAGTGTTCCAATTATTCTATGTTCCAGCAAGGCAAAAAAGAGAAAGGGAGGGAGAGGATAACACACTATTTATTTTAAAATGTCATCTGGGAAGTCCCAAGAAGTACTTGCACTTCTATTTCATTAATCATAATTTTGTTTCATGATCACACCTAGCTGCAAATGAGGCCAGGAAATACAGTCTTTCAGCTAGGCACATGGCTACACCAAGTCAACTCAGAATTCTGTTACTCTTCTGTTAGGAAGAGAAAGTAAATGGTACCTGGAATACATAGATTTATCACATTGCTTATCAAAAGCATTTTAGATATTTTGCATAAATCACACCCCTACCTAAAGTTCCAGATGCTCAATAGTCGTGAAAGGCTTAGGGAAAGTAATGCACAGTTTACAGTCACATCCCTAGAGGCATCCTGGAGGAGAGAACTTGAATCTAGCTCATTATTTGTGTTCAGATACCTATACATATTTTCCTGTATAGGTAAGAAGTCCAGGAAAGCTGACCAAACTGGACAAAGGTAACTGAGCGGGATTGATTTGAAGAACTGGGAGGAGCTGTGTATACACCAAACAATCCCCCATACCTCTAGTCTGACTCCAGTGTGTCTCTGTGAATTCTGGTAAGGAGAAAGTTAGGGGAACAGAGAAAGTTCTGTGTGATCACCAGCTCAACATTTTCCATGTAGGAGGCTTGACTCTGGGCCCAGTGGGCGATATATCCGTGCCCCATCAGAGGTCCCTTGCCCTCAACACTGGAGTGCACACAGACCAACCTTTAACTGCCAGATACTGCACTTCTCGGCCTCAGGATGTTCTCTCACCTCCAGAAACGTGGCAGATCAGAACAGTCAAGGAATTAACGCTCCTGGGAGCAGCCCTCATTCTGGGAGAAGCCCTCATTCTGTCATGGACTGGAGTTCCTATATAAACACTTCCGTTTCCTCTCTCCAGGTAGCATGCAATCTGGGACTGACAAATTATATAGCTAGTCCTGAACTGTTGTGAATGACTATGACTCCAAGTTATTGGGCGCTGGTTGCTGCAAGAACTTATATAGTTGTATAATGGAAGGGACAAGCCCCAAAAAAGAGCCTAGCTGAAGTTACCAGGAAGGAATTTAGAGTAAAGCAAAACATATAACTTTAAAATGATATATGCACACTGATATTTTCCATATAGGACCTGCCATGTTTCTCTGCATCACAATGTGAAATGCTCTCATTAATTGATTCTGTAACTGGGCAGCATGCAGGTGTTATCTTTTGAGGGGTAGGTGAAGTTAAACTATTGGCAGAATCCCACAAGAGACCAAGGTATGCTCATTATATAGATTCCCAGGAACACTTGGAAGAAGTAAAATACAAATGAATTTTAGTTAGAGTTACTCATTTTTCAAAAATTATGCTATTTTCCAGTCTGCCCTATTCTTTCTGGTGAAAGGAAAGTTGTGTTGATTTCATACTAGAAGCTTCATTCAATATGTTTACTTCCGTCTCTTTACGCAGGATGGAACTAAAAAGTGTTAGGAAACTTACCAGGGGTCCTTTCATTCGTTTGTTCTTTCATTTCATTCATCCATTCATGCATCAACAAAGCCTTGCTAAATGCTCTACTGTAATTTCAGTCATCCTTCTAGAATGACTATTTGACCCTTAAGGATTTTGGCAAAGTGAATCAGAATATAATTGGGTGCGGAATAAAATTTTTTTGAATAATAATTGACATTGGGTTTTAAAATGATTATATTATTTCCCTAGTTATTTGGCTAATAAACATTCCAGGACCTTTTGGCATCTACTATTGAGTAACATGACAAAAACAGGAATGATCACACAAACCGCTCTGGCTTTGATTTCAATGGCTTTATGATTCTTGAACAGTTGTTTAAAACTAATGATGTAGCTCCTGATGCAAAATTATTTAATTGTTTATATGAATTAGTCATTAAATCTTACTTTCTGTGTAGATGTAATTTTACCTTAGGCCAATATACATGAAAATCAGAATAAAAAATAAAGGTGATATTAACCTCTCCATTTGAAAATAAACAAGTTTTTACTTAAATACAGAGTTACTGGTTAAATAAATCACAGGATACTTGTAATCCTCATAAAGACAATTAAAGGTCTTCATAAAATTTATGTTACTAGAATTCTTCTATACATTTGTGTATGCTTCTAATGTTGAAAATAGATCTAACAGTAAAATGATTTTTATTTAAAAATAAAATAAACATACAGTTTTTAAATGTTTATTTTAACTTATATTCCCATGCTAATTTCTCCAAACAAATTGTGTTCTCATGAGAATCTCATCTGAGATTGTTTTGGAGACAGGGTTTTGGATGTAAGTATAGGCATACGTGTTATCTACTGACATCTGGAGATCTCCATAAATATAGATCTCTTGCTTCCTGTCATGCTATAGTAAGGAGAACTCCACACTATAGCATGACAGGAGGCAAGAAAACAACTGTGACTTAAGAAGGCCCAGCCTAATGTCACTATAGTACTTGATGCAAAAGTGGCCTTGGAAAGTTGCCTCATATTTCATAGTCCCAGTTTCCGAACCTATGAATTGAAATAGTCACGTATCACATAAATTTTATATTTTAGAATTCGTGGCTACTATTAAGAGAATGAATTTTATCAATAGCCCCTGATATTAGTGATGAAAAATAAAGTATGCATGAAATTCAATTGTAAGAATAAAATCAAATAAACAGTAATGATTAGTAAACTACTGTCGATAGTCATTTCCCTTTATCTGTGGGGGATATGTTCTAAGATTTCCCCTCAGTGTACCCCCTCCTTCTACACAAAATTACTACCCTGAAACCACTAGTAGTACCAAACCCTACATATACTATGGTTTTCCTTATACATATATACCTGTGATAAGGTTTAATTTATAAGTTGGGCACATTAAGAGATTAACAATAACTAATAGTAAAATAGAATAATTATACTACACTAAAAGTTATGTGAACATGACCTCTTTCTCTCTCAAAACATCTCATTTTACTGTACTCACTCTTCTTTTAATGGTGTGAAACAATAAAATGCCTATGTGATGAGATAAAGGGAGGCATTGTGACATAACATTAGGCTACTATTGAGCTTCTGATGCTATATCAGAAGACGGATTGTCTGCTTCAGGTGATCCCAGATCACTAAGCCATGAGGATGTCATTGGATGTCAGGAGCAGACAGTGTTGGTGACCAATGAGCAGAGAGTGAATAATACATTGTGCATACATTGGACAAAGGGATGATTCAAATTACAGGCAGAAAGGTGCAAGACAGTTTGAGATTTCATCACACTACTCAGAATGGCACTGAATTTGCATCTTATATGCCTTGTTTATTTCTGGAATTTCCCATTATATATTTTTGGACATTGGTTGACCACGGGTAACAAACTGCAGAAAGCAAACTCGAGGATAAAAGAGGAACTACTGTATTGTACAAATGCTGTTAATATTGTTATTTTCATGTAATTAGGTTTTATTACCTTTTAAAAAGAAAAATGAAAGTATTTTCAGGCTCTAGACGTGTCTCTCTGTGTGTGTTTGTGTGTGTGTGTGTGAATTTTATCACAATGTTATTTCTGAGCTATTTGTAATAAAAGACATAGTCTGGTAAGGAATGGGAATAGCAATAGGGTCTCTTTTAATCCATTTTCTTCCACAGGCATTACATTTTTTAAAAGGTGCCCTTTCTGTGAGAAATGAGATTCAAATTCATCAATCTGGGTCATAGTTTAAGGTATGAACAGAGGCCGAATTGATATTAATTCTCTTGAGCTGGTTTGAATACTCAAGATTAACATTTGCCTCAGAAATATTTATTGAATTGTAGCTTGGAGACTAATCCTCCCAGAATCAGAGATTCTCATGTAAAATATCTCTTCCCATTAGTTGTTCTAAATCATCATGGGTGAAAAACAAGTTGAACAATTTCTTTACTCTCCCAACCCTCAAGAACATTATTTGTCTCCATTCAGTGTAGATGATTAAATGTTCAGAGTCAATTATTTTCTATCTACCCCTACTTTCACATATTTTGGAAAATAATGATATTCAAAGAGATTGAGTACTAACGCAGTAATTCAGTTCAGACCTGCCTAAAATCTAAACAATAATTGTGTCTTTCAACTGTTTCATGGAATAATTCAGAGAGGATTTGATCAGAGGCCTTTCAATCACTCTTTCTTTTTATTATACTTTTCCTAATACCATGGAAAGTAGGCTGTATTAAAATAGGTATCGTCAGATAACGTATTTGCTTCAAATCTATGCCCTTCCCCATACCTTTTTAATCACTGCAGCTCTTAAATATAAACAAAGATTCACTGCCTTCTCACTCTACATTGCTTAAATTCAAATAGATCGTCAGAAAATCGTCTATTATTTCCTTAAAATGAAGATTGTGCCACTGCTTACTGCATTTCAGTGTTTTGTGCCACTGTATAAAAAGTCAAACATTGTATCATTTTAATTGTACTATTATATGTCAAAAATGAGGTAGGGTGTATTCCATATAACTTGAAATAATATTCAGACAACTCATTTTCAGCCCTATTAGTAACTTCTGATATTGATGGCAAGGAATAAAACGTACAGCACGGATAGTATGAAAGAAATTATTGTAATACCTACTTGTAAAAGTTTATTACAATGATGCCAGAAAAACTCACTTACAAAAGCAAAATGAACACTGTGCCAAGAGATCTAAATAAAATGCAAATAAGTATAGACCATGCAAGTGAATTATGAGATAATTGAAAATATACAAAACAAACATACAAAGCAAAGAGTTGGGTATCAAAAATATCCACAGTGTAGTCTTTTCATTTTAACAGCAATATTTGGTGTGATTTATATTAACCATATTAAATTAATAGATTTTGCAGCTTATTCGTAGGTATTTGATGTCACAATGTTAAAAACATTTAGGACAAAATACTAGCTCAATTTTAAAATCAAATTAATTTTGAAATTATAGAACTCAAAATAATAGTCCATTCCAGAAGCAGAAAAACAGGAATACTACTGAATTTTGCTTTCAGGTTATAAGTGATAATAGTAAATATGACAAAATTGGAACAAAAATATCAAAATGTCTTTGTTTTATTCAAATTTGATTTTTTAAAAACTTTATTTTCATCTGTCTACTAGTATCATATAGTCATAATGCTGAATTAATGCTGCTACAAAAAATTTCCTTAAGCTTTTATCATTTTTCTCTTGTGTACATGCATTAATCAATACATCACCAAAAATAAGCTAAAAAACAAATGTAATGTTACTGCAAGCTTTGTTATTATTTTAAGTTTATTATTATTCACCCATCCTGAAAAATAAAATCCAGATGATGTAACAAAATGTTATCTTCCTGTAGTCTGTAATGTTCAAATTATATTTTTCATGAAGCTAACTCATATGTGCATATTAACCAGCTTCAACTGGAATCATAATTGTTTTGCTCTCGTTTTGTTTTGTTTTGTTTTGTTTTGTTTTGAGATGGAGTTTTGCTCTTGTTGCTCAGGCTGGAATGCAATGGCACGATCTTTGCTCACTGCAAACTCCGCCTCCCAGGTTCAAGCTATTCTCCTGCCTCAGCTTCCCGAGTAACTGGGATTATAGGCTTGTTCCACCATGCCCGGCTAATTTTGTATTTTTAGTAGAGATGGGGTTTCTCCATGTTGGTCAGGCTGGTCTTGAATTCCTGACCTCAGGTGATCCGCCCGCCTCAACTTCCCAAAGTGCTGGAATTACAGGTGTGAGCCACCGTGCCCAGCCTGCTCTTGTTTTTATTGAAAAATCCATATAGATTTTCAAGTGATGCTTCCCTACATAATTATGAAGATACTTACAAATGTTAGTGGCTTTGCTGTTTCGGGATTTTTTTTGTTTGTTTTGCTCTTTTGGCCTCGATTTATCTTTCTGTTCTCTTATTTTCTGTATCATAAGAAAAAATATGTTTGCCTTAAATCAGAAAATTCAAAGTAAAGTACCAGAGTCAAATTTGTAGCCTGTTTTTCAAGACTGAAATTATTTGAAAGTGAGAAATGTTCATATCCTAGATTCCTCTTAGCTCCATACCCTTGTTTAGAACTGAGTCACCACGCAGTCACGCACAGACAGACATGTGGTAGGCACAGGAACAGAAGAAAGGTGTGAGGAACAGGTATCCCACCAGATGACTTTATTAGAGCCACGTGGCCTCTTTCTTTTCATTCCATCCCCTTTACAGAGTAGTATGCTCAAACCTTCTTCCATTTCTAGAAACTTTTGAGTAAAACTGTAAGGCTAAGAATGTGGCTACTTCTTCCTCCCTCCTGTACCTTTCCCTTTTTGCTTTGTTCTACTCTCACCACCACCACTATACAAAAATTTAACTGGACTGGCTTTGAAGGAAGGGAAAGGATAGTCATTAAGGCCTCTCAATGATTAAATCAAGTTATGCCATGACACAGTCTCAAGGCCTTACAATCTGAGTGGAAAGTATGTATTTCACATCAACAAGCCTCATATCTCTAGTGGGTAATAACACACACAAATTATAAGGTTTAGTTCAAAGAGCTGCAAATTGTTGAGCTGAAGAGTTAGTGGAGCCACAAGTTTCACTATGTTGTTTAGAAAGACCCTCCTGCAATGTTTCATGTTCACTAATTTAGGTTTATGTGTGGCATGAAACAAGCAAATATAAAATCTTAGGATTCAATGATACTTTGGGTATTTACCACCTAGGGGTGCAACAACAAAACTTACATCAATGCCATTTTACAGCTACCCGCTCCAATACACACACATATGGCATCCTGACCTCAGATGTGACATTCATTAAATAAAAGTAATGGTTGGCTGAAATCGATTTAATCTACTATTAACTAGTCAAGTGAGGCAGGAGCACATATGCTATTGGAACAGCGGATTAAGGGACAATTCGGTTCTTGTGTCTTCTGACTTTGCCATCATGTCATTCATCTGAAAGAAACATGAATAAGTTTGCAAATCAAGACTTATTAGCAACCTCTGTGGATTTCCTTATGCTTTACCATGTTTGAATTTCCTGTGAAAATATCTTACAAGAGTTTTTCTAGGCATTTTACTTAATGTTTAGTGTTTACTTGATTATTGTTTCTCTCTTGAGGGTTTCTTGCTGTTGCAAACTCCATTTCATAGTTCATACAATCCAAGTATATCTTTCTCTTTGGTGGTGCCTTTTCCACCAGTCATCTGCTTCTCTTTTAAATGGAATTTATCTGTAGCTTTGCCTAACTTCCTTGGTGAAAGGCCTTTCTTAGTTTCCTGTCTGTGTCCAGATACTTAATAAGTGTGGGCTGGATATACATCTTATAATGTACAACATAATTTAAATTAATTTTTGTTAAGGCCAAGTCTTTAAAATATTAAGATATTTAAGTCAATTAAGCAATATTCTTTGATATCCATGTCTCAACATCTTGGTTTTCAGATCATAAGATAAAGTTTACCTGTTTGAGCTATTGCCTTTGCAAAAATATGAAACCATCTGATATTCATTTTAACAGTGTGCAAATCATAGTGACACACATAAATCAAAGCAGTGTTTTCAATTTAAGACTCCAGGAGCCAAGAAGAGATAAGCTAATCTTAAAAGATCCAAATAAACGAGGGAAACAGATGTCAGAGACTTTGTATTCCAGAATATTTTCCTCTGTAAGAATGTTAATTTTTTCTATTGCTCTTAAAGCCCTAAGAAAGCAGAAAGCTTCATACCATATCCTGTCATATTAAATGCACCTATCATCCAGAATTAAAACACAAAGAAACAGAGTCAAAAATGAGAGTAATCATAGGCTGAATGACTGACGAGAAATATTACATTCAGTGTCCCATTTAAAATGCCCAAAAATATAGACCTACTTCACGTGGGTTTCTTTAGAGAACCAGGTACTTTAGAAAAAAAAGTATTAACACACTACTTTTAAGTTACTTGCATGTGTTATAATATATTAAAGATGCACTAGCATTTGACTTGAGATGGCAATAACAGTATTTTGAAAAAAGTACAGGAATATAAATCAAGATATGTGGGTTTAATATTTACTCTTCTGCTATATTAACCAGAGTCCTTAGACAAGTCACTTAACAACTCTCTTTGATTTCTTTAACTCTTAGATTAGGATAATAGTATTTCTGCTAACCAATTAGGAAGGACATTGTGAACATTAAATAAGACTTTAAAAGTATTTTGAGAAAAAAATATATATATATATATCCAATATTATTTTTAAGATGAAATTTATTTTGTGGTTTGGGGGAATGCACATTGGACATCTTGAATTTGAGGTACCCATGGGGACAGCCTGAGAGTTATGTAGTCTGGAACTCAGGGAGCATGTCTGACTAAAATAAAGATTCTTAGGTCTGCAATGTGCCTGCAATAGTTTAAGTCATCAGAGTGGGTACGGTGATCCAAGGAGAGTGTACAGTGGCATGCCTAGCATTTTTGTCATGCAGAAAAGAAAGTTCTTTAACATTTTATTTTAAAATAATTATAGTTTCTCAAGAAGTTTGAAAGATAGTTACAAAGAGGTCTTATGTACTTATCACCGAGTTTCTCCCAGTGGTTACATTTGCATAACTATAGAACAATATCAAAACCAGGCCATTGATACATGTACAATTTAGATGGATAGTTCTATACCAATTTATCACACATATAGATCTGTGCAGACAGCATTACAATCAAGATGTAGACCTATCCCATTACCATGAAGATTTCCCTTGTGCTTCTGTGCAGCAGTCGTGTAGCCACATCTACCACCACTTTTATCAATAGACTAATCAGCTGGTAAGCATTTACCTCTCATGGTGAGACTAGCACAAACTCTGATATTCTTTCCAAGAAGGGAGTCTAATGGTTCTTTATAAGGATCTATCATATGTGACCCATCCTGGGTCTCTGAAGTTAGATGCCAAAATGCAGACATTTGCAGGGAAAAAACTTCAAAGACAAAAATTTAGGTTAGCATTATAAAGAAGAGAAAAAGAATTTAAACTCTCTCTCTCTTATGAACACACATCCACAACACACACACACACACACACATTCATGCATTCACTAAAACCATGCTGTAGATAATTTCTCATTTCAACGATTCTCAGGACAGAATGAGCAAAGAAACATTCAATTCAATTATATTAGTCCTCTTATTACTACTGAGATCACTAAGTCTGAATAAAAATTGTTTCCCTTGATTTTTCCAAATTTTATAACTTTTGATCAAGAAGATAAAAATAACATGGGCCAAATTTGACTGAATCTCTTGCTTTTACACCAATATTACACTTCGTTTCCCTTCTAACCCTGTATTCTATATCATCCATTCTTCAAAAACAGGCAGAGTAACCATACAAAAATGTAAATCAGACTACAAGGCTTCATTTCCAGAACTCTGCAGTGGCTCCCCATTGTGCTTGAAATAATATCCACATGCCCCCATCTCCCTCCAGGAATGAAGGACTTACTTCACTCACTGCTGGGAATGCTGCCAAGTCAGCTCTCAGGTATCAGACTTCCTGATGGATTGTCTTGGCTGAGGAAAACTGCTTCCCCCAAAATCACACTTCCTCTCAGGAGCGGCCCATATCCAGTAACCACCATTGCAATATGACTTGGGACAACCCGAAAGAGCCATCCCAGATCCAGAGCTCCCAAGGAGTTGCTGACACTTGGTTGGACTACAGTGCAGCTCCTCCTCTCCCTTTGCCCCACCCTGCGTCATCACCACCTTCCAAAGTGGATCCTAACAGCACTCCCTAATTTGCCTCACATGCTAATTTCTGTCTGAGAGAAACCGCTTCCTGAGAATTCAACCTGGGACTGTGACCATGGCCTACATGGAGCTACATAATCTGAGCTCTGCATATCTTTCCAATTTACCTCATTCATTCTCTCCTTGCTCAGTACTACACACAATGCTCTCTTTTGGTTCTTTAACTATTATACGATCCCCTTTAAAGACCTCTGCATTTTCATTTCCCTCTGCTAAAACACTCTCCTGGCTCTTTATTGTCTGAATGTTTCTCATTCTTTAGGAATTAGCTCGTCAAGGTCCTTCTCAGACCACCGTAACTCCAGTAATCCCCAGAAAATTCTCCCCTAGACACCGTTTCTTTTTTTCCTTTATTGCATTTAACACTGAAATGATCTTGACTGTCTCCTTCTACTTGAATAGAAGCTCCAGAAAGCCAAGGACCATGTCTGTTTGGTTCAACTTTGTATTTTTAGTGCTGGGAAGAGTACTTATCACCTAAAAAGTGATTGAGAATTATCTACTCAATGAATGAAATACTGATTAATACCGCAGGAAGAAATTTTACTTTTTTTTTTTTTAGAAAGCATAGTTCACTAATCCTGGGTAAATGCTATGATGCACAAAATCTTTTTTTTTTTCTTTTTTTTTTTTTTTAAGACAGAGTCTCACTCTGTCACCCAGGCTGGAGGCTGGAGGCCAGTGGCACTCTCAGCTCACTGCAACCTTCACCTCCTAGGTTCAAGAGACTCTCGTGCCTCAGCTTCCTGAGTAGCTGGGATTACAGGTGTGTGCCACCACACCCAGGTAATTTTTGTATTTTTAGTAGAGACGGGGTTCTGCCATGTTGGCCAGGCTGGTCTCGAACTCCTGACTTCAAGTGATCCACCTCGGCCTCCCAAAGTGCCGGGATTACAGGTGTGAGCACTGGCCCAGCCAATTATGTCTTAAAAGGACTTTTTATTTTCTTCAATTTAGGTTTTGTAAGTCATATAATAGCAGAGTCAGTGACAAAACACTATGCACACATACACACAAACACACACACACACACAATTTGCACATGAGCCTATAAGTTTCTTTCAAATTGTGATAGTATTTTAAGTGGCGAAAATTTGAATTTGGCCCACCAAACTTTACACATGTGTTTACCACTGTTTAGGAGTTATCAAACTTTTTCAAAGGCTTTACAATCATTTTAAAACCCACATAGTATGAGGGCATTATTTCTCCTGTTTCTACTATTATGAAAGATGGATGTCCTTCAATAAGTAGAAACCTGGTGTCCCCACCCACTTCTTTCTCAGATGAAGGGATTATGCAAGAAAGTGACAGACAAGCATGACCTCTGACCAAGAGAGCATGTGATAACCTTGATAAGACAGAGGACATGGAAGCATGCTACAGGATAAGATGGGTAAGGATGAGAGGCATTCACATGTGAATTCACTTATGCAAATTATTCTTTTGATGCATCAGATCAATCACTCAGAGACAGTCAGATTTAAAATGAAAGGTAGAGCCTGCCCATAAATTCTACAGAATGTGCATCTTAGAAATTTCCTGGGACCTGGACCAAATAGTGAGTAGCTACATTTTAGAGGACTACAGCTGTATCTTGCTATCGAGAACCTAATATCCAAATACACTTTGAAATTCCTGAGATTCATTTGCATCCACATGTTCTTTAATCTTGTGCTCCATTTTTGTGCATACCAACACCTGGCTCTGGCAAGAAACCAGACATAATATTCAAAGCAATTCTGTACCGTCATTACTGAGCACAAACAGGTTAGTGATGTATATTTTACTTATGTTACTCCAAGTTTGAATTGCAAAAGGCTGAATAAATCATCCCAACCTCAATATACCAGCAACCTTCAAGATAACTAATTTACTTTGCAACAGAAACATCTTCTTGAAAAGAAGACACCCTTTGATGGAAAATAAATTCTCTCTAGAGCCATATTTCTGAAGTGTGAATATAAATCATACTGGGACTTGGGAGAAAATACTAACACTTTTGGTGGGGATCTAGTTTTATTCATAGAGGCACACATAATTCAACTTTGGCTTTATTCCAACTCTTCCTTATTAATTTTTCTAACAATGATAGGGTACTTTTTTTCCAAGGAAAGTACTCTGTCCTATAGAGATCCTATTATATAAAAATACCATAAATTTTAATTCAAATTCAGATTTTTAAAGACAATTACTAGCAAGAGATTTTTTTTTCTGTTAAATCATAATTTAGCTTGGAATTGTCAAATAAATATTTTTATTATATACTTAGAAAAAAATGTAGGTTTTTTATTTGTACTAAACGGCCATAGGTCCTTCAACCACTGTTTTGTTTTATTTTATTTTATTTTATTTTATTTTATTTTATTTTATTTTATTTTATTATTGAGACAAAGTCTTGCTCTGTTGCCAGGCTGGAGTGCAGTGGCACCATCTCAGCTCACTGCAACTTCCACCTCTTGGATTCAAGCATTTCTCCTGCCTCAGCCTCCAGAGTAGCTGGGATTATAGGTGCTCGCCACCACGCCCAGCTAATTTTTGTATTTTTAGTAGAGATGGGATTTCATCATGTTGGCCAAGATGGTCTCAATCTCTTGACCTCGTGATCCACCCACCTTGGCCTCCCAGTGTGCTGGGATTACAGGTGTGAGCCACCACGCCTGGCCAATATTTTAGCACTTTTCACAAAAAGGCATTCATGGCACAATAAACATGTAAAATTAACACATACCAAAAATTTTTTGAAGTTGAAAAGGTGATCTTGCCCATACATATTTGCAGAAATAAATGATAAGTCATTAAGGTATAGAACGCAAAGGATAAGAATTGTATGGGTAGGGTGTGATGGCTCACACCTGTAATCCCAGCACTTTGGGAGGCTGAGGCAGGCAGATCACCTGAGGTCAGGAGTCCAAGACCAGCCTGGCCAACGTGGTGAAACCCTGTGTCTACTGAAAATGCAAAACGAAGAAATTAGCTGGTCATGGTGGCACATGCCTGTAATCCCAGCTACTTGGGAGGCTGAGGCACAAGAATCTCTTGAACTCAGGAGTCAGAGGTTGTAATGAGCCAAGATCGCACCATTGGACACCAGTCTGGGCAACAAGAGTGAAGCTCCTTCTGAAAAATAAATAAACAAATAAATAAATAAATAAGTAATAAAAAATTATTCATTATAGTGAGAGACAGGACTAACTGGATTTCCTAGGCCGACTAAGAATCCCTAAACCTAGCTGGGAAGGTGATCGCATCCACCTGTAAACACAGGACTTGCAACTTAGCCCACACCCCACCAATCAGAGAGCTCACTAAAATGCTAATTAGGCAAAAACAGGAGGTAAAGAAATAGCCAATCATCTATTGCCTGAGAGCACAGCAGGAGGGATAAGGATCAGGATATAAACCCAGGCATTTGAGCCGACAAGGACAACCCCCTTTGGGTCCCATCCCCTTATATGGGAGCTCTGTCTTCACTCTATTTCACTCTATTAAATCTTGCAACTGCACTCTTCTGGTCTGTGTTTTGTTATGGCTCAAGCTGAGCTTTCGCTCACCATCAACCACTGCTGTTTGCCGCAGTAGCAGACGCGCCACTGACATCCATCCCTCCGGATCCCCACGGTGTCCGCTGTGCTCCTGATCCAGTGAGGCGCCCACTGCCACTCCCAATCAGGCTAAAGGCTTGCCATTGTTCCTGCATAGCTAAGTACCTGGATTCGTCCTAATCCAGCTGAACACTAGTCACTGGGTTCCACAGTTCTCTCCCATGACCCTCGGCTTCTAATAGAGCTATAACACTCACTGCATGGCCCAAGATTCTATTCCTTGAAATCTGTGAGGCCAAGAACCCCAAGTCAGAGAGCACGAGGTTTGCCACCATCTTGGAAGTGGCCTGCCACCATTTTGGAAGCAGCCTGCCACCATCTTGGGAGCTCTGGGAGCAAGGACCCCTGGTAACAGTAGGACACTAAGGTGAGTTTATAGGGCATATAGATATTGCTAGCTGTCGAGAAAAATGAATTCTTTCTTTATTCTATAATAGTAGTTGTACTTGAGAAGTAGCCCATCCACAGCCCCCATTTAGAGCAGTAATCTGCAGCTGACTATGGCCATGTGACTATTTCTGACAAATAAAATGTGAGTGGATATAAGTGTGCAATTTCTGATTGGCTTAATACCAAGCTTACTTTTCTGTGGATGGAAAAGCAATGACTGGAACAGTCTTGAAGGCCTTCTGTTGAAGATAGCAGATCCACCACCAGACTGGATCTCTAAATTACTGTATGGGGCACGGTACTCACGCATCTGAAAAGTACACTTCAGAACTGTTATATGAGGCAGAAGGAAACTTCAAGGTTCTTAGATGTGATGGTTAATACAGAGTGTCAACTTGATTGCATTGAAGGATGCAGAGTATATTGTTCTTGGGTGTGTCTGTGAAGGTGTTGTCAAAAGAGATTAACATTTGAGTCAGTGTACTCGGAGAGGCAGATCCACCCTCAGTCTGGGTGGGTGCAATCTAATCAGCTGCCAGGGCAACCAGAAAAAAAGCAGGCGGAAGAACATGGAGAGATTAGACTGGCTTAGCCTTCTAGCCTACATCTTTCTCCCATGCTGGATGCTTCCTGCCCTTGAACATCAGACTCTAAGTTCTTCAGTCCGGGTACTCAGACTGGCTTCCTTGCTCTTCAGATTGCAGACAGCCTATTGTGGGACCTTGTGATCATGTGAATTAATAATCCTTAATAAACTCCCCTTTATGTATACATCTATCCAATTAGTTCTGTCCCTCTAGATAACCCTAACTAATACATTAGATGTCAATGCTGGTTGGGCATCTTTATTAGGCAGTCTAGCCTTTAATCTAATTCATGCAAGTCAAGAAATTACATTGGTTATTTCTCTTTGGTTAGGAACAACTATCTCAAGGACAAAGGAATAGAAAACAAGAGGATTTCTTTTCGAAATTATGTTAGTAGCTATAATAACCCAATTGTATACTCAAGCTGTTGCTTTGAGAGTCAGAAGAGTGAGACCAAAGATGACATTGTACAATTCCAGGAAGCACCACTCACATCATAATCTAGGTAAATGATGTCCCTTGGAGTTGTTCACTGTGCTACCTGTATGGACCCATACAGAGGCCCAGCTCTGTTGGGCATTTTAAATGACAACTTCAACAACAACTTTGTAGTCTACCCTAATTTGTCTCTTGGGAATACCAAGCTAGGCTTGACCTAGAGCATTTTTTCCTGTTCCTTGGCCAAGCATATGTGATCTGTGACTTGTTTTATTTATTTTTGTTCAGCAGTTTCTAGCCTTAATTGGTATCTTCTTCAGCCTACATTTTCGCTTGTCACTCTCTAGACTGTTACCTTAGCTCTACGTCAGTAACCTCAAAGTAGCTTTAAATTTTGCTTCCTGATTGATTTTGCTACCCAGCTAACTTCCCCATCAAATACATTTTAGCAATGTAACACATTTAGAGATGGTTAAGCTTTAGCCAGCTAGAGGAATTATGAGATCTGAATATCAGAGCTGATGCTCTACAGAATTGGACTGAAAGAATGGAAGACTGCATCAGGAAGCTTTCATGGTCTCATACCTCTTAAGTTCTCTTGTAGTAATGTGTAGTATGTAGGGGGAGTGGTCAATGGTCTCTGATAATCCAGATATTTGTTATTAATTCAAAATATGGACTGGGAGCATTGTCACCACCTGGAAGGTAATAGAAATGTAGAATCTCAGGACTCACCAAGAATCCTGAACCAGAATCTGCATTTTAACATGATCAGTGTTTTAACAAGATTTGTATTTTAACAGGTGATTTGTATATACAATGAGGTTTGAAAAGCGCTGATTGAGACACCAGACTGGATAGGAACAGAAATGGAGTCAGAAGAGAGAGATAAAATATTCACCCATGAAAAGATCCCCAACTCAAGACTAAACCAGCATAGCAGTGACCTTAAAGGAGCAACTCTATCAAATACTGGCTCTCCATGAGGAAAGGTAGTGTTGAAGAGCGATTGGTGAATCTTTCCCAAACGATGAAAATACATGGTGGGACTTCGATTTCTGAATTTATTCTGTAAATATTTATACCTCTTAAAAATTTTTTTTTTGAAAATACTTAGGTCAGCATGCTCCCAAAGTAGAATACAATCTAGTGAATGATTTCTCCTGTGTATTCTAGAAGTTGAAGAACAAAAGCCTGAAGCTTAGTCTACAATTGATTGTCTCATGTGCCTCTAACAAGAAATGGAAGAGACATTTTTCCACTTTACTTCTATGAAACTACTACCTCTCTAAGAACATATTCGGATTGCAACCTATTAAAAAATATATAAAGAAATAAAGCAGCTTGACCTATAGATTTTGGTGGAAAAATAATTAAATTTGAACTAATTTCCTACAAAACTTTTTTCTGCATGAGAGAAACTATTGCAATGCTCTGAAACTTAGTTAAAAATTATTAGTTCAAAAATTTAAATACATTTATTAGGCTTATAAAGTTTCCATTAAGGGTGCAGCTATTTTGGTATGTTTAACTAAAAGAAATAATATTGCATGGAAAGTATGGGGTCTGGAGGATTGTAAAAAACACTACATTGCAATGGTGAACTCCAACTCTTCCTAAATGTATTACACAGAAAAAGCAGATCTGAGAAGCTCTGAAACCAAATAAACCAAACTTCCTTTCAAGCACAACTAAACCAATTCCAGAATAATAGACTATGTTGGGAGGGTTGGCAACTAGATAGGAAGTAGGAACAAAGGAGGGGCATTAGGAATCACTTCAAGTGACCATAAATCAAAGTAGTTCAGACCGGAGAAATGACTTTAAAGTAAAGCCAATGAGGAAAGCCAACAACAGGTCTACCAAAAAGGCTCTTGTATTTTTTTTCATCTCTCACTTTCAAGAAAAAACAACGACTAATATAATTTTGTTTAAAATAACAGTAATTTTATTTATTTTAGTTTAAAGTATCTTATGAAATTGTATCCTTGCTACAGATATAAATCTGCAAAGAGTCACAAAAAATTCACTGGTGCTGTATTAGAAGGAAGTCTTTTCCTTGGCTGAGGTCAGTGGTGGAGGATGTGAAAAGGTCTTATAGATAATTAATGTTACTCTAATACAGATCCAGAGGTCAGAAAATCACTCATTAATTTAACCGTATACTAGTTGAAGCTGAAAGCGCTTTCTTCTTTAATGTATCTACTGTCTTTGAAAAGCTCTTCAACAAATGCCCATCCTGAGAATAAAGAAAACTTCAACACATATCAGCCCTGCCAAGAACGCTTGTGGGATGCTATTTTGATCATTTCTCCACCTTTTAAGTAGAATCCAAAAGAAGATTTTCAAACAAAGAGTCTTGTTTTGAATCTTTTATTCTCTAATGCAAAAACCAAAACAAGAATCCCAGACAGTACTCCCCTATTCTTGAAACGCACATTTAAATGCACATAATGGGTCTACCCTAATGAAAACTTCTTACAAAAGTAAGCTAAATGGCCTGGTGAATTCTAAATCCTAGCATTTTGGTTATGAGGACTTTCTGCTGAAGACAAGGAAATTGGTGAGAGAAGTTAATTACTGAAGGAAATACCTTCAGTGTCAAGGAATACCATGGTCATAAACAAACATACACATCTTACAATTATTACTTATCTCGTTAATATGACTATATCTTTTGCTAATTATTTGGAAAATATAAATTAAATTTAAAAAAGAAACTAAAAAATTAAAGTAAATGTAATAAAATGAATTTTCAGCTATCCAACTATGCAACAGTGCAAATATGATACATAGCTTGACACAGACTGTATATGCTATATTATATTTGATATTTTCACTTGACATTGCCAGTGTATTTTCTACTTCTGTCAATTCTTACACTTACTATTTTAATAGGTATATAATATTCCATTTTGTTTTTAAAAAATGATGTGCTAAATAATTTCCTATAAGACAGAGTACTACTTGCTTTCCATTATAGCTGATGCCATCAATAATACAATCATATTCATAGCTTATAGCTTTTTGGCTTATTCAGAATTATTTTCCTAGTATGAACGTCTCAATCTTGAATTTCTGCACCAAGAGATTTATTTATGATTCTTATTACAAATGTCCATATTGCTTTTCTAAAAATGTTTAGTAATTATACTTCTACTGAAAATTAATAAGAGCAAAGTCTTGCAAGAATATTTTCAACAAAGATTATGCTCACCCTAAACAATTTGTCTACTTTCTTACATATGAACTATATCATTTTCTTTAACTTAGATTGAGTTTGTTTTTAATTTTCTAGAAAGACTAAATTTTTCATGTATTTTAAAAATACATACAAATAAACAGTAAATAGAATACAAATATTATTGAAGTTATGATTATTGTATACATAGAACCATGTATTTTTGTTTTAAATTGTTCATATTCTCAGTTCATTTGTCCAATTATATTGAATTTTACTTCTAATCTGAATTAATTGTATTATGGTATTTATCCACCATCTGTAATATTAAATGAGAATTTTTTTCTTTATCTTTAGGAAAGGTTTCATTGCATTGTAAATTTAGAAAAAGAATTGTTACTTGTCTTTATTTGGACAATTTAAAATTTATATATTCTAATCTCCTAACATAAAGAATGCCTTTAAATTTATAAGTAATAACAAAGAATAGATTGCATTCTTCTGCTTGGAAAACATAAAATTGAAAGGCAAACGAAAAAAGAATATTCACACGAAATTGCTTGATAAAGCATTAATATCCTTTCTATATCAAATTCTGGCACAAATTGAAACTGAAAACCTCAAAACCACAGTAGATAGCAGAAGAAAGGAAAATAATCTTCGAAAGATAAATAAACTCAAGCTAACAAGTGGAATTATCTTCATTTGTATCAATAATCAAAATGCAAACTTTAGGCAGGTAGATATCATCGGTTGCCTACCCACAACTTGGATGTGACATAGTTGTAAGTCTTTCCTTTTTCCATTTCTCTTCTCTCCTCCCCCTGCCTTCAGCCACACTATGCCAGAGACCAGAGGACACCAGTGGCCAGAACCAGAAGGCAGAACAAACAGATTAGATATATAGCCTCTCCTGACATGTGAAAACCAACATACATAACACCTTGTGAAATGCAAATAGCAATTAGAGGAAGAGGAAAGAAAAATATGGCAGAAAAATAGGGAAGTTCCAAGATGGGGAGTCTGTACCAGATAGAGAGCAAAAGTTTTGTGACTAAACTAGATCAAGAACAACTCAATTGCTCTGAGTCTTCAGATTAAATTTAGTTTTCCTATGTCTCAGAAAAAATAAAGATTTGCCAGAAAACCAAGAAGTTACAAGTATAAAGCAAGGTCATAGCACTCATATCTATGTGGCACTGTCAGGTTATAGTCAATATATATATAAGGTTTGCAAATATTTTAATTTTTATTTTGCATAATCACTACAGTCAAGGCATAATGAAATGGGAACTCCTATACACTGCTGGAGAGTGAGATACGGTACCCAGGGTTCTCTAATGGGTTCCTTGGCTTCCACTTCCTTACTAAAATACTTCCTATTTCAAGTTTGCCACCTTTTCACAATAGCCAACTCGTCTTCCTCCAGTAGGATTGCCCATGAGCATCTCTCCCCTAACTGCAGTTCATTCCCTAACCCCTTCAGACCCCAAAAGAGTGAATGCTCCTGTTTCACCCCTAAGTCCTTTCCTTGTTTTTCTGTCCTCTTCAGATCACTGGCAATAAGACCATCCATTTTCTTCACAGAAGTCCCACATCCCTATATTTTGAAGGTGGACTTTTCCTAGGCTTCCACCAGGACGAGCTACCCTAATACAATACCTAACATTTTCTTTGACGCAATGGCACTTTGGTTAACTCACCATTCTCAAGTCCTCCCAAAGATAGTAGGTAGGTACTGTCTTTATCAGCATAACTAATGAGATCCCTCCAGAGAGACAGTGTCCTTCTGAAAGGCAAAATCATATCTTTATTCTGGAAAATTAAACTTGGAACTTTTAATGATCAATCCATTCTTCTCCAATTATAAAAGTTCAGTCTCTCTCAGACAACCCATGACATTTGACTTCCGTGAGAAATAATGAAAATAACTTCCACTTATTTTGAATGCTCATTTTATAACAGGCAGAATGTTAACCATTTTTAAAATATGTTTTCACATTTCACTAGGCAAGAATTGACCTTTGGATTAAACTCATACTATGTCAACTTCATCAAAAAGTAAATGACTTATTTAAATGTCACAATACAAACTCGTAAGCCTTTGAGAGAGATGTAATTATCTATGTTACATAGGTGAAGAAACTGAGGTTCAGAAGGATTCCAAAAGTTAACAAACGTTGCCCAACTAGTAAGTGGCCCAGTCAGAATTCAGCTGATCTGATTGCAAAGCCAACTCTCCTTCCTGTCTGTGACAAGGCAGTCTTCACAAGAAAGATTGTGTCTTGGTACCTTGCCTGGTGATGACTCCTTCGAGGGAAATCTGTCATGTTTCTGGAATTTTTATTAGTGAATGATATTAATTCAATTCTCAGGACTGTCAAAGCAAGGGAAGTTCCAGATTATACCCTTACTGTAGCAGGAGAAGCTACATAAAATCTTTCATTGGAGGATTCCAACTTAAAACTCAATAAATAATTTTGCTGACCATAGTGTCGATTCCAACCTAAAATGCAATGTTTAAAGTTTTTCCATGGTTGAAAATGGTCTCCTTTCAGCATCTGAGTATATAAAATACGCTCAGTCTTCTCTAGAGTCTATTTCGGTTTGATAGATAACTTCCCTTTGATAAACATAATTTCTGCTTGAAAGTAGATATTTTGCTTTGCCCTAGTCTTCATGAATACTTAAAATATTCCATGAACAACAAAACAAACAATCCTAAATAAATAATGCATTGCAATGCTTTCAAGGACACTGGATTTTAATCAGCTGTGTGTTTGTTTGTTTGTTGCTCTGCTTGCAGTTTGGAGGAGAGCCTAATACAAACAAGGG
Organism: Papio anubis; assembly: GCF_008728515.1. NCBI lineage: Eukaryota > Metazoa > Chordata > Mammalia > Primates > Cercopithecidae > Papio > Papio anubis. The sequence goes on from NC_044981.1 coordinate 150,463,644, forward strand.
TTAATGTAAAACCTTCAATTTATTGTAAAAGGAGCTTTCTTCCTTGGATCTGGATAACAACATATCTGGCCTGCAAAACAAATCACTCAACTGTCTCAGATATTTCAGAATCAATGCTTATCCACTAATTGGCTTCAGCTGTTTTTTCTCTTCATTATTTGAACTAAGAAAACAGCTGTTTTCTGCAAATGGTTAAGCCGTAAGTCACATGGTTGTGATTTATGCACTTAAACGTGCTAATGGATGCCTTGTAGAGCATGGTTTTGTTTATTTGATTGTTACAGTCCATAGTTAATGAATCATGACTTTGTTTAAACACATAGCAAACCCAGTCTCATGAAGCAGCTCTTAATTTGGCAAGTTCATTTTCTTTCTATTTTTATTTTTTTAGCTTATTGAAATTTGTTTGGTTTTACCTCTAGAGAATAACAAGAAAACTAGAAGAAATTAAAGATTTGTATTTTTATGAGAACTGCTGTGCTTACAAGTCAGTGAGGAGTCAGTTGTCATAGAACAGAATACAAGTGGGAACAAGGGGGAAAGAAACTATTGTCTTTTGAATTATTTGAAATAACCATACTTCTGGTAGTATTTTCCTTCCAGCCAGCCCATTAATCTCAAGAGCACTGACATTCTGTTATATTTGCTTCTTATGAAATTAATTGACTCATGTCTAAATGAAATCTTTGAAGATATTGAAAGAGGTATTTTCTTACTAGTTTGATCGGAGTAAGTCAATAACAAATGCTGATGCTTTTTTTGTAATTAAAAAGTTTTGTCATTCTATTAATAATAATAATAATAATACATTTGTGTAGATTCCACCACCTATAATTACATTCAAAGTAGAAATGAATTTAAATCAATGAGAAAAATAGCAAAAGACCTGCAATTTTACCTTCAAAATATGATATTTTCAATTAGGGTTTATCTTAAATTATACTAGTACATGAAATGATAGATTTTTCGTGGACTTTGAAAATGGGTCATTTCAGCCTCCTCAAGTAACCTCTTCTAGCCTTTAATTGTTAATGCCAGAAAGTTATTATTTTACCTAACAAAATTCATTTAATCTTTGACCAATTTAACTTTCATAGATTATAACAAATTACTATGTGACAGAGCATTAGAACTCCAGTAACCAAGTTCTCTGATTTTACAGATAAAGAAACAAAGCTTCAGAGAAGTTAAGTGTATTCTTGATCACGTAAAACAAGGCAAATTCAGACGTATGATTTGCAAAAGTTTTTTTTTTCTCTCTATGGGTTGCATCTTTGCTTTGTTAACTGTTTTATTTGCTGTGCAGAAGTGTTTTAATTTGATGCAATCCCATTTATTTTTGCTTTTGTTGCCTGTACTTTTGGAGTCATAGCCAAAAAATCATTGCCTATACCAATATTATATAGCTTTTCTCCTATGTTTTCTGCTAGTAGTTTTGCAGTTTCAGGTCTTATATTTAAATCTTTAATGCATCTTGAACTGATTTTTATGTATGGTGTGAGAAAGCATCCAATTTCATTCTGCGGCATATGGATATCCTTTCCTCAACACTGCTTATTGAAGAATCTGTCCTTTCCCCATTGTGTGTTCTTGGCAACTTTATCAAATATTATTTGACTATAATATAAATGTGTGGGTTTATTTATGGATTTCTAATGCTATTCCCTTGGTCAACATGTTTGTTTTTATGCCAGGACCATGATTTTTTATTACAATAGCTTTTCAATATTTTTTGAAATCAGTAAGTGTGATGCCTCTGGCTTTGTTCTTTTTGCTCAAGATTGTCTTAGTTATTTAGGGTCTTTTATGGTTCCATACAAATTTAATAATTTGTTTTCTATTCCTGTAAAGAATGACATTGGAATTTTGATAAGAATTGCATTGAACAGATTGCTTCAGGTTGTATGGACATTTTAAAAATATTAAATGTTTCAATCCATGAACATAACCTATCTTTCCATTTGTGTATTCTTCAATATATTTTAATAAAATGTATTATGTTTACAATTATTATACAATAAAAATATGTTTTTAGAATTAATACAACTGTTTTTAAAATTTATGTCAGGGTATTCTTTCAGTTTCTAGCACAAAATGGACACCTAATCAAAACTCATAATAATAACAATGGGAAAAATAAAAACAAAATGTATATGTTAAAATAAACACACAGGAATATTTAGAAATATTTTAAGAAGGATAATGAAGAAGTAGCCATGCCAGGTATTACATATAGTATAAAGTTACCAAAATTAGATTTATAATAGCATAAAAAGTAAGCAAAAAATCTGTGATAAAAATAGTTCAGAACAAATGTAAATGTATCAGAAATTTAGCAGGTAACACAACATGTTATTGAGGGAAAAATAGATTGGTCAATAAAATATTTGAGGTGAATCAATTTTTCCTGGAAAATAGCTAAGTTGAATATCTAGTTCTCTCTTTATATTAAAATAAATTCCAGATGGATTACATATATAAAGTAAAACTAAAAATATCAAATTACTTTAATAAAAAGTAAAAGATTATTTCATGGCATGAATATAGGAAGAGTCTATATATGGCATATATTCAAAGAAACCATAAAAGATCAATAAATTTAAATATATAAAACTAAAGACATTTTCTTAAAAGAATATAAACAGAGTTAAAGGACGAACTACAAATAGATGAGAATACTTACATTATATAAAAGGATAAAATTTCTTAAATATACAAAGATTTCTTAAAAATCAACAACCCCATGTCCCACACACAAAAAACAACCTAATGATGAGTTTGAAGAGATTGTTCCAAGGAAGGAAATAAAAAACAGAATTTAAACAAATGTAAACTATTATTCCTAATAAGAGAAATAGAAATTAAAACAAGGTGCTGTTTTCACTTATGAGATTAGAAAAAATCCAAAAGTTTAATAAAATGCTATGTCAGGGAGAAAGTAGAAAACAGGCACCCTCATACACTAATGGTATGAACATAAACTAACCAGATCATGTAGTAGAAATGTTTGCCGATATCTATCAAAATTTAAAATGCCACTCACTTCTAAGAAACTGTATCTTGCAGATAGACCTGCATGTGTATTAAAGTGTGTGCAATAATACTAATTTCAGCATTCTTTATACTGTCAAAAGATTAAAAACAATTGCATTATCCATCAAAAGGACTAAATAAATTATGGTACATTCATACATTTGTACCCATTTTTAAAATGTTCATTAACATAGATTCTTCCCTGAGTTTGATAGTAAGTTTAAAAAGCATGATGTGAATAGCATGCATCACACTATTGGGGTGTAGATGCTTAACGATACATAAATGCTGTAAGTGTATGCTTATATATTGGTAGAATACTTCTGGGATAATACATAAAAACAGCAATTTCCATTTAGAAAAAAAAAAGAAAGAATGGGATTGAAGTAAGAGTGGCATGTATTTCTCATTAGATTGTCTCCTGGTATGTTTAAAATTTTGAGTTATCTTTAGGGATAAGCTATTCAAAAATAAGAAAAATAAATGTAAGTAATGAAACATACTTGTTAAATGAATTTTAAGATTCTGTGACTTGAATGGGCATGGAAATAAGGATTACATTTGCTCATTCTGTTAATCACTTTAATACAAACACATCAACTAATTTTTACAGGACGTCTTATTTGTTGCCTTCTGCCAAATCCATCCACCTGTAATTTTTAACTTTTTCAAACTTCAGACTCATTCCATTCCAATGGGATGATACAAATTCCTAGCAGTGCCTAGGAGTATATCAGGAGTCCAATTTTGATCAGTGGGAAGGTTCTGAAATGTATTGCTCTCCCAAACTTCAGTATCCATTCAGTCTAGGTCCAGTCCATGTGTCTACACATATCATGCACTAGCCTGTACCCTTAGCCAAACAATTTTTTATAACTAGAAATCTGTTATAGTATAGCTATATACTATGGAATAGCAGACATGTATAGAATATTTAGTATCGAGTTTTATGTATGTAATATAAAATAAGGTGATAAATATATTTATGAATATTTTTTCGTGCTTCTTCTGTGGGGCTTAAAGTCTTGCCTTGGAAGATAATCCTAATGAGACAATAAACCCCAGCTGCAGATCCTACTGGAAAGATTAGACATTACTCCCAAGAATTTGCTCCCAAACACTGTTTACAGGACAATTAAAAACCTAAAATTATTCAACACGTTGCTCGCACTGATTCATTTGAATGGGTGTTCTCCACTTCAGGATTCTGTGATCAGGTTGAACACCACTATTTTTTTGGTAAGTCATTTCATTACTTTATGAATTATTAAAAGATTAAGTTATATATTAAAATAAGACACAGTGGATATTTTTATTACATTGACGATAAGATGCATCTCTATTTCAGAGATGAAATACAATGTGATGAAAGCACTAAAATAAAGGTAACTTTTGAAAAGATTCCACTCCCCTAGGAAGCTACCACAAGTGGCATTATATAATCAAACAGACAATTTGAACCCCACTGTTCGACTATATTATGTCAATATTTCTAAAGAAATCTAGTATGAAGAAATAGGAAAGATATAGATAAATACTTCATTGAAGCATTGACATAGCATTAGTCATAAAGAGGTTCAAACAGATGCTTGCAAATTGAACTGAAAATTCACTATTTTATATACATAAAATAAATGTATAAAGTCAACAAATTAAAGGAGAAACACTAATTAAGCTTAAGCAAAATATATGTAGAAATCTGGCAATGTATCTCAGGATTCTTTTTGTAAAATACTTCAATCTTGAAAAGAAATGGACCAAAACTTTTATTAAGGATTTAGGAAAAATTCTCTCAAATAAACACCAGGGATTTGATTTTGATAGTTGGTGTATAAAATGAAATTCATCCACTGAAAAACTGGAAAGTCATTACTCATTACAACTAGAAAACTCACATGCTGGTTTAGATGATGTAACTGTCTCTCAGGACTTAGCAAACTGGATCACAGATCATGCCTGTTTTTGAATTCAGTTTTACTGGAACATACCCATGCTTATTCATCAATCTATGATAGTTAGTTTTACACAACAATGCAGGACTGAGTAGTTGCAAGAGCTCAAAAAGCCTAAGATATTTATAACCCAGCCCCTCACAGAAAATAATTCCTGACCCTAGTCTAGATTCAGTTATTAAGTTCTCCTGTTTTATGCATTTGAATGCTATGTGTTGATAAAGCTCTAGATAAGTGTCTTATTACACAGCATAAAACAATGTATTTCTCAGTAATACTTATAAAAATAGAATTAAAAATATAAAATAAAGGGAATATAAATTTTAAAATATTTATCTATGAATCTTTACATCATTATGATATAATCTTTTATATTATGCATTTTCCTATTCTACACTTACAGAAAAATGTAAAAGATTTTAAAAATATACTTAAATATGCTAATTAACCCACCTTAAGATGGATTAATTGGCATATTTAATTAATTAACACCTTAAGGTGGGTTAATTAGCATATTTAAGTAGCATATTTAAGTATATTTATATAATGTATACTTATATAAAACATATAAATATATTTAGCCTTTTCTGCATAATTATTATCATAATTATATTAATCATATCATTACACATGAAGTGGAACTTTATGACTTTTAAAGTAACTTGTAACCCTCTAGAATTCTATTTATTCATTGTCTTAAATAAACAAGGTTTTACACAAGGTAGTTAGTATACACTAATTTGGAGTTGAGTGTCTATGCCTTGCAAAACCTTGAGTTGAAACACAAAATATACATTTTAAAAATAAGTAACAATACAGGATAGCCATGCTAAATGACATGCATGTTGCAACAGGAGAAATCAGTCACCACCAGGTAGGACACTCAGGAAGAGATGCTCACCGGAGACAGTGCTTAACATGAGTTGTGACTCGCTTTAAGAGTTACACAAAGAAAACAAAAGATTTAAGCAAGAGAGAATAGTATAGTAGAAAAATAAACACATTCCTCAAGAATAAGCAAATGAAACATTGGTCTTGCTTCAGAGTTTTCCTTTTTAAAAAATAGTTCAGTTAGGCGGGCACAGTGGCTCACGCCTGTAATCCCAGCACTTTGAGAGGCCGAGGCCGGCAGATCACCTGAGGTCAGGAGTTCGAGACCAACCTGGCCAACATGGTGAATCCCTGTCTCTACTAAAAAAAAAAAAAAAAAAAAAAAAAAAAAAAATGCTGGGTGTGGTGGTGGTGGCGCACGCCTGTAGTCCCAGCTGCTGGGGAGTCTGAGGCAGGAGAATTACTTAAACTCGGGAGGCAGAGGTTGCAGTGAGCAGAGATCATGCCACTGCACTGCAGCCTGGGTGACAGAGTGTGACTCTGTCTCACCAAAAAAAAAAAAAAAAAAAAGATCATTTAAAATTTTAAGCAATACATATATCATCTGAGAAACTAATGTTCAGATAGAATACAGACCACTCTAGGGGCACACAGCTCATAAGTGAATAAGGATTATTTAAAACTGGCACTCTGACTACCAGATGCTATCATATTTAAATAAGTCCAGTTTTGTTGAAGAGGTTTCAAAGAGAGGAGCAATAAGAAATGGGTTTGGAAATGTAAGAAGATCTCAGTCAGAGTGTGGAGGAATTTGAGGGCATAGCATTTACACCACAGGAATGGGGAAACTACTGACAATCTTAAAGCAAGAGAGTGAAACATCCATATGGGGAGATGGAGAAACAAACCACTGAAGGGAACATAGTCCCGTCTTTGAAAGCCTTTAAATCCAAATGTAGTGATGGCCTTTGTAAAAGTAAAATGACTTTTCTCTGTAATTCTTTAAAAATATATTTCTATTTGTAAGCTTATGCCAGTAGAATGATTACTTAGGATGACAAAGAGACCACCCACTACATTATGATCTGTCTTGGCAAGCTGGCAGTGTATTCGTATCATGTTAATTTTGCGGTTTGGTTTGTCCTTACAGGTCTTACAGGTCTTACTGGTGCTTATCAGTTCCTGAAGCCCCATCCTGAAAAGATCCTTTCAGATGCTGTCAGCTTATTATGAGGATAATTGACATCGAAGTGACCCGGGCCTCTAGTGCCAGGCCCTGCCTTGTTCCCTTGACCCATCTTATCTGAGGCCACTTGACATTAGTACAAGCTAGCACCACAATAAGAAAAATTTAAAGAAGAAACAGCTCAGCTACTCCAGAGCTCCATAAATCGTCAGTCTTGCTGCTGATTTTCCTCTATTTTTTTTTTCACCCCATTTGTGATCACTGCTTCCTTGTCTTCTTTGCTTTAATATAACCTCTGGTTATGCTGACCTGTCCAAAGTCCTCATTCTTTTAAAAGTAGGTCCCCAAACTCCCATATTTATTCTGATTCTTGAACCCAGTGGTGAGGTCTCCATCACTGTGTACTAAGCTTCTTTACATCACCTTCTTAGTACTAAGGCCTTGGTGCTAAGGTCCCATCCCCTACTCCTGGATAAACTGAAAGCATGTTTTATAATGCCATCTCTATTGAACTTTTCTTTTGAATTTTTTCATGGACACTTGTATTAGTCAGCTTTTCCAGTTATAATTGTGCATAACCAACAAGCCCAAACTTTCAGGCTTACACTGTCAGTCACACATGGACTTCTCATTCACGGGTGTGGGGATTGGCTGCAGTGGGTCTGCTCCAGGTTGTGGGTTGGGTACAGGTTTACTCCTTGTGTTTTCTTATTCTAGGATCTAGGTGAAAAGAGAAAGTTCCATCTGTGATGTGATAATGTCAGGGCAGAGTGCAAGAAAGATGAGAAGAAGCACGTAATGCCTTTTAATATCATGCTTACAAAGCATGATCTCAATTCTGCACCTTCCATTTGTCAAAGCAAGTCATGTGACGAAGCCAAAAGCCAGTGGGATGAGAAACTTTACCGTGACCATGGGGAGTTCTAACAAGGGCAGAGAAGGAAGGAGAATTGTGAACAATCTACCACAATATATATAAGCTACTGAATTATGTAAAGGAGGAGGATGGTTTGTTGATGTAACATTAGAAGTTCAGATGGTTAATGTTTGCTCTGCACATGACCAAATAATCTGCTCTTTAAATACTTTCCAAATAAGCTTACTTGGAAAACATATTACTCCATTTTTAGGTCTTGTACCTTTCCACAGAAATATGTTGAATATGAATTCAAGTCTGAAATCGTAAGTAGTACTCACAGAAATGCAACTGATTATTTTTTACTTTTTGTTTGTTTAGTGTTGCTATTGCCTGCATTACCTGCTGTTCAACCCACATGCATTAATGTTTTTCAGTTTGATATTCATTTCTTCAGTAGAAAACAGTAAAACGTGAAAAGGTATCTATTTCTATTTCTGGGACATTTTATTATTTTATTTTTCATTAATAACATGATACTTTTTCTCTCAATCATTTGTTTTCAGGCAGATTCCTTTGTTAAAAACCAAGTTTAATTGTAGGTAATCAACCTATGACTTTTGCACCAAGGGGAAGCACAAATAAATACTCTCTGCATTTTTTTAGATTAATTTTTCTTTGTGTGTGCTAGGAGAAGTAAGGGGAAGTTTGTTGTTTAATGAACAAGTTCATACAAATTCATAAACGTAAAATTCAAATGAACCTTAAGAGCTCACCAGCTTGATATCATGTTTCCCTCCCCACAACTGAATAGTATTGTCTCTTTTTACCTGAAACATAATGCACATCCTTCATTTGTTTGTGGTGACATTCTCCAACCTGCCAATATTTAATTCTTATCTGATTAAATAAAACAGAGGAGCATAAAAAGAAATGCTTATTTAAAAAGAGAAGAAAGAAAGAAAGAAAGAAAGAAAGAAAGAAAGAAGGAAGGAAGGAAGGAAGGAAGGAAGGAAGGAAGGAAGGAAGGAAGGAAGGAAGGAAATGTCTCCATGACTGGCAAGCTTTCTTGTTTTCCTGTGTCCTCGTTAATGGACAAGGATATGTTTTAAAACTATATGATAGTCTTAAGCACATTTGTATTAACTTAGCTATTTTTAATTTACCATCAGAGTACTTTCGCTAGAAGTAATTATTCCAGCAAAATATTTGAAGAATGAGGAAAATGCACTGATTTATCCAATGACACATAAACTTAGAATCTCAGAATAAACCCTAAATCCTTTTAAACTGAATTTAAACCAAGAAAAACTTCTTATACACAGTGAAAATTAAACCAGAAATTGGCTTTGTGAAATGGTTACCATCAAATCTCCCACACTAAATTGTGTAACTTAATATATATTTCTTCTTATAGTCAAGAGTTGATTTTTACATGTTGAAGAACAAAAGATGTATTTTATTCAAAATTAATTCAGTCGCAGAAAATATAGATGCGGTATTTAAGAATACACACACACACACACACACACACACACACATTGGAAAGCTATCTAAGTCCTCTAAGTTTTGCCAAACTTAAAGGAAATAAATTTCTTAAATGATAATAGTTATGATAAAATATTGTTTTCTAGAAATAAGTGAAGGTAAACTCTCCTTATTTGGAATGAGAAAATTATGTTCTAGAATCTGTAGCTAATAAGCACACAAATAAGTGACTAATAATTATTCAAAAAGTGATATTTGTCCCTTTATTTACAGAAGCCCATGTGACTACATTTGAGCATTTTTAAATAAGAAGTAGGATATAGACACATTTACCTTCTGTCTCTACCAAATCAGTAAACTTATTGAGATGCCTATAAATCTACTAATAGGGCATATGAGAGCTGCATAATTAGGGAGAATCTGATAATCATTAAGTCACTTAATCAGTATTTTAAAAGTCACACATCATGATAGTAATAGCTCTTGTTTTTTGATCACCTGTTGTATGGAGGCACTGCACTAGACATTTTTTTTCTGATCACTTGCAATCTTTGCAATAATCCAACAGATAAATATTATTATATCCATTTTATAAACAGGAAAGCTAAAATGAAATAAAGTAGTTTCCCCAAATCTTTTAGTTAGTGTTTGACTCAAATTATTTCTTCTTTCTATTATACAATGAAACCTATAAAGGGGTGAATTATTAATTTCCTATTCCAATTTAGAAAATGTTAAATGTAAGATTTCTACGGCAGCTTCACGATATTTTGGGGATCTGACACCTCTCTGGTTGACGTATCCAAAAGCTCCCTTTTCATGTCAGTGTCATCTATTAGGTCTCCTGTCACAGGTCTAGATGCTAACATTGAACTATGAAAAAAACCGGTACATTAAAGTAACACATGAAATAAAGTGACAATTGCAGTCTTGTCTCCTCTGTGAAAAGATGCTATGAAAAGATGCATATGTGTCAACCATTAATTCTATTAATTAAAAACAAGAAAGCATCTACCATATTCATTTCAGATCATATCAAGTGTTCATCATGCCCCTTACATTAGCTAGTCTATAAATAAAATGTGAAGATGCTTATATTGACTTGTTTCCATAGTGATAAAAGTCTTCCCTTGAGTTGTCAAGGCGATGTGCAGTAGCCTAGCAAATTGGACAAGCATGGGAGCTATTTGTCAAGTAATAGGTTAAAGAGAAGCCAGGATAATCCAATAAGGAATGATCTAGCTAAAATTAGAACCAAGAATCTCAGAATGTGAACATTTTGGTTTTAATGACCTGCTAACATTTTTCTCTTTGTGAAATAAATGTGAAACTATATTAAGAAAGCATAAGACAATGTGCACATCCAGTTGGCATGCTTATATAAATGATTTTTTTCTACAGTATAATCCTTTATTGTAGAAGAGAAATCAGACTTTTCCCACCTCTGAGGCTTAGTTGGGATGGGTGAATGGTTTCTCAACAAGTGTTATATTTGTTTAAAGGGTTTGACCTTGAAATCAACAGAAATCCTCAATTATGAAAATAAGAGAAAGTAATTTTTTGGATGGGTAGTGGCAAGAAAAATGTTGAAAAAACAAAATGCATTATCTCTCTTTCTTGAAAGAATTAAAAATGAATAATGCACCATCTCTTTTTTTTTTTTTTTTTTTTTTTTTTATTTTGAGACGTAGCCTTTCTTTTTTTTTTATTTTGTTTTTTGGTGGCGCAATCTTGGCTCACTGCAACCTCTGCCTACCGGGTTCAAGCAATTCTCCTGCCTCAGCCTCCCAAGCAGCTAAGTAGCTGGGACTACAGGCGTAAGCCTCCACACCCGGCCCAATTCATTTTTAAATATCTTGACACATGACGCCTGTTATAACTGCTAGGGTAGTTGGAATCTGCCAGAAAACAAAACCAAAACAAATACACACACACACACACACACACACACATATTTATTTCCTTCCTTGAGTTCTTCCAGCATCTTCATTTTGACATTAATAAGCAGGTTGAAACCATCAAATGAAAAAAGGCAAGGTTACCTTTCTTTATTTTCCAGAAACAATTTTTATAGCAACTTAATTCTGGCTGAATATGAGAAGAATACATGAGAGTCATATCCCTAAGCAAGTGCTATGAGAAGATGTTTGCAGTTCATGACCAAAGAAATAGCAGAATAAGGAGGTTATTCAACTACAAGCTATAAAATAGGCAGCAAAGGACTTCCTAGCTAAAGCTAAAGCTTTAAGTAACTTTCTAACAAAATCTCAAAAATAAAAAAAAAGGAAAAAAAAAACCTCAGTGACAACACCTTAAACAACTACAATAACACAGAACTCTTCTTCAGCCCATAATAGGAGCAAAGCCTTATGGCATGAAGACTTTTCTGAAATATTCTCTTTGATAACACTTTTTTACTGGGCATTTTTTTTTCTTTTTTTATTATTATACTTTAAGTTCCAGCGTACATGTGCACAATGTGCAGGTTTGTTACATAAGTATACATGTGCCACGTAGGTATGCTGCACTCATCAACTCATCATTTACATTAGGTACTTCTCCCCAACACTATCCCTCCCCCAACTCCCCAACCCCCAAAATGCCCCAGTGTGTGATGTTCCCCTCCCCGTGTCCATCTGTTCTCATTGTTCAGCTCCCACTTACGAGTGAGAACATGCAGTGTTTGGTTTTCTGTTCCTGTGTTAGTTTGCTGAGAATCATGGTTTCCAGTTTCATCCATGTCTCTGCAAAGGACATGAACTCATCCTTTTTTGTGGCTGCATAGTATTCCATGGTGTATATGTGCCACATTTTCTTTATCCAGTCTATTATTGATGGACATTTGAGTTGCTTCCAAGTCTTTGCTATTGTGAATAGTGCCACAATAAACATATGTGCACATGTGTCTTTATAGTAGCATGTTTTATAATCATTTGGGTATATACCCAGTAATGGAATTGCTGGGTCAGCTGGTATTTCTAGTTCTAGATCCTTGAGGAGTTGCCACAATGGTTGAACTACTTTACACTCCCACCAACAGTGTAAAAGTGTTTCTATTTCTCCACATCTTCTCCAGTATCTGTTGTTTCCTGACATTTTAATGATTGCCATTCTAACTGGTGTGAGATGGTATCTCATTGTGGTTTTGATTTGCCTTTCTCTGATGGCCAGGGGTGATGAGGATTTTTTCATATGTCTGTTGGCTGCATAAATGTCTTCTTTTGAGAAGTGTCTGTTCATATCCTTTGCCCACTTTTTGATGGGATTTTGTTTTTCTTGTAAATTTGTTTAAGTTCCTAGTAGAGTCTGGATATTAGCCCCTTGTCAGATGGACAGATTACAAAATTTTTCTCCCATTCTGTAGGTTGCCTTTTCACTCTGATGGTAGTTTTTCTTGCTGTGCAGAAGCTCTTTAGTTTTATTAGATCCCGTTTGTCTATGTTGGCTTTTGTTGCCACTGCTTTTGGTGTTTTAGTTATGAAGCCTTTGCCCATGCCTAGGTCCTGAATGGTATTGCCTAGGTTTTCTTCTAGGGTTTTTATGGTTTTAGGTCTTACATTTAAGCCTTTAATCCATCTTGAGTTAATTTTTGTATAAGGTGTAAGAAAGGGATCCTGTTTCAGCTATCTACATATGGCTAGCCCATTTTCCCAGCACCCATTTATTAAATAAGGAATCCTTTCCCCATTGCTTGTTTTTGTCAGGTTTGTCAAAGATCAGATGGTTGTAGGTGTGTGGTGTTATTTCTGAGGTTATTTCTGAGGTTTCTGTTCTGTTCCACTGGTCTATATATTGGTTTTGGTACCAGTACCATGCTGTTTTGGTTACTGTAGCCTTTTAGTATAGTTTGAAGTCAGGTTGCACGATGCCTCCAGCTTTATTCTTTTTGCTTAGGATTGTCTTGGCTATGCAGGCTCTTTTTTGATTCCATATGAAATTTAAAGTATTTTTTTTCCAATTCTGTGAAGAAAGTCAGTGGTAGTCTGATGGGAATAGCATTGAATTTATAAATTACCTTGGGCACTATGGCCATTTTCATGCTGTTGATTCTTCCTATCCATGAGCATGGATTTTTTGTCCATTCGTTGGTGTCCTCTTTCATTTCGTTGAACAGTGGTTTGTAATTCTCCTTCAAGAGGTCCTTCACATCCCTTGTAAGGTGGATTTCTAGGTATTTTATTCTCTTTGTAGCAATTGTGAATGGGATTTCACTCATGATTTGGCTCTCTGTTTGTCTGTTCTTGGTGTATAGGAATGCTTGTGATTTTTGCACATTGATTTTGTATCCTGAGACTTTCCTGAAGTTGCTTATCAGCTTCAAGAGACTTTGGGCCAAGACGATGGGGTTTTCTAAATATACAATCATGTCATCTGCAAACACAGACAATTAGACTTCCTCTTTTCCTAATTGAATACCCTTTATTTCTTTCTCTTGCCTGATTGCCCTGTCCAGAACTTCCAATACTATGTTGAATACGAGTGGTGAGAGAGGGCATCTTTGTCTTCTTGTGTTGGTTTTCAAAGGAAATGCTTCGAGGTTTTGCCCATTCAGTATGATATTGGCTGTGGGTTTGTCATAAATAGTTCTTATTATTTTGAGATACATTCCATCAATACCAAGCTTATTGAGAGTTTTTAACATGAAAAGCTGTTGAATTTTGTTGAAGGCCTTTTCTGCATCTATTGAGATAATCATGTGGTTTTTGTCGTGGGCAATTTTCTTTAGTTATTTATTCATGCCAGTGGTTTGGCATTGATATGATTTATCAGTCTTGTAATTTACAGTGAATATTCAGGCAAATTTTCAAATGTGTCCAATAGAAATATAATGGACATGTGTGTTTCCGTCTGCCCCGTATTCTACATCCCCTTTACTGGATAACAGCAGGCACTTTGTTCACATTTTTTCAGACTATGTGATCCTAGTGAGCTGTCACAATTCCCTGCACACCTGACCACCATTGCCCTACAAGTGGTGGACCCATGACCCAAGCCTGAGCAATTAGAATCTTCTGGAGATTTATATATGGTCAGTGGGAGCAAAGAGCTCTCTCACACCTCTGTGGGCTCTAGCTAAGGTAATGTTAGCCCCCACCATCACCTTCTTCTGCCTTCCTGGAGGTAACTATCTGGATTAGGAGAGAATGAGCCAATAATTCCTAAGAAACAGAGCCAAGATGTAAGAGAGATAGGGAGAGTAGGAGAGTCAGTAACACTATTTGAGTCCCTGGATGTAGTCTCACATGAGACTAGATTTAAGTTTGTCTTTTTATTATTATTATTGTGTTAAGAATGCCCTAAGATGAAACCTACCTTTTTGCCAAATTTTGAGTGTACAATAATTTATAAGCAGCATGAAACAATACAGTGTTGTTAACTATAGGCATAGTTTTGTACAACAGATCTCTAGAAGGCAATCGTCCTCCAGAAGTGAAACTTTATATCTACTGAATAGCAACTTCCCATTTCACTATCATAGCCGCTCAAACACCCTTCTACTCTTTCCTACTGCATTACTATATTAGATACTACATATAGGTTGAATCATGCAGTATTTATCATCTTTGACTGGCTTACATCACATAGCATAACGTCCGCAAGATTCATCCATATCGTCACATATGGCAGGATTTTCTTCTCTTTTAAGTCTGAATAACATTTCATTGTATTCGTATACTACATTTTCTTTATCCACTCATCAGTCAATAGACATTTAGGTTATTTTCACGTTTGCTGTTGTGAATAATGTTGCAGTTAATGTGGGAGTCCAAATATTTCTTCAAGATCCTGATTTCAATTCTTTTGTGTAAATATTCAGAATCACTAGATCAGACGGTATTTGATATGTTTTGGCTCCATGTCCCCACCCAAATCTCATCTTGTAGCTCCCATAATTTCCATGTGTTGTGGGAGGGACTCAGTGGAAGATGATTGAATCATGGGGGCAGGTCTTTGCCGTGCTGCACTCATGATAGTAAATGGGTCTCATGAGATCTGATGGTTTTAAAAACATCTCTGTGCAAGCCCTCTCTTTGCCTGTTGCCATCTACATAAGATGTGACTTGCTCCTCCTTGCTTTCCGCCATGATTGTGAGACCTCCCCAGCCATGTGGAACTGTAAGTCAATTAAGCCTCTTTCTTTTGTAAGTTGCTCAGTCTTGGTGTGTCTTTATCAGCAGTATGAAACTGGACTAATACAATATTTCCATTTTTAATTTTTTGAAGAACCTCCATATTGTTTTTCACAGCAGCTGAAGCATTTTACCTTCCCACCAACAGTGTACAAGGGTTCCAATTTCTCCACATCTTTGCCAACACTTCTCAGGTAAGAAAGATAATAGATTCCATTATTTTCATTGTTGACTTTATTTTAAATTAGGTTTCTTCCATTTGAAGATCCCTGTGGCAAAATAATAAAATAAAATGAAAATTTCTTTCTGAATTGTGAGTACTCAAGGTAAAATCTATAGAAATTATATTCACATAGCAGCATATAATTTCTCTTGGATACATTTTTTTCTCAGTTACTGTTATTTTATTTTGCATGGAACAATTTGCCTAGCTTCATCTTCAGTCTTTAAATAAGGTCAAGAAATACTCTCGGCAAATGTCCTTAAATACATCAATATTCTGTCTCCTTTGATTAAGCACTTAGAAATATTTGAAATAACTTGGCAAGGTGATAGGCTGTTGTTATTTTTACCCACTGATTCACCCTGAATACAGAAGTTAAAGTGACGTTTCCTTGTCAAAATAATTTTGGGCTTCATAGAAGACAATGACTTGAAGGGACTGAAAATTTTAGACTAAAGATTTAAGCTTTCATGATGGACAGAGGAAGTGAAGGAAAAGGGGAAAGGAGGGAAAGGGAGGGGAAGGGAAGAAAGAGATGGGAGGGAGGGCATGGGGAGTGGGGGAGAAGAGGAGAAGTCTTAAATAATGATTGAATTCTGTTCTTCTTCTGGTATTTCTTATCTCCACAAAGGTCACACTCCCAATATATTTCTACAAAAACAAAAGAAAGCACTATTTTGGGATCCTCCTTCATCTCCTTGTTGCCCTCGCTTAATCAAGTACCAAGTCCTATAGCTCTAACTTGAGCTACATCACTGATAGTGGCGCTGCCCTAATTCTGGTCACTATCATCTTTCATGGGTTACTGCAAGAATCTCATGACTAGTCCCAAGGTCTCTTTTCTTACTTCTGTTAGCATCACCTAACCTATTCCCTACTCTTCAGCCAAGATGAGCATTATAAAATGAAAATCTGATCATGTCTATTTCAAATCCTGCAATGACGAATGCCTGGCACATGCCATTAAATAGCCTCTTTACCTTTTTATCTTCTATCCCTCCTTAAGGAATCAGCTTGGTATCACTTATTAAGGAAATCTTTTTCTAGCAGCCTAAGCATAAGCTAGGTGCTTTTCTGATTTACTGGTCTACTAGATAACTTATCACACTTTATTATAATTGTTTGTTTACTTTTTCCCCAGTATACTATAAACTGCAAAATGATAGGGCATTTTTTAAATTTTGTTAACTATTATTTACTTCTGGTAGTAAAAATCTAGTATATACAGTCAGTATTCAACAAGTATTTGATGAGTGAATATATGAATAAAATTTTCAGTGTTTCTTTTGTCATTTAATATAATCTGAAATTGGACAGCATGTACTCAAGGAAAATTAACATTAAGCTCAAGAAAAATATCTTTACTTGCATTGAGCTTCCACAGTAATATGATGTTTCTACATATTAAATTAAAAAGTGACTCATCATTTATGTATCAGTCAACAAGACTGTATTGATTTGGTAGAACGGTCAGCATTTGGTATTAATCATCTCTAATTATATAATCAACCTGATACACATATATATACACACACACACACACACATATACACACACACACATATGTCTGTGTGGTTGTGTGTGTGTGTGTATCCTTGAAGAAAGAAAAGAAAAATACAGTCTAGAACAGCATTCAATAACTATCTTCCCATATCCAAATCTAGAGATGTAGAGAAATGGTGATAATATATATGTATAGGCATCTGTCAACTTTTCCGAAGAAAATTTTACTAGATTTAGAGCCTAGTCTATTTTAGGATAAAAGAATGAAGATATGCTCCTTTACAGACACCTGGTCTCCATTTCCATGGACATTTGATTAATTAGGCTTTCTCATACTCTTTTTTTTTTTTTTTTTTTTTTGTAGAGTTAAGTGCTTATTAAACCCAAATCTGTTCTGTGCTGGTGACTCTGTCCAGTTAGAAGCAACATTACAGCCAAGCACTGTGGCTCACACCTGTAATCCCAGCACTTTCGGAGACCAAAGCAGGTGGATCATCTGAGGTCAGGAGTTCGAGACCAGCCTGACCAACATGGAGAAACCCTGTCTCTACTAAAAATACAAAATTAGCCAGGCATGGTGGCACATGCCTGTAATCTCAGCTACTCCAGAGGCTGAGGTAGGAGAATTGCTTGAACCCGAGAGGCAGAGGTTGTGGTGAGCTGAGATCGCACCATTGCACTCCAGCCTGGGCAACAAGAGTGAAACTCCATCCAAAAAAAAAAAAAAAACAGCATTACAAACACTGATCTGCTCCCTCTCAACATTCTGTAGAGACTGAAAGTGTGATTAAAATGAATGTAGACAGAGACCATAGTTGTCCCCATGAGTTATTCTCCTAGCAAGATGTATCAATTCCTCAGCCTATGAATGTAAGACTCGTCTCTCTAAAGTACCACTTCCATCACATCCATCCCTATAATAAAAATATTCAACAGTGACCTCTTCTTTATCAGAGTAAATCTGAATTACTTGTGTATTTAAAACAGAAGTACTGATGGAGGTTTAAAAGGAATAAACTATCACGAGAGCATGAAAAGAGAATCATAAAGAAAAAATTCCCACGAAATTCAGAAATTCTAGAGGTCATAGAAAGATATTTTATTTATGCTTGAAACAATAAAACAAACAAGAGTACTGGGCTCCCAAGAATACAGGGTTGCTTGAGTCTGCAGCCACTGTTTGGGTGGCTATAGCTGTGCCCAAAGTGGGTGAGGCTTCTGCCTGCTTCATGGACTGGGAGGCCCAGGTCTGTGGCCATGGTTTGGGTGGCTGCAGCTGCACCAGTGAGGGCTGGGTTCCTGCCTGCTCCAGGCCCCTCAAGAGCACAGGGAGGCTTGGATCTGCAGCCACAGCTTAGGTGGCTGCAGCCGCACCCAGTAGGACGGGGCTTCTGCCTGCTCCATGGAGCGGGAGGCCGGGGTCTGCAGCCACGGTTTGGGTGGATGCAGTGGCACCCAGAAGCGCAGGGATCTTGCCTGCTCCTGGATGCCCAAGAGCACAGGGAAGCTTGGATCTGGAGCCACAACATGGGAGGCTGCACCCCACCCAGGAGGGTGGGGCTCATGCCTGCTCTGTGGAGCAGGAGACCTGGGTCTGCCGCCACAGCTTGAGCAACTGCAGGGGCACCCAGGAAGCTCTTACCCCAACTCGAAAGGGGCAGGGATCCTGCTTGTCACCAGCTCCTGCCAGCCACACTGATTGTGCAGCTCTAGTGGTGCCTCCCTGCTGCAGCTGGCACAATGGCAGCGGCAGGGTATCTGGTGCAGCTACTGCTATTAGTGGAAGTGGGTTTTCCCATGCTGTTCTTGTGATAGTGAATAAGTCTCATGAGATCTGATGGTTTTATAAAAGGGAGTTCCCCTGCACACACTCCCTTGCCTGCTTCTATGTAAGACGTGCTTTTGTTCCTCCTTCACCTTCCACCATCATTATGAGACCTCCTCAGCTGTGTAGAACTATGAGTCCATTAAATCTCTTTTTCTTTCTTTTTCTTTTTCTTTTTTCTTTTTTGGAAACAGAATCTCTCTCTATTGCAAGGCTGGAGTACAGAGGCACGATCTCAGCTCACTGCAACCTCCGCCTCCCGGGTTCAAGCGATTGTCCTGCCTCAGCCTCCCGAGTGGCTGGGAGTACAGGCATGTGCCACCACGCCCAGCTAGTTTTCGTATTTTTAGTAGAGATGTGGTTTCACCATGTTGGCCAGGATAGTCTCGATCTCCTGACCTCATGATCTGCCTGCCTTGACCTCCCAAAGTCCTGGGATTACAGGCATGAGCCACTGTGCCCAGCCAAAGCAAAATCTTTTCCTTTATAAATTACCGAGTCATGAGTATTTCTTCATGGCAGTACAAAAATGGACTAATACACCACATCTTCTAATTACTTGTACTAAATAACTTTGGAAGGGACAGTTTCTAAGGTCAGTAATGGTTCTCCAACAAGCTATTTGTGTATCTGAACTCCTACAACAGCATGAAAAGATATCACACCTTTATGGAAGAACATGTGATCTTCTCAGAACTAATCTTATATTGGAAAACCACTCCTGCTTCAGAACAAGACAGAAATAACTTTCTTTTGATATAACCATCACAGAAATAGCAAAATACCTGTACTTCAGAGTTTAGCACTGAAGTCATTCAAATTAATGTAAAGAGATTATAGTATTCTTCCATTCATTTTTGGTACATAAGTCTCCTGGACTAGTTTCAAAATTTGATTGTGATCTAACTCAACCTAACTTGACATCTCTCTCCTGTTCCTCTTCAGGAACTTGCTGATTCATCCATATACTGGTGCACAGTGAACGTGATACTTCCTGTTGCTATGGAATTGATGACTAGGGCTCACAGCAAAGGAAAGAGTCACAGCACTTCACCTTTTAAAGAGAAGCTCAGACATGAACTATTCTGCCATAATCTGTATAGTCTATCCCCAACACAAACACACACACACACTTCCTCTCTCAAACACACACACACACACACACACACACATGCACGCACAACTTCCAAATCCATTTAAGCCAGAGATTAGGAAAGGAGAAGAGGGAATTGTCAGTGCTAAGTCCCAAATATAGCAGTATGTATGGTGGATTTTCCTTTCAAACCTCAAGCCAACATTGAATCAAAGAGAATCAGTCACAGAGATTGAGAACTCCCTCAAGAAGGTGGCAATGTCACCTCATTCCAGTGTGGAAATTCTACTAACCCAAACAATTTGCCAGACAAGCAGTTCTGCTACTTCAGTAGAATACAATACTAGTATCTGGATTTGAGCCAATCTGGTGGTGCCTGGTCCAAGAGCCAATGGGCAAGGAGCTCCAGCGGCAAGAGGCTGGGTGAGAAGGTGGAAGACTGTTGAGACAAAAATGGAAGAAACACCCCATTTCCTCAACCACTACCTCCACAGTAATGAATGCCTCCTAAAGAACTCTCTCATGTGTTCCATGGGAGACTCAGCATTTGAACGTCTGTTCCCAGAGATTCTAGGGTGCTGACAGCCACACAGTGATATCCAGAGAAAGAGCAGCAACCAAGAGGTGATTCATGTGAAGCGGAGTAGGTGGAGAGTAAACATCAGCTGTTATTAGTGTATCCTTGGGATTTTTTCCAGTTCTGATGGATTCAGAAAGTATTTGGCAAGTGGTGACATTAAATATCACTAATGAGTAATTAAATGAGGACTTAAAAATCTGATATATATTCTGAGATACATGTTATAACTCTCAAAGTCTAAGATTCACTATTTCTGCTTGAGATTATGGAAAATATTTACTGTCACCACAAAATATATATCACTGCATATAACATTTTAATATTATTAAATTAAATGTAAGTTCAATCAGAGCGTTTGAAATCACTGCCTTTGAGTATTACTCCTTGCCAAGAATTTTGCCATGCAGCAGAGCTTTAGTCAGCTCAAATTAAGGATGGTTCATAATTTCACCAATTTGAAAGCTAAAATGTAAGATAAAAAGTTGTAATTCACTTAAACATTTCAAGAGGTGATTGATTAAGTAATTATGATCATGCATCACTTAACTACAAGGATATGTTCTGAGAAATGCATCATTAGGCAATTTCATCGCTGTGCAAACATCATAGAGTGTACTTACACAAACCCAGATGGTATAGACAGCTACATACCTAGGCTATATGTTCCTAAGGCAATAAAATTGTACAGTATTTTACTATACTGAATATTACAGGCAATTGTAACACAATGGTAAGTATTAGTGTGTCTAAATCTATGTACATACAGAAAAATGTACACTACAAACATGTTATTATAATCTTAGGACACCACAGTCATATATTTGGTTCATCATTGATGGAAATGTCATTATGCAGAGCATGACTACACATCCTTTTAGATCTTAAAGTAGTTGTTTTCATGCAGTTTTGCCAATAAAAATTAAAGAAACTACATTTTAAATCACCTCAGTTATACCCTCCAATTACTTTAAAGCTTGTGTACTTACGTAGTACAATTCAAGTTTTCTTAAATAACTAAGTTAAAATAAAGGAGTATTAGAAAACTAGAAAGTATTTAGGTATATTTTCATGACATGTTTTAATAACCTTATTCATTTAAATATATTACAAAAGAACTTTCATACTAATGTCTCAGGAGTGTATAATTTTAAACATTTTTAATTAATGTATTATCTCACTTTGCTTTTCTAGTCTTTTGAGTAATATCCAGCTAATTGCTAGCTTTAAAGATTGTCAGTCACTTAGTCTCAATCTCATAATAACCCAACACCAAGCAGAATTGGATTCATTATCAAGTAACTTAAAATAAGTACAAAAGAGTGAGGTCTTTGCTGTTCCATTTAGAACATGGAGTGCTGTGAGTTGAATGTCAAAACTTAATCCCCAATGCAGCAGTATTGGCAGGTGTGGCTTTTCGGAGGTAACTGAGTCATAAGGGTGCCACCTTCATAAACGGGATTAGGTTTATTAGGTTTAAAAGGGCTCGTGGAGGCAGTTTGCTCCTTTTTGCCCTCTGACCCTTCTGCCATGTGAGGGCATAGTGTTATTCACCTCAGGAAGATGCAGCATCAAGTTGCCATCTTGGCAGCAGAGAGCAGTCAGCATTAGACAACAAACCTGCCAGCATCTTGATTTTGGGCTTTCCAGCCTCCAGAGCTGTGAGAAATAAATTTCTGTTTTTATAAATACCCAGTCTCCAGTACTGTATTACACAGCACAAAGCAGAGAAAAATGTGGAGTACGAGTAACTGCAGCACCATTATATTGTCATATATCAGTAGGAAGCACTGATTGTCAGAGAGAGCCAATAGAGATCTCACTTTGTAAAATCAAATAAGGTGTGCTTATCTAAAAGAAGTTAAAGTAGACAATGAAGGTTTACAGTTTGGCATCCCAATCCTCACTAGGGGGTACATGTTTATAGATTACAGTATCTGAACAAGCACCAAATCAGACCTTTGGAAGCTTCATTTCCCCATTCAAGCTAAGTCTGACATTTTTAAGTCTCTTAACAATCTGCATGTAAGCCAGACTGAATATATACCAGGGACTGCTTCATTTCAGCCAAGTGTGTACTATCAATCTTGATGTTATAAAACATACTTGGTTGCAGTGCCATGGTTCAGCATCACACTCACATTCCCCACGATAACACATCCTGGTCCTGGCACTGTCCTGAACGTAGTTTCAGAATGAGAAGCAGGGTCGGATGTTTCTGGGAAACAGGCTAACAGGCTCTTAGACTAGCAATAAGGCTTATAAGCTCCCCTAAAATAGTAATAAATATTCCCATGACAATTTCTCCATACCTTCCCCAAGCTCTATCTTCTTGGTTAGCTAAGAGACCCTCCAGGATACACTGATGTTCTAAGGCCAATAAGATCACTGTCATTTCCTCTACTAATTTACAATTATACGTTTTTAAAATAAAGTCTGTTTACATTCTTATAGAAGCAATGTAAACAATGAAGAAAATCAAAGTACTTGTGAAAACATGAATGATAAGTACTCCATTTTGTTATTACAAAGGCCTAAATAGGCTAGTTTATTCTTGCCAAACTAAGATGCAAGCAATTCAAACAATTATTTTTCACAGAACAATAAATAATACACATTTAATATGCACAATTATTTCATTTCATTTCAATTGTCATTCAATTATAATAATCTCAGATATTTTCTAAAATAGGTTCATTTATATTTTAAATAATTACACGTGTGAAACCTCTGCTCTGCATCGTACAACTTTTTACAGGTCTATCACAGACTATAGATATTGTTGTTATTACTCCTAAATTTTTAACTCTCAGGCAGAAGGTATCAACTATGTCCTATGAAAAAGTCATTTAGAGTTGGATGCACTCACTGAACTTTATGTGTAGTCACACTTAACATTGGCACATTATTCATAGAAATTCTCCCCACAGAACTTCATATTACAATTATTTGTCACAAAATTGTTATAGACACCTTCACTATTACATATAATGTTTCATTTGTTTTAATTTAATTTTACTTTTTTGAGAAAAAGTCTCCCTCTGTTGCCCAGGCTGGAGTGCAGTGGCACGATCTCAACTCACTGCAACCTCTGCCTCCTGAGTTCACGCCATTCTCCTGCCTCAGCCTCCTAAGTAGCTGGGATTACAGATGTGTGCCACCACGCCCAGCTAGCTTTTGTAGTTTTAGTAGAGATGGGGTTTTGCCATGTTGGCCAGGCTGGCCTCAAACTCCAGACCTCAGGTGATCCATCCACCTCGGTCTCCCAAAGTGTTGGGATTACAGGGGTGAGTCACTGCACCCAGCCTTAATTTAATTTTTGTAAGGAAGAAACTTTATGGTGTTGGAAAATCTCTATCCAGTAGGTCCTGGTGAACTGCCCTGCTACTAGTCAGAGATTTTGAGATATTGTATAAATGCATCAACACAGGGAAAATAATGACAGGTGGAGAACAGAAACAGTGATTACAGGAAAATCTCAAATAGTGGAAGGATGAAAGCATGGAAGAAAATAGCTCAAAGAAAATATCCTGGTATTTCACCTTTTCTTGACACAAAGTATTACATCTGCTTTTGGATTCAACTGATTAACACAAGCTTCTATAATACCTGCCATATTCCTGTGATGCAAGGAAAAAGTAACAAGATTAAATATTTAATGAGAGAGACTAAAAATAGCATTCTTCTCCGCTTAAAAGCAAAAATAATAGCATCTTTTCCTTTTCAGTCTTCTCAGATGCTTTTTTCCACTGATATGAATTCTACATAAAATATGGATGCATTTTGGGCAGAGGGAGAGATTGAATGAAGAGACTTGGTCTGATGTGTGAAAAATGTAAACAAGGTCTAAATGATTAATCTGTAGTACTTCAACTCATTTTGTTCATTTAATCTGATATCACAAAAGGATAATTTTCATGCACTAATGACAGATGTCACTATAGTGTAAATATTGGCACTCTTTACCTCAATCATAGAGTACTCTGCAAGTGTCAAGAACCTAACAAGACACACAAAAATAAGAAATCAGGTTTTTTAAATTTTTCTAGATTAAAATTCTTTCTTCTCTATGATAATATTTTTAATTTAAAAATTCACTTATACTAAAATTTATGTAAGTTTATATTGACATAAAATTAATCTCATTTAAAAAGGAATTATAGTGAAATTTCACCCATACAACAGGGTATAGGTTCATTTCTCCATGTTCTGCCCTGTTAAGTACAACTATAAATATTGACAATAATGCAAGAAACAATCAAAGGAGAAATCTGGAAAGTAGAGAGAACTGGTTAGGAGCAGCAGGACTAGAGGAGGAACATAGCCACAGGTCATTTTATGTCCCCCTCACCCTCAAAAGAAGGCTCTCCAGGCTTGATGTTTTCTGACTCCCAATCTAACAACAGAAGGCAGCCCAGGCAGACTTGTTCCTCTCCTGGACCGAGAGGCTGCTGAAAACACCCAGCAAGAAATTCTTCAGAGGCGGTGCTGACCGGAAGTTACCAGAGGCAATGCTATCTTTCCTCATGAGCCTGAGACCTTCCACATCCCAACCCAGAGATGCTGGACAGCCAGGTTGCAATGGCAAGAGGAAACTTGTCCCAATAAGCAGCCTTTCTCAGGAAGCTCCATGGTTCTCACTGTCCAGAAAACATTTTCTCCCATGTAGAGATACCAGGTGGCCAGTGGCACCAGCAAAGAGAATCAAGTTTCCACAAGTGACCCAACCTAGAAAACACTTTTTGTCACTGTGCAGGAGGCCTCCTTCCCCTAGCTAGAGGCATCAGGCAACCTGACCTGGGGCGCTCCTTCCACCCACTCAGGAAACGCCACAGGGACTAGTGGGATCCGCAGTGGCACCAGGTAAACTAAGCGGATCAAAATAATAACACAAAGGCTCTGAAAAGAAAAATGTTGACCTATAGCCCACAACAATAGGTCAAGCCCTGCATGGAAAATCTAAACAGGGTGACTGCCTGCTAAAATAAAAGAATCTAAATGGGACCCAGAGTCTGCTTTCATCCAATCCCTTCAATCTTGTTGCCATTTACTCACTTGGATGGCTTCTGTCTAAAATGCTGTAAGAGGGTCTCACAGAGAAGACCCATTTAAAGGAACCAAATCATTCTGTACTCTGTCTGCACAAATCAGAGATAAGTTTCATAGAGGCTTTAGGGTGCCGTCCTGAGAGCAACAGAGAAAGAAAAAAAAAGGAGAACAGAATCCTTGCATCATCCATTGCAAGAGAGATTTTTCTTCTTATATTGAGGTCATTTATTAAATTGATTATCTTACTATTGGCTAAGTGCAAAGAACACCCGATTTACCTAAGTGTAGCAAATTGCAGTATTTCATTTTTTTTTAATTAGTGAATCTATTTTTATGGCCTTAATTTTTTATGATGGAAAATTTAGATTGTATCTCCAAATACTCCCTCACCAAATTTAGTATTTCTCTATTTCTGGGATATTTTGCACTTAAAAGCTATTCTATTGCAAATGTGTTTAGCCAACTGCATTCAAAGCATACAATAGACTATCACTATATAGGGAATGGGCCAGGTGTGGTGGCTCACACCTGTAATCCAAGCACTTTGGGAGGCCAAGGTGGGCGGATCACTTAAGTGTGAATTTAAGACCACCCTGGCCAACATGGTGAAACCCTGTATCTACCAAAAATACAAAAATCAACTGGGTGTGGTGGTGGGCACCTATAATCCCAGCTACTCGGAGGCTGAGGCAGGAGAATTGCTTGAATCCAGGAGGCAGAGCTTGCAGTGAGCCGAGACGGTGCCACTGAACTCCAGCCTGGGTGACAGAGTGAGACCCTGTCTCAAAAAAAAAAAAAAAAAAAAAAAAAGAATATCACTGTATAGGGAATAGATAATTTCTAAAAAGCTATGATTTTGTATCATCCAAGAGCAAATTCATACAATTTTTGTTAAGTTCCCACAATTTTTCACTTAATAAATTTATTTAAATGTTGGTCATTCACCTTACTGCTTTATTTTGTATTTCAAATAAAATAAAAGAGATTTTCTTTCTATAATGTGTCATGACATTTAATATTTGGTGATTTCATTCATTCATAATAGTACAATATAGAATAAGCCATTAACATATTTAAGAGAGTCATGACACCGTCTTTTACTAAGAAGGAATCTACTTTACCTTGAATTCTAATGCCTCTGTTTTCTCCTCAAAACACTCAATCCCTTTTTCTTTTATCTTAACAAATTATTAAGTTAAAGGATGTAAGTATATAACATTTCTGCTACAATAGAAAAATTCATCTTGAATTTCATACCAAGATTTCTGTAAATACTTAACCTTGGGCAAATAAGTGTAGCAGAACTGCAATGAACATATCATCACCTAATCAGTGATCTACATGACAAAAAGATGCTTCACTTTATGTAATTGAGTTTGCTATGGAACATATCACAAGGGAAGGGTTAGCAAGATAATGAGCCTTTAAAATCCTTCAAAAGCTTGCATCGCTGAATGAAAGCCAAGATACTACTTGCTTTATCGATTGCCTTTATTTGGTATTTATACTCCACAAGCAAATTGGCTCTATCATATATGTTACGGCTTTGACTTATAATTTATATGACTACACTAACTATCACTCCAACAATGTGTGTTTGTGAGATGGGGGAGGGAGGCAGCATGAATTACCATAATGAGTCTGTCCATGTGAGGACCATTTATTCTGGCAGGATGCTATCTGTGTTCATAAGGTCACATGTCAAGTTCACAGGAAGGTCTACCTATTGAAGGTAAATTATGGGAAAGACATGTGCCCATTTCACCCATAGACTGATAGGTAAAGTTGCGGTCCTGGCCCTGTGTTTGCAAGGGCCTCAGCTATTGTCACAAACAGACAAGCAACATGATCTTGAGCTACTTTGGGTTAACACAGAATTCCTGGGTAACCTTATGAAATAAAAATGCACATGCCGTTTATGTTTTATAAGGGTGCCCTGAATAGGTGGCGATAATGTCTTCTTCATCCTGCACCCTGCCTGTCACTGGAGGCAAGTTAGTAGACAGTTCCCTGTTCTGCAATAAGAGCATAAGGACACTGGCTCCACCCATAGGATCTAATGGGAAGACAAGGAGTGCTCTTCTTTTGCCAGCATACAACCACAGCCCAGTGAATAAACCATGGTGTATGAATGCATGCTTCCTAAAATTCCTAACATTGTGAATCAACTTTGGGAGCCCAGTGAAGGAAGACATGAAAACAGACTTCCACACAAATCTATCCCATAGCATTTTATCTTTTTTGCCCCCCAATTATTCCTCTTAAATATACCTCTTCCAAAAATCTTTTTCTTTCACTATGTTTACAATAACAAATAAAATTAATCTTCAGATATCTAGGTTCATATCCCTCTTATGGCTTGCAAGTGGTGGAGCTGGGCTATGGGTAGGTAAACTATCATGGGTAAGCTACTTTACTCATTCATGCTTCAATTTTCTATTTTGTAAAATGAGAATGGAAGAGCATTTACTTCATAGGTTTGCTCATGATAATTAAATTGGTAAATTATGAGAATTCCATAGGACTTATTTCATAATGATCAATAGCCACTATAAATATGATTATTATTTAAATAGGTTTTCAAATCTGACCAATACTGTAAAGACTTAGAAGCAATTAAGTAGAGAGTCTATAAGGGAAAGAGGCATATAATTCTAGATAATTATCATGTAAAATTCTATTGAAAGATGCTATTTCCCATGAGCCCAATGCTTTAAAAATAATTATACTAAATAATTATTGATTTGTTAAGGTGACAGGAACTCTACCTTTTTCTTTCTACCATTATCTTAGTCAATTCGGGCTGCTATAACAAAGTACCATAGATGGGATGATTTATAGACAACAGAAATGCATTTCTCACAGTTCAAGAGGTTGGAAGTCCCATATCAGGGTGTCATTCTGATTGGCTTCAGGTAAGAACCCTCAGGTTGTGGATCGCTGATTTCTTGTGGTATCCTCACATGGCCGAAAGAGGGCCAGCTAATCTATGGCCTCTTCTTTAAAGGACACTAATCCCATTTATGAGGGCTCCACCCACATGACCTCCTAAAGGCCCCACTTCTAAATACCATCACAATGGGATTAGGGTTTCAACATATGAATTTGGAGTAAACACAAATATTCAGTTCATCCCAGCCATAAAACCAAAACAATTAGGCATATTTTATGCTGCCTGAAATGAGCCTTAAATATGAATTATTAAAATTTGATTCATGGCACATAGAGAGGAAAATATAATCACTAGAAAATGGATGGCTTCATTAAAAAATAAGTTTGAAAAACATAGATCAAGTATTGGTATGAGAAAACAAGTTTAAAATAATTGAAAGTGGTACAGTGTTGAGTGTAGGCAATGGCTTTTAAAAGGTTTAGATCTTGTTCCCAACTGCATATTCGAGACTCTCAGATTATATTTTCTCTTGATAGTCTCCGACGTATGTGCACAGCAGAAGGGGAATGAAAGATGCCTAATAACAGCATAAAAGTATCAAACACTTTCTCCTCATTCCACTATTTTACTTAATCCTGAGGGAAACATTATGAGGTAGAAATGATTATCCTGATTCTAAAGTTGAAGAAACCTGGATAATTTGCTCAAGATCATATAGCTGAAATTTAAAATCAGGTTTTTCTTTATCGAAAGCCTATGCATTTTCTTTTCACTACCATGTGATGCCATTTATATGCCATTACCTGGGAAGATTCTTGAATGAATTATGTTTTAAAAACATTTATTGGCATTTAGAATAAGGAATCTGATCATTATAAGTCAGTTTGTTGTCTCCAAGGAAAAGTAATTCAAAACAATTTTTACTTGCTTGTTTTCCAAGGATGCTGGAAATGTTGAGCAGGGGAGTCCTTTAGAAATCTGAGTATCCAAAAGGCATCATCTTTCATTGCATTCTTGTTGTTAAAAAAATGTATATAAGCTGGGTTATAGCACAAATATGTACATTTGAAATTGCTTGGAAACAGCAAAGTGTTTTTCGTAGGGACGAAAGTAAATATTGAGAGAAGGATTTAAGTGTATCGAAGGGCTTATCTTTAGTAGCACTTAGCCTATGCAATACTTTAATCAATGATTTTGATAACCATATTCATGGTGGTCTCACATGTAAGATGATATGACACTGAGTGATATGGAAAATATATGAAATAATTAATATTGAAAAAAGAAACTCAACACATTGGAACAGTGTGACATATTTAATTAAATAAAGCTTGACAGGGATAAATGGAAAGCCCTGCTAGTTGCTCCAAGAAACTAACTTAAAAATTATAACTCGGAAACCATGACTCAAAAAAATGCATTCAAATATAATGATTGAAAATAAGCTCAAAATTTGTAAAGGAAATATATGACTAAGAAAAATCTGATGGGATTGTAGGTTGCACTAATAAAATATAGTAGATAGAATAAGTGGTGACAGTTCCTCACTGCATTGATCAAACTACATCTGGATTATTTACGTATTTCTATATTTATTTATTTGCCTTAGCACTATTATTTCAAGGGTCATAAATCATCACAGTCTCAGGAGCAAGATGAGAGCAATTTAAGGAGTAAAAGAATATGCCATATCAGAAACATTTGAAAGAACCAGGGAAGCTTATACTAGATGAGAAAATGTAAAGAATATGCCATATCAGAAACATTTGAAAGAACCAGGGAAGCTTATGCTAGATGAGAAAATGTAAAGAAAATACTGTTTTTTCCCACTGGGTCCAGGGCATATAACTTGATGAGTGGTTAGAAGATATAGGGAGATGGATATTGTTTCCATACAAGGCTAAACTATCTACTGGTCAGAACTATTAGAGTAATAGAATAGGCTTTTTATGATCATAGAAAATCTCACTTAAATGAAAGTATTAGAAATAGAAATGGGAGAATGAATAAATACTGTGTAATTTATTTACGAAACGGAATACTACTCAATAATTGTAAATAAATAAACTATTCAGACATACAGAAACATGATGAATCTCAAAAACATTATGCTGAGTGAAATAGGCAACATAAAATAAGACACACCTTGTGATTCCATTGATATTAACTCTTGGAGTAGGCAAGAATATTCTGTGGTGAGAGAAATCAGAACAATAGTTGCTTCTTATGGAGTGGATAAGGGAAAGCAGTATGATATATGTACTTGACTAGAATGGGTAAAAATGGATGTTCTGGACTGAGAAAAATGTTCTATATCTTCGTAAGAGTGTGCATGCCACATGAGTATGTGCATTTATCAGAACTACATACACTTAAGATCTGTGCATTTCATAAAAGGTACATTAAATCTCAACTTTTGAAACAATGAAATAAACCCTCCTTTAATCTCATTTTTCATTGCAGCTACCAGCTATTTCCCTAAAGCCCTTTAGATGAAAACTCTTCGAAAGAGTTATTTCTGTCTCCAATTCTTGCTGTCTTATTATCTTGTGAACACTCTCCAATGTTGCTTTCACCTAGATCACTCCACTGAAATTTTTCAGTCACCAGTGACCTCTGGTTAATAATCCGATGGTCAATTCTCTTTTCTTGCCTCACTTAATTCATCAACTTCAGTGGACACAGTGGATCACTTTCTCCTCCTTGAAACTTTTTTTTTTTTTCACTTTTCTTCCAGGACATTTTTTTCATTTGCTTACCTTCTATTTCACTGGCTGCTCCTTCCTACATCCTTTTCTGGATGTTTCTCATCTTCCTGATGTCTACGTATTGTCATGCTCTAGGGCTACAGCCTCACACTTTTCTATAACAACACGTATGTTCTAGGTGGAAACGTTGAATCCCATGGCTTTAAAGGCAAACTTTATAAGCTAATAACTCCATAGTTTATACTTTTAGCTCTCACCTTTTCCATGAATGTTTGACTCAATTATTTAACTACTTAAGCAACATATCTCCTTGGACGTCCATAAAATTGACTTCTCAACTTAAAATGTACCAAACAGAATTCTTGCTTTCCAATACTCAACTATATCTGCTCCTTTTCAAATCCTCTCATCTCACTAACATCCTAACCATTCACCAGATTGCTTCACTGTCTATCATTAGGGTGACTAAAGAATGGTTCTGTTATATCCTTGAAGGTCCTGTTCTTTTGACCA
Source organism: Papio anubis (assembly GCF_008728515.1). Classification (NCBI taxonomy): domain Eukaryota; kingdom Metazoa; phylum Chordata; class Mammalia; order Primates; family Cercopithecidae; genus Papio; species Papio anubis. The sequence continues at coordinate 150,495,505 of NC_044981.1, forward strand.
AATAGATAGATTTAAGAAGAGCACATGTGAAACTATAAAGCAAGAAGAAGAGATTACTCAGCTAATCAAATTTGCTTCATCAAACCAGTCATCAATGGGAAACACAGGTCCCAGGAATAATTGTCTTCTGTGTCACAAAATAGTCAAATACACACATGCAAATACATACATGTAGTCACGCACACATATATACATATAAATGTCATATTCTAGTAGTGAAGTTAGTCATTCTTAATTTTTTAACTGGATTTAACTTCATAAATCCAACAAATTTTTCAGTGTACTAACAGAAGACTGAATTGGGGGAACTGGGAGACTACTTCATTTTGATGTTTGGAATTCTGTTGCTTCATTCACTGAATATTATTATATACATGCATTCATTCACAAATACGTATTTACTACAAAGCAGTATGTTAAATGGTAATTAGCAATGATCATACAGAAATTGAAAAAAAATTTTATTTAAGTAAAATAAATGGGAAATGCATCATTTAAGTGATACTGTTTAGAGTCAGGCATTTTTTTACTATCTCTTTCTCCTTTTTATAGTTGAAGATAGAATGATTGAAATAATAAAATCAGAAGCATTTATTTCACTAAGCAAAAAGATATTAAGATGTAAGAATAATAAACAAAAAATGTGGAGCTTTAGCATTCATGAAACCCCAAGAAGGAGGAAGGAACTGGAGTGGAAGTAAGAAAGAATTTGTAAGAAGGGTGATAACTAGGATGCTAAAATCATACAGAGGGATGTTTTGAGTCAGAATAAAAATGAATGCATTGAATTTGTACAGACAACCAAGAAATGAGAACAGAGCAAGATAGTATTCCTCACATTAAAATTTGTTCACAATGTTATTGCTGTACAATACTATTAAAGTCCTAGAATTCATTATGCAAAAAAGAGAGGGAAGGGCAGGGCAAGGCAGGACAGGGAAGGGAAGGGAAGAAGGGAAGGGAAGGGAAGGGAAGGGAAGGGAAGGGAAGGGAAGGGAGAGATTAGAGAGATGTTTAAGAAATACAATTAATAATAATTAAGAACTAAGTATATGTGGGAGTTAAAAAAAGGACAAAACAATAATGACTCCCAGCCGCTAGGCTTAAATAATTCAGTGTTTAAAGATGTAATTTATTAAGACAGGAATACTGAAACGACAATGTTATGGATCTCTGGGGATGGGAATATTTTGGACCTGTTGATCTGAGTCACAACTGGAGGTTCAAATAGAGAAACCAAGTAGATAGTTGGATATTTGCGATATGTGACTTTGGAACTCAGAAGAAAGGAGTAAAAGAGAGATGCAAATTAGGGAATATCTTAGGGTAGCTTCCCTGGAAAATAAGCATGAAGCAAAAGCATGTTCCCTCACTTTACTGGGAAATAAAATCCCATAGAGATAGGAGTAAAGGGGAAAGGGAAGTGGAACAGGGGAGGAAAAAGAGTACATGTTAGGGAACCCCTACCAAGCTGGGCAATTGACGATTTGCAGTTGTCTCTAGAGAGACCATATGAACTGCTGCCCTCAGCAAGGACCAGTCAGGGAAACATTTTATCTACTGGTTCTCTCTGTCCCCTAGCTTCCATTGGCTAAATTTAGCTTATCAAGACAAGGTATTACTCCTCTGCACTTCTGGTCATAACATCTGTTTTCTCAAGAAAGATGGTAGAAGCCCGAGTCCCTGTGGGTCCATCCAACCAACGAGCAGGCCTGGAGATCTGGAGATCTGCCTTTGCCAGTTGGCATTCTGTGCAGGGCTGCTCAGTCTTTACAATTGCAGCAGCAGTGACCTAGTTACAGAAATCCAAGTATGGCACAAGCTGTTCTGGGGTGGTAAAAAACTAGGTCTGCTAAGGAAAGTTCGGTGAATTGATGAAAAGTAAAGAACTTCCTGGCAAAATAGTTTAGTATGAAGAAAAGAGGATCTGAACAGGGGAGGAAGAGAAAACAAAGGATGCATTGGGAAGTAAAATGATGAAGAATGAAATTGGGGTTATAATATATTAGTGCCTTCAAGCTCAAATAATATTTTAGAAATAAGCAGACTTTATTTGGGAGAAGTAGGCTGGGCCCAAAACCAGAAACGAATGCACCAATAGTGCTGGTATCTATAATATATCACATAAACTAAAAGTGTTTGCTTATTTATGAAATTAAATTCAGGTAACCGAAGTACTGATTGTTTTCAGACGTTAAGAGGAAAGTCAACTGGTCTTAGGGCTTCCATTAAGGAATACTTCATAGTGAAATAAAGTTGTCCAGAAACCAAACTCTCCCAATATTTTAATCCCCCAAAAATTCAAAGAGGACACAAAATCAAGCAGTATATGGAATCATCTAGATTACTCCAAGAGAAGAATTAGGTAGAAAAGTCAACAATGTACAAGAAAGGCTGGGTTTGTGCAATTCCTAAATCTAGCAGCATGTACTACTGCCTGCCTCTAGGTTGTTTGTAGTACAGTGGTTTTAAAATTATTTAGCAGCACTTGATCAGGAAAACAGATAAGAGTGGTACTGCTTTGGTTGGGGTAGGGTGAGGTGACCACAGAGCTTCCTTATTTTTTAATGCAAGTTTCCAAATTCTGTTTATCCAAAACCAAGCGCAGGTTAGATGGATATGCTCCAACCCGATGTGGCCAATTTGAGAGCAGAAACGGGGGGAAAGGCTTGTTCAAAATAAGATCTATTCAAATTCCAAATTAGCTTTAATTCACCAGGAAACTGCCAATCTGATTTGCCGATTGAGGAAATATGGTTGCTTGTGATACATACAGATAATGTAACAAAAAATGCATGAACCTTGTTGTCTTCAAATGAATAGTGTTCACATTGAAAGTAAATGGTTGGTTCACTCCAACTATATAAAATCCGGAATCCGCTTTTACCAAAAATTTGCTGAAAGACAAAGCCTCACAAAACACCATAGCTGTACTATGCAACAGCACAGAATACCAACTGTTTTTTTTCTACTGAGCTAATTCAATTCAAACAACTGTTAGCTCTTCAGAAATACATTTCCCTCCAAAGGACACCTTCCCAGTGACAGGATGTGACTTTGCAGACCAGAAATGTGTTTTTCTTCAGTTCCTAACAAATCAAAGCTCTCCTCTTTAAAAAGCTAGACTTTAGCTTAGTATCTGATGGGTGTATCTGCTCTTCTCAACAGAATATGCTGACACTTCTGTCAAAGGTGAGTTTTAAGTATGTCCAAAATAAATCCTTTAACTAATCAATGGGAACTCACTTTAAACCTCTATTTAATCCTCTATTTAGTAGAGGAGGCAGGTTTCAGAAGTTGAACTCCTTGTGATAGAAATTGTTCAATTTAAAGTCTCTGCATGACAGTGGAACTCCTTGTCATGGAAGGCCTGTTACCATCAGCCTGACAACCGAGTAGCAGGTGAATAAAACAATACACGTGGAAATGACCAGAAGACTTGTGTCACATCAAGGAAGAAGAAAAAGTGGTTTATGTATCACAGGCTCTGAGATAAACTTATATACATCTTGTTTTCTGTAATAAAAACGCCTCTTATAGAGGACATTTGGTAAGTCAAAACATGACATATGTGAAGAGAAGATCACAATTAATAGGATATGTATACTATTTGTGTATCCATTTGTACTTGGTGGCAATATCCACTCTGTGCTCTCTAGACTGCTGCAGGCATTGAATTCTCTTAGATTTTTGTATGTGTGAAGAAAAAAAGTGAATCACTAGGAGATAAATTCTATTGTCTATCTAGATCATAGAAACATGGAAAAATGGATGTTTGGTGGAGAAGGAACTTTATATACCAGTAATCCAACCCCTGCCTTTTTTTACCTTTTTATTTTTTGAGATGGAGTCTCACTCTGTTGCCCAGGCTGGAGTGCAGTGGTGCAAACTCGGCTCACTGCAAGCTCCACCTCCTGGGTTCACACCATTCTCCTGCCTCAACTTCCCAAGTAGCTGGGACTACAGGCGCCCGCCACCATGCCCGGCTAATTTTTTGTATTTTTTTAGTAGAGACGGGGTTTCACCGTGTTAGCCAGGATGGTCTCGGTCTCCTGACCTCATGATCCACCCACGTCAACCTCCCAACCAACCCCTGCCTTCTTTATTTTCCAGATGAGAAAACTTAAGACTGAAAGAAGTTAAATTACTTGCCCAGCATCATGTCCCTAATCAGCAGCAAAACCTAAATTTAATGTTGGTTTCATTTCACTTTGTGTTATAAAGGTTTCAGGGAGGTTTTTCAGCTAAAGCTTATTAAAAATAAATGAATAAATAAATAAATAAATAAATAAATAAGAAATAAGGCATGAGAAAAAATGAACAGATGATTATTTGTTTATTTTTAGAGACAGGGTCTTGCTATGTTGCCCAGGCTGGAGTGCAGTGGGGGCAATCACAGCTCACTGCAGCCTTGATTTCCTAGGCTCAAGTCATCCTCTCACCTCAGCCTCCCAAGTCACTGGGATCACAACCATGCACCATCACACCCAGTAACAGGTAATTCTTGATGACATACTTTGAGCTAAGTACATACAAGAAGTATGATTCTGACAATCTTCCACATAGCTCGGTAACTTTAACATCTCTCTTCCACTCATGGTAGGAACTTCCACTCAGAGTAATTACAGAAAATGGCCTTGCTCTGTGGATCTGTCAAATGGCACCTCCAAAAATCTCTCTAGGGCCCCCACAGGCACTACATTACCTGGCCTTTCATGCTCTCAGTGGTCTGTCTGATCTCCTCCTCTAGCCCTAAGCTTCGCTCATATTGCATTGTTCTTACCTCAGAGCTTTGAATGCTGATTGTTCTCTCTGCTAAAGGACTACTTTCCGGCCTTTAAAAGAGATGATCCTTTTTTACGGCTGCATAGTATTCCATGGTGTATATGTGCCACATTTTCTTAATCCAGTCTGTCACTGATGGACATTTGGGTTGATTCCAAGTCTTTGCTATTGTGAATAGTGCCGCAATAAACATACGTGTGCATGTGTCTTTATAGCAGCATGATTTATAATCCTTTGGGTATATACCCAGTAATGGGATCGCTGGGTCATATGGTACGTCTAGTTCTAGATCCTTGAGGAATCGCCATACTGTTTTCCATAATGGTTGAACTAGTTTACAGTCCCACCAACAGTGTAAAAGTGTTCCTATTTCTCCACATCCTCTCCAGCACCTGTTGTTTCCTGACTTTTTAATGATCGCCATTCTAACTGGTGTGAGATGGTATCTCATTGTGGTTTTGATTTGCATTTCTCTGATGGCCAGTGATGATGAGCATTTTTTCATGTGTCTGTTGGCTGTATGAATGTCTTCTTTTGAGAAGTGTCTGTTCATATCCTTTGCCCACTTTTTGATGGGGTTGTTTGTTTTGAGTTTGTGTCCTTTGTAGGGACATGGATGCAGCTGGAAACCATCATTCTTAGCAAACTATCGCAAGAACAGAAAACCAAACACCGCATGTTCTCACTCATAGGTGGGAACTGAACAATGAGATCACCTGGACTCGGGAAGGGGAACATCACACACCAGGGCCTATCATGGGGAGGGGGGAGGGGGGAGGGATTGCATTGGGAGTTATACCTGATGTAAATGACGAGTTGATGGGTGCTGACGAGTTGATGGGTGCAGCACAGCAACATGGCACAAGTATACCTATGTAACAAACCTGCACGTTATGCACATGTACCCTAGAACTTAAAGTATAATAATAATAAAAATAATAATAAAATAATAATAAAGAGGTGATCCCCCTTATTATTCATGGTTTCAATCAAATGTCAGTCTCCTCAGAGAAGCCTTCCTTAATCACTCTTTTTGCAGTAGCCCCTCTCTGTCCCCTTACTCGGCTTTATTTTATTTTTAATATTATTACTCTCTGAAATGATACCATCTGTTTAATTTTTGGTGTCTGCCTCCTCCACTAGAATGTAGTTCCATGAGGCCATTTTCTGTTATTTTTCCCCTGCCAGCGTTATTCTGAGCATATAAAAAGCAATAAACATGTGTTGAATCAATACTTGAATGAATGAATGAAAGAATGAATGGGTTCTGCCTTCCACCTACTCAAATTCCAGAACGTACTTGTTCACTTTTGATCATTGCAATTATTTTTTCTCTGTCTGAATTTTTTGGATATGTATAAAGGCAGCATGGCACAGCAGTTTATAGCATTCACTCTGTTGGTGTACTTGGGTTAAATTTCACATCTATCAGCTGGTAGCTGTGATGTAACTTTATCTTTCTTGCTCAGTTTTCTAACAGTTATATCCATCTCAGGAGATTTTTCTGAGAATCAAATGAGAAACTATATTTAACTCACTTAAGATTGGCACAACAGGAACTCTGGATAACATTAATATTATTAATATTATTGTTACTGAATATTTCACAGTTTTTCTGTCTCCTGACCTCAGTAATGGCTGCTACTTTGATTCCCCTGCTTATCTCATGCTCCACAATCAATACAGCCGTCTTGTCCGCCCAGGATCATACAGTGCTGACCCCCTGCCAGTACCCCAGCCATCTACCCTCAATCTGGGAGAGGAGATTGAAAATCACCTCATTGAACCTTGATGAATCCTATGAAACGGGTATCACCACTGTATCCATATTCTCCTTAGAAAAGTTAAACCAAGTGGTATTAGAGAAGTTAAACCAATCTCCCAAGGTCACACAGCTTTTAAGTATCTGAGCTGTGATTCAAATATGGTCTTGCAATTTAATTACACTTTTCCTTTGAAGTGAATCTTCTTGACGATATTATCCTGTTCCTTAAGTATCACCAGTACTGAATACACTACCTTAATGCTTACTGCTGCACTGGTCACATAAGCCTGCAAAGATTTTTTTCTGAGTACAGTGATCCACGTTAAACAGTGTTACTATTCAAAGGAAAAAGAAAGCAGGATTTTACAAGAACTTGCCTATTTAAAATAGAAATGAATTTTTTATAAGGGCCAAACTTTAGAAAGGCAGGTCTTTGACCAATCTAATATAAATTTATAGAATTAATTGGATATGTCAAAACACAGCTGCCATTAAATGCCCATTACTCCAACCTTTCAAGAAACTGACCTGTTTTTCTAACCTTTTTTGGAAAAAAGAAGGGTTAATAAATAAATAGAAATAAATAAATATATAGAATAAGACTACAAATGTGCAATTTGAGCTTTTCGTTTATACAATCTTTACAGTAGACCTACATTTTTTCAAATGTTTTCTTTTATGCAAATACGTTTAAAGTTCTTACAAGTTTTAATAATATCATTATGTAAAAATGAGGTGCAATAGTTACATTCTGCAACTGAGCACCTCTATTCTAACCATCTTTTTGTATTGTGACATTTCCTAAGATTTTCTGAAGAAAGAGCTTTTGTGCTAATCAGAGAAAAAGTTCAACCTTATGTTTCCTATGAAAATTTAGGGAGATGGAACTCATTTTGCATTGTAAGAATTTCTCAAATTCTTTAAAGTATTCCCAGAATAATTGCCTGCAGGTAAATTACTGCAAGCCTGGCCTGTTTTCCAATGCTTCTCATTATCAAACTGCAGATGTATTTCCATAGAAATTATGTGCTTCTCTAGGAGAATAAAAACTGTATGTAAAAATAAATTACAGTTATCATTATTAAAATACTGAAAACACTGAAATTACCAATACCAGAAATGATGAATTCGAGATGTTGCAAGATTTCATAAAATGTGAACCCTTCATTTTCTAACCCTTTGTGTCAGTAAAACATGTGAAGTAGGTTCTGTCATTTTTGGAGGAATGATGCAGAGAATAATATGAGTAGATCAACTCAATTATCCCTGCTTTTTCCTGTTTTCTTCACTGCTCCATTGAAGTCCTGTAAAACATTATACAAACATCCTATTATTTTCTTTTCTACAGCTCTTCTCATTGTCAAAGTAAAGTACCAATCATTATCGGTTTTTGTATCAGTCATCTATTGCCACAATAATGCTGTGTAACAAAACACTCCAAATTTCATGGCCTTTAAACAATAGCAATTTATTTTACTCATCGGTCTCAAGTCAGCAATTGAGGCTGTGGTCAGCTGGGAGCTTCTTCTAATCTGCCCTGGGTTTGCCCCTGCAGCTGAGGTCAACTATGGGCTAGAGCTGGGATAGATATGGGCTAGAACTGGGATAGAATTCCATTCTCTATGTGACTCTACTCTGCACATCTTCTTTTCCAGCAGGCTAGCCTGAGGATATTCTCAATGTGGAACGCCATGTGTGTTCTCATGGCAATTTCAGAAATGAAAGAAAGAGAAAAGCTAAAGTAGGCAAGAAAGTGCACAGAACCTAAAAATTCAGTGGTGTAAAATAACAGCTATACGTTATTATTTACGAGTTTATGACTGCTGGGTAGTTGTGCCAATCTTTGCTGTGCTCGTTCATGAGTGTTGAGTCAGTCGTAGAATGGGTAGTATGGCTTTGACCCGAGCTCTGTTCCACGTGATTCATCTTTGGGCAAGCTGACCCAGGCATGATTTCATGGTGGTCACAGAGGAAAAAAGAAAGGTAAAAACATGTAAGGACCTTTTTCCAGCCTTTGCTTGCATCACATTTTCTAATATCTCATTAGTCAAAGCAAGTCACACAGTTGAGTCTAGAGTCAAGAAGTGTGACAGAATATCCCACCCATAATGAGCTGGGTAAAGAATTGTGGTTATCAATATAAAGTATTTACTGTAGTTTACAAATATTTGTAAGATGTTTTGCCATCATGTAAACAAAGAAGTGCTCATGCTCATGATTTTTGCCTCATCAAATTTAAAAGAATTAACATAGTACAAAGTATATTCTCTGACCTACTGGAATTAAACTAGAAACCAATAAAGATATGTGGAAAATCCCCAAATATTTGGAAACTAAATAACATAATTTGAAAAAATCCATGGATCAATATATGAAGTCATAAGGGAAATTGAAAAATATATTGAATTTAATAAAAATGAAAACACAACATATCAAAACTTGTTCAATTCAGCTAAAGCAATACTTAGGGGAAATTTTATAGCATTTAATCTTTATACTAGCAAAGAAGAAAGATCTAGTCAATGTTCTAACCTCCTACCTTGAGAAACTACAAAGACAAGAGCAAATTAAATACAAAGTAAATAGAATAAGACAATAAAAATGAGAATAGTGAAATTACAGAGAAAATAAAAGAAAACAAAAGTGAGTTAATTGAAAATATAAATATTATAAGCCTCTAGCCAGACTAATTGGGAAAAAGAGAAGAACAAATGGTCAATATCAGAAATTCTTCATAGATGCAAAATCTTCAATAACATATTATCAAATTAAACCCAGAGATACATAAAGAGTATAATATTTCATGATTAAGTGAGATTTATCCTGAAATGCAAGATTGATTCAAAATTTAAAAATCAACCAATGTGTTTCATCATATAGACTTTTTAATAAACTTAAAAAGAAGATCATGTAATCATTGCAAAAGATGAAGAAACCAATATGATAAACTTTAATATCCATTTAGTATAAAAAGAAAAAGACCAAGCAAATTAGAAATTAGATGCTACTTGCTCAATGTAATTAAATTGCAACAGCTACAGCTAACCTTATATTTAAAAGAGAAAGAATGATAAGGCCAGGATGTTTTATTTAACCTCTTCTATTTAATATCATACTAAAGGCTCTAGCCTGCGCAAGCAGGCAATAAAAAGAAATGAAATGCCTATAGATAGGAAAAGGAGAAATAAAAGGGTCTCTATTGGCAGATGACATATTGTCTACAAAGAAAATATTAAATACTCAAAAGAGGTATTAGAAATAAAAAGTGAGCTTAGTCAGATTGCCACTTTTCATGCTATTATAGGAAAATCAACTGAATTTTAAGCAGCAAAAATCTTTTAAAATTTAAATTTAAAAGCAATAGTTATGATATCACCAAAACATGAATTACTTTAAATATATAATTCTAAAAAACATGTACTACACTTTGATGACAGATCAAACACAACTGCATAAACGGGGAGATGTGCCATGAGTAGAAGACTCAATGTTGTTGAGATGTCAATTTTTACAAATTGCAATGACAACCTAACTTCAATACTTGAATAAAAAACAATGAATTTGAATAGCCCGAACAATTTTTGAAGACAATAACGAAAAAAGCTAGAGGGTTCACTGCACCTGATTTCAAGATTTACTATAAAGCAACAGCATTCAAGAGAGCATGATATTGATAAAATGATAGACACATAGATCAGTTAAAGAGCACAGAGAGTTCAGAAATAGACCGACACAGGCAGGGTGCAGTGGCTCACGCCTGTAACCCCAGCACTTTGGGAGGCCAAGGTGGGAGGATCACTTGAGGTCAGGAGTTTGGGACCAGCCTGGCCAACTTGGTGAAACCCTCTCGCTACTAAAAATACAAAAAATTAGTTGGGCATGGTGGCGGGCACCTGTAACGCCAACTACTCAGGAGGCTGAGGCAGGAGAATCACTGAACCTGGGAAGCAGAGGTTTCAATGAGCCGAGATCACGCCACTGCACTCCAGCCTGGACGACAGAGTGAGGCTTCATTTCAAAAAAAAAAAAAGAAAGCGAAGAAATGGATAATAGATCTACATAGATACACAACTGATTTTTGACAAAGGTGTCAAGATAATTCAGTGAAGAAGGACCAAAAAATGGTGCTGGAAAAATGTAATCTTCGTGTATTTAGAAAAATGATTTTTACATATACTTTAAGTCACATAAAAAATACTTCTAAATGGACTATATCCCTAAATGTAGAGCCTAAAATTTAAACATTTTTAGAGAAAATCATAGGAGAAAATATTTGTGGCTTTATTTAATAAAACGCCTTCTTATATAGAAAATCTAGGCATGATTTCAAAAAGAAAAATTTTTTAATTGTTTTTAATCAAAATTTTAAACTTTTGTTCATTCAAAAATGTTGTTTGGAAAACAAAAAGATAAGCCACAGATTAAGGGAAAATATTTGCAAGAAACCTATCTGAGAGAGAACTGGAATGCAGAATAAATTTTAAAATCTCTTACAACTCAATAATAGTAAGACAAGAAATCCTCCTCAAAATGTTTAGCCAAATATTTGATGAAACAAATCACCAAAAAGATACACAGATTACTATTATTATTATTAAACACCCAAAAAGATGCTTGACATCACTAGTCATTAGATGAGTAAAGATGAATATCACAACTAGATACTACTACATACCTACTATAATGGCTACATTTTTAAAAATGACATTATCAAATACTGGTGAAGGAGAGGAACTAAATTTCTCTCACACTGCTGATGAAAACGCAAAATGGTGCAATAACTTTTTAAGACAGTTTGAAAGATTTTCATGAAGTTGAACATTCACTTACCATGCAACCCAGCAATCTCACTCCTACCCAAGATAAATGAAAACATGTTCACATAAAATCTTGTGTATGAATATTTTAAAAATGACTTTATTTGGAATTGTCAAAAACTGAAAACAATCTATATGTTCATCAACAAGTAAATGGATAAACAATTTGTATACATTCTTACAAAGTAATACTATTTAGTAAGAAAAAGGAATGAGCCATGCAACAACACGCATGAATCTTTAATATATTAAGTGAAAACAACCAGACTCAAAATGCTACATATTAAATGGTTCTATTTTATGTGACCTTCTCAAAAAGGCAAAGCTACGGGAAGAGAACACACAGACTGGTGTTTTCAGTGGGCATGTGGGAAGCCAGTCATCTTCCCAAGAGGGTGTGTGGGAATTCTTTGGAGTTATGGAGACGGTCTATACTTGATTGTGGTGACAGGTGCATGACAGGTACATGACTCTGCTTTTGTCTAAATGAACAGAATTGTGACTGCAAATAGGGTATATGTTGTTGTATATAAATTATACCTCAATAAACCCAACTTCCAAAAAAGATATATTGCACAATGAAATTGCTTATATCATTCAAGAAGAAATGCTGTTACTGTGCCAATATTATCCTGTAACCCAAATTGTATATGTCAAGATATATTGCAACTATTTATTTCAATTTGACTGATTTTAGAGTCTTCAAAGGGAGAATGTTATCTATTATTTCCCCAAAGCAATGAAAGGTAAAGCTGCTTTTTTTCGTTATAATTCATCAACATGTAAATTAATTTTTTTTCTTCATTGACTAAATGAATCCTGCAACCCCTTTTTTCATGTATATACAATAGAAGTAAAAGCAATCGAGTTAATCTACTTTGTAATAAAGTGCATTAAACTGACCAGTAAGCAATAAAATATTGTTTAGTTAATACCCATTTAACCTCAAAATCACTTAAAGAAGGAATTAATAGAGAGTATCAAAGCTGTTACACATGCTCATTAGAGGAATGTTTAGCCATTTTTCCACTTCATTCTTAAGGATGTGAGATCTGTCAATACATCCAATTAGAAATACTCATGGTCGATGCTGGCCTTACATTAATTGCTAAAGATATTTACTCATTTCATTCTTTGTATTTCTTAGTTTTGTAATACACAGTGAGAATCAAGTACATAAAACTTAAAAAATAAAACTATGAAATTATAAGAAACATCACCTGTAAGAATCTGGTTTGAAATTTTGGCAGCAAACTGCTTTAAACTATTAAACATTTTGAAAAAGAAACTTAAATATAATAGATAAAAATAATACACTATTGCAGATAATATTCCTAATTTTAATTGTGAAAATTAATATTTGAGTAGAAGTACAAGTTTCTACACTTTTGAATGCAGATAAATTAGAGAACAGAATTTATTTGCCAGCAAAATACAAGACAGTAACAGATCACAGGATTTTCTCAAAACTGTCAGCCTGCTCAAATTGGTCGTAAGATGGAAAAAATCAGTAAGTAATAAAATAAGTCAGCATGACTTATCTGCACAGCAAAACTGCACAAGTTGATAACGAAAAAGGCTTGTTCTGCTCTTTTTAGGCTTTGATAATCCATGCAGAACCAGGACAATCATATTTGCAGGTTTTGAATCTGATTTACCACTGCCTTCCAGATATAGCTGCACAAATGGGATTCACGTAACCACAAGACCATCTGTAAATGCATGCTTATATTCCAGTTATCCCCTGTGAGACATACTCCATGAACCTCACAGTCCTTGGCAGATGATTAATCTCCTCATAATCTTTTGGTTAGATCTAACAATCTGTCTCTTCACTTTCAGAATTTCTCTCAAGAATGTGGAGAGTATTTCTAGCTGCCTATGTAAAAGCAAATATTTTCACTGTCATGCTTATCTTTGTCACATATGTAATCTTACTAAGAAAATTTAGCAAAGACTACATTTCATTTATTTGTTTCTTTCAATAGCAGTGTCTCCTCCATTTAACCAACTTTAACTTCTTAAAATAAAATCACTTTATGATGAGGAAGATTGCCAAACAAAAGTAACGCTTTTTAATAAAATGTTCAATGATAAGTCTGGTGAATCTTACTCCTTAGAAATCCTGCCACAATGCAAATGTTTTAACAAATACAAATGTGGAGTCCTTAACTCAGTGGAACAGTGGAGCAGATGTTTCTAGCACTGGTTATTGTACTACTTCCTAATTCATACCAATCTTTAAATATTTAAAGATTCATACCAATCTTTAAATATTTCACCATAGAACAATGACTGAAAAATACATTGGAAAGTTCTTTTTGTTTTCTAAATTAAGTTATAACATATCTTAATTTAATTGGAAGTTTCCCATAAACATGCTAAAATTTTAATATAGTACACAGATCCAAAGAACCCTCAAATATCTGTGAGAACTGTGGTGTTTAAAAAAAAACATAAATGCAAGAAAATGGAAAATGTATAGTCCCAACTTTTTCCACAAATATAAGATATAGGTAATATTAAAACATAGTTGAGGATGCCTTAAAAAAAACATAAAACTTGCTATAATTGGTGACCAATTTATTTTTATGCTCATTGTATTAGTTGCATACCAAGATGCACTGAAGTAACTCAAAAAGTCAGCATCAATATATCAAAATAAATATTAGGGTATTTGCATATTTATGCTCTGAGTCATAAAGACATCTATAAAAACAGAGTCTTTGCAGAATCTGGAAAAGCAATAAACAGTTGGGGAGCAATGATGTGTTTTAATATATGTATTATTAGTGGATTCAGCTTTAAGACATTTTCACTTAAAACATCTGTTTCTCAGTTGCACTCTGTGTGCAATGGTATGATTATTAGTGGTCTTGTTACTTCCCAAAATATAAAGTTTGTTATTAACTTTGATAAGTATATAATTTCACTTTGCTCTTTCCACATATGTTACTGATATAAGATGTATTGCTTGTTTCTGTTTCAATTTGGCACCACTTACTATTGTTTTTGGTGAACAATTGAATTCACATTTTGAATGTTTTTCCATGTGGATTATGAAGTACACAATTGGAACTAAAGAAAGCCTCCAGCAGATTTCTGTAATATTGTAGAGTCCGTGAAGCAGATAAATACTATGCATTGGCTCTGAAACAATATTTTTACCTCAAAAAAAGTAATGAATAAATCATAATTTTAAAAGAATATTAATTTAATATAAAATACGTAGATGAGCTATAACACAGTTGGAGTACATCCATATGATTCTAGAGGCTGTGATAAGAAAAACATGATTCATACCAATACTCATACAATTTTCATCCTAAAATAACAAGTACTAGAGGAAGCATATGGTTACTTGAAAAATGGGTTATATTTGTTATCAACTTATTTGAGTATTTTTACATGAGAATTAAATATGTAACTAGTTATTAAATATGTCCTTATATATGAGAAATTAACAAGTCTTTCCTTCTCTCTCAACTCGTTCCCATTTGCCTCCCCATTTTTGTCATGTAATGATTGAGACGGTAGACTAGACAATTATTTGGTTGATTTGGCTGGTTTTGGCCTTATTTAACTTTTCTTTCTTTTTGAAAATGTGGCTTGATAACCAAGTAAGCAAGCAATTTAAAAAGGTTTACTCAGTGTCTCTGTCAAGTACTGGGGTGATAGGGGAAGTTAACGTTCTCAGTGGAGACCAACATGAACAGTCCACATTAAATTCTGGAGACTTCATTGATTTGGGGGTATTAAGAAAGTTGTCTTGATAAAGTATCATGTAACCTAAGACCTGAGGATCCTCATTAATTAATTGGACTATAAAAGATGGAAGAAGATCAACAGCATATGTAGGAGACAGAGAAGAATATATTGAACTTTGCAGTGAGAGAAACACAGCACATGACAGGAGTTGAAAGAAAGCATTTGAGGCTGTTGTGTAGGGAATGGGAGACAGTCATGTATGGAGCGGAAGAAGGTGCTAGTAAAAGGCAAACATCCCATGCAGTGCCTCTCGAGTCAGAGAGATACTTGGAATGGAACTAACAGTTTTGTCATTATCAGTGAGATGATGACACTGAAGAGAGAGCAATATGATCCATGGTTGATTTAAAATACACCTGGCTACATTGTAAAGAGTGGATTAGATTGAGGCAGGCATGAATTGGGAGCAACAGATTAGGAATATAGTTCAGAGTTCTATTCAGGAGACAGTAACAATTTAGCCTAGGATGGTATCAAGGGGATATGTAGAGTTGGGTAGATTCAAATACGTGACAGATAGTCTGTAAGACTTATTGATTGAGTTTTGGAATAACTTAACAGAAAGAAAGCAATGATAGTTTCCAGGATTGTTTGACTCTCAAAAACTCAGTTGACAGATACTCTATTATTTTTCTCTTGCTGCATAATAAATTATCACAAAATTTTGGCTTGAACCAGCACCCACTTACTTATTTACAGTTCTTTTTTTTTTTTTTTTTTTTTTTTGAGAGGGAGTCTCGCTCTGTCACCTAGGCTGGAGTGCAGTGGCCGGATCTCAGCTCACTGCAAGCTCCGCCTCCCGGGTTTACGCCATTCTTCTGCCTCAGCCTCCCGAGTAGCTGGGACTACAGGCACCCGCCACCTCGCCCGGCTAGTTTTTTGTATTTTTTAGTAGAGACAGGGTTTCACTGTGTTAGCCAGGATGGTCTCGATCTCCTGACCTCGTGATCCGCCCGTCTCGGCCTCCCAAAGTACTGGGATTACAGGCTTGAGCCACCGCGCCCGGCCTTATTTACAGTTCTGTAGCTTACCAGTCAGGCATGGCATGGCTGCAACCTCATCTCAGAGTGTCACAAGGCTGAAATCAAGGTGTTGACTGGGCTGTATTCTTGTCTGAAGACTCTCAAGAAACCTTGTCTTTCAAGCTCATTCTTTTTGATGAATGTTAGTTCTTTGAGGTTGTAGGACTAGGGCCCTGTTTTCCTTGCTGGTTGTCAATCTGAGGGCTGTTCTCTCTCTGAGACGCCACCTGCATTTCCTTATCATGTAACCTTCTCTATCTTGCAGGCAGCAATGCTATGTTGAGTATCTCCCATGCCCTGAAATTTTGACTCCCTTCTCCACTTTTGTAGGGCTCAAGTGGTTACTTAGAAACAACCGTACCATATGACAACTCAATCACACAAGTGAAATCCGTGTTGTTCACAGTCCCAGGGGTTACAGAGGGCACGTACACCAGAAGGTGTGGCCATCTTGGAATTCTGCTTACCACAGGAGGTGACACAAATGAGATAGAGAACAGTGGAGGAGGAAGAGTGTAGAGAGGAGAAGGTGAGTTCAGGCCTAGATAGGATGAGCTGAGAAATCCATGAATATTCAAGTAGAGATAAAAGTGTGCTGCTGGGGATGTGACCCTGGCGTTCAGAAAAAAGGTCTAGTGCAGAGGAAGAGAAATGAGAGTAGTTGGTATATAGTTAATAGCTGAATCTAGGAGAGTGGGTTATGTCACCTATGGAGAGCTAAAAAGGTCTAAGCCCTGAGAAACCGCAATATTGAAGGAATGAGTAAAAGTGGAAAATTAGTGACCAAGGAGTACATAATCTGCTGACAGAAGTTCCAAGAAAAGAAAGAACACTTAAGGAAATAGGATTTGTTTTTCTGTGTTAAATCTTGCTAAGGAATCTATTAGGAAAAAGGCTTAAATATACTACGGAGGATACAGTGACACAGAGTTAGTAGTCACCGTGGACAAAGCAGTTTCAGTAAAATGGTAGGTACAGAAGCCAGACTAGCATTGTTTGAAGAGTGACAGTGAGAGTCAGCACATGAAATCAATGAGTTTTAGACAATAATTGAAGTGATTTTGCTCTCCAGAAAAGGTACATAAGTCAGTATTTTGTTTCTTTCTTTTAGGATGTGAGAAATTGAGCATATATAAGCATAAATGAAAAGAATTCAGGAGACAGGAGGAGGGTGGAGAAGGGGAATGTTCCTGAGGCAAATGATGGGAATCCAGGTGAGGTATTGATTTTCTAGAAGCACCTCCATCATTACAACCTGGCCAAGGGAGGAAAGGATAGGTGTGAAAGAAGAAAGTTTATATTCCCATACATTGTCTAAGTAAAATAAGAAGGAAGATAAGTTTTTAAGATCGAATGAGACAGGACTGAACTGAAGGTTTAAGGAAAAGAAAGTTTACATTTGTCTTTGTGGTTAATGGCAGAGGAATCTAACTAGAAAAATATCACAAGATTACTTGATAGGCTTTAAACCCCCAAAAAAGACAGATTAACAGAGGAACCAGTTGATTTGTTTCTACATTTTCTCTAGTAGCACACAGCTACTATTCTTAGAGTTATGTATACAAACTAAAAATAATTATATTTATTAAAAATTGATATTTTTATGGGCCGGGCATTGTGGCTCACGCTTGTAATCCCAGCACTTTCGGAGGCCGAGGCGGGCGGATCACAAGGTCAGGAGATCGAGACCATCCCAGCTAATATGGCGAAACCCCGTCTGTACTAAAAAAAACAAAAAAAATTAGCCAGGCGTGGTGGCAGGTGCCTGTAGTCCCAGCTACTTGGGAGGCTGAGGCAGGAGAATGGCGTGAACCCGGGAGGCGGAGCTTGCAGTGAGCCGAGATTGCGCCACTGCACTCCAGCCTGGGTGACAGCCAGACTCCATCTCAAAAAAAAAAAAAAAAAATTTTGCCAAGATTTCGGGGAATATTTATGTTATGTTCTATGTTTATATGGTTTCAATATTCACTGAAAATTATTTCATACCATGACTTTCCTTTCTTGAGTGAGAAATTTTGTTTAATCTCTTGCTTGACTGATAGAACTCTATATATAGCTTTGTGTGTGTATATATATGTATATATATGCACACGTACATATGTGTAAGCACTCTGTGTATACATATACATGAATGTATACATATATAGAGAGAGAGAGAGAAAACTTACCACATTCATTCCAGGCACTTTGTTAAACCCTTTATGTTCATTTTCTCATTTCATCCTCACAATAAAGACATAAGTGTGTTAATTTTACAGATCAAGGAACTACTTAACTAGAGAGGTTAAGTAACTTACCCTGAACTACAGCCTATTGAGCTAGTAGTATTGAAAGAGGAACAGAGCACCAAACAAATATGCTCAATTTTTAATTACAAATTTTAAATACTAAGCTAACATTAGATATATATTTTTAAGCTTTTATGTATTTGAGTGCCTTTCTGTTCTCTTACATATAAATTCTGTATTGACTGGTATATAGCTCTGAGAATGTATTCAAGTATTTTGCAATAAATGTATTAGAGTCATTGGTAATAATTCCAATAAATATGATTTCCTATTTTGAGGTCCTTGGAAAAATATGACAAAGGAGCATCTGAGAAATAATTTGGATAATTGATAAGGCTTGATAATGAACTGATTATATCCAAGTCAAATTCATGATTCAAAGGCAGGGTCAGGATTTCCACCCATATCAAAGTTGACATGGACTGTAGCTAACCACCTCCAGGTGCAGCAGACCTCGTGCTGTGTTCTGTGGTCCCTCACAAACCACTGACCAGACTGTCCTCCCACAACCGAGGATTGCTGCTCTGCCATTGACTTCTCTCTTTGTGCTCCTGTTTCTTGTCTCAGTCCTCACTCCCACTCTCAAAGTAGAGTCCTGGTCTCAAGGCTGGTTTGTCTTTGCTTCTCTCTGTATCACTTTTTACCTGCAACAACTATTTTTACCCCTTGTTTTCAGTCTCGAATGGGGAAATACCTAGGTTGTGCAAAGTTCATCTTTCCCAGGAGTTATGGATTTCATCTCCTACTATATTCTAGATTGACTGTACTTCATTTATTATCCCCATTGTCTCTCCTCTTAGTGTTCCTCAAACTCCGAATTCCTTGCCCTCAGCCTATTAAAAAACAAACAAATAAACAAAAACTTTACTTGACAGTATCTCCTACCCTCCTCATCGCCTTGTCGCCATGTCATATTCCTGAGACTTTGTGCCACAGGGGGAAATTAAAATGTTTTGGAAGCAGACTAAGAGATGTTAGATTTTTTGTTACCTTCAAATACCACCATTTACCACTTTGCCACTTAGCTTTCTCTGATTCAATTTCTGACCTTCAAAATGGAAATGATACATATGACTGTAGCATCCTCTCTGCAAGCATGGTAGAAAAGCTTATGTTATACATACCATTCAATAGCATCCTCCGCAAAGCATGGTAGAAAACGTGTTACTGTACATACCATTCAATAGCATCCTCTGCAAAGCATGGTAGAAAACGTGTTACTGTACATACCATTCAATAGCATCCTCTGCAAAGCATGGTAGAAACGTGTTACTGTATACCGACCGTAGCATCCTCTGCAAGCATGGTAGAAAACGTGTTACTGTACATACCATTCAATAGCATCCTCTGCAAAGCATGGTAGAAAACGTGTTACTGTACATACCATTCAATAGCATCCTCCTGCAAAGCATGGTAGAAAACGTGTTACTGTCTGTCCAGCCTTTTAAGTGGCAAGCAGAAAAGGAAAACCGATTCATAATGATTTGTATGGCCAAGCCCCTATCTTTTCATCGCCAAAATTCTTAGAAAATAACCATTGTCATAATTTGTAATTCTTCAGCTCCTACTCACTCCTTAGTTTAATGAAATACACATTGACTTCTGACTTCGTCACTCAACAGAAATTGGTGCAAGGTCATCAAATACTTAAATCCCAAGATCTTTTTAGCACTTTCATTTATCTCTTCCTTAGATTTTGTGTTTCCTCTGGGTTCTATTTGTTGTCTTCTTACAACTCTATTTAGAGGATCTGAGACATCTTTTTATCTCTAATAGTTTCAGTAACTATATATCCATCTCAAAAACTATATATCCCTCTCTGAAATTCTTATTGAAAATTGACTACTCAGTATCAAATGCTAATTCAAAACTATCCAAACGGACATCCCCATAGAACCTAATTCTTCTGAATTCTTTAAATGTCTGCTTAATGTTGTCCCAAGCCAACACTTCCAGGCAGGAAATCTTAGATTAGCTCTCAGTTTCCCTACTCATTACTTCCTTCCTGCAATTATGATTTGAAACCATGTAGTTATAAAGTCAATTTTTTAAAGTGTAAATTGTTGGTAAATTTAGTATATTCTAGTAACTTAAAACTTTGTCTAAGGCAGGAATTTTGCTTTACTCAGTTTTGTAATCTCAGCCACTATGACAATACCCACAACATAATAAATAAATGACTCTACCAATCAAATCTGATGCAGATCTCATTAGTAAACAAAATATTTTGCATACTCTCAGGATTTCTAGTACTATTAGATACTACAACAATTTTGTGTTAAAACCAATATTGGGTTTCATGTTTATTTTTCATGAGAAATGCAAATTAAAATATTAAATGTGCATATTTTAATGAAATACAAACTCTTCTGAAATTAAAATATCTGTTTTTAATTTTTCTTCATGGAGTATAAATAAAGTTCTCTATATAAAATGAAGACATTGGGTAAAATTGAAATTTAAAGTAAATGAACACAAAACAAATCACATTACTACATTAATGAAAGTGAGCTCTTTGTTCATTGTACTACCAGAATGTTTGGAAAAGTCCCTGGTTATTCATATATCCAACTTTATTAATTAATATGGCATTCCACTAAGCCATTCAGGAACTGTAAAACCTAGATATCTTCTTTAATTGTTCTATACAAAAGGTTTTTTACAGATTATTATTCAGTAAATTACTATACTGTACTTTATCTTTTAAATTTCAATTTTCCTTTGTTACTTGAGAAAACAAAGTATTTTTATAAATCCTGTACACTGAATCTGGAATTCTTGTCGCTATTGACTTTTTATAATATTAACAGCATAATAAAAAAATGAAGAATGGGAAGTCAGGAAATTAGGTATTTTACCTAACACGAATGAATTTTATGTCTTTAGAAAAGTCATTTTACATTCTAGACTTGAACATCTTCATTAATAGCTCTGATATGGAAATATTCTGTTTAGAAGACTTTAGACTTTTAACTGTTAGTCACTGTCCTGTCTTCTCCCCTTTCTCAATAACACCCAAAAGTAAAACTAAGAATAAAGAATGGGAGCTCCACTTTCCTTGAAACTGTGAGATAGATAAAATTTCAATATAAGTAATAGGAAAGTGGCTTCAGGAGCATTAAAAATCTATAGTACATGAAAACCTAGTTCAAGAGACCCTGTCACTACAAATCTCACAAAATCAGGCCCGGTGCACTTCTTTAAGTAAGCAGCACAAAGATGTTTGTTTCAGCTCAACTTAAGTTTAAACTGCAAACATTTTATTATAACTCAAAAATTTAGTCAACAATTTCAGCAGTGTTCAGCTGAGTCATTCCTCTGTTCCATTTGGTCTTGACAGAAATCATCCAGTTGTAACTAACTGGTGACTGAGCTGGTCTGGAGCATCCAAAACAGCTTCACTCACATATCTGGTACCCTGGAGGGGATGAGCAAGTGCTGAGCTCAGCTGGGACTGTCTAAGCTTGTGTGCCTCATGTGGCCTCTCCACTGCGGTAGTGTCAGGGTACGTCTTAGTTCAGATTCTACCAGCAAGTGTCCCATAAAATAGGGCAGAAGCCACATGGCCTGTTATGTCATCCTCTGGGGAGTCCCACTGCATCACATTCACTGTACTCTAGCAGTCACAAGGCTGCTCAGATTTAAGGGAAACCTCAAACTTCAAAGTCTGAATAAGAGGAGAGTCAAAGAATGTGCATGTGTGTGTTTTAAAATTACCACCGTGCAAGACCAATAAAACTGTATTGGCCACATGGAAACATGTGAGCAGGCTGCTGTGAAGAGCTTCCTCACATCTACTTTGGTTACAAAGAAAAGCCAAGTTGGAGCTGAATAGAAAATCACAGACAACCCATATTCCAGAAACGATGGAGAAGGGAAATACAATAACGTGAGTAGCCCTAGCGGTGCTAATCTCAGCTGACTTGTGAGGAATAAACTGAAAAATAGTACTCACTCTAAAAACTATTGTAAATAAAATTCTTGTTTGCTCATAAGTTGGCCCTAGTCTTTCCTGCTAGTTCAGAAAGGACTGATTTTTTTTTTAAGATGGTTAACCAAAAAGAACCAAAATAAGACATTTTCTTTTTCTTTTTCTTTTTTTTTTTTTTCTTTTCTTTTTTTTTGAAAGGGTGTGTGGCCCAGTCTGGAGTGCATTGGCGCCATCTCGGCTCACTTCAAGCTCCTCCTCCCGGGTTCACGCCATTTTCCTGCCTCAGCCTCGGGAGGAGCTGGGACTACAGGAGCCCGCCGCCACACCCGGCTAACTTTTTTGTGTTTTTGGTAGAAACGGGGTTTCACCGTGTTAGTCAGGATGGTCTCGATCTCCTGACCTTGTGATCCGCCCGCCTCGGCCTCCCAAAGTGCTGGGATTACAGGTGTGAGCCACCGCGCCCGGACATTTTCTTTTTCTTAAAAAAGGGAATAAATAGAAAAAAAATCCAAATGGCAGATCACAAATATTAACTTTTTAAAAAGTTCTAATATTGGAAAAGAATGAAGAAAGATGTTGCTAACAGCACAGGAACAGACATAAGTTCCGGGACTTGAGTAAAGTGGGCAAAAAGAAAATGATGCTAATTTTTAAACGGATTATAGTGAAAATGTTAAATATGGAGTTTAGGTCAAAACAATGCAAAACATTCATAATTGGAGTCCTAGAATAAGGGAAGAAAAACAATAGAATAGAAAAAAATCATGTAAGTATGTAATTAAAGAAAAGTGTTCCAGAAGTAAAAAAAAAAAAAAAAAAAAAAAGTTGAATCTAAATATTGAAACAATGCACTTTATCCCTGGCAAAATGATGTAGAATGATCACTACTGAGGCATATCTTAGCATAGTTACTAGTTACTGAATGTCATGAATAATGAAAGACTCTTTTTGCCAAAAAGCCAAAAGATGATGTTATACATGCAGTTGTAAAAAAAATGCCTGGCTAGTGTCTGATTTCCCAATAAAACAGTCAACTTTGATAAAAATGGAGCAATTTTTTACAAAGCCATTAAAAGAAAATAAAACTCAAGAATTTTATGCTCTAATTGTTGTTTAAGAATAAGAGAAAATAAAATACATTTTAAAAAGCAAGAACTCATAGGCTATGGATCCCATGAGCCTTCTTGAAGAAAGTACTAGAAAACACTTTAATCAACCAAAAAATATTTGACAAACAATTGTAAAAGGAGTGCTATCAAATACTGAAACTAATTCTGTGACTAAGACAAAACAAATATGTTGATTATGATAATAGAAGATAATGTAAATAGTAGAAATCCTGACAAGGTAGAAATGAGACAGCTGAAGAAAGTCGGGAAGGGAAAGGACAGGAAGATAGGAGGTAATAAGTAATTTTTAGATCAAGGTGAGGATCAATCGAGATTATTTTAAATGACTAAGAAACAATAGAAGTATATATAATAGAAAAGATAAATATTAAATATACAGGTTAATAAAAATTCACTGTCAAAGGGAAAGGAGGGAAAGAGGAAAGAAGAAAAATATACCAACTTCATCATTCTTTGACAGTTAACAATAGGAAACTAACAAATTTATGAATAAAAAGTAAAAATTAAAACAATAATCATTAGCCTGGTGCAGTGGCTGATTTAATCCCAGCACTTTGGGAGGCTGAGGCGGGTGAATCACTTGAGGTCAGGAGTTCGAGACCAACCTGGCCAACATGGTGAAACTCTGTCTCTACTGCAAATACAAAAATTAGTCGGGCATAATGGCGCATGCCTGTAGTCCCAGCTATTCGGGAGGCTGAGACAGGAGAATTGCTTGAACACGGGAGGCAGAGGTTACAGTGAACTGAAATCGTGCCCCGCACTCCAGCCTGGGTGACAGAGCGAGACTCTGTCTCACTAAATATATAAATAATCACTAGACAAAGACAAATTTCAAAATACTTTTTAAAACCCCTACATACACACATGCTAGGAAAACAGAAAGTACAACATAGACTATGATAACAGAACTATATAAAACCAAGCCTCTTCTTTATATAAAAATTTAAATAGACTAAACACAGATGTCAAAAGAAATAAATACTTAACTATATGTTTTACACAAGAAAGTCGTCAGAGCCATGTTACTTGGAAAGATGATATGTCAGTGTGAAGCACAAGAATGCAATTATTTGAAAAGATTGAAAATTAAAAAATTGAAAAGACATACTAGACAAACACAAATAGAAATCAGACATTGCAATTTTAGTATTAGATGAGATTGAATTCAGAGTGAAAGTTATTAAATGAGATGGAGAAGATACGGCTCCAGTTTCAAACCAAATGAATATCTAACAATATGAATATATCTATACCAGCTAGGACTGTACTGCATTAGTACACATGAAGGAAAAAAGCGTGTGGTGGGGGAGAGCACAAGGAGAAATAGGAATCTGTTAAGAGCAGGAAACTTTAATTCACTTCTCGTAGTCAATGATAGTTCAAGTGAACACAAAATTAGAAAATAGAATACATAAATAGCATGATGATTTTTAAGGTTAGGTCTACATCAAAGTCAGTAGACTGAAAACAAAGTTAACAATTTTTTTCTAAGAACACATGGAATAATCACAAACAATATTTATATTAGGTTTTAAAAAGCAGTAAATTTACTGTGTGTGTTGTATCAGCTTTCTTAATCACAATGCAATAAAACTAGAACTTTAAAAAAATTTTTAAAAGAGCAAAAAAACCTACTGTTGCAAAACTTTACTATCATCCTCCTATCCACCCAGAAGTCTTCTCGTAAACAACTCTGCTGTCCAAGAGAAAATGGAAACCAAAATAACAGAATATATTTTACAGTTAAAGCTCCAAAGAAAATCCATAGCCTTAACTCTTTATATTAATAAAAATTTTTAAAGTTAAAGAAACATCTATATAAGGCGGTTAGAACATGAACAATCAGATGAACTTAAAAAAGAAGACTTTGTTTTTTAAGTTTGTTTTTGAGATAGAGTTTCGCTCCTGTTGCCCAGACTGGAGCGCAATGGCATGATCTCGGCTTACTGCAACCTCTGCCTCCGGGGTTCAAGCAATTCTACTGCCTCAGCCTCCAGAGTAGCTGGGATTACAGGTGCCTGCCACCACACCTGGCTAATTTTTTTTTTTTTTTTTTAGTTTGTCTTTTTGGTGGAGATGGAGTTTCACCATGTTGGTAGGTTTGTCTTGAACTCCTGACCTCACGTGACCCACCCGCCTCAGCCTCCCACAGTGCTGGAATTACAGGCGTGAGCCACTGTGCCTGGCCAAAAGAAGACATTTTTAAAGCAGAAAGTAATTAATTAGAAACATTAAAATGTAGAATTAATTGTAAAAAGCAAACAACGTTGATTTAAAGTATAACAAAAGTATAAAGTAGACTTAACCAAATGAAGATAAAAGGGAAAAATACCCAATTTATTGTATAAAAATGATTTTAAAAAAGAAATATCCACAATGAAGGAATTAATCAAATCATAAGTGTCCACTTTGATTAATTCTATGTAAAAAAAAAAAAAAAGATGAACATCTGATGAAATGTCTTCTAGCAAATATAAATTACTTGAAATAACCTCATAAGAGTTAGGAAATATAAAGATAATAATTAATTTGGAAGGAATACACATTGTTATCATAAGTAGCACTAGCACTTCCCCAAAAGACCCTGGAATAGGGTTGTTTCCCTAAACTTTTAAGTTCAGATAATTCCGTTGTTACTGAAAGTGATCCAAGAACACGGGAAAGAAAGGAACATTTTTGAATTATTTTGTTAAACTAGTATATATCGATTGTAAAACTCGTCAAAGGGACACCAAAAATGAAAACTAGCAGTTCTTAAATGTAGTCAGCAAACTTATTGATCTCCCTCTGACACGTTCAGGGAGTCTGTATGGGCAAATTATTCATAATAATATAATGAAATTATTTGCCCTTTTGACTACGTTAACATTTACACTGCTGGTTCAAAAGTAATAGCTTGAATCAAGGCAGAGGCAGCTAACTGTACTCTCCATTGCTCTACACTCGTGTTTAACAAAAGCCAGTTGTGCTTCAAAATGCCCTTGATGAAGCAGTAATGATTGTTAATTTTATTAAATGTAGACTTCTGGGTATGGTCTTCTTAATATTCTGTGGGAGGCAATGGGAAGTATGAAGAACACATAAAGCACTCCTGCCACAATCAAAACATAAGGCTGTTTAGAGGAAAAGCACTTGTGTGATCTTTGGAACTGGGAGCTGAACTAGCTGCTTTTTCTCATGGAAATTGCTTAATACCTGTGAAGGCAGGAAATGCTATTCAGCTTCACTTTGAGTTACTCCCCTGGAATGTGAATGAAGGACAGAAAACTAAGAAAAGGAACTCTACAATTACACATACTTATTGAATTCATTGGCTAGATGCATGTTTTCATGCAGTTGCTTTGCAGGGTATAAGAACATTTTAGTAAATTTCTAAATACATTGTATATCTTAAATTTTGTGGATGAAATGTATGTAGATATTTAGAGCCAGAAGAAAGTTATTTTAATAAATATTAACAATTTCAGAAACTTTATCCTGTGATAGACAAAATAATGGCCACTCTTGCCAGAGAAGCTGGCCTCCATATTTTCTCCACATAATATTAATGTTCAAACTGTGCTCAGATATCAGATATGTTTAGCTTTCAATATAAACATTGGCTGGTCATTTCATAATGAAATTAAGAATTAACATGTTCACATATCTGTCAATAGTTTTACTTCACCATGTTGCCATCAATCCAGGCACACAAAGCTCTTCCTGAACCTCCTGGTTATAGAAGAGTAAGCTACTTTGAGAGTAGCCAGAGGGCCTACATGGACAAACCACCCTCATAGGGTGCTGCCCGTGGGGAGACTGAAAATGGGTGTTGGTGCTCTGTTAGGATTTTGCTTTGTGTCTTTGTAGTCTTGAAGCTCCAGGTCATAAAGCAAATGATTCTCCTTGTTGTCTGGATTCTCAGTCTTTACAGTTCTAAGTTTTCAGATATATGAAAATAGCTCAATAAGTGATTTGACTCTCATTTATAATAATTCTAAGTCCATCACTTTATAAATAGAAACTCAAAATTCTGCAGGCATCAAAGACTTCCCCAAGCTTACCCAGTAAGGCACAGCCCAAGAAGAAACCAGAATTTACTTATTTAGAGCAAATTATTATAACAACCACATACCACCCCTTTATCCACCATCTTGGGAAAGCAAGTATTCCTATCCTTACAATACTCAACTTTTGAGGAAACAATTATATATGTATGCACTACATGTGTACTACATATAGTATACAGATATATTTTTTAACTGGGGAAGGCCCCAATTTAAAAACTTGAAGTGCTTATCAATCTGATAAAAGGAGCAACTCTGTCTACTCATATGCAAATACTATATGATAGCAAGTTCGGCCTAAGGCCTGTATGTGATGACTAATCATAACTTCAGAACAAACCCCCTCCCTAACTCTCTAAGGAAACCTGCTCTGTGGTTTTACATAAGCTGAAATCCATTTTCATGCTCCAGTTTCTCTCATGTCTTTGAAATAACAGAAGGAAAAGAACCCAGTATATATAAGTAGTTTGAGAGCTGAGAAAGATAGCATATGGCAGTGGAAATATAAGTGTTGCTTTGATTTTGGAAAGAGAAGTGAGAAGGAGTATTCTTGAGTCAAAGCTCAATTCCACCTGAATGAGACGATTTATTTTTATGCTACAGAATGAACTTTGTGTGGGTACAGATTTATGGCAAATATACAAACACCTGCACAGATCTCATTAGAGGTTTAGAGAAACACCATTTTCCCATGACAGAAATGGTTATAGATGCAATCATAATAGTATTTTTATTTAATGCAAGTGGGATTTTTTCACTCCTAAAAGCACAAAGCATTTATTAAAATGAATTAACTTATTTCCAATGAACTTCACAGCATAAAAAGATAGACAGATAAATGACAAGTTAACTCAAAATGACGGGCTTAAAATATAAATGGAATAGAGCTCTAAGTTTATCACTTTAATTTAAAACAATCAAATCAAATAAAGAGAATCTGTGTCTTCCAGTACCTCTTTATAAGTTTTCTATTCTGCCATCTAAGTTTTGTAAAATGTTATAAAGTAAAATTTAAAAGCCACTCTCTGAGGCTGCTCCAGCACTCCCCAATAAGCTGTCCAGATTCTTGATTAAAAACATTCTTTCCATCCTGGCTTTCAAGAGAAAGAGATACCATCATCAACACATGTGTGTTTTACAAAATGTCTTGTTCAGTCCTGACTCATTTTAGTGTTTTAAAACTGTGCATATGAACTTTTACTATCACATGAATAACCCACACCTGAATGGGCTGGAAAAAATCACTATTTTACTTTTATTGCTACCCTAAAGGAGATCTGTCTGCTTAGCGCAGCCCATAGAAGGAGCACTCAGCTTCACCGGGTAAAATTATGCCAATATTGTGCACTAGGGTCCAGCAAATGTGTCTGTGGCTGAAAGCATGGCATTAATACCATTTTTACCCGTGGTGTCATGGTATACGAAAGCATAAGAATCCATCATAACTTGATCATGAGAATAATCTACAGATCATCAGGCTTTACCTATCTGTGGATACGAATTAAGTCACCTTAACATTAATGGTGAGTATTCGGTAAAGGACGTGTTCTTGTTTCTGCTTACAAAGAATCTCAGCTATCTCCACTACAAAGTTACCCCAATTCATCAAGCATTTCCAGGAAACCCTAAGGAGGATTCTTACGTGCTTCCTAAAGTTACACTGCACCATAGCCACTACATGGCATCTACAATATCTGCTTTGCTTTCTCATTGATATCTTCTGCCTATAAAGCCATGGGGAAAAATTCACCATTGCTACTACTGACTGTGGCCTTCGTAACAATGCAG
The DNA here is from genome assembly GCF_008728515.1 of Papio anubis. NCBI lineage: Eukaryota > Metazoa > Chordata > Mammalia > Primates > Cercopithecidae > Papio > Papio anubis. Next base: position 150,524,848 of record NC_044981.1, read on the forward strand.
AGCCCTTGCCAAAGATGCTTCCAATGGCACAGTCTTTAAGATCCACAGCAGCGTGCCTTCTATGTGTTTTGTTCTCCACCCTGCATTCAGCATCGACCACAATGCTTGACAGAGAGCAGACATTCAATACCCAACGAATAAAATCGATTTTCAAAATTAGGTGCTTTTCCTAAATCAGCAAAATGCGTAAATGAAGTTATTTTGTCCTTCTCCACAAGTTATATGACACACTGGGAATTTATTTTCCATTAGAGTAAGAAAGACCACAGTTCACTAACCCTGGGTAAATGCAGTGATGCACTAAATCATTTTTAACAAAGCGCCAGCATGACCATTTGGTGGGGTGTGCTCCCTGCATTCCCTCATGCTTTATTGCACAAATACATGTACGTTCCTAAGCTTCTCTATGTGACCTTGGAATCTTTCACCTCCTTGGGTCATTTGCCCTTTTACCAACCTTCACATTTGATTAGCTAATTTGTAGCTTTCCTACAAATTTATTTATCTTAGATTTTGCATTCTCAAGGAAGTTTTTGTGACCTTTTATGCCCTTCCATTGTGCTCCCCTTAACACTCTCTGTTTGGCAGTATCTTAGCACTCACCACATGGTGGCCCCACCAGTCTCCTGTCCTGTATCCTCCTCCAGACTCTAGATAGTAGACTATGTTCTTTGAAGGCAGTGAATGCTTTCTAATTCACCATTGTATCCCCAGCATTTCGAATGAAGCTTAGCAGCTCCTTAGTGTTCCATGAATATTGAGAATGACCTATAATGAATCATACACATATAGGAAATACTTCTTAGATATTTTAAACATCTATAAGATACTTAACAAAGTTGAAGATGATTAATTAGTCATAAGTAACCATATTGATTGAGCCCTGTTCAGTTAGAAAGCCACTTGCTATTACCTCTGGCTGGTCAATATGAAGTGAATTACACCCTTGAACCAGTTTGTTAATAATTATTTAACTGCTATTTTAGCTCATTTTACATCCCAGCTGTTTTTTTCTTGTGTCCGATGTAATTCACCTGAGGCGGCTTCATTTTACTCAGCCACTATTGCTTTCATGTCATTCATTCTTTAAACATTTATTTATTGATTAGGTATTGCGTGCCACCAGATACTCAAAGTACTAGTAATACAACAGTGAACAAGACAGTCAAAGTCTTTACTTTCTTGGTAGTTACATTCATGTTGTTGAAGGTAGATAGTAAGCAAATAGCCAACATATCAAGAATACAATAAGAATATGAAAGTGACAAGGTGAAAATATATTAAGGTGCTATGTTAGTGAAACACCAAGAGACTTCAGTTTAGTTAATCAAAAAGTTTTCACCGAAGTTTGAGTTGAGACCTGAATGGCAAGAAGGAGTGAAGAATGGGAAGGAAGCTCTAGGGAAACAGCTTTCTAGCTGAGGAAATAACTAATGCAAACACCCTAAGTTAGGACTCCTCTTGGCATGTTCATAGAAAAAGAATGGCTTTCTTCCCTCAATTCTCACAATTTTAAGGTGTGGTATGTTTGTCTCTTTCATTTAAATATCTGTGGATTACGCTGGCCTGCCTGCCGGCTCCCTTGCTAGCTCGCGCTTTCACTCACCCTCTCCTCGAGGATCCAGGGGCCTCTGACCCCAGCCTGCGGCTAGGAAGGGAGACAGAGGCCGAGGCTCAGGGGAAACGAGGCTGCAGTGGTGGTGGTAGGAAGATGCAGGGTGAGGACGAGCAGCAGGAGCTAACTAACGCTGAAGACCTGGTCGTGACCAAGTATAAGATGGGGGGGTAACATCGCCAACCGGGTACTTCCGTCCCTGGTGGAAGCATCTAGCTCAGGTGTATCAGTACTGAGCCTGTGTGAGAAAGGTGATGCCATGATTATGGAAGAAACAGGGAAAATCTTCAAGAAAGAAACGGAAATGAAGAAAGGCACTGCTGTTCCCAGCAGCATTTCAGTAAATAACTGTGTGTGTCGCTTCTGTCCTTTGAAGATGCAGCCAGGATTATATTCTCAAGGAAGGTGACCTGGTAAAAATTGACTTTGGGGTCTGTATGGATGACTTCATCGCTAATGTAGCTCATACTTTTGTGGTTGATGTAGCTCAGGGGACCCAAGTAACAGGGAGGAAAGCAGATGTTATTAAGGCAGCTCACCTTTGTGCTGAAGCTGCCCAATGCCTGGTCAAACCTGGAAATCAGAACACACAAGTGACAGACGCCGGGAACAAAGTTGCCCACTCATTTAACTATATGCCAATAGAAGGTATACTGTCACACCTGTGGAAGCAGCATGTCATTGATGCAGAAAAAAAACCATTATCCAGAATCCCACAGACCAGCAGAAGAAGGACCATGAAAAAGCTGAATTTGAGGTCTATGAAGTACATGCTATGGATGTTCTTGTCAGCTCAGGAGAGGGCAGGGCCAAGGATGCAGGACAGAGAACCACTATTTCCAAATGAGACCCCTCTAAACAGTATGGACTGAAAATGAAAACTCCACGTGCCTTCTTCAGTGGATGGAAAGGAGTTTTAATGCCATGCTGTTTACTTTAAGAGCCTTTGAAGATGAGAAGAAGGCTCAATGGGTGTGGTGGAGTGCGCCAAACACGAACTGCGGTAACCATTTAATGTTCTCTATGAGAAGGAGGGTGAATTTGTTGCCCAGTTTAAATGTACAGTTCTGCTCATGCCCAATGCCCCCATGTGGATAACCAGTGGTCCCCTCGCGCCTGACCTCTACAAGTCTGAGATGGAGGTCCAGGATGCAGAGCTAAAGGCCCTCATCCAGAGTTCTGCAAGTCAAAAAACCCAGAGGAAAAAAAAAAGAAGAAGAAGACCTCCAAGACTGCAGAAAATGCCACCAGTGGGGAAACATTAGAAGAAAATGAAGCTGGGGACTGAGGTGGGTCCACTTCCCCAGCTTGCTGCTCCTGCCTCATCCCCTTCCCACCACACCCCAGATGCTGTGAAGTGCAGTTCTTCTCCACCTAGGATCGCCAGCAGAGCAGAGGTCTCCCTGCCCGCACCCCAGTTCCCCAACCCACTCCCTTCCAACAACAACCAGCTCCAACTGACTCTAGTCTTGGGAGGCGAGGCTTCCCAACCACGGAAGACTACTTTAAATGAAAAAAAGAAATTGAATAATAAAATCAGGAGTCAAAATTCATCGTCTTCAGGCCCTTCTTTCTAGCCTTTTCTACTACCCTCTGCTTGGTCAAGATTTGTGACCCTACTACAGAACGGGGCTAAATTAGCCACCACCACTGAAAACTCAGCCGAATGTTTTTATACCATTCTAATGTTAGCATTTTCCCACCTGTTTGGGGCTTTTTACTCTTTTTTCCATTCTCCCCAAGTATTTTATCTGGCTTCAAAATTAGGAGGATTATTTTTCAGACTTTTTTTATTCAGTGTGGCTGATTCCTCATCTGATTCAGGCTGTCCAGTCAGGCCCCTCCCATTTTAGGAGCTGGAGCCTTCATTTATGAAGCGATTCTCATCTATGCAATGGATCCTTATTTGTCAATCTTTTTTCTTCCATTTTCACAAAGCTGTAAAGAAATCCATCTCAAGCTTCCCCTTTTCTCTGGAGTCAGTGGGGTCTTCCCTCACTCCGTTTTACACAAACCTGAGCTGAAAGTTCAACTGGTTTTGTTCCCTATTTGAAATATTGTGATCTCCCTCTCTTGATAGAAAAACCTAGAATAAGAGGAGTAGACTGACTGGAGATACAACTCCTTGCTTTCTGAAGCTATGGACTTGGATTAAATTGCTGGGGGTTTGTAGGGAAAGGTGACAAATTTCAGTACCTGTGGCATTCTGTCCCAGGAAACTAGGGCTCCTACTATCTTATGAGGTTTTTAAACACATTGGAAAATGACATGACATTAAAATAAATTTGAATTTGCTCATAAAAATACAAAATAAATATCTGTGGATAATAATAGAAATAAAATAGAAATGGCCTTATTTATAAAATGAAATTTTACTTGCTTTTATTTAATTAAAAAAAAAAGAAAAAAAAACGAGTTTCTGGCCGGGCACGGTGCCTCACATCTGTAATCCCAGCACTTTGGGAGGCCGAGGTGGGCAGATCACAAAGTCAGGAGATCAAGAACAGCCTGGCTGACATGGTGAAGCTCTATCTCTGCTAAAAGTACAAAAATTAGCTGGGTGTGGTGGTGCATGCCTGTAATCCCAGCTACTTGGGAGACTGAGGCAGGAAAATCGCTTAAAACAGGGAGTCAGAGTTTGCAGTGAGCCAAGATCGCACCACTGCACTCCAGCCTGGCAACAGAGTAAGACTCCATCTTTAAAAAAAAAAAAAAGAAAAAAAAAAGAAACACGAGTTTCTGAGAAGAAATCATCACAAAGGCTGAGGAATTGGACAAGTAGCCTCAAAGCTTTTTTTACTGATACATAATGATCGTCTACATTCCTGAGGTACATGCAATATTTTAACACATGCATACAATGTGTAGTGATCAAATCAGGGTAATTGGGATATACAATGCCTCAAATGTTTACCATTGCTTTGTGTTGGGAAAATTCCAAATCTTTCTTTCAGCTGTTTTGAAATGCACAATAAGTTATTGTAACAGTAGTTTCCCTACTGGGCTATCGAACACTGGAACTCAACTCTTGATATATGTGTTGCACTTGGGGATTTTATAATTAAAGCTCCATTGCTACAACACAGAGAGTACCCAAGAGTTTGCTGATCACCTTTAAAACTCCAGTCCAAATTTAGGCAAAATTTCTTTGTGTGCTTTCCTTTCATATAGTTGAGATAGGCCAGCATGACTAGACGTGTTCTCAGAAGGTTGGTATTGCCACTAGACACCAGGCTGGCCTCTGAAACAGACTGCCTCGGTGCAGATTGTTTTCTTCTTTGTTCCAAATCCGAGCTAAAGCTATCTCTCACCTTGTCACCAACAAATTCAAAACATTCTTCCCTCAAAAAGTACCCACATTACCTTGATTTGAAATTACCAGCAACATTAATGTAATTTAAGAGACAGACTTGATTCAGAACTAATGGGCAGGACTGTGCTAAATGACACAGTAATTTGGTTCCACCCACTCTATCATGGCCATTCGATGTGACCTTCCCCACTCAAAAGCTTATTATAAAAGAATTACTTTCTCAGCTTTCTCTGCTGATGGAGTCTAAGTAGCTAAACACATTCAAGTTATCAAAATGCATATGAGTTCATGTTTTAGCCAATTAATTTATTTATAAAGTTTTGGTCTATTAAGTATTTTGTCCAAAGTGACAAAAAGGAATATAAGAGTGAAGATGAGCTGTACTTCCAAAAGGATATTCAAAACCATTACCTTCGCTAGGGATAATTTTCCCAAACTAATTGAAATTTGAATAGAATTTGAGTTGAGCAAACAGGAACAAAGAAAACAGTAGCAAATAATATGATTTTAAAATGGGCAAAGTGCTTGTATAGATATTTCTCAAAAGAAGAAATACGAACGGCCAAGAAATATATGAAACAATGCTCAACATCACCAATCTTTGGGGAAATTAAAATTAAAACCACAATGAGATATCACCTCACATCTGTTATCTAACATATAAAAGATAAGTGTTGGTGAGGGTGTGGAGAAAAGGGAACCTTTGTGCACCGTTGGTGGTAATTAATGTAAATTAGTACAGCCATTATGGAAAATAATATTGGGGTTCCTCAAAAATTGTAAAATAGAATGACCATAAGATCCAGCGATCTCACTACTGAGTATATATCGAAAGGAAATAAAATCAGCATCTCAAAGAAATATATGCACTTCCGTGTTCATTGCAGCATTTTTCACAAAGGCCAAGATACGGAATCAACCTAAGTATCCACACACAGATGAATGGATAAAGAAAATGTGATATACATATACAATGAAATAATATTTGGTCTTAAAAAAAAGAGGAAATCCTGCCATTTGCAACAACATTGATACAACTGGAGGACATTACGCTGAATAAAATAAGTCAGGCCCAGAAAGGCAAATCTTGCATGATCTCATTTGTATGTGGAGTTTTAAAACGTCAAATTAATCAAAACAGAGTAGAAAGGCGATTGCTAGAGGCTAGGGATTGGGAGAAATGGGGAGATGTTGGTCAAAGTGTAAAAAGTGTCAGTTATGCAGAATAAGTAAGTTCAGGAGATCTGACATACAGCATGGTAACTATAGTTAATACTATATTTTTACTTGAGATTTGCTGAGAGAGTAGATCTTGTGTTCTCACAACAACAAAAAAAGTGGTAACTATGTAAAGTGATGAATATGTTCATTAGCTTGATTGTCATAATCAGTTTACTGTGTATACGTATATCAAAATATCATATTTAATACAGTACATACATTCATTTCTGTCAATTATGCCTCAATAAATCTGGACAATTTTTAAAAACACAGACAGAAAGGTAGAGGCCTCCAATTTGTAAAAACAATATTAATTGAAGATGAAAATGGGTGTAAAAGAGGCAATGAACTCAAAAGCAGAGAGAACTTGGGAGTGAAAGCAGGGGAATACAAAAGTCAACTTCCTTCTCTTCTTCCTCTTCCCGTCTTGCTCTCCTTTCCCTTCTCTTTGCTTCACTCCCTCTTCTTTTCTTTTCTTCTCTTTCCTTTTCTTCCCTTGCTAAATAACTTAGTCCAAAAGCTATTAGGGGAGGTAGAGCAAGGTAGACTTTGGTAAGTGGGGGAAGAGGGACCCAGATCAGTGTTAGAGCTTGAGAAGGTATGGAGGCTCACACAGAGCGGCAGCCTAGCTCAGAATGTGACAGCCCGAGGGTGTGAGGAGAATATTAGAGTAGGAGAGTGGTTCAATATGGGATAGTAGGGCCTGAGCAGAGGAAGCATAGCATTTGTGTGAGGTGAGATGAGGTGGATATGGCCTAAGATTAGTTACATATGGGGAGATTGATGAAATAAGCAAATATTTTAAGGACTATGAAATCCAAGATTTTTGCTGTTGCAGATAGGAGTTGCAATTATGGAAAAGGAGAAACCTAGAATAAATCTTGTGGCTTTGGTTTGGAATTAGAAGTATTGGTGTGAACATATGATTTTCAATATATATGGATAGATGTATAAATGATGATGTAACTGTGTGTGGTAGATGACACCCGATCAAGTTTATCAAATTTAATGTCCCTAGAGTTACTATAATATAGTACAAATAAAAATGAAGTGCAATGAAAACACTTCTGTGGTATTTCTGCCAAAAATTCATAACTCAAATCTAATCATGAAGAAACCTCAGACAAAAACACATTGAGGAATGTTCTAAAAGATAACTGACCTGTAATCTTCAAAAGCACCAAGGTCATAAAAGCCAAGGACAGACCAATGCCAACCTGCTCCCCAATGAGAGAGACTAAGGAAACATGACAGCTAGATGAGCATGTGATACTGGACCGGATCATCTGGTAATAAAGGATGTGACTGGAACACTTGGTAAAACTTAAATAGAGTCTGATGATTAGATGGCAGTAATGTCTCAGTATCAGTGTTAATTTCATGATAAATGTTAGTGTTTGTGTAGAACCATGTCTTCATCTGTAGGAAATACATACTAAAATAGTCAGAAGGGATTAGATACCATATTAGCAACTTTCAAACAGTTCAGGGGGACAACGATTACTATTTGTACTGTGCTTGTGAATATTATGTGGGCTTGAGATTCTTTCAAAATAAAAAAATGAGCAAATACAAGGGGACAGGTGTAACTAGATCCTACTGTTTTTCACTGCCCTATTTATCTCCCTTCAAAGGAGACGCATGCCTAGAATTGGAGCAATTGTCTAATGACTTGATACAAGATATCAATCCACCAAGCATAGTGGTGCATAAAAATATAGGTGCTATCGGGCTCTCACTGCCATGCCAAGCCTATCCTTCATGAGTTCTTCACTTTAGTGAAAATTATGACTATAATGCTTGATTTTAAAAAAATAGAAATGAAAGCAGGGAAAAATAAAGATGAAAACAATTAGTTGTTTAGCCAGACATATATATTGTCTTTTCCAATCTTCTCAACAACCTTTTTGGGTAAAAGCTATACACAATGAATTGGGAATCCAGTTTGATTCTGTCTTTTGGTTCTCTGGGCTGCTTGATAGGCATGAAGTCCACAGTCATGAATGTGAACTTGCCATGAAGATAATAGGACTCTTCTCTCAGAGAAAAGACAAACACTGCCCAAAGTATGGCCAAATACACTTGCCTTGCAGGAGAATGATTATACCTTGATATTTGAAATGACGTGTTGTTCTTGTTGATGAAATAGGGGGAAGGGGAGAAAGGACAAGAAGAAAATGCAACAACTTAACAAATGCACTTGAAACTCACAGGCACTGCATACTGGAAAAAGATTTGCAAAATGAAAGTTTTTGCCAAAAATGTAGACTGTAGACTAAAGGCAGGACAAAAATAAGGAACTGCTACTTTTTATTTATTCAAAAATATTTAAATCACTGTTTTGATTGACCTCTAATTGGAAATCACCATGCTCTGGAGCAGAGTGAAGAATTTAAAAAAGCAAAATTAAAAAGAAACTGGCCGGGCGCGGTGGCTCACGCCTGTAATCCCAGCACTTTGGGAGGCCGAGGCGGGCGGATCACGAGGTCAGGAGATTGACACCATCCTAGCTAACACGGTGAAACCCTGTCTCTACTAAAAATGCAAAAAATTAGCCGGGCGAGGCGGCGGGCGCCTGTAGTCCGAGCTACTTGGGAGGCTGAGGCAGGAGAATGGCGTGAACCCGGGAGGCGGAGCTTGCAGTGAGCCGAGATCGCGCCACTGCACTCCAGCCTGGGCGACTAAGCGAGACTCTGTCTCCAAAAAAAAAAAAAAAAAAGAAACCACAGGTTCTTTCATTTTCCTCATCAGAAATATTGATCAGTCAACCAAAGGGTGCATGTAATTACAAAGCCTTAGAACCAAAAAAGTTTCAATTTCAACACAGAAATCACAAAGTTTTCATCTTTAATGGAGTAAAGAAGGTGCTATGGTTTGAATGTTCATCCCCTCCAAAACTCATGCTGAAATATGGTTGTCATCGTAGTGGTGCTGGGAGGTGGGACCTTTGGGAGCTGATTGGGCCTTGAAGGCTCTGCCTTATGGTTGGGATTAATGCCATTGTAAAAGGACAAATTTGGCCCCCTTTTGCCCCTTAGCCCTTCCACCTTCTGCCATGTGAGGATTAGCTTTCCACTTGTCTGAAGGACACAGCAATGGAGCCAGAGACTGAACCTACTGGTGGCTTGACTTTAGACTTCCTGTGTTAGTCCGTTTTCATGCAGCTGATAAAGACATACCTGAGAATGGGAAGAAAAAGAAGTTTAATTGCACTTACAGTTTCATATAGATGGGGAGGCCTCAGAATCATGGCAGGAGGTGAAAGGCACTTTTTTTTTTTTGGAGACATAGTCTCACTCTGTCGCCCAAGCTGGAGTGCAGTGATGCAATCTCGGCTCACTGCAAACTCCTCCTCCCAGGTTTAAGCAATTTTCCTGCCTCATCCTCCCGAGTAGCTGGGATTCCTGGCATGCACCACCACACCCAGCTAATTTTTGTATTTTTAGTAAAGACGGGGTTTCACCATGTTGGCCAGGCTGGTCTCAAACTCCTGACCTCAGGTGATTAGCCCACCTTGGCCTCTCAAAGTGCTGGAATACAGGCATGAGCCACCGTGCCCTCCAAAAGGCACTTCTTATGTGGTAGCAGCAATAGAAAATGAGAGAGAAGCAAAAGCAGGAACCCCGATAAACCCATCAGATTTCATGAGACTTGTTCACTATTGCGAGAACAGCATGAGAAAGCCCCCTCCCCATGATTCAATTACCTCCCACCAGGTCCCTCCCACAGCACATGGGAATTCAAGATGAGATTTAGGTGGGGACATAGCCAAACCATATCATTTCACCCCAGCCCCTTCGAAATCTCATGTACCCATATTTCAAAACCAATCATACATTCCCAACAGTCCCCCAAAGTCTCAACTCATTTCAGTATTAACTCAAAAGTCCACAGTTTAAAGTTTCATCTGAGATAAGACAAGTCCCTTCCAACTATAAGCATGTTAAATCAAAAGCAAGTTGGTTAATTCCTGATTCAGTGGGGGTACAGGCATTGGGTAAATACAGCCATTTCAAATGGGAGAAATTGGCTAAAACAAAGGGGCTAAAGGCCCCATGCAAGTCTGGAATCCTGTGGGGCAGTCAAATCTTAAAGTTCTGAAATGATATTCTTTGACTCCAGGTCTCACGTCCAGGTCACGCTTATCCTAGAGGTGGGCTCCCACAACCTTGAGCAGCTCTGCTCCTGTGGCTTTGCAGTGTACAGCCCCCATCCTGGCTGCTCTCACAGGCTGGCATTGAGTGTCTGTGGCTTTTCCAAGTGCACAGTGCGAGCTGTCCATGGATCTACCATTCTAGGCTCTGGAGGATGGTGGCCCTCTTACAGCTCCAGTAGGTATTGCCCCAGTAGGGACTCTGTGTAGGGACTCCAATCCCACATTTTCTTTCTGCACTTCCCTAGCAAAGGTTCTCCATGAGGGCCCTGCCCCTGCAGCAAACTTCTGCCTGGGCATCCAGGCATTTCCATGCATCTTCTGAAATCTAGGCAGAGGTACCCAAACCTCAATTCTTGATTTCTGTGCACTGGCAGGCTCAATACCACATGGAAGCTATGAAGGCTTGGGGCTTCCACCCTCTGAAGCAACAGCCCATGCCGTACCTTGAACCCTTTCAGTCACAGCTGGAGCAGCTGGGATGTAGGGTGCAAGTCCCTAGGCTGCACACAGCAGAGGGATCCTGGGCCCAAACAACAAACCTTTTTTCCTCCTAGGCTTCCAGGCCTGTGATAGGAGGGGCTGCCACAAAGGTCTCTGACATATCTTGGAGACATTGTCCCCCTTGTCATGTTGACTAACATTCAGCTCCTTGTTACTTATGCAAATTTCTGCAGCCAGCTTGAATTTCTCCTCAGAAAATGGGATTTTCTTTTCTATCACATTGTCAGCCTGCAAATTTTCCAAACTTTTTTGCTCTGCTTCCCTTTTAAAACTGAATTCCGTTAACAGCACCCAAGTCACATCTTGAATGCTTTGCTGCTTAGAAATTCCTTCTACCAGATACCTTAAATCATGTCCCTCATGTTCAAAAATCCACAGATCTCTACGGCAGGGCAAAATGCTGCCAGTCTCTTTGCTAAAATACAACAAAGGTCACCTTTGCTCCAGTTCCCAACAAGTTCCTCATTTCTACCTAAGGCCACCTCAGCCTGGACTTTATTGTCCTTATTGCTATCAGCATTTTGGGCAAAGCCATTCAACATATCTCTAGGAAGGTCCAAACTTTCCCACATTTTCCTTTTCTTCTGAGATCTCCAAACCGTTCCAACCTCTGCCTGTTACCCAGTTCCAAAGTTGCTTCCACATTTTTGAATATCTTTTCAGCAGCACCCCATTCTTGGTTCCAATATACTGTATTCGTCGGTTTACACATTGCTGATAAAGACAAACCCAAGACTGGGCAATTTACAAAAGAGAGGGGTTAAATGGACTTATAGTTCCACATAGCTGGGGAAGCCTAACAATCATGATGGGAGGCAAGGAGGAACAAGTCATGTCTTACATGATTGGGAGCAGGCAAAGAGAGAGAGAGCTTTTTCAGGGAAATTGCCTTATAAAGCCGTCAGATCTCATGAGACTTATTCACTATTGTGAGAACAACACAAGAAAGACCTGCCCCATGATTCAGTTACCTCCCACCAGGTACCTCCCACAACATGTGGGATCTCAAGATGAGATTTGAGTGGGGACACAGACAAACCATATCACTTTTCAACCTCCAGAACTGTGAGGTGGTAAGTTTTGCTTTTTATGCATTATTCAGCCGGTAGTATTCTGCAACGAGAGCACAAAACAGATTAAGACAGAAGAAAAAGAGTATGATTGAGTATAAAGGTACCTAGATGTGTATGTTTCAACTTTACATCCCTGCCACACTATACAGAAGTAGAAGAGTGTGATTAGTTTATGAATCGATGAAGGAAATGAACCTAGATTTCAGTATGTTTTCAGCTGAATGCAATTCAGTCTACTTTATTTTACTGGTGACAAGTGTCTACACATGAAAATATTCTTTGTCTATGTCTATTTGTGAATACTCACATATGCCAGTTTTTTTTTTTGACACAGAGTTTGGTTTAAGTGTGGCACAACAGATAGAACAAGTTCCATAAAATGGGCATAATGTTGTTTTACCCTAATGGCTTTGTGAAACAGTTTTAATGCCCATTAAAATGGCAAAAATTTAATTTCTCTTTAAATGATTTGATAAGTATCATAGCAACAAATCCCGAGATTTTCATAATTACACAGCACTGTATTCTTGATAAGTTAAAAAAAAGCAAAGGGATAAAAGGTTAGAGTGGTCTGGGGAAAATTCAGCTATAGAAAAGTTTTTTCAATGTTTTAGACTATTTTAAATTTCAATTGTCCTGCAGTCATTTTGCTTCTGTGTTTCTAGTAAGAGACTAAATTTCAGTTTTAGAAAGTTACCCCTAAAATAACACCTTGTTTTGAAAAGTCAGAATTTAAAATTAGTTAGCAAGTAGATTTATAATTTAGAATTTTCACTAAAGGAAACAACATTGGTGGTTTGTGTGTTTTTATCACAGTTGCCATAGTAATAAAATAAACAGCCCTAGGATCTCACAGCTTCACTGTCATTCAGAATACATTTTTCTCACCATCATTTTTCAGCAATATATTTTAATGAAAGTGATATTATATTTCACTGCAAGTTAATAAAGATCCAACAGCCATTAATTTGCCAAGCATTTGTTTTTAATGGTTATGAAGTTCGTGTCAGAATCTAAAATGCCAGAATATTATCTTCATCAAGCCCTTTAAGGCTAAGCACTCACAGATTACAGAGCAGTACATAATACATTTCTTAACTGGAAAGTTCATAACTATTAACCTTTTGACAAGGATCACCGGAGCTGCCATGCTGTAAATCACCTCCTGGCCTCCTTAGATCAAGAAGGTTGTAAAGAAGAGCCGCTGGCCATGGCAACCTGGCAGGAGCAGCCCAGCAGAGCCCAGCTCAGCAGCAAGAGGTGGACCAGCTCTGCAATGTGCAGCTTCTTCCCGGCTGACTCTGGACTAATTTTTAAATGAAGTGCTTGAACTCTTTAATCAGCATCACATCACTCTGCAGAACAACTCTAAAAATTGTTTCCATGGTAGCAACGGAAGACTTATTCAAAAGTCCTCATATTGCCTACATAACCTACTTAATTACACAGGAACTACTAAACTGTGTGTATGCATATAAATATATACATTTATATATACAACTTTATATATTTTATAAATAATGATTCCATAAATGATTAATGCTAATATGTGTACTAGAGTTAAACCTTTGTGAAATTACTTACGAAGTCTCATTACTTTAATAGAATTTAAAAATACATATGCCTTTAAATCTTCAAAATTAATGGAAAAAGACAATAAAAAATGAAAATTCTAATGTTTATTTTGTGATCCCATTTGAATTGATTTACAAACTCTGCATAAGCTAAAACCTGTATTTTCACTCCTCATGAGAATTACTTCATTATGTGTTTCTAGAAATATTGTTTACCTGAAATATAAAAACCAATTATTCTGGCTTTCAAGTCATCTGGATGTTTTCCTTTTTCTTTTCTTTTTTTCTCTCTTTCTTTCTAATTTTTATGAGTACATAGTAAGTGTATATATTTATGAGTTACAGTTTGATACAGGCATGCAAATCATAATAATCACATCAGGGCAAATGGGGTATCCATCATCTCAAGCATTTTTCCTTTGTGTGATAAAACATCCGGTTATACTCTTTTAGTTATTTTTAAATGTACAATTAAATGACCTCTGACTGTAGTCACACTGTTGTGCTAACAAATACGAGATCTTATTCATTCTTTCTCACTACTTTTTATACCCATTAACCATCCCCACTCCCTCCAACACTACCCTTAGCAGCCTCTGGTAAGCATCCTTCTACTCTCTATCTCCATGAGTTCAATTGTTTACATTTTAGTTCCCACAAATAAATGAAATATGCGATGTTTGTCTTTCTGTAACTGGCTTATTTTACTTAACATAATGACTTCCAGTTCCATCTATGTTGTTGCAAATGACAGGAGCTCATTCTTTTTTATGTCTGAATTGTACTCCATTGTGTATATGTACATTGTCTTTATCCATTCATCTGTTGATAGACACTTAGATTGCTTCCAAATCTTGGCCATTGTGAATAGTGCTACAGTAAACAGGGGCGTGCAGAGATCTCTTCCATATATGATTTCCTTTCTTTTGGGTATATTTCTAAGAGTAGGAATGCTGGATTGTATGGCAGCTCTATTTTTAGTTTTTTGAAAAATCTCCAAACTTTTCTTCATAGTGATGGTACTAATTTACATTCCCAGCAAAAGCGTACAAAAAGTTCTCTTTTATCTAGAGATAAATCTATATACATCCTTGCCAACATTAGTTATTGCCTGACTTTTGGATAAAAGTCGTTTTATCTGAAGTGAGATGATATCTCATAGTAGTTTGTTTTGCATTTCTCTGATAACCAATGATGTTGAGTACCTTTACATATACTGTTTGCAATTTGTATATCTTCTTTTGAGAAATGTCTATTCAGGTATTTTGCACAATTTTTAATCAAATCATTAGATTTGTTTTCCCTAGAGTTGTTTGAGCTCCTTATATATTCTGTTTATTAATCCCTTGTCAAATGGATAGTTTGTAAATATTTTCTCCCATTTCTGTGGGTTACCTCTTCATTTTGATTGTTTCCTTTGCAGTGTAGAAGCTTTTTAAGTTGATGTGATCTCATTCATCCATTTTGGCTTCGATTACCTGTGCTTTTGTGGCATTATTCAGGAAATCTGCTCAGCCCAATGTTCTGGTGAGTTCCCCAATGTTTTCTTTTAGTAGTTTCATAGCTTGAGGTCTTAGAGTTAAGTCTTTAATACATTTTGGGTTGATTTTTGTATATAGTGAGAGACAGGGGTCTAGTTTTATTCTTTTACATATGGATATCCAGTTTTCCCAGCACAGTTTATTGAATAGAATATTCTTCCTTCAATATAGGTTCTTGACACCTTTGTCAAGAATGATTTCATTTAAATACATGGATTTCTCTCTGGATTTTCTATTCTGTTTTACTGATCTATGTACCATGACATTTTGGTTACTAGAGCCCTGTAGTATAATTTGAAGTCAGATAATATGATCCTCCAGTTTCATTCTTTTTACTTAGGATAGTTTTGGCTATTCTGGGTCTTTTGTGCTTTCATATAAATTTTAGAATTGCTTTTTCTAATTCTATGAAGAATTTCATTGGTATTTTGATAGGGATTGCATTAAATCTGTAGATTGCTTTGGATAGCATGGACATTATAACAATATTGATTCTTTCAATCCATGAACATGGAATATCTTTCCATTTTTGTGTGTCTTCTTCAGTTTTTTACATCAGTGTTTCATAGTTTGCATTGTAAAGATTTTTCGATTCTTTAAGTTTGTTCCTAGGTATTTTATTTTATTTGCAACTATTATAAATGTATTATTTTCTTGATTTCTTTTTCAGATGGTTTGATGTTGGGATATAGAAATGCTACTGATCCTGCAACTTTACTGAATTTATCAGTTCTAATGATTTTTTGGTGGAGTCTTTAGTTTTTTCCAAATATAAGATTATATCGTCTGCAAACCAGGGTAATTTGACTTTTTCCTTTCCAGTGTGAGTGTCCTTTATTTCTTCCTCTCATCTGATTGCCCTGATATGACTTCTAGTGTTATGTTGAGTAACAGTGGTGAATGTGGGCATTCTTGTCATATCCCAGATGTTAGAGGAAAGGCTTTCCATTTTCCCCGTTCAGTATGATACTAGCTGTGGATCTGTTGCATATGGCTTTTATTATGCTAAAGTATGTACCTTCTATCCTAAATTTTTTGAGGATTTTTATCAACAAGGATGTTAAATTTTATCAAATGCTTTTTCAGCATCAGTAAAAGTGATCATACTTTTTTTGTTCTTCATTATGTTTATATGATATATCACATTGATTGATTTGCAGGTGCTGAACCACCCTTGCATACCTGGGCAATTATGAATGATCTTTTTAATGTGTTGTTGAATTCAGTTTGCTAGTATTTTGTTGAGAATGTTTGCATCAATGTTCATCAGAGATATTGGCCTATAATTTTCCTTTTTTTTTAGTGTGTCTTTTTCTGGTTTTGATATCAGGGTAATACTGGTCTTGTAGAATCAGTTTAAAAGTATTCCCTCCTCCTCCATTTTTCAGAATGGTTGGAGTAGGATTGGTATTAGATCCTCTTGAAATGTTTGGTAGAATTCAGCAATGAAGTCATCAGGTCCTGAGATTTTCCTTACTGGAATACATTTTATTTTGTCTTGGTCTCACTACTTGTTACTGGTCTGTTCAGGTTTTAGATTTCATTATGTTTCAATATTGGTAGGTTGCATGCATCTAGGAATTTATCCACTCAAATATTTTCCAATTTATTGGCATATAGTTACTCGTAGTAGGTACTAATGATTCTTTGAATTTCTGCAGTGTCAGTTGTGATGTCTCCTTTTTCATCTCTAATTTTATTTGGGTCTTTGCTATTTTTTTCTTAATTAGCCTGGATAAGGATTGGTCAATTTTATTTATCTTTTCAAAAAGCCCACTTTTTGGTTTTGTTGATATTTTGTATTATATTCTTCATTTCAAATTTATTTATTTATGCTCTGATCATTATTATTTCTTCTACTAATTTTGGGTTTGGTTTTATCTTGCTTTTCTAGTTTTTTTTAAGATGCATCATTAGATTATTTATTTGAAGTTTATTGATTTTTTTTTTTTTTTTTTTTTTTTTGACGAAGTCTCACTCTTGTTGCCCAGGCTGGAGTGCAATGACGCGACCTTGGCTCACTGCAAACTCCCCCTCCAGATTCAAGTGATTCTCCTGCCTCAGCCTTTCAAGTAGCTTGGATTATAGGTGCCTGCCACCAAGCCTGGCTAATTTTTGTATTTTTAGTAGAGACAGCGTTTCACCATGTTGGCCAGGGTGGTCTTGAACTCCTGACCTCAGGTAATCCCAAAGAGCTGGGATTACAGGTGTGAGCCACCACACCTGGCCCAATCTTCTTTTTCGATGAAGGCACTTATAGCTATAAACTTGCCTGTTAGTACTGCTTTCACTATAACCTATAGGTTATGGTATGTTATGTTTCCATTATCATTTGTTTCAGTAAATTTTTACTTTAGCATTTCTTGTAGGATCAATCTGGTGTTGATGAAACCCCTCAACTTTTATTTGTCTGCAAAAGTCTATATTTCTCCTTCATTTTCAAAAGATATTTTTGCCAGGTATATTATTCTATGGTAAAAGTTTCTCTCCCCGCCCCTTCAGCATTTTAAATATTTCATATTACTTTCCTGGCCTGTAAGATTTCTATTGAAAAATCTGGTGCCAGATGCATGGGAACTTCACTGTATGTATTTGTTTCTTTTCTCTTGCAGCTTTTAGGTTGCTTTCTTTATCCTTGACCTTTAGAAGTTTGATTTTTAAATGCCTTGAGGTAGTCAACAGCTGGCAAGGCCAACCATGCTTGTGTCCTTCCCTTAAAGGTGGTGAGTTCCCCCAGGCACTGAGTGGGCCCAGAGGTGCTGTCCAGGAGCCAATCACTGGACTCAGAAACCTTAGAAGTCTACTTGATACTCTACCATACTGCTGCTCAGCTGGCACTCAAACTATGAGATGCAGTCCTTCCCACTCTTCCCTCCTCTTTCCACAGGCAAAGGAGCCTCACTGTATGGCCATCACCACCACAGGCCCATGGGGAGTACTGCCAGGCTACTGCAGATATTCCCTTAAAGACCCAAGTACTCTTTACTCAGCTTGCTGCCTGGCTTGAGACTCACCGTTCAGGGAAGTGAACTCCCCTGTGGTCCTAGGTAGGTCCAGAAATGTCATCCAAGAGCCAAAACCTGGAACTGGAGACCCTAAGAGGCTGCTAGGTGCTCTTCCACCACTCTGTGGTCAAGCTGGTACCTAAGCTGCAGGACAAAGTCCCCTGACTTTTCCCTTTGCTTTTCTCAAGCTGAAGGAGCCTTCCACTGTAGCCACCACCGCTGGGAATGTGCTAGGTCTCATCTAAAGCCAACAAGTCGCAGAGTCTCATGCCAGGCCCACAGCATACTACCTGGGTATTGCTGCTGGTTACTCAGGGCCCAAGCTCTCTTTAGTCAGCAGGTGATAAGCCCTGTTACGACTGAGTCCTTCACTTCAAACCAGCAGGTTTCCTTCTGGCCCAGGGTGTGTCTAGAAACGTTGTCCAGGAGCTAGGGCCTGAAAAGGGTACATCATGACTCTAACTGGTCCCTGTTCTATTGTGACTGACCTGGTAGCCAAGGTGCAAGGCGAAATGCACTTTACTCTTCTGTCTCCTCTCCTCAAATGAAGGAAGGGGGTCTTTTTTGGAGCCATAAGCGGTGCAGCCTGGGTAGGAGAGGGGTAACTCAATTACTCCCTTAGCTGACCTAGCTGGTGTTTCAATAGATTGTGTGCCCTCCAAGTTCACTGGCTGAGATCAGTTCAACTCTAAGACTCACCTACGAGTTGCACTCCTTGTGGCCTAGGCTGCCTTTCAAGTTTATATAGGGCCCCAGAACATTTCAGCCCACCATGGTGTGGCTTGCCAGAACTCAAGTCCCAACCCTTGGGATGAGCAACTGCCCCCTAGCTAGGCCCGGTTTAAATACTCCCTCCATGGGCAGGCATCAGCTGGGTTCAGCCCAGTTTTTCTTTCTGCTGTGGCAGGGAAGCACTGAGGTCAATTCAATGTGTCACAATTGTTGTGCTCTCCTTTCCCTGAGAGTACAGGGTCTCTCTCTCTCTCTCTCTGTGCCATGTGGCTGCTACCAGGGGGAATGGGAGAAGGGTCAGTGATTCGAGGCTACCTTTCCTACTTTTTTCCGTGCTCTTCCAGTGATATGAAGTTAGAACCAGGGATTGAGTGCTCACCTCACTTTTGGTTCTTCTGAAGGTGTTCTTTTGTGTGTGTAATATTTGTTAACTTGGTGTCCTTGCAGGAGGTGAAGATCAGTGGAGCCTTCTATTAGGTTATCTTGTTCCTCAAGTCATCTGAATTGAAATGTAAATAAATAAGATGGGCATCTGGGGAGCGTCATAGGTCATCTGTATTTCTTTCTCTTTGTATCTAAAGCATGTATTCATTCTTTCAGTACATATCAATTTAGTCTCAGATTTTGCACAAGGTTTTGGATATAAAGCAATGAAAGACAGACAAATAGTTTGTGTCAAATTGGTGAACACACCATGTGCAGTGGCAGCATTTAATAAAGACAGCAGAGGAAAGCCAAGAGGCTCTCTGGAGATGAAATCTTAGCTGAATTTTGATGGCTGAGGAAGAATCTGCCAAGTAATGTAGAATGAGGAAGGGATTAAAGGCATTCTTAGAAAATAAACAGCATATGGTAAGCAAAGAAGACACTTGAAGGAAGTTGAAATAGTATTCGGTAGCTAGAATGTGGGATGCCCCAGGAAAGGCCGTGTCAGGCTGGAGAGAATGGAAGTTAGCCACAACGAGGAGAGACATAGAAGGATTTTGAGGAGGATATGAATTTTCTAAAGGTCATTCCAGTAGCTTTCAAATGATGTACCTAAGAGGGCTGAAGAGGAGGAGACCCATGTACAAATTAAGAGGAACTAGGCTAAGGGAGTCTGATAGAGATGATGGGTATAAATCTGAAAAAGAAAAGGTAGGGCTGCCAGTTTTGAGTGATTGATTTTTATGTAGGCAGTGAGTGCAAAGAGTAGTTTTAGATGACATCGAGATTTGTATTTGGATTATTGACGTCTTAAAAGAAGTATTTGTAATTCCTGCCTCTATTTTCTCACATTATCCTCATTCCTCAACCCACTGAATTCTAGATTCTACCACTAATCTATTGAAATAACTCATACTAAAAACATATCTGACTTCAATGTTGCTAAATGCAATGGATCTTCACTTTGCAGCTGGGATCATTTGATTACATCTGCATCCTTGGAGCATCCACCACCTACAGCATCTGTGATAACCTATTTCCCTGAATCTCCTTCTCCTCTTGAGCCTCTCTTCTTCTTAACTTCAGTCTCATGTATCCTACTCCCTGTAGGACTCAGATTTCTCTATGTTACCACAAATGAACGTATCGAATCCTAATTTCACCATTTTCCCATCTGCCTTTCCTCCCAAATTCAACCTTATTTCTTTTTCAGTGTTCCCTATCTCAGTAAGTATTTCCACAACTAGCCTTAGTTTTCCAAGCCTAACACTGTTTATTATTATTATTATTAAATGGTTCATTTCCCTTGAGTCCTATATTCAACCAATGGCCATGTCCTATTAATTCTAGCTCCTAAACATTCTCTCTATTCCCATTGCCATCAACCCGATACAAACCATCATCAACTCTTTTAATAATCCTTTAATTGCTTGAAATCACTTTTGTCCCTCTTCATTTTGTTTTCCATACAGCAGTATGTTTCTTTTTTATTGCGAATCTGAATATGTCACTCTGTTACTGAAAATATTTCAATGGTTTTCTATTGCATTAAAGATAAAATTCAAAACTGGCAACAAGACCAGTGCCAACCTTGACTATCTCACCACTGCCAACACCTCCACCCCTGCCTAGTATAATTATCCCCCTAAGATGTTGGTCTTTAACATTATGAAGGCAACGTATTTCCTAAAGTCGACTAATCCAATATGGGGTCAGGAAAACAGGTTAAAAAGTCAAGGAGTTCAAAGGCCAAGGGCATAAGAGATGAAGGTAATGTCATCTGTGTAGATACAAAATTTACACAAGATGATGGCAGGAATTAGAATAGAAAAACAATAGTTCTCCATGAATCATTTTTTGGTTTGCTTTATTGATAACTGTAAATTTGTTGATAAAAACTACACAGAACATGGAATAACAGAATAACAGATTTTGTGAGCTAACATACCAAGTTTTATTCAAGGAAAAAAAGTAATGGTTTAGTAAAAATAGTAGGAAGCTAAGACAGGCCAGGGTTTATTAAATTTCTCCTTCTGGGCACATCTCAGAGGCCACAGAATATTGCAGGAGGAGTTAAAACTCTGACTTCAAGACCTGATTTTACACCTCACTTTTCTTCTCATGTTGGGTATTGAAATTTCTGAAACTCAACATTCTCCTCAATAAAATAGCAATTAGGCCAATTTCCACAACTACCTCACAGAGATCAGTGAAGACTAAATGAGATAAGGTGCATAAACAGACTGTATGTTCCTTAAAACAGACTCTATGTGCCTTAGAAGCTCTATGACCTTGGACAACTTATTTTCCTTCTCATTCTCATTAAGGTGAACTACCTCAGACAATTTCTAAGGTCTTTTCATCTCTGTAGATAAAATGTAATGTTTTATTATCCAGGAGTTGTTTAAGAGGTAGAAATTGATTAATAAACTATCACCAAATGCTTATGTCCACCATCATCTATTGGGGCATACTGAAAAAATGAATGAATAAAGCATGGCAATAATGCTATGGGAGGTGTAAGTGTGAGCTTCTCTCCTGTAGGCTTCAGAGTGCATGTGTGCTGTCCTTTGCAAGTTTACTTTTCATGATCAATCAGTTTTTGCAGTCTATGTCTTCTCCTGCATCAGCCGAGTCATGGCTTACAATTTTCCATCACCCTCTCCATAGGACAACCATGACCCTCCTGTTATCCAATTGGCATTCTGGCCCAGGCAACATGCAGGAGACAACTAAGGTCACCCATTCCATAATTGGTGTCACAAAATGCAGAACTCAGCACCTGAAAAGAAATGAACACTAAGATTGTATCTGAAGAAAAGCTAACGAGCAATATGTTGTCTGAAACTGAAGACTAGCCATGCATTTAAAGAAGCTCCAGGCCTGAATTACAAAGTAGCTTGACAAGCTTTGTGTCTCCTAAACCCCACAGCATATGTCTGATGCTCCAAGCAGGGAATTCCCTTTCTAAGTAATCTAATCCACTTTCCATTTTTCATTCCCCTGGGTCAAAGAGAGTCCTTCACAAAACACAATTATTGCTTATAGGTAACTGTTGCTTTAACAAATTATTAAGATTATTGGATTTATTTTTTCAAATTTAACATTCAGGTGGAAAATGTCTGAAAATTTGGTGTATGTTGAAGGTTTCCTGATTCTTGTGTTTCTGTTTCTATTGTTTCTGGCAACAACACTCAACCCTTGACAATTGGAGAGTCATTTAATTTATCTAGCACAGCTTCAGAAAAGCCAAATGACAATGCTATCAAAATGGACTTCCACTGACATGCTGAAATTATGTTAATGAGGTTTCCAAATCAAAAGATTACAACTACTCTGATGGACTGTGCAAATGAGGTGATTGTTTCTTATTTTGTATTTCATGTTCAGTTATGTAAAATAAGTAGCCAGTAGCAATAAGGAATTTAATTATATTTTTTAGTAATGGAGTAGCAGATTGCTCTCTCTCCCATTATAGATGAACTATATTTTTAACATGTATCTCTCCATGCAAAGATTATACAGTGAAGACTCTAGGGTATTGGCATTTCCTGTTCAATTTAAGCCCTGGTAAGATGATGGGAATAAAGTAGTCTCAATTCCCTTTCTAATCACCTAACCTAGGAGAAAGAGGGTTATAAGATTAAAGTCACTGCTGTCACGCAAGATTAAGACATTCACATGTAAATTAGATTCTGAACATATATCTATCATATGCTCTGGGCTGCAGCAAAGAAAACTCTTTCCAGTGGTTAGGTAACTCGACATTACACAAAATAGGTTACTGAGAATACACATGAATACAAATCACTGGGACAGATATTGATGGAAGCAAACAGAAAAATCCCCCACCTTTATGGAACTTATATTCTTTTAGAGAGACACAGATAACAAATACATAAAAGATAAAGCATGAAATTCTTCCTCTGGTCAAGATGAAATAAAAGAAAAGCAATTTATTCTCCAATATGAAGCAATCATAACATGGAGAAAAAGTGTAAAAGCAGTTTTCAAGACACTGAGCATCAGGCAATGAAAGAGAGTGACCCCTGAAATCAGTTAATTTTTTCCTCACTGAACCTTTTTCTCTAGCAGTTTAAAATATATTCAATTGATTTTTAAAGTTGTTATTCTTCTTTTATTCAACAAATTTTAATAAGCATCTAATATGTGCTTGGCAATCTTCTAGGTAGTAACGATACAGCATTGGAGTAGGAGACAGACAGTAAATAAACTGTGTAGTATGTCAGAGACAATAAGTGTTATAATAAATAAGGTAGGGGATTGGTTGTCTGTGGACAGAGTACTTGCTATTTTAAATGAGATAATCAGAGTGAGCTTTGCTTAGAAGGTGACTTTTGAGCAAAGTTGTGCAGATTGTAAAAGTGAAAGATATGTAGGTATTTCAGGAAAAGCTGAACTAGAAATGGGAGTAAGAACAATTCAGTGTTGTCCAGACATCCTACGGCATTACACCCTCACTCACCAAAAATGCTAAACACTTCCAGCCAACACAGGGTCTGAGAGATTTTTCTCCCCTTCCAGATAGCCAACCACAAATGAGCTTTAGAATATGGAATTAGCACGATAGAACCATGACATGCCAAGTGCTGGGAGCCAACCTGAGTCATCCTTGGGTTTGAGGAGTTACTAACTGGGAAATACTTGTGATTTGTGATTTTCTTCCATTCTCTACCATTCTATCACATGAACATCCAAGTCAAACTTCCGAGCTGGGTTAAGAAACTAGAATCCCTGGGGCTACAGCCCAGGCTCTTACTAGCTCTGACATTGGGAAAGTTGGTTAAGATCATTGCGCCTCAGTTTTCTTATCTGTAAAGTGGGGAAAATACATGAATTAATATATGTCAAGTGCTTAGTGGATTGTGTGGCACATGTAGAGTGCTATAAAAATGTTCATTGTTAAAAATAATAATAATAAGCTTGAAACGAAGCCCTAAGAAATGGTTTTGCTAGATGTAATGGTCTCTAAAGGTGAACAGTCAAAATAAATGGAGACATTTTTTAAAAAAGAAAGAAAAATGGTATATGAATTCCATGAAGTTTCATAATATAGGATGCATGGTTCAGTGTAGAAGCAGGCACCCCTCACTGACTCACAATTCCTCTGAATGTGAAAAGAGAATGTTGGGGAAACAAATGGAGGAATCTCAGAAGAATCCTATATAAAACCCCTAATTTGGCAAGGTAAAGACAGGCAGTAGGGCAGGCAGCCAAAATAAGTAAATTCAGTGCAACAGGGATTTCTTACAGGCTAAAATAAATCAACAAACTGTGTGGTGTGGCTTCCTTCCAGAGCAGGTGTCCCCCACAGGCGACCAACACAAAACAAAGTCTTGGAGAAAAAACCTACCCTAGGGTAATTTTTTTTTCCCAATACAGGGGACCAGAGATAGAAATCTATGGTCCTAAACTCACTGAAATGAGAAAAAGAATAAAATAACTTATCACAAATCATAAGAATTTGCTTATTGAGGGTAATGGTTGAATGCTTTGTCACGAACTATCTCCCCTCCTCCAACCCCTGCTGAACTGTTCCAAGAGTAACTAGAAAAGCTGTTCAGAATATTTACATACAAATGAAAAAAAATACATTGGAAACCATCAGAAAGCTACTAAGTCAACTAGGACTTGAGAGGACAAAGATCTTGGAGAAAATGGATGTTCTTTTGAGGAGACCTAACATTATGTACTACTTTTTCTGTGGCGATCTGTAAGTAGCTAGGTAGACTGAGAAGCTAATCAGAAGGTGGCAGCAAAGAGGCAAGAAGCTGAGCAGAACTACTGGAAACTTCGTGGTGCTGAGAAGACAAAACCTGGAGTTCAGGACACACGCCAAGGAGGAAAGGTCCTGGTAAATACCCTAGGCATCCAACTACGACATTGGAAGAGCTACACTGTAAGCGTAAGGATAACTGGAAATGAACCAACCATCATGCAAAACTCAAAACCGGGTTTCAACCACCTCATGACTGGTATTAAGGTACTCTTTCTTACTGTAACTGCCTACCAGAAAGAAATGCTTCTGTCAATGAAGATGATCTCAGCCAGAGATCCAGAATAGATCTGTCCTTTTTCAACCACTATATCTGACATTTTCAAAGAAAAATTACCCTGAGTCAAAATGAAATAAACAAAGTCCAAGAGAAAAAACAGAAAATAGAAATAGTCCCACAGGTGATCCAAATATTGGCTTGCAAAACATGAACTTTAAAATAACTTTAATTAATATATTCAACATATAAATACAAAAGAAGAATTTCACCAGCAATCAAAAAAATCTATAAAAGAGAAATTACATATAAATTCTTGATATGAAAAATATTATCACTGAATTTAAGGACTCAATAGATGGGTTTAGCCATAGATTAAACACAGCAGAAAAGAAGATTAGAGGATTAGTGTACTGAAAGATAGGCCAATAGAAAATATCCAGACTAAAGGACAGAGGGGGAAAAAAGATGAAAAACACACACAAATAAGTGTAACAGCCATATGAGACAGGGTTTGGCAAACTTTTTAGGCTTTGTGGGCCATATGGTCTCTGTCATGACAACTCAACTCTTTAACTGCAGCACAAAAGCAGTATAGAAAATACATAAATTTATGGGTATAGCTGTGTCCCAGTAAGCTTTGGTGTATTTTGGAGTAACATTACCATCCAAACCCACATCATCTGTAGGCTGAACTAAAATTTTATAACAGGCTTCCAAAATAACTGGTTTAGGTCACATTTTGCCAAGAATTGAAGACATCCTTAGGGAGGACAGTATCAGCCTTTGAGACATGCATGGTTTAATAAAAGAAGACATGTATGGTTTAATAAAGCCCATGGAATATTATAGAGATGGCAGGACTTGGAGACTGAGACGTGCCAGAGATTAACTTTATGGTTGCAAGATATAGTATTTGGAATTAATTGAATTGAATGTTCCAAAAGCATCTACCTCTGAGGAAAGATACCTAACAGTCCTCAGAGAAAAACACAGTGAGGTAGAGAGATCACTGGGGTAATTATATTGAGCTAATAACTACAGGATGGCAGAGAGATGATATACTCTATATATGTTCAGACTTGCAAGATTTTTATAGCAAACCAATACTCCGATATAGAGCTTAGAGAATCAGAAAGGGCCTGATCAAGTCCATTTATAGTCAAGAAGACAAACCAAATTTATACCTCTCTCATCTAAGTGAACCTAATTCAATATAAACACTGAAACATGACTGTTTTCAAGGAACAAGGACTGGATATCATTATTAGAATGGGAGCACAAACCAGGTGCAGTGGCTCACGCCTGTAATCCCAACACTTTGGGAGGCCGAGGTGGGTGGATCATTTGAGATCAGGAGTTCGATACCAGCCTGGCCAACAAGGTGAAACCCCGTCTGTACTAAAAATACAAAAATTAGCAGGGCAGTGGTGGTACAAACCTGTAGTCCCAACTACTCGGGAAGCTGAGGCAGGAGAATCGCTTGAGCCTGGGAGACAGAAGTTGCAGTGAGCAGAGATCGCACCAGTGCACTCCAGTCTAGGTGACAGAATGAGATCCTGTCTCAAAAAAAAAAGAACGAAAGAACAAACAGACTTGATAAGCTAGAGGTGAAAACAGATACTACTCTCTCAAGTTTACTTCTTGGCAAGCAAATTTCACCCCAAACAAACATTTTGTCAGAATTAACTGGGTCTGAGCTGGTGATGCTGCTACCTCCTTTGCTAGATGCCTAGCAGAGTTGGTCACCAAACCATTTTTAGAAATTATATTTTGTAGATCCCAGCATCTGGGAAATAGTTTTAGTGACAAACCTAAGACTACATACATAGAACATCTTTTTATTCTCTATGTTCTTTGGCAAGGAAACACAGAACACAGAGAATAAAATGGCAAGGAAACACAGATTATGGAAGAACGCACCATGAGGAAAATTTATTAGCAAATATATGGTTTGGCTTCCTATAGAGGAAAGATCATGTAGGTAGATACTCAAATGGCAACATGGTAGATACTTAAACACAATCCCTTTAAATCTTGATGTTAATATATTTTCCTAGTTAAAGCTACAATTTCCCGTGCTGAGTTATTTTGTTTATTTGTTTATATGGTACAAGAACAACAAAATATATTTTATCCAGAATTTTTGGAGTGGAGCTTCTAATCTCACAGCTGGGGTAAATCTAGTGGAAGGTTTGCCTTTACAGAGCTGCTTTAAGCTAAACAGTCTGTTCTGGTTATCTGCTGCTGCATAAAAAAACTGCTCCAAAACATAAGGACTTAAAAACATTTATTTTACTCATAAATCTGCAATGTGAACATGGCTTGGGGGGAACTTCTTATCTCTGCTCTACGTTTTAGCTGGAATGGCATGAAGCCTGGGAACTGGAATCAACTGAAGACTACCTTACTCACATGTCTGGCAGTTGAGTACTCACCTGTCTGGATTCAGCTGGAACCCCCACTAAAACTGTGAAAGGTACACCTAGCCTCAGAAGGCAACCATGATTATTTTGGGAGGTGTTGGGAGATGCTTCTCCATTGTCTCTTGTGTTTCTGCATGTCTTGTGAATAGAGGTTCTGACCTTCTTTGGTCTAGGCTATCTTTACAAAAATGCTTATACAGTCAACAGCATTGAAATATACAGTGCACCCTCCTGAGAAACAGGCAGTCATGCTTACCACCCAATATGATAAAAAAAAAATGACTCCCTCCAAAGGAAGAGAAGACATGCATACTAACATTTCCTAAAAGAGTTGAGTTCCCCAAGCTCAAGTTTTTTTCCTATGTGTGCAGATGTCGCTTGACCCTCTTTTTGCCTCCCTCGGGGAATTAGAATTTAGGTAATTAGGGGACCAGAAAATACTGATACTCTGGCTGTTGTTATTGTTGTAATAAAATTCTTTTCTGACTCAGGAGGCTGCAAGCAATCCTAAAACTGTAGCAGGCAAACTCATTAGCTTGAATGTAGAGTAAACTCTCAGATCTTTTCTATTTTTTCATGTTAAGATGGTTCTGTATTCAAAGAAAGGCAATTGGACACTCTTTTGATGGGAGTGGTGTTTTAAAAAATTCAAAAATATTTCAAATCACCACAGAATCCATACCGTAGAATATTGGAGCTTATCTCTCACAGATGTTTGACCAATGTATAATAAGGGGAATATCTGTGCAGATGTTCAGCCAGAGAGGGAGGGAGGGAAAGTCAATGGAAAACATGGCTCAAAAAGAAACCCAAAGAATTTCAATATTTTGGTGTGCAGAGTATGAAATAGTTTTGAGAAAATTACTTAGGTAAAAATGTATGATTAATTCAAGACTTTGAGAGGCTAAATTTTGCCTTGTGCCTAGTGCATGAACTAAGGCAACGAAATGTCTTTTCACCCTGGAAAATACAGCCTGAACCAAAGGCAATCAGTGCCTCTATTTGTAAGACATTTGGGAAGTAATATAAAACACATGTATCCATTTTCTAATCAGCTAAACCTCACCCTGGTGTGATCCAAAATATTCAACCATTTAAAAACACTAAGTTTGACTGCACATCTGTGTGCTTTTTAAAAACAGATGATTCTAAACATAATCTGCCTTTCCATTAATGATCAGTCATCATTATGACTGCCAATGTTGTCCTTTGGTTTCCAGTTCATCTTTGTGGTCATGTTGTCACCTGTCATTTCCGATCTCAGTATGCCTGCTTCTCAGAGGCTCTGCTTTTCCAAGTAACAGCTTTCAAATTTCTACAGTCCAAAAGATAAGATGACAACACTTGTAAATGTTTTAGAGCTTTGGAAGCACATTGAAACATATTAGTTTTTTGAATCTCCACAAAATGCTATTCTTGCAAGAAAGAAATTATTATCTTTATTATATAAGAAAAAAAAAATCAGGGCTTAGGAAAGGTGAAGGTTTGTCCCAAATTAAATGATCACTGAATAAAGAAACCAAACTTAGAACTTAAAACATATAAACCTTATTTTGGAGCTTTTTCTACTATATCAAGCTGCTCCTCTAGAGGATTCCACGTTGGGGGAGAAAATATTATATTCTTCAGGTTTTATAGGAGCAAAATCCTACTCTTCTTTCATAGTTCTCTAGTGAGCTCAAAAAGGCTAGAGTCGCAATGCCAGAAATTCACATTTTGCCATGATGCTAACATTACATTAGGAGTGAATAACTAAAACAATCATTCTTTAATTTTCTGCCATCGGCTGGGCACGGTGGCTCACGTCTGTAATCCCAGAACTTTGGGAGGCCTAGGCGGGCGGATCACAAGGTCAGGAGATCCAGACCATGCTGGCTAACATGGTGAAACCCCGTTTCTACTAAAAATAGACTGGCGTGGTGGCGGGTGCCTGTAGTCCCAGCTACTCGGGAGGCTGAGGCAGGAGAATAGCGTGAACCCGGGAGGCGGAGCTTGCAGTGAGTCGAGATCTCGCCACTGCACTCCAGCCTGGGCGACAGAGCGAGACTCCGTCTCAAAAAATAAACAAACAAATAAATAAATTTCGGCCATCAAATTGTCATCCATAGGACATAATGGCATCTATGTGTCTTTCCAGAAAGACATAGATCCAGAATTTAGCCTTCCAGAAAACCTCATCATCCTCACTGCATAATAGGTATCAGAGAAAATTCTCCAAACAATAAAGAGTATTCGCCTTATAGAAAGAATGTCTCAGGGCCAAACAACTGAAAAGCATCTCTATCCCTAAGTAAAAGTTTACATATTTTTGTTCCGTGGCATCAGTAAGTCCCGCCCAATGAATCCTTCTGTGGCAGAATGAAGGAATGCACAAGAAGATCAGCAAAACTTTGGAGGCTAAGTGATTGGAGAATTCTATTTCTCACCAAGCTAAGATTTTTCCCTCCTGAGACCATGCTGAGAATAGATTTAAATGTTAATATTGGAATTCCACAGTATATTGAGCTATAATACATTTTCTACAATTGCGCACAAGTAAAATCCTCTAGGCCAGGCGCAGTGGCTCACGCCAGTAAGCCCACCATTTTGGGAGGCGGAGGCGGGCAGATCACGAGGTCAGGAGTTTGAGAACAGCCTGGCCAACATAGCGAAACCCCTTCTCTATGAAAAATACAAAAATTAGCCGGGTGTGATGGCGGGCGCTCTATCCCAGCTACTCAGGAGGCTGAGGCATGAGAATCGCTTCAAACCAGGAGGCAGAGGTTGCAGTGAACTGAGATCGTGCCACTGCACTCCAGCCTGGGCAACAAGGGCAAGACTTCAACTAACAAGAAAACAAACAAAAACCTCTAAAGTGTGGTTTCTTACTCTCAAATAAACTTGCCTTCATAAATTCCTAAATTTTAAAAACAATTAAATGTTATTATAAACATCATGGATTGGTTGACATTTAAACAACCATTAAAGAGAAGCTTCTGGTGCTTACAGAGGCAAAATTAGGCATAACTTATTCTCAACATTCCTGCTTTACCTGAGTTCTTTCCCCCACCATCTTACTTTTCTAAAAACTGTAATTACGCGTGCCAAAAGCTGATGCTTAGTCTCACATATATTCATAATACCAGCATTAGGTTTGCTTTAGTCTATTAAAAAATAAACTTAATTTGACTAAATATTAGTTCCGATAAACATAAAATTATAATTTCAACTTTACAGACAAACATTCTTAACCCTTCACCCATCCATTCATCTCCCTACATCAGGCACTGACCACCAACATGAGCATATATTAGCTACTTCTTAATATCTTTATAGAGTAGAATTAATCTACCTCTTAAGCAGAGACTATCTCAGTCAAGATGGTACCTAACTAAAAGTAGAGGTTTATTACATGATGTAACAGAAAGTCCAGATGAAAGCAGTTACAAAATTTATTTTTTCCACAGCCCAGAAGCGTCAGAGCCCTTGGCTTACTTGCTGAGATTACAGAATGTCTGTCATAACTTTCATCATTTCATCCTCCCAGGACAACATCCAAAAGCAGCAAGGAAGAAGATGTTTCTTTTCACTGGTCTCTCTTATTTTAAAATAGTAAAACCATTCCGGAAACGTGTAGCACTTCATCCATCCCACTGGACATAACTATCAGGGATACCAGAAAATGGACATCTGGAGATTTCTGCCTCTATGGCGGGTGGCAAATTCCGTCAGAATGGAAAAAGTAGGAGAAAATGGCCATTGGGTAAGCAATCATTAATATCCGTCACAAAGACAAACATGTCTTCTTATCAGACTCCATCCATTCTCATATGTTTGCTATTTCAAGTTTTCACTCTAGATTTTATCTTAAAAGCAAATAGGTAGAAAATTATCTTTTAAAATGTATTATTTCTTGCCAATGAATTTGAGAATTTTTACCAAATAAATAAGTTTATTTGAGAATATTAAATATACTTTTATAGTCTAAGCATGTTAATGTATTTCCAAAATCAATTGTCCACGTATTTAGTCACTATTTAGAGTATGCTCAACCCAAATTAATTGCCTCAGTATAGAACGAGAAAATCTATATTCATTCATAAAACATAGTGAACATATCATCCTTTTGATCTATTAATATTTAAAATAAAAAATACTATTTTAGTAGTAATATTACTCTTTCTCAAAAATAAATCTAGCTGTCAAGCCTGACTTGAAATATCTTTAAGGTTTTATATGCACCACAAACTTTATATAGTTGGTATGAAAACAGGCAGAAAAATGTTGAAAAAGTAATGATAATCTAGGATAGCAAGGAAAATTTACTAATAATTGAAAGCAAACTTCACTGTAAAAAGGGGTATTTTGCTTCTTTTCTAATGTGACTAAGAAGAATTACACTTATTGAATTTCTACAATGCCACGTCTTTTTATATTGTATTATCTTAGTTACTGAAAGTGCAGGAGGAGAAATAAAACAGAATTTGAAGCCAAGCTGTATTTCATCTAAATTTCAGTGTCTGGAGGAATTTTTTTATATTTAAATGTATCCTCACAGACCAAAAAATAGCAATTCTGAATTAGATACTACTAGTGATAATGTCTGTATTCATTTAGTGACATTCAGTAAAGAAACACTAAAAACATACTCAGTCAGAAGGGACTGGGGTCCTTAAATAAAATAATTGTCAGTCAAGAATTTCATATCCAGCAAAATGAAGCTTCATAAATGAAGGAGAGATAAAGTCTTTTACACACAAACACATGCTGAGAGAATGGCCATTACCAAACCAGCACTACAAGAAATGCTAAAAGAAGTCCTAAATCTTGAAACAAAACCTCAATATACACCAAAATACAGCTTTCTTAAAGCATAAATCTCACAGGGCCTATTTAACAATAACACAATGGATAAAACAAAACAAGATATTTAAGCAACAACTAATGTGATGAACAGAACTGTATCTCATATCTCAATACTAATATTGAATGTAAATGGCCTAAATGCTCCACTTAAAAGATACAGAATGGCAGAATGGATTAAAAAAAAAAAAGCAAAACAAACAAACAAAAAAACACCCCCCAAGTATCTGCTGTCTTTTAGAGACTCACCTAACACATAAGGACTCACATAAACTTAAGGTGAAGGGGTGGAAAAAGATATTCTATTCAAATGGAAACCAAAAGTAAGCAGGAATAGGTATTCTTATATCAGACAAAACAGACGTTAAAGCCACAACAGTAAAAATAGACAACAAAGGACATTATATAATGATAAAAAGGTTAGCCTAACAAAAATATATTACACTTCTAAATATATATGAAATGAACACTGAAGCTTCAAAATTTATAAAACAATTCCTACTAGACCTAAGTAATGAGATAGTCACATAATAACAGTGTGGGATTTAAATACTCCACTGACAGTGCTAGACGGATCATCAGGACAAGAAGTCAACAGAGAAACAATGGACTTAAACTATACTCTAGAACAAAGGGACTTAACAGATATTTATAAAACATTCTTCCCAATGAATGCAGAATATACATTCTCATCAGCACATGGAACATTCTCCAAGATATACCATATGATAGGCAACCAAACAAGTCTCAGTATATTTATGATAATTGATATCATATCAAGTATCTTTTCAGACCACAGAGGAATAAAACTAAAAATCAACACCAAAATGAACCCCAAAAACTTTACAAATATATGAAAATGAAATAATCTGCTCTTAAATTATCTTTGAGTTAACAATGAGGTCAATATGGGCATTAAGAAATTCTTTGAAATGGACAATAATGGTGACAAACAACTTATCAAAACCTCTGGGATAAAGCAAAAGTGGTGCTAAGAGAAAAGTTCATAACATTAAATCCCTACATAAGAAAAGCCTGAAAGAGCACAAACAACCTAATATCACACCTCAAGAAACTAGAGAAACTAGAATAAACCAAACCCAAACCAAGCAGAAGAAAAGAAATAACAAAGATCAGAACAGAACTAAATGCATTGAAGCAAACAAAAAATACAAAAAGATAAATAAAACAAAAAGCTTCTTCTTTGACAAGATAAACAAAATTGAGACACTGTTAGCAAGATTAACCAAGAAAAGCGGTGAGAAGATCCAAATAAGCTCAATTAGAAATGAAACGGGTGATGTTACAATCAATACCACAGAAATACAAAAGATCATTCAAGACTACGATGAGCACCTTTATGCACACAAACTAGAAAATCTAGAGGAGATGGATACATCTCTGGAAATGTACAATTCTCCTAAAGTAAATCAGGAAGACATAGAAACTCTGAACACATCAATAACAAGTAATGTGATTGAAACAGTAATAATAATAATAATAAGTTGCCAACCAAAAGAAGTCCAGGACCAGATGGATTCACAGCTCAATTCTATCAGACACTCATTCAAAGAGGAATTGGTACCAATCCTGCTGAAACTATTTCAAAAGATAGAGAAAGAGGGAATGCTCCCTAAATCACTCTATGAAGCCAATATCACCCTAATATCAAAACCAGGAAAGGACATAACAAAAAAAAGAAAACTACAGACCAGTAACCCTGATGAATATGGATGCAAAAATCCTTAAGAAAATGCTAGCTAACTGAATCTAATAGCATATAAAAGAGATAATACATCATGATCAAGTGGATTTCATACCAGGGATTCAGGGGTGGCTTGACACACACAAGTCAATAAATGTGACTCATCACATAAAATTTAAAACAAAAATCATATGATCATCTCAATAGAGGCAGAAAAAGCATTTGATAAAATTCAGCATCCCTTCATGATAAAAACCCTCAACAAAATTGGCATAGAAAGGGCATACCTCAAAGTAATAAAAACAATCTCTGACAAACCCACAGCCAACATCAGACTGAATGAGAATGCTGAAAGCATTCCCCCGAGAACTGGAACAAGACAAGGATGTCCACTTTCACCACTTCTATTCAATATAGTACTGCGAGTCCCAGCCAGAGCAGTCAGACAAGAGAAAGAAATAAAGGGTATCCAAATTGAAAAAAAAGGAAGTTAAACTGTCACTGTTCACTGATGATACAATTATATACCTACAAAACCCAAAGACTCATCCAAAACCTCCTAGATCTAAGAAATAAATTCAGTAAGTTCTTAGGATACAAAATCAATGTACAAAAATCAATAGCACTGCTATACACCAACAATGACCAAGCTGAGAATCAAATCAATAATTCAATTCTTTTTACAACATCTGCAAAAAACATAAAATACTTAGAAACATACTTAACCAAGGAGACAGGTTTCTACAAGGAAAGCTACAAAACACTGCTGAAAGAAATCATAGATGACATAAACAAATGGAAACACATCCTACGCTCATGGATGGGTAGAATCAATACTGTAAATATGTCCATACTGTTCAAAGTGATTTAGTGAATCAATATTATAAAAATGGCCATTCTGTCCAATGCAATTCCCATCAAAATACCATCATCATTCTTTACAGAACTGGAAAAAACAACCCTAAAGTTTATATGGAACCAAAAAAGAACCTGCATAGCAAAAGCAATACTAACAAAAAGCATTGCTAGAGGTATCACATTACCCAACTTCAAATTACAGAACAAGCTATAGTTACCAAAACAGCATGATTCTGGTATAAAAATTGGCATGTAGACCAAAGGAACAGAGTAGAGAACTCAGAAATGAAGCCAAATAAAGTGGGGAAAGGACACCCTATTCAATAAATGGTGCTGGGAAAACTGGCAAGCCACTTGTAGAAGAGTGAAACTGGATCTTCATCTCTCGGCTTATCTAAAAATCAACTCAAGATGGATAAAAGACTTAAATCTAAGACCTGAAATCATAAAAATTCTAAAAGATAACATTAGAAAAACTCTTCTAGACATTGGCTTAGGCAAGGAATTCATGACTAAGACCCCAAAAACAAATGCAACAAAAACAGACATAAATAAACGGGACCTAATTAAACTAAAAAGCTTCTGCACAGCAAAAGAAATAATCAGCAGAATAAACAGACAAGCCACAGAGTGGGGTAAAATATTTACAAAGTATATATCCAACAAAGGACTAGACTAATATCCAAAATCTACAAGGAACTCAATCAAATTAGCAAGAAAAAAAACAAACAATCCCATCAAAAAGTGGTCAAAGCACATGAATAAATAATTCTTAAAAGAAGATATACAAAGAGTGAACAAACACATGAAAAAATGCTCAACATCACTAATTATTAGGGAGATGCAAATTAAAACCAAAATGAAATACCACATTACTCCTGCAAAAATGGCCATGATTTAAAAATAAAACAATAATAGAGGATGGTATGAATGTGGTAAAAGAGAACACTTTTACACTGCTGGTGGAATGTAAACTGGTACAACCAGTATGGAAAACAGTGTGGAGATGTCTTAAAGAACTAAAAGTAGAACTACCATTCAATTCAGCATTCCCACTACTGGTTATCTACCCAAAGGAAAATAAGTCATTATATGAAAAAGACACATGCACTTGCATGTTTATGGCAGCACAATTCACAATTGCAAAAATATGGAACCATCCTAAATACCCATCAACCAATGAATGGATAAAAAAATGAGGTATATATACACAATGGAATACTACTCAGTCATAAAAAGGAATGAAATAATGGCCTTTGCACCAACTTGAATGGAGCTGGAGGCCACTATTTTAAGTGAAGTAACTCAGGAATGGGAAACCAAATGTCATACGTTTCCACTTATAATTGGGAACTAAGCTATGAAGACACAAAGGTCGGAGAATAATATGATGGATTTCGGGGGCCCAGGGAAAAAACTGGGAGGTGGGTGAGGGATAAAAGACTACATATTGGGTATAGTGTACACTGCTGCACCAAAATCTCAGAAATCACCACTAAAGAACTTATCCATGTAGCCAAAAATAATTATTTGTTGCTTATATTAAAAATCCCCTGTATGCCAAAACCTATTGTAATTAATATGTACAAAATGTTAGTCTGATAAAGTTGCAGTTTTACTTTCCTAATAAAACATTTGAGATGGAAAAATGGAAGGCTTCTTATCAAAATAGATCTATATGTTCACACTTTGGTTTAATATTTTGTTGTTGTTGCTTTCATAGTAATTATAGATATAAAGTAGTAAAACTAGGCTCAAAATATCTTCAATGTCCATAAAAGAACAAAAGCCTAAAATGATAAGCGGAAGAGAAGGCAGAATCCAGTTAGGCCTCTCATCCTGGGGTAGAGAGTTGGGCCTATGTGTTGGCTCCTGTGAGACAGAAAATAGCAAAGGTGATTGGGTAGGTGGGAGATTGGGGAACTAGAAAACCAGAGCCAAAGTCTCTCTCTTTAAAGCCAGGACCTAGAGTGTCACTGGAAAGAATTTTCTGTGGTTTGTAGAATGATGCAGTTCCAAAGAAATAAGAAAGCATAAGTTCAAGAACTGATACAAGTTGCTCATTTGTTTGAAAATATTATTGTCATGATCCCATTATAATGGTGGAGGATCTCAGATGCTTTTATAGAACCCAATTCTGGACTAGAGGTCTGGCAAGCTCTAGGGATGCAACAGAAAACTCACAGCCAGAGAAGTGTCTGCAGAGAGTAAGATTGAGCAAGAGAAATAAAAATAGAATGAAAAGAAAAAGCAAACACTTGAAAACACTGCCCATTTGAAATAACTCTGGAAACTAATATTTCAAAATGTCTAATGCTAATATATTTTTAAATCAGCAAGCAGTTCAGGAATTTACTTCAGATGAAATTGTTTTTATGAAACAATCTTTAAAGATGACTTAAAATTAATACATATCCTATGTTTAAAGAGAAAAATGAAAATACATCTTCCTTTAAAATTGTGTTGGATATTTTTTAAAGTGGAAATGAAACAAGAACAAGAAAACATGAAAAATCATGAAAGCAATATATAAGATAAAGTCTAGATGAGTGCATTTCAAACCATTTGTGGTAAAAAATCATTCTTTTCAAATTTGATATTTTTATAAAATAAAATAAATTACAAAAACTACCACAATGTGCAAAATACAAGCAAAATCTTTGTATTCAATAGACATAAAATACATTTTAATAAATATAATCAGAACAGAAAAAAGAAAATAAATCTGAATATTATACATCTGCTTTGAAAGCAATTAATATACGGGGTCATTATTACACTATTAATTTACAACTATTCCGTAGTTATTAGTAAAATAGTGATGCCTTTTCCTAAACACTTTGAATGACATCAATATATATCAAGAAACATTTGAAGTTTTTTATATGCCAAGTGTGCTTGCTCCTTGCTTATGAATTACTTAGGAATGTATTAGCAAAAATGCGCCTCGCAGAGCATCATATGCATTTAAAATGTCTCTACATTTTGTTTTAATATCACTCATAATGGATGAACCATATTCACAAGAGATCTCATGACATTCATTTTTAGCTTTCATCCAAAATGAAACAAATGACACTATTGCCACACATCATCATCAATTTTTCGTTACTATCCAGATCCAACAATTTATAATGCAAAGTTATAATAATTAAATTTAAATTACCTTCAGATGAAAGAAGTGGACATTAGATCTATGAATTTTTTTCTGTCCATGCATTTCTCTTTACTGAAAAAAAGAAAATCGGCCAAAACAGTGGCTTATGCCTATAATCCCAGCACTTTGGGAGGCCGAGGCAGGCAGATCACTTGAGGTCAGGAGTTCGAGACCAGTCTGGCCAACATGGTGAAACCCCTTTTCTACTAAAAATACAAAAATTAGCCAGGAGTGGTGGCAGGTGTCTGTAATCCCAACTACTTGGGAGGCTGAGGCAGGAGAATCGCTTGAACCCAGGAGGTGGAGGTTGCAGTGAACCAAGACCGTTCCATTGCATTCCAGCCTGGGCAACAAGAGTGAAACTCCGTCTCAAAAAACAAAATGAAACAAAACCAGAAAATCAAAACATTCTATCACATTACTTCAGTCTAATCATGAGTAAATGTTAGATGGTCTAAAATTTAAGGACATGTCACAAAATACCTGCTCTAATAAAAACTCTTCAAAATAATCAAAGACATTTAAAAAGGAAAGGGCAAGACTGAGAAACTGTCCCAATTGAAAGAGACTAAGGATATGTGACAAGTAAAGACAGCATGGTATCCTGGGTTGAATCCTGGAACTGAAAAAGGACATTGGCAAAAACCCAGCAAATCCAAATGAAGCCTGGAATTTAAGTTAAAATATGTATGTTAAATCCAATGACGTTTGGTGATACATTTTTGCAGATGTGCAACAGCAAGATAATAACTTGTTTCATTGATAAATAATACTAAATTATGAAATTTGTTGTAATAAGCAGGAGAAACTTGTTTTTGCCTTTAATCTTACCTGCAGTTGAAAAATCTGTTGTGTTCCCTCCTTGACATGGTGAGTATTGACATCATTAAAATACTGACTTAGACAATTAGGCAGGACAAAATTGTCCAGTTCGCATATTTAAAAAATTGAGACTGAATAGGTTTCTAATCTTTCAAGAACACTAGGAGATCCTGCTATGGTTCTAACATTTCTGCCAGACCATTTACCCTGGAAAACTGTCATTATCAGCAAGCATTAATAGTTGTTTATGATCAACTGTCATATCATCAAATAATAAAGAGAATAATTTTGATTAACACAGTAACATTTACCTAATTCACAATTCCATGTCATTAAGCACATGGTTCCTCTGACATTTATTTCCTCTAAAAAATCATTGCATCTCAGCATACAATAGCAGTAATTCATGATAATTTTTTAAAGCACACACAATTGGAAACTTACATATCCAATTCTTAATAGCTCATGTGATAAAGGTCAAATCATAGCAGTTGTGAAAAAGCATTTAAAATTGAAAGTAAAAGGACCTATAAATTCCTGTTAATTATAGTAAAGAACCTATAAATTTCTGTTAATTAAAGTCGTCTTAATAGAACAAATATAGCTTAAAGTACAGGCTGTGAAAAAAAATTAAGAAAGATTTAAAAATGGTTTCAGCATTTAAGTCAAGTAGCTAGCAAAAAAATTATGGAGATAATATAAAGAACAAAACAAAGGAGATAATTAAGTCTAAAAACGAACTAGCCGGGAGTGGTGGCTCACCACTGTAATCCCAGCACTTTGGGAAGCCGAGGCGGGTAGATCACCTGAGGTCAGGAGTTCAAGACCAGCCTGGCCAACATGGTGAAAACCCATCTCTACTAAAAATACAAAAAAAAGAAAAAAGAAAAAAAAATAATTCAGAAAGTAACAATTGATTTAATAAACTAAAGTGGGTATTATATCAAAAAATTAAACTAACATAAATAAATATTTATGAATATTTATCCAAAAATGACAAACCATTATGAATGAAAAGACAGCTACGGTAGAGATATTTTCTAACTTCAAAAGCTTTAAAGAAATAATTTTGTATATAAATTCAAAAATAAAAACAAAAAAGATAATTATCTAGAAAAAATACAAATTATAAATTCTGCTCAAGAAAAATTAGAAACTTGAATAAACTAAAGGCTAGTGAATAAATTGAACTGATAATACAAAACTGTACCCCCAGTGCCCTCCCTTTCCCCTAAAATCTCCAGGCTTTTATTATTTCTTTATGAGATTTATTTTGCCAAGTGAACAAATTTTTAAAATTTTCTATTCTAAAAAATTATTTCAAAGAATTTAGAAACCAGAAACAGTTGAAGTGTCTCATTTTATAAGACCAGAATAGCTTCAAACCAAAATCAACCAGATATAGTACAAGATAAGAAATTTATAGATCGATTTCACTTTTGAACAGATGCAAATATTCTATATAAAACTCCAACATAAAATGTATAAAAAGAAAGATGAGTCATAAGCAACTTGGTTTTAATCCAGAAATGCAAGGAGAGTACAACACCAGAAAATCTAGTATTAAGACGGTAAAAGAAAATCTCCAAAGGTTCATCTTAGATGTTGATAAGCATTGAATACTATTCAACACTTTTATGAAAAAAGAAAAAATCTAAGCAAACTGGAATTATTGACTATTTTGAGCAGATAAAAATCTTCTATGAATAATGTGAATCTAAAGTAAAAGTTAATGGTGAAATTTTAGATAGATACCTTTTAAAATGAGATACCAAACAATGCTTCTATTCAAAATTGCAGTGAAAATTTTAGGTCTTGAAATAAAATAATTTTTACAAAATAATAATTTCTTTTAATAAAACACATTAAAAGCATCAAAATTAAAATATAAAATTAGACCAAAACAGAGTGTTTTGAAGATGATATGATTGTTTACAAAGAAATAGTGAGAAAAATCCATAGACAAATGAATAGAGCTAACAGTTCAAAATAATTTCCAGATGTAAAACGAATATACAAAATCAAGTGTTCCTATATATTAGAAACAAGATAGAAATTGCCAAAGTAAAAAAAAAAAAAAAAAAAAAATCCATTTAAAATATCTACAAAAACTTTAAGCAGAAATTGACTTAAGAAAAGATGATAATTATCTGTGGAAAAAAATTGTAAAGCCTTATAAAGGTCATAAAATAAACTGTAAATTAATAGAAGCATATTATGATCACAGAGATACTATTTCTTCCTGAATTATAAGTTCATACAATTTTCTTCGAACTGGTTATAAAAACCCCCAAATTAAAATAGAAACAAAAAGACTGACAATAGATCATTCCATTTTGAGGAATAATTGTCAGGTAGGTAGATTCACCCTCGCAGATATTAATTCTTTTCGTTTGTTTGTTTGCTTGAAACGGAATCTTGCTCTGTCACCCAGGCTGGAGGACAGTGGCCCGATAGCTCACCGCAACCTCCACCTCTCGGTTCAAGCGATTCTCCTGTCTCAGCTTCCCGAGTATCTGGGATTATGGGCGCGCGCCTCTGTGCCCGGCTAATTTTTGTAGAGACGGAGTTTCACTATGTTGGCCAGGCTGGTCTTGAACTCCATACCTCAGGTCTGCCTGCCTCGGCCTCCCAAAGTGCTGGGATTACAGACGTGAGCCACCGCGCCTGGCCCACCGATATTAATTATTGATTTAAGGATACGATAACATACAAATGGAAGAGAATAATGTAGTGGACTTGGAGACTTGCCAAAGAGGCCCTCCATCTTCAAGAAAGGACTTGCTGCTCATGCTCTGTGCTTATAGCTTCAGCTTAGTTTCTTCAGGGTTTGCCTCAGGTGGAGGCCTGCCTTTCCACTGCACATCCCTCCCAGAGCGGTCCACATCCCAGGACTGATTGATTGAGGAAGTAAAAGGCCAGGGATTTTCAGCTACCCATGGGACAATTCTCAAGGCTTGTTATATTCCTATTCCACTTCTCTACAAGGTCGGCCCAGTCTTTTTTTTAGCCCTTTACCACAGGTTGACTTCTTATCTGCCCAATCCTGCTTCCTTTTCCTCCCTTCCACAAGTACTGATCCCTAACAAATACCCCACATATCAAACATCTCAGCGCTGCATCTGGACCTCTAAAACTTTTTCACAAAGAGCCAGAAACAATCCACACACATAAAGAATCCTGATAAAGGATGAATGAGGAGGCTCTCACTGCAAATCAATGAAGAAATAACTTTTTCAGTACTGATGCTGGGACAGTTGATTACATGGAATACAACAATTATATCTTACAGTGGGTACATATTGTGTTGGAAACATTTCAATTCTACTCTTTTAGTTATTGTAAAACATACAATGGGTTAATGTTAATTGTATTCGCCCTATTCTACTACAAAACATTAGATCTTATTCCTTCTACTTAACTATTTTTGTTCCAATTAACATCCCCTCTCTCCCCTCTTCCCACTATCCTTCCTAGCCTCTGGTAACCATCAGTCTACTCTCTATCTCCATGAATTAATTTTGTTTAGCTTTCCCATATGAGTGAAAACATGCAACATTTGTCTTGTCTCTCTAGGCCTAGGGTATTTCATTTATTATAATGTCCTCCATTTCCATCCATGTTGCTGAAAATGACAGAATTTCTTCCTTTTTCATGCCTGAATAATACTGTATTGTATATATGTACCACATTTTCTTTATCCATTCATCTATCAATGGATACTTAGGTTGATTCTCTATCTTGGCTATTGTGAATAGTGCTGCAATGAACATGGGAGTGCACATATTTCTTTGATACACTGATTTCTTTTCTTTTGAATATATATCAAGCAAATCCATGCATTTACAATCAACTCATTTTTCACAGAGGTACCAAGAACATACAATGGGGAAAGGACAGTCTCTTCAAAATTTGGTGCTGGGAAAACTGGATAACTACATGCAGAAGAAAAACTTAAATTCAGGATCTGAAACTATGAAACTACTGGGAGAAAACACTCGGGAAATACTCTAGGACCTTGGTCTGAGCAAAGGTTTATTGAGTCAGATCTGAAAAGCACAGACAGAAAAATGGATAATGGGATCACATGAAGCTAAAAAGCTTCTGCACAGCAAAAACCAAAAAAAAAAAAAAAAACAAAAAAAAAATGAAAACACTTCTTCTGTTATTTAAAAAAAAATTGTATTCGGGCGAATAATGCTAGCAGTTATGCAGGCAAATTGTGCAATCTTATTCTCTTGACACAGTACAGGTTTATTTTTGGTTCATGTTATAGACCAATATGGCTCATAGACTTTCAGGTACACAGGCTCTTTGCCTTGAGTGGCCACTCCAGCCCCATCCCTGGGCTTTGACAAACTAGGGTTTTTGTCCTGGTTTGGCAAAAACCAAACCAAAACAAAATGAAAAAATCAACAAAATGAAAAGACAATCCACCAAATAAGAAAAAAAAAAAATTGCAAACTATCCATGTAATAAGGAATTAATATATAAGGAGCTCAAACAACTCAATAGGGAAAAATAACAATTCAATTTAAAAAACAGACAAGAGGTCTGAATAGACATTTCTCAAAAGAAGGCATTCAAATGGAAACAGCTATATAAAAATGTTCTGTATCACTAGTCATCGGGGAAATGTAAACCAAAACCTCAATGAGATATCATCTCACCCCAGTTAAAATGGCTTTTATCCAAAATACAGGCAATAATGAATGCTGGGGAGGATGTGCAGAAGAGAAACCCTCATACACTGTTGGTGGGAATGTAAATTAGTACAGCCACTATGGAGAACGGTTTGGAGCGTTCTCAGAAAACTAA
Organism: Papio anubis; assembly: GCF_008728515.1. Taxonomy (NCBI): domain Eukaryota; kingdom Metazoa; phylum Chordata; class Mammalia; order Primates; family Cercopithecidae; genus Papio; species Papio anubis. Next base: position 150,568,647 of record NC_044981.1, read on the forward strand.
AAATAGAACTACCATATGATACATCCCCTTATATCTCATCTATGTAGATTCAGTCTTTATTTCAATTCCTAACACTTTTGTTATTTTTTAAATAAATGATGTCTACAAGTAATCTGATATTAAAACAGAACAAGACATGTTGGGTATGTTAATAATTCTCCAGTTAATGCCTTAAGCACACTTCATATTGCAAATATGCCCTTTTACTTCTTGATAAATTGTCCAATGAATAAGAATCTCTAGGGCACATTCTTAGATACAAATTATATTTTTGGTCTAAAATGAAACATTTCTGCCACTTTGATGACATTCCATAAAACCAAGCATTTACTCAAGCAAATGTTGTACTTTACTTGTTTTGAACTGTGTTTCCCCCTTTTTATTAAGTAAATAGAATTAATTTAAAATTAAATACAAGATAAAAGTTATTCATAATTATTCTACCCTAACAAATCCATTATAGTACTGAACATTACATGCTGTATATTACATATAGCATTTATTAAGCATAATCAGAAACTGTTCTATCAGGCACTATTGGTAAGCGCAATTTCTCTGCCTAGCCAGCCCAACTAGCGTCCCAATATTTGTCTTTGTCTGTTTGCTTCCACTCAATCCAAGAAGCTATATGGACCCAAGACTCATAGTATTCACCAAAATCCATATTTTCTACTCCTCTGTGGACTCATTACTAAACTCTCTTGCATCTAGGCATGGCCAAGTGCCTCCTTGCCAGTGGATATGGGTGAGAGTGATGTGTGTCTCCTCTAGGCTAAAGTAATAAAACACAGCTGTGCTTCTCCAAATGCACTCTTTCACCTCACCTGTGCGCCCAGTGAGGCGAATTCAGTGCAGGGCTCTAAGGGCTTGGGGGTTGGGGCTGGAGCAGCCACTCAAGGCAAACAGCTTGTGTACCTGAAAGTCTATGAGCCATATCAGCCTACAACACGAGCCAAAAATAGACCTGTATTGTGTCAGGAGAATGAGATTGCACATTTTGCCTGAATAACTGCTAGCATTATTTCCCCTAATACATTTTTTTTTAATAACAGAAGAAGTGCTTTCAATTTTTAAAAATAGGTTCAAAAGAAAGCATTAGTGAGAAAGTGTTATCTCCTCAGGGATGCCTTCGATGATCACCTACTCACCCTACACCTGGCACTCCCTCCCCCCTTCCTGGTTACGTTTTCTCCACAGCACATATCACCATCTGATATACTATAAATGGAACCCATTCATTTATTTATTGTCTGCATCTCCCCACTGGAATGCAAGTTCCATGGGGGCAGGGGATTTTCTTTGTTCTGTTCACAACTTCATCCTCAAAACCTCCGATAGCAACTGCCACATAATACTTGCTTAATAATTATTGATTAACTACCTATTGAAATACAATTTCAATTCAGAAATTGTAAAATGTCTAATCTCATTTAATAATCAGAATTTAAAATTACTTAAATTGTTTTCTCTCCCTTAGCTAGTGTCTTCTGTAGGTAGAAGATCAGGAAGTGAGGGAGTCCTCCTCTCTTCCCCTATCTTCCCTGCTTCTACCGCATTTAGCTCATCAAGTCTCCTCACCCCTTTGGGTTGGAGCAAAGTTTAGAAAAGACGCTGGGCTTGTGTGGACGGAGGAGCAGGCCATCGCTTAGTTGACTATTCTTATATTAAGATGGTTTCAAGCACCCAGAGCCAGGAAGACGTGTGAAGCTGACTCTGCGTATGTTTTGTGGATTCTTTAGAAACTCCCAGAAGCATTTAATGCATTTCCTATGGTATAGGTGACGCATTTTCCTCTGGGTACATGTTCATCCCTCATCACTTTTTGCTTTGAAGACTTATTGTAAACAGACTCTCCATCATTCTTTCAGGCAACTCTCTTAGAATTAAAAATATCTACAGGATAGCTCTGTCTGTTCCCACTTAGCCTACCTTTAGTCCACTGGAAATAAGCATTATTTGTCCCAGCAAAGGGTAGGAGTGTTATCTGAGCTTATTCTAGCATCAAGCTTTTCTCACTCAACCACTAAAGCAGCTAACCGGCCCATCTCTCATCCTCTAGCTTTCCCAGGCTGCATAAGATACCCAGTCCTCTGAGTGGCTCCCGTGGAGGCTCTCTGCCTGACTTACAATTGTGGAAGCACCTTTTCCCTCCTGCTTGATGATGGGAGGACAGGGAGGGTTGCCATCATGGGGCAGCTTTGTCCAAAGAAATTCCCTTCACACTTCTACCTAAAAATGTCAGCAATTAAATTTCTTTAAACTTTTGATATGAGAGAGGAACCTATAAGTTGTGTAGCCCAGTTTTTGGTTATATGTTTCTAAAATGTTTATAGAAAGGTCTATCTCACAACACACTTTTGTATCTGATGTTATATCTTAATCGTTCAAGTATAACTTTCAATTTACATCCTTATGCATTCATATACTTAGGTTTATAGCTTTCTATGTATTTTTATTTCTGTGCACATATTTTGGTTATCTCTTGCTGTAAAACAAAATGCATGCTAGTCTCATAAAACAATAATAAATTATTATTATTATCTTTCTCACAAAGTACTGGGTGTTGACTGACCTCAGGTGAGCAATTTTTTCTCAGGCTGTTTTGTGCAGTGGCTGGAGCTGAAATCACTGGAAGTCTTCCTCATTCACATATCTGGTCAAGCACTTCTTCCAGGGAAGCTCAACACTTCTAAGGCATATGTCTCAAGGGAGAATGGCAGTTGGAATTTGTGTCACCTTTTATAACCTCACCTCGGAACTCACACAGTGTTATTTCTGTTGTATTCTATTAGTCCTAAATCCAGACATGTTTGAGAGGAGGGAACACACTCTTAAGAGAGGAATGGTAAGCTTCTGTAAAAGTGTATGAAAATAGAAATATTGCTGGAGTCTGCATTAGTCAGGATTCTCCAGAAAAGCAGAATAGAATATATGCATATTATGTGTGTGTGTATATATATACATAAAATACATATCAAATATATAATATATATTTTACATATTTTATGTAGCAAATATAGTTCATATATACTATATATTATATATCATATATCAAGAGAGATGTATTATAAGTAATTGACTTTAATAATAATCCTTACAGGATAACATATTATATAATTATTAATTATTAGCAGTATTCAATCCTTAATAATAATCCTTAATATGTCAATCTTTAATCCTTATAAAAATTATAAAGATTTACTATAATGGAAGCTGATGAGTCCCACACTGGAGATGCAAGAGAGCTGATGGTATAAGCTCCAGTCCGAGTTCGAAAACCAGAGAACCAGAAAAGCTGATGGTGTTGATCCAGTCTGAATGCCAGCAATCTCAAGACCCAAGAAGATCCAACATTTCAGTTTGATTCCAAAGGCAGGAAAAGACTGATGTCCTGGCTCAAAGCAATCAGGTCACAGGAGCTCCATCTTGCTCAGTCTATTTTATTTTATTCGTATCTTGAGTTGATTGAGTGGGTACCAAGGTGGGACCCACTCACATTAGGGAGGGCAATCTGCTTTTTACTCAGCCTAGCAATTCAAATCCAGAGACACCCTCACAGATACACTCAGAAAGATATTTGACCAAATGTCTGGGCATCCCATGGCCCAGTCAAGTTAGCACGTGAACTTAACCATCACAGTCTTTTTAAAACATATAATCCACTACAAGGCATATACCAAAACTACAAATAAAAGACTACAAATAGGTCAAATGTTAATATCTACTGTTTTCAGAATAAAAATGATGATGCACTTTGCTGGGAATGGTTGAGGGATACATCTTTGTCCTAGTCCTACCTAATTTCCCATAGTTTAATTCTGTGTTGTACATTGGTTTCCTTTTTTATGCCAGGTGATCTCTGCTTCCGTGTATCAGAACTTCTGTGCCTACTGCTGAAAATTCGTATGAGGTATTTCTACAGTTGTTCAGTGTTCAGACTGTAAGCATAAAGCCTTCATCAATTACCTTTCTACAATCCTCACAAGCCCTGCTCTTCATTTGCATTGCACAAATATTTGCAACCCTAGAACTTAAGGGAAGTTTGTTGCTGTTACTAAGTTCTAAAAAATGCCATAGTATCCTTCACTTGTCAACAAGTGCTGTTTTCTCGTGTATAATAGCTAAGAAAATGGGTTTGGAATCACACAGTCTTGGCTGCAAACACTGACTCTGCAACTTACAATTTGCATTACTTAGGGAAATAAAATTAATCACTCCAAGCTTCAGTTTTCTCAACTAAAAAAAAAAAATTGGCTAGTTAAACCTTGCAAATTTGTTGTGACAATGAAATAAGATGATGAATATTAATATTAATATTAATTTAACATAGTGCTTGGTACAAAGTAAAATCTCAAGGACTGTCAAATATTATTGTTACTTCGATGATTGTTGTTGTTACTTATGCCTTTGGTGTACCAGCTCTAGAAAAAAGTTTATATAGGCCACTTTAACTTTGGCAAGAAGGGAATGGCTTCTAGCCAATGGACTCACTAACCCCCACAGCATGCTTGACTCTGTGAGACACTCTGGCAAACAAGTAAGATCTAGCAAGCAACTCCCTGGCCCGTGAGATAGGCCAAAAGTTTACTCTTCAGTCACTGCTTGTTCACATTAGTAAAGGACAAGAGGAATAACATTAATTAGAACTGAATATGTGACTGCCACGATGTTAGAAACTTTACACTTGTTAAATTAACCTGAGTTTCAGTTTCCTTACGTCTAAAATGGAGGAAAGAACAATACAGATAATACAAATAGTGGTGTTGTAAGAATTAAAGGATAAAATATATGTAACAACATAGTGTCTGAGTAAATAATTACAGTAGATTATGAGATACCATTAAGGTATAGTATTTTAGTTTAAACACACACACACATATATATATATACACACACACACATATATTTTTTCTGCATGATATTTGTCACAAGATTTTCTTTTGCTTTGGGAAAATTACAAAGAAATTCAAGTGTGTTTGTCTGGCTTGAGTAAGCTAGTAGAAGTAATCAGAAGAGTAGATAAGTATCTCAAGGTCAGGCTGCCCCTAAAATAAAGAGCTTTGACTCAAAACAAAGTCTGCCTGTGCTCTTTTCAATACATTGCTTTCTTCCAAACATCTGTAGGGATAATTATACACAATATTTAAATAAATTTTGCACCAGTTAATACAAACCCTTAAAAATTATTGGAACTCAACAACCCAGGTCTGGGTTTCTAATACTATTTCCAATAAAAGGAAGCAGGGCTCCTTGAATAAACAGCCAATTCTAGGACTGGGGCAAAATGAGATTATGTAGCATCTCAAATAAGTGCCAGAAAGTGAGAAAGTACTTCTCCACCCTCACACCAATAAAACACCCCACTACACATTGATAGAAGAATGTTAAAGGCACATAGAAACCAACTAAAATGTCACATAATGGCCAAAGTTGGAAGAATTAGAGCAACAAGATAAGCATTGTAGTAAAAAATTATAACACAGCATATAAAATAAATATCCATAAGCCTTAGTCCATTTTCTGTTACTAAAACAGAATCCCTGACACTGGGTGATTTATAATAAACATACCTTTATTTCTTACAGTACTGGAGTCTGGAAAGTTTGAAACAAGGTGACAGCAGCTGGTGAGACTCTGCTTGCAGCATCATAACGTGGCAGAGGGCATCAGCTGGCCAGAAAGCAAGAACATGCATGTTATGTCTCTTTTCCCCTTCTTGCAAAGCTACCAGTGCCCAAGTGTTCTCATGGTTCAATTCCCACCTAGAAGTGAGAACATGCAGTGTTTGGTTTTCTGTCCTTGCCATAGTTTGCTCAGAATGATGGTTTTCATTCAAGTATAATAATAATTTTTAAAAAATAACTACCAGTGCCATCATGAAGGATAGGGTGTCCCACTCTGAAATCTTTATTGAATCCTAATTACCTCCCAAAGCCTCCATCCTCAAACAACATATGAATTTAGATCTTAAGTTTCTAACACATGAAATTTTGGGGACACATTCATACCACAGCAGTGACTCATATGAATAAATAATTGACTAAATCAATACATAGAGGCAAAAGGACAAATCTGCTTGCATAAAGAAAAATTCTTAATAATTTCTGTAGACACTTCACCTTCAAGGAGGGAGAACTCTTATAATGAGTTTTTTCCATAGAGTACCATAAACAAGGGTGTGGGGAAAGTAACCTTACATTGCGGAAATCTGGCAAAAACCACCATAGCCACGTGATGAAAGTCAACATCAAAGGTGATAAATCATATTAATCATATTAATAGTAGGATCCTATAAAATACATCATTAAGTATTCCTCAAAATAGTTGTAAAAAACAGAAAAGTATAAGAAAATGTCACAGCCAAGAGAAGTCTAAGGAGACATCGTACTCTACGTAATATATCATTGTGGATGGAATCCTGGAATAGACAAAAATATTTTTTAAAAACTAACAAATTTTGACATTTTCTTAGACATTTCTGGTTTTTTTATGACTATGACTATTATGAGGAATACTAGTGATGCATTTTGTAGGATCCTATCAACTGGAATTTTTCTAATGTTTTCTCATGATTAGACTGGAGTTACATAATTTGGGGATGAAGACAACAGATATAAAGTTCCATTTTTATCACATCATATCAAATTTTCAGCAAAATATGGATTTTAGTTAATGATAATGTATCAACATTGGTTTATTAATTGTGACAAATGTAAGATGTTAGTAATAAGGGAAACTAAATTTGGATATATGAAAACTCTCTTTACTATCTTCTCGATTTTTCTGTAAATCAAATAGTGTTCTAAAAGATGAGGTTGATTTTAAAAAGATCAGAAGCAAATATGGTAGATTATTTCTAGAGCCGAATTGTTGGTACAAGCCTCTTTGTTATACAATTCCCATATTTATAAATGTATTTGAAATATTTCACAATAAATATATTTTTAAAGAATAATCTTTATCAGAAAGTACCCAAAGGAAGCTAGTGTATTAAAACTCAGTTGATTGAAATAAATTACAACTCTTAGATTCACAAACACTAGCAATAATAATGTTAGAAATTTCTAAAATGTAAAACATTTTATAATAAAAATATTATAAGTGCTTTTTTTATTTAAGTTGTATCTACCAGTACTTTTGCCTTAGCATAAATTAAAACTGAGAAAGTTTAAAACGCAAGAGCACACAATCACAAATTCCACTAGCCATCACAACTGTTGTTATAACACATGACATAGCCTCTAGAAAATTCCATTGTAACTTATGAAAGAATGAAAATGAAAAAAGGTGAAATGAATGTTAAAATCCTGGGATAAAGTCTGGTTGGTCATGACATACTTTTCTTTTTATAGATTGTTAAGTTTGATTTGCTAAAATTTTGCTTTTCGGTTTTTGGCATTACCTGAAATGCTGCAATGATAATCTTTTTTTTTTTTTTTTTTTTTGAGACGGAGTCTCGCTGTGCTCCCAGGCTGGAGTGCAGTGGCGTGATCTCGGCTCACTGCAAGCTCCGCCTCCCGGGTTCATGCCATTCTCCCGCCTCAGCCTCCCAAGTAGCTGAGACTACAGGCGCCCGCCACCACGCCCGGCTAGTTTTTTTTTGTATTTTTAGTAGAGACGGGGTTTCACCATGTTAGCCAGGATAGTCTCGATCTCCTGACCTCGTGATCCACCCGCCTCGGCCTCCCAAAGTGCTGGGATTACAGGCTTGAGCCACTGCGCCCGGCCGATAATCTTTATAAAACTACATATGAAGATGCTTTTATTTCTGATAGTTTCCCAAAAGTGAGTTACATGATATGAGTCTTTTGAATTTCAACAGATTCTGCCAGATTATTATCTCAAAAGGTTGTAGTAGTTCATTCTTTCCTTAGCCTCTAAAAGTATTTTACCACATTCTTAAAAACAATAAATGTTATAAGTATTTTTGTTAATAACTCATATTAAAGAAAATAAAATTAGGAACCTCTAGATTTGACATAAATTATGTTAATAAATATCTATAGGACAAGGTGTAATCATCTCATGCCTAGAGCTTTTATACAATTATGACATAGAAATCAAAATTACAAATTAGATATAAATTTGTAAAAAATCCAATATCATTAAAACATTGATTCAATGTGACAGATGATATTGATGTGCTAAAACAAATAGCAGAAGTCAGAATTAATATTACAGAAATGTAGACAGGTCTATTTCTACATTTAATCTGTTTCCTTGTTTTCATTTCAGTTATACTAATGTAAAGAATGCCTGTTTATGTTAGCATGCTTTACAGAATGCTATTCATAATTTCAAAGTTTTGTTTCTGGGTTCATGATAATCAGACTCCACATTTATCTAAAATTCAGCCAGTAAGCTATCCACAAAAGCAAGTTTTATGGTAGTGTCACATAATAACTTTTTAAAGTTCTCATGTTAAGAGGAGATTGCCATGTGGCTCCATTGAAATCTCCAGTATTACTAACTTATGTTTTCTTGGTTATGTGCCTTTGTTTTCTCATTTACTTAGTTGCATATTTTCTGATCCTTTCACTCACTCCCACAGTGGAATGTAAACTTCATCATTATTTCTGTGTCCCCTCACCTAGCCCCATTCCTAGCCAAGTGAATACTTGAATGAATTAATGCACAATTTAATCATTGCTCAAATAAAGTACAGAAGCAACCTCATTGCTTATTTACTGTCACACTTAGAAATAATGCATTATGTAAGTGGTGTGTGTATATGAATAAGGTCTATCTAATGTATTTTTTCAAAATATAGCTATAGTACCTACAATCTCAGTGCCTATAGCAAATGTCACTTGGCAAGTTCAATATTAGACCAAAGACAAATAGGGAATCGAATATTGCATAGCAGTGCTCCATTGTATGGTGATTATTTAAATGACTATGAATTAGCTTATATTAATGTATAGATGAGCATTAAAATTAAAGCCAGAAAAAATTAAATTGAATTAAATCCCCAAAGCTAGTATAAAGAATTTCCTGGAGGTCAGTTAGTCCATTTGGGAGATACTGGAATATAATATCTATGCATAATGTTATTTGGTCTTTGTTAAAAAAAACAAAAAAACAAAAAACTTTGTCTTCTTCAGGAAATCTATAGATTCTGCTCAGAAGCAGTTTCATGGGGTCTATGGATATGGCTCATGGGGTTCAATTAATCCCAGAAATTATGGATGTACAACTTAGATAAAGACAAGGAACAACAGTGACAACTCAAGTTCATAATGGTATAAAAAAGTCAAGGTCAACTCAGCCTTATATACCTGCTGCTGAGCATCAAAATCCTAAAGGAAGATTTTTAGATATAGAGAGTAAATGTAGGGGCTTCTATTGAATATCTTGTTTTCTCTTTTTATATCAGTGGAAATTAAATTTCTTGACCTGCAAAAGGTGGTTGGACTAGATAAATTTTTAATACACATCCTAATTCTCTAGAGCTTACACATAACTCTGAGTATATTTTGCAGGCAATCTCTAAGAACTGGCTCTTATAAAATATTCTAATATCTCAATTTTATGGTACTTCAATTAAATTTGCATTCTATCCTTATCATCATCAAACTAAATAAAAGTATAAGCTAACAGTGACAATTAATTAGGGAGCAGGCATTTCAAACTATTGTTTGACTACTAATGCAGACATATTTGTGCATCAAATTGCAATGGGAACATATTTTCCATGTCAAAAATTAGAATACCTGATCTGAAATGAATATTTGTATATCTTAAGTTTGTAAAGGAAGTCTTGATCATGTTTACATTTTGAAAATTTCTAGGATATTTAAATGTTATAAAATGAATGAGATAAAATAGGTTGCATGAAGTTAAAGAACATGCCTGGTATGTCTACCACTGTATCCCCAATGTGTGCATACTGTAGGTTCTCAATCTATTTTAAAAGAACAAATCAATGAATAAATAAATGAATGACAGTGACAACAAGAAAAAGAGAGAGAGAGAATAACAAGGTTCAGGAACTGCATGGCTCCCTAGAATCATAAGGTGGGTGCAGGGATGCAATTTTAATGTATCAGAAGGAAAAAATGGTACCCTGTGACTAGCCAACTGAAAAGGGGACCTGAGCAGTGGGAAAGAACTCACAAAAACCTAACTTGGCTCCTCAGAAATTTCTCAGGAACAGCTACAGACAGACCTGAATCAGTTATGGAGGCCCATCTGTAGATCCAGTCACAGAGCTCTGAGGACAGTGGTGGAACGGATAGTAGTGGCTGATTCAAGAGGAGAAAGTAACGTGGAAAGAGAAAACGGAGATAAACATAAGAATATGTTTTTCTTTTGTCAAGAGAGATTTCACTACCTGTTTCTAGTTTGAATGCCTTTAGAAAGGGATTTTGAAAAGCATCAAGAGAAGATTGTATTACTCTATTTAAATAATTTTCACTAAGAAGATCTACCTTTCTTCCTGCCCTGGGAAGATGACCCATTTGGAAAACATCAACATGCTTCCTTACCTACCAGTTTTCACTTGTCTTTGGCTAATGGGGACCTCAAGGAGGGAGGAGAGTGAGGTCAGGGTATACCTTCCTTGATGCCCTCCCTGTGAGGTCTCCTAGAGCTGTAGCCTCTCTTGACCAATGGTCCCTCTTCTTTTCAAGGCGATCTTCTCCACATGATGTAGGTTGTTCCTTTCTGTCCCTAATGTTGGATTGTGGATTGTGGTTCTTTCTCTGTTACAGTGGGTAGCTAGTCAGACATGAGCAGAACAGGAGAGGGTTCTCCTGACACACATGCACGCACGCGCGCACACACACACACCAGCAATGTTAGGTGACCATCACGTGATGGTCAGGTGATTGTTAACTGTCTATCTAAAATAATAATTTCCCAACATCAGGCAAAGACAGTCTCCCAATAAACAAAAACACCTGAAACCAGTGATCAGCAGCTTCCTGATAAGATCTCAGGACTTGGGTGAGTGGGCTCAAACGTGCACATTAAGAGGCAAAATTGTGGAGTTTAACTGGTATATGATCTCCTAGAGATGCTTGACTGGTAAGGGAAGAACACCTCAGGTAAGCATGCGTACGACTTCAGTAAACACACTATGCATGCACTCCTCCCAAGTGCTGGCAGGCCATTACACATGTGAACAGCCCAGCCCAAGGGAAGAATACAGAGAGAAGGGACACAAGATCCAGGAAATATGCCAACATATAAAACCCCAAGTCAAAAGGTCAAATTGCAAACTTGATCTGTCCAATCACCCACATGGCCCTCTTCCAAGTATACTTTACTTCCTTTCATTCCTGTTCTAAAGCTTTCTAATAAACTTTCACTCCTGCTCTCAAACCTGCCTCAGTTTCCCCCTCTGCCTTATGGCCCTTGGTTGAATTCTTTCTTCTGAGGGGGCAAGAATTGAGGTTGCTACAAACCCGTATGGATTAGCTGCTGGTAACTTACTTTGGTGCCGTGTCGTGGATACATTCCACTGCTAACATACTAGGGTACATTCATAACTGATACGTTCTGCCACTAATAACTCAACTTTGTAAATGAAAACTTTATAAACTTTTTCCTCAAATTACTGTATTTCAAGTGGGCCTTTGTTTCTTTATTGGTACCAGATTCATAGAGCAACACATTCTTTTTTCTGATTGTACTCAATTTTTGTTTCTACCTGTGCAGTTCCATCCCTTCTCCATCTCCTTCATCTCTAATTTCTAAGAGAAGACCAAAAAAATTTCCTTTACCAAAATCCTAATAGAAGTCTCAAAATAGGAGCTGTCACTTAGATCACAGATTTCTTAGGTTACCTTGGGATAAGAAAACTTGGATTTGAACACTTTCTGGGCTGGAAAACAAAATCATCTGCAGAGAAAGCCCACTTTCTTTTCAAAAGTGTATATTTTATATTTTTAATTCAGCAAAACTTTTCTCCTTGTAGGTACTATACATTGGTTTTAGACCTAAACCTTTGGGACTGTACAGAATATACATAGTGATTTCTCATATTTTCTTAATTACAGGAATAAAATCACATTCGTGGAGGGCCTGCTAATTGCCATGTGCCAGACAAGATGCTTTCTTGCCACTTATCACAGAGCCTAGGGGTGTTGTTGAGGCAATACTGGGTAGGTGGTAAGTAGGTGATGGATCGTAGATCTGGCACAGTTTTTTCCGCCTTCAAATTACGTGTTCCCTCCCTGAAGCCAGACTATTTCTCTTCAAATACTTAAAAATAATGATTTTACCTCTCATTCCATTTTTTTCTTCTTCGAATTAATAGTATATAGTGGCTTTACCATTCCTTGTTTACCATAACATTATTTATAATTGCTTTTCCATTTGGCCACTATATGCTGTATGTGCTCATTTACAAAAAAATATTTTTCTTATTTTTTGTGTATTCAGAACTGAATGCAGTACACCCAGACCACCACCTGTTTGTTTTATTTGCTGTCTTTTCAGCAAACTGCCTGAAGGTGTCCACTCTTTGAAACGTACATCATACTTTTAATTCGTGCATTAATGAAAAACTCCCATTCTTTTCTATGTCTGTCCCAATCCATGACTTTTTATTTAGATTTTCAACATGAACTCCCACCAATGTGTTGTTTTTCCTTTTAGTATTCCCTGCATCAGTTCTAAACTGTTCTTCTAGCCCCTGAGACCTCTACATTCTGAGTCTCTGTACTGTTACCATCCCAAAGTCAAGCAGCTTTCTTTTCATCTGAATATATCACCAAATTCAAATAAACATCAGATTGACCATAAGAGCCTTGAAGAAAAAGTATCTGAAAGGAAAACTTTTCTTAAAATCATTACTAAAAGCATCTTCCTTCCCCCAAATGTTACACTCCTGGAAAGTACTTAAAATCTCACTTTCTATTGCTTAAGAATTAACTCCTGGCCCATACAACTATAATTTACTTCATGCAAATCCCTGCCCTTCTCTACAAGATTATTTACCCACTGACATTCCTTCACAGCCCATCACCTACTGTGTAACCTTGGCTTCATCCCTCTCTAACTGCTTTTCTCATGATGTCACTTCCCTGGAATTCTGAAGAATGAAGCCCCTATTGACCCAGCATTATACCAAATACTGCAACGCTCTTTCCTAGACTCTTCTCATGTGCAAATTTGATGAGCATGTCTTACATTTTTATCCAAGTCAAAGCTAAAGGTCTGTCTAGTTATTTAAATCCAATGTCACTCCTAAAAAGCTTAAGAAAAGTTTAACCCTGCAATAATACGTATCCATTTATAATAACCGTATAAAGTCAAAGCCATACAAAGAAAAGGAAGCAATTGAAGCTTAAGTAATTATAGTCTGCAAATGTTACATTTTGTGCTCAGCATTCTGGCAGCAAGAGCAAACAAGAGAACGATTCTAAATACTGTAATTTCCAATATCTGCCAAAAGAAAGCACAACCATTCTTTGGGAGAAATAAACATTTTCCTCACACAGTGAGGCTTCATAAAAGTATTCTTTGTGACAGCCCAATGGATTTTAAGCTCCTTAAAAGTAGAAACTATTTTTAGTCCCCTCCTATATACTAATCTCCCCCTGATTTCTACTGTGCTTAAGAAGAGAGTATTATGGTGGTAATAGGTGATGTTTGACAAGGACATTAGTCAAGTGGCTTTTTCTCATGTGTGTAATAAACGTAAGAAAAGATAGTTACACCTTACGGATCCAAAAGTTGTGAAAGAAGTAAACATGTTGAATAGTTATTTGAGATATTTTAAAGAAGCCAAACTGATAGGAAAAAAACATCATAACTTACAGAAATAGGAAAAGAAGGGAGGAGTGAAAGAGTCAATTATGAGAGGTACAAACATGGAGTGAGCACAGAAGGAAACATGAAAGCGTCAAGGTTGGGGATCAGCAGAAGTTACACAGGGCAGGAGCATGTTAAGCTGTGATGCCTTAAATGGCATGCACAGTTGACATCCATTCATTTGTGGATAGTCTGTTTAAAGAGTTCATTTGACCTAGTTACTATGGTGCTCGACTTTGTCCATCTTCCCACACCGAGTTGAAATTCCTTTATTTATAAAAACTATGATGTTGGACTAAACAACACATCCTTGTTGGGTACTCATTGGATTTTAATGAGCATCTGGGCAGACCCTGGGAGAGAGCTGTGTTCTCACAGCGCGAGGGCAGGCTCGATGCTTTCAGCTGTTGGCACCACTCACAGTAGATAGTGTTCTCAAGAGAAAGAGTGTTAGTAAACCTTCATTTGTGTGTGTGTGGCTGAAGAGAATTGGCTGCAAAAGAGAAATTCAATTCTCTTATTTCTGAAAGCAGTAAAGAAGTTTCCAAATGACTTCCTTTAATGCATTTGGTAAGTTGCCCTCAAAGACTATTGTTTGAGCATCTCAAAATACAGGCTTAGAAAATCCCCCTTAATAACTGTCATTACAAATAACCTGTTCAATATTTGCCAAGGATGAGTTTGTTAACAAATTTCACTACATCCAATATTTGGGAATAATATAGTACCCCAGAGAAATCCTGGGAGAAGAGGATGAAGAATGAAGAGTTTCAATGGGAGTGGATACAAACTATCCAAATGAGAGCTATTTTTAAAACATGTCCTTGACTACTCCACTAGCAACGTTAGAGACGTTGATGGGGTTCACTTTGCTTTCCCAGGAAGAAAAGAAACAAATATAGCTAAAGTAACTACTGCTAGTAAGATATTCACAAACATCTAGCTCATTCCATAACTCTGTATATTCTCTTCCCTTCACCTAGAATACCTTTCCCTTCTTACTCTAATCCCTACTTTCCTTTTTTTCTTAAACTCTTACTCATCCCTCAAAATTCAGCTCACTTTGTACCTGCTCTATAAAACTTTACTCAGGCATCTTAGGCAAAATTTGTTTCTCCCATTTTTGTATTAAGTCTTAGGCATTGCCAGACCATTTTTCTTAGCTCAATTGAAGGTCTTACATATACCCTAACTTCCACTTAAAGATCTATTGGATTGTGAAATCTTTTAGAATGACTATTTCTTATTCATTTTTTATTCCCACTTCTAGTATAGGTGTCTAGTATTTATGAATGAATAAATGAATGAATGAAAAACAAAGCAGGACAAAGAAGAGCAAGGGAAATAAAGCTGAAAAGATTGGACAAAAGGAGAAAGAGAAACAATGGCACAGGCTGAATATAATACTAAAAACTATTAGCTACTAAAGATTATTAGAGGTTTGTAACCTCAGGAGAACCAGACGGGGGCAAGAAAAGATAGACACTAGAAACATGATATTAAAGAAAATCCAGCCTGCAGCAAGATGGCCGAATAGGAGCACTTCCAGCCTCCAGCTCCCAGCGTGAGCAACACGGAAGATGGGTGATTTCCGCATTTTCAACTGAGGTACCGGGTTCATCTCACTGGTGAATGCCGGACAATCGGTGCTGGTCAGCTGGTGCAGCCCGACCAGCAAGAGCTGAAGCAGGGCGATCCATTGCCTCACCTGGGAAGCACAAGGGGAAAGGGAATCCCTTTTCCTAGCCAAGGGAAACTGAGACACACAACACCTGGAAAATCGGGTGCAGAGTGACATCTCACACCTCACATGGCAAGGTACACCCCTGAGATGAAGCTTCCAGAGCAAGAATCAGACAGCAACACTCGCTGTTTGGCAATATTCTATCTTCTGCAGGCTCCGCTGCTGATACCCAGGCAAACAGGGTCTGGAGTGGACCTCAAGCAATCTCCAACAGACCTACAGCTGAGGGTCCTGACTGTTAGAAGGAAAACTAACAAACAGAAACGACACCCACACCAAAACCCTATCACTTTGTCACCGTCATCAAAGATCAAAGGCAGATAAAACTACAAAGATGAGAAAAACGCAGGGCAGGAAAGCTGGACATTCAAAAAATCAGAGCGCATCTTCCCCTCCAAAGGAACACAGCTCATCGCCAGCAAAAGATCAAAGCTGGATGGAGAATGACTTTGACGAGTTGAGAGGAGAAGGCTTCAGTTGATCAAACTTCTCAGAGCTAAAGGAGGAACTACATAACCAGCACAAAGAAACAAAAAATCTTGAAAAAAGAATGGAAGAATGGATAACTAGAATAATCAATGCAGAGAAGGCCATAAATGAACTGACAGAGATAAAAACCATGACATGAGAAATACGTGACAAATGCACAAGCTTCAGTAACCGACTCGATCAACTGGAAGAAAGAGTATCAATGATTGAAGATCAAACGAATGAAACGAAGCGAGAAGAGAAGTCTAGAGAAAAAAGAGGAAAAAGAAATGAACAAAGCCTCCAAGAAATATGGGATTATATGAAAAGACTAAATCTACATCTGATTGGTGTGCCTGAAAGTGAGGGGGAAAATGGAAACAAGTTAGAAAACACTCTTCAGGATATCATCCAGGAGAACTTCCCCAACCTAGTAAGGCAGGCCAACACTCAAATTCAGGAAATACAGAGAATGCCGCAAAGATACTCCTCGAGAAGAGCAACTCCAAGACACATAATTGTCAGATTCACCAAAGTTGAAATGAAGGAAAAAATCTTAAGGGCAGCCAGAGAGAAATGTCGGGTTACCCACAAAGAGAAGCCCATCAGATTAACAGCAGATCTCTCGGCAGAAACTCTACAAGCCAGAAGAGAGTGGGAGCCAATATTCAACATTCTTAAAGAAAAGAATTTTCAACCCAGAATTTCATATCCAGCCAAACTAAGTTTCATAAGTAAAGGAGAAATAAAATCCTTTACAGACAAGCAAATGCTTAGAGATTTTGTCACCACCAGGCCTACCCTACAAGAGACCCTGAAGGAAACACGAAACATGGAAAGGAATAACCGGTACCAGCCACTGCAAAAACATGACACAATGTAAAGACCATTGATGCTAGGAAAAAACTGCATCAACTAACAAGCAAAATAACCAGCTAATATCACAATGACAGGCTCAAGTTCACACATAACAATCTTAACCTTAAATGTAAATGGACTAAATGGTCCAATTAAAAGACACAGACTGGCAAACTGGATAAAGAGTCAAGACCCATCAGTCTGCTGTATTCAGGAGACCCATCTCACGTGCAGAGACACACATAGGCTCAAAATAAAGGGATGGAGGAAGATCTACCAAGCAAATGGAGAATTAAAAAAAGCAGGGGTTGCAATCCTAGTCTCTGATAAAACAGACTTTAAACCATCAAAGATCAAAAGAGACAAAGAAGGCCATTACATAATGCTAAAGGGAACAATTCAACAGGAAGAGCTAACTATCCTAAATATATATGCACCCAATACAGGAGCAACCAGATGCATAAAGCAAGTCCTTAGAGGCTTACAAAGAGACTTAAACTACCATACAATAATAATGGGAGACTTCAACACCCCACTGTCAACATTAGACAGATCAACGAGACAGAAACTTAACAAGGATATCCAGGAATTGAACTCATCTCTGCACCAAGCGGACCTAATAGACATCTACAGAACTCTCCACCCCAAATCAACAGAATATACATTCTTCTCAGCATCACATAACACTTATTCCAAAATTGACCACATAGTTGGAAGTAAAGCAGTAAAGCACTCCTCAGCAAATGTAAAACAACAGAAATTATAACAAACTGTCTCTCAGACCACAGTGCAATCAAACTAGAACTCAGGACTAAAAAATTCAATCAAAACCGCTCAACTACATGGAAACTGAACAACCTGCTCCTGAATGACTACTGGGTACACAACGAAATGAAGGCAGAAATAAAGATGCTCTTGGAAACCAATGAGAACAAACATACAACATACCAGAATCTCTGGGACACATTTAAAGCAGTGTGTAGGGGAAATTTATAGCACTAAATGCCCACAAGAGAAAGCTGGAAAGATCTAAAATTGACACTCTAATATCACAATTAAAAGAACTAGAGAAGCAAGAGCAAACACATTCCAAAGCTAGCAGAAGGCAAGAAATAACTAAGATCAGAGCAGAACTGGAGGAGATAGCAACATAAAAAACCCCCCAAAAAAATCAATGAATCCAGGAGCTGGTTTCTTGAAAAGATCAACAAAATTGATAGACCGCTAGCAAGACTAATAAAGAAGAAAAGAGAGAAGAATCAAATAGACACAATAAAAAATGATAAAGGGGATATCACCACCAACCCCACAGAAATACAAACTACCATCAGAGAATACTATAAACACCTCTATGCAAATAAACTAGAAAATCTAGAAGAAATGGATAATTTCCTGGACACTCACACTCTCCCAAGACTAAACCAGGAAGAAGTTGAATCCCTGAATAGACCAATAGCAGGCTCTGAAATTGAGGCAATAATTAATAGCCTACCAACCAAAAAAAGTCCAGGACCAGACGGATTCACAGCTGAATTCTACCAGAGGTACAAGGAGGAGCTGCTACCATTCCTTCTGAAACTATTCCAATCAATAGAAAAAGAGGGAATCCTCCCTAACTCATTTTATGAGGCCAACATCATCCTGATACCAAAATCTGGCAGAGACACAACAAAAAAAGAGAATTTTAGACCAATATCCCTGATGAACATCGATGCAAAAATCCTCAATAAAATACTGGCAAACAGAATCCAGCAGCACATCAAAAATCTTATCCACCATGATCAAGTGGGCTTCATCCCTGAGATGCAAGGCTGATTCAACATATGCAAATCAATAAACGTAATCCAGCATATAAACAGAACCAAAGACAAAAGCCACTTGATTATTTCAATAGATGCAGAAAAGGCCTTTGACAAAATTCAACAGCCCTTCATGCTAAAAACTCTCAATAAATTCGGTATTGATGGAACGTATCTCAAAATCATAAGAGCATTTATGACAAACCCACAGCCAATATCATACTGAACGGGCAAAAACTGGAAGCATTCCCTTTGAAAACTGGCACAAGACAGGGATGCCCTCTCTCACCACTCCTATTCAACATAGTGTTGGAAGTTCTGGCTAGGGCAATCAGGCAAGAGAAAGAAATCAAGGGTATTCAGTTAGGAAAAGAAGAAGTCAAATAGTCCCTATTTGCAGATGACAATTGTATATTTAGAAAATCCCATCATCTCAGCCCAAAATCTCCTTAAGCTGATAAACAACTTCAGCGAAGTCTCAGGTTACAAAATTAATGTGCAAAAATCACAGGCATTCTTATGCACCAGTAACAGACATACAGAGAACCAAATCATGAATGAACTTCCATTCACAATTGCTTCAAACAGAATAAAATACTTAGGAATCCAACCTACAAGGGATGTAAAGGACCTCTTCAAGGAGAACTACAAACCACTGCTCAGTGAAATAAAAGAGGACACAAACAAATGGAAGAACATTCCGTGCTCATGGATAGGAAGAATCAATATCGTGAAAATGGCCATACTGCCCAAGGTAATCCATAGATTCAACGCCATCTCCATTAAGCTACCAATCACTTTCTTCATAGAATTGGAAAAAACTGCTTTAAAGTTCATATGGAAGCAAAAAAGAGCCTGCATTGCCAAGACAATCCTAAGTCAAAAGAAAGAACAAAGCTGGAGGCATCACGCTACCTGACTTCAAACTATACTACAAGGCTACAGTAACCAAAAGAGCATAGTACTGGTACCAAATCAGAGATACAGACCAGTGGAACAGAACAGAGTCCTCAGAAATAATACCACACATCGACAGCCATCTGATCTTTGACAAACCTGAGAAAAACAAGACATGGGGAAAGGATTCCCTATTTAATAAATGGTGCTGGGAAAATTGGCTAGCCATAAGTAGAAAGCTGAAACTGGATCCTTTCCTTACTCCTTATATGAAAATTAGTTCAAGATGGATTAGAGACTTAAATGTTAGACCTAAAACCATAAAAACCCTAGAAGAAAACCTAGGTAATACCATTCAGGGCATAGGCATGGGCAAGGACTTCATGTCTAAAACACCAAAAGCAACGGCAACAAAAGCCAAAATTGACAAATGGGATCTCATTAAACTAAAGAGCTTCTGCACAGCAAAAGAAACTACCATCAGAATGAACAGGCAACCTACAGAATGGGAGAAAATTTTTGCAATCTACTCATCTGACAAAGGGCTAATATCCAGAACCTACAAAGAACTCAAACAAATTCACAAGAAAAAAACAACCCCATCAAAAAGTGGGCAAAGGATATGAACAGACATTTCTCAAAAGAAGACATTCATACAACCAACAGACACATGAGAAAATGTTCATCATCACTGACCATCAGAGAAACGCAAATCAAAACCACAATGAGATACCATCTCACACCAGTTAGAATGGCAATCATTAAAAAGTCAGGAAACAACAGGTGCTGAAGAGGATGTGGGGAAATAGGAACACTTTTACACTGTTGGTGGGATTATAAACTAGTTCAACCATTGTGGAAAACAGTATGGCGATTCCTCAAGGATCTAGAACTAGAAATACCATATGACCCAGCCATCCCATTACTGGGGAGATAGCCAAAGGATTATAAGTCATGCTGCTATAAAGACACATGCACACGTATGTTTATTGTGGCACTATTCACAATAGCAAAGACTTGGAATCAACCCAAATGTCCATCGGTGACAGACTGGATTAAGAGAATGTGGCACATACACACCATGGAATACTATGCAGCCATAAAAAAGGATGAGTTTGTGGCCTTTGTAGGGACATGGGTGCAGCTGGAAACCATCATTCTCAGCAAACTATCACAAGAACAGAAAACCAAACACTGTATGTTCTCACTCATAGGTGGGAATTGAACAGTGAGATCACTTGGACTCGGGAAGGGGAACATCACACCCTGGGGCCTACTATGGGGAGGGGGGAGGGGGGAAGGATGGAATTGGGAGTTATAACTGATGTAAATGATGAGTTGATGGGTGCTGACGAGTTGATGGGTGCAGCACACCAACATGGCACATGTATACATATGTAACAAACCTGCATGTTGTGCACATGTACCCTAGAGCTTAAAGTTTAAAAAAAAAAAAAAAAAAAAGAATATTGGAGGAAAAACAGTGGATGAGGTACCAGATGTTATGGCATTCCATCTTTGTAAATATATGCAATAAAATCTGGTCTCTCTGGCTTTCTTTCAACCTGAAAAAAAAAAAAAAAAAGAAAGAAAATCCATCTATATCACAAACAAAAAGAACAGGGACAGTAGAGGTAGATCTTTTGAAAGCCTAGAAATAGAAAGCACTGGGTTAGGGCAAGGCAGAGTTTAAAATGTCAGACTTTTAAGAGCTCCTTATAGAACCCAAACTGGAATCCCACAAGACAGAGTGGTGTATTTGGATCCTAAAATATTGGTTTTCTCCAGAAACTACTGATGAAGACCCAGGCAGAAGAACTTTGGAAGTTTAAAGAAAATTGAGATTTATAATAGGAAAGCTGTTACTTCCAAGGACAAGACAATATTTGCATCAAATCTTTATTTAGTGCCTGTGTTGCTGTGAATTAAGGATGGAGTGGCCAATGAGAAAGATGCTTAGTTCACAGGCATTGGCCTGCACTAGGAAGTCTGCCCAGCTCTGAAAGGTTCACTTGTACATGCACAAATCCTGTGCCACATGGGGTCTCCCTTCTCTAAATTCTTGTGGCAAATAGTATCATCTCATTCACATCTTGATTCTCTACCAGATTGTAGTTTACTCAGAAAAAGGAATTATGATTGTGCTTCTGGAATCAATCTTGGCATGAAATTGATCTCTGTTTTCTATTGATTGGTTGAATATTATGCTAGTTTTTAATTGGTTGAGTTTAACCACATAAGTAAGTTAGCACTCAAAGTCTAAATTTCTGCCTTTTGAGGTCGTTTATTTTAATTGCTTGGTCTCTGTCCCTAATTATTCCATACTCTAACTTTATGGTGGTGGTGAAGAGGGTGTTAATTCTAAAATTGTGTACTTGTATTATATCCTTGCTTTTTATCTCTAAGCTCTCTACCTACTGTTTATTCTGTGGTGTCTTTTTTTTCCCCCTCTTAGAGACCTCCCTCCCATAGCTTCCATCCTTCTCCAAGCTTGAGTGCCAGCTCTCTAGGCTGCCACATACCAGTTGTGCTGTTGATTATTTCCTTTTATTACTCTTGGGTATAGAAATTGTTGCCCAAATTGTTTTCATTTTTGTTTTTAGTTGTCACCATTATTTTCTCAGGAGAAATCCTGAGAAAGAGGATTTGAAGAGAATCCTCAGGAGATTTCCAAAGAAAGGACATTTGTCATATTAATTTTCTAAGTTTGGTTATAGCTATAGTCTCTTATTATGCTTGAATGGTATTCTGGCTATGTTTAGGATTCCAGAGCAGAAACACTTTTTCTTCAGTCATTGTAGGCATTAAAAGATGAGATTTGAAAAGTGAACCAGAATATAGTACAAAAATTAAAAATATATATAAAAACATAAACACTCAATTATGGATCTAATATCTGAATAGTAGGAGTAAAGAAAGGGAGAATGAAGAGAACTGAGAGAAGAAATCATAAAATAATGCAAAGAAGTTGCTCAGAGTAAAAACAGGCATGTTCTAAAGGTTGAAATGAGCTGTGTACTACTGACCATGATAAAAAGAAAAAGACACACACCTGGACACATTAGTGTGAAGTTGTAGAACACCAAAGAGAAAGATAAAATGTCTTAGAAAATTTAGTGAGGAAAATCCAGTTAAGTTATGAAGAAATGACAATCAGATTGGCCTAAGACTTTTATTTATATCAGAAGACAGTAGAACAAAAAGGCAATTAAAAATCAAGGATGACTCCAGTATTTTTGGCCTGAATAAATGGAAGGCTGGGTGGCATAAGTTTAACTAAGACTACAGGAAGAACAAGAAGCTCAAAAGTTACAAAGGAGATGTGCAGGTGATTAAAGAATCGTGTTTTAGATATATTGAGTTGGAAATATCAACTGAAGACACAAAACTTAAAGAAATATAAGGAAGGAAGAGATCTGAGGTAGAAAGAAAAATAGAAAATGCAGCATGTAGATGACATACTACTAATAATAGGGTCCTGTTTAGGACCACCATGGAAGTAAATGCAAGTAGAACCAAGAAGAGCACTAAGCCCCGGGCACTGCACTGCAGTGTGAATCAGTCGGAAAGATATGGAGAAACAAACAGTGAAGACTGAGCACACGTATACAGAAAGATAAAAAGACAACAGAGAGTGAATGGTGTTTAGGAAGCCAAGTGAAAGATGAGTTTTGAAGAGGTGGAAATATCAATCCTGCTGTTGATAAATCAAGTCAGCTATCATGTAAGTTATGTGACTCTGCCTCCTGGATGGTGCTGATTTTTCTTTTGGTGGCATCTTACCCAAACTGGACCAATGAGACATTTTTTCCCTCTTTTTGATTTTTTTTTCTTTTAGTTTGAAAGAAAAAGAGTTAGCACAATATCTCTCTACTGACTTAAGCCACAAGAGGTAAAATTCCAATGCTGTCATTGCCCAGGTTTCCAACACTTGACTAAAGCTGCTCTGCAGTGAGAGAGAAGCACAGAGCCAAAGAGCAAAGAAAACGGAGATAAGTGATAGAGAGCATCCAGGCATTGTTTGAGATCATCATTCGATTTCCTTTTTTCGCTTTTCTTTGTTTTTACCTTTGAGTTCCAGGGGTACTCATCCTGGCTTATAATACATTTCCCTTTTCTTAATCAAGCATGCATTATATTTGTGCCATTTGCAACCAAAATAGCCCTAATTAAAACCACAGTATTTCAACTATAACTTATTTCAATTTTATAATTTACTAATATAATAGAAAATCTTTTTTAGAAAGCTAAATGAGGAAAATAAAAAGCTTGAAAATGGCAAAGGAACTATATATGCCTTTTTCCTAAATCATGGAACATAAGATTGTAAAGGCAAACTTTCAGAGAGTTACTGCCCCTTTCGAGATGACAGAAACATTACAGGTAAGTTATAGGTAATATGATAATCAATATTAGGTGTCAACTTGACTGGATTACAGGACATCTACATAGCTGATTAAATATTTCTGAGTGTTTCTATGAGAATATTCCTGTAGAAGACTGGCAGGTGAGTTGGTAGGTTGAGTAGGTGAAGATCCACCCTCAGTGTGAGTGAGCACCATCCAATCTGGAGGGGGGCCAAAGAAAAAGGCAAAGGAAATGTAGATTCACTCTCTCCCAGAGCTGGGGCACACTTCTCTTGCCCTTGGATAGCAGAACTTCAGGTTCCCCAGCCTTCGGACTCTAGGATTTGTACCAGCAGCTTCAGGGTTCTCAGAACTGAGGGTTACGTCACCATCTTCCCTGATTCTGAGGCCTTCGAACTTAGACTCAGCCATG
Organism: Papio anubis; assembly: GCF_008728515.1. Taxonomy (NCBI): domain Eukaryota; kingdom Metazoa; phylum Chordata; class Mammalia; order Primates; family Cercopithecidae; genus Papio; species Papio anubis. Next base: position 150,592,953 of record NC_044981.1, read on the forward strand.
CTACCAGCATTCCTGCTTTTCCAGCTTGCAGACAGTCTATTATGAAAATTCTCAGCCTTCATCATCATGTCAGCCAATTCCCCTCATAAATCCCTACTCATATCTATCTATCTATCTATCTATCTATCTATCTATCTATCTATCGATCGATCGATCGATCAGTCTATCTCTCTGGAAAACCCTGACTAAATACGCTTTTGTACACTGTGGTTCTCTATAAATGTCTTAATTCTAGAATAATAAAAGCCTGATTTTTCCAGTTCCAATAGTATGCAGGACATGATGCTTAAAATGACAGAATTTTACTAGGAAAAATTAAGACTTGTTCATTGGGGCTGAAGAAACACATGAATGGTAGCTCTCCATGTTGACCACATTGTTTAAAAAAAAGAAAGAAAAAGAAATCGTATTTGTAAGGTACCTGCAAGAGCAGTAGAACGAACATTTTTAGTTGCTGTGGCAACAGGAGAATGAGTAGAGCAACAGGAAAGTTAAATACTTAGGCTTCATCAGGCATTTCACAAGAGTGGAGGGAGATGAGCATTTCATTTATATTCTGATACACACACAGTTATGTGATATTTCTGCTAATGTTCAGGTTCCTTAAGGATAACTATATGTGGACTTCATCAATTACTATAAAAATAAACCTAAGAGGCAGGATACAAAGTCATTTTGCTTACTAGCTAGAATAAGATTAAGTCTACACCTATGTCTATTTTTAATCTATCATCTATCTATATTTTTACATTTCTTTCCATGTTCATATAAAAAAAGACACAACAACCCATCTGTATCAGCATTTCCTCAGATATAAACTAAAGATAATACCCACTTCTTAGGGTTACTGTAAAGATTTAAATTAGTTAATAAATGTAAAGCTTTTAGACTGGAATCTGTGACAAAGTAACTGCTACAATAAGTATTAACTGTTTTATCAAATCAGACTAAGGTCATTTACAATGTCAACCTAAATTATAGAATATAAAGCTAGCAGGAGGACTGGCAGTAAGTAGCCTGACTTTGAGAAGGCATTGCTGACTACTGGAGGCTTCTAGGGGTCACTGTGTATTCACTCAACAAGTATGTATGAAACACATGGCATATCTACAATACTATGTTAAGCAGTACAGGGGATATGCCGATGAATAATGTATGGTTCAAACATCCTTTAGACCACAAACTAAATAGAGGTATAAAAGTTATGTACAAGTACCATATCTAAATCAGGATACATATTATAATAGATGTATAATAATAGGTCAAGAACAAGTTTAATGAATTAATGGGAAGGAAAAGAATAAGAAAAAAAGTTGAAAACAGTAGAAAGTGGGGTATAAATGATCAAGTATGAGAGACGGCAGAAATATATAGCACAAAGAATAAAGATGAAGTTGGACTTCAGCAGAATAGAAGACATTTAATCATTAGAACCTAGACAAAGAAAATTAAGGCTGATAATGGGGTTTGCTAAATTTGTAGTTTGGTTTGCCAAGCTAGGAAATGGAAATGAGATTCCATCTAATGAGCTCAATTTTCCCAATTATGGTTGTCAAGTGAACAAGTCATCTGTAGAGAGAAGCAAGTGGAAGAGGATCTTTCTGTTAACTTGGAGGAAAATGGTGAAAGTTTAAAGTAGACATTGAGGGGAATAGAATGGGATATTGAAGCAGGAAAAGTGAAAATGTTGGTAAGCATCTCCAGCTCCAGAGACCCAACTGATGTTGAGGTCATGATTTTATAGGTGCATCATTCTAGGCTGATGTAGCTTTTTCAGTCATTTTCACTGATGGGCTAAAGTAGAGAAAAGTGAACAGTACCGCTAATCCAGGGTTGGGAATTTGTCTGGCAGGTACAGAGAAAAAGAAATTAATAATAAAAATAATAATAATAATAGTAATACTTAGCACTTACCATGTGATAGATATTAAAAACTATAGGTATATTAATTCCTTAATCTTGTCTCCAAACATTTGCCCCTTTCTATGTAAGAGTTTCATTGATCTGTGATTCATAATGCCTCCTCAGGACATGTGATAGTTGCTTAGGCCAATGGCATGTGAGCAGAAGTGGTCATGTGCTTGTTCTGAGGAGACTCTGTGAGGGAAACTGTGGTTCCACTAGAGCTCTTGCTCATTTTTTACTCCAGAAAGGGTTGGTTCTTTCCATCTAGGTCCCAGAATGAAGCAAAGTCATACACCAGACCAATGGCAACTGATGATAATTGTTAACATGTAATATGAGGAAAAAATAAATGTTTGTGTTCTGCTTAATGAAATCACACAAGAAAAGGAACTAAAAGGCATACAGATTTGGAAGGAAGAAGTAAAGCTGCCTTTATTCACAGGTGGCATTACTGTCACAGAAAATCCCAAAACAGGCACACAAATAACGAAAAAGAAAAAAAACTTCTGAAATGAATAAGTGATTATAGCAAGGGTGCAGAATCAAGGTGATTATACAAAAGTCAAGTGTTCTTTCTATATACTAGCAATGCACAGGTGAAATTTAAAATCAAAAACAAAATACCATTTGCATTAGCACCAAGAACAATGATATACTTAGATATAAATCTAACAAGATATGTGTAAGAACTATTTGAAGGAAATTACAAAACTCTGATGAAAGAAATCAAAGAACTAAACAAATGGAGAGATAGTCCATGTTCATGGATATGAAGACTCAATATTGTCAAGATGTTAGTTTTTCTCAACTTGATCTATAGATTCAATGAAATTGCAATCAAAATACTAGCAAATTATTTTAAGGATATGAACAAGCTGATTCTAAAGTTTATATGGAGAGGCAAAGGACCCAGAACAGCCAACACAATATTGAAGAACAAAGTTGGAGGACTAACACTAAACTGCAAGACTTAAAATAAAGCTACAGTAATCAAGACAGGATTTCTAGCAAGCAAGGCCCCAAGGGGTGGGATAAGGATGTCCTGAGGTGGAAGATGCCCCTATTTTGCTTCTAGTGAGGCAGGGCTGATCATGAGAGGATCTGGCAATCAGCCCCAATGCTTCACAGATGCCAGGACAGAGAGCCAATTTGGTGCCAGATACAGACAGAGCAGAGCAGAAGCTGTCCACTTGGTGGCATCTCCTGTGGTCATTGGTCTAATTAGATGCCTCACCACACATATCATAAGCAGCTTCAATACAGGACCAGCGTTATATGCACCTGATATCCAAGATTTCAGCACAAATTAATAATGAATGAATTAAATATCTAACCCGGCCTGGTACTATTATCAGTAATATCAAAAAATTTTCAATAATATTTAGGGCTATAAAAATTTCATCTAAGCAATGAAAAGAATAATGTAATCACCAATGCAGCCCATTTCACAGGTTCAAGGTTTATAAAATGCAACTTTTTTTTTTTTTTTGAGACAGAGTGTTGCTCCATTGCCAGGCTGGAGTGCAGTGGCACCATCTCATCTCACTGCAACCTCCACCTCCCAGGTTCAAGCAATTTTCCTGCCTCAGCCTCCCAAGTAGTTGGAACTACAGGCACCCACCACCACGCCCAACTAATTTTTGTATTTTTAGTAGAGACAAGGTTTTACTATGTTGGCCTGGATGGTCTTGATCTCCTGAACTTGTGATCCACCTGCTTCGTCCTCTCAAAGTGCTGGGATTACAGATGTGAGTCACTGTGCCCGGCCCTATAAAATGTAACTATTTTATGTTAAATATCAGATAGAATAAATATCTTTGGATTTCATAGTGGAACCAGTGCCTGGGCTGCTAATATGAAATGCCTTGTCACCTCTACTTATATTCTGAAATGATTGCCAAATGTTTTTCAATTATACAATGCCCTGAGCAGAGAACAGGGAGTATGATTAATGCTAAAAAAGAAGAGAAATTGTATGATGAGTCTATGAGTGACTGCATAATTCAAACACAGAAACAAAGAGCCTTATCAAAATCTCTTTGAAATTAAAAGCCAGGTATACAATCATGTCGTCTGCAAACAGAGACAATTTTACTTCCTCTTTTCCTAATTGACAGAGCAATTACCACGCCGGGTTAGATATTTAATTCATTCATTATTAATTTGTGCTGAAATCTTGGATATCAGATGCGTATAACTCTAGTCCTGTATTGAAGCTGCTTTTGATATATGTGGTGAGGCATCTAATTAGACCAATGACTACAAGAGATGCCATCCAAGTGGACAGCCTCTGCACTGCTCTCTCTTTATTTCTTTTTCTTGCCTGATTGCCCTGGCCAGAACTTCCAATACTATATTGAATAGGAGTGGTGAGAGATGGCATCCTTGTCTTGTGCCAGTTTTCAAAGGGAATGCGTCCAGCTTTTGCCCATTCAGTATGATATTGGCTGTGGGTTTGTCATAAATAGTTCTTATTATTTTGAGATATGTTCCATCAATACCTAGTTTATTGAGAGTTTTTAGCATGAAGGGCTGTTGAATTTTGTCAAAGGCCTTTTCTGCATCTATTGAGATAATCATGTGGTTTTTGTCATTAGTTCTGTTTATGTGATGGATTACGTTTCTTGATTTGCGTAGGTTGAACCAGCCTTGCATCCTGGGGATGAAGCCAACCTGATTGTGGTGGATAAGCTTTTTGATGTGCTGCTGGATTCGGTTTGGCAGTATTTTCTTGAAGATTTTCACATTGATGTTCATCAGGGATATTGGTCTAAAATTCTCTTTTTTTGTTGTGTCTCTGCCAGGCTTTGGTATCAGGATGATGTTGGCCTCATACAATGAGTTAGGGAGGATTCCCTTTTTCTCTATTGTTTCGAATAGTTTCAGAAGGAATGGTACCAGCTCCTCCTTGGACCTCTGGTAGAATTCGGCTGTGAATCCGTCTGGTCCTGGACTTTTTTTGGTTGGTAGGCTGTTAATGATTGCCCCAATTTCAGAGCATGTTATCGGTCTATTCAGAGATTCAACTTCTTCCTAGTTTAGTCTTGGGAGGGTGTATCTGTCCAGGAATTTATCCACTTCTTCTAGATATTCTAGTTTATTTGCATAAAGGTGTTTATAGTATTCTTTGATGGTAGTTTGTATTCCTGTGGGATCAGTGGTGATATCCCCTTTATCATTTTTTATTGTGTCTATTTGATTCTTTTCTCTTTTTTTCTTTATTAGTTTTGCTAGTGGTCTACCAATTTTGTTGATCTTTTCCAAAAACCAGCTCCTGGATTCATTGATTTTTTTGAAGGGCTTTTGTGTCTCTATCTCCTTCAGTTCTGCTCTGGTCTTAGTTATTTCTTGCCTTCTGCTAGCTTTTGAAATTGTTTGCTCTTGCTTCTCTAGTTCTTTTAATTGTGGTGTTAGGGTGTCAATTTTAGTTCTTTTCTGCTTTCTCTTGTGGGCATTTAGTGCTATAAATTTCCCTCTACACACTGCTTTAAATGTGTCCCAGAGATTCTCATCGTCTCAGCCCAAAAACTCCTTAAACTGATGAGCAACTTCAGCAAAGTCTCAGGATACAAAATCAATGTGCAAAAATCACAAACATTATTATACACCAATAACAGACAAATAGAGAGCCAAATCATGAGTGAACTCTCATTCACAATTGCTACAAAGAGAATAAAATACCTAGAAATTCTACTTACAAGGGATGTGAAGGACCTCTCAAGCAGAACTACAAACCACTGCTCAACGAAATAAAAGGGGACACAAACAAATGGAAGAACATTCCATGTTCATGAATAGGAAGAGTCAAGATCGTGAAAATAGCCATACTGCTCAATGATTCATTGCCATCCCCATCAAGCTACCAGTAACTTTCTTCACAGAATTGGAAAAAACTACTTCAAAGTTCATATGGAACCAAATAAAAAAGCCCGCATAGCCAAGATAATCCTAAGCAAAAAGAACAAAGCTGGAGGCATCACATTACCTGCCTTAAAACTATACTACAAGGCTATAGTAACCAAAACAACATGGTACTGCTACCAAAACAGATATATTGACCAATGGAACAGAACAGAGGCCTCAGATACAACACCACACATCTACAACAATCTGATCTTTGACAAACCTAACAAAAACAAGAAATGGGGAAAGGATTCCCTGTGTAATAAATGGTACTGGGAAAACTGGCTAGCAATGTGTAGAAAGCTGAAACTGGATCCCTTCCTTACACCTTATGCAAAAATTAAATTGAGATGGATTAAAGACTTAAATGTTAGACCTAAAACCATAAAAACCCTAGAAGAAAACCAAGGCAATACCATTCAGGACATAGGCACGGGCAAAGACTTCATGACTAAAACACCAGAAGCAATGGCAACAAAAGCCAAAATAGACAAATGAGATCTAATTAAACTAAAGAGCCTCTGCACAGCAAAAGAAATTACCATCAGAGTGAACAGGCAACCTACAGCATGGAAGAAAATTTTTGCAATCTACCCATCTGACAAAGGGCTGATATGCAGCATCTACAAAGAACTTAAACAAATTCACAAGAAAAAAACAAACAACCCATCAAAAAGTGGGCGAAGGACATGGACAGACACTTCTCAAAAGAAGACATTTGTGCAGCCAATAGACATATGAAAAAATGCTCATCATCACTGGTCATCAGAGAAATGCAAATCAAAACCGCAGTGAGATACCATCTCACATCAGTTAGAATGGTGAACATTAAAAAGTCCGGAAACAACAGATGTTGGAGAGGATGTGGAGAAACAGGAACACTTTTACACTGTTGGTGGGAGTGTAAATTAGTTCATCCATTGTGGAAGACAGTGTGAAGATTCCTCAAGGATCTAGAACTAGAAATACTATTTGACCCACCGATCCCATTACTGGGTACATACCCAAAGGATTATAAATCATGCTACTATAAAGATACATGCACTCGTATGTTTCTTGTGGCACTATTCACAATAGCAAAGACTTGGAACCAACCCAAATGTCCATCAATGATAGACTGGATTAAGAAAATGTGGCACATATATACCATGGGATATTACACAGCCATAAAAAAGGGTGAGTTCATGTCCTTTGCAGGGACATGGATGAAGCTGGAAACCATCATTCTCAGCAAACTATCACAAAGACAGAAAACCAAACACCGCATGTTCTCACTCATAGGTGGGAATTGAACAATGAGATCACTTGGACACAGGGTGGGGAACATCACACACCAGGGCCTGTCAGGGGTTGGGGGCTGGGGAAGGGATAGCATTAGGAGAAATATCTAATGTAAATGACAAGTTAATGGGTGCAGCAAGCCAACATGGCACATGTATACCTATGTAACAAACCTGCACATTGTGCACATGTACCCTAAAACTTAAAGTATAATAATAACAAAAAATAAATAAATTAAGAGCCAAGGTTCCATTTCAGAGCTAAGACTGAATGTCATAGCTCTTGGCCTCCATTTCTTGATTCAATCTAAGATGCAAATTTATCTGCCATTTATTATCACAACTAACCTACTTATTACATCACACTTCAAGGTCGGTGGGAGAAAACTGGTATACTAGCATTCACTTTCAACTATCCTAACATTTTTAATTAGATGACATGTAATTCATCTATACCACTCTAAAGTCTTTCTGAAATCTCAAGGTAGTTTTGCAGTTAATCTTTTATTTTGCTATTTTTCCATGAAAAAGTTAATACACAGATGCAAATATATATAGTATATATATATATTTAATACACTTTTTAATTAAAGTTTTCTTAACTGCCTGAAAAATAACTAGCATTTCTTAGACTAGGTACTTTAACATATGTTAATTCTAACTCTCACGACAACCATTATCACTATATCCATTTTACAGGTAAAGAAACTGAGGTTCATAGAATCTAAGTAGTGTGCCAAGGTAAACACTGCTAGTTTGTGGCTTTGATAGGATCTGCTGAACTCCAGGTTCTTCCTCTTTTTCTCCAACTGCTACATCAGGAAAATCTAGCAATGTTTTTGAAACCTTAGTTATTTACATTTCGATCTTCATGATTTTTGCCATATCATCACTTAAGTAATATTCATTTATTTTTTTCTGTAAATGAAACTACCTTGAGCACATTTCTTTTTGAAAAAAAAATCTTTATTGCTGTGTAACTGAAAAATCACTGACATTTATTATAAATAGAAAATAACTATAAAAATATATGAGATAAAAACATGATAATGTTACCAAACAGGAATTATAATTAAAGTATAAAATAAACAAAAGGCATATAATATTAAAGTTAATTAATTTTAAATTCAACCAACTGAAAAAAACTCTCCCATCTATTCTAAATGTGTCAAAATTTGGCTAAAAGAAAATAGTGAGAAAACTTTTCACTTAGCTACCCATGGATATAGTCTTGTTAGGGAAAATACTTAGAAAGTTTATCAAGTGTTCCTTGGAGCTTCTTGAGTGTGTGAAACATGTTTGGTGCAATTTTTTTTCTTTTTTTCTTTTTTTTTTTTTTTTTTTTTTGAGGCAGGATCTGACTCTGTCACCCAGGCTGGAGTGTAGTGGCACTATCTCAGCTCACTGCAACCTCCATCTCCTGGGTTCAAACAATTCTGGTGTTTCAGCCTTCCACACAGCTAGCTTTACAGTAATGTGCCACCATACCTGGCTAATTTTTGTAGTTTTACTAGAGACAGGATTTCGCCATGATGGCCAGGCTGGTCTTGAACTCCTGGCCTGAATTGGTCTGCCCACTTCAGCCTTCCAAAGTGATAGGATTACAGATACAAGGCACCATGCTCAGCCTAGTGCATTCTTTAGGCAATGTCATAACTAGGTTGTCCAGGACAAAAAAATACAAGAATCCAACTCATCTTAAACAAGGTGAGTATTCTGGTGATAATCTTGTCTTTTAAAACACAGATGTTCGGTTGTTTAAATAAGTAAATAAATCTCAAAGTGACATAAATTGCAAAGGAAGACGCTGCTATCACATGATCTCACACAAGTTTCCCTCCAGGAAAATTTTAAGTTCCTCACACAGTTTGCGTAAATGAGAGAAGTCTTTCTGAGAAAACACTAACCACAGTCACTTTGCTTTGAGAAAAAAAATCAAAGATGCCTAGGCCTGCCTTTAATTTGATGAGTTTAACAGCTTCACTAAATGCTCTAAAAACTCCTCTGGGTTCTTCAAGAAGGGAAAGCTTGCTTGTGCATGCAGTAAGTAGAATTTGTTCCAGGTATGTCTGCTTGAATCCAGAGAAATGCCTTCTTAAGAAAACTTAAATTACTCACTCACAGTCTAGGTTCTACATTGTCGTTCATCACAAACTTGCCAATGGGCAAACATTCTGTTTGTTAGCTTTCCTTCTAACAGTCAGGACCCTCTGCTGCAGGTCAGCTGGAGTTTGCTGGAGGTCCACTCCAGACCCTGTTTGCCTGGGTATCACCAGTGGAGACTGCGGAATAGCAACTCTTGCAGAACAACAAAGATTGCTGTCTGTTCCTTCCTCTGGAAGCTTCTTCCCAGAGGGGCACCCAACAGATGCCAGCTGGAGCTCTCCTGTATGAGGCATCTGTCGACCCCTGCTGGGAGGTGTCTCCCAGTCAGGAGGCATGGGGGTCAGGGAGCAACTTGAGGAGGCAGTCTGCCCCTTAGCAGAACTTGAGTGCTGTGCTGGGAGATTGGCTGCTCTCTTCAGAGCTGGCAGGCAGGAACGTTTAAGTTTGCTGAAACTGCGCCCACAACTGCCCCTTCCCCCAGTGCTCTGTCCCAGGGAGATGAGGGTTTTATCTATAAGACCCTGACTAGGGCTGCTGCCTTTCTTTCAGAGATGCCCTGCCCAAAGAGGAGGAATTTGGAGAGGCAGTCTGGCTACAGCAGCTTTTGCCAAGCTGCAGTGGGTTCCGCCCACTTTGAACTTCCTAGCTGTTTTGTTTACTTTGTGAGGGGAAAACAGCCTACTCAAGCCTCAGTAATGGCAGAGGTTCCTCCTCCCACCAAGCTCAAGCATCCCAGGTCAACTTCAGACTGCTGTGCTGGCAGCAAGAATTTTAAGCCAGCGGATCTTAGCTTTCTGGGCTCCATCGTGTTGGGAACCTCTGAGCTAGACCATTTGGCTTTCTGGCTTCAGGCCCTTTTCCAAGGGAGTGAAAGGTTCAGTCATGTTGGCCTTCCAGGCACCACTGGGGTATGAAAAAAATAAAAATTTAAAAAAATAAAATTAAATTTTAAAAAAAACCTCCTGTAGCTAGCTCAGTGACCAGTTACTCACTTTTGTGCTTGAAACCCAGTGCCCTGCTGGTGTAGGCACCTGACGGAATCTCATGTTCTGTGGGTTGCAAAGGCCGTGGCAAAAGCATAGTATCTGGGCTGGAAAGCACCATTCCTCATGGCACCATCCCTCATGGCACCATCTCTCATGGCTTCCCTTGGCTAGGGGAGGGACTTCCCCAACGCTTTGTGCTTCCTGGGTGAGATAATGCCCCGACCCTGCTTCTGCTTGCCCTCCGTGGACTGCACCCACTCTCTAACCAGTCCCAATGAGATGAGCCAGGTATCTCGGTTGGAAATGCAGAAATCACCCACCTTCTGCGTTAATCTCACTGGGAGCTGCAGACTGGAGCTGTTCCTATTCAGCCATCTTGCCAGTCATCAGGGTTCTTGTTTTATTTGTTCATAACACGACTAAAAAGCAGCCATGAATTTTGCATTTTCATCCTGTTTATATTGTACATTACTCATCAGAAAGCTTGATTTTCCTTTTTTTTTTTTTTTGGCTAAGAAAATTTCTATTTTTTTTTCTGGTGTTTATTTTGTGTTTCAAAATTGCACTTGAGTTGAGGTGGATTTATGCTAGAATTTGAGTGTCCCTAAACATAATTAAACATGCTCACTTTGTTACCAATTAATAAACATTCGCATTCAAATAATTTTCATTATATCTGTCAAAAATTTTATTTTTACTTGTCATTTTACAATAAACAAGATTTGGGCCAATTCACTCATTTTATCCTCACAGCTATCTGAAGGCATGTAACTGATTTCATCACGGATACTATTAGATCTAACATTTTCATCACAATTTCCACCTCTTCGAAGTCTTAAAAACTTCCTCTCTACAATGGATAATAAAAGCCCTCCATGGAACTCTAATTTAAAAATAAGTGTAATACGTTCTTCCCACACATAATAATTTTCAACATGTGGAAATAATGTTTTAATGAGCTGCAGAGATGTAAAACTGGATGTGGTGGCCTATGGACATACATAAAAGCACAGAAAGCCATTCTGCAGAAAGAGACTGGAGAAGAAGCTAATTTTGTAGAGAAAGACATAGGCAAGTGACCCTGTGGTCTCAGCAGAAAAGACTGAGACAGTAAATGCCTTAGATGTTGACAACCTATAGTTTCTAGTCCCATCTTTCCTAAGACTTGAGAGAACTTTCTGCCCTCAGGTTCTAAGAGTCCGTTAAATATACTAATAGTAAATTTCTCATGTTTGCTTAACACAGCTCAAATAGATTATTCTTACTTATAATCAAATGAACCTCTTCTACAATAATTGGTGCCTAACCTTTGTGTTTGGTTGAGCTAACTGAATTGCCATAAACACCCAATCCAAAATTAAATGCTTTTGTACACTCAGAATTTGAAGCCTTTTAAGATTTGTGGGTATGAAATTACACTATTCTCAGTAATAAAATATTTTGAGATAGGCAGTAGCAACCTACCCACCCCACCCTATCCCTTAAAAATAAAACTAATGGCAATATAAAGAATGCTTTTCAATGTTTGATTTGATTTGAGGCTCAGTGAGAGTTGGAAAAAATGACATACAAAATGAATGTGGCCAGCATATATACAGATATGTAGCCTAGAGGTATCTCAAGAATCTTCTGATAATTTTGAAGGAGTGATATAGATTTACTGCATAAAAATCCTAAACTCACAGAAAACCTGAAAGCCAAACACATCAATTCTTATAATCAACACAAGATTTCACCATAAACTCAGTAAAATCCTGCCAGACTTTACAACTGCCTGAAGCCATGCACCTCTGACTGTACAAGGAGAGGAATACATGGGCACCATATGTGTGGCTTGTTATAAAATTGGGCCTCGATATCTGTTTTGGGAGCATATCATTAACCATTGGGTACTTTTTTTTATCACAGCATATGTCCTAATACAAGAAATTAATTCTAAACTAATGGAATATGCAATGCACTCATTTAATTTTAGAGAAACCAAAAAAAAAAAAATGTAGCTAGCCTAAAGTCTAATTATATTAATATTTAAGTGCAGAAAGTAGTGTCTGCTTTTATTTTCAGAGCTAATGATGATGTTACATAAAACCTTTACATTAAAAAAGCATTATCAAATTACCCACACATGAGAGATTCAAATAAATGTTACTTTATTTTCTTTCCTATAGCCTTTGAATGAAAGATTAGCAAAACGCCTTAGAAGATAGAGACTAGAGGTTATATTTTCTCAATACAAAAATAAAATATTGAATGACTTTGAAAGACATGGCAAGAATAAATAAATTAAAAGTCAAATTTACAAATATGGTTTTACAAATAAATCCTTTTCTTAAAATAATCAGATTGTTTTAATATTATACACTGATATTTAAACTTACCTGATTTTCATCTTTATGGTAACTGGACTGAATTCTAAAACTTCAAGATATGACTATGCATTTTTGTGTATTTTCTTCCAATGGCACTAATCTCTTGTCCTCAGTAATAACCTCTAATTCTAGTTGGAGGAAATTATGATAACTCACAGGTCTGATTTTAATTATTTTTGAACCATAGCCACATTACCTATTTAAAGTTATTTTTAACTCCAACAATGAGACTTTGTTATTTTACAATAAACAAGATAATGAGACTTTGAGAAAAGCTTGGACTGTATATATGAATAAAGGATTTATTTCATTTGGTATTGAAGAGCTCAATCTCTGACATTTACGTTAAGTAAAGCCATTGCGCATTTGAAAGCAGTATCCCTTCCTTGCCTGGGATTCCAGGTGCAGAGATATGTGGCATAATATTCACTTAGGTCAGGAACCTATTTTGTAACTTGAAGGTAATTATGTGTTGAAGAGTCCAAGCCAGGAGAAAAGTAAATTCTGATGACTTCAAATATATATTAAAAAGCAATACCAAGAATTTAGAGACAATCCTGATTTTTTACAGAAAGGGCCCATTTTACCTTTCTGCTACCCAGGAATGGCTTGGTCATTCGAGACAGTGCCTCTCCAAAAAAAATGAGGTTTCCTGGTTTATAGAATTACCCTGGATAAGAAACGACATGAAAGAGAGTGGATGGAGTAGTTTAATACAATTTCATGAAGCTCAGTTCAATCACAATGAAAATTCCTAATGCTGGCAATATTCCTGAGCTGGTCCCCACTTCAATTTGTTCAGGCTGTCATTCAGTGGGCCTAGTTCTGTATGGGAAGTCTGGTTATTGTAGAGGCCCTACACACCAGAGCCTACTGGAAATCAGATTTCACAAAATGTCCTGGACCAACTAGTCTGCATCCATATTTCATCCAAGAGCAGATCTTATTCTAGTCTCAGGATTCTAAAAGGGCCCTGAAAACTGAAACAGGAACTAATATCTTCTTGCAATAACATGACTTATCTTAATAATTTGTTTATGAAATACATGGCAAATATCTCATTCTGCTAATTTTTACAGATGGAGATACTCAGAGACCAAATTATGAAGCTTGCCTGTTCGTGTCATCTAAATTACAGTAGAATAAGTTCTGGCATTCTTTCTCAAAAATCATGATATTTCCCAAAAGGAAGCTGTCATTTCTTCGAATTCAGAACACACTATTTCAGGCTCTGGTTTGTAGTTAAAACCCCCTTCACATTGGTTTGTGTGTGTGTGTCTACAAAGGAGATCCGTTTATATAAAATGCAATTTAAACAGTGAGTCAAATTACACCCTCCTCTGACTCCATGATATGTAGTGAGTCTTTGAGTTTCCCAGAGTACTTGCTTTGTAAGAAGAATTGAACAAAACAAAATAAATCTGTGCCCACCCAGGGATGCCAAAAAGAAAAATAAATAAATAAATAAATACATATAAAATAAAATAACATCAGTTTCATGTGACATAATTTTTTTTTTTTTTTTTTTTTTTTTTTTGAGACGGAGTCTCGCTCTGCCGCCCAGGCTGGAGTGCAATGGCCGGATCTCAGCTCACTGCAAGCTCCGCCTCCTGGGTTCACGCCATTCTCCTGCCTATTTGATATAGTTTTTTTTTTAAACCCTACTCTATTAAAGTCAGCATTTTATTTAAACTATCATGTTAATTTTCAACTATTCATTTTTTCCTTGTGAAAATGATATCATAATTTGGGACGGACTGTGGTGTTTCTCCGTGGAACTCAGGTATTAAGAGGCAAGGAGCTAGGAGAGGTGGCTCACACCTGCAAGCCCAACTCTTTGGGAGGCTGAAGCAGGAGTTTGAGACCAGGCTGGGCAAAATATTGAGACCCCCCATCTCCACAAATAAAAGGTTTTTAAAAAATTAGCCATCCATGGTGGTGCATTCCTATAGTCCCAGCTACTCTAGAAGCTGAGGTTGGAGGATCACTTGAGCCCAGGAGTTTGCGGCTGCAGTGAGTTACAATCATGCCACTGCATTTCAGTTTTGGTGACAGCAAAATCCTGTCCAAAAAAAAAGAGGTAAGGAGTAAAGGTCCTCATTAACTCAAGCAAGGCGTATATTAGAGCCAAATGTTTTTTGCTATATTTCACTATTGAGTATATGATGAAGACAAGTTCATGGACTGAGTGATTCCACACCATTCACCAAACAATGTGAATTATGCTCATACAGAATGACAATGACAGTCATAATAAAACAGCTGTACTCAATTATGAGTGCCAGTTTTGTGGTGATTGCTATAAAAAGAGGAATCTTTAACTATTTGAAGTTTTCCCATTATATAATTTATTTAGACAAATACTGAGAGTACTTCTTTCATAGTTCAAGTTGTTAGAATTCCACACTCATCCTATTTTATTTTAACTTGGCTCCTTTGGGATGTAGACTTGTAGAAGTTAATTGTACTGGTAGAAAGGCAACCCAGGTTTAGATAGATTAGTGGTTCTCAAATCTGAGCATGTATCAGAAGCACCTAGAGGGTTTGTTAAAACAAAATAATTGCTGAATCAAGTTTTTGTTAACAGTTCTGAGATAACCTGAGAATTTGCATTTGTAAAAAGTTCCCAGGGACCACACTTTGAGAATCACTGAGCTAGAGGTTATATATCAGCATTAATATCTATGAGAGCAACCCAAAGGAAAAGAGAGAAACTGATTTTTCAGAATTGAGTTTAGGTAACCTACCTAGAAAGGTAGGAGTTTAAATTAGTTCATCCATTATGGAAGACAGTGTGGTGATCCCTCAAAGACCTAAAGACAGAAATACCACTCAACCCAGCAATCCCATTACTGGATATATATACCCAAAAGAATATAAATTGTTCTATTATAAAGACATGTCCATGCACATGTTCATTGCAACACTATTCACAATAACAAAGGCATGGAATCAACCTAAATGTCCATCAATGATGGGCTAGAAAAATAAAATGTGAGATATATATAGATATATGTACATACACACACACACACACACACACACACACACACATACACACACCATGGAATACTATGCAGCCATAAAAAAGAACAAGATCATGTCCTTTGCAGGGACATGGATGGAGTTGGGTGCCATCATCCTTAGCAAACTAACACAGGAAGAGAAAACTAAATACTGCATGTTCCCACTTACAAGTGGGAGCTAAATGATGAGAAGACGTGGTCACATAGAGGGGAACAACACACACTGGGTCCTATTGGAGGGTGGAAAGTGGGAGGAGGGAGAGGATCAGGAAACATAACTAATGGATACTAATCTGCAGAACAAACCCCCATGACACACATTTACCTACGAAACAAACCTGCACATGTAGCCCTGAACTTAAACGTTTTTCAAAAAAAAAAAAAAAAAAAAAACTGTTAAATTTGAATTTCAGATGAATAACAAATCAATTTTTAGTGTAAGTAGGTCCCAAATATGGCATGGGACATACATATACTAAGAAATAGTCAATGTTTATCTGGAATTCAAATTTAACTACACACCCCATATGCTTTTTGTTCCAGCTCAACCTGGCAGTTGTAAATTAAGTGGCAGTATTAGCAATTTACTCTTTGGTTGTGAAAATATATGTCTCAAAATGATTATGCTGCTTTACTCCATTGTTTTAGCATATACCTTAATTCTGAGTCTTTCCATAGGGCTCAACAGCAAAGCTTCTGAAGCCTTTTGTGTGTGTGATACTTTTGTATTGAGAGGTGACAACATGCTAGCAGCCCTCATTCTGGGCGCCTCTTCGGCCTCGGTGCCCACTCTGGCCGTGCTTGGGGAGCCCTTTAGCCCACCATGGCACTGTGGGAACCCCTCTCTGGGCTGACCGAGATAGGAGCCGCCTCCCTCTGCTTGCTGGGAGGTGTGGAGAGAGAGGCGCTGGCGGAAACCCGGGCTGCGCCCTGCGCTTGTGGGCCAGCGTGACTCCCTGCGGTTGCGGGCGCTGGCTCTGCGGGCCCAGCACACGGAGTGGCGGACCTGTGCCACAGGCCCAGGGCAGTGAGGAGCTTAGCACCTGGGTGTGCCAGCTCCCCCAGCACTGCCTGCCCGCATGCACTGCGCTCGAATTCTTCCTGAGCCTCAGCTGCCTCTCCGTGGGGCAGGGGTCCGGACCTGCAGCCTGCCATGCCTGAACCGCCCCACCCCTGCTCCCACTCGGTGGTGGGCTCCTGCATGGCCTAAGCCTCCCCCCAGGAGGGCCGCTCCCTGCTCTGCAGCCCTGGGTCCCATCAACAGCCCAGGGGCTGAGAAGTAGGGGTGCACTGCACGGGACTGGCAGCCAGCTCCCTGACAGCCCTGGTGCCGGATCCACTAGGTGAAGCCAGCTGGGCTCCTGAGTCTAGTGGAGACTTGGAGAACTTTTATATCTACCTAAGGGATTGTAAATACACCAATCAGCACTCTGTGTCTAGCTCAGGGTTTGTAAATACACCAATTGGTACTCTGTATCCAGCTAACCTAGTGGGGACTTGGAGAACATTTCCCTCTAGCACTCTATGTCTAGCTCAAAGATTGTAAATACACCAATCAGTACTCTGTGTCTAGCTCAGGGTTTGTAACTACAACAATCAGCACTCTGTGTCTAGCTCAAGATTAGTAAATACACTAATTGGTACTCTGTATTTAGCTAACCTAGTGGGGAGGTGGAGAACTTTTCTGTCTAGCTAAAGGATTGTAAATACACCAATCAGTGCCCTGTGTCTAGTTCAAGGTTTGTAAATACACCAATCACTACTCTGTATCTAGCTAACCTAGTGGGGACTTGGAGAACTTTTACGTCTAGCTAGCGGATTATAAATGCACCAATCAGCACCCTGTCAAAATGGTCCAATCAGCTCTCTGTAAAATGGACCAATCAGCAGGATCTGAGTGGGGCCAGATAAGGGAATAAAAGCAGGCTGCCACAGCCAGCCATTGCAACTCCTTGACCTTCCTTGCCGTGCTGTGGAGGCTTTGTTCTTTTGCTCTTTGCAATGAGTCTTGCTGCTGTTCACTCTTTGGGTCCACCCCGCTTGTAAGAGCTGTAACACTCATCGCAAAGGTCTGCAGTTTCACTCCTGAAGCCAGCGAGACCACAAACCCACGGGGAAGAACAAACAACTGCCCATGCACTGTCTTTTTAAGAGCTGTAACACCACAAAGCTCTGCAGTTTCACTCCTAATAGCGAGACTGCAAGCCCCCAGAAGGAGGAAGCTCCAGACACATCTGAACGTCTGAATGAACAAACTCCGGACACACTATCTTTAAGAACTGTAATACTCACCGCAAGGGTCCGTGTCTTCATTCTTGAAGTCAGTGAGACCAAGAACTCACCAATTCCGGACACGGTATCACACACACAAAAATTAAAAATTCCACTTTTCCATGGTTGCCTGCGTCAGGAAGCCTGGTGCCACATGGTCTTTTCAGTTCTCCCAGGCACCCAGCATAGCAAGACACCTGGAGAGGGAAGAATTAGAGGGGAATTGAATCAGGAGAAACAATGACAAAGAGTGCCTAAATGAAAGAGTATAAAAGAATTTTTTTCTTTGTGGTTTATGTGAATATAAAATTTGGGAAAAAGGAAATAACATCTAGAAAAAAATTCTAGGGAACTTTCTGTAGGATACATCATGTAAAACCAAAGGCAGCCTCTTAAGAGAAAACCAACTGGAATGATAAACGTTGTATTTTCCATTTGTGGTGTTTTTCTTCTTTATACATAATTTCAGCCAGAATCAGCCCCAGGTTTATTTACATTAGAATTGAGCACATATATAATGTATAATTATATGTTATATATAGTTATATTATATAATTATATAATGTATTTATATATAATTATATATTTATACATAATATATAATTATATATTATGTATTATATATTTATATATAATGTATGATATATTATATATTTATGTATTATATATAGTATATATAAAATATATGAATATATATTTTTTGTGTGTGTGTTTGTGTCATACTGGGGTGGGAGCAATTATCAAGGATTTTAGACCTAAATTCCTTCATCTCACTCTACTGTGCTTTGAATTAAAATAAGTGTCCTTAAACTTGGTTATATTAGAGTCATGAGAAAATTTCAAAAAATAAGTGTATCAAAATGTCATTCTGAAAGATACTGATTCAATTGGTCTGTAGTAGGGACCAGGCAGCCAGGGTCCAGAAACAATAAAATAAAATTATCAGACATTCCAAGAGTATGTTTTCAACATGACCGTCAAATTGGTGGGATAATATAACAAAGGAATGAGGGCCAGGTAAGTTCCAATGATAATGATTATTGGGATAATAGTAGAAATCCATAATGATACAGAGATGGCTCTGAAACTGGGGTTACAACTTTGGGGGATGCTGTCAGAATTACAGAACTACTCAGAGAACCAAACAGAGGCAGTGGTGCACGAGTTTACTAACTGTAGAAATCTAGAAAAACTTCCTCATGGAATCGTCAAACTGGAGTTTTGATTATCTAATTCTTTCCATGGTTACCTGGCTTCTGTAGAAATTGGATAGTGAGAGGAGATCAATTTCTGAGGGGCTCAGGTTTTTACAGCTTTCCATTCGCCTCCACCGGCTAAACCAGATCCCTTAGGTTTGATCACAAATCAGAATCAGTAATTAGGCAGACCTGACCGGGCGCAGTGGCTCACGCCTGTAATCTCAGCACTTTGGGAGGCCGAGACGGGCCGATCACGAGGTCAGGAGATCGAGACCATCTTGACTAACACGGTGAAACCCCGTCTCTACCAAAAATACAAAAAATTAACCAGGCATGGTGGCGAGTGCCTGTAGTCCCAGCTACTAGGGAGGCTGAGGCAGGAGAATGGCCTGAACCCAGTAGGCAGAGGTTGCAGTGAACCGAGATCTGCCACTGCACTCCAGCCTGGGAGACAGTGAAACTCCGTCTCAAAAAAAAAAAGAATTAGGCAGACCTTAAATCTTGTGCTATGGGCTAAGTGCAACTATAAACTGGAGAAATGCGTGTATAGTACTAAGCCACAACAAGAGAAAAGAACTTGAACTGTGTTGTAATGTGTCATAGAAACATTATGGACAGATTCAAAGGTCAAAAAGAGCTGCCACTTTTATGTAAAAGGCCGTGCACTGAGGGTTTATATGAATTCAAAATCATGAAGTTGGTTATCTCTGTGCAGGATTGTTTCCCCTGTCCTAAAAGGAGTGCATAGCCAGATGTTCAGGAACACGGATTTACAGACTTGTGCAGGGAGTGTGAAAAATATACTCTAATTTCACATTCAGGGTAGAAAAACCATTCTAGTAAGCTCTCTTCTCCAACGCAGTAGAAAGAGATGTGTAGGCTCAGAAGTTCAGTTCACATAAAGGTGATTTACAGACAGAAACTAATAAACAATTGCATGGTCACCTTAAAGAGGCCTCCAAATCCTCACTGATGGTAAAGTTAACCAGGGAGAGGAAGTAAAGGAGTTGAATTAAGCAGACATCAGGGACAAAAATTGACAAATGGAAACCAGGCCTGAGACACCAAGGTGTCTTAGGAAAAGGGAAGTAATGCAAGTCTATGCCTTAGAGACGTACGTCCAACAAGCAGGTCCCAGTGCATGGGAATAAGTACCCAGTCTCATTTGAAGACTTCCCACAGAATTACTGCTAATATACATGATATAGTGGTGCATATACCAGATCACTGCCCTCGTTTGTCCTCTCATCCTCTTGCATTTTTCAGACTCCAATGTGACTTCCCACAGCATTACTTTGGTAGTGACAAAGATGTAAATTTAGTTTCTTATTGATCCAAAGCATCTTTTTCTACCACAACCAGAGATATAAACCTTGGAAGAAAAGAGCTTAAATCTCCAGGTTTTCCCTATCCCTCATCTCTAAGATTTGCACATGGAAATCTGAAGGCTATAGTCTGATCCTGACACTATCTCCAGGGTTTCCAAGTTGAATTATGCTCATCCTAGAAGAAGGAGTAAAGAAGAGGGTGAGGAAAATGGATTCTAAATAAAAGAAGTCCCAAGGCTACACAAGTGTATATCCTTCCTCTTGATGTGGAAGATCTCAAAGATATAAATAATGAAACATTGAAATGAGGTAGAGAATTGTATTCACCAGAAGTGCACGGTGAGTATTTTATATGAGAAAGTATTCAGCGTAAGCAAAAAAAAAGTGCGTCATTGAACATGGAGTCACCTGATCCTCCAACCATCTTAGGAAGCCGGGCACGTCAGGGTGTCAAGAGTATGAATCCCAGTGGACACTTATGACTAGAAAGTGGTGTACTAGAACAGGCTGTAAGGAGAGTAAGAAGGAGAAAAGGAAATGAGTCAACTAACCCTGAGAAAACCAGAGAGATCTTTAGCTGCTGTTGCTTGTATGAAAGTTTGTGGAAAGTTTATGATTTCTGGAAAGTTTTCTTCATGGTGCATTGTGTAAAACCCTAGAGTCAGTCTCTTTAAAGAGATAAACTATAAGCAAATTATTCTTTTATTATTCTTTTATTCTTTCAGGTTGATGGGATTGTATTTGTACATAAATGATATGCATATTCATTCATCTATTCCTTTATTCATACCCTCAGAAACAATTCTTGGGTTCCTACTGTGTCCTAGGCATTGTTTAGGGACTTTTTATGTGATTTTTCTATAGGGAACGAGACACATGGGTGCCCCGGATTTGTCAGGATAATGTAATAGGAAAAGAAATCAATCTGTTCATCGTATTCCATGCAAACCCACTGAAGACTAGCATCCTTTCATGATTTTATAACAGTTACTGAAAACAACAGAGACATGTATGAATTCTTCAAAGTCCTATGGTATCACCTGAGGGGGGAACATTCTGAAAGTTTTATATGATTACCTATTCACATTGAAGAAGAATCTTCATGGAAAATATGACAATGCCTCTGAAGAGGGCGTTATATTAAATAAGATGCCACATTCTAGGGAAAATAGTTTTGTAATATATAAGAAATTTTTTGTCTACAAATAGTGTTAAACCTGGTTCAGATTGGTTTACAAGTACACAATTTGTTTATTCATGTAAGCGGAAGTTCAGAGAGAGGGAGGTTTTCAGGGTTGGCTTAACTTCGCATCTGCTTAATTTCTTTGTGTTCTTTCAGTGAGGCCTTTCTTTATATGTTGTTTCATCTCCCTGCTGACTTCTCTCAGAGGAGGAAAATGGGTGCAGAGTTCCAGGCCTTATCGCTACAGGTAATGGCAGTAACAGGAAAAGCAAGTCTGTCTTCTGGTGCCTCTCCCTTAAGTACGCAGAAACTGCATTCCAAGAAAACCCAGAAAGCCACCTCCTCCTTCCCATTTGCCTGAATTGGGTCACATGCCTAGTCATGAATCAATTCCTTTGGCCAAGGGAAATGTCGTGTTTTGAATAGCCAAAGCTTGATTTTCTGAATTACTCACTGCGAAAAGGAATATGTTGCCCTTCAACCAATCAGGTCCACCCATAAAACTAGGGAAGGGATAGAATTCCCCTAAAGCTTCCGTGCCGCATGGGCAAGAACTAGACTCCTGGATGAACACTAATTATCATAATGAAGGGGGAAGAGGTAACAGATGATCATCAGGCAAAAATCCACTACAGGAAATCTTGTCCTCCACAGAAACGCCTCCTAATGCTGTCTACCTAAAGAGAAGAATGGAGCCATTCAGCATCCTGGCAATATATTTGGCCACATGGATGCTCTGCAGCATTTGATAAACAGGCCTTGTTGACAAGTTTACACTTCGTAGATTTCATGTTTCTATGCATTCCTATGTAATTGTGTTAATGCTACAACCAAGAGACAATGGGGTCAGTTTGCTAGGGGCCTTTCTCCTTGATTAATGAAAAATGGAAAGGTTTTGGAAGAGCATTTCATGTTTTCCTGAGTATTGTTATTTGTTTACAAGATAAAAACCTTTACTTGATGATAAAAATACTAATATTATCTGATAGGTAACACCGTATGAGAATTATCTTAAAGATTCAGGCAAAATGTGGTAAACTCACTGCAGATTAATATATGGCAATCTTATTCTGAAAGAGGACTTCTAGTGAATTGTCTGTGTGACATTTATTAACAATTTAAAATGTACTCTCAGTGATTGCAAAGAAAGCATTCATTAAATTAGGAGAGTTTCTCTACCAGCTATGTTCATGGATGCCATAAACTTTTAAGATAAAACAGCAATAAAAGTTATTGACAATTATACACTACAATTGAAGTGTGTTTATTTTTCCATAGATATTTTGTATAGGATTATATAGCATGTTCTTGAGATAAATATTGCTACAAGAATTGACTTATGGTCTGAATCATCAAGCTCTAAGGCATTAACTTGGTAAGTAAGTGAAATATATTTTTCCTTTCTTACTTTTTAAATTTGTACAAATCAGAAATACATTTCTTTGTTAATACAACTAAATAAAAATATTAATAATTCCAATTAGTATACTCCAACAGATGATGCAGCCAAATTAGGAAAATTCAAGAAGCTGTTGACTCTTTTTTTAGCCAGTCCTTAATTGTAAGAAGTCATGTATACTTTAAATTTTGTTTTCCCCATAGTTGAGTGTTTTTATAAACTTTCTCAGAATATTTCTCTTTCTATTCAAGGATCCCTTCAGGAATATATACAACTTCAGTGTTTTATTATTCTTAAATATAATTCCTCATTGCCTTGTTGTTGGTTTTCTCATTTAGCAATTATTGTTCATAACAATGTCCAACTAATCAACCATTGTCTTCCTATATTTTCACAATAGGAAGAGATCATCTTCTTTTTTTCTTTTCTTTTTTTTTTTTTTCTTATTACTGTCTCACTCTGTTGCCCAGGTTGGAGTGCACTGGCATGAACTCGGCTCGCTGCAACCTCCAACTCCCAGGTTCAAGTGATTCTCCTACCTCAGCCTCCTGAGTAGCTCAGATTACAGGCACTTGCCACTACACCAGGCTGGTTTTTGTATTTTTAGGGAGGTGGGGTTTCACCATGTTGGCCATGCTGGTCTCGAATTCCTCACCTCAGGTGATCCACCTGACTCAGCCTCCCAAAGTGCTGGGATTACAGGCGTGAGCCACCGCACCCAGTCTGAGATCATCTTTTAAGCCATATAGCTGATAAAAAAATAAAGAAAGAAAATTTAAAAAAGAGACTCTGATAAATATCCACGTTGGCCTTAAGCAAGAAGTAGGCTTGATTCCCAACCACTCGCATCTGTGGGTAAGGAGTGGAAACCAAGAATAGAATGATTAGAATTACAGACACTGATAATTTTAAGAACAACATTTTTTAAAAAGTATTTAGATACAGATATATAATGGGATAAAAGACAGGTATTAAAGTAATTATGCATAGCTTCTTTATCTGTTGGTCCACAGAAAATCCAGGCTATATCAAGTAAAAATAATAAACTACAAAGGAACATGTAAAATATGACCCTATTCTTGTCCAAACTATATTTATATGTAAATATTTTGCTAATAGCATTTATCCATAAAGATAAATTGAAGGTGAATTTTTGTTTTTTTATTCTTTTCTATATTTTTTCAAATTTTCTAAAAGACTATATATTAATTTCCATTAACCTTCTAAAAAAGTTATAATTCTATTTTCAGTTCTAAGTACAGTTAAAAACTGTCAAACAGAAGTAGATATAAAATAGTTTAAACAAATTGAGTAATTATAAAGTTAATTACATGCTGTTTGTCTCTCTCTTAACCTAAATCCCACCCTCTTGATTAACAACTGATACCTTTGTCTTTTTGCCTAGTAACAAAGTATAGTCACTTTTCTAGGCCATAATCTTGTATCATCCAGCAATATGTTTGTAATCCTTTTTTTGCATTTGCATTATAGTCACCCTTGGTTAGTCTCAAGTTGCCTTTTACATGACAAGACATGCTCCTTACCTAATATGTGGACTGTTATTTTCCAGAAGGCTAGCTTGACTGATGGATCAGCTAACTCTGCTTTTTCCTAAATACACTTGGTTTCTTTCTTTCAGATATCATATGCCTGTCTTAATTGAGGCTCTTCCCTAATAGGAAAGAGTTTTAGTAAAGAGTCTCAGTTTTCAATGCCAGTGACCCTTCAACCATGAATTCTCCAGAGGTTCTCAGCTTTCAGTTCTGTCCTTTCTATACATTTTTTCTTGCTAGGAGCTCTAGGTTTGTGGTCACAGGTGAACCTTTAGCATCCGGTGGCTGTATCTAAGTTTTAAAGTACTCATAGTGAATCATACTTCTAATGCAAATACTAATAAAAATAAAACTGAAAGTTTTGTTATTTTTTAAGTTAGATATTGTATTTCTTTTTTAAATTTTTTTTTATTTTATTTACACTTTTTAATTACTAGATAAAAAGCATTGGCATTAGCACGCCTGTTAATGTACCTGATGAGACAGAGCAGCTTAGCTCAGCAAGGGGAACCCAAATAGGTCTCCTACTCTGGAGTGAGATTGTCTCAGCACCCTAAAGACAGTCCTGTGGAGAAACTTGATGACCTGATCCCAAATCACTGCTACTGAAAATTCAGGAGGACTTCAGGCTAAAATTTCCCTCCCAGATAGCAAAAAATCTAGATTCCATTATGACTTGGCAGAGCTAGTGAAATTATGATTTCATATCTTCCTCTATATAGAAAAGTATAGGCAACTAGACAATTAACCCATAATCTGGAATGAGAAGGAAATAGTATATATCACAATAGAAACCCTGAATTTAACCACCTCCACTGTTTTAATAAGAAAAGTAAGAGTTCTGAAAAATTTCACAATAAATTTTGAATTGAAAGAATTTACCAGTTACTTAATTAATTAAAATTTACTTAATTACTTAAGTTACTTAATTAAACAGTTACTTAATTACTTAATTAAAAAGTTAATTAAAAGTTACTTAATTTAAAAGAATTTACCAGTTACTTAAGAACGATACTAGAATGCCCCTTATAATGAATTACCTTTTAGAAAAACAAACAAAAATATTAACTGATGATCAACCTTCTACTGGTTTAGATTTCCAAGGGATTAGCGATGCATATAGTTATTCTTCTTTTTTCCTATCAATAAAAACCAAGGTGAGACCAATTAAGTGGGGATTGTCTTCACTGTGTTTAGAACTGAGGTGGTTACAACACACTGAATGTGAGTAGCTTCTTTAAAGAGACAGAATCTCAAATCTTATAGCCACATCTACCATTTCAGTATTGTAATCCCCTAACAAGTTCATCCTGCCCTCAGCATAGATGAAACCAATTCTTTGAGACCATGGCATTGCAGTAAGGAAAGAGTTTAATAAACACCAAGCTTAGTCACTTAGTAGACAAAGTTAGGAAGGTGAAGTCCCATGCCTCTCCTTACAGGTGTACCTGGAAGGTAGGCGCCGCTAGAGTATCCCTCTTTAACCAAAAAGTTAAGTGGGAAGTGACTGGGGTGATGGAGTAGGAAATGAGAGAGCACTTTTCTGAGAAACCCCAGAAAATAGTGTATTTCTTGGTACTCTGTTCTGTAATGTAACCTGAATGATGTATAATAAAGAATTTTGCTGGTCTTTGTCTCTGGTTCCTAGGAGGGAGGCTCTAAATCCTTGGAATTTCCCAAGTGGTAGGGAATGTCTTTGTTTTTAATCATGGCCCCTGGAAATTTGTCTGAGTTTGTGCTAATGAGATGATGCATAGTGGGCCCTTGAATAGTTTCAAGAATGGGGCTGCCCTTGCTGGAAAGACCAATCAGCCATTTACAGGGCTGAAACTTTGATCCAGCCCAATCCCAAGGAGGAGAAAGGGGCTGGAGATTGGGTCCAATCACATGGCCAATGATTCAGTCAATAGTGTTTCTATGGAAAGGCCCCAACAAAAACTCTGAACACCTGAAGATTGAATGAGCTTCTGGGTTAGTAATATACACTGATGAGCCAAGAAGGTGATATAGCCTGAGGACAAGGAAACTTGGCATCTAGGACCTTCCCAGACCTCACACTGTCCATCTCTTCTTTTGACTGGTCCGGATTTGTATTATTTACAATAAAACTATGATTATATGTATAGAACTTTGTTGAGTTCTAGGAGTCATTCCAGCAAATTATCAAACCTGACAGGGTAGTGGGAGCCCCCAAATTAGTAGCCAATTGACAGAAGTACAGATGGCCTGAGAACTCTGAAATTTGCAGTTGGTGTCTGAAGTGAATGTAGTCATATAGGTGTTAAGTTTACCCTACAGCTGTCCACTTACATATTTTAAGTTCAGCCTAAGGGTTTCTCTGCACATTATAAACTATCCTAAATTGAGTTGTAAACAGACTGTAGCCTTCTCTTATGCCAATCCCGGAGTTTTGGACTGTCAAAGGCGGCCAACTCTTCAAACAATGTTCAAATAAGGCAGATGCCAAGCTGTAACCAATTCAGTTGTTTTTTGTACCTCACTTCTATTTTCTGTACCTCACTTTCCTTTTTCTGTTCATAAGTCTGCCACCATGTGACTGCACTGGAGTCTCTGAGCCTACTCTGGCCTTGGAGACTACCCAATTTATGAATTGTTCTTTGATCAATTAAACTCTTTTAAATTTAATTTGGCTAAAGTTTTTGTTTTAACAGGTGGTGTCAAAAGTAGAATCCAAAGCAGATCTTCTAACAACCCCCAGGAGTGCTGAGTGACCAAACAAGCTATCATTGTGTCCATTGCTCCCTCAGGGCAACTGAGGATCATGGTAAGTTTTCTCTTGGATTGTAACGCTCAACAGATTTGGGTTTTGAGCTCCCCAAGTTTCTTTGCGCATATTTCTGATCCAAATTGGGTTAGGAAGTTGTGACAGAATCTTGACTGGGTCCAGGATCAGATTGGATCTGATAACTAACTGACTTGAATCCAGTTAGAGGCCTCTTATGTCTGACTGGGTCAGAAAGAAACTGGTAGTAAATGGCAGTATTGCAGGAAGTATAACGGCTTCTGGAAATTCATAGGGATTTTTGTGTTCTACCTCCTTTGTTTCATTTTTCTTACATGCTTAGGTAGGGGAAAAAAATCATTGGCTACATTGATCAAGGGGACCTGAGTGCCAAATATTATTTGAGATAAAAATGAAATCCTTAGTTTCTGAAGAACTGAATAACTTCCAGCTTACACATGCATATATATTAGGCCCTGGAAGCAGCAAATTCTTACAGAAATGGCAAAATCTTCTAAAGAGAAGTTACAGTGGAACATTCCAAATTAACAATACTGCACTGCAGAAGTGCATTTGAAAATAAGGACTCCCAAATTAGTCTCATCTAGGGATGCCTACTGACATGCAGAAGCTTCTAAAAAGATTTCAGTATTTTTTATTTAAAGACTTTATAAAAGATAAATAAAAAGCATCAGTGACTAACTGATAAGAAAAATTAAATCTGCTAACATTTTGGCTTAGATACTTTTCCAATCCAGAGGTGGAAAGGAAGCTATCTTATATAAAGTGTTTATAAAAGGTAGGCACTCAGATAAAATAGGCTTGTTTCTTTTTTAGGTGTAATGATACAGAGGCCAGGCATAGAAAATGCTTTCTTTGCCCTGTTCCTTAGGGGCTTCGCCCTGAACTGAATAATTTTAGCTAAGAAATGGTAGCTAAGTTGAAAAGAACACCCTTTTGACTAAAATACACCTTTCTGGAATTTAATTGGCTATCTTGAAACTCTTTTGTAAAAGAAATTTAAATCTAAAAGGGAAATATCCATTTTTAAGAATGTCTGCCTATGCACATTAGAAATACTTACTATCCTTCTAGATTTACAAAATAAGTCACACCTTTGTTTAAGGTACTTTTCTGGCCATCTTGTCTTAAGTGAACTTTTATTTGAGCAGTTTTTTCCCCCAGTTTGAGCAAATGATGATACAATATTTAGGCGTAAAATCTTAGCTCTATGCTAATGAAATAGAAATTTGTTTTTGTTCTACCTAAGATTTGTCCCTTTAGAAATGAAAATCTATTGCCTAGTTAACCAGTCCTTAGAACAATGAAACAGGTAACTGGAAGATTGATAGATCAAATGGGGAAGAAACACTATTTAAAAGCTGACAAATGAATATCCTTTATGAAAGCTATAACATCTGCTTCCTTGTGTTTGTATGTCTATGTGCATTATGTGTCTGTGATAATATTTGGAAAAGTTAGTTTTCAAATTGTTAGTAAAATATAAATGACTTCGAAATTATCAGCTAAATATAATTAGACACTTGCTTGATTTGACTGTGAGCTTATGCCTTTGGTTTAGAGTCTGGATTTAGGTTGCCATCATGAGGTCTCGTGACATGTTCTTAGTGCCTAGACCAGCAGCTGCAAGCCAGAATCAAGTCCAATATGGCCCTTTCTTCCTCTGCTTTCTCTATTTTGCCTCCTGGCTATTTAGGGAGGGGTTGTATCCTCCAGTATAGTCCTTCAGGTATAGCCTTGTCTTCTGTCCTGATGGGCTCAGACAGGCCCTGAACTTCATAGTCCTCCTTGGTGCCATGTGGCTACTTGGGAACTAGAATGAGTGGGGGAAGATATTGGGGAGGCTGTGTCATACTTTCAAAATGCTTTTCAGTAATTTAAAATCTTAGAGTCATGTTATGTCAAATTAAGTAATTGATCATCATAAAATGTCTAAGTCATCTGTAGGTGAAAATACTAAAATATCAATTATTAATCATGAGTTTAAGCCTATATGTATTGACATGTTATTTTTACATGGTATAGAAAAACTAAATATATTCACATCTGCTAATAAACAATAATTTGAAGAAGTATCTTTCTAAAAAATTATAAAATGATTTTTATCTACAAATACTGATATAAAAGAGTTAAAAATTACTTTCTAGGGTTTTCACTAGAAATTAGGGTTACTAAGAGTTAAAAACTACTAGATATGAAGAAAGCAATTCTGTATACAAAGTGTATAAGCAAAAGTAAAATATGCATTTAATGAAAAAAATTATAAAGACATAAATATATGTGTTAAAAATTTTGTCTGGTTTAAAGTTACATAAAGGCTTCAAACTGAAGGGGTAAAAGAAAAATAGATAAAACAAGATAAACGTTACAAGTTGGGGAAAATGTAAAATAAAAGGTTTATGGAAATCTTGTGTGGTTAAAAGATGACAGTATTCATAAATTTATGACATTTTATTAAAATTAATTTTAGTGTTGATAATACACTAATACAAAAGTAAAAGTTGGTTTTAACTTTTGAACAAAAATTTTATGTAGTATTAATAATACACAGCAAAATATTTTTGTTAACCTTTTGAGTAAACTGCAGAAAGGGGGAAAAAGGGAAAAGAAAGTAGAAACAAATTCTGTTTTGTGCTGTCTTAGGTCTTTTTATTGTTTGGAAAACAGTCTTCTTTATCAGAGAGTACAGGTTTTTACTTTTAAGAATCTTTTACTTATCACTTTGGCTAAATAAATGACTGTTGTTTTAGGATGACCTGTGATCCTATTTTGGTCATATTGTAACCCTTTGAAATAGTTGACAGGCTCCCCAAATTTCAGCTCCAAAATTAAGTCTTTTATGACCTCAAACTTTGGGATGCTACGGAGGGACCCTGAAGCATCCAAAAGAGAGGCACACAGGATTTTTGACATATTAAGTTACATGGGACGCATTGTAACTTAATATGAAGAAAAAATTATGTTTAACATTCTTTTTTATATTTTAATGAATTTTAATTATATTTTAATTTTATATTTTAATGAATGTTATTAATATGTTTCAAAATTCTAATATGTCTGGGTACTATCATTCAAAATTATGTTTGTGTTTTGTTTTTTGTTTTTTTGTGTGTGTGTGATGGAGTCTTGCTCTGTCACCCAGGCTGGAGTGCAGTGGTGCAATCTCGGTGCACTACAATCCCCGTCTCCTGGGTTCCAGTGATTCCCCTGCCTCAGTCTCCTGAGTAGCTAGGACTACAGGCACACGCCACCATGCCCGGCTAGTTTTTGTATTTTTAGTAGAGCTAGGGTTTCACCATGTTGGCCAGGATGATCTCGATCTCCTGACTTTGTGATCCGCCAGCCTCAGCCTCCCAAAGTGCTGGTATTACAGGCGTGAGCCACCGTGCCCGGCCTATGTTACGTTTTCACAAACCACAGAAATAACCAAATTTCCTTGTCAATTGTGTCTTCACTTATAACTATTTAAAGTCATTTCCACAGTTAATTGCTTAATTCTGATGCAGTTTCTGAAAACTTCACAAGCATGCAAAATCCTAGAATACGGTGTCTTTAAGGAGGTTCATGAAAGGATACGAAGGACCCTGAGAAGCACTCTTGAATACAGGTTTCTCATAATTTTAGAATCATATTATTTGGACTGGGCAAGAATTCCTGCAACTTTAATGAAGAAGCTGACTGGTTTATAAAATGGCTAACCCACGAAGGACAAAAATTAATTGAATACCAAGAAAATAATTTGCCAGATTTTCACACTAAATTAGCCAGTACAAAAAATTGTTTAGATATACAATTTGAATGAACTCCATGGTCTAAGTCAAATTACCTGCAATAATCCATCAGTTGTCAGAGTTATGCACCTTAATTGGAGAAACAACTGGCATTCAAGAGGACATCAATCCAGCATTAAGCATAAACTCAGGGAGAACCAGGATGGCCGCTTGTCCTTCTTGAGTCCTTTAATTTTTTGCTATTAGAAGCTGTGCATTCCATGGCTTATTAAGAAAAAGATTAAATTATCTGAATTAAGATTATATATTGGTGTGGTGACTTCTAAATTACTGAAATAGTTTATGACCAATGCTTGGTTTATCAAACCCATATGCCTGAGAAGACGATCAAAATGTCAGGTACGTTCCACTACCTGATGGGCCATGTAAGCATTTATGGAGAGATTTTATTCAGTTATCATTTTCAATTCATGTTTTCTGGTTGTATAAAAGCTTTCCCTGCAAGAGGGCTGTTGTAACAGTAGCAGTAGCTCATTAAACCAAAGTGCATTTCCACCGGGTAAAGAAAGCTTTTCATGGTCCACTGGCTGAGGAAAATCAACCCTTTCACAATCTAGAAACCAAAGATTAGATCTTCTGAGAACATCAGAGAAAGACTGTCCTTGCCATGCACACTGCGGCAAAACTTTGGGATCCTGAACCTTGGGTTCATAACCTTTCAACTCAGAAGGGTCTCTCTGCACTCTAGGAACTGTATACCCATTGGAAAACTTAAGATAAAGTTAACCAGGGACGTTTCTCCACAAAATAAGACAGCATCCTTGATGTGGACAGCTTTTTCCCAAGAGTATAGATCAAGACTTCTCCACTATTATGAGATTCTTATCTTTCATTTTTCCCTTGCTTATGCCTCTATGAATGATAGAAGTGAAAAGGGGGTTCATTGTGTGTACTCATGGGGTGTACTTTTATTTGTGAAGAATTTTGCAATCAGCCCAATATGTGAATAACCTTATGCCTTAATAGATGGAAGATGGAAGCCCAATATAGGTGAGAAATTTTAATGGTACACATGTTAGCTCATACTCAATCAGAAACAGAATATTTTTCCACTCCTCTTAACCTTCATCGTGGGTTAAAGAGAACACTGCCAGGAGGTCTTCACTGTTTGAGAAGGGCATCATTTGTTAAGCTCTTTTTTCCATGGTTTACAGTAAATGAGGCAATGATTAGAAATTTATCCCACATTATAGGCTCTATAGCAGATTCTACTGTAAAGGCTACGGTTACACAACACACTGCAAATTCTCTTGGGAAAGTTATACTAAATTGCTCTAGATGACTTACTGGCTGAACAAAGAAGTATCTGTGCAACTGCTGTCACTTTTTATTGCCCATGGAGAAATACATCCCATCGGGTATTATAGAGATTCAGTTGTAGGGGATTAACAAAGAGATTGTTTAAAGTGAGCAGATTCTTTATCTAGTTTATTCTTTTATCTATTTGCTTTTAGTCAGTGTGGTTTGTGGGGACCCTAGCTAAGGAGCATACTCCAAGCTCTTGGTAATATCCTCCTGATAGACATAATAGTAGTCTCCCTGGTATACTGTATTCTCTCAAATGTTTTAAATGTTTGCATGCAGTTATCTCTAGAATGTCAATGGTCTGTCTTTAACTGGAACGACCGGAGTTGAAAGAAATGAGTGACTGTGAGGTCAATGTAACCTATGGATGACATGGTGAGACTAGAAACCCCAAATGAGGGTAACTGAGAGTGGCCCTAAGGCCCTAAGATTTTGTCATACTCTCACTTAAATGAGAACCTAACCAAAATGGGGAAATTTTTTCACAAAATTATATAAGGCCATTGTGTTGGACTGAACTCATGCATGAGACCCCAACAGACCAGACCAAACCAAAACAGAGTCACTTGCAGTAAATGTGACATAACCAAACTAAGACTTCAAGAAAACACATAGATCTTAGAAATAACCAGGTTTGTTTTTCTCCTTTAACAAGACATTCTAGCATAGGGAGGTACCCTCTCTAACCCTTACAAAAAATAACCAGAAATCCTTGTTCCTACCTTACAAAACCCACTGTTCTGCCATCTCCCAGTGGGTTTCAAGATCAAATAAGCACATGTATGATGGTGATAGTGACATCAATGACTAAAGTTTTAGTCATCTTCTCAAAATTGAGAGGATGACCAAAACGGGGAAATTGTTCAATCAAGTTTAGCCTAAAGCTGCCTCTTTACATATTTTAAGTTCAGCCGAAAGGTTTTTCTATACATTGTAAACTATAACCTAAAAGGAGTTGTATACAGACTACAGCCAATTCTAGTGCCAATTACTGAATTTTGGCCAAGGTGGCCAACTCCTCAAACCATGTTCAAATAAGGCAGACACCAAGCTGTAACCGATCTGGCCATTTCTGTACCTCACTTCCATTTTCTCTAAGTCATTTTCCTTTTGCTGTCCCTAAATCTTCTTCCACCCTGTGGCTTCACTGAAGTCTCTGATCCCACTCTGGCTTGGGAGGGTGCTCGATTCATGAATCATTTCTTACTCAAGTAAACTCTTTTAAATTTAATTCAGCTGAAGTTTTCCTTTCTTCTTTTTTAAACCTAAGAATTTTGCCCTAAACCTGTGATATTGAACCTAACTCCAGGTACAGTCAGAACTGCACTGCACTGAGAGAGTTACCATTGCTCCTAAGTGACTTTGAAACACTTCCCTAAGCAATAATTTTGAAGGAACTTGACTTTTGAAACATCATCTGATGTTAAATTTTGTCAGTCAGGTCTCTCAGTGTCAATTGTCACTGAAGCATTCACAAATTTAACTTGGCCTTCCTCTAAAGTGATTGACTAAGGCCCTTTGCAGGCTCACAATTAGTCTTGGGCATCCTACTTATCTATATCCATCCCTTCCCCTGTTTATGTTCAAATATCTCCAAAAGAAAATGCTACTCTCTGTATTTACCTGAGTTCTTATTGAGCCTCTGCTCATGGTATCAGTGCAGAGAAAGAGACCAACTGACTGTCCTTATTTTCACCCCAATGTGTAACCCCTTTGTTGTGGGGTTTCCTGACATTCCATAATGTCAGGAAAGACAGGTAACAACATCCCATGGCCAGAAAGGAACTCTTACCATGAGACTTTCTCTCCTACCCTTGGTACCTAAGGGTTGTGGCAAACATTTTCCTGTTTCACCTATTGAGTCAGCTCTCAACCTGTAGAGGACCCATTTCAGATGGGCATTCAGGAATACTTTCTTCCCCTAGTCTACCCACTCTTTTTCCCTCTCATTGTTATTCTATTTCTATCCCCCTTTCAAGTTCCATGGAGGGGGAAAAAAGCATATCCAGTTAGTCTTCCATTCTATTGGAGGTGACTTTAAGTCCTTCAGTATCTTCAGGGATAAATACCTACAAGACAAACATACCTGTTCTTGCCATTACCAAAAGACTTTCAACAGTATGACAAGTCGTTAGGGCAAGAAAGTAACTGTTTTTCTCTCACTATAAAGTATTCTCTAATGAGAGGAGAGGGGAGAAAGGAAAGAAGGGGGAAAGTATGTAAGAAAACCTTATAGAATTATAAAACTAGAGGCTAAAAGGGTAAGTAGTCATAGTTTTCACTGCTCTTGACCCTGAACTTTTATAAAAACGACACCCCAATAACTAAAATTGCCCTCCTTGTATACAGCAGTATGATAAACCACATATAGAAGTCCTTTCTTTCTCAAACTTGAATGTCTTGGCTTGGTAACAGAAAGGAGCAATTAGCAGCTATACAGACATAGTCAAATTGTACAACTATCTGAATTTTAGCTCTCTCAGTTAATAAGCTTTTGGGATTATTGTAGGAGCAAAAGGAGATAATGTATATAAAGTATATGATCCATAGTAGGCTTACAAAAAGTAGTAGCTATTATTATTGCTATCATTGCTTACTTTTGAAAGGCAAGGTGCTAAATGGTTATAAACCACTGTTTTCAAGCCTAGCAGCATAGATTCGAAGTCTTTATTTCCCTTTACCAGCTACATATCTTTGAGTATTTGCTAAACCTCTCTAATCTTTGATTTCTTCATCCATAAAAGAAGGATAATAGATATTACCCACTTCACAAGGTTGTTTTAAACATTAAATGAAATAAAATATATGAAGTGTTCACAACAGTGTCTGAAAAATTGTAAGCATGCAGTTAATGTTTGCTATTATTGGCAGTAGTTGTAGTGTGGAAAGAGTGGATTTTCAAAAATAAGTTTATTTTGATTGAGAACTCAAATGTTTTGTGCATGTAGCCATTCAACTGGGTAATTTCGGTGATGGCAGGTACTGGCTGAACATGTCAGCTCACTCAACAGGACAGATTCTGCTTTTGAGTTTCTTACTTCACATTAAAAAAGGTGTTTCCATTCCAACTCTGACCCATCTTCTTGGTTAAGACAGACAAACAGGCAGACAGATACCTTTCCCATTAATATGTATCTAGATTCATTGAGTATAGCCAAGCTGAGATTATATGAATCCTCATAGAGTTTCTGTTCCCTCCACATTGTCCCCAGTTGCACAATGAATGTTAAGTGGCTGAATGAACAACTCTACATCCATTGAAAGCAAGTTGCTGAGGGGGGTGCTGTAGTGGATTCTATAGTTGTACCCTGGACTCACACAGCATCGAGTTCAAACGTGGCTATCCTGCTTACAACTCAGCCTTACGCAAGTTACTTAAATATCCAAACATCAGTTTTCTTTCAAGTAGAATGTTAGTATAATTTATAGTCTCTTATCTAAAATCCTTCAGGTGAAATGTGCTCTGAAATTGAGACATTTTCAGATTTTAGAATGTTAATGAGACATATTCTGTATATTATGTGACATCCCAGCCAGAGTCTCCAGCAGTTCCCTTTAATAAAACATACTAATATTTCAGCAGAGAATGTAGGATTATTCACATTATTACATCAAATAAACAACAGTTTGCCCCAAACTGAGTTCAGGGGAGGTCATATTCTGCTGCCAAATGAATTAGAAAATCAGCTTCCAATTTGCAATGATTTTTGGATTTCAGTATCGCAAGAAAAGTACTGTGAACTTGAAATATTTGTTCCTGCCTCCGTGGTGTTTTGGAACCCATTAAACAAAATTGTAACAATAAAGTGACTCTAATGCATATTGGAGTATGAAGCCACTCTTTAAAGAAAGAGTATTTATAACCCCAGGGACACTCAAAGACATAGAAACACATTTTCGTACAGCAAATTCTCATGCAATTGTCTTTATACACTGTCTTTTAATTGTATGTTAGTACTTTGGCAACTAATTCTTCTTAACTCAGCTTAAGTTCCCTGGTTCTTCATTATAATCACTCCCTTGCATTCCCCCAATTCCTTTGCCCCCTCCTGCTCAATGTTCTCCCTTGTAAAAAGCCTAATCCTGATTAAATCCTACTCTTGCACCCAGTTTGTGATTTCATTCCCACAGCTGAACATTGCTGGAGTAAACAGTACAATCACACTGAATGGTCCCATGTTGAATTCATAACTTTGAATTCAGGTACATCCAGAGAGCTTTCTGGCTCTGCCACTCAGATCCCTTCACCTTCTCATTCGTCTGCCTTCTAAAGGACTCTGTTTTTCATCTCCCTTGAAACCTATACTTGTACCCCCATCCTCTTTCTCAGATCATGGTCCTACTTTCCATTTCAATGGAAAAACAGAAGCACTCAGAGAGAAGCTTTCATAAGCTCCCAGCACACATTTACCCAACTATCTGCATCTATGCCTAAATTCTCTGCTGTCCTCTAGCAACAAAGGAAGTTGGTTGCCCTGGGCACAATCCTTGGATCATTTCTTATCTACATCTAGGCTCCCTTCCTAGATGAATGCAAATGGTTCCTAAACATCTCCACTTGGATATCTACTAGGCACTATAAACTCAAGCCATCCAAAACTAGACCCTTTATTTCCCCTCAACAAATCTGTTATCCCTCATTGCTGGAAATAGCATCTCCATTTTTGCAGTTTCTCAAATTTGAAAATTTCTATAATACTTAATTTCTGTTTCTTCCCTACCATATATCTCATTCCATCATCAGATCCTGTCAATTCAGATTTCAGCATGCATTCAGACAACAGGCACTTCTTATCAGCTCCAAGGTCCCATTCTAATCCTGACCACCATCATCTCACATTAATGCAACAGCCACCTAACTGCTTTACATGATTCCTTGCTTGCCCTGTGTTGTCTGGTTCTTCCTGACAATCACCAAAGTGATGCTTCCAAAACCTGCCAAACAATAGTCTCTTCTGATCAAAACCCTCAAGGAGTTTACTCAGGGAAAAAGACAAATTTCCTACAAGGCCTGTACCATTCAGATCTCAATCTCTGTCTCAGCTCTACCACTATTATTCTCCCTCTTGCTTGCTGCTCCAGCTACACTTACCTCATAGCTGTTCCCTGAGCCCATTCCTGCCCCATGTATTTGCACACAGTTTCCATCGACTGGAAGACTCTTCTCCAGACATCAACGTCTCTTGGTCCTTCACCTCCTTCGGATCTTTAAACGCTGTCTTCTCAATGAGGTCTGCCTTGTTCATCTTATTTAAATTGCAACACTCTTCCTTATTGAACTGCGTGTCTCCCTTCCATGACTTTATATTTTCCATTCTCCTTTTCACTGTCCAATACCACAATGTATTTTACTTATTTACTTGTTTATTATATATTTCCCTGCTAGGATGTAAGCTTGACAAAGGGTGATATTTGGGCAGCTTCATACACTATTTTTTTCTCAG
Organism: Papio anubis; assembly: GCF_008728515.1. Lineage (NCBI taxonomy): Eukaryota > Metazoa > Chordata > Mammalia > Primates > Cercopithecidae > Papio > Papio anubis. Next base: position 150,630,765 of record NC_044981.1, read on the forward strand.
TACCTAGAATAGTGCCTGGCAATAAATATTTATTGACTGAATAATTACAATGCAACAGCCATATTAATTTTTAATATGAACATGCGGTTCACAGAAATGTCCTACCTCTGGGGAGTACAGAATGGCTATATATAGTTTTACATTCATTGCCTTCTGCCTACAGAGATTCATCACTAGGAAGGTTTGAAGAGGCTTCAGGTAATGTGTTCAGTCATAAATCTCATCTCAGGATCACTCTACAGCATCCTTTGCTTGAACCCAACTAACGACTAACATAAACAGAATAAGTTTTGGCAACTTCCTTTAATATTTTTGAAAAGTAAAGCAATGTAATCATTATATATTGTTATATTTTATTAATTACACCCAGCATGGAACCAATGAACTCTTATTTTACATACATTTCTTACAATTGTACCACAATTGTACTTAGCCCCTAACAGAATAAAAGTAGTGTGGCTATAGAAGTAGGCCAACCAGCAGGAGGAAATGTGTCCAAAACTCTTAGTACATGAGAAAATAGGGAAACTTTTTTAATCAATTGAGCATAGGGACAAACAACCCAAAAGGATATCTAAAAATACTAAAACAAAATACAGATAAGTGATGTTTATAGCTTTAGTTCTGCATTACTGAGAAAGGCTGAAACTAAGTTCATATTCTTTTTTTTTTATTTTTTCAAGACCAACGTTGAATCTTTACTTTTTCTATAACTGCTTTATTGAGATACAATTAACATAGTGTACAATTCACCCACTTAAAGTATACAGCTTAATAAGTTTTAATACATTCCAGAGTTATGCCACCATAACCACTAAGTTTAGAACATTTCCATCACCCACAAAAAACAATCCCATACTCATGAAAGTCTCTATCCCTTTCCTATGAAGCCTTTTGTGACTGGTTTTTTCACTTACCATAATGTTTTCAAGGTTCACCCATGTTATAGCAAGCATCAGTACTTCATTCCTTTTAAGTTTAATGTATTTTTATATAAGGAAGTTTAGTATTTCAACTAATATATAATTCAAATAATTTAATTTTAAACTAATATTTATTAATATTAATATTCAGACCTAGAATACAAACTTTGGTCTGTAACATCATTCCCCACAGAAAACATCCAGGGATCACTTTAAAATTGTTCAATTCAATAGGCATGAGTGGTTCAAGGTGAGCCTAAAACATCTTATGTCAAAAATCAAGAAGCTATTGGACTAAATAATGGGGCCATGTCAAAAGGATGCAGGAACCAGGATGAAGGGGCTCCTATTATTTTCATGGTACCTCCTTTTCCTCAGTGAAATAGAAAACAAAGCCAGCAATCATCTGAGAGTGAACATGAAGGTGGAGGCACTAGAGATTTGAACAGAGAAGAGCTGTGGGAAAGAGTCTTTTAGAATAATGAGATGGTTAAGACACCAAAAAAATACCTAGAAATAAAGATTGTAGTGGATATAAATACAATGAATCAATGAAAATTCATGAGTTAATAGCAATAATCAAAAAGGAAAAAGTCAGGAAAGTTTCTTGTTGCTATCAGCAGTCACTCTTCAAACTACTTTTACTTTGATGACGGGTAATTAAAAGGAAGAAATCGAGCATTTATCCAGCCTTTCAAGGTAACAAGTAATCACAGCTGATGAGGGATTTCTCTAATTTACAGAATACTTAAGCTAATAAATGTAGAAGAAATTACAGGATTTTAAAAACATAATTTTCCAAACCCTAGAGAAATTATTGACCTAGGCAAGTGTTACCAAGTCATGTTAAAATCATTTAGGTGAAAGCGAGAACCATAGTTGACACAAGTTACTTTCTAGTGTCTCAGGGCAAAACATTCCTGTGCAATAAAAGGATTTGACTGTCATCATTCAGATCCAGTGCCCCACCTATGCATTACTATTGGTGAGTCAACTAGATAGAATGTGTCCTCTGATATGATTCAACAGGAAATCCACAAAATCACCTATGTTATATTCTAGATAAAGATGTTTAACTTGAACTCATCAAGCTTTCCAAGGATGATTCCTGTTTTCAGGATACAGAGGGAATAGAGAAATTCAATTACAGAAGGAGGAGGAAGAAGGGAAAGGAGAACAAGAACCCAGGAACCGGAGGTTCATGCCACTGCACTCCAGCCTGGGCAACAGAGTGAGACTTGGTCTCTAAATAATTAAATAAATAAGTAAGTAAATAAATAAATAAATAAATAAATAAATAAATAAAAGGATGGAGAAGATATTCCATGCTAACATGATCAAAAGAATGCAAAAGTAGCTGTATTCACTTCAGACAGAGCAGACTTCAACCAAGGAAAGTTATCAGGAATAAACAGAGGCATTGCATAATGATAAAGGGTCCATTCTCCAAGAAGACATAACTATCATTAACGTGTATGCACCTAACAACAGGGTTAAGACATGCGAGACAAAAACTGATAGAGCTGCAAGTAGAAATAGATGAATGTATGAGTACAGTTACTTAGCACCCCCCCTGTCAGAAATGAACAGATCCAGAAGGCAGGAAATCAGTCAGAACATGGTCAAACTAAACAGCACCCTCAATCAACTGGATATAATTGATATCCGTAGACTACTTTAACCAATGACATCACAATAACACTCTTCTCAAGCTCACATGGAACATGTAACAAGACAGACCACATTCTGGCCCATAAAACCCACCTTAACAAATTTAGAAGAATATAATTCATACAGTGTTTGCTCTCAGACCACAATGGAATTAAAATAGGAATCAATAACAAAAAGTTAGCTGGGAAATCCTAAAATATTTGAAAATTAAACAATACACTTTTAAATTACATTTAAGTCAAAGAAGAAATCTCAAGAGGAACTGAAAAAAATATTTTGAATTAAATAAAAATGAAACAAGTTGATGAACTTTTAAAATTGAAATTCTTAGACTAGAAAAAACGAAGAAATAATATTTAAATAGAATTTAAATAAGAGACATTAAAATTTAGGAATATGCAATATGGTATTTTAAATAAAGTAGCATACAATTTAATATTATGAGTTCTGGTCTGGGAGAAAACATGCCCATGCAGAAAGAAAGACACGGTGCTCTCTAATTTGAGAATGAAAGTCTATGTGTGCTATGAAAATGGCTCTTTTTTTGTTATTTTGCAAAAGGATTATCTTTGTCATGTCTTCAGCCTTGTTATTATGGAAATGCTATAGCACAATCAATAAGTCTTCTGCACACAATAGACTGGTGTTCTAAGTTTCTAAGTTTTCTGAATCATGTGATGTTAGAAAATTAAGCAAAATTCTGACTCAATTTCCCCAGCTGTAAAATGGGCATAAATCTCTGTTCTGTCTTATAGCAGTATGGTGAGACTGTATGAACTCACCCTACACAGATTTATTAAGGACCTATTACACACACCGCATTTTAGTATTCTTAAACAAAGCTGATAGGCTTGCTGGTCTCCTGAGTCTACTGAAAGGAAATAATGATAAAACACCTGTTAGAAACTCCTTAAATGGTTTAAATATATTTTTGCAAGTAAAATATGCTATTAAATTAAGTTAAAAAATTTTAACCTGATTATAGGCTTCATAAATCTCTTGTGCCATGCTGTCCAGTAAGTACATATTTCAGTGTGTACTTTTATAGATAGTAGACAACCTAAAATTAATTACATAACACTAAAGCGAGACTTTCTCATATCAACAGCTTAGGAACTTATAAATAAACAAGGACATAAATTAATAATAATAAATGTAGAAATGTTGCTATCACCTAATGTTAAAAACAATTCTGTTAACCCAGAATGCATAGCTGGGGCAAATAATCTTTAAAGAATTTGGGAAATTGTATCCCTTTTACATTTCATCTCACAAACAAGTGTAATATTTCCAATGCTGTCCTCTGAGTGAGGATTATCAAAAGAATTGATTTTCATATTAAATTCCACCTAACATGTACTATAGTTCCTTGGGTCATGAAACATAGATTTTCCATCTGGTTAGGTTTTTTTTTGGTTTTTGGTTTTTCTCCACCTAGAGAGCTTGTGCTCCCTCCACCCTTTTTCTGAACAATAGATCTTTTAAAGACAAGAATCCACTGACCTTCTTCAAGGGTCATTTGGAACCTTGGGTAAAATGTAACAGTTCTTACTGATGGACTTTCATACACAGTTACCAGAGACGTTAAGTCTACGGTAAATAGGGTCTAGGGAAATACAAACCTGTATCTGTGTGCCAACTCATTATTAATACATGTGAATGGCCTGGACCCCTGACCTACACAGTGAATCTGTAAGCAAAACTTCCTTGCTTCCTCTCTCCTCAGTATGACACTTTAGTGGTTGCTGGCTATGCTTACTTTCCTCTATAATTTGTGTTCATGTAACCTCCATTACAATATTAACTCAGATTTATTTTGTTTTCCACATCTGTTCTTCTCAGCCCTGTTGATAGCACATCATGGCAAGATGAGCTAGGGAAAGAAAATAAGCAGAGCATGTGGAGTTGCTGGGAATAGGCAGGGAGCTCTCTTCCTTTGATCTCCAAAGTCATGTTTCTCCTACAGAGAACTTCCTCTTATACATCATGGAAAGCATTAGAGGCTGAAGTCACACCACTGTGAAGTTTGGGAAGAGAAAAAGAGAAAGAAAAGACAACTAAAAGCTCTGGAATTCAAAATGAAGACTCCTTGTGCAGTCCTTAAATATTAAAATAAACATTTTTTTAAATCCTCAGGTGAACTTGTGCAAATTGCGTATGCAAATGCATGTAGAAATAGAATTGTTTGATATTCTTAACTCAAGACTTAAAGTACTCTTCAGATGAATATCTAATAGGAAAAAGAAAAATTTTACCACCAACAGGAGGATATTAATGTTGCTACAAAACTCAAAATATTCTGAAGTTCCCTGCTAATATTGCAGTATCAGAGTTTGAAGAATTTAATTTTGATGATCATTCATCTCCCTGTATTTACTTGTTAACTGAATAATCATTATTAGCAACATATATGTGTTCATTGTCAAATTGGTTCATAGCACTTTCACTGGCTTAACCATGAAAACAAAATCTACTCTATTATTTTTTTCTTAAAAAATTAATGAAAGTTCTTCTGGGCATTAAAATCCTATGCCTAAATGTGATTTTAGTTTCGTATCACATTTTATTACTTTTCATTTTTCTTCAGGTAAAAAATAATCAAATTGTAGTTTCCGTTTTGCCCAGTTATTTTGGCCCCCAAAAGATGATAGTGAATAATTTAAATTATATTATATATTAATCTTTTTTATTACGTTTTTGTTAGGCAGGGATAGTACCATTACTCCCCTATCCCTTCCCTTAAATAAAATTCAGAAATGGGCTCATGACTGTGAATATGGAAGGAGTTGTGCATAGTGTTTAAAGGTGTTAAATCTGAGCTGAGAGAAAATTAGTTCTTTTGCAAACAATGAAAAACCAGGGAATTATTTCATTGTCACGACCCAGTAGCCACCAGATGCTTAGAATTCCATGTATTTTAAAAGCAAACCATTCAACGACTCCTCTGACACCCAAAGTATGCCAATAATTCAATGTATTAGTTGGATGCAAATTTTATACAATAAGGTATGGAAAGCAAACTGTAATTGGGAGTGCCAGAGTGAATGGAGCTCTATCCTTTGACAGAGCCCATTGTTGAACCCCAGCCTGAACCCCCGACCCTTTACTTTGCAGGGATACAATAGCCTTTGATATGAGATGGTGGGAAACAGACTTAGAGACTCATTTCACATTCAGTTGCAATTCATCAGTTTGGCGGGGACTTTTAACAGCTTTAATGACCACAGCAATTGATGGTTAAATCAATTTGTGCCGGTGACAGCATGGCTGGCCTCTAGACTGTAACAATCCAGGATTGCACTAGGCAGAAAAGACTCTGTTATTCAGATGTGCACGGCTCCTACTTAGCTCAAAGTGAGAACAACAGGGAGACAGAGTCTCTCACAGGGCAGGTCCTGGAGAATGCACTCATTCACTCCATTTGACTACACAATGCCAGAGCTTCTTTGTAAAGTGTTGCGGTAGACTTTTTTTTTTAAGTATTGTTGGAAGTAAAAATATACAGTAGGAGACAAAGATTTCTAATATTTAACTATATCCTAAGAGAAAGTAGCAAGCCAGAAAGAATTTAACCTTTGTTTCTTTGATCGAAACGGGTGGTCCTACTACTACCACCACTAGACACCCCTCCTCCCGTAAAAAATTGAAAGAAAGGGAAAGAAAATCAGCAGCAGAGATTGTAACAGCGGAGGTTTCCATTTAGGAAAAAAAGGTGAAATAGTAATTAGAAAAACACCACCACCACATTCTGTGTCCAAGTAAAGGAAGAAATATTGCTCCCTCTTCTGTTTATCACGGGTAGTTTTTTCCAAATAGAGTATTTTTTTACCTTTTTAAATACAAATATTTAGAGTGAAGAAAAACAGTATCAGCATAGTAAGACGCCAGGCTGGCTTATATGATGTATTTATGATAAAAGTTAAATAAATAAACACTTTGCTAAGCCTACTTTATAATGTTTACAAAATTTATAAGAAAATTTGTCATTTTAAAGGTGGGGAAAGGGACAGTCATTTCAACATAACTTTTTGTGTCAGCACACATGAGTGTTAGAATGACTAATTAAACTCCAAACAATACTTTACAAGTCTGCATAAAATTTACTATGTAAGGCATCTCACTGTGACTTCAAATAATGGAGGATACCAACATATTATTCAAACATCAGAATAATAATGGCTGGAATAATGTAAAGTCCACATATGTACTTTAATGAACCTCTAAGGTATGAAAACTAATTTAGTAAGTGTTTAGGATTTTTTTAAAAACAGGCATCATGCTACAATTTTTGCAAAACAGAAATCCTCTGTAAAAGTATAAAAATCAGATACATAAAGTATTAAATTTAGGACTTGATGGAATTGACTACCTGATGGAATCTTTGTGATCTTGAGTTACCTTTTATGCTCCATTAGAAATCAAACCAAATAATAAAATATTTTTTAAAGTTATGGGAAAGAAGAGGGAAAAGGAATCTCTCTTAGAACATAGGTGGTGGGTCCATGGGAAATGGATTGCACAAAACATGCAGCTATAGCACTGTGAAAAAAATGTAAACAACATTTTCCAACAGATTCGTCTAAACATTGAAAGAATATTGAGGTTGTACAGAGGAGGTCTTGGCACTGAGTCCAGAAGCTGTGCTTGGTAACTGGGGAGGGGGAAGAAAAGGAGGCGAGTTTCCATGGCAACACTGGTGCTGCGTGCAAATGGAACAAGCATGCATCTTCCCAAGGGAGGAAGGGAGCATGGAAAGTGGAAATGGAGGGGGAAGGGCAGTGTAGCTTCTGCAAGGCCAGTTTATGCTGAATAAGTGTTCTATGTAAAACTGTGATGTGCTCTATATCACAGTGGATATTCTGAGAGATCTGAGATCCTCTTGTGATGTACTGCAGCAATGATTAAAGATCATTTTGCCTGGGAATATATATTTATCTTACAATATCCATTTTGGATATATAAAGATATTGAATTCATCCTGTTGCATACATCATCTTCTGCCTTCACAATAGAATAGTATGAGCTGACCAGAATAGAATTTTGCATGGATTTTTCCATATCTTTATACCTGAGAGTCAAGTTTATATGGGAAAAAGAAAAGAAAACCTTTTATGTCCTTCTCTTAGCTTAAAAGGCAGATAAATGTGGTTTTTTACAGAGTTGAATGTGAAACTTTATTCACAATCATGACAACAGTGCTTCATGTGTCACAAGGCAGTATACTATATGTAAGGAATAAGACTGTAAAAAAGTTAACAGCTAACATTACTTCTCTCATTTAAATTAAATCATTATTAATATTTTATCCCATTATAAATGACAATGTAAAGATTAAAACAAAATGACACCAAAAAGAGGTGACAGATGGAGGGCTGACACTCCTTGATGCTCTAGAAATCAACATATTACCACTAAGGAAAACCCCTTTTGTTGGAGGTCAAATTATAGTGCAAATTAGCATTGAGTAGAAATGCCCTGATAAAATGTGGGCTTGATTGCACAGAAATTAAACTTATCCCATTGCCTGATGGTTTTAACAATTGAAAATCTGTATCATAATATATACTAGTCTATACACTCTATAAGGGTAGTGGCTATGTTTATCTTTTCCACATAATTGTGTGAAGTTTCTCAGCAACCACCACAAAACCTACACATAGCAGATGCTCAATGCATATTTGCTGACTACTGAATGAATAAGATAAACCATTTTCAAAATTGGGAGAGACAGTTTGTCAATGCAAAGGAAAGAAATGAACCTTTATTCATCATCTCCGATATAATAAGCAGCATGCTCATATTATCTGACTTAACACCCATAAATACCTAGAAATGCTGTTGTTATTATCCCCATTTTACAAATGAGAAAAGAGAATCTCTGGACATCTAGGTAATTTCCTCGAATTTACACCACTGAGAAAGCTTATATTCAAACCTAGTCCTATCTAAATATGCAGTTCATGATCTTTCAACTTCCTCTACTGCCTACTTTATACTAGACAGCATTGAGTAGCACCCACTTCATCCAAATAGGAAGAACTAAAGTGCAAAGGATTCTCTTGCCATACTCATCACTCTTCTTGGGAGTCCTCTAAAAGCCCAGAGTGCCATCCTTTCGGTGTCCCATCAGTACTGCTCCTTGAAAGCCAGTAGAGGCCAGAAACTGAAATCCAAAGTTGAATTAACCAAGTATAACTCTAAGCACTTCATACATAACTGGGATTAAAACACTGTATATATATGTGTGTGTGTGTGTATATATATAGTTCCCAGATTCCATTGAAGTTCTAAAGGAGCCCACATTTCTACTATCTAAATGCTGCTTCCCACACTTCATAATCAAGCCAAGCCACTTCAGCCAAGACTAAGCCCCTTCAGACCAGCAAAGCCTTATCCAAATCCATTTCAGCCCCTTCCCTTCCTTATCCTCCCTTTGTCTGCCTCCTTCAAAAAATTATTTCCAGTGAATCCAAAGGAACCTCTATTCAACTGTCAGTATATTTTATTACAAACTTAGTGTCTTCATAGAATAATCTCTCCACTATATCCTAATGATCCTATATCCTAATGATCCTCTGAAATACAGGTTGTTTGTCTTCCTTCTCCTTGCATTTCAAGGGTCATAATATTCCCAAGTTCTCACTAACATTTTCAACAATTGTTTTTTCATTCTTGTTTAAGACGGTAGGATTCATCTTTATTTATGTGCTCACTCATTATAAGCAGATAGTAACGTGACAGGCATTGTCCCAAGACATTGTTTTATTTTCCATAATTCTTAAGTCAACTCCAAAAAGCAGTGGTTTTACACATACAACACCACAAGCGAGTTTCAAACAGGTTAAATAACCTAGTTTTTGAGATGGAGTAATTTGAAGCCCCAAATGAGATTCTCTTCACAGCACCATATTTCCTGTCTATTTGGCTATACTAACCTCTTTCTACCCTCATTTTTGCCATCTTCCAATTTCCATATAACTCCCCACATTCACTGAAGCCTCTTGCCCTTGACTTGTAAGACTCTCTATTGCCAGCATCTGTTAGTATAATACTAACTTATGCCCAATAATCTTTTCGTGTGGTGAAACTCATCCGTAAGCAAGTAATAAATAAGGAAGTCTACAAGTAAGTGTTTGAGGGCTGTGAAAAAGAGAGTAAATATGGTGCTGGGGCGAAACCCTTCAGAAATGTGAAACTTCAGAGCTGAAGAATGAGAAGTGCCAGAAATTGTGTTAAGTTCTTAATCACATGCTTGAAGGTTACCCATAACACAACAGCTTAAACAGTCAATATGCATTTTATCTAACATTCAGGTTTAGAATTATCTCAGCATAACAATGTATTGCTTCAGCATTTATCTGTTTTCATTTGCAGTTATTACTCTATAGCATTTTGAGAATTCAGGAAAAAATAGATCAATGGCTCCAATATTGTTTATTGAAGCATAAAAGTGGCAAAATAATCAACAAATTACTAAAATCAGGAAAGTCATAAAAAGTGAACCAAACTCTAGGACAAGTGACTCTGCAAGTGCAATCACTTGCATAAACACAGGAGGATAAAATGAAAATAGGCTGCATAATAATGAGAATCAGAATATTGAATTTTATTGAACTAGTGATTGATTCATCTCTGCAGTTGCTGTTGAAAGTATATCAAATACTGGTATCAAGTCATAAAACGTTTTACATAGCTTACAAAAAACCACAGGACTTCTCTGGTAAACCAATTGAGTTTTTCCAAAATGAAGACAAAATAATGTTTTCCAGTATAGAATTAATGAGTTTGATTGCCAAAAGCAGAGAAGAAACTGAAACAAAAGAGGCAGCATTCAGTTATATGCCTCAGAACGCAAAAATGTATAAGGCATACCATTACTGAGAAGTTTATATAGCAACCAGTAAAGTTAATTTAAAATATGTGTGTGTTGGAAAGAAAGCAAAATGAGTTGCACACAAAATACACCAGTGTATTTTACATAATATCAGTGTTGTGTAATTTAGAAGAGCAACTGCTGTTATATTTGTGTGCTAACAGATATTTTCCTTTATAGTTCTACAAGTGTCTAACGTGTAGAGCATGAATTAGGTCCCAGTATGTGTGAGATTTACATGAGGAATAAGTACTAGGTGGTTATTTGTTCTGTTTACCTCTGAAAATTTGCACCAAGGCAGATGTGATTTGGTACCTAATGATTACTTTGTAAGCAAGGTATTGACTAGCAAAGTTCATTTAGATCAATACTGACAAATTTTCAACTATGTGTAGAGCAACAGAATATGTTACTACACAAAAAAAACTAATTGCGCTTTCATATCAATCAATACACATCTTAATTCGCAGAGAACTGTTGATAATGAACAAAATATAGGCTGATGTATACTAAGTATTGAAAGAAACATAAAACTATATGAACATAATTAATAGGACCACTGGGCATATGATTTTTCAATACTTTAAGGAGACATATGAAGGGCAGTAACTATTAAAAGTTCACTGGGTGTTGATTTCAAAAATATCAACAAATATATAAACACTTCTTAATGACCTCATTCAGTGTATAGCTATCTCAAGTGGCTTTCTTAAATACTTTATCTTGAGTAACCTGCATTTATCACTTGAATATAAAACATTCCATGTTTTAATGTTGGGAATATTTTGAAAAAATTGTGAGAATTTCTTGCAAAGATGGAATTGTTTTATTAATTGGTCAATTGCTGAAAGTTTCATGCTTCTCCAACCCTTCATGATTTGTTTCACTCATTGAAGCAACTGTTACCATATTTTCAAGGTTTTTTTTTCAGTTGTGATAAGAAACATAAAATTCACCATTCAGAAAAAATAAATTTATGAACTTTTCCAGATTAAAGTGTACAGTACAGTATTGTTAACTATATTTACATTATGGTGAAACAGATCACCAGAATGTTTTCTTTTGCAAAATTAAAACTCTATACCCATGAAACATCTCCCTAGTTTGTCCTCCTTTCAGCCCCTGGCAATGACCATTCTACTTTCCGTTTCTGTGAGTTTGAATATTTTACAAATGTCATACAAGTGAAATCATACAATACTTGTCTTTTTCTACTGTCTTATTTTACTTGTACAGTGTCCTTAAGGTTCATCTATGTTGTAGCATGTAACAGGGTTTTCTCCTTTTTAAGGCCGAATAATATTCCATTTTATGTATAGACCATATTTTATTTATCTGTTCACCTGTCAATGAACATTTGTGTTGCTTTCACTTGTTGGTTATTGTTAATGCTGCAATAAAAATGTATGTGCAAATATTTCCTTGAGAACTTGTTTTCATTTCTTTTGGAAAATGTGGTAATTTGATTTTTAATTTTTTGAGGAGCTTTTATGCTGTTTTTATAGGGACTGCACAATTTTGCATTCCCACCAACAGTGTACGAGTTCCAATTTCTCCACATCCTAGCCAACACTTGTTATTGTCTGTTGTTTTTTTTTTTAGCCATCCTGATGAGTGTGAAGTGACATCTCAATGTGCATTTTCCTGGTGTTTTTTGATGTTGAGTATTTTTTCATATGTTTGCCAGCAGTTTGTACATTTTATTGGATAAAATGGCTGTTCAAGTCCTTTGCCCATTTTTTGTTGTTGAGTTGTAGTTCTTTATATATTCTAGATACTAATGCAAGCCCATATCACATGTGTGTTGTCTAAATATTTTCTCCCATCCTGTAGGTTGCCACTTACTCTGTTGACTGTTTCTTTTCATCTATAGAAGTTTTTTAAGTTGCATGTGGTCCCATTTCTCTATTTTTGCTTTTGTTGTCTGTGCTTTTGGTTTCATGTTCAAGAAATCATTGTCAAATCTCATGTCATGAAATTTTTCCCCTATGTTTTCTTCCAGGAGTTGCATAGTTTCAGGTCTTGTGTTTAGGTCTTTAATCCATTGTAATTGTTGTATATGGTATAAAATAAGGGTTCAGCTTTATTCTTTTACGTATCTATTATCCAGATTTCCCTGCACTTTTATTGAAGAGACTAACCTCTCCCTATTGGCACCCTTGTCAAAGATCTTTTGACACTCTGTGAGAGTTTTATTTTAAAACCACATTCAAATTCTATAAAAATGGCAATAAAATTTCTAGAGATAATTGCAACTAAAAAATGGATTAGAAATCCGTTTGCATTTATCTTTTGACTTCTACTTTGAGTGGGAAATGTTTGTCAACAGCACGGGAAGTGGTTTTAAACAGAAATCCCCCTGAGTTTCTGGACATATTTTCAAGTTGGTTATTCAGCACTATTTGACAGCCGCCAACTAATTATTTCCATATTGTCAACTCATTACTAATTTAATACAAATATATAAAGACTAAGAATAGAAAACTATTGAATGTATTTCCTAATCTATGTATTAATCTATCTACAAATGAGTTTTGCATCATGAATTCAGTGAAAAACTAAGACAATTTCCTCCTCTTAAGTCATGATCACTTTCATTAACACATATTAAAATGTTGTTTACTCTTTAATGTTTATACCATGATAATTTTTCTAGCTATTTTAAAATATTGGTCGTTTCTGTCCTAAATACCAATTAAATGATCTAAGACCACATTTTGAAAAGCTCTGTTTTGATCTATAACTATACAACTGCTAAAACAGTGCCATCCAATATAAATGTAATGCAAGCTGCATGTATAATTTTAACTTTTCCAGTAGCCACATTTTAAAAAGCAGCAGGTGAAATTAATTTTAATAATATTTTATTTAACCCAATATATCCCAAATGTTATCATTTCAACATGGAATCAATATTTAAAATATTAACATATTTTGCATTCTTTTTTTCATTCAAAGTCTTCAAAATCTGGGCTACATTTTACACTTACAGCTCATCCCAATTTGGAGTAGCTATGTGTGACTAGTGGCTATTGTATTGAACTACATGGTCCTGAAAGCTCAGGCTTAGAAATCGCATTTTCTGATCAGAACTTTCTATCCATTCATTCCTTCCAATATTTTTCTCTCATTAACTCTAAATTTAAACTTAATAGAGTCCTTTATCCTTTGACACTATCCTTCCCAGGATCCAGCGATTCCCTCTTGCCTGTGTTATGAAAGCTTTTGGTTTGCTTCCTCTCTAAGCACTCTGCCTCGCTTTTCAGACCCTTCTACAATGTTGGATTGGCTTAAGGACTCACTTTTCTATTTCTTCTCCTGAACCATGAGCACTCCTGAAAAAAACATAGTCTTGCTGATTGGTGCCATCTCACATTGCTTCCATTCACTTCCAGGTTAGTCTTCGATGCTCCATTACATATTCACTTCGTTGTATTCATTCCTAGGCACATTCACTTTCCATTGTCTCAGCAGACATTCCAAACTTACAGCATGCTCCTAATGTCTTCCTTCTCTCTCAACCCTGTGGATAGCATAGATCCCTACTTCAGAAAAAAATAGGGTAGAACATGCACAACAGGCATCCTCCTCTTCAAGACAAATCCCTTCCACCTGAGCTCTTCGTCCCATCCCCACTGAGATCCTCAATGACTGAGTAGAGAACAAGAAGACAGATGCCATCCACATTAAATATTGATGCAATTACTCAACGTCTTAAGGAAACTTTAAGTTATAGCTCCTATTCTGGTCAAGATATATGTTAAGCAAAGCTTTCCAGTCCTTAGTTTCTGCATCTTTAAAGTCAGATTGCATGAATTCTGTTGTCTCTTTTAGCTCCAGAGTTTTAAACTCTACAGTCTCAGCATAACATAAAGCAAGCTTTCAAGTGTTGAACAGATATAGAATAAAGAAAAATGAGTCTGTGTAGAACCAGGTGGCCTCTGTTCCTTTCTGGCTCTGAAACTTTAAACAGAGACCAGAACTCCTTCAAGATTCTGTCTCCTCATCTACAAAATTGAGATAGTAATAACCACTTTACAGACGTGCTCCGAAAGACTAAAGAAATAGCGTCTAGATGGAAAAGCTTCTCCTGAACACTGTCTGTTCCAGAGCTGAGACTTGGTTTCCATCTTTGTTTTAGGCATGGACAGAGGTATTATGGTGGTCATTGCCTGTTTGCACACAGATCTGTTCTTCCCTTTTCCTGCAAACTAAGTTTTCCAGGTTCCCTTACTAACTGGCTTTCTGGCATGTTTAGCCACCAGAGACAATGGTGGAAGACTAAGGGTAGAAGAAGATAAATAGAGTATTTTTCCATCTTTTTTCTATTCCTCAAGCAGCATTTTACATGATTCTAGCTCCCTGCCAGATATCACCTGCCTTGATGGTCCTGGGTCATTTATGACAAGAGACAATGCTTAGTCCTGGGTTCTGCTAATACCACCTTCTCTCTGTGTCCCTCTGCGTCCCTCTGCCCCTAGAGGTAGAGTGATGTCTTGAGATTCCTTCCTCTGTTTGTAATATTTAGCAATTCCTGTTTCCTGATTGGACCCTGATGAAGACTGTCATGATTAGTCTCAACTGTCTTTGAAAAATAGATGAGGATTATAGTCTGAAAGTAAGAAATAAAGTCAGAAATCCATCCAGTTGCAATGATATAATCTTACACTTTGTCAAAATCAAATCTTCATTATATTAATTTCATAGCCTAATGCTTCATTTCAGAGTTTCTTAGAGAAGTTTTGAGTTCACAGAATGAACAAAATTGGAAAATACAAAATTTGGTGACTCCAAGATACCACAGCTGGTCTTAATAGCAAATTTACAGGATAGAAGTTGTGAACATTGAGCTACACTGCATCGGACCAGCTAGATTTTATGATACAAGTCCAATTTTGCCACAACATATCATCCTATAGCTAATAACTTACATGATTTGAAACTCTTCTCCCATTCCTGCAGGCCTTGCTCTGTTGGAATACTGGGTTTTTAATGGTAATCTTAATCACATTCTCCCCTTTTCATGTTGCATTGCAATGGTTCATAATGGAGGCACATGTGAAAACTAATATTTTCAAGAAATAAAATTTAAACTTTTCTTGGGCCTATATGCTGAATAGAAAGTCATTTCTTCTACATCACATTATTTCTTGGATATACTCTGTCTTTAGCTAATAGGGAGTTACCTTGCCAGAAGCTCAAATCTCCTAAAAATGTCTCATTAACAGGTTTCCCTGACCTCCTAACTGTGTCTACTCATGTGTCCTCCTGGGGCAGTGTCCAACATTCCATCATTGCATCTATTTGCCTCTTTCTTAACCAATAATTTGTCTAAGCTTCTGTATAGCTGACAGATCGTTGGCTTTACATATAGTGTCTCACCTAGAGATAGAATTTACAGTATTATATTTCGTTCTAATATTCCATACATAACAACTGTAACCATAAAAATAATTTTCACAATTCTCACAAACATTATGGAACCTGGCACTTTTGCAAGCACTTTATGTACATTCATTCATTCAATATTCACAACCACACTAAAAGGTAGAAAGCACTGTTTTCTCCATTTTACAGATGAGAAACCTGAAGTACCTAGAGATTAATTAATTTGAAATTTATACTACTACTACACAATGGAGCTTGGATTCAAACCCCTGAATTCTGAGGCCCCAACCTATATTCTCAATCACTACCCATAGTGAAATATAGCTTTAATAGTAAGCACCTTCACAATTGAACATTTTTATCTATAATTTTTAATTATTAATTTTAATTTCTAAATGATTTCAGACATAAAAATGTTATAAAATAGTACAAATAATTTTCACTTTCCCTTCTCCCAGATTCTCCACAGTACAAAATTCAAAATCAGAAAATTAACATTGGTACAGTTATCACCAAATCTACAGACCTTATTTACACTTTTGCCAATTGGCATTACACCAATGTCCTTCCTCTGATCCAGGATTCAATTCGAGACCAAACATTACATTTACTTCTCATGTCTCTTCAGTCCCTTTAATCTGGAACAGTTCTTCAGTCTTTGTTTTTCATGACCTTGACACTTTGACCCTGTTACTTTGTTGACTGTTCATTTGAGTGCCCAAAATAATCTTAAGATGGAGGAAGCTGGACACTAATCAATGGGAAGTCCTTTCAAAATCACATAGACACATGGCGATGTACAACTAACCCTATATTTGATGGAAAACAGAACCTAGCTTTTCAGGGAGGATCCTAGAAGCTAGGATCTCCAGAACCTAGCAGCTTTGTGGAGACTGGGATTGGTTACTGCCCTCTCCACCGCCTGCCCTACCCCTACCAGCACTCCTTTTTCAGAGCACTGTTGGTTTACAATGAATTCGAGAAATATTTCATTCTGCTGGGTAATCTATATGAATCTGATTTCTAAAGCATTCTGCCCTGAAACAATTATGTTGTAAGGCATATGAAGAAATTTAGTTTCTATTCCTATGCATGTTCCTCCTGAATATTCCCAGCAAATTGGCTGCAGATGAATTTCCTGCATGAATAAGAGCCATACATACTATATTAAATACCATATAAATTAAATACCATATATTATATTAAATACTATATAAATTAAATTAAATACCATATAAATTAAATACCATAGCCATACATATTTATATTAAATATCATATTTTTATCATGATATGGGTGTGATGCACAATTCCTATTTAAATATATTATTTGTCAATATCATATTATTACCTACTTTGTGGAGGGTGAAAAATTTTTTACAGTTTGTTAGTTTTATTGATATATAATAATTGTACATATTTACGAGATATATGTGATATTTTGATATATGCATACTACTTTTATTCACTAGGGGATTAAGGCAAAATGTACAGCAAGCTATGTTGCCTGGACTAATTCCTGTGTCAGCTATAATTATCAAACTAGAATTTTCTTCAGTGGACATCCTGAAAACTGAATGTAACAGCATGGGGAAGGGGAAAAGGAAGACCCTCTACTAAATGGCTTGTAACTAATGCAATGTAAAATAGGCATGCTTAAAATTGGTGGGTGCTAGAGTGTGAGAGCTTCCTCATGCAGTTCAATTAAAAAATGATTCCATTTTATCACTAGGATCTCTCATAGTTTATACTGTCCTTTCTTGGACTTGATTGATCATGGGAGACATTCATTGATCAAAGTGCTTATCTCTACTTTTCCCTATTAATGGGTAAGACTACACTAATACCTTGTAAAACATCAGAAGTTCTCGTACTAATGGTCTCAGTATCCCTTTATACTCTTAAAAAATATTGAGAACTCCAAAGAGCTTTTAAGTGGAGAGATAGATAGATAGATAGATAGATAGATAGATAGATAGATAGTCGATAGATAGATATCTGTCATTATTTGCCATAATTGAAACTGAGACTGATAATATTTAAAAGTTGTTATCAGTTCACTTAAAAATAATAATAAACTCAGAAAACTTTTGTGTTATTATAAAAATTGTTTTAACATCACAGAACCCTTGAAATGGTCTCATTTTTCTAGGAAAATATAGGAGATTTGGTGCTTTTCAAATAAAATAAAAAATATCAACCATAGATGAGTTTTTCCTATTATAAAATACTGCTTTGGAAATTAATCATCATATTTAGTCATTTAGTTCCATCAACCTTTTTTATTAAAATAATGTACTTTCTTTTTTTTTTTTTTTGAGACAGAGTCTCATTGTGTAGCCCAGGCTAGAGTTGCAGTGGCATGATCTTGGCTCACTACAACCTCTGCCACCCAGGTTCAAGCGATTCTCCTGCCTCAGCCTCCCGAGTAGCTGAGATTACAGGCACCTGCCACCGCGCCCAGCTAATTTTTGTATTTTTAGTAGAGATGAGGTTTCACCATATTGATCAGGCTGGTCTTGAACTCCTGACCTCATGATCCACGGGCCTCGACCTCCCAAAGTGCTGGAATTATGGGCGTGAGCCACTGCACCTGGCCGAAATAATGTACTGTCTTAACTCATTTTATGACCACTATCCTAATACAGTCCCTTGTTATTTGACCCATTTCCACTCCCCGAGAGAGCCAAAACATGGAATTGTCTTCCTTCATCTTCCTAAAGTGTCACTCTCACTATACCCTGCCCTAGTCAAACAAGGATCCATGAATAGTTCTTTCGCAGGGCAAAAATTCTTGCATTTCTCATGTCTATCTTAGAATGCCTCTCCTTCACATACCACAGCTGTTAAGCCCTGAACCCTTCCTTTAGTTACATCTGCCAAGTTCTACTCACCTATGAAGCGTTTCCTATTTAGTCAGTTACTAGTAGTTTACTTCTCTGCTGCTAGCATATATAATTGGTGGCACATTATCTAAATCTTGTTGTTGCAATTATTGAGCATTAGACCAGATGCCTGAGGAAAGGGGCCGCCATTTTTACATTTCTGTATCCCCTGCACTGTCTGCCTAGTCTATCACTCCTCAAGCACTTGTTGACTCTGAGTTTACTCTCATTATACTTTTCTTATATTTTCTGTCTATTTCAGTCATATTGTTCAAATGTCCTATTATGCCACTTAATGAAATATTTACCAATCAATGCAATGCCTTAGTATCATTTGGATGGCTGAACAAAATTCTAATGCAGGGCCTAAAGTGCTCTACTTTTACATGGGACTTGCATTATCTGGATTGTATATGACTATGTGTTACCAAAATACATTACTAAGACTTCAACCTTAATTTACCAAGTAAGTAAAACAATGTTTAATAAGGGAAATAATCTGAGGAAGAAAGAAATACGAATACGTGACAGTAGAATCTTACTGTATAGACCTGGATTTATTTCAGGCTTAAGAATAAGGAAAGAAATGAGATAATCACTACGTGCAAAATATCTCTGTGGTGAACGGAGATAAGAATGAACAACAGGAAGAGAGAGAAAAAAACGATAAGAAACATTATAAACAATCACCCCTTCTTCAGTCACTGAGATGTATTCGCTTTGAGCTGTAAAACTTAATGGTTTTCCTTAGAGCATTCTCCTACCTCAAAGTAGTTTCTGAACACTACGTTTAAAATAAAAGTTAAACAGTCCAAGTAAGCTAAACCAGATGGGCTGGCTGGTTTGAGCTCTGAGCATGTACAATGCTAGATGATTGTTACTGTTTAGTACCTAGCCTGGCACTGACACAGCCTCAAAATGTTTAAGTGTTTTAAGAATTTTCTCTGGGCATCTGTGTATGTGTGCCCACGGCCTCACTTTTTTGATACCTGTTAGCACATAAATGTTGGACCCTTAAAAACAGGTGTTCTTTCTCTTCCTCTTCAGCCTCCAATTCAAACCAACCCTGCTAGTATTTACGGTAGGAAAAATCATTAACGTTGTTTTGTTATTTATAAGTATTCACTTTGCTCTTTAGGAAACCAGGACAATTTGTTTTCATGATGAATTTGTGTGGTGTTCTTCTCTTTACTGAAGACAGAAACAGATGCCACTCCAATCCACATGGAATTTTAATGTAGTGTTATTCAGAGCCATAACAACATTTGGACCACTTAAGTCTAGTACCTGTCCAAGACTTGCCTTCAATAATAATCAATTATATCCATTATTTCAAATAGCTCTCAATGCTGTGAATTTGAAAAAGAGAAAAGGAAACTCCTTCATAAAATGATCTTAAAGAATCCCATATTCTACTAGCTTAAATTCTGCTTGCAGTCTATAACGTGATTATGGGTTTATGAAGTATGTAATAACAGAGGTGACCGTATGAAGAGACCCTTGGTACAGCAGTATTAGGTGCTTTTACAAAATTTTTAATTGAGTACTGTTCTTACCACTACATTTAACTACCCTGCTTCCAGTGAAAGAAAAATAAGAAAAAAAAAAAAAAAATGCCTGATACCGGTTGCTATGGCAGCTAGTGCAAAGAGTGAGTCTAAATTCTGTGTCAAGGTAATGAATTTAGCATCTACAGGAAAAGAAATAGATTTCCTGTCACACACTGTAGATCTACCACAGGAAATGAACACATTGCAGACGTTTTAGGATATTTAAACCCCATTTAAGGTGCACAAAAGTGGTAGAGAGGGTGCATCAGATAACCTCACAGGGCTCAACCCTTCCCCACCAGTGTGTTTTCATCCATGTCTGTGATAGGAAAGGGAGGAAGGAGCCTTCAGTATGAATCTAGCAGTTTGTATTCAGCAGGTCCCACTGTGATGACGGCACAGTCACAATTTTTCCTCTCAGCCTTATGGTTGCTCTGGATGTTGAAAGCCTGTTTCTCAGGGATGCTCTTTGAGAGGTCGTTTCACTCCTTCCTCAACCCTTGATGATTCCCTAGTTCTCAGCCCTGCCTGTTTACCTGGTCATCCTCCAGTGGGGCTTCCTGAGCCTACTCCTAGGCTCTCTCTCCTCCCTCACAAAAACAGTTCATGTTGTACTATTTTTGTCATTGGTCTGCTTAGTTAGTAGTTGAATAAGCTATACATATGACTATAAGTATGTATGACTATAAATGCTGTATCTTACTGAGCTGAGGAATGGACATAATATATAGTTTAGATAGTGCCAAAGAGTCATAGATAACCCTCTTGAAGTAATGTTCACTCTCATAGGTGCAATGGCAACTATCTCACTGGAATTACACATGGCTTGCATACGTCACTTAGTAATGGTATAGCAATTATTTAATATGGGTGCTGCAACAGACCTAAATCTTACAAATTTAAGATTTAAAATATTTGTTTTCTACTGGTGGCTCTGCCTAATTTGGACAAAGCAGCCCCTTTATCTTGTAGCTCTGCCATGTGAAACACTTGACCTCTAAGGTTAACCTGGGAGAGAAAGAGAGAAGGGTGAAGAGCCAGTCTTGGAAACGGTATTTATTACTTCTGACCCATTCTCTGAGCAGAAACCAATCATAAGGCAAAAGACTGCAAGGAAGTATGGAAAATGTGGGTGAACATGA
Source organism: Papio anubis (assembly GCF_008728515.1). NCBI lineage: Eukaryota > Metazoa > Chordata > Mammalia > Primates > Cercopithecidae > Papio > Papio anubis. Next base: position 150,652,196 of record NC_044981.1, read on the forward strand.
ATGGTTTCTACAACCATAAAATTCTGAGACTTGGATGGACAATATTTTCTATTTTGAAAATTGGAGTAACAATTGTTGTTGATTGAGAAACACAAACCAAACTTGAGTAAATTGATACGGTAGCTCCAAAATCTTTATAGAAATTAATGACCTTTACTGGTGACTGCTCTGAGCCTTTATACATATTCAACATTATTCTTTCTCTGTGACTTCTTTTTTTTTTTTTTTTTTTTTTTATGCGTGTTATAAAATTTATTCGTGTAAGCATTCAGACATTTTTAGGTGGAAAGATGATATGCAGAATCCACTAAGAAAAAATGAAAATCAGATGGAAAGGACGCATCTGGCGAGACCAGCAGTGGCACGATTCCAAACAAATGTCAGACGAGCCTAAGTGGGAGAAACTGGAAAGAACTCTAAAGCTTCATGAGGTAAGATATGTTCCAATTTAAAACACAAGAATAGTACTATCATGAAAAAAGGAAATCAACCTCAAGGCACTCAAAGGTATGAGGGCAAACAAGAGGTAAATTTGCATTTGTTGAGGTACAAATAGGAGGTTCTTGTAAGAGAGGGGGCATTAATTATTAATGACAAATCTCTGCAAATACAAAATAAAACCCAAATCACTGGTCACAGAATTCAAAATGTACATGTAATAAAGGCAAGGCAATAGACTCAAGTTATGGCCTGTAATATTTACTCCACTGGACGCTATTCATAGTAGCTACCTCTGGCCAGTTTTGTAAGAAAGACTTTATGCACTGAAGGGTTTCTGTAAAATGACACTATATACAAATCTGTACAGCCATCCACCAGAGCGATTCTCCAGCTCCTAGAGGGAGCTATCAACTTAAAGCAGGATTCTGAGGTTTCCATGTCTTTAGTTGCCTTATCATAATCCCAAATATACATTTCAGGGTTTTGTGTTTAAAGACACTTTCCTTGAATATGTGCACTATGGTTAAAATTAAAAACCAAAGTATTGTGTAAATTAAAATACCCCAGGCTGGTCTGACCTCCCACCATCTTGAGAGAGACTTGCCTGGCTGTGGCACAGCTTAAGACTGTGGTGGTATCCCTGGACGGGCGCCTCGGGCGCTGGGTGGCCCCGTGGCGCGACCTCTTCCAGTGGAGTCAGCTGTAAGGCCTCGCTGACTTTTAAAGAAGGAGGATGAAGAAGGAAGAAAGGAAAAACAAAACCCCAAAATGCCAAAGGAATTATGGGATGAAGTTCCTCCACCACTCTAGAGAATATCTCTGAGCCAAGACGAAGCTGGGCCACCATGGTGTCGAAATGCCGGGCACGCCTCCTCACGGTGGATGGCCCTCAGTAGCTCTTCAATGGACCCCAAGTTCCCGCCGCAGATGCCCAATTCTTTTCTCCTTCAACTCTCTGCAAAGAGAGGAGAAATAATTAGTAGATAAACACTGAGAGAAAGCCCTTTGGGATGTCTTTTTATCTTATTTCTGTCCAAGTCCCATGGCTGAAGAGCTCCATTCTCCAGATTCTGGGATCTTTTTCCCGATTGTGAAGATCCAGTCCCCAGAATCGCTGCCCCTGAGGCCTGGGGCTTACATCTGCTCAAGGCCTGAATCCCTCGAGCTCGGTGCCTGGCCTTGCCTGGCCCATCTCTTTGTACCTGTCAATGAGCTCGGTCAGGTAGGAAGTTTTCTTTTTTTTTTTTTTTTTTTTTTTTTTTGAGACAGAGTCTGGCTCTGTCACTGGCCGAGGCAGTGGCCGGATCTCAGCTCACTGCAAGCTCCGGGCCCCGGTTTAATGTGCCATTCTCCTGCCTCAGCCTCCCGAGTAGGCCGGGACTACAGGCACTTTCACCTTGCCCGCTAGTTTTTGTATTTTTTAGTAGAGACGGTTTCACCCGGTGGTTAGCCAGGATGGTCTCGACCTTCTTGGACCTCGTGATCCGCCTGCCTCGGGCCTCCCAAAGTGCTGGGATTACAGGCTTGAGCCACCGCTACCGGGCCAGGTAGGAAGTTTTCTTTGCATTATGTAGTATAAACTTGTGCTTCAGTAACTCCTTAGCAGTGGGGTCTAAAGCTCCGGCTCAAGAGTTCAAACAGGCTCTACAAACTCCTGAGGGGTTTACTGTGCTCTTCCAACGTCGTGGTGGGTTGTCTTTGAGGAGGAATAAACTTCTATGGGTGCAGCTCGGAAGAGGTGGTTCCCCTTGCAAGTTCAATAGCTGTTATGCTCCAGGGACCGATGTTCGCCTTTGAGTCGAGGTCGACTGTTTGATGACCTCGGTGCCATCCAGAATGGGGTGCCTAAAGTGTGTTCCTTTGATCTGCGTCTGTCAGCTGGCCGCCACGCCAAAGTCCGCCAGCTTCACCCCAGGCTCAGACAGCAGGACGCTACGCTTTAATGTCTCTATGGATTTTCTTCTCCCATCGGAGATAATCCTTTCAGTATTTCTCTTAATATAGTAGCTGCATCTGGGTTTCATCTAACGGGCCAGGTTCTAAATAGATCTAGTGCAGAGCCTCCACCAAGATATTCCATTATTATCCATAATTTTGTATCCTCCTTTAAAGTGTGTGTCTGTGTGTGTGCGTGCACGTGTGTGTGTGTGTAAACAAATCAGCAGGATCGCAGAGGTTTCAAAATGGTTTTGCCTCTTGAATAATTCCAAAACGGAAGGAACTGGTAATTTTAGCAACCCTTCAGGGCACAGTATTTTTATGGGCATCACAACATAATACCAAAATCAAAGAGAGAGGAGGAGGAAGAGGTTCGGCATTAAGGAAGGATGAGAACTCCTAGGAAGAGGGAGGGTGCAGTTCTATGTGTGAAGAGCGAAGCCCTTTCTGCAACAGGGAGCTGTAGTCTAGTGACTCTCTGTGACTTCTTTATGCTTTACCTGTTTTCTCTGAAACATAAGAAAATAATCTCTAGACCTTACTAGAGAAATATTCTGGGCATATATTCTGAAATGCATTTATGTAAAAAACAAGAAATGATGGTAATGATAATAGCAGTCTTTCACTATACTTTCAGACAAAATCAAAAGTTCTTGTATTTCTGGGAGCTTCTTTTCCACCTTTCAAGTATCTTTAGTCGTAGCCTTCAAAGAAGTGCACATAAAAGTGCCATTATCAAAAAAATATCTTAATACTCGGTTCCAATAACAGCATCCTAATGTCAGCAAGATCATAATGAAGTACCTTCTCACCACTGTTATTTCTATAATCTCTGAGGACAGCCACTATAGTCAGAATAAAATAGAGTGTCAAGCCATGTACTGTGCTAATTGTTTGTATTTGTTTATTAAACACTAAGTAGAGAGTAAAACAAAGCAGAAAGCATGAATGGTCTCAGTCCACTTAGATGGAGAGCACAGAAACAGAATTCCCAAGTATAAACTTGGCCCTTTTGGAAGTCTAACTTGCCCATTGCTTCAGAAATTAATGGACTGCAAATCTTACTGTATTTTGATGGCATATTTTACCCAGACCAGAGACTATGTATGGTTCCAGCAGGACAGATGTTTAGTGCAGTCAGTGGAAAATTCAATCAAATAAGCTATAATTGCAAAAGTAATGGAAGTTCATTACTTACAGTAAGTACACTCAGAAAACTTCAATAGCTAAGGAAAAACAACTTTCGTCTTTTACCATCACATCAGACAAGATTAAAAATACAAGAATTTGATCACTAGGGCAAGATGAAGGATTCTCTTCTAGTTCCGAGAAAGTAAATATTTGCAAAGAAGGCATAAAACTTAAATAAAATATTCAGGAATGCTTTTTATAATAAATATTTGAGTTGACAAAACTATGGGCACAGAAAATCACCAAACACATTTAACAGCAGATTTAGACATATAATAAACTTTAAAATCATTATATAATTTCAAATTGTACCATAGGGAATATTGCATAAGAGGTTAAAAATATGGGAGATGTTGCCAGTTTCCTCCAAGCTTAATATCTGTTCTTTTAAAATAGCTCTGAGAAGTGTCTGGGGATTTTTCTGTGCCCAAAAGTTCAATGACATGTCACCAAATACGCATGTTATCAGAGTATTACAATACCTACCAGTTTTTGTCTACTTCCCCTGTACCTAGAACTGCGCTGAAACTTTACAACAATCCAGTGAGACAGGTACTATCATTTGCCAAATGTTATAGATGAAAGTGAGATTTAGATACATTAAGTAACTTTAAAATATCACAGGTAAGTGGAGAAGTTGTGATAACGAATGAGGCAGTTAAATTCCAGAGACCACACTCTTAAATACTTTATTATATTGACTTAGAAAGTCAAGATTCATATTTGTTTACAAGCGATCCATTTCCCTTAGCTATTTGAAGTAGCAACAACATTTTTTTAAAACCACGATTTCTTTATGAATATCTTAAAACCTTCCTTGAACCATTTTACATTCTCTGCCTGTCGGGACGTGTTATGTAAAGTGTCCCTTTTGATAGCACTCATATTTCAACTTTCAAGATTCGGATAGGGTCCCATTATTGCATGTGTCCTGTATTTCATAAATGATAATGCTGTTCACATCTTCCATGAATTTAAAATGTCGGTAGGTCCCCATTTGTTCTCACATTTCCTTTCAATTTTTTAAATTAAGCCCTGTTTTCTTTCCATTTATACTAGCATGGAACCCTTTGAGTGCTTTATCACACTGTTATTATTCTTCAAATTATTCTCTGTGATTTTACATTCCTTTATCTCTTAACACATGGCAAATCAGAATTACAAAAATCTTCAACTTTGAATAAGGCCAAGCTAGTGTTTTCAGTTTTATTTCTTTGCCAGTATTCCTTTGAATCACAGTAACATACTATGTTTGAAAATAGGCATTTACTTCTTCCTAGAAACCTTCCCTGGGCCGTAATTTGTAATCCATTTATTTCCATTATTGTTTCCATTTTTAAAATGTCATATTTTTGTCAATATAAAAGTTTTAAAATTTCGAGTGCTATTGTTCTAAATTTTTAATGCATTAATAGAAATAGTTTTTTTAATGGAAATGCTTGCTTTTGATGGTATTGATTCTTCATTTAGATGAAGAATGAATTTAGATGAAGCTGCAAGTGGTAGCTTAGAAAATACTGAAATGAAAGTATCTACTTTCAATTACATTTTGCTAAAAATAATTTCCCCACATTGGAGGCAATTTGCAAATATAACAAGAGAAAAAAGAGTGCAAGAGAACAAGCCCGAAAAATTGACTTCTAAAACCATTCATATTTGAAAGTCTGGTTAATCCATTGCTTCCTGAATGATGGCTCTTGGAACACTGATCCCAAAACATTAATCCAAATGAGTCTATTATTTGGGAAAGCAGTAATTAAGCAAATGAAACAATGTTCTGTACTCCAGATATCAGTTCTTAATGTATACTAAAGATCATTATAAATTTTCAAGAGAAAAACATGATAGGAACTATTTCCCACATTCCTTTGGCCCTAGGACCCTGATATTCATGGAACTGTTCTCAGTTCTAACGTTCTGTAAAATATACACTGGGACTTTGGGTGGCCAAGATGGGCGGATCACCTGAAGTCAAGAGTTCGAGACCAGCCTGGCCAACATGGCAAAAGCCTGTCTCTACTAAAAATACAAAAAAAAATTAGCCAGGTGTGGTGGCCCGCACCTGTAATCCCAGCTACTCAGGAGGCTGAGGCAGGAGAATCGCTTGAATCCGGAAGACGGAAGTCGCAGTGAGCCAAGATAGCATGCCACTGCACTCCACCCTTGGCAACAGAACGAGGCTCTGTCTCAGGGAAAAAAAAAACACTGGGAAATTCAGAGGCAAGTAATATGTTTCATAAACTGTAATTATAAACTACAATGATTTCTAACTTAAAAGGTCTACTAGTAAATATTTGCAGTATCATTATTACATAAAGACTTATTCTAATTGGAAGGTCACTAAGACAGCACAGAAAGAGATGTTGCTGGAGAGAGATGAAGGTAGGGTAACAAGGCACACATACTATTTGTTATCAATATAACGTCAGGATAAAGTAGTTGATGTTATTAATTTTTCTCCTGTTTTTAGATGTCTATTTCAGTATAAATACATGAAATCATCAAGACCTTTGTTTAAACAAAATTTGACTACTACTATTTTATGATTATATGCTAATACTGACGTACATAGTATATAAAAGATTTTTCTTTCTATTATAAGTATTTGAGTTGCTAAAGCATAGTATTTAGTAGTATCTGTAACACAAAGCAAAAAATCGGTGGCCTCCTTTTTTTTTTTTTTTTTTTTTTTTTTTTTTTTTTTTGAGACGAAATCTCACTCTGTCGCCCAGGCTGGAGTGCAGTGGCGCGATCTCGGCTCAGTGAAAGCTCCACCTCCCGGGTTCACGCCATTCTCCTGCCTCACCCTCCCGAGTAGCTGGGACTACAGGCGCCCGCCACCATGCCTGGCTAATTTTTTGTATTTTTAGTAGAGACGGGGTTTCACCATGTTAGCCAGGATGGTCTTGATCTCCTGACCTCGTGATCCACCTGCCCTGGCCTCCCAAAGTGCTGGGATTACAGGCGTGAGTCACCGCGCCTGGCCGGTGGCCTCCTTTTTTAAAATTAAAAACATGAACAACTGTTCATCTGCTGGTCAGAATAATAAAGAACTGACTTTCTTTAGATTGTTAACTTCTTAAATGCTAGCACTACTAGCATGCTTTCTTTCTTTTATAATAATAGTACAGATTCTGCAAGGTAATATGCCTTTTCTTCTATGGTGAGGTCTCAGCTTCAACACATATTCTAAATTTCTTAGATTTGATACACCTTCTTTGAAAAAATAGGTTTGGCCAAAAGGAGAGCGTTCTATCTAGACTTAAGGTGAGATCTGAGTGATTTTTGAGCAATGCCAGTGAGTGACACTAAATTTGACCCCATTGTCTATCTCTTTACTATTGTAAATAGCATCATTCCTTTGGGGCCTGAAGAAGATTCTTTCTTGAAGCATGTCCTATCAGAAATGTAAGTACTCAATGGTAGAAGTAATGACAAATGACAGAAACCAACAAAGAATAAGACTCTTTACTTAAATGGATGAGAGAGGAGAGGAGAAAAAGGGAAGATGATGCAGAATTGAGAAGTACTGAAAACTTCACCTCCTTAGAAAATGCCATCTCTGAGGAAGCAGGAATTTTTTCAGCTACAGAATAATTAATGGCAAATAAGATTGCAGAAGACACTAGAGAGGCAGATGATGGGAAACAAAGAGTCTTGGGAAGTCAAGATGGTTTACGTGGAAAGGAAAAGGATGCACTACCATGAACAGTCATGAAAATGCATTTTACTTAAGTTTCTGAAAATGTTAAATTGGAACACAAAATGGAAGACAGTGATAGTTGATAACTGAATCAATCCTATAATAAAAACAACATATAATCATCCAAATAAGGTAACACAAGGAGCATCATAAAGAGCTTCAACCAAGCAAAGCTTCCATTATATCAATGTTCTCATTATCTCACATCACACAAGTAGGAGCCAACCCATTCTCATTCACATTCCTAGCTTCATTTCCATCCCTAAGTATCAGGGTTTCAGGTAGAAAATGGCATCCAGTTGCTCTCAGGGAAAAGCCAGGAATCATCAACAGCCAGTAAGGTTTCTGTGGGCTAGCAGGTGCAGTAATGCTCCCTAGGACCGCAGACACTGCTTAGCTCACTCTCCATCCCACCTCCAGGTTCTTCTTCCTCTATGACTCAAGACACATGTTGGCCTTGGAAATATCCAGAGGAACCTTCAGAGGAAAAAAAAAAATTACACCCACTCAATTTAGAACAAAACTGTGAATCCTTATGGCCTTTGTAATCCACACCTCAGGACAGTGCCTGGTACATCTCAGGACAGTGCCTGGTACATAGTGAGATACTCAAAATGCTTGTTGAATTGATATTAATTTAACTGAGTAATTTCCTTTCTGGTCTGCCCCTTTTTAGCTTCCTAGCTTTATCTAGTGTCTGTCTCCCACATAAACTTTTATTCCAGCTATCCTAAATTATGTAAGCTTTCCTCAATGTAGTCCTGCTTGCCTTGTTTTCTATCTTCATTAAACATATTGTATTCAGCTAGAATGTTCCTTCCCTTTTATGCCTGGCCAACTGCCTGACCAACTCTTTATTTTTCCCTAGTGACATATCTGAGGTATCTTCTCTCCTGGGATGTCTCTCCTAACTGGCAATTTGATTTCAATATTCTTCTCCCTTCCCATCGGACTCTACAAACACCTCTCTCACTGCCTTCTTCTCACTAAGCTGTAATCATTGGTTCACTTATTTATCTGTTCCATTATATTTGATCCTTCCCTATGTAGAGACATGGTCACACTCACTTTTTCATTGAAAGCAAAAAACAGTGCCTGACAACACATAAGTGATAATAAATGTCTGTTTTTAAAAAAATGGAAGTTCTTATTAAATAACAAGAGACTATTAGATCTACTTTTAGTGCAATTTGATTTCTCTACTTGAAATTAAGTTTTATAAACAAAGATCTTTGGTATATTGATTAAATATATCTAGAAGGAAATAGAGAATGCCCTGAAAATTTTTATTTCTCTGGTATTATTTTGATGGGATATACTACAAAATCAAAGAGAAAATATTTTCTCTCATACCTCAAATAATTGTGAATTTATCCTTTCTTTAAACCATAAAGATGAATGAACAAAATACCTAAGATGGGGGTTGTGAAGAATATAGTCAAGCTTCAGATTGAGGTCTAAAGGCCATTCAATGATGACAAAGAAGAAAGGTTAATAATACCATGTTGGAAATCCTTTGAATCCTGCAAAAAAGAGCTACGCAAATTCACTGTCGATGCCAAAGGTATGGCTAAATAACCATTAAAACATTTCAACATGTTGTCTTTCCAAAAAAATAATTATTATAGAATACAGATGTTGTGCAGTTAGACCATAAATATAGTGTACTGCTTAACCTGTTTGGTATCTGAGTTTCATCATCTCTAAAATAAAGCATCCCTAGGTTCTCCTCTAGCTAGCTCAGATACACCTGAATAACAGTAGCTTAAACACATGGATCTTCTATTGTTGAGCATTTTTCATATAACAATGAGTCTACTAGTGGACAAGCCCAATCTGAGCCAGCTTCTAGATTATGGCATCCAGGTCTTGGGGTCCTGCTGTTCTTCAGCTCTGCTATCCTTCGCATGTGGTCTTCATCTTCCTTTTTGCAAGATGGCTACCATACTTATGGGCATAAGGTTTGCATTTCAGAAAGGAAGAGAGAAGAGGAAGTGGGAAGAGCAAAGGAATTTAGCCCGTTAAGGTTGTACCTTTCAAAACATTTTCTGGAATACTTATTCAATGACTCCCAGTTATTTTTATTGTTTCAAACCAAGGCACATGTTCAACAATAGCTACAAAAGAGGCTGAGGAAGTAAGTTTTTTGACTGGACACACTGCTGACCTTCAAGAAATCAATGTTCTATTAGTTCATTAACAACGGGGTATGGATGTTGGATAGGCCACTAGCAGTGTCTTCTACACGGTTGTAGCACTCTCCAGATTCATTTACATTACCCTCTCCTCCTTTTAAATGCATGCTGCTGTGATTAGGTGAGTCACAATGCAGTTAGTTACAATTATAACTATTACACAAGTTCCAGAGTGCTTTTCAGGAGAAAAAAGCAATGGAAACATTGTACTCAGTGACCAACATCTCCCTATCTTTCTCTCCTTCCTCCCTTCCCCAGTCTCTGCAACCTCATAAATATGTACAATTACAACAGGTCAATTAAAAACACTAATGGGAAAATTAGTTTCAAATATGTAAAGGATGTAATAAAGTAGAAATGGAAAAGGTTTGTGGAAAAAAGTACATCATAGTATGCTAAATATTACAACTGAGAGATGGCCAACAAACAAGTAAAGCAATTATCTCCCTAATGAATGAAAAAATAAAAAAGGAAGGAAGGAAGGAAGGAAGGAAGGAAGGAAGGAAGGAAGGAAGGAAGGAAGGAGAGAGGGAGGGAGGGAAGGGAGGAAGGAAGGAAGGAAGGAAGGAAGGAAGGAAGGAAGGAGGGGGGAGCGAGGGACAAAGGGAGGGAGAAAGGGAAGGAGGGAGGGAAGGGAGGAAGGAAATGAAACGGCACTTTTCTCATACACTGAAAAATTAAAACTAACAGTACCTAATATCAAAAGTTATGAAGGGTAGAAGAAAACAAGCAATCTCATAAACTTCTAGTGGGATTATAAATCAGCACATCATTTTTTCAGGAAAATGTTGCAGTATTTATAAAATAATGTGTATTCGACACATTATTGTTGAATAATTATATTCAACATTTTGACTTCTGAGTCTGGCTCCCAGATTTATACTTGCAAAGGACAAAGAAGCATATTTTAATTGCAATATTCTATATAATGGTGAAAAGTTGTAAACAAATAAATGACCATCAAGAAGAAAAGAAATATATAATTGTATATTCATTCTATAGACATCTTGAAACTCTTGAAAAGAATTAGGTAAATATGTCTATGGACATGAGGGGTGATCTATGGCAAACAGTTAAGTGGAAATTGGAGAACAAAGTGTATCATTTTATATTATTTTTAGTAAAATATAAGCAACAAAATTGTCTGTGTAGTCATGTGTCTAGATGTTTATATGTTTGATGTGTATATGAAAAGGGCTGGAATAGCGCATCCTAAACTTTTAACAGTAGCAACCACAGGGAAAAGGAAGTAGAAGATTGGAAATGAAGGAGGAGCCCTATGTTTTACTTTGTCTAGCATTTTTAAATTTTTTTAACAATGAATGCGTTTTTGATTAAAGAAATCAATTAAATTTTTAAACATTTTTTGTTTGAGAGATTGATGTCTCAACCTGGGAAACGAAGAGTAATGGAGAAATGAAACCACAAAGCATCCCATCTCATGCAGCCCAATTGCCCCGGAGGTCAGATGCCAGGCTAATTAAGAAACGAAGGCCATATAAAATCAGTGCCCAAACCCATGTCTTGAAGTTTTTCCCTTATGTTTTCTTCTAGTAGGTTTATAGTTTCAGGTTTAATGCTTCGGCCTGTAACCCATTTTTAGTTCATTCTTGTATAAGTGGCGAGATAAGGGCTGAATTGTATTCTTCTACATGTGGGTCACCACTCTTTCAGCACCATTAATTGAGAAAACAATCCTTTCCCAACTGTGTGCTCTTAGTACCTTTATCCAAAATCAATTGACCATAGATATGTGGGTTTGTTTCTGGGCTCTCAATCTTGTTCCACTGCTTAGATGTGTTGTTTGTAAGCTATTACAATGCTGTTTTAATTGCTGTATCTTTGTAGGATATTGCAGAATTAGGTAGTGTGATGCCTCCAGGCTTTGTTCTTTTTGTTCATGATTGCTTTGACTATTTGGCATCTTTCATGGTTCCACACAAATTTTAGGATTGTTTTTATTTCTTGGATACGACCCAAAAACACAGCTAACAAAAGCAAAAAATAGACAAATGAGATTGCATAAAACCTTGTAAAAAAAATTCTGCACAGCAAAGGAAATAATGAACAGATTGAAGAGACAACCCATGGATTGAGAGAATGTACTTGCAAACAATGAAACACTAATATCTGAAACATGTAAGAAACTCATACTACTCAATAGCAAGAAAATAAATAATCCAATTTTTAAAACAGGCAAATAAACTGAACAGATATTTCTCTAAAGAAGCCAACAGATATATGAACAAATGTTCAACATCACTAATAATCAGGGAAATAAAAAGTAAAACTGAAATGAGGTATTACCTCATACCTGTCAGAATGGCTGTTATAGAAAAAATGAAAGATTACAAGTGTTGGCAAGGATGGGGAGAAAAGGGGACCCTGGTCCCTGATACAGTATTAGTGAGAATGTAAATGAGTACAGCTACTATGGAAAACACTATAGAGGTTCCTCAAAGAATTAAAAATACAACTACCTTATGATCTAGCAATTCCACTTCTGGGTATATACCCAAAAGAGTTGAAATCAATATGTCAAAGTGATATCTGCACCTCCATCTTCATTGCAGCATTACTCATAAGGTATAGAAGCAACATAAGTTTTCTCAAGGAATCAATGGATAAAGAAAATATGGTCTATATACACAATAGAATACTATACAGCCTTTTAAAAGGGGGAAATACTGTCGTTTGTGACAACATGGACAACCTGGATGATATTATGCTAAGTTAAATAAGCCATGCAAAGACATACAAATACTGCATAATCTCACTTACATGTGGAATCTAAAAAAGTCAAACTTACAGAAGTAAAGAGTCAAATGGTGGTTACCAGAAGCTAGAGCAAGGGTCGGGGGTTTGTGAAAAAGGAGCTAGATGTTGGCCAATAGATACAAAACTTCAGTCAAAGAGGAATAGTAAGTTTTAGTGATCTATTTCACAGCATCATGACTATAGTTAATAATAATATATTGTGGCCAGGCATGGTGGCTCACGCCTGTAATTCCAGCATTTTGGGAGGCCGAGGCAGGTAGATCATGAGGTCAAGAGATCAAGACCATTCTGGCCAACATGGTGAAACCCCGTCTCTACCAAAAATACAAAAATTAGCCAGGCGTGGTGGCGCGTGCCTGTAGTCCCAGCTACTTGGGAGGCTGAGGCAGAAGAATCACTTGAACCTGGGAGGCAGAGATTGCAGTGAACTGAGATTGTGCCACTATACTCCAGTCTGGCAGCAGAGCAAGGTTCCATCTCAAAAAAATAATAATAACAACAGCAATAATAATATATGGTATATTTCAACATTGCTAAAGAGTATATTTTAAATATTTTCTACCAAAAAAATAAGTGAGGTAATAGATATGTTAACTGGCTTGATTTAATCATTCAGCAGTATATTTATACATTAAAACATTACATTGTATACACTGTACCTCCTAGATATACAATTATTATTAATAATGCAATTATTATATTTCAATTAAGATTAAGATTTTTGAAGAAAAAAAAAAAAAAAGGAAATCAAGGCCTGACCAATGGAGGTAGAATTTAGCTAACGCTCAGTCTTCCCAGAACAAAAATTTAAAGGAGGATCTCTTTTTCTGCCTAAATTTATTTCAAATTTCACAACTGCACAGATAGTGAATGTATTAGTCTGTTTTACACAGCCATAAAGACATATCCGAGACAGGGTAATTTAAAAAGGAAAGAGGTTTAATTGACTCAAAATTCCACATGGCTGAGGAACCCTCAGGAAACTTACAGTTGTGGCAGAAGGGGAAGCAGGCACATCTTACATGGTGTAGGCAAGAGACAGGGAGCAAGAGCGGGGAAAACTGCCTTATAAACCATCAGCTCTTGTGAGAACTCACTCACTTTCATGAGAACAGCATGGAGGAAACCCGCCCCATGATTCAAGCACCTCCCACCTGGTCTCTCCCTGGACACACGGGGATTATGGGGATTACAGTTCAAAATGAGATTTGGGTGGGAACACAGAGCCAAACCATATCAGTAAGTGAAACGAAATAAGAAAATGAAAGCACATTATCAATTTTTTTGAAAATGAAAACTTCAAAACACCTCTGACTTAATGCACCAATGTTGAGCACTAAAGGGAATACCAAAAATCTTTGCTAACACAATATTAAAATGTTAGTGGACCTCAAATAGTAATGTGGTGAACATTTTTAAAGAAAACATTGTACCTCCATAAATGGTGCAAGTGTAATCAGAACACTTAAAAATGAGCTCACTTTTTTTTATGATGTACATCTTAAACCTCCAAATTTATATTACTCTAGATTTTCTCAATATACAAATGGTTTTAAAGGCTAAAATTTCCTTTTTCTTGTTAATTTGGAAAATACATATATACTGAAATAGGAAATAATAGAACAAACACCACCCACTGAACTATGAATAGTCTGCCATATTTGGTTCTTATATTTTCTTTATTAAAGGAAATAAAATATTAAAATTAAATTTGTCTTTCCCCAGTTACATTCTCTTTCCTACCTCTCCGTAGAAATTTATTAACCAAAATTCAATATATGTATGCTTTAAAAAATAATCATACCATACATATATGAATTCATATATTTTGTATATTTTTTATTTTACATAAAAGTTGTCATTGTTAAATATTTTTGTACAATTTAGGTTTGTTTTGAAATAGGGTCTCACTCTGTTGCGCAGGCTGGAGTACAGTGGAGCAATCATGGCTCACAGCAGCCTCAGCCTCCCAGGTTCAAGCCTCAGCTTCCTGAGTAGTTGGTACTCCAGGCACCTGACTAACTTTTTTTATTATTTGTAGAGACAAAGTCGCACTATATTGCCCAGGCTGATTTTTTTTATTCAATGTTATTTTTTACCTTATCTATCCATCTTAATATACAGACCGTTTATTCATTTTAATTGCAGTGGAATATTCAAATTTTATTTTCAATGTATTTCTTATATAATGTCATTATCACAAATGAACTTTTATATAATGACTTTTTTCTGCTTTCTCATCTCCACCCCTTTCTAGACTTTCATCTCAACACACACACACACACACACACACACACACACATCCGCGCGCGCACACACACACACAGCTTTAATTTTAGACCTCTTAAACGTCAAATTCTGTTAGTGGATGTTCTGGAATCCAGCTAACCCTCTTATGGCATATAAAGGCTAAGATAAGTGTGGACAAGAAACCTCTGAACTTGTTTCAATCTCTCTTTGGGTACACTAATTACATACAACTCAGAAATGTTTTGCACTGAGTGTGAATATATAAAAATTTGAGGACTATATTTAGAATGTCATGTTTGTCTTCTCAAAGAGATAATAGTTAAAATAGAATCTTAAGACAAAAACTAACAGATAGGGTGTATAAATCACTGACTTAACAGGGTGTTTCCACTGACAATGCTTTTCAGCTGTGCAATTTGGAAAGAAAAATGAAAAGGAAAAGTGAGCTCATCAGTTCACTCGGAAAACTAAACTCTTTCATAAAAGTTTGTTGTTGGAATTGAGATTGTTTTGGATGAAAAAATGCTGCAGCCTCCCAGTCTCTAGTTCCCATTTCTTCCATTTCTGGATGTAATTAGCTTTATATTATTTTCCTTTACACACACACACACACACACACACACAATGTCAAACTACAAGCCTGAGTATTCAAAATAATTTAACTATATTTTATGAGTAAGATTGTATTTCCCTTACATATTACGGCAAATCTATTACTTCTACTTAATTTGTACTTCACAACTTAATGTCAATCACTTTAAAATAACTAAGTGCATAGAAAAGGAGAAGTTCAAACTAATTTTCATCACTTCCCCTCAAAAACATCATGATTTACTTTATAGTCACCCACAGACTAATTATATTTGTAGAACTTTATATATCACAGGGATTTTATGTTACACGATTTATCTGAACAAAACTGTACCATGTAGGCTATAAGATGACAGAAAATAACAACAATAAAGAGCCAAAATGATTCTTGTTCTCAGGAAGTTAACATTCTAATAGGTGAAATGACACAGACAGAAATAAAAGCAGCTTTGACTGCAGATGTGTTTCAATGGGGAAGAAGAGGACATTTTATCTGGGAGAAAAAAATGCAGCTGGAAGCTAATGCAGGGTTCTATCAACTATCCTCATCAATAAAGAAGACATCATGGGACAGGCCAGACAGGAGACTGAGAATTCTGAAACCTTAGTCCCCATCTTGGCTCGGTCCTTACGGACTAGCATCATGCCTGACACATAATGGGTGCCAATGAAAATGTGTTGATACACCGTATAGCCTTGAGAATGTCACAGTTTCTCAGCCTTTGTTCCTCCCCCACAAAGGGGAGTAAGAGATCACTCATAAGGTTCTTGTGAAGATCAAATAAGACAATATATGTGAAAGTATACGTAGTAAACTCTAAGGCACCAGAAATATATTGTATATCATTCTTGGAGGAGTTTAAAAATATGTCACAAAATCTTTGAAGTTGGTACATCATGCTATGAAGTGACTTCTCTATGAAAAAATGTTGGCCTGTGGTGGGGGATGGGGAAAAGAAAAAGCTTAGCCTGTTGTTATCCTCTTCCTTTGGCCTCAGCAACCTCCAACCCATCCATGTGCCCCTCCCGTAGTGGGCAGAAGGTAGTGGACTTACAGACTTGTGAATTCCTTCCCCAGTGGTGACTGGGACTTTTCCCAGAAGAATGTGAAGCACAGAATACCTCCATGTTCAAAAAAAATAACACCAAACTGAAGCCAACCCGTGTTTCCTCTATAGGGTACCAGCGCAATAACTTTAGGGAAGAAAAGAAGATGATTTAACAACTGAGGTTTTCTCTTTTTTTTTATTGGTTGGTTGGATGGTTGGTTTCTTAATATCAGATGGGTAATGTGCAAATGTGGTAACAAGGTTGGAGGGCAGCATATCTCACACATGAGCGTAAATACCCAATCATCACACATAAGTTGCAAAAGGATCAACATCTGCGTTTCGTGAAGCTGTGAGGTTTTCTGTTATTTTAAATCCCCATGATAGGTCAGAACCCTTTGCAAGGCATAGTGGAAGAGACGGGTGTACATTATGTACAATTTCCGTGTTCTGTGGTAGCCTAAGGAAAGATGCCCAGATCTGGAAATAAAACACAGCACCATAATGATAGTGATCAAGAGGTAATGAGGAACCTGCTCACACAGTTTAGACTCTGATTACACCCTCAGAGATAACATTCACAGTCCAAGAATAGGACCATTCTGAGCATATGGCATTGACCAAACCTTCTTTACAAAACCTCATAACAGGCATTGTGTGAATACAATACATCAGCGTACCATATTTCATGTGCTAATCTTTTCATGACGGTCTCATGCTATAGTATTTCAGTGATGGTGTAAAGAGAAGAAATGTGATTAAACCAAAGGGGGAGATGTGGGGGTTATCCTCAGGAAAAAGAGAAAAGGAAAGTGGAAATACGATGGTCCTTAGTTGAGCAGATAAAACAGACTAAGCAGAATAAAGGACAATGTATGGTGCTCATTCCATCTGGGCATATTTGAGACAGCTATTTAATAGAGTATTTTGTTTTTGGCAGACTTTCTGTTTAAACAGGAACTGTGTGCATATTAATAGTAACCCTCCACATATGAATCAGCTTGGTTCTAGCTACATGGCATTATTTTCAAACATGCCAATACCTGTAAAATGCTGAAGTTACCACAAAAATTTAAAAATCAGTAATGCCCTATAAATCTTCATGAGTTTTATGATTCATTCCTTATCAATCAAACTAGTTAGGATTTTTTAAATCTTTGGTTTACATTCTTTTTCCTCATCTGTGATATAATAACATGCAGCTAATACACTTATTATTATGACATTTTGCAGAATCCCACACACAGCTTTTTCTCCTTTTCCTTTTTCTTCATCTCTTCCTTTTGTCTGTGGTATACGCCTACACTGATGTGTGTAGGGTGCCATAAAACAAAGTGGAGTGAGTAAAAAGAGATGATGATTATGAAGAATAAATAGAGATTATTTTAAAAGTGGAAAAGTTCTTGGGTAGGTAGTTTTCAAAAAGTACCATAAACTGAGTTTCTGAAGAAAGACAACTTGTTTCCCTGAAAGTATTTTCCTTCTTTTACCCATTACCTTGCCCATCTTCCCGTGAGTTCTTTCTCTAACTATACTCTTCTTTGCTCTCAGATGCTTTTTTTCTTTCTCTAATATTTGTTTCTTCTACTACTATTTTTTTCTTCTGTTTTACTCTCACTATTGGAGACTACTGCTAAATTGTTTACTCTATTATTTCCCATAGAATCTTTCATGAGAATTCTGCTTGTGGGTGAGCTTCAGTGTGTTTAGATGGAAGCAGGTGAATACAATGCAGTTTGGAATCCACATCATAAAGCAAATCACTCTAAAGCAGATGGCATTTTCCCATGGGAAAATGTTTGCAGTTTGGGGTTTTCATTCCTAACCGAAGACGGCCTCAAATGAATCATAGACATGACCAACAATATGTCTTTAAAGTGAAGATATGACTATAAATTACTAGAAAAGAAAGTTAAGTTTTAAATCCTAAGAAGTGGATTTTAAATGTATAAATTGATTATCCTATTATGAACCTCTATTATGAAATAAGTCTCCAGACAAAACAAAAGGTTGTCTTTAATTTAGTCTAACTCTAATGTGCAAAGTATAAAAACATGTAATTATTTGACAGTTAACGATCTAGTATTTTTTTAACTGAAAGCAAAGTGCTCATCTAATTCAATAATATACTCATTGGTTTTTATTTACTGATGAAGAAATGAATTATATTTTCCATCTTAGTATAGAAAATGGATTAGAAGGATTGTTTAAATGCCTCAAGTTTCTTTAAAAACTAAGTCATGGATTTCTTTTCAGCCTATTTATGAATATAATGGTTTCTGTTTACTGTGTTCATGAGTTAAAACTCTAATACCTGTTACGCAAGTCTCCTACAGCACCAGGATGTGTATTAGTCTCTGAAACAAAGCCGTAAGTAAATCAAGAAAACTGTTGAAATTTCCAGAGAGTATAGCTAAGTGTAATTAGCAATTACAGTCAGCCCTCTGAATCCATGGGTTCCACATTCCTGGATTCAACCAACCAAGGATTTAAAGCATTTGGGAAAAAATTAGTAAAAAGAAAAACAAAACAAGATAACACTAAAAAATAAATAAATAAATAAATAAAACAACTATTTATACAGCATATACATTGTATTCGGTTATTATAAGTACTCTAGAGATGATTTAAAGTATATAGAAAGATGTGCACAGGTTACATGCAGATACTATGCCATGCTCTATCGAGGAATTGAGCATCTATGAATTTTGTTAGTGGAGGGATGTGGTGTCCTGGAATCAATTTTCTATGGATACCAAGGGACAGTTGTATCTGTTCTCAGTACTACTACTGAAATTTATTACTTTCACATCATAACTATCTATAATGCTCATACCCAAAGAAATTATCTGAGTTTTAAGACTCAAGAGTTAGGAGTTTGTTCTCTTCATATAACCCTGGAGATGAGGAATTCATGACACAGACTCAGTTAAGGGCTTTTCAGCCTAACTCCTTTGGTGATTACTACAGTTTTGATGCTTCTTCCTGAATTAAGTATGCATATAGATGTCAAAACAATCAACTAAAAGGGCTTTGGGAGGCAAAACAAGACATAAATGCATATAAATTTCCTAAGTCCAAAAAGCCACTCTTGTTCACAAAATGAGTATTGATTGCATTCAACCTGACCTATGTAAGCATGTCTTCTGATGATCTATGGCACAACAAAGAAAATCCCATATATATAATGTGTATGTGTTACTAACTGTGTTTGGCTCTTTGAGTCTTAAAAACTGTGCAAGTAGCATTTGGAAATTAATAAAAATCATTGAGAGGTAGATAATGGGGCAAGCTATATTCTCCAAAGAGATCCAGTAGTCTGTGCTCTGTGCTGGTATAGATTAGAGATAATGCTCTATAAAGCAGCACTTGGTAAAATATGCTGCAGGCAGAAGATGGTCAATAAATGTGGTTGTCTATTAAGCTGTGAAAGGGTCCTCCTGTGGAATACACATAATCTCTATTCTCCAAAGTCTTCAAAGATGTTTTCTGATAGCACAAAACTTCTTCTTATTTTTACAAAATGGCAATAACTAGATGGATTTTGCCTGTTTTCAGGAGACTTGGGGTCCAGAAATCACTGCATTTCTCAGGGAATGTTACCTGGTGGAACTACTGGTGGATGAAATAATAAAGCTAGGTCGTAGGACAAGTATAACAATAAACTTTACACTGAATTGAGGGTCTCCCTGTAAATTAAAAAATGTGTGGCAAGTTCTTTCTTATTAAAAAAATTATAATAGAATGGCAATGAATATAAAAATAGTGATAGCATTAGAAAATTTTCTATAGATACTAAAACTAGAGAGTGAAAATCTAAGTATTTTGCTACATCACCAATATTATGTCAGACCAATATCATGTGTCTTCTGAGAAAGACACATCATCATCTTATTGGTATTCCTGCCTAAATACTGTATAAACTGAATATAATCATGAGGAAACTAGACAAACCCAAACCGAGGGACTTTCTACACAGTAGCAAGTGTAGAAAGTATTAAGGACAAGAAACACAGAGAAAGTATAGAAATTATTCTAGATTAAAGAACACAAAAAGACATAGCAATGGTGTGAAGTACATGATCTTGGGATACATTCTAGACTAGTAGAAAACAAAAACTATCAAGGATATTCGTGAGATACTCAATGAAATTTGAATCTGCATTGTGGACTAGAGTAATTTATAAACACCAAATTCCCTGATTTTAATAAATATACTGAATATATTGTGGTCATGAAAGAGACTGTACTTAGGAAATAATCACTGAATTTTTAGAGGTAAAGTGGCATAATATCTCCAGCTTATTCTCCAATGGTTCATTAAACATACATAAATAAAGAGAGAAAATTTAAACAAATGAGAAAAAAATTAAACAATTACTAATCTGGTCATCTCAAATTAGCAACCATCCATTTTGCTCAGGATTAAGGGCCTCCAATCATCTATTTAGCCTTCCTTTGGCTAAAGCTGTCATCACTATTACCAGAAAAGTCCCAGACAAACCAGGGCAAGTTGGTCACTCTGCCTCCCACTTCACCCCTAAAGTACAGAGTGAAATCTCATATTGGGCATTGAAGACAAGGGTTTTCTTGCTGTTTTGTTTGAATAGTAAACATTTTATGCATTTATGGAAGCATAAAGTCAATGTAGGAGAGTAATATTATTAGGATAAGAGAGATATGAATCGTGCTATTACAGTGTTTGGCATGCTGGAGCGGTAACTCGTTAGAGGAAATTATGAAAATAGATAATTACTCTGCATCTTCTCCTTAGAGAATGCCATTTAGCCTATAAATGTGTAAGTTCATCATAAGAAAATGCAATCAATATGCAAAATCCTTTACTTGCATATAAAGAGATTGCCTCCTTATGTGGAAGATTAAAGGAAACCAATTTCCCTCATGTTGCTGTTCAATATCTAATGAGGAACTTCAATTTATTTCAACTAAGATTACATTTTAACATCCCATCTAAGGCACAGTACAATCACTGGCATGCATTATACACTGGTTCTAAAGGGAAACAGATGAAGAGTGCAATTGTATTTTCAAAACACTTTAAACAGCTTTGATGCTTGGAAAGTCACTTCACTTTTTGCCAACAAATAATGCCAATATTCCTTTGATCTTAAAAAAAATGCAGGTTTAAAGCAAGATTCTCAGAAATTTGTATATATTTCATTTAAGAAAAATGTTAGAAAATAAAGGCCAAACTTTCATCCTATTACTACCATAAGTTTAGCATAAACTCCCTTACAAATATGTGTTAAGCTAAATGTAAAGGGGGAATGCTGAGGAATTTTCTGTAAACATGTCTCAAGTATCTGCCCTAAAAATCTCCTTCAAAAGAAGTTAGAAAATACACTATTGAGTTTCACAAGCGTCTTCACACAGATAGTTTCTCCCTACTGTCCCGAGAGTCCTTTCTAACAATTTCTTCTCCTTGTTACTGTTTTTATTTCATTTCTCCTAGCTGCAAGAGAACTATATCTAGTAACAAAGAATGGATTGTGTGAGCAACTCATGTGTATAGCTGTAAGAAGTAAATTGTGACTCTTTCTCCTAGTGGGGAGGACAGCAAATATTCCACAACACAGTATGAACTGGAGACTTTCAAAGATATTTTTCTGCCTTTCTTAAGGCAATTCCCGCTAGCAAGATCTTCCATCAGGGCAGCTCCTGGCTCTGCTGGCAGCAGCTCCAGGTGGACTGCTCTTGCACGGTCCACTCCTTGCAAAGGCCCTCTATATAATTCCCATTGTTTGCTCCACAGAGGTCCCCACAACTGCCCTGAAGACTGACTCTGGTCTGCATCTATCTACCCAGTAGTTCTCCTAAAGAATTCCCATATTTCTTGGTAATTCCTAGTTCAGTGTCACTATCTCAATACCATCTGTTCAACAAATGTTTGCTAAGTCCCTGCGATTTGCCTAGCACTGTGTTTGATGTATAGACCATAAATAGAAGAGTGGTGAAGTGTTCTGCAACAGTCTGAGCAGGCCTCAGGGAAGCAAGGAAGACAGATACCTGAAGCATCTGACCTTTAATGAATGATTCATAACTTGGTCCTCTCTCAGCATTTCAAACCCACTTCTTTCAAGCAAATAGATGAGTATTTCTAAACCTTAAATCCACAGACATATTCTCTGGCCTCTGAATATGTGTGCGCTTTTATTTCAGTGATTAATCTTGGTTATGTAAACCAAGACTCAATAAACGTTTTTTGTTAAGGGCTAGATGAAAATGTTTTTACCTTTGTGGGTTACACAATGTCTACCATAATTTCTTAACTTTTCCATTGTAGCAGGAAAAAGCCATAGGCAATAACAAAATCAATTAAGTGTGAGTATGGTACAATAAAATTTTATTTACAGAAATATGTGGGGAATCAGATTGGGTTTGCAGGCTGTAGTTCAATGACCACTGATCTAGATGAACACCTTACAAGAGAATTCTGCCAAGAGATCTAAAGTATGTTTAGGAGGGGAATAGAGCCAAAGGAAGGCCAGAGAATATGAGGACACAGTGTGTGAGTAAAACCTTACTGTGGTGTGAGAAGAGTAAGATGATGGGGTAGGGATTTCCTTATATGGAACGTGACCTTGTATACACACCAAACCAGAAAGTTTCTGTAAACTGGGAGGGCAGCACCACATTCATATTGCTTTGTGGGGATACTGTCAGTCCGTATGGCAACTTGCAATAGATTGTCAGTAGTAAATAGACAAATTCAATGAAGAGGACTTTTTTGTTTACCACTGTTCTTTTTTCTTTTGTAGCATTATACGGAAGAGTACATGTTTATATTGATTTGGCCAACAAAATAATTAAATCGTGTTTAAAAATAAGTTTACTATTTTAAAAACTAGAAAAAAAAAATGACTCTATAATTTATCCTGGGCAAAACCAAACGATTCAAGTCAATATGAAGTTAAACACAGGTTATATGAAGGACTTCAAAAAGCTTGTGGAAAATGGAATTAAAAAATATAAATATAAATATAAACTTCCCTTCTCAACATAAACTCCATGCGGTTCAAGACACTTTGGTATGTGATGATAATAGCCATTTAGTCCATCTCAAAAGAACTGAGGGTCCTGAGAGTTTGACTACATCAATGCCATCTTTTTTACATTATTAACTGAAGAAAACTAAGTACCCTTTAAAGATTTTTTTAAGATTATGAAATAAAATTAAGTCAAAAGGAGCTAAGTCAGGGCTGCAAGGTAGATATCTAATGATTTCCCATCAAAACTCTGGGAAAATTCCCCTTGCTGATGAGAGGAATGAGAAGGAACATTGTCATGGTGGAGAAGGACTCCCTGGTGAAGCTTTCCCAAGTGTTTTTCTGCTAAAGCTTTGACTAACTTCTTCAAAATGCTCTCATAAAAAGCAAATATTATCATTCTTTTTCCCTTCAGATAAGACAACAAGCAAAGTGTCCTGAGCATACCGAAACACTGTTCCCAGGACATTTGCTCTTTACCAGTCCACTCGTGCTGTAACTGAACCACTGCTCCCTCTTGGCAGCCATTTCTTTGATGGTGCTTTATCTTCAGGATTATTTATCATCAGAAAAAAAATCCATTTATCTTCAGGATTATGCTAGAAAAACCATGTTCCATCTGTTACAGTTGTTTGAAGAAATGCTTCAGGATCTTGATCTCATTTAATTGAAATGTCTATTGAGAACTTTGCTCTTGTCTGAAGCTGATCTGGGCAAAATAATTTTGGCACCCATCGAGTAGAAAGTTTGCTCAGCTTTAATTTTCAGTCAGATTTGTGTAAGCCGAACCGATTGAGATGTCTATGGTGTTGGCTATTGTTTCTGCTGTTAATCATCAGTCCTCTTCAATTAGGGTACAAAAAAGATTAATTTTTTTCCTCACAAATTGCTGTGGACGGTCTACTACTGTGGGCTTCATCTTCAACATCGCCTCATCCCTTCTTAAAATGAGTTGTCCATTTGTGAACTGTTGATTTTGGGGTGGGGGGCATTGTTTCCATAAACTTTTCATAATGCAATGATTTCATTATTCTTCTACCCAAGACTCACCAAAACTTGACGTTTGTTCTTGCCTTGATTTTAACAGAATTCACCCTGCTCATATCAGACTCTTCTCAAAGTGATACCTTATGCTTCTTAGCACCTCAAAGTAGATCCTGTTCAGAAACATTACAATAAGTTTGTACAAGTTAATTTTGGTGCAAAAAAAAAATTTGAGATGGAGTCTCGCTCTGTCTCCTGGGCTGGAGTGCAGTTTTTTTTTTTTTAATAATATGCATTTTCTATGAATGTTTTGAACACCCTCAGTATTCAATTGTCTATCCTTAAAATTAACATAGGCTGTTCAGTATCAGAACACACATTATCCTCACATTAAATTCACGTTGTAAATTTGACTTTGGTTTTATAGATTTAATTATATTTATCATATGATTTTAGTTGTATAATTAAGAATTCTATGACAAGGAGTTAATACCTACTTGCACATTTTACATAACAATAAAAGTGACTAAAAGCAATTTTTTATGTCACAAAATATTTTTGCTTCAATAACAAATGCAGTGTAAAATGACTGAGGTGGAGTCATCTTCTTCAGGAGACACTGTGAAGGTAGACATGAGTTTTTAGATGGGCCTCTGAGGAAACACCCTACCGTGTGAGGAATCCAGATGTCTGATTAGCTTGTGCCTTCTTTGGAAGATAAAAACAAATAGCCTTGAGGGGGAAACGTGTGGAATTGAGGGAATGAAAATCAAACTAATATGTATCTGCAGAATAGGGATGAACAGAGTGTGGAAATTTTAATCCCTGGGAGGTCACAAAGGAAAATGAAAACTAAATTTTTTGGAAGTACATTGTGAGATGCTTTATTTTGTTATTTTCTTCAGTTCCCCTAATAATCCTATGAGATAAGAATTGTTACCTCTAATTTACAGAGGAGAAAATTCAGGTTCAGATAAGTTGATGAAAGCTAGCTAAGTTTTCACAGGCTAGTGAAGGAACACAGCTAGAATTTGAACCAAACATCGTACAGCAACAAAACCCATGCTATTTTCAGTACATAATTCTAAATCTAGAGGTGGTTTCTGAGTAATAAGAAAGATTTATTCATTTAACAACTAAAGATTTGCTTAAAAGCCTACCAAAAAAAAACCCTGAGTGCCTAAACCTCAGGCCCTTTGCCAGCTCCTGGATATATAATAGTAAACAGAAAATAAATGTAATTTCTAATCTCATAGAATTGAACAGCCTGGGGAAGGAGACTAATATGCAAATGCACATACACTTATAAGATACAATAAAATCTATGAAGTAAAAGAATATTATGAGAAGAAAGGGCATTGTGATAATGTAATATTTAACCTAGCATTTTGAAGGATCCGAATTTTCACTGAGAAATTGTTGAAAGGAAAAATGGTCTGAAACAGTGATTGCTAAACTCTGCTGCACATTGGAATCATAGCATATATTTTTTTTAATAATGATGCCTGACTGCTATCCTCAGACGTTCTGAGGTAAGTGACGTAGTGTACAACCTGGTCACAAGGATTTTTAAAAGCACACTGAGAAAAAGTGGCTCAGAGCAGTCTGAGGAATGTAAGGTATGCAAAATTTATCAGTCCCAAAGAGAGAGGAGCATAAGACTTCAGTCACGTCTCCTGCAGCCATGCCCAGGGGAAATTTTTAAAGGCATAGCTTTAAAATGTTTTTTTTCCCCTTTCCTTTTTCAGACTTACTCATAAATGACCTAACACATTACCATAAAGTACACAATGTGACCCTCACTCATTATCTTCATGTTTCTGGAATTTGTGATATAAAGAATAATGTATATTCAATCAATAGCTTATGTTATTTTAAAGACCCAATGTAAACTCTTAGTAAAAAACTTAAGAACTTTCCTTTCCTTTTTCCTTTAAAAACCCACTTGCAACTATTTCTAATGGGAGCATATATTCAGGACAACTTGAATCTGTGTATCCTGGGCTGCAGTCCTCAACCTTGGCCCAAATAAACTCCCTATGTATATTAATTGTGCCTTTTTTTTTTTCCTTTAGGGAGACAACATCATGTGGTTCTAATGTGCAAAAGTTTGAAAACCTCCAATAGAAAACAAGGTTGGAGAGATAGACAACAACTATAACAGATAAACCTTTCAGGACAAAATAAATACATACTTTTATTTTTTCTAAGTAAGTCCAATAGAAAGCCACTGAAAGATCTTAAGAAGGGAATAATATGACTCAATTTATTTTGCATAATACATATATGATACTCTGTGACCCGAGAGGAGTAAGTATGGAAGAATACAATCCAATTAAGAGGGCTCTAAGTGGACCAATAAGAAAGTTCAATTTACATTTCTTGAAGCCTGGAGGATACATAAGACTGGTGCCTAACCCAGGCCTGAAGAATTTGAAGACTTAAAGTTGGGAAAAGTAGATAATGGCAGCAGAGAAGATGGCTTCAATTTATAGTGTATTCAACCAACAAGTCAAATGTGTGTGTTTCCTCTGAACTAGAGGGAAAGTGAGCTTGCATCAGATTTCAGTTGTCTAAAATTTCTTCGTCCAGTAAGTCTCTTAGAAAACTAGGCATAAGTGGACCACCAGAAGTTTTAAATTGTTGGTGGGAGAATTTCAAAGAACAGCCAATGATCAATCTACAGTAGTGGGAGAATATCCAAAGAACCTATGGAGCACATCACAAGAGGAAAAAAATCCATTTAAAAACACTAGCCTGTTAACAAAAAAAAAAACCTTAAACAAACTAAATTTAACAGAGTTTAACTGAGCAAAGAATGATTTGATGATTTGCAAGTCAGACAGCCCCCAAACCAGAATAGGTTCAGAGAGGCTCCAGCACAGCCATTTGGTGGAAGATTTATGGACAGAAAAAGGGAAGTAATCTATAGAAAACTGAAATGAGATACAGAAACAGCTGTACTGGTTACAGCTCAACATTTGCATTATTTTGAATGGAGTTTGACAGTTGACCACCTTTTTGATTGGCCAAACTCAATGATTAGTATGAGAGTATGTTACAGTCTATTTATATATCCTGTTAGGTACAGTTAGCTATGTATAGAGAAACCTATGGGTCAAACTTAAAATATGTAAGGAGGCAGCTTTGGGCTAAATTTAATTTAACAAGCCACACCATAAAGTGTTATGTGAGCTCACAGTAATCCTAGTAAAGTAAGAACTTTGTCATCCCTGACTTTTCCTTTCTGGTCCCTGTTCTATCTGAGAGAAGCAATGACAGCTTACCCTGGTTTTAAGACCACTGTGGGGGGCAGTGGGGAAGGGGCAGGGACAGAAACATGAGACTACAAAATAAAAACTTGACCACATCTCCTAGCCCTAGCAGGCACAAACTGGGAGGGAGGTGTGGTACATGGTACTAATACTCACCAATCACTGTCTTTCCATTCTTGGATTATGAAAGATTTGCACTCTCCAGCTCCTTTCAGCTATCTGGGGCATATGGCTACTTACAGCTAATGAACTGTGAATGAAAATTATATGCACCACTTCCAGACTACAGCCATAAGAAGTCCCTGGATAACTCTTCATTCTTCATTCTTTCACAGCAATAAGGAACCCCCATGTCAAGAAGGTAATGTCCCAAGAGCAAAGTAATTTTAATTGCTCAGTTACTACAGGGAGGAATTACTGCCTTAGAGCATCCTGTGGTCTTGAGAGGACTTAGGATAAACAAAACAAACAAACAAAAAGTAAACTTGTTTGGGGTTTGTATGTTACCAAAGCATAACCTGGTCCATCCTGATTAATACAAGGCGAGGAGATTTAGCCCAGAAAAAAGTTTGGACTTTTTGTTACTGCTTAAGACTGAACATACTAGTTATTGAACTAAAACTGTTTTAGAGGTTGCGGAAAAATTTTATTGCCTCATTATTTCAGCCTCAAAATATGCTTTTTGAAAATTATGCTAATTATAGAAGGTTTAAAAATTCTCAACATTCTAAGACAGCTGATGTAAGATTAAATTTCTTCTTGTAACAAGAAAATATATGGTAGTACAGCCAGAAGGAAGAAAAGAAAGAAGGAAGGAAGGAAGCAAGGAAGGAAGGAAAGACAGAGAGAGAGAGAGAAAAGAAAAGAAAGAACAGAAAAGAAAAGGAAGAAAGAAAGTTCATTGCCTCTGAGTTTCCGGTGTGGATAAGGGCGATTCACAAAAGAATAGAACTGTCATCCTTCAGCAGCTAAGATTTTGTTTCTGGAAGGTTTTAAAAATTTGAATTGACAATTGTTACATTAATTGTAGTCTAAAACTGGCTCCTTACATATTTTGAGTTCAGCCTAAGGGTTTCTCCATACATACTAAACTGAAACTTAACTGTATACTGCAACCTACTTTTGTGCCAATCGCTGAGTTTTACCCAATCACAGGTGGCCAGCTTATTTGCCTTATTTGAAGCACATTCAAATAAGGCAAATCCTGAGCTGTAACCAATCTGACTGCTTCTGTATCTTGCATACACTTTCCTGTCCATAAATCTTCTGTCATGTGACTATACTGGAGTCTCTCTGAGTCTATCCTGGCTTGGAAGGCTTCCCAATTCATGAATTGTTCTTTGCTCAATTAAGGTCCGTTAAACTTAATTTGTCCAAGGTTCTTCTTTTAATAAATGGTGTCAAAAGTGGGATCTGGCATAGAGCTTCTAGTGACCCCCAGAAGCATCAAGTGACTAAGTGAGGTACTTACTGAGCCCATTGTGACTATTTACAGAGCTTATTTTCTACCTACTTTGTTCATTTTTTCTTCTTGCCTGCCTAAATAGAGAAGAATCATTGGCTAAGTTATTCAAGGGAATCCGAGAGCCAAAGACAAGATTTGAAGTGTATTAATGTATTCTTGCATTGCTGTAAAGAACTACCTGATACTGGGTAATTTATAAAGAAAAGAGGTTTAACTGTACAACTTCCTGTACAGTTCTGCAGGCTGTACAGGAAGCATTGCTGGGTAGGCCTCAGGAAACTTACAGGTAATCAAGAGGTTGATGGGGTAGAGAGGGAAACTTTGAAAACTGGCAAATGAAGAATCTTATAAATCTATAAGATCTGCTTATGTCTGTGTGTCTGTTATGTCTATGTATGTGTTATATATAGGTGGTAGTATTTGGTAAATATAGCTAGTTTTTGAATTGTTGGCAAAATAGGAGTGGTTTCAACACCTTTATTGGTTAAATGTAATTGGACACTTGATTGGTTTGACTGTGAGCTTATGATTTTGGTTTTGAGCTCCTGGATTAGGGGGTCTGGATAGGTTAACATGAGAATTGGAGACATTTTCTCAGTGCCTAGACCATCCGCTGCAAGCCAGAGTCACGTCCAATTTGGCCTCTTCTTCCCTGCCCTAGCTTTGCCTCCTGGCTATTCTGGGAGGGATTGGATCCTTGAGGCATAGTCTTCCCAGATCTAGCTTCTGTCCTGAGCTCTATACCTGGTATGCAAATTCAGGTCTCAGACAGGCTCTACCCTTCATAGCCATCTTGGAAACCATATGGCTACGTGAGACCCAAGATGACTGGAAAAGGCATTAGGGAATGTACCTGTGGGTATTAGTCTGTTCTCACATTGCTAATAAAGACATACCTGAGACTGGGTAATTTACAGAGGAAAGAGGTTTAATGGACTCACAGTTCCACATGGTTGGGGAGGCCTCACAATCATGGTTGAAGGCAAACAAGGTGTAAAGTCATGTTTTACATGGCAACAGGCAAAAGAGTGTGTTCAGGGGAACTTCCCTTTATAAAACCATTGGATCTCATGAGACTTATTCACTATCATAATAATGGCAATGGAAAAACCCACCCCCAGGATTCAACTACCTCCCCAGGGTCTCTCTCACAACATATGGGAATTATGGGAGCTACAATTCAAGATGAGATTTGGGTGGGGACACAGTCAAACCATATCACTGTGTCATACCTTCAAAATTATTTTCAATAATTTAAAATCTTAAAGTCACGGTATGTTAAATAATAGATAATCATAAAAGTTCAGAGTCATTTGTAAGTTAAAATACTGAAACATTAATTGTTAAACATAAGTTTATGTTTATATATTTTGACATCTTATTTTTATATGATGTAGAAAAGCTAAATATATTTAGATCTGTTAATAAATAATAATGTAAGGAAACATTTCTAAATAATTATAAAATAATTTTCTTTTTAAATAATTATAAAATAATTTTCATCTACAAATACTGATACAAAACAGTTCAAAATTTCTTCTTAGTGTTTTCACTATAAATTAAGGTTACTAAGAATTAAAATTATTATTTATACATATAGTTCAAACTACTAAGTATGAAGAAACAATTATGTATACAGAGTAATAGACAAAAGGAAAATATGTTTTTGATGAGGAAAGTCATAAAAGCATACAAATGTGTGTTTGTTAAAAAAGGTATCTGATAACTTTAGGATCCTATCATCTGGACTGCATAAAAATTCCCAGAATTCCAATGAAGACAGTGAATGGTTTTTAAAACTGTTAACCCAAGCAGGACAAAAAATAATTGAATACCAAGAAAATGCTTTGCCAAATTTTCATGCTAAATCAGCCAGTCCTGAAATTGTTAAGATATGTAATTTGAATGAACTCCATAGTCCAAGTCAAATTACCTGTGATAACCCATCAGTTATCAGTGTTATACACATGAATTGTGGAAACAAACCTAGTATTTAAGAGAAAATAAGTCCAATATTAAGTACAGGCTCATGGAGGACCCAAACGGCCACCTGATCCTTCCTGAGTCCTTAAAGCTTTCATTATTAAAAGCTCTGCAGTCCATGACTCATCACGAAAGAGATAAAATAATCCAAAATAAATAAATAAATATATATATATACACACACACACAAACACACACTTGTGTGTATGTGTCTGTGTGTGGTGACTGTTCAAAATTGCTAAAATAGTTCATGACCAATGTTTGGTTTCTCAAACTCATAATCCTGGAATTATATGAATAATAAAAACTTCAGCTACATTTCTGCTACCAGATGGGCCGATGGGCCATTTAAACATCTATAGAGGAATTTCATTCAATTGTCATTTTTAATGCATGTTTTCTGGCAGTATGAAAGCTTTCCCATTAGATGACTTACTGGCTGAACAGAAAAGTGTCTGTGTAGTTGCTGATACTTCTAGTTGCATATGGAAAAATATATCAGGTAGTACAGAGATTCAGTTGTAAGGAATTAATGTATAGGCAGCTTGTGGGTAAACTCTTTATCTGGCTCATTATTTGATCTATTTGATTATAGTTGGTTTGGTTCATGGCTACCCTAAATAAAGAGCATACTCCAGACTTTTGGTATTACCCTAGTGGCAGACATAATAGTAGTCTCCTTCTTGCATTATCTTCTCTCAAAAGTTTTAATGTTTGCATACAGCCATCTCTAGAATGTCAGATGATCTCTCTTCAACTGGAGCAACAAAAACTCAAAGAGATGTGTGACCATAAGGACACTAACAATTAAAAACAACAAACTGAAACCAGAAACCCAAAATGATGGTAACTGAAGGTCATACTAAAGCCTTAAGTTTTTGGTCACAATTTTACTTAAGTGAGAATCTGACAAAAAGGGGAGGGGGAGGATTTTTTAAACAAAATTATGGAAGATTATTATTTTTGATGGAAGACATGCACTAGGCTCCAACAGACCAAACCAGATGAAACCAAAATGGAGTCACTCATGCCAAATGTAACATAATCAAACTAAAACTTTAAGGAAACAGATAGGTCAGAAATGGAAACTAAAATAGACCAAGTTCTGGATTTCTCCTGTAAACGGTATATTCCAATACAAGGAGGTCCACTGTAACTCTCACAAAAAAAAAAAAAAAAAAAAAAAGCCTGAAATTCTTGTTCCCACCTTATAAAACCCACTATTCTGCTATTTACCAGTGGAATTTGAAACCAAATAAGCACATTTATGATGATAATAGAGTGACATCAATCTCTACAGTTTTGTTCTATTTCTCAAAATGAAGAGGATAACCAAATGGGGTCAGACAGCTGCTTTCTCGTTGTGTCTTAATGTGGTAGAAAGAGAGAGCTCTTGTATCTTTTCCTCTTCTTATAAAAACACCAGCCCTGTTGGATTAGGGCCCTTCCAAAGTTATTTAACATTTATCACTCTTCACAGGCCATATCTCCAAATAAAATCACAATGAGGATTAGGGCTTTAACATATGAATGGGGCGGGCACATTCAATCCATAACAGCCCTTAAAACACTATTACTGTTGAACTTTCTTTAGTAAAATTCATTTGGTATTGCAAGATTAAAATTGTCTAGTCCTTATCCTCCCTTTCTCCAATTAACAATTGTTCAGATAAAACACAATTTCTTAGGTATGCAACTTTTGCATTATTAAATTGAACATATAAAAATAATTCCTAAAATGTTTGCTACAAAACCCAATACTTTACAAAGAAAAAGCATTACACTTTAGGAAATGGCTTGAACTTTACTACTTTTTTAGAGGTAAAGGAAGTCTTTAAACCAAGTGAGTCATATTTTATGCTTTATTCCTTAGAAAAACAATTCTTGATGGTACACAAAAACATTTCATATGCCATTTTTATTTCCTGTTCTTCCCACATATTTTTATTTTTACATTTTAGAAATAAAATGTCAACCTCTGATGTTACTTGAATAATAAAATAGAAACCATTATATTAAATAAAAGACAAAGAACACTTAAATGCAGATTGTTAAATGAAATAATCCAAAATGAAAAGGTTGTATGTCTCCAACCATATGACATTCTGAAAGAGGTGAACTCTGGAGACAGTAAAAAGATGAACTATTACAAGTGTTTTGGAAAAGGGATAGAGGACAGTGTATTTTTAGGGCAGTGAAACTACTCTGTATGATACCGTAATGTTAGATGCATGTCACCTTATAGTTTTCAAAGTGCACAGAATGTGCAACATAATGAGTTAACTAACCATAATGTAAATGATAAACTTTAGATAAATAATAATGTATCAATATTGGTTCATCAATTGTAACAAATGCACCACACTAATGCATGTTAGTAATAGAAGAAACTATCTGCAGAGGAGAGGGGGGCATATGGTAATTCCATGTACTTTTCACTGAATTTTCTGTTAACCTAAAATTGCACTAAAAACAGTCTATTAAGTTAAATAAATAAATATCCATTGTGTTAATTTGCCCCTTCTCATATGATGGTTTTGGTTTCTATTATTATTGAATTACCTTTAAACACTTTTTTCCAGTACTACATTACATATTTATAATGATGGAATACAAAACTGTCTAAGTCCTATACCTAGTTTCTTATTTCATAATTTCTATATGTATTATGAAAACAAGTTTTCTTTCTAATTGACTAATTTTTGTTGCTAATATTATTTTGATAGGCAGTTTTGAGAAATACTTTCATTCATGTAGGTTTGCCTTCCTGAAAATCATTTTTTAAAGTCAGAGATTCATTATCATTGCTGAATTGCAGCATTTTCAAGTTCAGTAACATTTTCTAAGCACCAGCTGTACCACCTCAGAAAGATAATTCTTATCTTGCCTCAATTCATATTTCCCTGAAATGGTCGATTTAATAAATTTCTTTATTTACATTAACATAGTGATCACATAAATCCATCAGAGCAGATATTCTACAACTTTAGATAAGTTCCACAACCCTAACTGATTGATGATATTTTCCCAATGATCATGGGAAACAGAAAAGCAATTAAACAAAGACATGTCTCAGGGCATGCTGACTATCCCATGCTCTCTTTCTTTTTGAAAGCAACCCACCTGCACAAAAAAGAAAACATACATGTGCCCATATGATTGCCTAAGAGAACCTGGTTATGTTTTATTTGGAATGTTAATAGATTTTCCTAAACTTCACCTCTTTTTCCTTGGTCAGTTATTTCTCCCTTGAATTACGGATGATCTACAACACTGAAAGAAGTCATAAGTTTGATTATTTTCATGACTTATGCAGTAACTTGAAAATATCTGACTTATTTTATGAGATTCCTCGTGATTAAGTAAAACATGTGTTTGTTACCATTAGTTATTATTTTTTAAAATATTTGGTTGATGTCTATGTTTATTCAGGCTGCTAAAACAAAAAGGTAGGTTACAGACAATATAAATTTCTTTCTCATAGTTTCGGAAGCTGAGAAGTCCAAGATCAGGATATCAGGAGATTTGGTGTCCAGTGAGAGCCAATTTCATAGTACATAGCACTTTCTCACTGCGTCCTCATATGGTAGAAGGGACAAGGCAGCTCTCTGGCATCTGTTTTATAAGCTCATTAATACCATCCATGAGGGTTCAACTATCATGGTCTAATCACCTCCCAAGGCCTCTATTGGTGACAATATCATCATGTTGGTGATTAGATTTCAACATATGAATTTTAGGCGAACACAAACATTCAGACCTAACAATTTGTATTATTTCTTTTGTTTCAATTTAATTTTTGGTAATTATATCAATGAGAAACAGAGGGAAACTATCTTAATGCACCAAGTTGGGGGTTTAGTTTGGAATTCCAAGCTCATTTATTTAGCATAAACTTGAAAGTAATTTAATTATTCCTGCTTCAAAATCCTAAATGTCAGGAGCTATAATACTAACATAGAAACAAAGAAAAATATCATGTCTTGGATTTCATGTATTTTTTTCACCTATAGATTTTGGTCACAGAATTTCTGCTATATAGCTACTTACTAATAAAAATAGTTATCAAAGTCTGGAGCAAGTATTTTTAAGTTTTTTAAATAAAAAAAGGAAATGAGTCATAGTTTAATATTTGCTTCTTTATAAAGTCCTCTGGAATCCAGAACTCACTAAAAATCAAATCTCTATGCTAGGTCAGTTGCTTGGAAAATAGCTGTGGAATCACCATGATTGGATAAGACCAGATCTAATCAGGAGGAGATGCCAAATCAAGAAGTTTAATAGAGGACGTTAATATAGGCAATGAGTCACAAAGGAACAGAAAGAGCTGAAAGACAACTAGCGAATGGTAAAGACACCCAGAGTTAAGCATCAACACCCAGGGATCAGTGTCAGTCAAAAGTTACTCAAGAACAGAAGAGACAAAAGAAGTGCTGAGTCCAGAAGCCAGAACATTCAGACAGAGACAGTAGCGGAACTATAGAGGAGCAGCCACCCACGGAGGGAGGGTCCCAACTGGGAACTGGGATCTTGGCAGGCATTTGCCCAACAGAAGTTGTAAGTACAGAGGTAAGGTCAGCCAGAGAGAGATGGAATTGTGGAGGAGAATCAGCCTGTGTTAGAGGTTTATAAAGGAATACTATGAACAACTATATGTCAACAAATTACATAAATTACACAAAATGAATAAAATTCAGGAAGAACACAAACTGTTAAAATTCATTCAAAAAGAAAATAGAAAATCTGAATAGGTATAGAACAGTAAAGAAACTGAATAGATAATTTAAAACTACCCCCAAAGAAAAGCACAGGACAAATTGGCTTCTGTGGTAAATTCTACCAAACACTAAAAGAATTAATGTCAGTTATTCACAAAGCTGTTCAAATATCAGAAAGAGAGGAAATAGTTCTCACCTCATTCTATGAGGCCAGTATTATCCTAATCTTCAAATCAGAAAGGCATATCACAAAGAAAGAAAACTACAGACCAATATCTGTTATGAATATAGATGTAAAAATCCTCAATAAAATTCTGCCAAACAGAGTCTGGCAACATATATAAAAGGACTATATATCATTAACAATTGGAATTTATTTCAGAAATGTAAAGTTTATGAAAATATTCACAGAGTTGATTAGCCATCACCACAATCAACTTTAGAATATTTTCATCACCCCCCAAAAAATCCCTGTACTCATGGAAAGCCTCCCCCATTCCCCTCTAAACCTCCCACTGCCCCAGACCCAAAATCGATTAGTATAACACATCACAGTAATGGGCTTAAAAACAAAAATTACATGATCATCTCAATAGATACAGAAAAGGCATTTGATAAAACTTCACACTTTCTGATAATAACATTCAACAAATTGGGAACAAAAGGGAACCTCCTCGATATAATTAAGGGCATCTATGAAGATCCACAGCTAACATCACACTTAACAGTGAAAGAGTACTTTCCTCCTAAGATCAGAAACTACATAAGAATGTTTGCTCTTACCAGAACAGGAAAATCTGTAGAGACAGAAAGTAGACAATAATTTTTGAGGTCTGGGCAAGGGAAGGTTTAGGGAGGAATGGGGGAGTCTGTCCCATGAGTACAGGGATTCTTTTGGGGGTGATGAAAATGTTCTAAAATTGATTGTGATGGCTACTCAACTCTGTAAATATACTAAAACAATTGAATTTCACATTTTAAATATGTGAATTTTATAGTGTATGAATTATCTAAATAAAGCTGTTATTTTAAAAGACAAAGTAAAATGGCACATTACAATATTTGCTCAATATAAAAAATGTAATAAAGGAAGAATAGAGGAACAAAAAACACATGATATATATCAAAAATAGACAGCAAAATGACAGATGTAAATCCAACTGTATCAATAGTGTCTTTTAAAGTATATGAACTAAATAAACACTCCAGTGAGAGGGCAGAGACTGTCAGACTGAATAAAAAAGCAACATCCAACTGTGTGTTGTCTACAAGAGACACTATTTGAATTTAAGGAGACAACTAGGCTGAAAGTAAAAGGATGTGAAAAGATATACCTTGCATATAGTAGCCATGAAAAAGCTGGAGTGGTTATTAACATGAGATAAAACAGAGACTAAGATAAGAAATATTATTAATGTTGAACTCACTGAAGTACAGAGAAGAACTGTGGTTATTAGAACATGGGAAGAGGAGTGGGGAGGGGAAGATAAGGAGAGGTTGATTACCAGATACAAAACTACAGCTAGAGAGCAGGAATAAGTTCTAGTGCTCTGCAGCACTATGGCATAACTATAGCTCACAATAATTCATTGCATATTTTCAAATAGTTAGAAGAGAGGATTATGAATACTCCCAACATGAAGAAATGATAAATATTTGAGTTGATAGATATGCAAATTACCCTGATTTGATCATTACACATTGCATACAGATATCAAAGTATCACTCTGTACCCCCTACTTATGTGTAGTTATTACATATCAATTAAAACTAAAATTCAAAACATCAAAATAAAAAAATTACTAGTGACAAGGAAGGACATTTTATGATACAAGGGTCAATATATACGGAAGTTTTAAATGTACCACACATCACATCAGAGCCCCAAAGTACATGAACCAAACACAAACAGAATTGAAAGAATAAATCAGCAGTTCAACAATTATAGGCACAGATTTTAATAGCTCATTTTAAGTCATTGATAGAAAAACTAGGCAGAAAATCAGTATGGATATTGAAAACTGAAACAAACAACATTTCCAATCAACGTGACCTACCCGACATTTACAGAACACTCCCTCATAAAACAGCAGAAAATACACTCTTTTCAATGACAAAAGGAATGGTCCCCAGAGTGGACCATATTCTGGGCCATAAAATAAGTCTCAATAAATTTAAAAGACTTGAAATCACTTAAAACATGTTTTCTGAGACCAATAAAATTAAATTAGAAGTTGTTAATTATAATTATTAACTCTAATTTAATTTTAGTTAAATTAGAAATTGTTCATTCTCTGTTGTTAATGAAGAAATTTGGGAGATTCCAAATATTTAGAAATTGAACAGCACATTTATAAATAACCCAAGAGTCAATTAACAAACTACTTTGAAAATAAGAAAATATCTTGAATTACATGAAGAGGAAATATAATATATAAAAATTTGGGAATGCAGCTAAAGTAATACTTAGAGAAAAATTAATTGCTTTAAACATATATTAGAAATGAAAAAACTTTAAGCTTTCTCCACCTAAAGAAAAAAAAAAGCAAAAGACCCAAATTAAGTAGAAGGACATCATAAAGATCAGCGCTGTAATCAATGAGTAAGAAAATAGAAAACCAACAAAGAAAATCAATGGAACCAAAAGTGTGTTCTTTGAAAAGTCAGCAAAATTGATAAAGAATTAGACTAATTAATAAAATTAGGAATGAAAATGAGAGCATCAGTAATTTCCACATAAATTTAAATGATTATGAGAAAATATTACAATTCATTTTATGCCAATGAATTAACAACTTAAATAAAATGGAAAAATTGAGACAAAGATACTTATTATTAACAGCAAAAGAGAGTCAAGAAAAAATAGAAAATTTGTAGAGAACTATAACTGGTAAAGAAATTAAGTTAGGCCAGGCACAGTGGCTCAAACTTGTAATCCCAGCATTTTGGGAGGCTGAAGCAAACAAATCACTTGATTCCAAGAGTTTGAGACCAGCCTGGGTGACATGACGAACCCCCTCTCTACAAAAAATACACAACTTAGATGTGGCACACACCTGTAGTCCCTGCTACTTGGGAGGCTGAGTTGGGATAACTGCTTCAGCCCAGAAGGTGGTGATTGCAGTGACTGTGATTGTGCCATTTTACTCCAGCCTGAGTGACAGAGCAAGAGTCTGCCAAAAAAAAAAAAAAAGAAAAGAAAAGAAAGGAAGGAAGGAAGGGAGACAGGGAGGGAAGGAAGGGAGGGAGGGAGGAAGGGAAGGAAGGAGGGAAGGAAGGAAAGAAGGAAGGAAGGAAGGGAGGAAGGAAGGAAGGAAGGAAGGAAGGAAGGAAGGAAGGAAGGAAGGAAGGAAGGAAGGAAGGAAGGAAGGAAATTAAAATTAGTAATAAAAATCATTCCCATGAAGAAAAGCCTGAATTTACTAGTTCATTCTACCTAATATTTAAAGAAGAAAGAAGAAAAGATACCAATCCTGCACAAACTCAGAAAGTAAAGGAGGAAGAAACACTTTCTGATTCATTCTATGAAGTTAGCATTACTCTGATACCAAAGCTGGACAAAGACACCAAATGAGAAACAACTGTAGACCAATTCATTTAGGATTAATGAATACAAATACAAAAATCTTTAACAAAATATTAGCAATACCAAATCTCGTTAACAGGTCAAAAGGATTATATATCATGTCCAAGTAGGATTTACCCACTTGGATGTGAAGATACAAAGTTAGTTTAACA
Source organism: Papio anubis (assembly GCF_008728515.1). Lineage (NCBI taxonomy): Eukaryota > Metazoa > Chordata > Mammalia > Primates > Cercopithecidae > Papio > Papio anubis. Next base: position 150,691,502 of record NC_044981.1, read on the forward strand.
TCCAAAAATCAAATAGTATAATACACAATACCAATAGAATAAAAGACAAAAACTACATGGACACCTCAATAGACCTAGAAAAGCATTTGAGGAAATTCCAGCATCCACTTATGATTTTAAAAAATACTTCCAACAAACGGTGAATAGAAGACAGCTTCAACTTTATAAAGGACTTCTTTAAAAACCCTAGCACTAACAACCTATTTAATAATGAAAGACTGAATGCTTTCACACTTAGACCAGAAACAAAGCCAAGATATTTGCTCTCACCGCTTTTATTCAATTCTGTGCTAGAAGTTTCAGACAATGCTATCAGGCCATACACATAAACTAAAGGGATATAGATTGGGTAAAAAGAAATAAAACTGTCTTTATTTGCAGATAACATGATCTTGTGTGTAGAAAATCGTAAGGAAACATAAAAAGGAAAACAACCTAGAATTAGTAAACATCTTTGAAATGTTGCAGGATACAAAACCAAAATTGAGAAATCAATTGTATTTTTTAATACTAGCAATAATCAAAACTTGAAATTGAGAAAACAATTTTATTTAAAATAGCATCGAAAAGAAATACTATACTTAAAAAATTTAACAAAAGAAATGAAAGACTGGTACACAAAAATCTACAAAGGATTGCTGAGAGAAATTAAATATTTCTAACAAAATGAAAAGCTATTATCTATTCATAGATTCTAAGATGGTATCTTAAGAGGTCAGTTCTGCCTAGGTTAATGTATGTATTTATTTAATCTAATGTCTATTAAAATTTCTGCAGTCTTTCTTAATAGAAATTGACAAGATATTTCAACAATAAATGACAATGCAAAGGACCCAGAATTTAAAAAAAAAAAAAAAAAAAAAAGCTTTGAAAAATAAGAGTTGAAGGATTTACATTTCCTGATTTCAAGATGAACTACAAAACTACAGAAATTAAACTAGTGTGGTATTGTGTAAGGAGATATCTAAATCGTGGATCAGAATTGAAATTATCACAAGGACAGAAAACCAAACACCGCATGTTCTCACTCATAGGTGGGAATTGAACAATGAGAACACTTGGATACAGGGTGGGGAACATCACACACCGGTAACTGTCGTAGGGTGGGGGGCTAGAGGAAGGATAGCATTAGGAGAAATACCTAATATAAACGACGAGTTAATGGGTGCCGCAAACCAACACGGCACATGTATACCTATGAATCAAACCTGCATGTTATGCACATGTACCCTAGAACTTAAAGTATAATAAATGAATAAATGCATACATACATACATAAAATAATCCCTAGCTATTATAACAAAAAAAGAAATTGACAACATATTTCAACAATAAATAACAACGCAAAGGACCCAGAATACCAAAAAAGCTTTGAAAAATAAGAGTTGAAGGATTTGCACTACCTAATTTCAAGATGTACTACAAAACTACAGAAATTATGTTAGTGAGGTATTGTGTAAGGAGACATCTAAATCATGGATCAGAATTGAAAATCCCAAAATAACCTTTTACATGTATGACCATTTGTTTTATTTTATGGGTACAAGTATTTATGTAAATGTTTATGTTCCTTGTTCTATTACATTTTCTCAATTGCTTTTTTATAAAAATAAACATTTTGTTTCAGAATAATTTTAGATTTCCAGACAGCATGGAGAGTTTCATATTCCCTGCACCTTGTTTCTCCTATTGTTAACATCTTACATTACTATAGTCAGAATGAATAAACTAATATTAATAAATGATTATTACTAAATTCCATACTTGATTTGGATTTCCTCAGTTTGTGCCTCATATACTTTCTTATTCCTGGATCCCATCCAGGTTACCACATTACATTTAGTCACCATGTCTTCTTAGGCTCCTCTAGACTGTGACAGTTTGTCAATCTTTCCTTGTTCTTGGTTTTTGTTGTTGTTATTGTTTGTTTTTACCTCGACAGTATTGAGGCTTACGGGTCAGATATTTGGTAGAATGCCCCTCACATTGGATTTTTCTACATGCTTTTCTCACAGTTACACTGCAGTTGTGCATTTTGTGAAGGAAGACCACAAAGGTAAACTGTCCTTATCATCACATCATATCAAAGATACATTCTATCAACATGACATCACAGAGGATATTCACCTTGATAGCCCAGTTGTGTTTGTAGTCGTGTTTGTCAGATCTCTCCAGGGTAAAGTTGCTCTTCCTGACTTCCCCACCTCGATCCATATTGTACTCTTTGGAAGGAAGTCACTATGCACAGCCCTCACTTAAGGCATCCAAGAGCTGCATTCCACTTCCCTGAAGGAGTTATATTTCTATATAATTATTTGAAAATCTTTGGTATGGGATATTTGTCTCTTCTTCCTCATTTATTTATTTATTTGTTTGAGTATGTATTTCTATTCCTATGAATTCTTGAGTATTTATTTTATATGTTGAGTTATAATCTAACACTACATTATTTATTTTGTTGCTCAAATTGTCCCAGCCTTGCCCACTGGGAGCTTTTTAAGTTGGCTCCTGTGTCACTTTGACCCTCATCATTTTGTCTTCAAAGCACTTTCTTACTTTCTGACCCTTCAAGTTCCCTAGGCCATTCTTGTATTTTCCCTGACTCAGTTCTAGAATCAGCCATTTTTCCAAAAAGTCCTGCTTCCTTTTATTGGAGAATGGTAATAGAAATCAAGATCTGCATGATTGGTGCGTTTGTTTTTTCTGGGATGTCATTGCTATTGGCTCTCTCAGGGATCACAGCTAGAAAATGTATGTGTATATACTAGCCTGTGTATACACACATTTCTAAACTTACACACATATATTTATATATAATGGTATCATGTAACATTTATTAATATGTGTGTGTATATATATATTTAAATGTGTGAGAGTTTATTTAGGTCTACAAAATTATTTTAGGACAATGCAAGCAAAATGTATTAAGACCACTGAGGAAGAAGGCAATAATATCTTTTGACTACACAATTGTATTCTGGTACTTATGCACAAGAAGCCCTATACTAGGTCACAATATTCATTGGAGCACTGTTTGGGATAGCAAAAAACTAGAAATAAACACTTACTAAAAGAGTAGTTAATAAATAAATGGTACAATTACAGACCATAAATTAATGTACAGTGGTGAAAGTAGATGATAGAGACCTATTATACTCAAAGCATGTTCTGTGGATCAGTGTCAGTTGGTAAATCATTTATTATCAATCTACGTCAAGACGAGAACTAAAATTGAGAGGAAATATTTAGAAACTTTTATAGCAACTTGAAATAATTTTTATCTGTTAAATGAAATAATAAAAAATTTTGACTTATTTTATTACATGTTTCTAGTAATTTATTTTATTACATTTTAATAAGACATTGGTTCATAATTAATTGAAAATTATTAAAGACAAAAACTTTCTTTTCCAAAGTTGGAGAAGCTAGATGAATAGACAGTAAATCCCAGAAATATAATGAGTAAAAAGAGAAAATTTGAGAATTGTAAATACAGTGTGTTGCCGACTATCTTATAAGTAAATATATACATAGTAAAATATCTATTGCTTATATAGTAAATGAAACAATAAAATATATGCAATTATACAGTAGAAGGCATAAGTATGTACTGATAAGCCATGCATGAGCGTGACATGCATCGAACTCTAAGTAGCAGCACCCTCTGAAAAAGGGAGGAAAGAAAAGGGAACAGATCCCTGGAGTGTCAGGAGCTTCAACTGTATCTGTGATGTTCTGCTTCTTTTTAAAAAGATATCTGCAACAAACAACATGGGACAAAGTTGATTTCTTTTTAATGCTTGTTCATGGGTATGTGGGTGTTTATTACATCATTGTATATCTTCTTTTATGTTTGAAATATTTCGTAATAAAATACATGAAAGCAAACCGGGCCAGGTGTGGTGGCTCATGCCTGTAATCCCAGCACTTTGGGAGGCCCAGGCAGGTGGATCACCTGAGGTCAGGAGTTTGAGACCAGCCTGGCCAATATGTTAAAACACTGTCTCTACTCAAAATACACAAATTAGCTGGGCGTGGTGCCATGTGCCTGTAGTCCCAGATACTTGGGGGGCTGAGGCAGGAGAATCACTTGAACCCGGGAGGAAGAGGTTGCAGTAAGCCCAGATCATGCCACTGCACTCCAGCCTGAGTGAGAGAGCGAGACTCTATCTCTAAATAAATAAATAAAAGCAAATCAACGTTTTTTCCAAACGCAATAGAAACTGCAGATTGTTGGAAATTTTTCATAAGAAAAAAAATCAAAAGAAATCTAACAGATCAAAGCTCTTTTGAGGGGGGACAGAGTCTCATTCTTACTCTGTCACCCAGGCTGGGATGCACTGGTATAATCATGGCTCACTGCAGCCTTGACCTCCCTGATCCTCCCACCTCAGCCTCCTGAGTAGCTGGGACTACAGGCATGGGCCACCATGGCCAGCTAATTATTCTTTTTTCATAAAGGCAATCCCAGGTTGCTCTCAAACTCCTGGGCTCAAGCAATCCTCCCACCTCAGGCTCCCAAAATGCTGGGATTACAGGAGTGAGCCACTGCACCCACCCTAAAGCTTTTTTGAATTATCTGACAAACTTTAAAACTTTCAAAAGTGATTGACTGAATATCCCCTATATATGAAAAGCTATGCAAGGGGTACTGGGAATGGGAAAAACTATTTATTGAGGATATAAAAAAACTATTTGGAAGAAATCTGAAACTAAACAAAGGGCCTATTAGTCTAGATGTCTTGATATGTACCTTAAAATACAACTGGATCTCTGTATCTTAGGTAGGATTTCACCTTAACAGAGATAGGATTTCTATTTTTATTACTTCATTTCCCCATATTGTCAGTATTCCACGTTATACTGGTCTTAGCAATATCACTTGGTGAACTGACATTTCTAGAAACAGACATCCTGAGGTTCATACGAGGGAGAAAGTTTCTAACAACAGATACTGGACAGATGCTTTTCTTTCCTCTTTCTTTTTTTTTTTTCTTTTCATTTTTTTAGAATTTCAAAGTTGGGCAAGCATGATCTTTATGCTGTTGCTTAACTGCTGGCCGGCTGCCTCCACAGCAGCCTCAGAATAAGTGGATTTCCTTTGTGTCTGAAATGATCCAGCACCAGATGTCAGCCTGGAGGTTTCCATCACTCAGCAGCGCTGGCCTGCCATATCACCTAGCACTGAGAATGATGCTTCAGAAAGTGAGTTCCAATCCTGTTTCGTCAAACTGAATGAGAAGGAAAAGGGAGTTTGACCTCCTTGAGGTGAGGCTTTCTTTGACCTATGAGAAGTTTGTTGTTAAAAAAATAGAAATGCAATCACTGGAGAGATATAAAAGGTGAAGCTAAGCTGGGCAGCTTGTAAATCATTTAATAGTGTACATGTGACTTAACAGACACAGGGTCAAGGTTTCCAGAGAAAGTGATTCGATGCTGATTACATGATACTAAAAACGGAGAGATGCTTCTGTGTGTCACTAAACAACGAGGACATAAGAATAGCAATAAATATTCATCATTATGACTCTGACCCTCTGGGCTCTGGTCACTTTCAATATTCTTCAGTGAAAGCTTGAGCAATTAAGATGGCTGATTTCCCAGGGAGAGAGCTTTGTGTTAGCTAAGCATGACCGAGCACAAAAGCTTAGAAGACTCCTAAAATAGCAAACCCTGTTGAGAGGGCTCATATTTTTCTTTTCTGAATTCACAGCCTGAGTTAAAAGTGACTGTTGATTAGAAACAGGTATCCAATTGTTAAATTCGTCTGAAAAAAAAATGAGATATTTGCTTGAGATGTTTGCTTGTATCTAGAAATTTGCGGAAATTTACAGTGGTCATTTGGGGGTGGTTCCAGATCTAAAGAAAACAATCAGAATTATTTTACCAAGGAAAGGAAAATAAAATGCATCCCAGTTAAAGTTTCTAGTTATTTGTAAAATTCTCTCTTTTCCCTTTGGTCATGTTTAAAGAATAAAAATCTGAGGCAAAACCCAGCCTGAGAGGTAAATTGAGATCTATGGTTCCTAAGCTATTTTTGTAGTACCACAGAGTGTCTCCAACTAACCTAAAGATTTCCTAATCAATTTTCTACCACCTAAATATTTATGTTAAAACAGAAATGCAGGAGCAGAGGTGAGGTTTAGGAAATTGCAAGTCCACATCCACGTCCTGTCCACTCATCCTCCCAATAGGCCCTCCATGGCAGTTGAGAGCAACAGCTCTGCAGCAGGGCTAGAATTCTGCTTCCTCGTGGTAGTTGCAAAGTCACTCAAACACTCTGTATCTTCATTTATTTTCTAATTCTAAAAATATTTTTTCTATTGTCTAAGTTTTACTTTTGTAATAAGAAAATAGAATTTCATAAGGAAATAAAAGATAGTTTGTTGAAATTCTAGCATTTGGTCTCCCAGGGCACTTTCATTCCACTGAGGGACAGCTTTCAATTTTTATACCTAAATTTGATCCCTCTAGGAAGAAATTTCCAGCCATTTCTAAGATTGAAGTCAACAGCTTCAGGAGTGGATTTCCCATTACTAAATTATTTCGGTTCTTCTTTCATCTATGTTGGTATTTGCATATATAATTGCAAGTACCAGAGATTAGTCTTAAAGCAGTGCACTCTAGTATTTGGTGTACAAGTGGAAGGTTCACTTGAGTCACTCCATCTCCAAAGGAGCTGAGGTACCTGGCTAATAGGTGGTTAAAGTGAGAAGATCTGAAATGTGGTCTATCTTCAGAACCACCCAGAGATCTTTTTAAAAACTTCCTGGGACACTGTCCAATGCTGCTGAATTAGAAACTCTTAAGAAGGAAGTAAGAAGTACTTACTCAAAGACCTGACCTGTGTATTTTTTAATACCACCTAAGTGATGTTAGTAATTGGGCAGTTTTGTGAACAGCTCATTGTTAATTGGCCAGTTTGAAACCAGGTAATATTAGGAGAAAGTGTCAGTCTAAGGTTTAATCATGTGTAAATATACATGGTATATCCTTTACCATTTCCTTTAGAAGATTTCTTTGTTTTAAGCCTATTGGCTTCCAGTAACAGAAATGCAAAGAGATTTTCTGGCAGTACATTCTGTACTTCTGGTTCCTTGCATTTGGGCCAATTCTGAAATCAAAAGGTGCTTGGAAAATGATTTGAGGAATTGAAAGGTGGTTATCTAGCAAGTAATCAGGCTTCAGGTTGGTGTGAACAGCAAATGAATATTCAATTATTTGTATGTCAATTGTTTGTCAACCCTTTCAGTAGAACTATAACATCAAGGTGTAATAAAGGTAAAATTTCACCCCACTTTGCTGACTTTAGGTGTTTCGATCACAATTGAAAAGATTCCTTTCAATCAAATCACAGATACTAGCATTATTCAAAGAGTGAATAATGCAATAGAAATTTTCAAATATTTTGCTAATCCCTTTCAAAACAAATAACCCTTCTGATATTTCCACTGAAGTTATGTATTATAACTTAATATAATATAATAATTTTAATATGGCTTGGGTAATAAATATAATCAACAATTTTTCTTTCTACCGAGGGAAAGAGATGGGGTGAGAGTAAATAATGGTAGTTCCTTAGACTCAGTTTTTACTATAAGAAGGATTTGAGCAGGCAGGTGACTCCCTGAACCGCATTTCCTGAACTTTGCAACCTGAGCATCATCAACTCTACTCATTCAAGAGAGGGGCATTTTTTCAAATTTTCAATTAAAAAATGTATGTTCATTAAACTCAAGAGATTTCTTAAAGGATTTTTAACATCTACCAAAAAGCCCATGGGGATATCATTTTATAAGTTGAGATTGCTCTTTAACTAAGCCCAAATATTTCCAAGATTTATGTTCTAACATTCAAATTTCAAGTAACTTGTCAATGCACACTCCAGTGTCACATTCTCAAAGTTAAAATGCCAAAATTTTAGATGGCGTTTTATAGTGTACTGGTATGCCAGTTTTGACTGTAATTCCTTTAAAATGTTTCTAAGATAAAAGCTTCATTTTTTGTTTTTTCTTATGAAACAGGATCTTGCTCTCTTGCCAAGGTTGGAGTGCAGTGGCGCAATCACAGCTCACTGCAGCCTTGAACTTCTGGGCTCAAGCGATCCTCCCACTTCAGCCTCTAGAGTAGCTAGTACCACAGGCACCCACCACTACACCTGGCTAAGTTTTAATTTTCTTTTTTTTTTTTTTTTTTTTTTTTTTTTTGGTAGTGATAAGGTCTCACTGTGTTGCCCAGGCTGGTCTTGCACTCCTGGGCTCAAGCCATCCTCCCACCTTGGTGTCCGAAAGTGTTGAGATTAGAGGCATAAGCCATCACACCTGACCTACAACTTAGTTTTTAATTGTAAGATAATTTATCATGTCACAAGGAAGGAGCCTTATCTATGGGATGATTCCGATTTGGAAAGATCCCAAGTCAATAATGGAAAAAACCTAAGTCTGAATCCATAGGTATTCTGAGTTAAAAGGACACTGCTTTGCCTATTCTTATTTGAGAACCCTTTAGAATCCAAGCATTGTGGGAGAAAGCAGCAGAGTGGATTCTAGTTATTTTCCAAATCACTTTAGCTGGGGAATGAGTGACCATACAGGCTGGGAGAGACCATAAAGTGGACCCTAATAGCTTCAAGGCAAAGGAGGGAAGGACCAGACCAAGGGAAGTAATATATTTCTTCTGTTGATAAAAAAGCTGTTACTTTTCAAGGTTGCCCCAAATCAGTAGTTTCTTGTGTTCCAATTTATTTAGCATTCTTTTTAATATCAAGGATTCAAAAAGTTCTTTCCTTCTCCAGGAAATTTTTTAATCATATTTAGTTAACCAGCCAAATGTATGAAAATTTCATTTGAAGTACAGTATTTTTGAAATATTTGGCTTAGCCCCATAATGCAATGCCCAAAGTGCCTTCTGATTTTTATTCCTAAGTGGGTTTTCATATTCAATTAAATTCTCTGGCATCAAAGCTATGTAAGAAACATTTTTGGCCAAAGATACTTCAGTTACCTTTAGGTCCTCCAGGGAACACCTCTCCAAAAAACTCAGGTCATTTATTCTTGAAACTCATAAATGTCAATGCAAACATACCCTGAAGGTTCATTTATCACACAGAGGTTGAGAGAACCTATGATTGGAAGTAGAATGAATAGTAATAACTTCTGAATATGTTCCATATTTTTGTAGGCTCTGCAGTCTCCAGTATCAGTTTTCTTTTGCTACTCCAGAGCTGGAATTTATTAAGCTGTATTAAGGATAGGACTGAGATTCATATTTCAAATATTTTTGCCAGTCTTCCATGCAATAGCAAAAAAAAAAAAAAAAAGTGTTCACTGACACTGATAATTCCCACCATTACTGACAAGTTTCACTGTTTTTTTTCTTCTTTTTTCCAGCTGAGAAAATATTTGCTGTTGAACATCTGGCTAAGGAATGTGCAAAGTCCAAAAAGGTCTTGTATATTATCTGAGTGAACTTTTAGAGGGGGAAAAAAAGTAACATGGAGTATTAGGCATTTTCCCAGAAATGCATTTTCAGAGGAAATACTCTGTAACATTTCCTGAGAGTCAGAACATTCTGAAAATAAAAAGATAGAATAAAAGACTTTGATTAGTATTACAAATTATTGTCCTGTGAACATTGAAATGTGCCATTCTAGGAGGCTCACCTTAGAACCATAGAATCCCCTGACAGCCACGGCCGGCAGACTTAGACAATGCATGTGCTAGACGGCACTGTCTACTCACACTTGTGTCTGGCAGGAAACAAACAGGCAAAGCTCTCAGAATTCAGATTAGAATGTTCTTCCCTGCTTGTGTCAGTGCTTCCTTTGAGGATCAGAAGGAAAGCAGTGGTTGTGAGTATAATTCAACATTGGGAGACCTAGCACCAGATTAAAGAGTAAACTTGTGCATGTTTGTGCAAACACATACAAATGAACCTCCATGAACTATAGTATCTGTGAGGTTACTCTAAAAGTCTACCCCCAGTTGCACATCAACACAGGCTGAAGAGACCCTTATAAACTCACGAGCATGAAAAATCCACCAATGGGCCATATAGATTAGCATTTACTTGTGTTTCACTGGAAAGTCTTTGTATGAATTACATTAATATGTTTCAGAAACAAATAGCAAAAATGCTACTCAATTTGCACATCTGCACAAAATGAGACCTTCATGTCACATTATGTGAACCTGCAAAGATAGGGCCCGTATCCTGTTCATTGTAGGACCTCCAAAACCTGGCAATCCTGTCTGGATTTAAATGTGTCCACTTCATATAATGATTTTTAGATCTGAAAAGGGCCAGAGAGATCGTCTAGTCCAAACTTCTCATTTGGCAGAATAAGAAATTGTGATAGAAAGTAGAATATTTTTCTAAAATTATGCAACTCACAGATTCAGAGCCCTTACCTCTTTCTACCATGTCATGAAGATTTCTTTATAATCCTTGTCGTGGTATTTCTTGCCCTGATAGTTAGGGAACAATTTTATTTTAGGTTTTCTATTAACTTCTGAAGTCGTTAAATTCTTTTGTGAGACATTAATTGTTTAACTCCTAAAATGCTGCTATGGACATCGTGAAATATGCATGTTAAAAAACTGAGGCTAAAAACAACTAGAGCTGAATACTGGTTGGATACAATATGGACAACCTCACACCTGAAAATAATGTTCGTGGAGAATCTCTCCAGAATAAGCTCACATATGTTCTCTTTTTCTCTCTCCCTTTCTGATTTTCTTTCTCTTTTTTCTTTATAATAGTTTGACAGATATAGTCATTACCATGACCTAGGAAAATAATTCCTTCAGAGATGTGCAGCCCAATATATATCACATAAGAAGTAGATATGTTAGTAATTTATCTTGAAACATGATTATTTCTATCAGAATGGTGATAATTTTCCCATTTCGTTACTGATAAATTGGTTTGGTTTTGTTTTGGCAGGGTGATTTTTTTTCTTATTGTACAAAAGCAAAAAACAAAAGTTCCTTTGTAAGTGAAAAGTGCTTAGTGGTTTGGGTTTAAGTTGCAAGCTCTTCTGAGGGAGCTCACCAGCAGAAGATACTGCCTTACAAGCTCAATTTTAGTTGTCCTTTCCCTGAGAATCCTATAGATTCATACCAAAGCAACAAAGCAGCAACAGGCTGTACCATTTCCTGTTTTCTCCATAGCTTTAAGTTGCAGATCCAATTTTCCCTGGTGAATCCTATTTGAAATCCAGCATTCCCACACAGTGTTCACATTTTCCCATTTTCAAAATGAACAAACAATGGACTATTATTAACAAACGAAATTGCTGAGAACAATGTTAGCAATAAAACTAAAACAAATAAATAAATAAATAAACAGAGGCCTCAGTCTCGGGGGAAGAGAGGTACTAACATACCACTAGATGACTACCTTCTATTCCCTAGTGTCTCCTATTATTCAGAGACCTCCTTACACTATAATAAATTAGTTTGACAAATTATTCCTCTCACCAGACTTATTCATCGTCTAAGAGGGGTTTTAGCAAAGAAAGCTTTGTCTGCAAGTGACACATTGAAGGCATCTGTTTAACAGATTTCTCTAAGGGTCTCTGAGGGTTGCTTTCATCAGGATAGAGTGTGAGGTGCACTGGGCTTTTCATTCTCCCAGAGTTCACACCCCATTTGTCACTGTCAGTCTTTCTGTTGCATCTCTGACCTGTCCTTTCCTTACCCTCTGGAGTCTCTGTCTCTGCTGTCGGGGAGTTGGCTCAACCTGTACTGCATCCTGTTTTGTAGAATACATGCCTGCCACTCAGATGCTTCATGGATGCATTTTGCTTTTAGTTTGGGGAAATTTATTTTCCAAAGATCATAAAATAAAAGACATTATCTTTTAATCAATAAATGCATAACTATATTCCTGTACTCTCCTCAGCATAATCATTAAGATTTCTTTTCCATCCTACATGTGCTTGGTGAACATCAGGCATATTTGTTCAAAAAGGCATTGCCACAAATACTAGAAAAAATAAAAGGACTGCTCTATTTCCAGCTTTCATCTCTCCAATTCATTCTTCAGAGTGCAGCTAGAGTCATCTTTCAAAAATACAAGTCTGAGCACATCATAGGCCCTTGAATAATTCACCACCTTTCTTATAATAAGCCTTAATTCTTTAGGATGATGTTCAACACCCTTTATGGTCTGGCTTCTGCCTCCCTCAAGGCCAGGTTAATCTTTCAATTCACCACTCACCTCCCTTGCTACAACCACCCAAAATGCCTTTAGTTCATCTACTGAGTGCCTTATATAATGACATACCCTCGCTCTCTCACTTCCAGGTCTTTGTAGATGGAGTCTCCTCTGCTCGCAACATTCTTTCCCCTTCTCTCTCCTCCTCGTTTGGGTGACTCCTAATTTTTATGTTGCATCTTAGCTGCCAGTACTTTAAGGAGGATACCTGTTCCTCCAAGGCACGGCTAGCTGCACATAGTCCCCGATACTTCCCTTACCATAGCTCCTAGCAATTCTATTGTAATTGCCTATTTTTTTCACCTCACTAGTCAGGAAGCATATTTTGTCAGGATAAGGAGTGAATCAAATAGGTCACTACAGCCCCAGCATCTAGTACAAAAACCACAAAACATAATAGCTTGTTAAATGGTGAGCCTACAACTGTGAAATAAGAACTTTACTTAACACCCTGCTGGCGGTGGTGGTGATTATAGCCCTTATTTTCAAGGTGCTTGCAATTTAGGTAGAGTGAAGATTATTTACCCCCAAAGATATTAATAAAAGAAATGAAGTATATGAGTATAGAGTACAAATGCTGTGTTAATAGAAAAACAATTGCCATAGTATTTCATAGGAAAAGGAGATCAAAAACTGCATTCTAAGGAAACACTTAGAGGGTAAGACTGGCCTAAACTGTGAAAGCCTGAACTACTTTCATAAAAGTAGAAAAAGGGAAGAATTAAAGGATCAAAGGGAAGAATTAAAGGATCAAAGGAAAGAAAAGTCCAGATGGAAAAGTATATATGTAAGGCATAAATACATGTTAAATAAACAATTACCAGCTCATTAAACCTGGAAGAAAGAAAGGAAGAGTTGTGTGACAAATTCTTTCATTCCAGCAACATACATGGAGCCTTTACTATGTTCTCAGCATCTGGGGTATGTCAGTGATTTAAAGAACATGAATACCACCCTCAAGGAGTTTACCACTCCAGTGGAGGGACAAACACAACAAATAATTATATACAGGCCCACAATCCCTTATCTGCAAAATCAAAGCCCAAAGAGATCTAAAAATTGGTAGTTTTTCTTAAATTAATTGTCAGTGAAACCGACCTGACCTGAAGTGATGAGCAGTTATGTATCGTCTTTATTGTAGTTAATGTACATATTTCTGTGTTTTGCTTCAGCAATACAAATGTATTTGAAAACACGACTCACTAAGATATAATATATGGTATATGCACTGCATTCTCTGCTAAAATATGAAAAAGACTAAATTCTGAAACACATCTGTTCCCAGAGGGTTTTGATGAGGACTGTGGACACAAAGTGTTGTTAGGAACAGTGCCAGGGAAAAAAGAAAGAGGATCAGGGTCAGGGAAATCTGGAAGACAGGAAAGCAAGCAGGGACATGGGTGCAGCATTACATAGGGTGATCAGAGTAGCCTCTCTGGGAAGGTGGGGTTTCAGCACCTTCACTTACGGACGTTAGGGAGTTAACCAGGCAGACAGCCAGGGCAGGAGTGTTCCAGGAAGCAAAAACGAAAGGGCAAAGGTGTTGGAAGCAGCAGAGACATAATTAAGGAGAAGAGAAGGAAAGTAGGTCAGAGCAGTAAGATGTGGTGCTTAAGACAGATCTCTAGGCCACACGATTCTCACTAACATAGTAACTTGATCTGACTTATATTCTAAAAGCGTCATTCCAGATGATGTGTTGAAAATGAACACAGGAAAATGAAAGCAGAATCATGGAGACCTATTAGGAGGACATTGCCTCCTAATTTATATGGTGGCTCAGACCAGTGTGGTGGTAATGGAAATGGTGAAAAGTAGCCAGATTCCGGACTGCTTTTGAAGATAGAGTCAACAGGACATTTAACAAATTGGATGTAGGTATGAAAGAGAAGATGGCTCCCGGATTTGGGGCCTGAACCATTGGAAGAATGGAGACGGCACTGTCTGAAATGGGGGAAACTAAAGGTGCAGCAGGTTTGGAGGGGACAGTCAGGAGGGGTTGTTTTCTTACGCTACGTTTGACACACATCAGACTTTCAAGGGATGAGGTGGAGTCAGACATACGAGTTTGGAATTCAGAAGAAAAATCCAGCCAGGACATAAATTTGAGAGTTATTATCATAGTGTTGCCATTTGAAGTTGTATGACTGGATTATAACTCCAAGGAAGTAGATGCAGGTAGAGAAGAGAAGAAATCCAAGGGTTGAACCCTGAGAAACGCAGAAGATAAAATAAGGGGGAAAAACATGTTGGGGAAGGTACATGTGTGTATCTCTAGAATTAATATTCACTCTTACTCCAAGCCCTCTCAAATGGTGTAGAACTCAAGATTGTAGACAGAACTCAATAAATCCAGGAACCCCTAGATATCGCTTGGGAAGTATAAATAAAACACCTTAGAAAATGAGTATATATTTCCTGTTCTTTAAGGTATTGGCTGGGAATAGAAACAAGAATTTACTAAAGTACTGCAGCTCTCCACTGCCTAATGTATTCCTGGCAGGATTCAAATGAACATTGAAAACATGCCATTCAGACCTAAATTTTACTCCCACAGGGCTGGAAGAAATGTAATAAATGCTTTTCATTATTATTACAATAAGCATCAATTATGGTAGCAACGGTGTATGCTGTTGTGGTTAGAACTAATTGGCAGACAGTAAAAGGTGCCAGGCAGCATTCTAAGTGCTTTGTACTTGTTAACTCATTTACTCTTAGACACCCACTCTGTGCAATAAATAATATTATTAAAAATATTGCTCAAGGTCACATTGTGGTGAGTGATAGAGTTCGGATTTGAACTCCAGCAATTTTTACTCCAAAGCCTACTCACTTTACTAAACCTCTTAGGATAAGTACTTGTTACTTAGTATCAGGTTGCTGTAATAAATTCTAAAAGGAAACCTATTTCTCTACAGTGATAAAATGTTAAACCAAACAACTAGCAGATTACCTGAGGTTGGCATCAGAGAACACAGACCCAAGTTTATGCTCTTCCCTTCTCTAGCCATGTGCTCCTGAACAAACAGTTTAACCTTGTATCTGATTCCTTTTTTGCGAACTAAGGATGACAATGGCACCTACCTCAACTTGGTTTTGAGGGAGTAAGGCAAGTACATAGGGAAACAGTACTCTAAATTGTAAAGCACAAATCTAAGTTATGTTCTAGTACCTGACATATGGGAGGAAACTTTCTAGGAAGAAAATGCTTTCTGTTACCATGAGAGTGGCACCACGCTGCAAAGTGACAAGGTGCCATGTCCATTTTTAGAGTGGGGGAAGCCTCACCTTGTTATACTGTTCCCCAAAGGCAAGACCTTGGTCCCTTGCTCATGCTTCTTCCCTCTCCCATTTGCTTCTTTCACAAAATACTCTCATTATTCATTAGGACTCTGACCTGAAATTGCACCCAAGGGCCCATCACCCCTATATGCCTACTTTCCCCTTCATCCTGATGGAGACTCAGAAGATGACCTCAATAGCATCTCTCTGGGCTGGAATCTGTAGAAGTCTCTAGTGCTAAGCCACTTGCCTGGATTATGTGTTTTATAAGTCTTCCAGGGCAGCAAGAACACAATTATTTTTGAAAAAGTGAAACAATGACAAAGAAATTCTTGAAATATTAGTAATCTTTATAAGGCTGATTTTATGCCTCAAAGAATTTCCTCTTCCTTAATAATTCCATCTGAAGGCATTTCTCTAATTGTGCTAGTTATAAAGGAAACTGTATGACTTTGCTTCAAGGTGTGATCTAGGAGCAATAATTTCCTCCTGTTGGGGGCTGAGCTGTTGAATAAGGAGCTTTAAGAAGCCACCCTGCCACAGGTTAAAACCTGTGAACTGACTTAGACTGATAGCCAATGGCTACATTCTCGCTCCTTACTTGAACAAAAGTTAATTTGTGTTTTACCAGATTAGCAGGTGGTAAAATCTTCTGAGATAAATGTGCAATGCAACCAACGATGCTTGACTATCGTATTTATCAACCCTGCAATGTGCCTAAATAATGTACCTTTCTCCCAGTTTTACATCATGACCCTGAATTCTGCATTTTTTTTAATCCCATTAGGAAAATTCTCAGACGAGGAAATGAAGGATACAAAATCATGGCTACTGAAGCCACCATTGGCTTTTGGTCTTTTCCAAGGCTATGTTCTACACGGGATGAAATCACTACCTTTGCTATGAGGATTCATTTCAGGTCTCAAGGGTACCACTACTGTAAATTTCTGAGAAACAATCCATAGGAATAAGATAAATAACCTAGGAATGAAACATCTTCTTCTTTCTAATATTCGTTGGAAAAAAAACAAAAAAGAGAGCTCTGCTCTCTGCTCATGGTGCTTTGAAGCAGGCTAATATTTTGAGGGGCCCTTCTTTCAGAAAATCTCCAAATATTGTGTTTGAGAAAAGCAAATGAACCAATTATTCCAACCAAAGCATTAAGGCACCATCTGGCTCAGTTGGTTGTAAGATGTTAAAGAATCCTACAAAAATCTGTGTGTGATAAAATGCAATCCTACAGAGAGAAAAGTGGGCTGTTAAAAACTTATAAGCTCCTTTTTTCTGTATATGAAAATTAAAGGAAACAAATCATAAATAATCTTTAAAGAGTTCCTCAGAGACCCAGCTGCCAACCTCACCACTAACCACCAAACACACCCTTCCTCCACCACAAACTCAGAGTGTGCTTTTCATTATCCAATCACAAGCAGAACATGCTCAAATGTTTACACAAAGGTTTATCAGTATGGGGCAAAGTCATGATTTTCATCAAATAATCAGGATGTTTAACATCCACTTAGGCCTTTCTTTGATTCATTGATATATATAGACTTGGATTTCTAGAAGACGGTAAACATTCTCTAGCTCCCCACCCCATCTTTCACCCCCACTTTACATTTATAAATTTACAAAAAAGTATATAATTATCCACTTACCTGCCAAAGGAGAATCAAAAGTCCTCTTAAATTCTGCTTTTTATTTTTCTACTTGTTAAAACAGTTTTATTGAGATACAGTTAATGTACAATCAATTGCACTAAAGTGTACTATTTGATAAATTTTCAAATATGTATTCACTAAAACCATCACCAAAGTCAAGATAATAAAAATTTTCATCACCCCCCAAAAGTCACATTGTACTTCTTTTTGATGTTTCCCTTCCTCCTTTCCCTACCCTCCTCTACCTCCAAGCAATAATGGATCTGTTTTCTATCACTACCAATGAGTTTGCAATTTCCAGAATTTGATATAAGTGGAATCATACTGTATATATTTTTGCCTGGCTTTCACACAGCATAATTATTTCGAGATTCATTCATGTTGAATAGTTCATTTCTTTTTATTGCCGAGTAGTATTCTATTATATGGATACACAACAATATGTTTGTCCGTTCACCAATTTCTAGGACAATTGGGTTCTTTCTAGTTTTTGACTATTTAAAATAAAACCGCTGTCAATATTTGTATACAAATCTTTTTATGAACATATACTTTTATTTCTTTGGGTAAATATCTGGAAGTGGAATGGCTGAGTCATAAATAAGCATATGGTTAGATTTTTTAAGACACTGCCAATCTGTATACCAAAGTGATTGTACCATTTTATATTTCCACCAGTAGTGTATGAGAGTTCAAGTTGCTTCATATTCTCACCAACGCTTGGTATGATCAATCTATTTAGTTATATCCATTCCAATAAGTGTGTCCTAGTGTCTCATTATGGCAAAGTGTGAATATCATACTCTACCACCTGTATTTTTGTCATCATTGAGTTGAGAAAGATCAGCCATACAATGACTTTGCACATAAACGTAGCTCCTGTAGATACCTAGTTTCTTCAGGGGACTTGGTCCCTGTGCTGCAAGCCCTCCTGCAAGCTTCTCACTTCTAACACTGTGCTAACCCCTGCCTCAGCTGCTACTCCCCTTACTCCACCATTTTCTCTATCTCACAAAGGGAAAATGTTAGACTTATTGTCCTGCTTTTTAATTTATCTTGAACACATTTCCATATCAGCACATATAGATCAACCTTACCTTTTTTAAGAGCTGCATAATATTTTACTCTGTACAGGCCCTTTAATGAATGTAACCACTACCTATTATGGGCATTTCAAAAGTTTTCATATTTTTGTTATTATACAAATTTTGTTCATGCCTTTTCACATACATGTAAATTCCCATTAGGAAATCACTGCACATGTGGTTTTGGTGCTTTTCCAGTCTCTCCTTCTATGTATGTTCCCCACACATAAAGAAATACCAGTTAAATCCTTAAATTGACAGCTCACGTGCCTTTTTATGAAGAGAAAAGTCAGCCAGGCAAAGACAAGTGAGTGACCTCCAACATCCCCTGAATTTTTACAGCCTTGGCACTACCTCCTGGAGGGGCAGTATGGCTTGGTGGGATAGGCTTCAAGTCATATCTGACTTAAAATTCAGCTCCACCTCTAATTTTCTTTATCCCTACCAGCAAATTACTTGACTATGCCTTCCACATCGCGAAATGGAGTAATTGGGGAAGTACTCATATAAAACACATACATTTTTGTCTCAGGTACAGAACAATCACAGCAGATGTTACCCTTAGTGCTGAGACAAGTATTGGAAACACCCACTGAGCCAGGAATTTGCCTTTATGTTGCCAGATTTGGGAGAGTTTGGGGGGATAGACCTAAAGTTTTTAGGAGACTGCACGGGAAAACATATTTAGAAGGCTCAGGGCCAACTGGTACAGACAAATACTTCAACCACCACTCCAGTCTGTCCATATTCACCTGCAGAAGAATATCTGTGTGAAGGATTATACCTGAGATTTAGAAGCTTAATAAGCATTTAAGTATTTCCCTATATATAATAAAATCTATTTATTTTATGCTTGTTTCATTAGTTATTCTGTATTATAGACACAAAAGTTGTGGTTTATTACATAGGTGGTATGTAGGTAGTGGTGACAGCAGGCCTTGGGCAAGACTCAGTGCTGTGCTGGCTTCAGGCTTGACCCAGCACAGTTCCAGTGGTGATGGCCACAGGAGTGATTGTGTCACCCTTCCCCCAGCTCCAGGAAGCTCAGCACAGAGGGAGGGAGGGAGGGCCGGGGTGGGGAGAGTGAGAGAGAGAGAGAGAGAGAGAGAGAGAGAGAGGTCATTTGTTTGGGAGACCATAAGAGAAGAGAAGAAGAGTCTCTGCCTGGTAATCCACAGATTTCTTCCAGATCTTATCCAAGACCAACAAGGCATTACTTGTATGAGTCTACAGAAAATACAGCCTTACTGGGCTTGGGGTGCCCCCTAATGCATATATGATTACAGTGACCGAAAACTTGGATCACAATACTCAAGTCCCTTGGAATACCTGGAAAGCCTTGTTAAGGACAATGAGTAAAAACAAGCCCAGATTGCGAAGACTACAATAAATATCAAACTCTTCAATGCTTAAACCTTAAACACCAACAAACATCCACAGGTATCAAGAGCATCCAGGAAAACATGACCTCACTAAATAAAGTAAATAAGACACCAGGGACCAATCTAAGAGAGAGAGATGTGACCTTTCAGATAGATAATTCAAAACAGCTATTTTGAGGAAACTCAAAGAAATTCAAGATAACACAGAGAATTCAGAATCCTATCATGTAAATTTTACAAAGAAATTGAAATAATTAAAGAGTATCAAGGAGAAATTCTAGAGTTAAAAAATGCAATTGACATGCTGAAGAATGCATCAGAGTCTCTTTTTTAGCAACAGAAATTTATTCTCACTGTTTTGGAGGCTAAAAGTGTGAAAGGAAGATGTCGGCAGGACTGGTGCCTTCCAGAGGCTCTGGGGGAGAATCTGTTTCATGTCTATGTCCCAGCTTCTCATGCGTATAGGCAATGATTGATGTTCCTTGGCTTGTAGATGCATCACTCCAATCTCTGCCTCCAGCTTCTGCTTGCGTATCTCTGTGTCTTCACATGGCTGTCTTCTCATAGAAACACCATCATGTGGAATTAGGGGTCCACCCCACTCCACTATGACCTCATCTTAACTTATTACATATGCAGGGAACTTCTTCCAACATAAGTCACATCCTGAGGTATTACAGGTTAGGATTTCAACATATTTTTGGGAGGACACACAATTCAACTCATATTGGACTTTATGACTCTGTGAAATTACTCAAGAGAATAGCTTCATAATGCATGAGAAATAAAAATTGGGGTGTAATTTGAGACGATACAAACTTAATGTTTGTTCAAATTGACTTAAAGGAAGGGGTGGGGTGTAAACAGGAGGAGTAGGAGGGGCAACTTGTAGAAATGGAACCCAGAGAAGGAAGAGGGCCAAGACAGCTCATAGCTAATTTCTACAAAATAAAAAATTTCTTTGCTGTCTGTGAGCTCTTGGCAGCTCTAGGTTGAGGACTGTACCCTGAGTTGTCTTCTCATCTCAAAACACTGCCTAATTGTACACTCACATTTTGTCCTACAATTCATCTCCATACATTTTCTTCTTCCATCTTTGCCCCTCCGATCCCTCCAGTTCTGCCTAGAGGCTAAAGCGAATGAAATATATCTACTGTTGTACATTTAGATCATTTAAAAAATACTGTGAGTCTCCACATTCAAATTTCCTTGCAATGTTAGATTGCTTGCTCTAGTTTAGCCTATTAACTATGGGGAAAATACATTGACTGTATTTTACTTCTCTATTTTGTGATATTAACATTTGACTTTCAGCTAATCATTAAAATGTGTGCCACTGGAAAACACAACTTTATAATTGCCTCTGTATTTACATTCATCGGGGTTGAAGCATAGCAATTTGAATGGATGCAGTTTAAGAATTAATAGAGACAGACAAAAATGACAGAGAATTGTAAAGAGGCTCCATGGTTTTGGGAACTATTCCCTGGCAATCCCTTGTGTTTGGTTTAAAAAAAAAAAAAAATAGGAAGGCAGATGTTGAGTGCTCTAGGCTATTCTGTATTTATGGAATTTTCCACTAGGTAATAAGCATTCAGGTCACATAGACAGTGAGATTTCCTGCAGTGAAAGTACAGATAAAAAGACTGTGCAACTTGTGATAATTGTGCTCCATTTAAGCAAACCATCAACTGCTGCATTTTTTTTAGATAAATTGGATTTTATCAAAATTGAAAATTTTTTTATACTTTAAGTTATGGGATACATGTGCAGAATGTGCAGGGTTGTTACATGAGTATACAGATGCCATGGTGGTTTGCTGCATCCATCAACCCATCATCTATATTAGGTATTTCTCCTAATGCTATCCCTCCCCTTGCCTTCCACCCACTGAAAGGACCCAGTGTGTAATGTTCCCCTCCCTGTGCCCAAATGTTCTCATTGTTCAACTCCCACTTATGAGTGAGAACATGCGGTGTTGATTTTCTGTGCTTGTGTTAGTTTGCTGAGAATGATGGTTTCCAGCTTCATCCATGTCCCTGAAAACAACATGAACTCATTCTTTTTTATGACTGCATAGTATTCCATGGTGTATATGTGCCACATTTTCTTTATCCAGTCTAACGTTGATGGACATTTGGGTTGGCTCCAGGTCTTTGCTATTGTGAATAGTGCTGCAATAAACAAACGTGTGCATGTGTCTTTATAGTAGAATGATTTATATTCCTTTGGGTGTGTACCCAGTAATGAGATTGCTGGGTCAAATGGTATTTCTGTTTCTAGATCCTTGAGGAATTGCCACGCTGTCTTCCACAATGGTTGAACTAATTTACACTCCCACCAACAGTGGGAGAGTAAACTATTTCTCCACGTTCTCTCCATTGGCTGGAACGGGACCCCATATTCTGTGTTTGTCCTGATTGGCTAGCAACTTAGAACTTTTTAAAAGAGACAAAGGCAGAGAGAACAAAGGAAGGAGGCAGTAACTTGTGGAATGCTGAGAAATGTTAAAACACCTTCAAATAAGGAAGAGGAACAGGCTATGACCTAATGCTTGCTTGGACTAGTATAAGCATGCTAGGGCACATATTTAGGCTAAATTGTGGTAGCTAAAAATAAAGTACATTGATTTCTTTATTACAGCTAGCAGATATTTAAGAATGTTAGCACAGGTCTTTGAATACATTTTGGTTCTAAGAGAAGTTACTGTTATTCCTAATTAGACAGGAGTCTTTGAAGAGGAACCTCTACTTTACTTTTTACAACTCTGATGATAGTTTCTTTTGCTATGCAGAAGCTCTTTAATTTAATTAGATCCCATTTGTCAATTTTGGCTTTTGTTGCAATTGCTTTTGGTGTTTTAGTCATGAAGTCTTTGCCTGTGCCTATGTCCTGAATGATATTGCCTCGGTTTTCTTCTAGGGTTTTTATGATTTTAGGTCTTACATTTTAATCTTGAATCCATCTTGGGTTAATTTTTGTATAAGGTGTAAGGAAGGGGTCCAATTTCAGTTTTCTGCATATGGCTAGCCAGTTTTCCCAACACCATTTATTTTTTTCTCAGGTTTGTCAAAGATTAGATGGTTGTAGTTGTGTGGTGTTATTTCTGAGGCCTCTGTTCCATTGGTCTATACATCTGTTTTGGTACCAATACCATGCTGTTTTGGTTACTGCAGCCTTGTAGTATAGTTTGAAGTCATGTAATATGATGCCTTCAGCTGTGTTCTCTTTGCTTAGCGTTGTCTTGGCTATATAGGCTCTTTTTTGGTTCCACATGAAATTTAAAGTAGTTTTTCTAATTCTGTGAAGAAAGTCGGTGGTATCTTGATGGGAATAGCATTGAATCTGTAAATCACCTTGGGCAGTATGGTCATTTTCATGATATTGATTCTTCCTATCCATGAGCATGGAATGTTTTTCCATTTGTTTGTGTCCTCTCTTATTTACTTGAGCAGTGGTTTGTTCTCCTGGAAGACTTTCTTCACATCCCTTGTAAGTTGTATTCCTAGGTATTTTATTCTCTTTGTAGCAATTGTGAATCAGAGTTTGCTCATGATTTGGCTCTCTGGTTGTCTATTATTGGTGTATAGCAATGCTTGTGATTTTTGTCCATTTATTTTGTATCCTGAGACTTTGCTGAAGTTGCTTATCAGCTTAAAGAGTTTTGGGGCTGAGATGATAGGGTTTTCTAAATATATAATCATGTCATCTGCAGAGATAATTTGACTTCCTCTCTTCCTATTTGAATACACTTTATTTCTTTCTCTTGCCTGATTGTCCTGGCCAGAACTTCCAATACTATGTTGAATAGGAGTGGTGACAGACAGCGTCCTTCTCTTGTGCCAGTTTTCAAAGGGAATGCTTCAAGCTTTTGCCCATTCAGTATGGTATTGGCTGTGGATGTCATGAACAGCTCTTATTATTTTGAGATATGTTCCATCAACACCTAATTTATTGAGTGTTTTTAGCACGAAGGGGTGTTGAATTTTATCAAAGGCCTTTTCTGCATCTATTGAGATAATTATGTGGTTTTTGTCCTTGATTCTGTTTATGTGATGGATTACATTAATTGATTTCTGTATGTTGAACCAGCCTTGCATTCCAGGGATGAAGCTGACTTGATCATGGTGGGTAAGCTTTTTGATGTGCTGCTGTATTCTGTTTGCCAGTATTTTATTGAGGATTTTCACATCAATGTTCATCAGGGATATTGGCCTGAATTTTTCTTTTTTGTTGTTGTTGTGTCTCTGCTAGGTTTTGGTATCAGGATGATGGTATCAGGATGATGCTGGCTTCATAAAATGAGTTAGGGAGGAGTCCCTCTTTTTCTATTTTTGGAATAGTTTCAGAAGGAATGGTACCAGTTCCTCTTTGTACCTCTGGTAGAATTTGGCTGTGAATCCATCTGGTCCTGGGTTTTTTTTTTTTTTTTTTAATTGCAAGGCTATTAATTACTACCTCAATTTCAGAGCTTATTATTGGTCTATTCAGGGACTTGACCTCTTCCTGGTTTAGTCTTGGGAGTATGTATGTGTCCAGGAATTTATCCATTTCTTCTAGATTTTCTAGTTTATTTGTGTAGAGGTGTTTATAGCATGCTCTGATGGAAGTTTATATTTCTGTGGGATCAGTGGTGATTTCTGCTTTATCATTTTGTATTGTGTCTATTTGATTCTTCTCTCTTTTCTTCTTTATTAGTCTGGCTAGCAGTCTATCTATTTTGTTAATCCTTTCAAAAAACTACCTCCTGGATTAATTGATTTTTGGAAGGGTTTTTCATGTCTCTATCTCCTTCAGTTCTGCTCTGATCTTAGTTATTTCTTATCTTCTCCTAGCTTCTGAAATTGTTCACTCTTGCTTCTCTAGTTCTTTTACTTGCGATGTTAGGGTGTTGATTTTAGATCTTTCCCACTTTCTCCTGTGGGCATTTAGTGCTATAAATTTCCCTCTAAACACTGCTTTAGCTGTTTCACAGAGATTCTGGTATGTTGTGTTGTTGTTCTCATTGGTTTCAAAAAATTTATTTATTTCTGCCTTAATTTTGTTATTTACCCAGTAGTCATTCAGAAGCGGATTATTCAGTTTCCATGTAACTCTGTGGTTTTGAGGGTTTCTGCAGAAACATTCACTGTCAGTCTGATGGGTTTCCCTTTGTGGGTAACCCAACCTTTCTCTCTGGCTGCCCTTAACATTTTTTTCCTTCATTTCAACCTTGGTGAATCTGACAATTATGTGTCTTGGGATTGCTATTCTTGAGAATCATATTTGTGGTGTTCTCTGTAATTCCTGAATTTGAATGTTGGCCTGCCTTGCTAGGTTGGGCAAGTTCTCCTGAATAATATCCTGAAGAGTGTTTTCCAACTTGGTTACATTCTCCTTGTCACTTTCAGGTACACCAATTAAACATAGGTTTGGTCTTTTCATAGTCCTATATTTCTTGGAGGCTTTGTTACTTTTCATTCTTTTTTCTCTAATCTTGTCTTCACACTTTATTTCGTTAAGTTGATCTTCAAGCTCTAATATCATTTCATCCACTTGATCAATTTAGCTACTGATACGTGTGTATGCTTCATGAAGTTCTTGTGCTGTGTTTTTCAGCTCCATCATGTCATTTATGTTCTTCTCTGAACTGTCATTCTAGTTTGCAATTCTTCTAACCTTTTATCAAGGTTCCTAACTTCCTTGCATTGGATTAGAACGTGCTCCTTTAGCTTAGAGGAGTTTGTTATTACCCATCTTCTGAAGCCTACTTCTATCAATTCATCAAACTCGTTCTCCATCCAGTTTTGTTCCCTTGCTGGTGAGGAGTTGTGATCCTTTGGAGGAGAAGAGGTGCTCTAGTTTTTTGACTTTTCAGCCTTTTTGTGCTGGTTTTTCCTCATCTTCATGAGTTTATCTACCTTTGGTCTTCAGACGGAGTTTTTGTGTGGTCTTCCTTTTTTATGGTGTTTTTGCTATTGCTTTCTGTTTGTTAGTTTTCCTTCTAACAGTCAGGCTCCTGTTCTGCAGATCTGCTGGAGTTTGCTGGAAATCCACTCTGGACCCTGTTTGCCTGGTTAGCACCAGTTGAAGCTGCAGAGCAGCAAAGATTGCTGCCTGTTCCTTCCTCTGTAAGCTTCATCCTGAGAGGCACCCACCAGGTGGCAGCCAGAGCTCTCCTGTATGAGGCATCCATCAACCCCTGCTGGGGTCTCCCTGTCTGGAGGCAAGGGGGTCAGGGACCCACTTGAGGACGCAGTCTGTCTCTTAGCAGAGCTCAAGTGCGGCGCTGGGAGATGGCTGCTCTCTTCAGAGCTGGCAGGAAGGAATTTTACATCTGCTGAAGCTGTGTCCACAGCTGCCCCTTCCCCCAGGTGCTCTGTTCCAGGGAGATGGGAGTTTTATCTATAAGCCCCTGACTGAGGCTGCCACCTTTCTTTCAGAGATGATCTGCCCAGAGAGGAGGAATCTAGAGAGGCAGTCTAGCCACAGTGGCTTCTCCAAGCTGCCATGGGCTCCGCCCAGTCCAAACTTCTTGGTGGCTTTGTTTACACTGTGAGGGGAAAATCACCTACTCATACTCAGTAATGGTGGACGCACCTCCCCCGCACCAAGCTTGAGCCTCCAAGGTCGACTTAAGACTGCTGTGCTGGCAGCAAGAATTTCAAGCCGGTGGTTCTTAGCTTACTGGGCTCCATGGGGGTGAGATCTGTTGAGCAAGACCACTTGGCTCCCTTACTTCAGCCCTCTTTCCAGGGGAGTAAACGGTTCTGTCTCACTGGCATTCCAGGTGCCACTGGAGTATGAAAAGAAACTCCTGCAGCTAGCTAGGTGTCTGCCCTAACAGCTACCCAGTTTTGTG
Source organism: Papio anubis (assembly GCF_008728515.1). Taxonomy (NCBI): domain Eukaryota; kingdom Metazoa; phylum Chordata; class Mammalia; order Primates; family Cercopithecidae; genus Papio; species Papio anubis. Next base: position 150,717,972 of record NC_044981.1, read on the forward strand.
CTTGAAACCCAGGGCCTTTGTGGTGTAGGCACCTGAGGGAATCTCCTGGCCTGTGGGTTGTGAAGACCATGGGAAAAGCATAGTGTCTGGGCCAGAATGCATCGTGCCTCATGGCACAGTCCCTCATGGCTTCCCTTGGCTAGCGGAGGGAGTTCTCCAACCCCTTGCACTTCCAGGGTGAGGGGACATCCCACCCTGCTTCTGCTTGTCCTCTGTGGGCTGCACCCACTGTCCAAGCAGTCCCAATGAGATGAACCAGGCACCTCAGTTGGAAATGCAGAAATCACTCACCTTCTGTGTTGGTCTCACTGGAACCTGCAGACCGGAGCGTTTCCTATTCAACCATCTTGCCCGTGAAAAAACCAGAGTCTCTTAATAGCAGAATTGATCAAGCAGAAGCAAGAATTAGTGAGCCTGGAGACAGGCTATTTGAAAATACCTGTCAGAGGAGACAAAAGAAGAAAGAATTCAAAGTAATGAAGAATGTTTACACGATGTAGAAAATAGCCTCAAAGGGACAAATTAAGAGTTACTGGCCTGAGCCCAGTTGTGGAGGCTCATAACTGTAATCTCTGTACTTTGGAAGGCTGAGGTAGGTGGATCACTTGAGGCCAGGAGTTTGAGACCAGCATGCACAATGTACCATTTTCTCTCTGACCACAATGGAATAAAACAAGAAATCAATAAAAAGAAAGATTTTAGAAACTATGCAAACACGTGGAAATTAAACAATACACTCTTAAAGGCACAGTGGGACATTGAAGGGATTAAGAAGGAAACTGAAACATTTCTTGAAGCAAGTGATAATGGATACGTAACATTTCAAAACCTTTGGTATACAGCAAAAGCAGTGCAAAGAGAGAACTTTATAGCTGTAAGTGCCTACATCAAATAAACTTCAAATGAACAACCTAATGATGCATCTCAAAGAACTAAAAAAGAGCAAATCAAACCCAAAGTTAATCAAAGAAAAGAAATAATAAAGTTCAGAGCAGAAATAAATAAAATTGAAATAAAGAAAGCAATACAAAAGTTCAAGAAAACAAAAAGTTGCGTTTTGAAAAAATAAACAAAGTGACAAACCCATATCCAGACTAAGAAAAAAAGAGAGAAGACCCAAATAAATAAGAGATAAAAAGGTGACATTACAACTGATAGCACAGAAATGTAAAGGATCATTAGTATCTACTATGAGCAACTATATGCCAATAAATTCCAAGATCTAGAGGAAATGGATAAATCCCTAGACACACACAATCTACCAAGATTGAACCATGAAGAAAACCAAAACCTGAACAGACCAATAACAAGTAATATGATGGAGGCCATAGTAAAAAGTTTTCTAGCAAAGAAAAGCCTAGGACCCAATAATTTCACTGCCAAATTTTACCAAACACTTAAAGAAGAAGTAATTCTTATCCTACTCAAACTATTCCAAAAATAGAGGTGGAGGGAGTTCTTCCAAACTCATTCTACAAAGTCAGTATTACCCTGATACCAAAACCAGAGAAAGACGCATAAAGAAAGAAAACTACAGGTTTTCTCAAAAATCTCTGATGAATATTGATGCAAAAATCCTCAACAAAAAAAGTAGCAAACTGAATTCAGCAACAATTAAAAAGATCATTCATTGTGACCAAGTGAGATTTATCCCAAGGATGAAAGGATGGTTCAACGTATGCATATCAATCAACGTGATACATCATGTCAACAGAATGAAGGACAAAAGCCATATGATCATTTCAATTGATACTGAAAAAGCATATGATAAAGTTCAACATTCATTCATAATAAAAACCCTCAAAAAACTGGGTCTAGAAATGACATACCTCAACATAATAAAAGCCATATATGACAGACCCACAGCTAGTATTATACTAAATGGGAAAAAAACTGAAAGCCTTTCTCTAAGATCTGGGGCACTACACGGATGCCCACTTTCATCACTGTTATTCAACACAGTACTAGATGTCCTAGGTAGAGCAATCAGACAAGAGAAATAAATAAAGGGCATCCAAATTGGAAAGGAAGAAGTCAAATTATCCTTGTTTGGAGACAATATGATCTTATATTTGGAAAAACCTGAAAACTCCACAAAAAACTAATAGAACTGCCAAACAAATTCATTAAGGCTGAAGAATACAAAATTAGCATACAAAAATCAGTAGCTTTTCTATATACCAACAATAAACAATCTGAAAAAGAAATAAAGTAATTCCATTTACAATAGGTACAAATAAAATAAAATACCTGGGCATGTACTTAGGCAAAAAGTGAAACAGTTCTACAATGAAAACTATAAAATATTGATGAAAGAAATTGAAGAGGACACAAAAACATGAAAAAATATTTTATGTTCATGGATTGGAAGAACCAATACTTTTAAACGGCCCATATTCTTCAAAGCTATCTACAGATTCAGTGCAATCCCTATCAAAATGCTGATGACTTTCTTCACAGAAATAGAAAAAAACATTCCAAAATGTATATGGAACCACAAAAGACCCAGAGTAGCTAAACTTCTCCTGATCAAAAAGAACAAAACTGGGGGAATCCCATCACCTGACTTTAAATTATACTAAAGAGATATAGTAAGAGAAACAGCGTGGCACTAGCATAAAAACAGGCACATGAACCAATTAAACACAATAGAGAACCCAGAAACAAATCTGTACATCTACAGTGAACTCATTTTTGACAAAGGTGCCAAAAACTTACATTGGGTAAAGAATATTCTCTTCAATAAATTGTACTGGGTAAACTGGATATCAGTAGACAGAAGAATGAAACTAGATTTCTATCTCTCACCATAGACAAAAATCAAGATGAAATGGATTAAAGACTTAACTGTGAAACTACTAAAAGTAAACATTGGGGAAATTCTATAGGACATTGTAATGGGCAAAGATGTCTTCAGTAATACTCTACAAGCACAGGCAACCAAATCAAAAATGGACAAAAGGGATTACAGCAAGTTAAAAACTTCTACAATTAAATAATGTAATTATGTATTTAAAATAAACAGTATAAATGGATTGTTTCTAACACAAAAGATAGATGCTTGAGGTGATGGATACTGCATTTACACTGATGTGATTATTACACATTGTATGCCTGTATCAAAATATCCCATATACCCGATAAATATATATATCTAGTATGTATCCACAATTTTTTTTTTGGTTTATCATACATCTAACATACAAAAAATAGCATCTTCATGGATTTAAAAATTTTGAAATTTAATATATTTTTGATGGAAATATCACTATAAGTTGTCTTGTTTTTGTTTTGTTTTGTTTTGCTTTTTAGAGTTAGCATCTCATTCTGTCACCTAAGCTAGAATGCAGTGGTGTGATCATAGCTCACTGCGTCTTTGAACTCTTGGGCTCAAGCATCTTCCAACCTCAGCCTCCTGAGTAGCTGACACAATTGTCAATTTTTATAGAAAACCAAATCCATTGTCAATGCTAAAAAATCATATTTGACTCACTCTCTTCTTCTATTTCTACCATCAGTACTACAACCAATAACTACCTTAGGGCATTATACTAAGACTAGTGAAGAGTGGGGGGATAATAGTGCAAGTGTTTTAAACTTTCAGCCTCCAGCTAAGAAAGAAGCACACTGACATTGTGTGAGTGAGGAGCAATGGCTAGCAGGGTGGCCAGTGCCAAGGTATGAAGAAGGTCTTTGGTTTGAATCTGTTAAAATGAAGCCCCAATTATCTTTGCAGCTCCCAGCACAGTGCCTGGCAAAGGGGTTAGTCAATAAAAGGCTTGTTGAACTGAAGCAAACCTGTGATTGAATCCTGGAAGAGCAAAGAGACTCATTGGAATGCCCCCTCCTATTCCTGCTTTTTCTCTCTGTTATATTGAGGGGCCAAGAAAATCTGAAATGAAAGGCAGGCAGAAAAGAGGAGTGATTGGGAATTTAGGGATAAACTTGCAAAACACAAATTAGAAAGTCATCAAACTGCACTACAAGTGTTATCTATATACATCACAACTGGTGAAAGTAGATATCCAGTTTAAAACCTACTGGTACCTGGAACCAACCCAAATGTCCATCAGTCATAGACTGGATTAAGAAAATGTGGCACATATACACCATAGAATACTATGCAGCCATAAAAAAGGATGAGTTCATGTCCTTTATAGGGACATGGAGGAAGCTGAAAACCATCATTCTGAGCAAACTATCGCAAGGACAGAAAACCAAACACTGCATATTCTCACTCATAGGTGGGAATTGAACAATAAGAACACTTGGACACAGGGTGGGGAACATCACACACCGGGGCCTGTCGTGGGGTGGGGGGAGTGGGAGGGATAGCATTAGGAGATATACCTAATGTAAATGATGAGTTAATGGGTGCAGCACACCAACATGGCACATGTATACATATGTAACAAACCTGCATGTTGTGCACATGTACCCTAGAACTTAAAGTATAATTAAAACAAAACAAAACAAAAACCTACTGCTACCAATGAGTTGGCATTCACACCTCCTATTTTTCATTGTTTATGTCTTTTAAAAGTTGAATCAAGGCACACATTCCACAGGTCTACAGGTGACCCTGAGACTCAGGATGGGGTTCCTTCCTTCATCATTGTGATTGCAGGGACAGAGTAAATATCAAAGCTATCAGTGTGCAAACTGTGTGTTTTCTTTATCTAATTAAGCTCTGACAACACTTTTATTACAATCACTTTACGCTTCCAAGGTATCTTGCTCTAATTCTCAGTAATTGGTAGGTTGATTATAGCAGCTCTTGCTTCCTTAATTAGGCACGTTTCTTACTTCAAGGCTAACGTTGGCTTCCCATTGTCTCAGTTAATAAGTTTTTAATATTTTAAATTATCTGTTTGTTTTTCTTGGCCCTCTTCCACTAAAATTAATCTTTCCTCATGATGTGTTTGCTGTTGTAGCGAAGGCTGAGGCAAGACCCAGGTCGCCACAGAAAGATGAGCCAGCCCCAGGAAGTGGCCTCCAGTCAAAGGAGTTCAGGTGTTTTGAATTAGAAGTGGAATGAACTGTGTTCCTGGCGTGGAATTCCCAGATCAAAATGAACTTTGGGCTAATGAAGTGAGAAATGATTGCATCCAGAAAGGTTAAGTGAGTGGTTTCGGCCTCCAAAATTCCTGAGCCCCTATGTGTTGCACATCCAAATAACCTAGTATTTTTCTAGTTCCTATGAAAGTGATTCTCCAGGCCTCCTCTCAGCCCCTTTCCTAATTCTCAACTCACATGACCTAATGGATGGGAATGCAATAGGAAGTTGACTATTCTGTAGACATCCCAAAGTTCAGAGAGGGATAAAATGTTTTCAGGCACTTTCGAAATACAAAATGTAGATTTAAATGATCTTTAATAATAAGAACACAATTTACAATCTGAGAATGTACATGATCTCAAATGGTATTATTAGGCCCATTGTATTTAGCTGAGGGAACTGAGACCCAAGAGATTAAGGGATGTCCCCAAAGATAATACAGTTAATTCGTGACCAGGCTCAGAATAAAACACAGGTTTCCTAGCTGCAAGACTATAATTATGTCATTTTCTTGCCCCATCCATTGCTGTTAAAAAAAAACCTTCCAATTTCTCTATTCTATGATTCTGAAAACAATAGCAATATGAAACTTGTAGATCTAAAATCACCCTGATTTCTTTGCGATAATTTTTTGTATAGACTTTTGTAAACAGGTCTTACAATATATAGCATACGCACCATTACATAAAAGATTGGCATGTGGTAAATATGACCCACACCAACGGAAAGGCAGTGGAGTGCCTTAAACCCAGATCTTATAGTTGTGAAAGCTATTGAAAGCCTATTATGTGACAAGCACTGTTATAAGGGCTTACACGAACTCACACACTCTTCACGCAATCCTGTAAAGTCGGTAGTATTATTATTACTATTTTACATTACACTGCTAGTAAGTAGCAGATCTGGAATTTGAACTCAAGTAAGCCAATGTCCCAGTTTGTATACTAAATGCTCTGTTTTATGCAAGTTGTTAATATTTAGTAAATTAAAATAGGCAAAAATATCCTTGAGACAGAGAAACAAATACATTTTCCTCACTTTCCATCCAACAAAAAAGGATACTAACATAAAATGATAAAGTATAATGTATGGGATTCTTCCTAAATCTCTACCTACAGAAATCCTGCCTATAATTTATTTCTCAGAAGCATGTGAAATGAATACGTAAACTAATACTGTTTTTTCAAAGACAGAGTCTCACTGTGTCACTCAGGCTGGAGTGTAGTGGCATGATCATAGCTCACTGCAACCTCAAACTCCTGGGTTCAAGCAATCTTCCTGCTTCAGCCTCCCACATAGCTGGGATTCCAGGCATGCACCACCACACCCAGCTAAGTTTTTAAATTTTTTTTGTAGAGACTGGAGCGTTTCTTACTACGTTGCCCAGGTTGGTCTCAAACTCCTGGACTCAAGCAATCCGCCTGATTTGGTCTCCCAAAGTGCTGGAATTACAGATGTGAGTCCTGTGTCTGGCCTAAACTAATACTGTGATCTTGAACCACAGCTGAAGTCAACTTTAGCTGAAATTCTTAAACACTTTAACTGGATTCCTTGAAAAAAATCTAAGAGATTAGGGAGATGTCAGCCATTACATGGTGTTAGCATTTCAAAAATCTTTCAGAAAACTGTTCTCATCCTTTATCAAACTGATTCTAAGTCACTCTGTTAAATAACATGCAGAATTCAATGTTAGCTTGATTGAAATTTTAGTCACAAGCTAAATAATTGGTTTTTACACTTGTAACCATATTATTTCTATATCCTATCACTGTTCATATTAACCCGCTCATTAAGAATAATAAATTATGAATTATAAACTTCTGGAATTTACCCAATTTTTTAAGAAAATAGATTGTTTCATTGAGAAGTTAAATGATTCATTTAGGAAATTACTCAACAAAACCATCCTCAATCACTCAATTAATTAAAATAAGAAATATCCTAGAAGAACAGAACCATTATTGTATTCTCATATTTCCAGACTATGACTTTTGTGGTGTTTAAGTAAAATTATTTTACATCTGATGGAAGCCTGTAAAAATGAGATTAATTTTCAGTTATTCTGCAAATAGCAAGCAATTCATTTCAGTTTTACTATATGGTTGTTAGTGAAAATGACTGATGCTCACAAGAAGGGAAAGACAATCCTCTGACTTGCAATTTAATTCTTTTTCAAGAAAACTGATTTTTCTATTAGGCAATTTGAAACTTAAGCAAAAATAGATATTCTATCATTGATTGGGACCTTAAAAAACTAATGACCTTCTTCTGGAGACACTGGTTTGTAACCCTAATTTGGGTTTTATGATGATGTATGCAGTAAAGGGGAATCAAATTGAAAGAATGAAACTACTGTTCTCTTTGTAAATTATTTGAACAAACTATGTCCACAGACAATTCATCTGTTCCTCATCTATATAAAATATATTCTTCACCATGCAAGCAATAAACTTTTACATTATTGTCTTCTTTTGATACTTTTATTAAACAAATGGATAAATTCACATACACTAGATTAGAGAAGACATTACAAATGTAATTTCACTCCTCATAGCAGCCATCACCTGATATCATGGAAAGAATAGATGGTTTGAGAGTCATACATGAGTTCCAGTCTAGCCTTTGAAATTTCCTAGCTGTGTGACTTCTAATAATGCATCTAACCTCTCTGAGCTTCAGTTCCTTTGCTGGATACCTTCTTCGTGTCCTCCCAGACGTACTGTCCTCATCTCCACCCTGCTCTCACAGAAGACCAGCAGGGACTATATTGTCAGACATCCTGGTCCACTGGCTTCCCTTCAAGTTCAGCTATGAGAAGCCTGACAGGAGATTGAAAGGAGAGAAGTGAGGCTAGGTATTTATTTCCTTCTGGCAAAGTCATTTCTAGGCAGCTCTGTCTCTTGATTAAAGGTCATAACATCTCTGAAGATATCCTTCTCTTTCTAGGGTCCAGGGACTACTACCACTTTCTCCCCTTGTCCTATGAGCCAGGGTGTGGTAACAACTCTGCTATGACTCACCCTGGGAGACTGCATGATCCCCTGCAGGGGTTTACACCTTGAGGACACCTTTGAAGATTCCTTTCTTTAGCCATCCTTCATTTATCTAATTCAGCAGTGCCATCTGTCTCCTGCTGAAACCCTAGCCTGTACAAAAGGGGACAAGCTCACCCACCTCACTGGGTTATTGTAAAGAGGGTAAAGATAAATGTGAGCAGGGCTGGGCACTTCCTTTGTATTTATTATGCTTGTTGTCCTTATAATTCTTTATCTCAATTATAAATGTTCATTACATGCAAAAGTGAATTTATGATATGCTAAAGGATGAATTGTCAGAATCCTAGGTTTAAAAATCAGTGTGTTATCTCTGTGTTACAAAGACTTGCATAATCAAGTGTTGGAGACTCAGGAGGAATCCTACTTTGCCAGAAATCAGGCATTTTGTTTTCTAGTCACACAATACCTTGTTATACATAGAAGGAGAGATTCTTATTCACACAGGCAGTATGAATAGCCACATGAAAGAAAGGAAAAGTATTCTATAAGATATATTGAATCCAGATATTGGTTGCATGTTACTACAGATCATAAGTTAAAAAAATTTCCATTGTTCCTTATCATCAAGAAATACCGGTTGGTTAAGATAAATTCTGGCTTTTGAATCCAACTACTATAGTCATATTTTATTTCAAACCAAGTTAAAATACATTAAATATATTTATTATTTTGTAACAAAATAAATATATAGAATTTCTCCTAAATATAGAATGTAATTTGCTTAAACATTTTTCCCAGGATTTGCAAACACTGCTACCCATTTATGCTTTTTATTTATTGAGCCCACATATTACAAAATAGTTTTCATATGTTTAGGATCCATCTAGCATATTTGGTAGATAATCATTTTCATAACTTTAACAAATTATTCAACTTATAGAACAGCAATTATTCACCAAAAATGACTTGGTTACATTAGTTCAAGGAACCTATTTATTATTTTCATTTTGAATATGGGCTGATTATGATAATCCCTGTAAGAAATTACGTTTAAATAGACAAGATGCTTGAGGAACTCTGAATTGTTATGTATTTCCTTAGCTGAAAAAAGAGTATTTTAAAATAGAATTACAAAAGAAAAGAAAATATCCATTCTACTTCTAGGTCAATGGGAAAGTACATTTCTTTGTATTACATTGACATAATAATAGTTGAATATTCATAAGCCTTTTTTGTGCACTGTGAATGATACTAAACACTTTACATGTATTACCAAATTCAATCTTCATAACTCTAAGATGGGGTGTAAATGAGAAATTACATTTGATTGCATTTAGTAAAAAAAAAAAAAAAAAAAAAAAACTAAATAATACTGGCAATTAAATAATGATGTGGTTTTTGCATGTAACAGGAGGTCCAAAACATGATCTCAGGCAGGTGCAGAGTTCCTCTGTGTTCACAGTGACTCCACTTCCTTCCAGATGCAGTCATGATCCACAATCTCATATTTAAAAAATGGCTTGAAGTTTCAACCATTACATCCATCTTCTAGGCAGGAACAAGAGGAAGGGAAAGACGTAAAGGCGAAAAGGCACCAGCCCCAGCTAAGTATCAAAGCTGTCAAAGCTCTAATTCATCAACTTCCACTCACATGTCTTGACCATTCTGCAAAGGGTTCTGGGAAATGTAGTTATACAGCTGGGCACATTGCCAATGTCACCACATTTATGGTTCTTTTATTTATGGTTCTTTTAATAAGAAAGAATAGAGGAATAGATATTGTTTAGGCAGCCAGCTGCCTCTATCATAAGGTAAGTTCCATTGTTTATCTCCATTTCGTAGAAGAAAAATCTAAGAAATTTGCTTTTGGATGTATCACTAGTAAGCAGAGCAAGTGGCACTACTAAGACTGGAATCCACCTTGGGCATGCTATAAAACCTAGACTTTTTATTTTGTTTATTAAAATATATTTTTCTCTTTCTCTCTCTCTCTCTCTCTTTTTTTTTTTTTTTAGACAGAATCTTGCTCTGTCACCTAGGCTGGAGTGCAGTGGTACAATCTTGGCTCACTGCAGCCTCTGCCTCCCAGGTTCAAGCAATTCTCCTGCCTCAGCCTCCCAAGTAGCTGGAATGCAGGCACCTGCCACTGTCCCTGGTTAATTTTTTGTATTTTTAGTAGAGATGGGATTTCACCATGTTGGCCAGGCTGGTCTTGAACTCCTGACCTCAGGTAATCCGTCCACCTCGGCCTCCCAAAGTGCTAGGATTACAGGTTTGAGACACCACGCATGGCCCTAAAATATCTTTTTCTATTACCCTCATGCCAAAAGGTAAACTTCAAACCTTTCCTCGGGTTTATTTTAAACATTTTCAAACCTATGGAAAAGCTGTAAAAGGAAAAGGAAACGTTTTTATACCTCCCCTCAGATTTGTCAATTATTAAAATTTTATCACATCTGATTTTGTCTCTTTATATTTATACCTATACATATATATACATAGACACATAAACATACACACGTTTGTTTTACATGAGTGCACATATTTTATCCGACACCATCTGAAAGTTACCAGCAAACAATCAACATTACCCATCATGCCAAATACTTCAGATTGTATCTGCTAAGAACAAGGGCATTATCTTCTATAACCAAACACAATTATCACCAGGAAATATAAAATTAATATAATATCTATTATATGATCGATATTCAATTACCCTAATTGTCTCAGGAATGATCCAGGACTCCATCAAAGATCACACTGCATTTTGTTTTCCTGTCTCTTTAGTCTTCTTTAATTGAGGGCAGTTTCTCAACCTTCATTGCCTTTCATGGCACTGAGATTTTTTAAGAGTCTAGGCAGTAGTTTTGCCGAATTACACTCAATGTAGATTTGTCTCATTTGTCTTCAAATTAGATACAGATCAAATATTTGAGGGAAAATAGCTCTATTCTTTTTAGCATTACATCAGAGATGTTTGTGCCCTCATTGATGATATTTTGATCACTTGACTAAGGCAACATCTGCCAGATGTCTACAATATCCATAAAAGTAGCTTTTTCCTTTTGTAATTAGTAATCTGGGGGTTAATATTTTGAGGCTATGTGAAAATACTTTCATTCATGATTTTAGCATATGGGATGATTCTTGCCTGAATCAAATTATTAGTACACAGGTTGCAAAATAGTAATTTTTCTATTATATTTATGCTATTCATTTCTTCCACATTTATATTTGGTATTCTTCTGCATAGATGGGCTTTTAGATTTGTTTTACTTTGATTTAGTTCCATCATAGACTCATCAAATTTATTCCTGTTATTATTTATTTTGATGTTCACGTTTTCCAAAATTTGGCCAATGGGAACCTGTTAAGCTAATTCTTGTGTTCTTTCGACATGTCCCTATCATTTTTTTTACACCAGTAGACTAAGACCTATCATTTTTGAGCAATTCATTTTTTCTGTACTCACCTTATACTTTCTTCAACTTTGCCCTAGAGTTGATCATTTCTCCACGTTCTTTTCACTGAGATATGGTATTAGAAACCAAAATCTGGCCATCTGATGAGCTCACCAACAAGGTTTGTTTTTGCTTTTAGATCCCTTTAATAGAGCTTTTGGTTTTTGTTTGTTTTTAATCACTGATACTCCTAATTCCCATCCAATACTACAGGATTCTTCCTCTTGTTCATCATTCCCACTGAAAGTGTACAAGGAATTCCTTTCAAAAATTAATTGAATTCCTTTTTATTTTATTCTCCGTGGCCATGTTATCTATTTAATGTCTAGTTAAGTTTGTTTACATCTGTATCCCAATTTAGGGTTTTTCCCATTCTTATTAAGATCATTTTATACTATGTTATACCTCCTTTAAAACAGCCAAATAACTGAACTGATATAGTAAGTCTTTCAGTATTACTCTTTTTAAAAGATGTTTAAGTTTTATTTTGTTTTTAATTGACACATAATGATTGTGTGCATTTATAAGGTATGGTGTGATACTTCAATTACTATTTATTTTAACAAGTAATTTTGCTTCCTTAAAATGAAAATAATGTCCTCATTGACGTAGATATTTAATCAGATCAAGATGGAAAAGAAAAATCTGAAGAGCTCACTATAATCAATGAGGTAGTTTCTGTGTGTGTGTGTGTGTGTGTGTGTGTGTGTTGGCTTAAAGAATAAAATGGCAACAATTATGAAGGTTAAAACAAATCTTTGCAAGAGAGAAAAAAAGTTGGAGGGCAAAGAATTGTGTGCAAGGAACTTTCATTCAATTTACATTCAATATATATGAATCAACTCACAAACTTAGAAGAGCAAGAAATGTGACTTTATTTTTTAACCAGATCTGATATGAGCTGATCTGCACCAGTATAGGCATAACAGATGTTAAATATTAAAATGTTCCATTATCAATCAAGCGCATTCCTCTCCACTATCACTGCCACCCTAAGCCCTACTCCACAAAGCCTCAGCCCTCTGAATGTCCCAGAAATTTAAGAGATGATGTCAGGCACAGCAGGCAGCTGCCAGGATTTTTCAGCCAACCTCTGTTCTGATTGGTTGGTAGGAGTGGTATACAGTTGCTAAATATTTAATATTACCCTTGCCTTTATTTAAATTTAATTTCAATTTTTAGTGCCCATTCCACTGAGTGGCAGAAACAATGTCAGTTATGCCAAGGTCCCCATCTGCTTTCCCAGGGGGGTTTACCTAAGTTCCTGAAAGCTTAAATAGGACAAAAGCACTGGATATGGGGATCTGAAGATGAGTGTGGCAGAATCTTGCCCTTGGTATTGTTTTCTGTCTATAGAGCAGCCACCAAGACACCCTCACAGCTGTTGGGGTCATTGGTTACTAGTTATTGATCTTGGAAGTTCCCTACTGCTGCCCCTTGTTTTTTGTTTTTTTTGTTTTGTTTTGTTTTCTGTTTTTTTTTTTTTTTTCCTTTTGAGACGGAGTCTCGCTCTGTCACCCAGGCTGGAGTGTAGTGGCACGATCTCGGCTCACTGCAACCTCCGCCTCCCAGGTTCAAGCGATTCTCCTGCCTCAGCCTCCTGAGTAGCTGGGATTACAGGCTTCTGCCATCACATCCGGCTAATTTTTTGAATTTTTAGTAGAGACGGGGTTTCACCGTGTTAGCCAGGATGGTCTCCATCTCCTGACCTCGTGATTCACCCGCCTCGGCCTTCCAAAGTGCTGAGATTACAGGCATAAGCCTCATCTCTTATTCCCAGCCCGTATGCAGGCTCTGAGGGGCTTCCCTGAACTGTTCTTGGGAACATGGAAGGCATCCTGCTGCTCCTACACAAGTGAGCTATGTGCAGAGCTCAAGGAGCTTGTGTCACCCCATTGGTCTACATCAGCACTGTCCAGTAGGAATATAAGGCAAGCCACCTGTGCAAGCCACAAACATTATTTAAAATTTCCAAATACGTGCGTTTAAAAAGTAAAATGAAACTGCTGAAATTAATTTTAATAATGTGCTTTATTTAATCTGATATATCCTGATATCATTTCAACATGTAATCAATATAAAAAATTATTAATGAAATAGCTTCCATTCTTTTTGTGCTAAGTCTTCAAAATCTGGGTATGTTACACTTGACAGCACAATTTGGACTGGGCACATTTCAAATACCCAAACCCCACACTTAAGTTTTGGATTAAAAAACATGCAAATATTGCTTCTGTTTTCACCCAGTGTTGGAATCAGGATTTCACTGGAGTCTTAGTTCCTTCCTTCGATAATAACTGATCTGCTGGTCTCTGCTCTTGCATTCTCCAAACCTGTGTGGAGTTTCTGTATCATTGTTCTCAACCACTCCCAGACAAAGCTTACGTTTTAGAAGGAATGAGGCCCTTTCCCAAAAACCCTCTGGCCTCCTTTTTGTTATGCACTGTCTTTCTTTCCTGGAGTCATGCTATGCAGCAAAGGAGAAGAATATGAGATCAAAGGAAACAGGGCAAAAGCCCTCTGTTAATTCTGCAAAACATTTATTTAGTTCCTACTCTAAACCAGAATTCATTGAAATGTATCACAGCCTCTCCACCTAAGGAAATGATAGTGACCATAACAGGACACCCATGTTTGCCTGGGAAAGCCCCAGTGTATGTCTCTTTTCATGGCATAATTAGAAGCTCCCCCTTTCATTTTCAAAACTGTCTTGGTTTGGATAATAAATAATAGTCACCTAATTATAGTCTCTCAATAGTATTACATTATTCCTCATATAGTCCTATGAAATAAATAACATTGTCTAAGTTTGTAAATAAGGACACTGAGCATCAGGAGGAATTAAGCACTTGGCCACAGTCACAGAGTCAATCCAGGGGCAGAGTTCATTCACTCTCCCTGGCATTAAAGCCCGTGTTCTTTCTCCTCCATTACGCATAGCAGTTTTGGTCATCCTAGGTTCTGCAGGGTCGGAAAAATGTTCTTTGGAGATTTTCCATCTCAATTCCAACTTTACTGCCGCTCAGCTGTCAGCTGGTTGAAAACTCAGGTCCTGAAATGTTAACAGTATGTCTACCCTGTCCCAAAAAGGTCTCCTAGGCCAAGCAAATGCGGTTTAATCGTTGACAAGACAACCATTAATAACTCTAAACTTTTGAGTGCCAGGTTCACTCAGGGAGAAAATTAAGAGATTTTTGATGACTTTACACCTCATTGGTCACTGAGGTTTGGAATGCAACAGTAGCAAGATGCAGAACCTAGTAGGCCAATTAAATGAAGGAGCTATAAACTCCCGAGTGCCTAACCTCAGAGGTGCATGGAGCTCCTTCAAAAACAGGCATAATCAAGAGGTAGGAAAGGATCAGTGGGTGGGGGATTTATCAGAGATCTGCTACTTGAATAGACAGGCAGCAGTGGCCCTAAATAAGGGACTTAGTGAAACAAAGAATGCTTTTGCAGGTGGAGATGTAATAACAGGCATGGAAGAAACAGAAACAGAAAAAAAATCTTTAAAGAAGAATGCAGAAAAAAAATCTAGACAGTGAAAATTTTATAAAACAGAGAGAAATTTTAAAAGACTAAATGTAGGCTGGGCTTACGGGAGCTTAAATACAGCACCACCAGCTTCGATGATGGAATAAATGGGAAATACTGACCAGCAGTTCTCCACGCCTAATGAAGGCAAAGACAGAAGGAATGAAATTCAATTTAAGCGATTGATTAGGTTAGATACAAGGAACGCTTTCTCCATAATAAGGACCAGGCTGGATTTTAAACACCTCATAACCATTGAAGATCCTCCTGTTACATTTCAGAAAAGAGGGCAATGATTGACTTGGGTATACTTGGGCACCCGGAGCACTGTTATTCACTGTGGAGATCTGGACAGCACAAAAAGAAATGTTTATAAATATTATTACTACATGTGTGCTCCATTTCTTCCAATTATATTGAAAACAGCTGCTATCAAGGAACAAACATTTGGGCCGTTCTGGGGCTGTAATTTTCAATTCCAGAATGCACCAATAACTATGACATTTAAACAGTGCTTTCAAAGGCTTAAATAAAATGTTTAAATTACAAGAGAGTTTTAACATGTTTACAGGTTCTAAGGAATTTTTTTTAAAAAAGAGAGAGAGGATTTATCCGCCCACATTTTTCTTCTCATTCTGGCATCACCTTTGACCCTGGTTATGTTCCCTCAAGACAGGACTTAAAAACCTGAATTATGGGGAGACGCTCTCCCCACTCCAAACCTACATCTACACCCCTCCACCCCTGGAGCCCCATAGGTCTGCTAGGATTGAAATTTGCTTGTAATGATGTGCTGGTAAATCAAGTGGGCACCAGGGAGCTCAGATTTGTAGTGTTTGCTGGTTTTCATAGCGTAAATACTCCCACCATGGCCAATTTCAAGGACAGCTATGTTTAACAAACAGCTTGCAAAATTCCCGAAAACATCACAGCATGTTTTCATGAGTTTGTGTGGGGATATCTATCATATTACTGGCAAGAGAAATTTTGTGAATCCAGTTCTCTGCCCTACACAAGAAATATTCCAAACCTCTGAGCAGTCTTATATAAAAACAACAATAAAAATAACAGCTGCCTCTTGCTAATCACTCTTTATGTGCCAAGATTTGCAGTTCCTTATAATAACATTATTGATCCTCTATGAAGAACCTTATGAAGCCATTACCATTATGTCCAGGAACAAAGCTTGGAGGCTAATAACCTGAGCAAGGTCACAGATGTTGGAAGTTTATAGAAGCAAAATTCAAACCCAGGTCTATCTGCAAATTGCAGGCTTCACCTCTACCTTATCCTGCTTTCTTTTCAGTGAATCCAGTTATCCTGATGGTCTTTCAAAAGCTCCACTCATCTCTCTTCAGTAATCTCCTGCCACTTTTCTTTACCTTCATTTTGGCCCCTCCTTATCTCTTATTCCTTACAAAGGAATTATTTGCCAGTGGAGGGCAGGGCTGTGTCCCAGGCATCTTTATATACCAACAGTGTCCTGTAACTGCCCTGTTAATGTTCCTGCATAAATAAATCAGTTAATTAATGGATTCAAAAAGAATCCAGGTCAGCTTTATTCCTTTGTTTAGACTGTTCAGCATGTCACATTCCCTGGGCATCAAAGCCTCAGGAGTAAGGATAGAGCTGGTAATAAGAAGATGCAGTGGAACCTTACGTTGAAGTTTATGAAACACTACTACCACCTCCATTGGATTTAGATTTTGTTTTTGTTTTTTTGGAAAAAAAAAAAAAAAAAACGAGCTAAAAGACTTAACTCAATATATCTCCAATTGACTGGTGACTTAGGTTTGTTGTTGCCTATGTTTACATCTCACATAGTCTTCAAAATGCAAAAATTTTAAATGGTCATTTCATTGCTTTCCTGTCTCCTGAATGATTGAGTATCACCTCTCCAGACTGTAGGCTATAACCAGTCACCCTGACTTCCAGCTCTTTGACCTATAAAGTAGACTCATAAAAATTACAGCCTGGAAAGCAACATCTGGGGCAGCCCATGGACAAGGCTGATAAATCATTTTATGTATTCATAAAAACTTAAGAGGGATTTTGAATGAATAATAATAATCACACTTCAAAAGTATCTCAGCAAGTACTTTTTAAAATGAGGCACATTGGGGTTTTTAAGTAGCAGTGTCTAATAGAGCATTTCTAAGTGTTTGGCTTCTTTTCATAATGTGTAAATTAGTTAGGCAAGTCAGCCTGCACTTTGAAGGCCTGTGACACATGTCAGATCCAAGAGACGTTAAATTTGATGTTGGTTAGATGTGGAAATCTGACTAATTTCACTTTTTCCACAGATACTTGGGCAATAGGTGATCATTTCCTTTGCAGTATAAGCTCCAGTTCTCCATTTGACGACCCCAGTGCCCAAGGTAAGAGTTTTATGAGTATGTCAATTTGGTATTTTTGTGGCATACCTCGGAATAACTACTAAATTAAACAAGGAGATACTCTTTCCACATATGCCATTCTTTCAGTATATGGCACAGAATTATTTTAGCAGTCTTTTCTTTGCTAAAAAGACAAATTTTTCTTTGCTTCTCTGAACAAATCAAAGTACCTCGCACAATGAAGGCCCTCAGCAATATTATCTAATTGACGTATTGAACTTTAGTTCTGATAAGACAGCTTGAGGGGGAGAAGGAGGTTCAGATTTTATTAGCTTAGAATATCTTTTCTGCCAATGGTGACTTGACCATATCATCTTTAAATACAAATGATTGTTCATTATTCTGTAGCTTAGACCTCATGCGGTATCTTGATGTTTCTTTTCTGCCCTCTTAGATATATTAAAACAAAATTCTTTCCTTTTAAGAAATTTACAAAATTATGGCTCTCTGATGTAAGTATTCTTAGACAATACATATCACATATCTCATTTCAAATAGCTTGTGATTTAGAATCCTACCCAGTTTTCTACTCTTAGAGTGAAGAACAATTTTGAATGTATAATGATATACTATTCTTTATTAGAGTTCTTTATTCATTCTTTCCATTAATTTCATAGCCATAAAATGTCAGCATTTTTTCAATTGTTAGAAAAATTTACAGAAGAAAAAAATTGTACTTGAGTCTCTTGTTCTTCCTAGAGTATTATTTACGAGGCATTTATTTCCCAAAAGAAGCTGTGATTTTCCGTACTTCAACTGGATACAATCTAAGGAGTATCCTGAATTATCTGAGGATGATGCAACCATGAGCGTCCTTAACAGCAAAAAAGGGAAGCCAAGGAGGAGAGTCAGAGAAAGAAATGTAATTAAAAATATAAAGTCAGAGAAATGCTAAATGGCTGGTTTTAGAGGAGGAAAAGATCACAAGTCCGGGAACATAGGTGGCCTCTCAAAGCTGGAAAAGGAAAGAAAATGACTGTCTCCTAAGGTGTCCAGAAAGAAACACAGCCCTGACGAGGCCTTGATTTTAGCCCAGTGAGACATGTGCTGGACTTCTGACCTCCAGAACTAATAAACTGTTGTTTAAAGTAACTGAATTTGTGATAATTTGTTGCAGCAGCCATGGAAAACTACTACGTTTACTACATTGCTAAATGAATAGAAAAAGCCCACCCTCCAGAGCATAAAGGAGAATTCAATTAGAGCAGGGATTGCCAAGACCAAATCACTAAACATAGCTGCTTATGACAAGTACTGAGATTGATCAAATGAGCCAGCTCTGGAGATTGGTTGCTCAACAATGTGATGTACTTGACACTACTGAACTTTACATTTAAAAACTGTTAAGATGGTAGATGTTATGTTATGTATATTTTATCACAATTATAAAAACCCAAACAAACCAACAAAAATTTTAAAAGTCAAGCTCAGAAAAGTTTCACATGCCCCTGAATACTATAGATCTAGGGTTATTACTTCACAAGGGGAAAGTCTAAGTTGTGCTAATAGAAGAAATATCCTTTCCTCCTGTAAGACCAGACAGTTCTTTGGAGCAAAAACAAAAACAAAACCAACAGCATTGTTCTCTGTGGTGACATGTGTTTTCTTCTTTTATCTAAAGAAAAAAAAAGGAGGGAGACACCTACAACCTCTGCTCCTATACATTGAGAAGCCGAGACCACTACAGTCACCCCTTTGCCTTCAGAATCAGCAAACATGAAATGCAAAGAGGCATCATTTGTTATCTGTTCAAAGCCTGAACCTCTCTAGTCTTCAATTCACAAAACTGGACCAAAAGGACAGATCAAACACCTCCTGTGAAGACATGTGGAATTAGAGAATGAAGAAGGGGAGAGGATAGAAAGGTGGGAGGAAGAGAGTGTCTTTCAGAACAATGTCCTTTCAGAGGCCCAAAGTCCAATATTTCCCTCTAAGACACTCCGTCATTTTGTCAAGTTTCAACTCATATCCCCTAGGTATAACTGAAGTCTCTGACTGTCAGTAAAAAGGTGTAGGAGAGCTCCAGTTAGATGTGACTGTTTGGTTTCTGGAAGACTAGCTCCTCAGAACACAGGAGGGACTTGGAGAAAGAACAGTAATGGTAGAGACAGGAAGCAGACAAATGCCTAGGCAGATAGGGGTGGAGTCCCCAGGGGTGAGTTTTAGCAGACCCCAGCTAAAACCTAACCTTCAAGCTCAAGACAGTTTAAAGCTGAGCTATAAGTCTCGGGTAAATCCACAGACTGGATTGAGAACCTGTCTTCCTGT
Organism: Papio anubis; assembly: GCF_008728515.1. NCBI lineage: Eukaryota > Metazoa > Chordata > Mammalia > Primates > Cercopithecidae > Papio > Papio anubis. Next base: position 150,737,689 of record NC_044981.1, read on the forward strand.
TTGGCAGTGCTTTCCTCTGATTGATCCTACCCTTCACCTATTTTACATGTACCTACCCATTCCTAATTGGTTTTCTACGCTGTCGTGCTCACCTTAGAATGGTGTCTTCACTTTAACCTTTTGCCCACTCACAAACCAATCAGCAAACACTCCCCATTCTGAGTTCATAAAAAGCCCTGGACCCAACTACACTGGGAGAGAATTCACCTGACTGTGGGTGTGGGGGACCCTCCCAGATGCCCTCTCCACTGAGAGCTGTTCCATCACTTGATAAAGTTATCCTCCTTTGCCCATCCTCACCTTTCAATTCTCAGAGTATCCTCATTCTTCTTGGACTCAAGACAAGAGCTCAGGAACCACAGAAGGCAGATACAAGTTATAAAACAGGTGGGATGAGTGGGCGGGACACCTCCAGTGGCAGGCTGGGGCTGAGCAAGCCCCAGGCTGGGGGGTGTCACTGGCCATGGAGGTCCCTGGTTGGCAAAGTGGCCAAGAAAACTCCTGTATCAGTAACATTGTGTCATTGTGTGCGCTCCAGGAAAGATGAGCTTAAGGTGTGTTTCAATAAGGGTCTTTATATTTTTATATGCATATTAATATATATGTTATATATATATATATATGTAGGTAACACATATGTAGAAAGAGAGAGATTTTAAGGAACTGGCTCACTTGACAATGGGAGCTGGCAAGTATATAGGTCAGGACAGCTGGCTGGAAACCAAGGTGGAATTTCTATGGAAAATCTCTTGAGGTTTTGAATTGATTGAATGAGGCCTACCACATTATGGATACTTTATTGAAAGTCAACTGATTGTAAATGTTAATCATATCAGACAAAACACCTTCATGGCAACCCCTAAATTAGTGTTTGAAGAAACAACTGAGCACCATAGCCTACCAAGTTGACACCTATAATTAACCATCTCAAGGAGCCTCAGTTCCCTGTGCTTTTCCCACATTGGGGATTGTGAAGCACAGTTGCAACAGCATGGGGACTCACAAGCTACAGTGATAGAAATGACCCCACGAGCTAAAGGCCAGGGACAAGTATTACCCTGGTTGCCTCTGTCCCCCAGAGTATTTCAAAAAGGACTATATTCTGAGACACAGTTTGTACATCCCCTGGTTATTCTCACCAAAAGCAATTTTTCATGAGTATGTGGTGTTTTGCCAAGAGAATTAGAAGATGTCCTGCTTCTTCACCTTTCCCACAATAAAATGAAATGTGATATCTTCTTTTCATTGTGTATTTTGACTTCTTCTGATTGTAAAAGTAATATATGCGCATTTTAGAATATTTGGAAACTTCTGAAAAGTAGAGAGAAAATTAAAATCACCCTCATAATCCTTCTATTCAAAGACAACTGCTGACATTTAATGTAGTTTCTTCTTCTCGGATAATTATTTTTCATTGTATTATCTAACACATCCACAAAAATCTTTTTTCCAAGAAAAAATATTGTTAGCAAAGGACTAAGATGAAAGATATCCTGCTGCCTATTAAATACATTTCCATTTATTTTTCTCTTTAGAACTCTGATTTTTTTCAAACATATCTCAAAATTTTCTTCTTTCTCCTGTATTTTTACACTCCTTGAGGAAAAAGAACCATGTAAATTACATGGGCAATATTTAAGTTTATATACACTTCTGGGGTTTTTTTTTTTCTCTCTCTCATTTTCTGGAACCTCCATTTTCAATGTCATGTGAATAACAGAAAATGTGAGGCCCATTCCCCAGAAATGACATAATTAAAAGCAGCTTATATTGTCTGAGGCTTTGTAGTTTACAAAAGTTGACATTTTTGATAAAAAGAAACTCTTTGTCTTCTCCCTCCAGATCTTCTCCTCTTCCTGTCTTTCCTTTTTCCACCCACAGCGAAGGAGCTAAAAGTTCCTGGATCTCTCTTTCAGTGCCTCAAGCAATTTCTTCAGACTCTGCCTGATCCCCATTCTAAAGCTATCTCCTCTAACTGATGTCTCAGGCACCTCCTTCTGCAACCACTTTTTTGTTTGATGCTTCAGGTGGACTTTTGTTTGGTTTCATTCTGGCTTTGTCCCTGGATACTGTTTGTTTTTCCCAAGCCTCAAGCTCCATAGCCCAGTAGGCAGTCCCACTCCTAGCCCTAACAACCAGCTAGACTAGAGAAAGCACAGCCAGGAGGGTGCTCAGGCATCATGTATGCCTAAAGAAGGAGGACCACCCAGTTGCCTAAATCACAAACTAAGAATTTATCTTAGGTCTCATCCTCTCCTGCATGGCCTGCCAGCCTCACACTACCTCCCTGCCATCTAACACACACACACACACACACACACACACACACAAAATGAAAGGCAAAGTTCTATTGACACTGCCTCTTGAATACTTGTGGAATTTATATCATCTCCTTTATATCTTCATTTGCCAGTCACTAGGTTATGCCCTCATAATTTCTTACTTAAAATTTTGCAAGTGTCTTTCTGTCTTAGGTTGCCTGGAAACAATCTCTGAAATGGAGATTTCTGTGCAGGAAGTTTATTAGAGAATGTACTAAGACCACCATCTGGAAGGAAGTGAGGGAAATAGGATTAGACAGAAGTAGAAGTTGAACTGAGATGCAGATACAGTATCAGCTCATCCTACAGGAGCTCTGAAGCTAAGATGGCTCTTAAGAGTTGTCCCAGACTGAGGAAAATAGGGTGGCTAACACGTAGAGACCAGTCATTGAACACAGGCTCTCCCCAGACAGGAGAGGTGATCTGGGCAGCACACTACAACACCCACTATAGGTTTCTCTCTTGAAAAGTGGTCAACCAGTTTCCCTGTGTCCTGTCTCTATACTGTTTCCCTGGTAATAATATGTAAACATCAGTATGATTATGCCATTGTCTATTGTATAATGTTTCAATGCTTGGCTATACTTTTTGGAGAAACTTCAACTCTTTGGCATGGATGGCAAACCCAGCGAGATCTGGCCTTGCATCTTGCAGTCAGCCACATATCCTACCACATACCCAAGGGAACCTGAGGTCTAGTCACACTAGATTACATAATCTGTCTTAGCTCCATACATGCCCTCTTTATCTTCCATCTGTCTCGACCAAAAGCCCTCAACTTTTACTCTGCTAAGTTACATTTTCAAACAGTAGAAATACTATCCAAAAAGACAGTAGGCAATTTCTCAAAATGGGACAGGGGGAAATAGTCAACCAGTTTAAAAATATAACAAAATTTTATTTTATGTTTAAAAATATAACAAATGCCAGTTTTCAAAAGAAAATTATAATGACTAAGAATTTTCCATTTTTATATGGAACCTATGGTTATGAAGTAAAACCTTGAAGAAATATAGCTAAACAATAACACCAGTTATCCAGCCATCTTTACCAGCTAGAGTCCGCCAGGTGTTTTGCATGCATCATTGCTCATGTTCATGACACTGAAGCCTTGAACTATATTAGCCATTTTACAAAGAAAGAAATTGAAATTCAAAAAAGTTAAGCAACTTGTTCATTATAAACATAAGGGGCAAAACCGAGATTTGACCCCACATTGACCAACTCCAAAGCCTATGCTCTTAAAATTTCTTTTACTTAGTTCATTGGCATCAGAGCTTTGGCCAAGAAAAAACAAATGGCCAAATGTGATTTGGTCATAACTATGCCAGAACATATTTTTGTCAAATTTGAAAGTGTTTATTCAATTATGACAGATCAGAGAGTTTTCTCTTTTGAGGATCACCCACCATGAAGCAGTACTACACAAACAGAACTCACTTAGCATGAAGAAAAGGTTATGGAAAGAAATGAATATGCTTTCTGATGATAAAATTCATAGTATCAAGAATGAAATTAAAAGGTGAGAGCTAGATTCATAGCACTTACAATTTATTAAAACTAGTAAACCCATCAGGGAAAAATATAGCCTCATATGAATTACATGTGTGTGTTATACTATTCTTCTGAAAAAGTTAAGGACTGAGCAAAACGTCTTTGAAAACAAGGTTGCCTTCAACCAAAAGTGGTTGAAACTGAAACTGTGGTCTATTTAGCTGTACCAAAAAAATTACACAAGGACAGTAAAATGAATAGAAAAACAAATAATCCAATTTTTTTCAATAAGCAGTAGAAAATAAGTGAGACAATAAAGTCCTTTCCTGAAGATAATGAGGCAAAAATATTTTGAACCTACAAATTGTTATTAATTTTGCCTGCCCAGCCCCTCTTCATGCAGTAGACTCTACTGAGGACACCGCAGAAGGATGGGATTTTTTGTTTATTCATTCATTCATGCAATAAATATGTATTGAATAGCTACTATGTCAGATGCTACAATAATCACTGAGAAAGCTGAGATAAATACAACAAAGACCTTGACATCATCTAGCTTATATTCTAGTGAGAGAAATAGACAGTAGCTATTTAAGCAAATAAATAAATAGTAAAAAGTGTTATGAATTAAAATAAGAAAGGAGAATGAGATTGGGGAAAGAAAAGTTTATCTAAGGTAGTTGAGGAAGGCCGCCTTGAGGAATAATATTTGAACAGGGACTTGAATAACAAAAAAAGAAGCTGATAGGTGAAGACAAGTGTTCCAGGAAAAGAGAAAAGCAAAAGTAAACCATAGATGTAGGAAAAGTTTACGCCTAAGTGAAATCCAGAGTACTCTGCCTGAGTGGAAAAACGTTAGAGAAAGAGAAGAGATTACATCATAGAAAGGGTTGGCATCCAATCAGGGGCTTATATGATTTGGAATCTGGAACGTTTATTCTTAGTGAGACTGATAGCTAATAGGCAGCTGTCAGCAGGGGAGTGACAGGATAGAGAAACAACTGTAGAGGAGCAAGAGATAGTGGTGACTCGGACCAAAGTGGAAGCGGTGGAGATGAGGAGAGGTGGTCAAATTCCAGGTATATATTCAAAGTAGGACCATTTGTGGTGATGCAGCTACATGGAATCAAAAGAAAATTGAAGACAACTCCTGGGTTTTGTTTTTGTTTTTTTTTTAATCTAAGCAGAAATTAGACCCCTATTTGTCACTCCATATAAAAATCAACTCAAAATGAATCAAAGACCTAAATGTAAGACCAGGAACTATGAAATAATTAAAAAGAAAACATAGGGAAAGTGTTTTAGGACATTGGTCTGGTAAAAGATTTTTATGAATAAGATCTCAAAAGCACAGGCTACAAAAGCAAAACAAACAAACAGAAAGAAATGAGATTATATAAAAACTATAAAACATCTGCACATCAAAGAAAACAATCAAAAAAGTGAAAAGACAACCTGCAGAATGGAAGCAAATATTTGCAAACTATTCATTCAACAGGGGATTAACATCCAGAAAATACAAGGAACTCAAACATCTCAACAGCAAAAAAAAAAAAAAAAATCCAATTTAAAAAATGGACAAATGATCTGAACAGACGTTTCTCAAAAGAAGACATACAAATGGCCAACAGATATCATTTTACCCCAGTTAGGATGGTTATTATCAAAAAGACAAACAATAACAAATGCTGGTAAGGATGTGGAAAAAGGGGAACTCATACACTGTTGGTGGGAATGTAAGCTAGTACAACCAATATGGAGAACAGTATAGAGGTTCTTCAAAAAACTACCAATAGTACTAGCAGATGATCCAGCAATCCTACCGCAGGGTATATATCTAAAGAAAAGGAAATTAGTATATCAAAGAGATATCTGTACCCCCATGTTTATCACAACCCTATTCACAATAGCCATGCTATGAAATCAACTTAGGTGTCCAACGAGAGATTAATGGACAAAGAAAATGTTGTGTATAGGCACAATGGAATACTATTCAGCCATAAAAAATTAATAAATACTGTCATTCACAGAAATTTAGATGGAACTAGGTGATATTATGTTAAGTGAAATTGACCACAATAGGAAAGTTAAACACTGCATGTTCTCACTCATATGTAGATACTGAAAACAGTTGTAAAAAGTAGACCAGAGGATAATAGATAGAGACTGAAAACAGTAGAGAAAATGGGGGAATGGGGAGAGATTTGTTAAAGGATACAAAATTACAACTAAATAGGAGAAATAAGTGCTAGTGTTCTATACCACTGTAGGATGACTATAGTTATTGAATGTTCCCAACAAAAAGAAATAATATGCTAATTACCCCATCTGATAACTATACATTCCATGTATCAAAACAGCACTATGTACCACATAAATATGTACAATTACTGAATGTCAATTTTTAAAAATTAAATTAAGCTTTAGAAAAGTACTTGGTGATACCACTTCATACTAAGAAGGCTCTTTTTAAAAAAGCAATGGGAAATAACAAGTGCTAGTAAAGATATGGAGAAATTAGAACACTCATACATTGCTAATGGTAATGTAGAATGGTACTGTTACTTTGAAAAGCAGTTCAGCAATTCCTCAATAAATAAAACATAAAACTACCATATGACCTTGCAATTCTTCACCTACGTATATACCTGAAAGAACTCAAAACAGGTGTTCAAATAGGAACTTTTACATAAATGTTTATAGCAGCATTATTCACAGGAACCAAAAGGTGGAAATAATCCAAACATTCACAAAACAATAAATGGACAAATAAAATGTGGTATATCCACACAATGGAATATTATTTAGCTATAAAAAGGAAATGAAGTACTGACACATGCTCCATGGATGAACATTGTACACATTATGTGAGGTGAAAGAAGCCAGACACAAAAGTTCATGTCATACGATTCCATTTATATAAAATGTTCAAAATAGGCAAATCCACAGAGAAGGAAAAGGCTAGTGATTGCCAGTGGCTTGGGGAAGGGAAAAATGAGAAGTCATTGATTAATGGGTATGGAGTTTCCATTTGTGGTGAAGAAAATGCTCTAAAACTAGATAGTGGTAATGGTTGTACAACAATTGTGAATGCGTTAAATGTCAATGAATTACACACTTTAAAAAGGCTACAAAGGTGAGTTTTACTTTATATAAATGTTACCACAATTTTTAAAAAAGCATTTGTAGTCAAAACAAAACAAACCAAAAGAAACATTCTGCTCAACAGGAATCATGGTAATTGTCTTGCCCAAAGTATCTTCCTTTAATATGGCAGAAATATTGGTATGAAAGACAGAGGAGTTGTAATCAGCAGGCGCAGGAGATTTAAAAAACAGCAAAAGCAGATGTGAAGCGGAGAAACCATAGAGGAGCCAAATTACAAGTAAGCAGAAACTTTGAGTCAACAAAAAATACACCATAGAATAAAGCTGTCAGTAGAGGATGATAGTTAAGCAGAAGTCACAAAATCAGAGGGAACCCAGCAGAGAATTGACCCAAGCAGGCCCCATAAAGCCTGGTTCCACAGAGAAGCCTTGACTCTTGAATGACTCTTCCTTCTGTTGTAGTCTCTAAATTGTGTCTGTAAGCATGGCCCCTGAACCTTTGGAATGACCTAGCTCTTTCATAGACTTTGTGAAACCCCATCTCCATTACTGCCACATCAGTAACTTCATAATAAATCCCCACAGGGTCTTATAACCAAATATCCTGAGGATGCACTACCTCTGTTTTTCAATGACTTTCACTTTGCCATCAACAATTAATTAGCAACTGCAATTGTAGGACAATTTTCCATTTTGTGGCATTTGGAAGCACAAAAATGAAGGGAAAGGTTTATAAGAGAAGTGAAATAATGGTAAGGAGCATGACTGATGAGGCTTCAGGGTTTGTGGTTGCAGGGGTCTCGTGGGTTTTGCAGTATATTTATGTGATTATGTTGTATCGAAACCCCATTAGGTGACTTTATTTTCACAGTCAATTAATCCCTAGAAGTTGGTGCAAGTTGCCCCAAACAGTGAGAGAGCGGTCCAGGTTTTAAGTGGGTCCCGTGTTCCCAAATTAGAGTTCTGACAATCAATGAGGCCGCAAGAATCATCCTGATTTCTTTCAGACCAGCAGATTTGCTTGGAATCCCAGCTTACATAAATCAGTGATTGTTTTCTCAATCTATTTCCATTGGCCTTATGAGTAAAAGTCTTCACAGATTTACTCTTCACAGAGTCTAGCAGTAAATTGCTTGACAGTTCTAGTTTTCTGTGTGGTGAAATTAAATATTTTATTAAAATGTTTTTGCATAGATTCATATGTAAACTATGCAAGTCTCTTTCTCTGCTTCTTTGTTCTTTGTTTTTTTCTTCCCTCTTCTCTTTCTTTCTTTCCTTGGATTGGGTAGAGTAGGGTGGGTTGCAGGTGGTGAAAGGAGCAGACAGTCAAACGAGTCTTATTAATTACTGTTTGTAAAAATCCCCTGTTCACTTGGCAGAGGGTGAGCTGTAGATCTCTTCATTCTCATTACAGACAGTACTCGAAACACATTCATCACAGTCGAAAGGAAGTGAAGAGACCCAGAAGGGAAGCAAGATACCGAGATGCTGCCAAGTATCCCAGAGTCCACGACGGAGTGGAGATGAAACAATAGACCCAGGTCATTCCTCCGCTGGAGGTTCTGAGGCAACCAGTAGTGCTCTGTAGATGAACATTCATGACAACTTGCCTTTCAACTGGAGGTGTGTGACAACCAGAAAAATACCATCGAGCTAAAGCTTTTTTCTCCTAGAAGAGCAACTGACTCACAGCAGCATGTTGTTATGTGGACTTCGAGTCTGTGAACTAGTGGACCTTCACCTCCTTCAGGGTGTGGGGCTTTCCAGAGCTTCCAGTCCTCCAGTGAGAACCCTAACCCACATTTCTGCATTTGATGACTTTGAGTTAAATCAAGAAAAGCTTGGAAATTTGGACATAGTTGTTTACAAGTCACTCATATTATCTATGAAAGTCTAAAAATGTTGTAGTCCCTGAATTTAGTAGAACAACGTCTGTAGCGAGAGCAGAATCTTTCAGGGAAAGCTTACTCCTCATAATCTTCACTCCACATATTTCCCTGATATTGGACAACTAACTTTTTAAAAAGGTTTTTCTTGGGCTCCTTCAAAGCCATGACAAATACCAAGGTATATCAAAGTTCACCATCTTTTCCATATCTTCCATAATCCCAGTCACCCTTTCTATCAGACACAAAGTGAGGACCTAGGAAATGCCTTAAAGCATCCTATCATCTACACCTATTTGGGGCACATGTCTGATAATACTTACTCCTAAAGCTTAATTCTGAAAACCACCATCTCTCTACTAAACCATCAAGAACATCCCACACACAACACAGGGCAATGATATATCTTCATGTATTTCCTGAATCTAGGTTAATTAATCTACACTCAGCTTCATTTGGCCTAGTTTCTTCCACACCTTTACAACCCTGATATTCACAGGGACTCTGAGAAACAGTTATAAATAATTCTTAGACTGTCAAATGATTTATCTCTTTACCAGCTCTGGAATGCTCCCTCTACAGTCTGGTGTACTGTAACTTTATTTGAAGTCTACCAGCTTTAACAGAGCTCGTATCCCACTCATGAAGGCAAAATATATGACTCCTAGCTCATAGCAACCCTTTTAATCTTTCTTTCTGTTCCCTGGGCACTGTGACGCTGCTAAAGTTAAAACTGCAATGGAAACAGAAAATACATCCTCATACATTTTTGTCCTCACACTCACCTTCTGTCTCATCCTTGAATGTTTCAAATTTCAATGATTTTAATGTGAGTTGAAATGAATAAGGCTCTAATGACTCTATCATCTACATTTATGTTAGACAAATATGCAATCGAATCTACATAAATATGCATGCATTTTTAATGCATTACCCTAAAGAGAATATCACAAAAGAGGAATTTTAAAATAATGTACCTAAATTCACAGCTATCTATCACACTTTACACATAGGTGAAATTACCTGAAATCACCATGCACGTATATTTGGAGTCAGAGAGTTTCTGAAATTTTGAAGCAGAGAAAATTATAACAGTAGGGAATACTTCTGACTAGTCTCTATTAATGTTTTTGAAAACTTGCACTTACCAAAATGTTTTCTTGCTTTTCAAAATCAAGCATTAATTCTTAGGAGACTTTTAACTATTAATAAGATGTGTTTTAAACTTTGAATACTCAGAGTGCTAATCTACTTACTGACTATCATTACCAGCAATAAATCAGGTCTATGGTATCTGCACTGATACCCAAAGTAAATAATTCAATTTCCTCATCTTCAAATTGCAGAGAAGGATAACTCAGTATTAAATTATAAGTCTTGAATTGTTTGCACTGGCTTGAACAAGCTCAAATGCAAATTGTAATTCTTACATGTATTTTTAAACAAACAGAACATAAAAATCACTGTATGACAGCAAACCAACTGAAGAAATTCAAATTCAACTTGTGTCAATTCTTTTGCAAGGTATCAATAACTAGCTCTGACAAACTGTATGTGCTGAGGCAAGATGCAAACCTTCCCTTCCAATTTATGTAATTTTATTAAATCATTCATGTGCATACACCAATCATATTGTCAGAAATCACTTTAGTGACTGACTTAATGGCTATGCATCATGTTTCAAGGTGATTCTAATTCCAGGTTGGACATTTCACTACCATCAATATCCAAAATATTTACTACTGTCAATTATGTTAAAAGTATTTTTCATTCTAGCATCCTTAACTCTGTTGCTTATAGCTCTGGTTGTCAATACTGCAAGAAAGTTTTCCTGTCGAATGAATTGAAGTCAGCAAGTGCTCTCAAATTTCCTTTTTTATTTTATTTTATTTTATTTTATTTTATTTTATTTATTTATTTTTATTATACTTTAAGTTCTAGGGTACATGTGCATAACGTGCAGGTTTGTTACATATGTATACTTGTGCCATGTTGGTGTGCTGCACCCATCAACTCGTCAGCACCCATCAACTCGTCATTTACATCAGGTATAACTCCCAATGCAATCCCTCCACCCCCCCCTCCCCATGATAGGCCCCGGTGTGTGATGTTCCCCTTCCCGAGTCCAAGTGATCTCATTGTTCAGTTCCCACCTATGAGTGAGAACATGCGGTGTTTGGTTTTCTGTTCTTGTGATAGTTTGCTGAGAATGATGGTTTCCAGCTGCATCTATGTCCCTACAAAGGACACAAACTCATCCTTTTTTATGGCTGCATAGTATTCCATGGTGTATATGTACCACATTTTCTTAATCCAATCTGTCACTGATGGACATTTGGGTTGATTCCAAGTCTTTGCTATTGTGAATATCATTAAAAAGTCAGGAAACAACAGGTGCTGGAGAGGATGTGGAGAAATAGGAACACTTTTACACTGTTGGTGGGACTGTAAACTAGTTCAACCATTATGGAAAACAGTATGGCGATTCCTCAAGGATCTAGAACTAGAAGTACCATATGACCCAGCCATCCCATTACTGGGTATATACCCAAAGGATTATGAATCATGCTGCTATAAAGACACATGCACACGTATGTTTACTGCAGCACTATTCAAAATTTCCTTTTTTAAAGTGAACTATCAGTTTTGTTGCTATAAGCTGGTGTTTTCAGAGTGAAAAAGAGTGAAGGGTTTGAAATGACAAAATGTTTTCCTTTGCCTCTCATAGCTACACTTTCAGTTGATGTGTATAAGGAGCATAGCATTACCTGTATTTTGAACTTAGAGAAAAAAAATGCTCTAAAACTTTTTTGGGGACATGCCACTGTCACCACAACTTCCCCCTCTAAGTGGTTCCCTTGGGAGATAACACAGTCTTACCTGACCCCACTGTATGGCCTCGGTTGATTGGCTCAGGAATAAACACCTCATTCAAGCTGTGCCAAGTGAAGCTCTTCCCAGGGATATATTTGGACTGAAACTGGAAAAGTAAAACTGTCTTTTGTTTTGGTGGAAGATATAATATTGAAAACTCATGAACTCTTGGTGGCTCATATCCAGCCCTCTGTCGTGCAAACTAGAAATGATGACGGTGATATACAGAATAGCAGAGATGACACAGGTTATGTCCTGCTGTCATTGAAGTTCCTGGTCATGACTGCTTATGAGAACCAGATGCTTCTCAGCTTTACTGTTGAATTGTTCTATGGATTCTGACAGATAATTTTTAGTTTGATTATGGTTAGTTAGAACCAAAGAATCCAGACCGATATTTAAAATCATTATCTAGAAATTATTATCTAGGCTTCTACAAGGATAGAACCTACAAATTTTGATGTGGCTGAATCCAAGTAAAATGTAAATGAGTAAATTTTTGAAGGCTGAGGTTTGGAATTCAAGAATTCCATATGAACATTTTTAGTACTATGTACACTTTTTGAAGGTGGTAAAGTGGTTGGTTAAACTACTGCCTGTCAGCTCTTGGGTTCAGATCAAGTAATCATGGAGACTTGAGCCTTAGGGAGCTTGATAGTAAAATGCTACCATGACTATCACAGGATGTTGGCCACTTCCTTCAGCATTCACAAAAATAAAGTATGGGAGAGACAAGTTGATTCATTGAAAACTGACGGAGAACAAAAAGACAGGTGGGATAGCTTTGTTATAAGACAATATTGACTCCATAACATGAAATTTCTGGAGATCAGATAATAATACAATTTGATGAATTGCAGCAAACTCTGTCTCACCCTGAAGTGTTTAGCTGACAGGCAGATTATTGGCTCCTAGAAATTGGAATAGGTGTATTCCAGAGGATCTAGAGTTATCAGTAATCACTGATTCCTTGCCTTTCCCAGAAAAAGGTGATAAAGCTTCCCATTAAAAAAATGTACTTGAGTTCTAGTTAAACATGACAAATTAAACCTAAGTACCTACTTCTTTGAGCCCCACTTAAGTGATTACTAAGAGAAATAAAAATATATAAACCCAAAGGCAAAAAGAATGAGATAGAAGACAACTGAAAGGAAATATATTAATAAAATTTTTAAAGGTAGACAGTGAAAAAAGCAGTAGTAACTAACTTTCTAAACAGAGTTGAGAAATGTTTAACTTAAGTGCTTGTAGATGTAAGATACTAACAGGAAATAAGCTAACATATCCCACTCACAAAAGGCTCAGGGTTGAAGATACCAGATAAATGTTAAATGTAAAGTTAAACACATTTCAATTGATGGATTTATTGACAATCTATTTAAATAGAGTAGCTGGAAGTCCTGTGTCCCCTTCTCAAAGAGAATAAGTAAACACCCCTTCAACAATTTCCCAAAAGAAAATAAAAGATTTTTTCTTTGAGGAAACCTACCCAGAGAGGGTCCAGACTAAAGGATGCACAACTATGGCAAAGTATAAGACCAAACTGGGGATTAATGAAAATGTACATACTGAACTATTGGATGCCAAGGCCTTTCATTGTTCCCAGAATTCTTCTCTGGAGAAACTGAACAGTTCTGGATGGAAGATATCTATGTACTGATTTTCAGCATCCTGCCAAAAAAAAAGGGAAGGTTTATCATGTTCACATCCTACAGTGAACTCCATCAGAAAAACATTCTGGTGCTTGATGCACACATTTATAATTTACAATCAACTTTTTAGTGACTCTTAATTATGAACAACCAGGGATCACCAGACATTTGAGAAAATCTTCTAGTGTCAAGATGCGCACCATATTAAACATAAGGGATGCAAAGGAAGGAGACAAACCAGAATTTTTTTTATCCTGTAACTAATAACCTCAGAGAGATAAAGAAAGCAACAAATGCTTATGGAGCTCTTGCTACAGGTCAAGCAGTGTTCTAAGTGCTTTAAGTGTATTCACTCATTGAATAATCACAACAATCTATGATGAAAGCCTTATCCTATTTTACAGATGAGAAAATTTAGTAATTTGTCCTAGTTTGCACAGCCAGTAAATGACAGAGCTGGGATTTGAATTTAGGTGGTCTGGCTGCAGTTCTACCTCTTAACCACACACTACCATGCAATAACATAAGAAACTACTGTGTGTCAATAAAACAAGTTTCACCAATCAGAATAAGGCAGAGCTCTTGTAAATAGAAATAAGGTAAGCATTCTTTAAAATATAGTATAAGAATCAAAAGATGATTTCAAGGAATCTCCCAGGAAGCTGAATAAAAATACAAATGGAAAATTTTAAAAGATAACAAAATTAAAGTCTCGGTATAAGAAGCACAGAACATCCTAAAAACCTGCGGAAAGCAAACAGAAGCCCATGTACTAAAGAATGGAAATTCAAATAGCACCACTTTTCTTTTTTTTAATTAATTTATTTATTTTGTAAGTTTCAGGGTACATGTGCAGGAAGTACAGGTTTGTTACACAGGTAAACGTGTGCCATGGTGGTTTGCTGCACCTGTCAACCCATCACCTAGGTACGAAGCCAAGCATGCATCAACTCTTTTCCCTAATGCTCTCCTCCCACCGCTCTTCCCGAACAGGCCCTGGTAAGTGTTGTTCCCCTCCCTGTGTCCATGTGTTCTCATTGTTCAGCTCCCACTTATAAGTGAGAACATGCAGTGTTTGATTTGCTGCTCCTGCATTAGTTTGCTGAGGATAATGGCTTCCAGCTTCATCCATGTCCCTGCAAAGGACATAATCTCGTTCCTTTTTATGGCTGCATAGTATTCCATGGTGTATGTGTACCACATTTTCTTTATCCAGTCTATCATTGACTGGCATTTGGGTTGATTCCATCTCTTTGCTATTGTGAACAGTGCTGCAATGAGCATCCACGTGCATGTATCTTTATAACAGAATGATTTATATTCCTGTGGGTATATACCCAGTAATGGGATTGCTCAGTCAAATGGTATTTCCAGTTTTAAATCTTTGAGGAATCACCACACTGTCTTTCACAATTTACATTCCCACCAACAGTGTGAAAGCATTCCTATTTCTCCGCAACCTCACCAGCATCTGTTGTTTCTTGGCTTTTTAATAATCGCCATTCTAACTGCTGTGAGATGGTATCTCATTGTGGTTTTGATTTGCATTTCTCCCGTGATCAGTGATGTTGAGCTATTTTTCATATGTTTGTTGGCCACATGTATGTCTTTTTTTTTTTTTTTTGAGAAGTGTCTGTTCATATCCTTTGCCCACTTTTTAATGGGTTTTTTTATTTATGTAAATTTGCTTAAGTTCCTTGTAGATTCTGGATATTAGACTTTTGTCAGATGAATAGATTGCAAAAATTTTCTCCCATTCTGTAGGTCCTCTGTTTGCTCTGATGATAGTTTCATTTGCTAAGCAGAAGCTCTTTAGTTTAATTAGATCCCATTTGTCAATTTTTGCTTTTGTTGCAATTGCTTTTGGCAATTTCATCATAAAGCTTTTGCCCATGCCTATGTCCTAAATGGTATTGCCTAGATTTTCTTCTAGGGTTTTATAGTTTTGGGTTTTACATTCAAGTCTTTAACCCATCTTGAGTTAATTTTTGTGTAAGGTGTAAGAAAGGGATCCAGTTTCAATTTTCTGCATATGGCTAGCCAATTCTCCCAGCACTATTCATTAAACAGGGAATCCTTTCCCCATTGCTTGTTTTTGTCAGGTTTGTCAAAGATCACATAGTGGTACATGTGCGGATTTATTTCTGAGTTCTCTATTAGGTTCCTTCGGTCTATGTGCCTGTTTTTGTAGCAGTACCATGCTCTTTTGGTTACTGTGGCCTTGTAGTATAGTTTGAAGTCGGGTAGTGTGATGCCTCCAGCTTTATTCCTTTTGCTTAAGATTGTCTTGGCTATACAGGCTCTTTTTTGGTTCTATATGAATTTTAAAATAGTTTTTTTTCTAATTCTGTGAAGAATGCCAATGGTAGCTTAAAGGGAATAGCATTGAATCTATAAATTGCTTTGGACAATATGGCCATTTTCATGATATTGACTCTTCCTATCCATAAGCATGGAATGTTTTTCCATCTACTTGTGTCCTTTCTGATTTCCTTGAGTCATGGTTCGTAATTCTCCTTAAAGAGGTCCTTCACTTCCCTTGTTAGCTGTATTCCTAGGTATTTTATTCTATTTGTAGCAATCATGAATGGGAGTTCATTCATGATTTGGCTCTCTACTTTTCTATTGTTGGTGTATAGGAATGCTTATGATTTTTGCACATTGATTTTGTATCCTGAGGCTTTGCTAAAGTTGTTTATCAGCTTAAGAAGCTTTTGGACAGAGACAATGGGGTTTTCTAGATATAGGATTATGTCATCTGCAAACAAAGCTGATTTGACTTCCTCTCTTCCTATTTGAATACCCTGTATTTCTTTCTCTTGCCTGATTGCCCTGGCCAGAACTTCCAACACTGTATTGAAGAAGAGAGTGAGAGAGGGAATCCTTGTCTTGTGCCAGTTTTCAAGGGGAATGCCTCCAGCTTTTGCCTATTCAGTAAAGTACTGGCTGTGGGTTTGTCATAAATGGTTCTTATTATTTTGATGTATGTTCCTTCAGTACCTAGTTTATTGAGAGTTTTTAACATGAATGGGTGTTGAATTTTATGGAAGGCCTTTTCTGTGTCTATTGAGATAACATCTGGTTTTTGTCTTTGGTTCTGTTATGTGATGAATTGCGTTTATTTATTTGTGTATGTTGAACCAGCCTTGCATCCCAGGGATGAAGTCAACTTGAACATGGTGAATAAGCTTTTTGATGTGCTGCTGGATTCGGTTTGCCCGTATTTTTATTGAGGATTTTCGCATTGATGTTCATCAGGGATACAGGCCTGAAGTTTTCTTTTTTTGTTGTATCTCTGCCAGGTTTTGGTATCAGGATGATAATTTCACCACTTTTCATGAGCAACACTGAATGCTAGAGCACAGAGCAGTAATACCATTCAACTTCCAAGTGAAAATTATTTTTAACCTAGCATTCTGACTCATCAGTGAAAAAGTTTGTATATTCATAATAATGCAAAAATATCAACCAAAATTTGAGTTATGATTGTACTGGTTGGTAGAAGAAGATAAAAAGGATGTCTTGTAAGAGTCAATGCCTCAGCCGCAATAAAAAATGTTATAAATAAAGGCTAAATCAGGTAAATAAATCAAGAAGGAGCCCCATAAGTAACTTTTGTAAATAAACAAATGTAAATCCCAGAAGAAAAGGCTAAAAGTTGAAAGTAGTTACCTCTGGAAGTGGAATTAAAGATGGAGAGAGATAGGGAGGGGAAAGTCTTCTTAATATGAGCTTTTTGGTAATTCTTTGATTTGAAAACTGTGTGCTGACATTACTTTGATGAAAAAACAACTCGATAAAAACAAAAAATAAATTTTGTGAGTTGCATTCAACTAGGACTCTGAGTGACAACATTCTAAGGCATTCTATTCTCCCCACCCCAGCCTGTGGTTTTCTTTCCGTGTTCTGTGAATGGCACAGCCCACAAGCTTAGTGTTAAGAAAGGGAAACTCTAAGTGCGGAATACAGACTCAAAGGCTTGGCTGAACATGATTATTAGATAACTGAATCTCCCAAAATCAAGTTGACAAGGGATTCACTGGGCTATTAAACTGCACTGCCAAAGGGGGAATACAATAACAAATAAGTCTGTGATTGTTCAACAAGTCAGGCCATGCCCAGGTTTAAGTAGCCTCACCAGTGAGAAGGAAAAGTTTAAGCAACACGGAAGACTCAGCAAAAGAATTGTCCTTCCTCTCAGAGTGATGCATAGCATACTAGAAAATGAATGTGTGCTGATAAGTGGACCCCAGGGAGGCTGCAGGATTGTGAAATTCAAAGATGCCCATGAGATTCTTAGGTCCTGCCATGTATCTCAGTGGTCTTCAAATTATTTTACATCTGTAGAATATTGAAAAATTATGTACCTCTCACATACTGGCATTTAATATTTTTCATCAGAAATTTAAATTGTTGCAAATAACATAATCCCTGACATATTATAAATACTGATACCAAAATAAAGACATTGTTGTCTAATGTTTTCATCATAAATTTAAACAATTAGAAGTAATTTAATTGTTGGCATATTTCAAGTACTGACATTTTGATATCTTAAAATAAAACTGTTATATTACTCTTTTAAATGTATCCAATGAACTGAAAAAGCCATCAGGATTTTATATCTATCATCAGCCATTTAAAAAATACACGAACATGTCCATCTCTAACAGTCAAAATTTTTACATTCACTTTCTCCTTTATCTCATATTTGCAATCTACTTCCTCACATACTTTTTACTACTGTAATATAATTTATGCTTTAATACATGTATAGGTTTTTTTGGTCACACATTATATTTCTCTGTAGCCAAATTTCATATGTAGGTTAAAACATTAAAACATATTTTAATTTTATGATTGTAAGTTTCCAAGCATTAAAATAAATCTTAATGATATTTGTTATTAATAAAGCACAATTGGTTAAAATAATCCAATTGCACAATTCTGATAAACAATTATTAAACATAAAAATAAATTCAATACGTTTATGTACTTAGGTGATAGAAGAAAACAGATCATTTAAATGTACAACCAGGACTAATAACCAATGTTTGCAGAAGAGCCTAAGGAGTCAACTTTTAGGTGTTACAAATGGCCCATCCAGCTGCAGCCATGCTTCTCAAAGTTTAATCACAAATGAAAATGCAGAATCTTACTTGACTCAGGTGTAGGGCCTGAGGTTCTATGTTCCTGGCAAGCTGCCAAGTGATTGATGCTGACGTTGCTGGTCTAGGGATCATACTTTCAGTAATGAGAAGCAGTAGCAGTGAAGTAGTAGTTCTTAACCTAATCTGCACTTTGGAATCTCCTGGGAATCTTTAACGTGTCCCACCTACTTTCAGACATTCTGACATCTGATTGCACAGTCTGGACTGTGGCCTGGGCACAAGGGCAGATCATCGTGTAGTGTAGGAATTCACCACTGGGGTGAAGGAGCTAGTGCTAAATGCAGTGTGAATGTTTCCTCTTGGGCCTCCCTTTGACTGAGTCTCTTGCCCTGGAAGGCATGCTACTCTAAAGAGAAATAGTGTAAATCTCCAGGAGCTATCTGAACAAATTGACTGTTGCAGGCAAGGCTGGTTCCATGGCTTTATAATCAGTGCAATTGTATAGGAAGTCATGTGCAGAAGAACCCTGCACTTGGTATCATGCTCTGACTGTCACCATCTTTGGATTCTTAATGATACTATCTTTGAACTTTTTTGTAAGTGAAGTCTGAAAAGACAATGAAGCATAAGCAGAGGACTGCACACCGTTTGCATTTAGGGCATGCCTTGTTGCCCTATTTGCATATACATTCAAGAGTCCCATGAGTGTAAATTTCAGTGGACCAGCAATGCATGGGAGTCCAGCAACAAAGTGCAGGATGAACGTGTTATATCCACGACTGAGTAAACGGAACATTGATAGCCACATTTTCCATTCAACCCAGAACTCAGAAAGGAGGCAATGATGTTCTAGAACATTCATGACTAAGAAACTATCATATTTTTTCTTACTTGTATCACTTTCCTGTATTATTCAAGGACTTGCACTGAAAGTGATGACATAGAAGGAAAGGAAAAGAAAGAGAAAGACAGGGTAACCCATATTGCACACATATCAAGAAGTAAAATAAAAACATTTGAGTTATTTTAAGCAGGTTTTCCACTATTCTGGGAAGAACAAAATACATATGCATGTACAAAATTCAAATTACGTGATTTCCGCATACAAGTTAAATGCTTTTGTATTTGCATTTAAAATGGGCATTGTACATTATAAAGATGAATGGTAAAATTTATGCTAATAATTTATTTCATTTAGGACATTAAATAGCAAATCCACCATGAGAAGATGAAAGAGAGGGCCCATGGAATACAGAAAAAAAGCTTTATATTTTAGAACCTTAAAAGCACTTTTTTTCCTGTTTTTCATTTAAGGGGACCAAAATTTTCATTTTGCATTGGGTACCAGAAATTATACAGCCAACTCAGGTAGTAGATTAAAGACAGCATTGCTCCTGGTGACCAAGACTCAGTAGAGTTCCCATCTCCCACTCTCTCTTGTGCATCAGGGCCTGGTCTTCTCCCGTCAGTATTCCACATGCTAAGACTCTTACAGCAGAGGTGGGAATTACTTATCCTTGGCTTACTTACTCCTCCAAGAAGTACCAGTCTAATTATCAAAAATTGGATTGCTTTATCTTACTTAGGGAAACACAGATTAAATTCCAGTTTAGTGACAGAATTTAAAGTATTTTGGTGGCTCGATTATGTTAATCAGTTTTAAATTATCTCTATTTACTTAAAGCAGAAAATTCTAAACCAAAATATACTCAAAATCTGAATCCAAACAAATTCATTTTGACTCTTATTTTAGCTTTTCTTAAAAATGTGTATTTTGAAACTTTCCGATGCTGTTCTTTCTTTTATAATCCATGCTTTATATCTTTCCAATATATACATCAAGGGAATTTAATTAGAATTGCCACAGTTAAGTGTTTTCTCAAAATAATCTTGAACTAGACGATTTAAATAATGCTGTGGATTAAAATTATGTCAACAATTTACATTTCTTAATGAGACGTTTGTAATTTCCATTCTTAGGAAAGTACACTATACTGGCCTGTTAATATCTTGCAGAGTGCTTCCCCTTCATTCACCAGCCAGAGACCCTGCCTTGTTCCTAAATAGTCAAAAAAGTCATCTCTATGTGGCGCCTAATTCCTACTAGAAAATTAAACAGAGCCGGACACAGTGGCTCATGCCTGCAGTCCCAGTTACTTGAGAAGCTAAGGCAGGAGGATCACTTAAGCCCAGTGTGTGGAGGCTGCAGTGAGCTGTGATCGTGCCCCTGCACTCCAGCCTGAGCACAGAATGTATAAAAATAAAATAAAATACATAGGTAAAATTAAACAAAATAAAGCTTGTGGTAGGCCCTACGTGATGGTAAACTAGAATTACACATTAAATTTCCATTCTGCTAATAGACAAGATCTGCCACACTAGAGAAGAATCCCTCTCTTCAGAAGCCCCACTAGCAACCAACATTTTACTCTCTACGAGCTTGAATTTTTAGGATCCACATATAAATGAAATTGTACAGTATTAGTCTTTCTGTATCTGGCTTATTTCACTTAGCAGAACATCCCCCAGGTTCATCCATGTTGTTGTATGGGGGATGTGGGGAAATATTGGTCAAAAGGCACGAACTTTCAGGTATAATAGATAAGTTCTGCAAATGTGATGGTTAGCGTGGTGACTGATTAATATTGTGTTATTTACTTGAAATTTGCTAAAGGAGCAGATCTTCAGTGTCCTAACCACAAACACACCCCCAAAAAAGAGTATGCATGGTGATGAATGTGTTGATTCATTCAAACTATTCATTGAATAGTTTGATTGTGGAAATCATTACACAGTGTATAGCAGATAGGTATATGAAAGCATCACATTGCACATTCTGAGTATTTTTTTTTTTAATTTCTCAACTACGTCTCAATAAAGCTAGTGGAGAAAGAAAAAAAAAGCCTTCTAAAGAACAAAATGCCTTCTGAGTCTAAGGAGTGAAGTAACTCTGGTGTTGATTAAAAACTGTAGTAGAGAATTCTTACAATTTGAGCAAAGCCTTCTTCTGGAGGTTGGCACCTTGAACCATTTCAGTTTTACTCCAGATATCTGCCAAGCCGCCTTTGTCTCTCTGTCATGAGATAGTCTGGGACTGTCTTGCTTTTCCTGACTCTAGAGCTAATAATGGCTTTGTACTAGAGAGCCCATTCTGCTTTTAGTAAAAGCCCATGCAAAGAATTGTGATCTGGGTGCTACCTGCAGGTGATCTCATTCCAGCCAAGCACTGGCAACAGATGCTCTTCCATCCTGCAGGTGGCCTTTTCACTCTCTTCATACGGAAGTAGATAAGACTGTCAGCAGAGTAGAAA
Source organism: Papio anubis (assembly GCF_008728515.1). Classification (NCBI taxonomy): domain Eukaryota; kingdom Metazoa; phylum Chordata; class Mammalia; order Primates; family Cercopithecidae; genus Papio; species Papio anubis. The sequence continues at coordinate 150,759,445 of NC_044981.1, forward strand.
AAGTTGCTTTTGTTACTGAATAAGAATTTTTCAAAATCACAAGTTCATGCAAATGTTTTCCATTTAGCACTGTTTGTCACTGTCCCCTCTCTTCCTTTTCTAATTAAATTCCTCAGAAAAAGTATCTCTGCCCAACTTTCATTGTCTATGTTTTTTTATATGATTATTTATATTTTCTTCAAATTGCTTCAAATGTTTTCTGCACATTTCTTTAAGGTGTTATAGCAAATAATGAACGTTAATTTATTTGAGTCAATATGCTTAAATATTGAAGCTTTCTGGGTTCACTATCTCTAATCTACTCAATATATATATAATAGATTTGAGAAACTATTTCCAAAGTTATTTATCACCCAAGGTTTCATTTATTTGATATGATCTGATCATGTGAAAGCATTAAAAAGAAATATTCATAGTATGTGATACGGAGACTCCATAAATTTAACTACTTTATTTATTACTTATAGAATAATTTGGGATACAATCCATTCCATGTAACAATAGTACCGTTATTCAAATTAAAAAGCATTACATATCTTTTTAATTGTGCTACCAGGTTTAATTCATTGGATATCCATATGGAAAACAAAACATATATCATTCTCAAACCACTAAAACACAGTTCTAAGTAGATTGCAAATATAATTGTAACTATTAAAGCAATAAAAGGTTTTGAAGAAAATGTTGGAGGATGTTTTCATGGCAGACAAGGAGTTCCAAACAGAGCTATAATAAAGAAAAGATTATAAATTGGACTGGACCAAAACAGAACTCTGTTCATCAAAAGACATTATTGAGAATGAAAAGGCAACCTACATAATGTAATATATTTGCAATATATTTACCCAATATAGAATTTGCATCCAAAATATACCAAGAATTGCAAACTAATAAGAAAAAACTTGATGGAACATGGAGAAAATTACTTAAGCACTTAAGGTGCACAATGTGATTAGGCATCATGACTATGCAAATTAAAAGCAAAATGCAAAGAAATAAACATCCAGTGTTGGCAAGAATGTAGAACAACCTAAACTCTCATATACTGATGGTGGGAGTGAAAATTGATGCAAACATGTTGGAAAACTATCTGGCAGTATTTACTAATGCTGAACATATGCCTATCTTATGACCCTATATACACAAAAGATGTGTATACATATGTTCACCAAAAGATACAAAATGAACGTTCATAGGAGCACTTTTTATAATAGCCAAAATCTGGAATATACCCAAATGTCCATCAAGAATGAAAAATAAATTGTGGTACATTCAGATAATAGAACACTATGTAGTTCTACTCCCCATTGATACTGTTCAGAAAGAGTATACACAACTATATACAATAACGTCCATAAACCTCATAAGCATAATCCCAAGTGAAGGAAGCCAGACACAAAAGAGCAAATACTGATTTCGTTTACTTCAGGCTCTTGATTGTTTTTTGATCTGGCTTTTTACATGGGTGTGCTCATTTTGGAAAAAAGAAAAAAGCCAAAAACGTAATTTTTACACTTTGCTGAATGTGTGTTAGACTCAATTTAAACAACTAAAAATACTTAGCAGAATATTACGACACCTTGCTGTGTTAGATAACATCATCTCTATCTATAAGAAGTTAGTGTGTGTGTTTATGTGTGTATTTGAGTAAAAAGTTGCCTTTGTGGCCGGGTGCGGTGGCTCCTGCCTATAACCCCAGCACTTTGGAAGGCCCAGACGGGTGGATCATGAGGTCAGGAGATTGAGACCATCCTCGCTAACACAGTGAAACCCTGTCTCTACTAAAAATACAAAAAATTAGCCGGACATGGTGGCGAACGCCTGTGGTCCCCGTTACTCGGGAGGCCGAGGCAGGAGAATGGCGTGAACCCAGGAGGCGGAGCTTGCAGTGAGCCGAGATCGCGCCACTGTACTCCAGCCTCCCTCACAGAGCGAGACTCCATCTCAACAGCAACAACAACAAAAAAAGAGTTGCCTTTGTGGCTCCACAACAGAGCCATTATCCTCAATTAATATTGCTAGTTCAGGTGAATCAAATGTTTAAAGTACTTTCATCTGTTTTCCTTATAGCTGCAGGGTTGAGAGGCTAATTGCTTTGGAAGGATAAGTTATTTTATTTTTTAACTGTGCTTTACTTATTCTTGAATTCAAATTGAGTTAATTTACAACTAAGAATTGAATGCTATTTTAGGATATGAGTTTACAAAATCAAATTTTCTAAGTTTATAAGATTTTCAAATTTGAGAAATTTAACCCTGGCCTTAGATTTTTCACATCTGGGAGTTTTAACTATGAGTTAGCTAGTCCTGTCCATAGGAGCTGAATAATTTCACCATTGATCATTTTCTGTCAAGGTCTTCATACCACTGACCGCCTCCATTCTATACACATGCCTAAACCTCCTCCCAAAATAAATAAAACTAAGTCACAAACCCTGATCATTACTACAGTTTCTGGAATTTTCTGAAAGCAAAAAGAGACATTTGACTCTGACGAAAGTGAGGGCCCCTGAGGAAATAAGGCGCATTGATGGTCCCAGGACCAACATTTGGTCATGATTCCCAAAGCCTGAGCAGTCCTGGTTAAGTTATCTAAACTCTATGAGTTATATCACTTGTATAACCATTTCCTCATTGGTGTACTGGTGATAATAATTCTCACTTTGCAACAGAACTATGAGAAGTTAAACTAAGTAGACAAACCATCTGGCCTTGAATAAATGCTGCACAATTAGTGCCTGTTATTTATCCATGTATCCATCTGGAGGTTTCTCAAGGCAGCAACTATGTATTGTTCATTTTATCCTCAATGACTGGCTAAATCCCTAGCAATTGTTAAGTGCTCGATAAATAGTTAAAATGAGAATGTTAATAAGTTAAAGAATTCTTTTAAAATATGTTATTGATGGCTTTCAAATATTCCATTTTACCTCTGACCTGATTGGTTCTGAAAAGCTAGGTGGACCTGTCCTGTTTTCCTGGAATTCTCTGCCAGAGCACACAGACCAAAACCAAGATACCCACATTCTGAGTTCAGAGAGTCATCTGCTGTGAGGCCTGTTTGCCATCCTATGAGGCTTTTGGAGAAGTGAGAGGTGAAACCAGCTGGACTTCCTTGGTATAGTGGGGACTTGGAGAACTTTTCTTCCAAGAGGTTTGTAAAACACACCAATCAGCACTCTGTAGCTAGTTGGAGGTTTGTAAAATGCACCAATCAGTGCTCTGTAAAAACACACCAATCAGTGCTCTGTAGCTAGCTAGAGGTTTGTAAAATGGACCAATCAGCACTCTGCAAAATGGACCAATCAGCAGGACATGGGTCGGAACAATTAAGGGAATAAAAGCTAGCCATCCCAGCCAGCAGCAGCAACCCACTCAGGTCCCCTTCCACGCTGTGGAAGCTTTGTTCTTCTGCTCTTCACAATAAATCTGGTTGCTGCTCACTCTTTGGATCCGTGCCACCTTTAAGAGCTGTAACACTCACTGCAAAGGTCCACAGCTTCATTCTTGAAGTCAGTGAGACCATGAACCCACCGGAAGGAACCAACTCTGGACACAGAAGGACCATTTCAGCAGAATCTATATTAATATAAAACTACCAGAGGACTAGAGAAGGGATGCAAGTTTGCCACAGGTTGGGAGAATAAAGATGCATAATTTGTGGAGTAGCAAACCATCCATTCCTCCTTATTGGGGGAACCAGCCCCCAATGTTTCATCGTAGGTTCTTTTCTATTTTCCCTAAGTGTTGGCTGGTCTGAGAAATAAAGGGAAAGAGTACAAAAGAGAGAAATTTTAAAGCTGGGTGTCCAGGGAAGACATCACATGTCGGCAGGTTCCGTGATGCCCCCTGAGCTGCAAAACCAGCAAGTTTTTATTAGCGATTTTCCAAGGGGAGGTAGTGTACGAATAGGGTGTGGGTCACAGAGATCACATGGTTCAAAGGCAATAAAATGTCACAAGGCAGAAAATCAGAGTGAGATCACAAGGTCAGGGCGAAACTAGAATTGCTAATGAAGGTCCATGTCCCACTGGGCATACATTTTCATTGATAAACATGTTAGCAGGAAACAGGGTTCAAAAGCAGAGAACTGGTCTGACTAGAATTTGCCAGGCTGGCATTTCCTAATCCTAGCAAGCCTGGGGGCGCTGCAGGAGACTAGGGCGTGTTTCATCCCTTATCTGCAACTGCATAATGCAGACACTCCTAGAGCGGCCATTTTAGAGGCCTCCTCCTGGGAATGCATACTTTTCCCAGGGCTGGTAATTATTAATATTCCTTACTGGGGAAAGAATTCAGCGATTATTTCTCTTACTAATATTTTCTTAGAAATGAAAAAAATATTTCTCTTATTTTCAGCAATAAGAGAAATATGGCTCTGTCATGCCTGGCTCCCAGGCAGTCAGACCCAATGGTTATCTCCCTTGTTCCCTGAACATCGCTAGTATCCTGTTCTTTTTTCAAGGTGCCCAGATTTCATATTGTTAAAAACACATGCTTTACGAACAATTTGTGCAATTAACACAATCATCACAGTGTCCTGAGGTGACATACATCCTCAGTTTACAAAGATGACGGGATTAAGAGATTAAAGTAAAGACAGGCATAGGTAATTATAAGAGTATTGATTGGGGAAGTGATAAATATCCATGAAATCTTCACAATTTATGTTTAGAGATTGCAGTAAAAACAGATGTAAGAAATTATAAAAGTATTAATTTGGGGAACTAATAAATGTCCATGAAATCTTCACAATTTATGTTCTGCCATGGCTTCAGCAGGTCCCTCTGTTCGGGGTCCCTGACTTCCCGCAACACCTCCTCTTCTATCTTTTGGGATAGGGCCATTCTATCAAAACCCCTGCCCAATTCCTGTGATACTGGAGGCACCTAAGCCACTGTGCTCAAGATTTTCAATTATCTTTCGTGTAAAAATGCTGAACCTCTGTTCTCACACAATGCCTGTTTCCCCAAGTCTGATGGTGGAAGCATAAAGAAATGGGCGGAAGAGTGGCCTTGGTACAGAGAGAGAACCTAGTTGGACTGTGTTACCATTTGATGTGTAAGCATCTGTGGATTTCCTACAGATGATCGAGCAAACCCTGTAGCAGGTGGTAGGGATTCAGCCACTCATTGTACTGGCCCCTTCAAGAGAGCCACTTCTGGGTGAGGCAATCCTAGCAGCAACAAGATAATCTGGATAACTTGTTGTAGGGGCTACAGGTGAGAAAAACACAAGCTCAGTTGCTGGTCCTTTACCATGGCCTCTGAAGGGACTGTGCCCTCCAATGAGCCAAACATACACCCCACCACTCAGGACAGCCTGCTGCTGTGAGGAAACCGACAATCCCATCTGGACTCATTGATGAACAATAGGAAGAAAAAACCTGCAGGTATGTGTGAAGCCTCCCTCCCCCACTTTCCTCCTCTCAACACCAGGAGGGCAAGTGCAGGAAAGGAGGTGAGTGAGAGAATAACTATCCCAATGTCCACAGTTCCCAGCTGCTAGAGCTTTAAGTCCACCTGTATTCGTGGGAAGAGGAACAGAGAATGCACAAGGTTAGGTCTAATATTTGAAATTCACCTCTCTTAATAACTAAAAGTGTTTGAAAAATTACATAAATGACTTGAGTTGTCAGTAAGGGAGTCAAAGACCCCACAGGGAAACAAGGTTTGATGCAATATAACAGTAACACTAAAATAATAAAATAAAAAATAATGGTAGTAAATCCAAAACAAGTCCATGTGGATGGCTGATCATTTATATAAACCATTTTCTAACTTTCACTCACCTTTCTAGCCTGCAGTTTTTGGACTCATGCAAATAAGACGGCTTTGTGGCAGGATCTTAGGAAATTTTATACCACATGGTGAGCTTCACACCATGCAGTTAGAATAATTCATATGCAGCACAAACCTGAACCAAGATGATTTTATCAGGTGCACTTCTCCAAATTCCTCCTGTCCTTGTATGCTCTCTGACCCTTCCAGTCCTTTCTCTAATCTCTTCTGCAGTGGACCAGGCTGAACCCTGCAAATTCCATTTCCCACTGCCTTGTAGTTGGGTTCAGGCAGTGGGAACACTGGCAGAATATTTGAGGGTGCAAAAAAGAAGAGGCCAGGGCATTTCTTCACCTACCTCTCTGTTTTGGAGGCATCCTTGGAAGTGGCTGGACATCCTCCAGGACTTCCAGATTCCTCTGGACAGCCTCTCCCTCTGTGCTCCCAGCCCCTCTGGACTCTGGCCATACTACTTCCTTTGTCCCCCTTTCCTCCGTTCTAAAGCTGGTAGGAAATTCCTGCTGTGGATAATAATGCGGCTGCCTCTTTTTTGCCTTCCTGACATTTTGGATCTTGCATCACTGCTGTAACTAGTTCCCCATATTGGATGTCTTCTATTGAACTACTTGGCATGAGCTGTTTTCCTGAATAAACATTGACAAATATTCTCTCTTAATCCCATCCATCCTCTACCACTGTGTGGTGACACTCAGATGAATGCCAAATACACACACCTCATTTCAAGATATGCCATATTTATTGATTAATCTTTAACCTATTGTATTAAAGACAGTGAGAAATACATTAAGTGTCTATTACCAATCTCAAGTTTTCAAAAGAAAAGTGATAGCCATCAAGAGTAAAAGGGAACATCAAAGTAAGTTTCTCAATCATTGGGAAAAATGGGCAGAACACTGCACTCCCCACAGTTCAAGAATGGATGTGTTCATGGAGTCAGTGTATTCTTCCATATTAGAGCACAAATCCTTGGAAAATAGGCCACAAAACCAGGTAAATTTTGATTGGAAAAAGAATTGGATTTCTTTCACTACTTAATTCTAGGTGCTGGATATACAGCTACGCATGAAACAAACAAAATCCCTGATCTCCTGGAGTTTAGTCTCAAGGAAGAGACACTAAAAAAGTAAACAGATCAACAATATTATTTCAACAAATTGCAAGTGCCATAAAGAAAGATGAAGTAGGAAAAGGAGAAGCATAGTGGCTGGGAAAGGATGTTTATTGATGGTGTCATGGAAGGCTCCTGAGAGGTGAGAAGATAGCAGAGTCTGACTGATGAGGGAAAGTCAGGCCAAGAAGAGCATCCCCAGCAGAGGAAGGAGCAGGAATGGAAGCCCCTGCTGCAAGAATGCAGAGTGCGGCTGGGGAGTTCTGCCCTGGCTCCAGCACGTGCCCTGAAGAGCCTGCATTTTGTAGCGCATTCGGATTTATATACCAGTGCAATTGTATTTCAGTCATTGTTGGCCCACCTCTCAATTTTTCCAAAACACACACAGACTCCTCAAAAATAACTATCACTGAACTTTTCTCAATAAATTCATTTATAAATGGTTGCAAACCTCCACATTATTGGCCTCGGGTCAGCTGGTGTTCCTTTCAGTGATAATCCCTAGAGCAGTTGCTTCCCAGTCACCTGAGGTTGGGGTTCTTGTTTAAAATGCCACTTTCTCATCCCCCTCTCAGAACTTCTGAATCCGAACCCCTGGGCTTGAGGCCTAGACATCTGTGACAGTCTTTCCACGTAACATTTATGCACACTAAGTCTGAGAGTCATTGGGCTGTATACCTCCATGCCTCTATGCCACAAAATTTAGCATTACGTGGTTAGTGAAGCTGCAGCTTGCCAACAAGTATATACAATTTCACAGTGTAAATTGACCCCCTCCACCAAAAAAGAGTCCCATTAAATGAAAAGCAATCAGTCAGTATGGAAATGCCCAAACAAAACTAAAATGCATAATTTAATTTGTGATTCTGATTTCAAAGGGCCAGTTTATTTAATTCCATTTGGAACGTTGTCAACATTACTAGGTATCCCCCTGTGTGTGTTTCTCCCTCTCACCCTGGAGAAGATTGAGCCAACTTTTACTGTGGTCTAGCAAGATTTTAACTTCTGTGTCTCTGGGGCAACTAGTGAGCTTCTACCTATCTTTGATTAAAAAGAATCTCTGGCTATCTCGATTTCTCAGTATACTCCCTCTTTAGTGCCCTTTCCCAGTGCATTCCTGGCAAAGTCACAGAAAATCACTTTCAGACTAACGTTTCTTTAAAAGTTATTACCTCTAATTTATATAAAGCACTTGTCTAAAAGTACTATATAATTATATGTTTAACCTTATAGCATAGAGTTCTGTTTGCTTTAAGAGAAAACCAAATAAATTACAAAGTGTATATAGTCAAAAACTTTTCTAATAAATCAAATTCACATAGATACTTGTTTGGAGGTTTGGAGCAAGTAACCATTATTTCAAAAATAACAAATTGCTTGCTAACCATTATTTCAAAAATAACAAATTGCTTGCAAACCCATCAGAAAGGTCACACAAGAACAAAGTAAAAAGGCCTTTACTAGTTTCAAAATATAAATAAACATACATTGCAAATCAAACAATTCAAATTATGTATATGGGGCTTATTATTTCTAACAATTGGTACTATTTTTGTTACCTTTGGAGCACACTTTTAACCTATTTCATATATATTACATCTGTCTGAATTTTAAAAAATTGATAGTTGCACATTGTCAAAAGAAACATTACTTCAAAAAATTAAAAAGTAGAAAAGAATAATCTCTGTTAGTAATGGCTTTTAGGATATTAGGTAGCCCTACTGCCACTTTTAGCCATCACACTTTCTATCTCATTCCATGGAAATGTTGCCATTCCACAGTCTTCCAGAAGTTAATTGACTCGGGTTGGTGAGGACAAAATCATAGGATTTCAAGAGCAAAATTTCTTGCTGTTTTTCACAACTTGGTCAATTCTCTGTATGCCAAGTGACTTTAGTCTAATGAAAATTAAAATAATTTTTCTAATTTCACAATCACAGGTTGGGTTTTTTTTTTTTACATTTTTATATTTCCATGTCATGACACCCAGATGCTCCGATTTTCTTTTCTGTGAGAGTGTCTCTCCAAATTCCCTGTCAAACTTTGCCCTATTCTTCCTACACTCTGCAAAGGGCAGTAGAGTGAAGCAGCAAGGACTCTAACACATTCTACGTACACACTCCCCTCTTCCAACCATTGTTGTCTTCTGGTCCTGTGGTTAGTCCTTCATACTCCTCGTGTTACCACAAAGACGGCAACCAATAAGCTACAGATTAAAGGGTGCCAAGGATGTGTAATGTTGCTCCCCATTAACTAACCCAATTGCAACCTGTGTTGCACAGCGGTCTATGCTAGTCCTTAAAATGTTCACTAGAGGGTGCACTATTTCTTTCCAAATTATTGAAGATGACTCCTAAATTAAACAGTAATATTAAACGCAATCTATTCAAATGTTCCACTATATTAAGTTGTCAACATTAGATTTCAAGAAAAATAATAGCCAGAAAAGTCATATTTAGTGGGTCTACTGGACAAAAATGGAAGTAGCAGCAACTATCTACCGTTAGTCCAGTGTCAGGATAATTTCTTCATCTGGAATTCTCAACCTTAGGATGAATGTGACTGGCACCATATGCACTATGGTTTGTCTGTGCTTTCTGTGCGTGCACACAGACACATACATATACACACATGCACACACACACTCCCTACTACAGCCAAGGTTCTTGGAGAAAAGATGGAGGGGAAGAGATGCACCTCAGGATAGTAGCCAGACAGAATAACTATGACATGCTGTGCAAAAACCAAAGAAGCTTGGCCCTTTTTATAGTAGCGCTCATCTCTCTGCTGCTATATCAGAGGAGGGTAGTTCTTTCCATGAGCTTATTAACTCAAAGGCAGGCTTCCTTGCCAATGAAGAATCAGTAGGGGAAGCTGTTAACTGTCAGCTTATGGCCAACGCAAAAGTGGAGGTTTTAACGTCAGATCAGAGTTACCTGTTACCTCATGCAAACTTTCATAAGGAGAGTGGGAAAGGGCAAATCCAAAGCTGGACATCTGAGATTATTGATATTCATTATTAAGTAAATGAACAAAAACTTTTTCCCAATAGCAACTTTAGTATAATCCTCACAATATCACTCATTCCATATATTTTCTTCAACTGAAAATGCATACTTGTGTTTAATACAATTGTCTTTCCATAGCCTCTCAGCACACTCCAAGACACCTGGTTTTTTTTTTGTTGCTAGAGTGTGTGCGTGTGTGTGTATGAAACCAAGGCTCCTGTTTAAACTCAACCTGCTTCACATTGTGGTAATAGTTGACTTTCATTTGTCACCACTTGTTCATTTTTATAAGGCTGACCTCTTTTCACCTCCTAACACTACCCCAGAAATTTCTGAAAGTATCATCATCACTCCCATTCAGCTAAGATGTTCCAGAACTATCTTGTTCTTCCTGCCCAAGTTAAGCAGTTGCTCCCCTCAAGGGAGAGCTGGTTCATTTTGGGGAATGATAGTACATAGCCCTGAAATCCGGGTGCTTGTCTGCATTTTATATCATTCTACACCACTACTGGCAATAAACTGCCTCATATTAGAAACCATGTGTTTTTAGTAACATAAGAGTAGACTTTCAAATTCAGTCCTTCAGCTGTCGATGTGGAGTAACTGGTGCTCACCAGGATTGGGTCATGATGGTGAGTGTTTATTGCAAAGCATGTTGACCTCCAGTGCACATTGATGCCACTGCTCTCCTGGGTGACAGCAAAGTGGGCTGAAATTCAGAAAATGGTTCCCCTAATATGGCACAAGTCCATAACGTGACCACAGCTACACATAGCCAAATGCAGGCTTATTTTTTGTTGGTTTTTTTTACATTATCAAGTACAGCATTAAAAAGAAATTATTAACACACTCTGGCAAAATGGGCCTTGGCTGTTAGTCTCTGTTAACAAAGAAGCTATTCAATAAGGTGAAGTCCATTAGATTCACTGTTCTTGCTAATACTGCCCTATGGAATGTAATACATATTCTCTACAGATGACCAATGTATGGAAGGGTCCTGTGTTTGCTTTGACTTTCCTTTGTCCTAAGTAAGAACTTTTATTGAAGTTCTCTTAATTTTTTTCCACCTGTTATACATCAGTGATGAATGTAGTAACTAACCTTATTTCACCTATGGTTTACAGACAAGCCCTTTTCTTTCAAAAAGAAAATACCTTTTTTAAAGCTGTTTTGAAATTATTTCTCTTACTTCATCCCAAAGAGTCTGTTTTTGAAGGTGGTCTCAAGTTATTTAGCTATTCTAAAATAGAACATTCTTAGCATTTTAACCAAGCAAGGTCATGACTGGAAAAGCTGCTACTTTCTGACAAGGGTCAATAGGAGTCAGAATTAATTGGCACATTTTCAGTGGGGTAAATTGAAAACTTTAATCAGGGACTGAAAGTTCGATCATTTCCAATAGTAGAACGGTCAAGGGGGAAAAGAGGTGTGCTCTTCATAGGCCTCTTAACTGAATTATTCATGATGGGAGAAGATATTACACTCTTATAAAAGTTTCCCTGTGGACTTCATTTAGAATTATTTCCTTTAATCTATTTGGATATTCAGGGGGAGTCCTGCCTAGGGTGAACACTGACTTCAGTGCCTATAAAATTTCTGAATGACTCTGTTTTTGGGATTCTCAGCCCAGGCAACTTAATAACATAGCAACAGCTTTTAGGATAAACGAATTCACCCAATTAGGCTTATGAAACTGGTCCATGCCCATGAGGTCACCTACTCTTGAGACCCCCCCGCCCAAACAAAGTTTTCACACCTCTGTAGAGCAGAGGCCTTAATACAAATGTTTACAGAAACCAGAGACCAATAAACATGGCTTCCATTGACTGGTGATAGACAACGGGGAGGGGAGCTGCAAAGCATTGCTCCACATCTGTCTCACCTCCTGGTTTCCACTGTACCAGACCTTAGGTGGTCAAATCTTCCTATTTCTCAAGAGAAGCTGGTGGATTTATAAGTTCACTTATTGTAGGCATGTCAGATGGGTAGAATGGGATTAATCATGCCATCAGTTTATGACACATTATCTGTTTCTTATTTTATTTTATTTTTATCTCCATCCTGTACAATCCAATTTCTCTTCCCCGCTGACCTAAAGTATTTCATATTTGTACCTTCAACTCACCTTCCATATGCTTATTTATATGTGTGTGAATGTCTTTAAAATATGAACATTACTATTTGTGTACATGTAATTTACATAAATAGTGCTAGACTACAAAAATTATGTTATCGAGATCTGTCCATGTGGCTAAATATCTACTTTGTTCATTTCTTGCGACTGCTGTATTATCTAAATTTAGCCTAATTATCCCCTGGTTCTTTGCTAGCACAAATAATTCTGCGATAACATTCTTATAAATATCTCTGGTGCACACTTGTAAGAATTTCTATAGTGTTTAGGGTCTACAGAGTAATGAATCAATTCCACTAACTACTGCTTAATTGCTTTCCAAGGTGACCATACCAGTCCATATCTCCCAGCAGTACCCAGGTTTCCCATCTCCACACAGTCCCACCAGCATTTGATATGCAATGTTCTAATTTTTTGCACTTCAGTAATCAGTATCTCAGAGTTTTAACCTGTATTTTGTTGATTAAAATGAAGTTTAACAATTCATCTTTGCATGTCATTTTTTAGCCATTAGGGTATGTCTTAAATCATAATCCTTGACTTTTTATTTTTTTCTTATTTATAAAACTTTATTTTATTATGCTAAATATTAATTCTTTGTTGGTGATAAATACACTATAGATCTTCTCTCAAACTGTCACTTATCGTAAGTTTTGTTTTCGTTTTCTCCAAGTGAAACCCCATTCCTAAATTTTGTTTGTGGTGTTTTCGATTCTCCTTTATTAAGCACTGACTGGAAAGCTAAAATGCCACCTTTCCAGACTCTAGAAAGTGAAGGTAGCCAGGTAACAGCTCATTTTGATGTAATGAAATATATTAATTTTTCTCTTTATTGTTTATACTTGAAGGATTTATTATTTATTTATGGTCCAAGGTCACTCTATCTGATGGATTTATTTTAGAATCCTTGTACATGCCCAATCACAAAGAAAAGTTTCTGTATTTTCTTCTACTAGCTTTACAGTTTTAGCTTTCAATTTTAATTTTTTAAATCTACCTACTTATCTAACTTAATTTTTCCTCCTATTCCATGCTTTATATTCTGTCCAAGTCTCCCAACACAATTTCTTAAGTAACTCATTCATTTTCCAAAGATCAAATACTAAGTGTATTTTTGTGTATTTTTTTATTTCTATTCCTTTGAATAACAACTTAAACTCAGATAAATTTTTGCCCCCTTACTACTCCTCATTTTCTAAATTAGCTTAGCTATTTATACACATTCATTCACCTATGATCATCTGGAAATCAGCTAGTGAAGATGCAAACGCAAAAAAAAAAAAAAAAAGTTTACTGGGATTTTAATTCAACTGCCTTAAATATTTAAAATATTAAATTATCCCATCCGTGAACATGATTTATGTCCAATATTTTATGTCTCTTTTATATACCTTACTTATATAAGTATGATGCACTTAAAGGTAATTCCTAGATAAGTTACAGATTTTGTAACTGGACATTGGGATTAATACTCAAAAGCATTTGAAATCACTTTTTCGCCTCCTTCCACAATGGAGGCCAGTTTCGGCCAAAGACACAGAAGGTCTCTGTAAAGGGGCTTTCTTCCTCACCTCACATCCTCAAAAGCAAAGCTCGATGAGAAGGAACCCACTGAAATCCACCGGACATTGAAGTCTTATCAGTAATCTTTATAACTGATGCACTCAGCAAAATCCGGACACTGAGATCTCTTCAGCCCAGTTTCTTCAGCCAAACACTCTCAAGGGAAAGAAGTGAAGGGGAAAATGTATAGAAATTTCAGCCAACAGCAATGTTTGTATCTTATTTGGATTTCAATTCAAACGTACACATTGGATAAACAATGTGTAAGGCAATTTAGGAAATGTGAACACTTGGATGTTTGGTATTATTAAGAAACTATATTTTTAGATGTGATAATGATACTTTGGTTATTTTTAAAGGATTTGGTTCTCTAAGAGATACATGCGGTAAATATGTATAGATGAAATGATACGGGAACCCCTCAGAAGGCGGCGGGGAAGACGGTGAAGGCTGCAGCCCGCCGACCCATCCGGGCTCTAATCCGCTGTCTCCGGGTCCCCAGGCGCCCAGACTATGGACCTCTGCCCCGCGGTGTACGACGCCGCCCGCGACGGTAAGCTGCAGCTGCTCCAGAAGCTGTTCACCGGCCGGAGTCCGGAAGAGCTGGACAAGCTGACAGGCCACGTGGCCAGCGCGGGGGGCGCCGCTGCTCATCCACCTGCTCTACTTGTTGGAGAAAGTGGAGTGCACCCCCAGCACGCTTCGGCCACCTGGACGCGGTAGGACACCGGGTGAACCGGTGCAGCGCCAGGGTGGAGGCTGGTGGCTAGGGGCACTTAGCCGCCTCTAAGTGCCGCCTCTGCCGCCGGCCATCTGGACGTGGTGCGGAGCCTGCTGCGCCACAGGGCCCCGGCGAACCGCACCAAGCGCACCAACTCCAAGCCCCTGAGCGCCGCCTGCTTCCATGGCCACTGGCGAGAACCAGACTCACCCGGAGGTGACCAACCGTCCCTGTCACATGTGCCTCATGGTCTCTTGCTACAAGGGCCACCGAGAGATCGCCCGCTACCTGCTGGAGCAGTGCGCCCAAGTGAACCGGCACAGAGCCAGTGGCAACACTACCCTACAAGACTGAGCCGCGTCCAGCAGGTGCCAGACCCGCATGCGATGGGATGGCCTCCGCAGGACCCCGCTGCTGGCGCCAGCGTGACGGGCCGCACTAACCTAGTGGAGTGCCTCATCCAGGAGCAGCCCAGCCAGGAGCAGGACGCGGGGAGAGAGGCCCAACCAGGGCTACCCCAAGAAGACCCTCCACCAACCCGGGGTGCGTGCGGCCTCAGGGACTCCATGCTGCAGCTCCTCCGCGGAGGAACCACTGAACGGGGAATCACGAAAGCTGCTGTCCCACTAGCCCGGAAGCTGTCGTGGAAACCTTGGGATTTCTGGGAGCCACGTATTTGGAAAAGAAGCAAGATCTGCTTGGGATCCTTAAACACTGGAGACGAGCCATGGAGTCACCTGCCCAAACCAGAACCCCAGAAGCTGGTCTTGGCCTATAGCTATTCCAGGGAGGTCCACACCACCGAGGAGTTGGAAGCACTGGTAAGCCACCGGGATGAGATGCGCATACAGGCCCTGTTCATCTGTTAGCGAATCCTCGGAGCCTCTCACCCCTACACTTCTCGTTACATCCGTTGCTGGGGCAAGGTGTGGACGAACTGAGGCAATTTCCAACGCTGCATCCGCTTGCAGAAGTGGGACCTGGACGTGCAGCAGGTCAGCCAGCCTCTGAGCCCCATGACCGCCAGCAGCTTGCTCTCCTTCGTGGAACTCTACTTACATGCTGCAGGACCGGGTGGCCAAAGGCAGCTTGGGCATACAAATCGGCTTTACAGACCTCGTTGGGGTTCTCACGGAAGGGGTCTGGCAAATGGAATGTTTCCCGGACACAAGGAGCTGCAGCTGCCCAAGGAGCCTGAAGACGCGGCCCAGTTCACCAAGGCACTGGACATCATCCTCCACCTGCTCTATCTGTTGGAGAAAGTGGAGTGCACCCCTAGCCAGGAGCACCTGAAGCACCAGACCATCTACCACCTGCTCAAGTGTGCGCCCAGAGGCAAGAACGGCTTCACCCCTCTGCACATGGCTGTGGTCAAGGACACCACAAATGTGTACCACAAATGGAGGCAGATTCACTGCCCTGCACGCGGTCAAAGTGCTGCTCAACTGCGGGCCGACTCAGAGAGCAGGTCCTTTTACAACAACACCCCGCTGCACATGGCAGCCCAGAACAACTGCCTGGCAATCATGAACCCCCTGATCCAAGCAGGGGCCCACACAGATGCCACCACAACGCCTTCAGGAAGATGGCCTATGAGCTGCTGGAGGACAAGCTGCTGGCCAGGGGCACCACGCAGCCCTTCAACTACATGACCCGGCAAAGCCTTGCAGCCCGGGCCCTGGACAAGAACAAGATCCCCTACAAGGGCTTCATCCCGGAAGAGCTAGAGGCTTTCATCCAACTGCACTGACCTGCCCCGAGTGTTTGCACCCTCCCCTCTTCCCTCTCCTGCTGAAGGGAGAAATGAAGGCATGTGGTAGATGCCCGTTCTTGCCTCTTTCAGGCACGACTCAGGAGAAGGGCTCTTCTGCCTCCCTCCCCCTTTACCTGCAGACAGAGGGGAAGAGGAGGTAGTGAGCCTTTGGTGCTAGAAGCCTTCGGGTCATGTGCTAGGAGAACTATCTTTCTCTAGGAGCCCACTCACTCATCCTGAGTTGGGAAAAGAAGCAAGAACTTCACATCCTTTCTTTCCGGGTTTTGGAGGCTTTTGCCTTGTTACCTAGAGGAGAAGGGACTGAAGCCATTGCCTTCCTTCCTGATAGAAACACAGGAAGAAGTTGAGAATTGGTTTGCCTTCCCTTGCCCTTGATGTGGCTGGATAACTCCAGCTAACGAATACAGCGTTAGGACTAGGGGCTCCCAAGGTTCGAGTTTGAAGGTCAAGGAGGAAGACCACCTCTCATTTCTTCCAGCATGATCACGCCCTGCTCCTGAGCTGGGGTAGTCATGAGCAGGCAGGCAGGGCTTTGCCCAGGGTGGCCTGCCACTTGCATAGCTTTTGGTTCGTGTGCTGTTCTGTTTATTTAATAAATGGGCAGGTTGGAAGCATTGCACAAAAGTTCTGAAATTTTACTTCCTTTTTTGTTTTGTTGGTGGATTTTTGTTTTTATATATATATATATATTTCAAGTTGAAGAAATGCCTTTTTGTTTGTTTGTTTAAAGAAAGTTGTTGGTCAGACTTCATAAGTGAATTTCAAGCAGTGAAGATTCTGTGGTGCCTGAGATGCTAAGGCACCACATAGAGTGAGCTCTATCGTGTGAAGAATTTGGTAAGCAAGATAAAGTCCATGGTGTTGGTCCCTAAAATGTGGGTGACCGTATGTTTTTATAAAACTCCACTCTACTGCCTTTTAGAGGTGATATGGTTTGGCTGTGTCCCCACCCAAATCTCATCTTGAATTGTAGCTTCCATAATCCCCACATGTCATGGAAGGGACCCAGTGGGAGGTAACTGAATCAAGGGACAGTTTTCCCACGCTGTTCTTGTGAAAGTAAGTCTCAGGAGATCTGATGGTTTTATAAAGGGCAGTTCCCCTGCACACGCTCTCTCACCTGCCACCATATAAGATGTGCCTTTGCTCCTCCTTTGCCTTCCACCATGATTGTGAGGCCTCCCCAGCCATGTGGAACTAAACCTCTTTTTCTTTATAAATTACCCAGTCAGTCTTTGATATGATTTTATTAACAGCATGAGAACAGACTAATACAACAGGCCTCCCCATTTTCTATCCTCATTAGAAAGAGAACTGTTTTTCCAAACAGGAAATAAGGCCAAGCACCAAAGCAGTGACATCAAAGCCTTTGCCATCTAATTCTTTTCCACCTAACAAGAACTAGCACAGTTGGTTTGGGCCTGGGTTGCCAATGTCCGAGTTAAAACTACAGGCCGCTCAGCCTTGCAAACCTCCCACAGTCTCTCCTTTCCTTGTCGGCATAATTATAGGTAGCCCAAGCCACTTTTTTCAGCTTCTCTGAGGATGGGAATCCAGGTCTTCCTGAGAAAGGCCCTAGTATAGTATCAACTCCATAAATCCACTAAGATGGTGAGTGTCAAAATCAACTTGCCAGCTAATGTTTGTACGAAGTCTCAGCTCACCGTCATTCAGGGTAAAGTGCCAGTACTGCTAGAGAACCTGCCCCAGCAGGATTTTTCTCAAGAGTCAGACTCCATGAGCCCTGGCAGGCAGGAGCAGATTCTCAGCCTGTCTGAAGAGCAGTGAACTGCAGAAGGGAAGCCTTTCTGGTGCATCCTTCTTGTGGCAGCCACAGCCCGGCCCTCAGGAGGAGCAGTGACAGTGGGTGCCCAGAAACGTCTGTCCCCTTGAAGGAAACTAGGTCTCATTTGAATTTACGGTGTGTGCTAGGAAATTATGTATTTATTTATAAGAAAAAGTTTTAACTCAGCCAAGGTGGGAAATGCCATCCCTGTCCCTTCCAAAGCACAAAAGAATTAGGCAGTTTAAATCGTGAGTCTCAGTGCTGGTGTTCAAAACATTAAAAAGAAAATATTTGAGGAGGGAAACAAGAAATGATACAGTGACTGGGATTTGCTTCAAAATAACTTTGAGGGTGTGCGCCTAATCTCAGCTGGTCCACCCGAGACCCCCTGAGCACCAACCCTAGTCCCCTGCGCAGCCCCTTATTCGCTCCAAAGAGATGAAAGAAACCATCATGAACCAGGAAAAACTCGCCAAACTGCAGGCACAAGTGCCATGGTGGGAAACGAACTGCTCGCAGAAAGAAGAAGGTGGTTCATAGAACAGCCACAGGAGATGATAAAAAACTTCAGTTCTCCTTAAAGAAGTTAGGGGTAAACAATATCTCCGGTATTGAAGAGGTGAATATGTTTACAAACCAAGGAACAGTGATCCACTTTAACAACCCTAAAGTTCAGGCATCTCTGGCAGCGAACACTTTCACCATTACAGGCCATGCTGAGACGAAGCAGCTGACAGAAATGCTACCCAGCATCTTAAACCAGCTTGGCGCAGATAGTCTGACTAGTTTAAGGAGACTGGCCGAAGCTCTGCCCAAACAATTTGTGG
This sequence comes from Papio anubis, assembly GCF_008728515.1. NCBI lineage: Eukaryota > Metazoa > Chordata > Mammalia > Primates > Cercopithecidae > Papio > Papio anubis. Next base: position 150,778,166 of record NC_044981.1, read on the forward strand.
ATGGAAAAGCACCACTTGCTACTGGAGAGGATGATGATGATGAAGTTCCAGATCTTGTGGAGAATTTTGATGAGGCTTCCAAGAATGAGGCAAACTGAATTGAGTCAACTTCTGAAGACAAAACTTGAAGAAGTTACTGGGAGCTGCTATTTTATATTATGATTGCTTTTTAAGAAATTTTTGTTTATGGATCTGATAAAATCTAGATCTCTAATACTTTTAAGCCCAAGCCCCTTTGGACACTGCAGCTCGTTTCAGTTTTTGCTTATACACAATTCATTCTTTGCAGCTAATTAAGCCGAAGAAGCCTGGGAATCAAGTTTGAAACAAAGGTTAATAAAGTTCTTTGCCTAGTATACAAAAAAATAATAATAATAATAACTTTGAGGCCACATGTTTATAATGATTGAGGTTGAGTTATAGATGCATTCGGTTGTTTATATGCTCTATTATGTGTATGTTTAAAACTTTACATAATTAAAATCTACCTAAAGGAGAAAGTATTGATTTTTTCTATTATTTGCTGAAAAGAGCCCAGATGCTTTTTCTAAATTTCAGAAATCCATATAAAACATACGGTTTTCCAGCTTCCCATTCTCAAAATTGTTATAAGTTCGGTCTGTTTGGTATTTCTTTCTCACCATTCCAAGAGATGGTAACATGTTTTCTGGGCTTATGAACTTTAACCAGAAGGCTTTGCTCACACCTGAAGATATATTTAGATACAGTATCAAGAAGCAGACTGAGGTGGAAATTCTTTGAATGTCACCAATGTGCACCTTGAGTAGGGAATGGCGGGGAGGCTCCATTGCCGGGTTTGATTGCCGATAAGAAAATGAGGACTAGAAATACGGAATCTCAAATTTTGGGGGGCAGTGCTGATGAAGACATGGCTAGCAGTCAGTTATTTATCATCACTACAGAGATCAGTCATTTTTTATTTTATTAATACATAATATTTCACATATTTATGGGGTACATATGTCTGTTACATGCTTAGAATGTGTAATGATCAAGCCAGGGTATTTGGGGTATCCATCACTTGAGCGTTTATCAGTTGCCTGTATTGGTATCATTTCAGGTACTCTCTTCTAATTATGTTGAAATATATTTAATATGGCTGCCAAGTATAGTCACCCTCGTCTGCTATCAAACATTAGAACTTATTCTATCTAACTGTATATTTACACCGTTACCAACCTCTCTCCATTTCCCCTCCCATCCACCAACCCTTCCCAGTCTCTCTTATCTATTACTCTATTCTCTATGTCCATCAGATTAAGTTTTTTAGTTCCCTCATATGAGTAAGAACGTGCAGTCCTTGTCTTTCTGTGTCTGACTTGTTTTCCTTAACATAACAACCTTCATTTGCATCAGTGTTGCTGCAAATCACATTATTTCATTCTTTTTATGGTCAAACAATATTTCATTGTGTACACATACCACATTTTCATATTTTCTTTATCCATTCATTCATTGATGGACATTTAGGTTGATTTCATATTTTTACTGTTTTGATTAGGTCTACAGTAGACATGCAAGTGCAGCTATCCCTTTGATATACTGATTTCTCTTCCTTTGGGTAGATACCTAGTAATGACGTAGCTGGATCGTATGGTAGTTCTATGTTTAGATTTTTGAGAAATCTTCATACTGTTTTTCATAATGGTTGTACTAATTTACATTTGTACCATCAGTGTGTAAGAGTTCTCTTTTCTCTGCATATTGCTTGCATGTTATTTTTTGTCTTTTTAATCATAGGCATTCTAACTGGGGTGAGACACTATCTCATTGTAATTTCAATTTGCATTTCCCTGATGGTTAGTGATGCTGAGTATTTTTTCATATACCTCTTGACCATTTGTATGTCTTTTTTTTTTTTTTTTTTTTTTTTTTGAGACAGAGTCTCACTCTGTTACTCAGGCTGGATTACAGTGGCACCATTATGGCCCACTGCAGCCTCGACTTCCAAGGCTAACGTGATCCTCCTGCCTCAGTCTCCCAAGTAGCTGGGACTACAGGTGTTCACCACCATGCCCAGCTAATTTTTTTTCTTAATTTTTGGTAGAGACAGGGTCTCTCTATGTTGCCCAGGCTGGTCTTGAACTCCTGGGCTTAAGCAATCCTTCTGCTTCAGCTTCCCAAAGTGCTGGAATTACAAGCATAAACCACCATTCCTGGCCTTGTATGTCTTCTTTTGAGAAATGTCTATTCAAATCTTTTGCCTGTTTTTAATAGGATATCTGTCTTTTTAGAGATCAGTGTTTTTAAAATCAGATCCCTTGGTTTAACATCAGAGTGTTGTCCCCCAACTTCATTAATTACATTTATCACCACAAATCAATGTCACTTTATGTAACATTTAAATACATCATTCCAGAAAACTTAAGAAAATAACTAGTTTGTGTTGAGGTTGTTATAAGAAGAGTCCTATTGATCCTTATGCAAAGCATTAATGTTTCTGCAAGGAGAGTATGGGGGCAAGGGAAGAAGTTAGAGGCTCTTCCTTTGTAGATTCAGTAAGAATAAATAGATGACTTAATATAGTTAGGCTGATTTTGACTGGAATGAAAGAAGCCTCTTATTGTGGACTGGCTTAAACAAGAAGTGGAGTTTAGAGGAAGGGACACTACAGTGTCTCAGGGCAGAGCCAAAGAACAAAGGAAGCCAGGACACTGTTGGGCCCCAGGCCTTTTAGAACCTGGGATATGAAATATCACAGTTAGTCTCCCACCACCACAGCCTCTCACAAAATGCTGACTTTTTTTTCTCCCTTGATATCAGCCTTCTCCACATGATGGAAATCATAGATGCTGTCTGTACCAAGATTTGCAACCTGCAAACTCACCCAATGCTGGAGGAATGTTGGGTGTCTCGAAGGAATGAATCAGCAGTCTGTAACAATGTTGTACAGAAATGTTGTTACCTCTGAGAGAACTGTTTCCCCTCTAAGGTTTTCAGTGTATGAACTCATACGTTCTCTAAGTAATGATCATTTGATCTCCTCTTTTCAATAGTTAGTTTTATTGCTAGCCTATAAATCAGTGTCATGCTAGTAAATGTCTAACAACTGATTCTCAAAAATTAAGAGAAAAGAGAAGGAAGAAAAAGAAAAAAGGCTTTAATTGTAATATTTGCCTGTTTGCCAGTATAAATACGTCCAACACCACCAATGTGAAGCTGCAACATGACGTCACTGAATGCAGAGATGGGGCCCAGTCAACAGTCCAGAGCCCATACAAACAGGATCCCACAGTGCTGCTTATAATTTGTTTAGCCTCTAGAGAGCAATGTTAAATAGCAGTGATAGTAGCAAGCAGCCTTTCCTTCATCCTGATGCTTTAGTACCCAGCTGCAAATAACTTGCTCCCTGTGTGCTCCATTTGATTACATGCTAGTGGGTTCCTGGAGCTCTGTATCTGGACTTAGAAAGAGGGAATGTCGGTCGTCGGCAAAGCCTGAGTCCTGTCCCCTCATTCTCTTCCCCAGACAGCATGAACTTCACCACTCAGTCCGTCTTCTTCACCAACTACAGGTCCCTGGGCTCTGTCCAGGTGCCCAGCTACGTGCCCAGCTGGTCAGCATCGCGGCCAGTGTCTATGCAGGTGCCCGGGGTTCTGGTTCCCAGAACTCTATGTCCTGCTCCACAAGCTTCAGAGGCCTCTTGGGGTCCAGGGGCCTGGCTTAGGTGATGGTCTGGGGTCTGGCAGGAATGGGAAGCATCCAGAACAAAGAGACCATGCAAAGCCTGAACAACCACCTGGCCTCCTACCTGAATAGAATAAGCAGCCTGGAGACCAAGAACCGGAATCTGGAGAGCAAAATCCAGGAGCACCTGGAGAAGAAGGGACCGCAGGTCAGAGACTGGAGCCATTACTTCAAGACCATCGAGGACCTGAGGGCTCAGAACTTCGCATATACTGTGGACAATGCTCGCATCATTCTGCAGATAGACAATGCCTTTCTTGCTGCTGATGACTTCAGAGTCAAGTATGAGACAGAGCTGACCATGTGCCCGTCTGTGGAGAGCGACGTCCATGGGCTCCGCAAAGTCAATGATGACACCAATGTCACTTGGCTGCAGCTGGAGACAGAGATCAAGGCTATCAAGGAGGAGTTGCTCTTCATGAAGAAGAACCATGAATAGAAAGTAAAAGGCCTACAAGCCCAGATTGCCAGTTCTGGGTTGACTGTGGAGGTAGATGCCCCCAAATCTCAGGACCACTCCAAGATCATGGCAGACATCCTGGCCCAATATGACGAGCTGTCTCAGAAGAACCCAGAGGAGCTGGACAAGTACTGGTCTCAGCAGATTGAGAAGAGCACCACAGTGGTCACCACTCAGTCCACCGAGGTTGGAGCTGCTGAGATGATGCTCACATTGCTGAGACATACAGTCCAGTCCTTGGAGATCGACCTGGACTCCATGAGAAATCTGAAGGCCAGCTTGGATAACAACCTGAGGGAGGTGGAGGCCCACTATGCCTTGCAGATGGTGCAGCTCAACAGGATCCTGCTGCACCTGAGGTCAGAGCTGGCACAGACCTGGACAGAGGGACAGCACCAGGCCCAGGAGTATGATGCCCTGCTGGACATCAAGGTCAAGCTGGAGGCTGAGATCGCCACCTACCACAGCCTGCTGGAATATGGCAAGGACTTCAATCTTGGTGATGCCCTGCACAGCAGCACCTCCATGTAAACCATCCAAAAGACCAACACCCACTGGATAGTGGATGGCAAAGTGGTGTTTGAGACCAACGACACCAAAGTTCTGAGACTTTAAGCCAGCTGAAGCAGGGGACCCTTTAGGGAGCAGGAGGCCAATAAAAAGTCCAGAGGATAAAAAAAGAAAGAAAGAAGGAGTGTGTCATTGTCAATTACAGATGCTGACCAAGGACTGGGGAGGAGAAAATAAAACTGCTAAGCACAGCAGTGCCCCACATCTGCCCCATGGTGGAGACCATGCTCTCTGAGCGAACTGTTGAGATCCACAGTCTATTTTTACCTTTTCTAGGCTATAGACTACTTAGGGAGTGAGGAGACTTAATAATTAGGCAACTTATTTAAACTCCCTTTGCCTCAGTTTCCTAATAATTTAAACAGGGGTATTAGAATATATACCTCGTATGACTTCTATGAGGTTTAAATTAAATAAGTCGTGTTAGGCAACAAATCCAATGCCTCACACACAGTAAATGCTCAATAAATGTTTTAATAGCCATTTTAGTTATTTGTCTTTTTCTCTTAAATACTGTCAACCATAATATTGGTTTAATATGGTCTATATTACATTTTAAAAATGTCCTTCTTGTCCTTGTTTTCTAAGTTCTTTTTGAAAAATAAAGAATGTTTTGTCATTTGCCTTTTGGGGATTTATTACTCAGTTTTTCTTATAGATCTAAGAAGAAAGAACATTCAGTAACTCAATATAAGCCAATAAACTTCCACCTCATGTCTCTCCCTCACATGCCCTTTCTCCATGAGTCCTGGCCTTTTTCCAGCTGGGCTGACTCCCCCATCCAGCCATGCTCATCAACAGTTTTCTTCCTGGCTACTCCTCCCACTCTCTCAATTACAGCCCCCCGCACCAGCCCTCCACAGAAGCACCCTTTCAGCCAATACAAAATACCTTGATCACAATAGTCTGCCTCAATTTATGGCTGAAAAAAAAAAAACAAAAATTTAAGCATAAGCTCCTAAAACATTGTGTTACACAAAGTGGGAAGGGGTGTTATTTAAAAACACAACTAACTGAAGTAGCTTTTTCCTGGCAAGAAAATAGAAAAAGAGACTTAATTCACTCTATGTAAAAAGTAAGAATCTGAGTTTTGGGGGAGGAAGTTGAGTTTGTCGAGTTGCCTGGGAGCAGCCCAGGAAGGAAAGGAAGCTGTCCAGAGGGACAGACAGGTGGCAGAGACAAAAGCAATGACTGCGGGCAGGGGTTCCATCTGGAATCATGGTTAGAATGGTTATGAGATTTTTTATAAACCTGAGTATTTAACATCCAGAAATGAGTATTTAATATGCAATACATATCCCATCATCCTGAAAACATGACAAGACCTGCCAAGTTCACAGCATTATATGTTCAGAGTACTTTCTAGAGAGAAGAGAAGATATTCGGTGGGGTCTCACTGTTGCCTTCTCCTGCTGATCTAAACAAACGGATGCAAAAGAACTGACTGTATAGGGAGGTAACCAACAGTAACATCAAAAAAATGTCATTTTCCTCAATTCAGCATCTAGGAAATTCCCACATGATGGAGGTATATTAGTTAGAGTTCTCCAGAGACAGAACCAATAGGATATATTAATATATATATATAGGTAGATAGGTATATGAGAGAGGATTTATTAAGGGAATTGATTGGCTCATGCAATTACAGAGCCTGAGAAGTCCCATGATAGGCTGTCTGCAAGCTGGAGAACCAGGAGAGCCAGTAGCATGGCTGTCCAAGGCTGAAGGCCTCACAACCAGGAAAGTTCATGGTGTAACTCTCAGTCTGAGGCTGAAGGCCTGACAGCCCAGGGGACTGCTGGTGCCAGTTCCCAAGTTCAAAGGCCTAAGACCCTGGAGTTCTGATGTCCATGGACAGGAGAAAAGAGACATCCCAGTTCCAGAATATCCTTTTTGGAAAAACGAATTCACCTTTCCTCTGCCTTTTTGTCCTATCTAGGCACCCTGCTGATTGGATGGTGCCCACCCACAATGAGGGTGGATCTTCCCCAGTCAGTTCCCGGATTCGCACACAAACATACTTTGACAGACACAACCAGAAATGGTGTTTAACAAGCTATCCGGTCAGTTAACATTTGAAAGTAACCATCATAGGAGGTAAGGGCTAGCAGAAGGTCTGGCCTGTGGACCAGAACTGGTGTCCTTAGAGGACCAGCCATTCTTCCAGTTTCCGTGAATGAATGCCCAGCAGATTCCCAGAGCCTATTCTCTCCTGCTTCTGCCTCTCAGCAATGGCAGCCGGAGGTGAAGGGGGAGCATCCAGGACAGAGAATACATGGGTGAATATCTTGTGATCATCAATTAGACATGAAATTTCAGAGGCTTTGGAACCAAAGCAACTCTATCTTGCATAGGGGCTGGGTAAAATGAGGCTGAGACCTATGGGGTTGCATTCCAAGGAGGTTGGGCATTCTTAGTCACAGGGTAAGATAGGAGGTCAGCCCAAAATACAGTTCCCAAAGACCTTGCTGGTAAATCAGTTTGCTATAAGGAAGCCGGCCAAACCCCACTAAAATGAAAATGGTGATGAAAGTCACCGTTGGTCGTGCTCAATGCTCATTATATGCTAATTATAATATATTAGCATGCTAAAAGACACTCCCACCAGCACCATGACAGTTTACAAATGCCATGGCAAGGTCAGGGAGTCATCCTATATGGTCTAAAATGGGGGGAACCCTCAGTTCTGGGAATTGCCCACCCCTTTCCTGGAAAATTCACGAATAATCCATCTCTTGTTTAGCACATAATCAAGAAAATACCATCAAAATGGCCAACCAGGAGCTCTCAAGGCTGCTCTACCTATGGAGTAAACTTTTTTTTTTTTTTTTTTTTTTTTTTGAGAAGGAGTCTCGCTCTGTCGCGCAGGCTGGAGTGCAGTGGCGCGATCTCGGCTCACTGCAAGCTCCGCCTCCCGGGTTCACGCCATTCTCCTGCCTCAGCCTCCGGAGTAGCTGGGACTACAGGTGCCCGCCACCATGCCCGGCTAACTTCTTTGTATTTTTAGTAGAGACAGGGTTTCACCGTGTTAGCCAGGATGTTCTCAATCTCCTGACCTCGTGATCCGCCTGCCTCGGCCTCCCAAAGTGCTGGAATCACAGGCGTGAGCCACCCTGCCCGGCCCCCATTCTTTATTCCTTTACTTTCTTAATAGACTTGCTTTCACTTTACTCTATGGACTTGCCTCAAATTCTTTTTTGCACGAGGTCCAAGAACTCTCTCTTAGAGTCTGGATGGAGATCCGTTTCCAGTAACAGAAAGATTTTTCCACAGTGGACACCCCTTAGGTCGTTAGCGAGGGCAAAGAGGGAGGTGGTGGTGACAGCATTGTGGGTCACATCACTTGGAACCTCTGGATTAGATCACACCTATTCAGATTTCCCTCTAGCAGGGTACAGTTCCATTTGATGAGAAATGATGCCTTCATGAGCCCTGAATTCATCCACATTAATCTCTTGGTTACTGCCTGACTCACTGAATAGGGAAAGCCTATCGCTTCCTGTTGTCTCATCTATCCCATGATGCATTTGAAGCAAAATTGTGCCAACGTGAGAAAATATGGGGATTCAAAAAATTATCCAGACAAATGTAATGAGTCACCTTGTTTTTGAAACTCTGCCTAGTTTGTGAAGGTCAGATGCTATTAGTTTATCGTTTCTGCCAGCATTATCAAAAAAAAGGAAGAAAAGAAGAATAAAGCTCAAATGGTTGCTCAGTGATTATGAGAAGCAAAAGTAGATCTGTTTAAATATATGTAGTAGTCATTGCTGAGGTTTATTTACTTAATCTTCATCAATTTGTAACATTAAGGAGGTATAACCTGCAGACTGGGCACGGTGGCTCACGCCAGTAATCCCAGCACTTTGGGAGGCCCAGGCGGGCAGATCACTTGAGGTCAGGAGTTTGAGACCAGCCTGGCCAACATGGCAAACCCCTGTCTCTTCAAAAATACAAAAATTAACTGGGTGTGGTGGTGCGCACCTGTAATCCCATCTGATTGGGAGGCTGAGGCAAGAGAATTGCTTGAACTTGGGAGGTGGAGGTTGCAGTGAGCTGAGATCACACCACTGCACTCCAGCCTGGGCAACAGAGTGAGAAAGACTCTGTCTCAAAATAAACAAACAAAAAATCATTTCTACTATACCCGACAACAATGCTTGAAAAACAAAATTATTTCTTTTTTGAAAGATAGAGGGTTTGAGGTCAATCTGATGTTACTGTTATTTTGGAGTAATTAGATCTTCTAGAAGTCCTTTGACGGCAGCTGTGATGTCATGCATTTTGGAGTGAGAGGTGTTAATGACTTCCTGGAAAGACTTAAGGGAAAATGTATGCTTATGAATCTGATTGAGAATTGTTTGCACAGAATTGACTAAGTTGATAAATATAACACAAAAAGTATTATCTGAGTCCTGAAAAAAGACTGTTTGAAGTCAATCTCCTCAAGCGAAAACAATGTGCAAAATAATGTATATGCAGTACTAAATGTATATATAGGTGAAATACATGCATATATATATACATACAGAATACCTTTGGAAGAATCCTCAAGCAATTGGTAACAGGAGTCGTTTTCGGGAAGAATGAATAAATGGGGAGTGTCAGGAAACAGTTTCATTATGTGGCATTTTAAATATTGGACCCCATGCATTTATTAGCTAGTTTAAAAAGTCTGAAGCCTTTCTGCGCTACCCACAGAGGGGTCCATACGGCGTTGTTCTGGATTCCCCTCGTAACTTAAAGGGAAACTTTCACAATGTCCGGAGCCCTTGATGTCCTGCAAATGAAGGAGGAGGATGTCCTTGCAGCAGGAACCCACTTAGGTGGCACCAATCTTGACTTCCAGATGGAACAGTACATCTGTAAAAGTAAAAGTGATGGCATCTACAACATAAATCTGAAGAGGACCTGGGAGAAGCTTCTGCTGACAGCTCATGCCACTGTTGCCATTGAAAACGCTGCAGATGTCAGTGTTATATCCTCCAGGAATACTGGCCAGAGGGCCGTGCTGAAGTTTGCTGCTGCTACTGGAGTCACTCCAATTGTTGGCCGCTTCATTCCTGGAACCTTCACTAACCAGATCCAGGCAGCTTTCTGGAAGCCATGGCTTCTTGTGGTTACTGACCCCAGGGCTGACCACCAGCCTCTCACGGAGGCATCTTATGTTAACCTACCTACCACTGCTCTGTAACGCAGATTCTCCTCTGCGCTATGTGGACATTGCCATCCCATGCAACAACAAGGGAGCTCACTCAGTGGATTTGATGTGGTGGATGCCAGCTCAGGAAGTTCTGCGCATGCGTGGCACCATTTCCCGTGAACACCCGTGGGAGGTCATGCCTGATCTCTACTTCTACAGAGATCCTGAAGAGATTAAAAAAGAAGAGCTGGCTGCTGCTGAAGAGGCTCTGACCAAGGAGGAATTTCAGGGTGAATGGACTGCTCCAGCTGCTCAGTTCACTGCTACTCAGCCCGAGGTTGCAGACTGGTCTGAAGGCGTGCAGGTGCCCTCTGTGACTATTCAGCAGTTCCCTACTGAAAACTGGAGTGCTCAGCCTGCCATGGAAGACTGGTCTGAGCTTCCAGTCTCAGGCCATTGAATGGGTAAAAACAACCACTGAATGGTCTTAAGTTGCCCTTGCATGGGCTCTTAAACAATATAGAAATAAGGTTAATGGAAAATAAATACCAGTTTCTAAAAACAAAAAAAGTCTGAAGCACAAAAATCACAAAATATGCATATAGCACATGAATTATTATAAATATTTATGAAAAATAAAGTTTAAAGAGGGAGAACATTTTTATAGGAAAATAATAAAAATTTTATTTGAAATGTCATCTTAAACAATTAAAAACTAATTAAAATTAGTTTAACTTTAGCTACAACAAAGGTTAGCTGATCATTGCAACTGAGCACAACTCCTTCAACTGAACAAAGACTGAATCAAGTAATTTTTCTAACATAATTGGATAAAACCTCCTATCCTAATTTGTGGTTAACTTTAGTGGCAAAACTATAAACAGGATGCTTTTGGCATGAATGTTTCCATTTTTCCAAAGCCCTCTCTTAGTCTTTGATACTTAAATCATTCTCCTAGGAAGAAATATAGATTCATTTCACCTTGCTATTGATTTGGAAGGTTGTCCACAAACCTAAGAAATTGCTCCCTAATGCAATTTCTTAAAAAGGAATGTCTTCACTTGTTGAGGGAGAACATTTACAGCTAGATAATCTGCCCACACTAAGAGACCACAGGTTCAGGAAAGAGTGGATCTGGTCACTAATCCCAGAAATTACTCCCTCATTACTGAGGAAACTTATAAAGAAAATAGAAACAATCTTCAGGCAATGCTACTTCAGAACCAAGTGAGGAGGCCATAGAACTGGGATGTTGCTTAAGTAACATGTCTCAGAAAGTGACAAATACTTGATACCTGTTAATGTGAATTTTTCACATTTTCACCTGGATGCAAATCTGAAAGTTGAAGTTTAAGATCATTTGTGCCCTTAAAGCAACATCTCGTCATTTTGCTTCCTACGAAAAGAGCAAGGCCTGCATGAGAGCCTTTGTCTCCAGTCAGTTTCCTTTTTTTTTTTTTTTTTTTTTAAAGTGTACTGTATTTCTGTCGTTATGTCTTTGGGGAATCACCACTTTGGCTTCCACAACGGTTGAACTAATTTACACCCCCACCAACAGTATATAAGCATTCCTTTTTCTCCACAACCTCACCAGCATCTGTTACTTTTTGATATTTTAATAATAGCCATTCTGACTGGTGTGAGATGGTATGTCATTGTGGTTTTGATTTGCATTTCTCTAATAATCATTGATGTTGAGCTTATTTTCATCTGCTTGTTGGCCACATGTATGTCTTCTCTAGAAAAACTTCTGTTAGTGTCCTTTGCCACTTTCTAATGGTTGTTTGGTTTTTTCTTGTACACTTAAGTTCCTTATAGATACTATATATTAGACCTTTGTCAGATGCATAGCTTGCAAAACTTTGCTCTCATTCTTTAGGTTGCCTGTTCACTCTGTTGATAGTTTCTTTTGCTGTGCAGAAGCTCTTTAGTGTAATTTGATCCCATTTGTCCATGTTTGCTTTTGTTGCAATTGCTTCTCATCATCTTTATCATGAGCTCTTTGTCCATGCCTATGTCCTGAATGGTATTGCCTAGATTGTCTTCCAAGGTTTTTATAGTTTGGGGTTTTACATTTAAATCTTTCGTCTATATTGTGTTGATTTTTGTATGTGATGTAAGGAATGGGTCTGGCTTCAATCTTCTGCATATGGCTAGCCAGTTATCCCAGTACAGTTTATTGAAAAAGGAATCCTTTCTCCATTGCTTGTTTTTGTCAGGTTTGTCAAAGATCGAATAGTTGTGGGTATGTGGTCTTGTTTCTGGGTTCTCTAATCTGTTTCATTGGTCTATATGTCTGTTTTTGTACCAGTACCATGCTGTTTTGGTAGTGACACAAACTATACTACTGTAGCCTTGTAGTGTAGTTTGAAGTCGGGTATTGTGACGTCTCCAGCTTTGTTCTTTTTGCTTAGCCTTGGCTAAAAAATAGCCTCGGCTATTCAGGTTCTTTTTTGGTTCCATATAAATTTCAAAATAGTTTTGTCTAGTTCTGTGAGGAGTCTCAGTGGTAGTTTAATGGGAATAGCATTGAATCTGTGAATTGCTTTGGACAGTACGGCCATTTTAACAATATTGATTCTTCCTTTTCATGAGCATGGAATGTTTTTCCATTTGTTTGTGTCATCTCTGATTTCTTTAAACAGTGGTTTGTAGTTCTCATGGAGATCTTTCACCTCCCTTAATTAGCTGTATTCCTAGGTATTTTATTCTTTTTGTGGCAATTGTGAATGGGAGTTCATTCCTGATTTGGCTGTCAGCTTGACTCTTGTTAGTATACAAGAATGCTAGTGATTTTTGTACATTTATTTTGTATCCTGAAACTTTGTCCAGTGTTAGGGAAGGGCAATGAGTCCCCTGAAATAAAGTTGTAGAGATCAAACGAGAATAAGAAGCGGAAAATGGCTATCTCCCTACTCCCAGTGAAGTTGGAAAGGGAAGGGAAACGACAATTCTGGGTCTCTCCAGAAAAGAAGTCAAAGGCAGATTCCAGAATATGCTCAGACCCCAGTCCTTTGGGGGCAGTTGTAATCTCAGAAGTGGCTGACTCAGTAAATCAGAAAAAATACAACCCTAAGAGACCTGAATAGTTTGAAAAGGAGTCATCATGAAAGTATAAGGATGAGATACTGGAAATCACAGTCTGGGACCATGTAGATGTGGTGGGAGAAGAGGGGCACCAACTTCAGACTTGATGTGAGAGACAGACCAAACAGCATAAACACGAACACATCCAGTGCTTTATAAATGTATTTGCAAGAAAATGTAAATTCTACAAATAAAAAATAAATCCAAAATGCAACCTTGAAAACAATTTTTGATTAATATGTGTTAGAGTTAACATGGTTGATAAGAATTCTTATAAATCACAATAGTCCAATTATTGAGATGGGTAAATGACACTTCCCATAAGAATATGAATCACCATTAACAATACATTTTAATATTAATGACATCCTCAAAGATGTTATTAATAACATCTTTGTTATTAAACAAAGTACTTAACAACATCCCCAAAGACCCCAGTTACCTAGCTACAAATTCTACAAAATTTACCCCAAAAATCCAAAAATTGTTTTGCTACAAAGTCTACAAAATCTACTTTAAAAATTTACCAAGTCTTTGCACTGTAGCACATTATTCCTTCCTCAGTCATGCTGACCTTTCTCAGGCGAAAATTCTCTTTCACCTCTTAGAAAGCTTCTAAGAAGGGCTGATTTTCTCATGGGCAGATGGTCAGGACGTTGCCACTCTCCCCTTCTCCCAAGAGCTCAAGACAGAAGAATGGACGCAAAGGCTCCAAAGAGAAGAAAGAATCATGGGTATAGATGTGGGCATTATTGTCAACATCGAAAAACTGGATTTCTTCAAAGTCAACATCCAGGAAAATTCCCACATGACGAAGGCTAGGGCTTGCAGGAATTCTCTCCAGGTCGGTGTTAGCATGGATTGCTCCTGCCTCCATGCTAATGATCCAGAAGCCATGCTCAGGGGATAAATCACTGCTGTTTCTGTCAGCCGACTCCTTGCAGACGCCCAGGGACCATGACTTCACCTCTCCCACTGTAACCTCCCAGTAATGTTGGCCGGAGGAGAAGCAGGGAGTACCCAGGACACAGGTCAGCCTAGGATCTTTTGTCAGGTCGTGGTGGATCTTCCCACGCTGAGCGCTTCTTAGATCACTGGAGAAGACAAGGAGGGAGCTGGCAGTGGCTGCATCCAGGGTCACATCTTCCCGAAAACGCTGGAGCTCCTCCCTCACATGCAGAGTTTGCACCAGTCGGTTATCATGCTGCTTGGCGATAAGTGCTATGGCTCTCACTTGCCATTCTTCCAAAGGAGGTGCCTTCACCACATCTCGACACAAGGGGCACATCACTCTAAAATCATGGTTTTCTAGGATCCAATTCTGGATGCAATCAAAGCAGAAAATGTGTGCACAAGAGAGAGAAATGGGACTGGAGAAAAAATCCAGGCAAACTGGACAGGACAACTCTGCTTGCAGGTTTTGGGCCATGGTACTTAAGGGTTACTCCTTAGCCGTGAAGTAGACTGAAATGATCCTTTCTTGGCTTCTGGAAGCACTTGGGAGCTCTTCAATACTCTAAATCCAAGATTAAATAACATAAATTAATAAATAAGTTATTGGCATAAATGAATTATATTATGTAATAAATAACAATAAATTTATTAACTAAGAAATTAAGAATAACAAAAATTAAATATTATTTCTGTAGCTTGTGTATGAAAGTGACACTAAATTGCTAGAGAATCACAATAATGTAGTCATGGTGATAAAAATGATTTCAGAACTCTCCAAACTCTAGATAATCACAATGGGGCAGTGGAAACTGTCTTTTCAGACAGTGCAGCTTACCTAGTCTGAAGACTTCCAGGTGATGTGTTGGTTGCTCTGGCCAAAGTTTCTTCTAGTGGGGGCTGAATTCAAGTGGGTCTTTAATAGAAGCTCAGTATAGTCTCCACTCAGTATTTCTTTGTAGATCACCTGCAGTTCAGGAAAAAGAATTTTCATGTCTAAATTCAATCATGAAAATAAAGCCAATTCTACATTAATCGTCACAGAAAAGTGACTCTAAGGAGAATTTCCAGGAAAATTACATGTGAGTAAAGCCAGCAAAATCCACTGCAAAATGAGATGCCCAATCAAGTTTAAGGACAAAGTGTTATTAGATGAAATGCTTTAAAGCACCCTAAGAAAACTAATTAAGGCTTGAATTAATGTGAATAAAAATATAATTGTCATAAACTTCTCCAAAAAATCATGCCAATACAAACCAAAAAGATGTTCCAGACAAGGAAGATGCCCTCCAGTTACCCCAACTGCTCCCAAAGCTTGAGAGCCTCTGGTGCCCCCAGAGGACTTCCCACCATGACTGTCATTCTTCGAGTGAGCTCTCTCTGACATGCTGGGCACAGCATATTGGACCTGGCTAGACCCATGACCCAAAGACAGCCTCACAAAGCTAGACAGCACCTTCGAGACGATATGAACAGAGGACTATTCTCCAATAAGAGCTTACACTGAGCAGTAACTAGCAGAACTTCTTACCAAGAACCCACAAATCACACATTCAGTGGTGACGGTAGTAACAGAATGAGGGACAGAAAGAGGAGCAGCATCAACATTACCAGAGAGAGGAAGTGAACACCACTGAGGCCAGCCTGAGTTACTAGAACTGTCCTACATCCCAGAATATAATCTCTAATCTCTTTCCAACAAACACTTATTGAGACCCTTCTGTGCTCTTGGCCTCAACTGGACTCTGGAAACACAAATGTGTGTAATAGACAGGGTATCTGCCCACATAAAACTTTGTCTTCCAAGTCCTGATCAGCATTCCAATCTGATGGTGCTTGGCTGGCAGACAGAGATTACCTCTTTCTTAAATTCTGTTATCTTTTTCAATTTAATGGGAAATTTAACATGGTGCTGGAAATTTAATTGTCTAACCCACCTTGGAATGTATCTAAGAAAACAATTTTACAAAAAAAAAAAAATGCTACACT
Source organism: Papio anubis (assembly GCF_008728515.1). NCBI lineage: Eukaryota > Metazoa > Chordata > Mammalia > Primates > Cercopithecidae > Papio > Papio anubis. The sequence goes on from NC_044981.1 coordinate 150,794,071, forward strand.
TATTAACAAGTTGTTCATTGCAGTGTTAACTACCATCCCAAATGATCAGGAACAATCGAATTATCTAACAATAATAAAATTATTCGGTTAATTATGACACAACTACTAAAAGTGGTCAAGTATATGTAAGTGAAAACCCGAAGCAAAGTCCTTTTTTTGTTTTTGTTTTTGTTTTTGTTGAGACAGAGTCTTGCTCTGTCCCCCAGGCTGGGGTGCAGTGGCACGATCTCGGCCCACTGCAAGCTCTGCCTCCCGGGTTCAAGCAATTCTCCTTCCTCGGCCTCCGGCTGAGTTTTGTATTTTTAGTAGAGACGGGGTTTCACCATGTTGGCCAGGCTGGTCTCCTGACCTCGTGATCCACCCACCTCAGCCTCCCAAAGTGCAGGCACGAGTCACGGCGCCCCGCCAAAAACCCAGAATTCTTTAAGAAATATTCTGAAAATAAAAAGAAACTATTTTAAAACAGCAAATCCAGTGTAGTTGAAAACACACAAAAATACAAGTTCACGGCCGGGTGCGGTAGCTCACGCCTGTAATCCCAGCACTTTGGGAGGCCGAGGTGGGCGGATCATGAGGTCAGATCAAGATCATCCTGGCTAACATGGTGGAACCCCATCTCTACTAAAAAATACAAAAAATTAGCAGGGCGCGCTGGCGGGCGCCTGGAGTCCCAGCTACTCGGGAGGCTGAGGCAGGAGAATGGCGTGAACCCAGGAGGCGGATGTGGCAGTGAGTCGGGATCCGCCACTTTACTCCAGCCTGGGCGACAGAGCGAGACTCCGTCTCAAGAAAAAAAAAAAAATACAAGTTCATGCAAAGAGCGACCTGAGGTTGATATGTAAAAATTTAAACGGCAATGTTATAGTTAAAGGTGAAGAAAGTTCCCTGGCACAGGAAAAAACTAGTTTTTTCTCCTCTAAAATAAATAGGTAAAGGTATTCGAAAACACCAGTTTGTAGCCAAAGAGAGAATAGGACATTGGAAATAGCTTAAACAGAAGGCGTAACTTACCTTGACTTGGAGACTTCCAGCAGAAGTCTGAAAGTTCCGAAGCCGGCACCTCCACCTCTACAGACCTCTGCTCCTCTCTGAGTTTCAGCGCCGAGACACCGGCATTTTTATACGGCCTGGAAAACATTCTCCAACCAACCAGAGTCAGAGGCTCCGCCCCAAAGGTTGTACCACCCTAATCTGAGTAAACTCATCAACCCACCCTTCCATTTATGACGATGACATTAAAACACGCTTAAAATTTTATAGTAAAACAATTCAAAATTTCTTAATAACTCTCTGAATTAAAGTGAATCTACTGCCATCTGCTCTTGTTTCTAATTTCAGAACTCAACTTTAAAAAGCAAAATGTGTTGGAGATCAAATACAGAAATTCACTGTTGAAACCTAATCACCTCATGGCTAATGTAATTATTGGTGTTCCTATTCCTGATATAATCATGAGTGGACAGGATCTACAACAGTTTTCATGTCCTTTGACTCAACAATTCTACTTTTAGGGGTACTTACTGGACAGGATAAGAAAGATGGCAGCCAGGCAAGGCTATTGTCCTGTAATTATTAATAATTCCATTTTTTACTCTCAAAAGTGTTCTTGGATGAACAGTAAATTTTATGGTGTCTGTATTCAGAGCAGAAGGAGCAGTAAAAGTCACAATAGAGGAAAGCTAAGACACAAACTTCAAAAAAGGTATTTGGAGGGTGAATGAAGTCCCATTGCAGAGAGGATCGCTGGAATATACGTTTTCCCCGAGATAACCTGCATTCTTTTTTTTTTTTTTTTTTTTTTGAGACGGAGTCTCGCTCAGTCGCCCAGGCTGGAGTGCAGTGGCCGGATCTCAGCTTACTGCAAGCTCCGCCTCCTGGGTTTACGCCATTCTCCTGCCTCAGCCTCCCGAGTAGCTGGGACTACAGGCGCCCGCCACCTCGCCCGGCTAGTTTTTTTGTATTTTTTAGTAGAGACGGGGTTTCCCGTGTTCTCCAGGATGGTCTTGATCTCCTGACCTCGTGATCCGCCCGTCTCGGCCTCCCAAAGTGCTGGGATTACAGGCTTGAGCCACCGCGCCCGGCCGGTAACCTGCATTCTAAATAACCTCTCCTTTCTCAGGCTTCCTGTTCTGCAAGGCCGAACACACAGCTTACACAGCTTTTACTTCATTTTTACCTGGTGCTATCTCCATTTCTGTGAGTTAAATACTTGCAGGAGCGGGTCTCAAGCTTTTTTTTTTTTTTTTTTTTTTTTGGTGACACAATCTTGCTCTGTCTCCCAGGTTGGAGTGCAGTGGCTTGATCTTGGCTCACTGCAACCTCCAACTCTCAGGTTCAAGTGATTCTCGTGCCTCAGCCTCCCCAGTAGCTGGGACTACAGGAGGCCGAAGTGGGCAGATCACATAAGGTTAGGAGCTCAAACTTTTTAAATTGTAATCTCAGGACCCTTTAAACTCTTTTTAAAAATCATTCAGCAAAAATATCCTTTATTTCTTCCATTTTTATTTTTATTTTAATCTCAAGAATCCTTACACTCTCTTTTTTAATTATTCAAAAATATCATTTTTTCTTTCATTTTATTTTGAAATAATTTTAGACACAGAAAATTTGTAGGAATAGTATAAACAGATGTATTCTTTACCCAGAATTACCATTTATTTTTTAATTGTCTGATGTATGTATACACTGTGAAATGATTAAATTAAACCAATTAACATATCTGCCACTTCACATACTTATCATTTTGTCATAAGAATATTCAAAATCTATTCTCTTAGCAATTTTTAGGTATGCTATACATTATCATTAATTATATCCACCATGATGTACAATGGATCTCCAAAGTATATTCCTTCTGTCTGCCTGAAAATTTTGTACCCTTTAACCAACATCTCCCCCATTTCAGTCTTCTTTCTATCCCAGTACCCAGTAGCCACGATTCTACTCCGTGCTTCCATGAGTTCAATTTTTTTATATTTTTTTCCATTCCACATATAGGTGAAATCATGCTGTATTTGCTTTCGGTGCCAGCTTAGTTCACTCAACATAATGTCCTCCAAGTTCCATAGTGTTGAAAATGATAGCATTTCTTACGACTCGATAGTATTCCATCGTGTACATGTACCATGTTTTCTTTATGTATTCATCCATTGAGGAATATCCTGATTCTTTATGTATTCATCATTGATGAATACAGGTTGATTCCATATCTTGGTTATTGTGAATAATGCTGTTATGAACATAGGAGAGCAGATATCTTTTCAATGTACTGATTTTCTTTTCTTTGGTTATATATCCAGAAGTAGAATTGCTAGATCACATGGTAGCTCTATTTTTAGTTTTTTGAAGAGCCCCCATACTAGTTTTCATAATAGCTGTGCTAATTTACATTCCCACCAATGGTGTACAAGGTTTCTCTTTTCTTCATAATCTTTGCCAGCATTTGTTATCTTTTCTCTTTCTTATTTTTATTTTTATTTTTTTTCTCATGCCTGTAATCCCAGCACTTTGGGAGGCCAAGGCGGGTGAATCTCAAGGTCAGGAGTTCAAGACCAGCCTGGCCAAGATGCCAAAATCCCATCTCTACTAAAAATACAAAAATTAGCCAGGTGTGGTGGTGGGCACCTGTAATTCCAGCTACTCATGAGGCTGAGGCAGAGAATTGCTTGAACCTGGGAGGTGGAGGTTGCAGTGAGCCAAGGTCACTCCACTGCACTCCAACCTGGGCGACAGAGCGAGACTCCGTCTCAAAAAAAAAAAAAAATTATTCTTACAGGCGTAAGGTGCTATCATTTGCACTCTTATACATAAATGAGAACTCCAAAAAGCTTTTTGTTCATATGAATTATATTTCTTCATATTTACAATATTAGAAATTCAAACTGAGAATTTTTTAAAGCTCTATTTCACTAATTAAAATAAAATCATTACGTTAACATAAATAATATAGTTTTATTTAAACAAATAACTATTTTCTAAAACAAAAACACTTACTTAGAAGACTTCCATTGGCCGGGCGCGGTGGCTCAAGCCTGTAATCCCAGCACTTTGGGAGGCCGAGACGGGCGGATCACGAGGTCAGGAGATCGAGACCATCCTGGCTAACACGGTGAAACCCCGTCTCTACTAAAAATACAAAAAATTAGCCGGGCGTGGTGGCGGGCGCCTGTAGTCCCAGCTACTCGGAGGCTGAGGCGGGAGAATGGCGTGAACCCAGGAGGCGGAGCTTGCAGTGAGCCGAGATCGCGCCACCGCACTCCAGCCTGGGAGACACAGCGAGACTCCGTCTCAAAAAAAAAAAAAAAAAAAAAGAAGACTTCCATTGTTTTGAATGTTTGCAAACCTCTGTAATTTTTGCTTAATAAAAGACATCTGGATTCTTACATCTACTTTTGCTGAACCTGTTGTCATATGTTGCTTTGATTTAAATATGTGGGGAAAAATGGGGCTTCCCACAGATGTTTATTTGGAAAAGGGAGGATTCTGCAGATTCCCTAAAAGTGTCTCAGGGACCTCCAGGACCTCTCTAACCTATTCACAGATCATTGCTCTACTACAAATTCTATAACTCTAAGTGACAGCAACAAATCTTAGTTCCTTCATAACCAAAAACTCTCATGATGCCTCCAGCCATCTTTTGGTTTGGCTTCTGCCATCTCAAAACTAATACATATGATATGGCTAAATATGGAACATTTTCTCTCCTTTTTCCAATAATGATGAGGTTTTTTCACTTTTTCATTTAATTTATTTAACTGCAGTTATGATTCCAAATCAGGTTTTTCACTATCACTGAATAACACCTACTAGGCCCTCAACAGATGTTTGATAATAACAAAAAAGCATCATTTCTTACTGATTTTTACATTTTTCAGCCAGCTCTGACTGTGACCTGACCATACACTAACTTCATGCTACTAAGCTTTTGTCTGCCAGGAGAAATAAATTTTTTTAACAGAAATACTCGCTTTGATTCCCAGATTCTCCATTACTACAGGAATACTGAATTCAGAGAGAAGCATCATTTTTTAAAATTTTCAAGTGCTGGAAATATTGGAAGCCACTTATCTGTGATATCTTAATACTCTCATGACAACATATCAAAAATGTGCATGAAAATTTTTTTAATTTTTAGAATAATTTTTAATTATCATTAATGCTTCCATGAGTTAAGATTAAATCGCAAATTAATTTTCCTTCCATAGCGTCCTGATTAAAAAAGAAATCAACTTTCACACACGCTAATTAGATAAGATGAAGCCACTAGTGGGGAGGAGGGAATAATCAGATCTGTCAGGAATCTAAGATACGTACAAGCGGATGATATGTTTGCTCAAAACACAGTTTGCATTTTTCAAAAGGCAGCAGCTGTAGTGGGGCAGCTTTTCACAATTAGCTTCCATCCCCTGGTGTGGGACAGGTGCTGGCTTGCAACCTCCTCCTCTCCCTAACCCATGTCCTCTCCTCTCTACTGCCTGGTTATACATTAAACGGAATCCTTCCGTCTATCTCAAAGAAGATAGCTGGCACCTCTCTGAATTATTAATGCCATCAAAGCCTACTAATGGAGTTCCCTGGCTCTTCTCTTCAAAAAGAGCTGGTTTTTGCAGATTTGGTGAATTTCATGAAGAGAATATTTTTGGCACTTAGGATATGTAGAATGCTCCACTTCCACACTTGTTTTAGAGGACAGACTATAGTTAAAACCAGAGATGAGATGATTAGACTCCATAATTACATATTTGATAACAAGTAGTTCCTACTATAGTTCTATTAATGAACTCCCTTATTTTTGTTCCTCTAAATTTTTGTCAAACATATTGAGAAAAAAAATTGAATAATGTTCATGCATTTTATGCACATGGTGTGCTCATAGCTGTATGAGAACCGACAACAGATTTCCACATCTACAGCACGTTATCTGCAAGAATAATTTGCTCTCACCTGAGTCCCTATGTAAATTTCAACCACTGTAAGCCACTGTGGAATAAATGAGTAGTGCTCAGTTACCCAAGTGGGCCCACCCTTCTTTCACTGGTAGGTCCCAGACCCCAAGCAGGGGCCAGAGGGGGGCAGTGTGAATCCAAGGGAATTTCAGGAGTGCAGAATACGGACACACAAGCGACCATGCCACTTGAGCTCTTTACATTTGTGGTTTCTAGAGCCAAATACAAGTGTCAGATTATGCATACATTCTCTCCTCTAGTTTAGGGTTTTCGGAACATTTTTGTGTGAGTGAGGAAATGTGAATCAAAATAAGCTTCCTTTCCACCCAGTTCTCTGACGTTCGATGTGTTATCAAATGCACACTATGAATCTCTCAAAATGGCTGGAGCGCCACCCCCACTCTGGGATGCCAGATACATCAAGGCAAGCTGTCTACAGTCAGTCCCACCTGGGAGCATCAGACCCTGGGGGTCGGGAGCCCTGGACGCAAACAGAGATCCAGGCTCATGGTAACTTCCTCCTCCAACTGATTAATCCTCATTGGTGGTTGCCCATTACTCTCCCAATAAGAACCCAAATCCCTAACAGGTTCTCCTAGCCCTGGCCTTGCTCCTTTCCAGCCTCATCTTCTGAAATTCAGATACAAAGCCTCCTTTCACTCCTTTCTGGTGCCCTTCTTAATCCAGGATAGGTGAATTCTCTCTAATTGGAACCATCCCCAGCCAGCCACCCTACTAACACCTACTCATCTTTCAGATATATCTGGGGCATTAGTTCCACAGAAAAGTGTTCCCAGAGCCTCCAAACTAGGTGAGAAACTCCTATGATGTCCTCTCATAGATCCCTCATCTTCCTCCATGTAAGTTATCAGAATGTTAGTTACTATTTATTCATCACTTGAGTAATCTGAGGCTCCCTCACGTTAATACGTAACACCTATTGAGCATGTTATATGTGCCAGCTGTTTATTCAAGTACTTCATATGTTTTTTATTATTAAATCCTCTTAGCTCCATGAGGTCAGTGCTATTATCATCTTAATCTTTTGGATAATGAATTTAAGACTCGTGCCACCCCCAAGTTAGTAACAGGTTGATGTGTTACTAACACCTGTCTGGATTGCTTACCTCTGGCCATCTTTCACATGAGACAGAAATAAACTTCTATCTTGTTTAAAACAGTGTATGTTATAATTTTTCTATTTTGTGCATTCAATTCCATCAAAGTTTAATTGAAACAAGTGCTAACCTAATCCTTTTAACTTCTTGGAACTATGAATCTATGCTATTTTGACAGTCATAGAACTTATCAGACTTCATCCATGAACCTGGAAATCCAGAATCTCAAATCCCATCTTTGTTTTCTACTACATCTTTTTTTTTTTTTTTTTTTTTTTGACAGGTCCACTCTGTTGCCCAGACTGGAGTGCAGTGGTGCAATCTCAGCTCACTGCAACCTCGATCTCCCGGGCTCAAGAGATCCTCCACCTCAGCCTCCCGAGTAGCTGGGGCCACAGTTGTATGCCACCACACCCAGCTAGTTTTTCTTTATTTTCTGTAGAGACAGAGTCTTACCCAGGCTGGTCTAAAACTCCTAGGCTCAAGCAATTCTCTCACCGCAGCTTCTCAAAGTACTGAGATTATAGGCATGAGCCACCATGCCTGGTTCGTATCTTGTATTTTACTGATACTTTACATCCTAACTGAAGAAACAGATATGATTCATTAGAACTACTATACTTTTTTTTTTTTTTTTCGAGACAGAGTTTCACTCTGTTCCCTAGGCTGGAGTGCAGTGGCACAATCTCAGCTCACTGTTACCACTGCCTCTCAGGTTCAAGTGACTCTCGTGCCTCAGCCTCCAAAACAGCTGGGACTACAGGCATGTGCCACCACACCCAGCTAATTTTTGTATTTTTAGTAGGGACAGGGTTTCACCATATTGGCCAGGCTGGTCTCAAACTCCTGGCCTCAAGCAATCTGCCTGCCTCGTCCTTCTAAAATGCTGAGATTACAGCATGATGATCTACTGTGCCTGATCTTTTGCTATACTTTTAAATGTCCTTGTCAGTACTTCTCTGCCTGACTACCTCTTCAGCTTTTTAAAAATTCTATTAGTGAGTTCCTTAGCATGGTATTATTGCAAAACAAGAAAAGATAATAACTAATTAGCAGAGTCAGCACAGTCCTGTGAACTTAGTAGAGAGAGTCAAATCTTTCAACTATGCAGTGAAATCTTTCAATTAACTATCATGTAAACACAACACATTATCTTAGTAGCATGCTGCCTATTGTCAGGATGTTAGGCAAAATAAACCAATCAAAATAAATATTCTTCAGAAGTTACAGGAAAGCCAGCAACATCCAAGAGCACATGAACATCTATTGAGTGTCTACTATCTTTGAGGTACTCTGCTAAGTAGTAGGATCCTCTCCAGAAAAAAATCATGGAATGACACAGCCGATGCCCTTTATGTTATAGCACGATGAAAGGAGATAAGACTAGTATATGAGAAGGGAAATAATGTTGTGAAGTAGTCAAGACTGTCTATAGTATGTTGCAATGGACTGCTGGTTACATATATACCTTTTTAATCACATCTACATACAAATAACAAAGGAGATTGTATTTTGACTTGTTTCAGACATTCTCTTTCCAGAACCTCCATACAAGTAGTGTTTATTTCTTAAAATCATCAAAGACCTTTCAAACCAGTGTTAATGAACCTATCCTACATGAATGGAATGGATTCAAGATAATTGCTATAGCTTTATTTTTCTAACCAAGCCTTCCTCCCACACTAACACAACTCCAATTACCCATCACCCTAACTGTCCTATGGAAAGTGTCCAACAAGTATTATGCATTGATAATTTGCAATGAGTTTATTTCTTCATGTATTATTACCACAAATAATACACTACTATACCCCTGTATCCCATGTCCCTACAATATTTGAGGCAATTTCCTAAGTAATAGATATAAAATAGATGAGCACGCTAAGTATAGTTCCTGAACTTGCAGACTAGTGGGGGTTAGAGACAAGTAAACTAGCAAATGTAACATGTTCTGTAAATGTTATAGTAGGGAAAGCACATCATGCTATAGAGTAGATGAAAGAGTGCTTTGCGAAAGCTTGAAAGGGTCAGGATAAGTATTAAGAGAAAATGGAATCAACCGGGTGCGGTGGCTCACATCTGTAATTCCAGCACTTTGGGAGGCTGAGGCAGGTGGATTGCCTGAGGTCAGGAGTTTGAGACCAGCCTGGCTAACATGGTGAAACCCCATCTCTACTAAAAATACAAAAATTAGCCAGACATGGTAGCGCACACCTGAAGTCCCAGCTACTCAGGAGACTGAGGCAGGAGAATCACTTGAACCCAGGAGGTGGAGGTTGCAGTGAATCAAGATCGGGCCACTGCACTCCAGCGTGGGCAACACAGCAAGACTCTGTCTCAAAAAAAAAAAAAAGAAAACAAAGAGAGAGAGGGAGAAAAAATGGAATCCAGGTAGAGGCCTAATGGTTGAGAAGAAAGAGTCAGAGCTAGGGAAGTAAGCCATAGAAGAGTTGTTTGGTTTTTTAAGCAAGAAACATGGCCAAACGAGCATTCAAAGGATATAATTCAGTTTCAGCATGGGAAGTGGATTGCAAAGGAGCAAGACTGAAGTCAAGGAGATCAGTTAGAAGGCTGCTGCAGAGATCCAAGTAAAAGATGATGGTGGCCTGATAGAAGGAAACAGCAGAATAAACTGGTGGAAAAAAAAATTTCAATAGTTCCCCAATATATTTAGGAGCCAGAATCAACAGGATTTAGTCATTCTTTGGAGGAAGAAAAAGAAATCAAGAATGAATATGAGATTTCTGGCCTAGACACAGATATGGATGCTGAATCAGTGGGATAAGCAGGAAGAACAATATGTGGGGAAAACAAAACGTGAAATGTTGGTCTCATGGAAGTGCCAGTGAGACATGTCAGTGTTTATAGATGTGAGGGCCTACAATTCTGAAGGTCAGGCAAGGGATCTAGGCTACAGACAAGGACTTGGAAGTGATCAGCATGGAAGTGAAATGGCAACTGGGAGCCAGAAAAGTGGTTGAGACAGCCCAGGAAAACTGTGCAGAGTGAGAAAGGAGGGCCTAGAGTAAGAGCCCTGAGAAACACCAGCATTTAAAGCAAGGGGAAAGGCAATCACCAAAAGCCTGTGTCTCAGACACTGAGGAAGGAGAACCCTGCAATCAACAACCCAAGTTTGGAATTCCAAGACCTCTAGTCAAATGGTGGCAACTCTGAAAATGCCCAGTGGTTCAGCCTAACTGGGCCAGCCTTGGGTGCCAGCAGAATGAGTCAGGCCAGGAAAAGCCAAAGCTGGGAATTCCAAGAGACCACGGAATTGGACAGAACTCTGAAATCTAAACGAACAAGAGGTCTGGAAAGATAAATACAGTGGAGCACATTAGTCCAAGTAGGAAAGTCTAGGCAGGCTAAACACTGTAAAATAGAGATCAGAGCAAAGCCCCCAATCTGAAGACACAAATCCAGCCAGGAGAGAAGGCTTGAGAAAATGTGTGTGAGTGTGTGTCTATTGAAATGATTAAATCTCAGTGTAATTAAGTGCTGTACATGATTTGTAAACAAATCTCCTTTCCTCTGAGACCTCTTCTTCTAGGAAAATTCTCTTTTTAAAAATATCTGTTACTGGTGCTAAGTAAGGTCTCCTTTGCTAATGTTTAATAATAACTATCAATTTATAAATGGTTTATTATAATAAGAAAGTAATTTTAATATTCAGCAAAATGACCCCAGTCGCCTATACCTTCTATAATAATAAAAAAAAAAAGTTTAAATATATTTTAAGGCTATAGAGGAATTACTACTAAATTTTGGGGAAAATATTATGCAGAAATATTTAAATGATTTAAAATATCCAACAGAGTCACCTAATTAAATGTGGTCTTTGAGATTACATGGGGGTACTCATATTAGTCCACCTGTGATGCTGAAGAACCACCAAGTCCTGGTAGATCCAACATGTGCTTATGAAATGTCCAGAGTGCTTATCTGTAGGTTATCCAGAGTGATCTTGTTTTAATAAAATTAATAGAATATGAAGCACAAAGAGGTTAGCATATCATATAAGTGAAAGATTATTTTATGCATTTAAGTAGAGTTTTGAAGCACAGACATTTTTCAGCCTTAAAGAAGCTTAACATTCTTTGGTGCCAAAGTAGCCCAAATAACTGCAGTTGATTGAATCAGCAAAACCAAGTTTATGCAGAAAAAAGCATTTCCTAGGAGGACAACCTCTCTCTCTGACGAGGCTGGAAAAACAGCATCCATGCCCAGAGATTCAACCTCCTCCCAGTCAGTTGCCCATCCAAGGCTGAGACAGTCGGGAATCTCATACTTCTGTGTTGCACACTGCCATCTACTGTGTCTCTGCAGCCAGTGGAGCCCCAGACTTTCTTTATGATCCCAGACCTTGATGGTGGGCAGGAAACCAATCAATGAGCATCACTTTCTTTCCTTTCCCTTGTGGCAGGTTTTATGAATATCAGGAAAAGCTGCAAATCAGAGATGTGCACATACGCAGTTCGATTCATGGAGATCCAAGGGATGATGATATTAGGAATGGAAGCTAAAAGTAGACAAGAAATTTCCTTACTGAGGAAAACCAGTTTATAAAATCTGTAATCAATTTCTTGGCATCAGGGAGAACAGACAAAAAGACATTCTGGTTTTTTTTAAATCAAACCCCAAAGCAAAAAACTCTAATTGAGATGACTAAATTATGTATATGTGGAAGAAAAGAAAGCATTCATGTAGATCTGTTTCACTTGTAAAAGAAACACTTGTTTCTTTTATAACGTAACATTCTTCTAGTATGATTAGGCATCCGTTTTTTTAAAGGTCAACAGCCTACATTTGGTCTATATGCTCCTATTTTTAATGCTTATACCTAACTTCCTGCCATTTCTCTGCAACAGTAAGTCCAAAGAAAGCAGACTGTGCATAACACTGAACAGTCACACTCAGGCTTGTTAGCTGAGCTCTTTAGCAGTTCTGATAGATCAGAGGGGAGGGAGAGATTTTGATAGGATTTTATTATGGATTTAATTCACCAAATCACCCACACTACTAACTGAATACTGGGTGGGTTTCAATGTAATAGGTGTTTATAAACTGTGCCTAGTACATGGTTTGTGCATAGTCCTAGTACCTAATTCTGGTGACCTCTTGTAAGGCCAAGTTTGCTAGGAGTTAGCCAGCTGCCGAAAAACACTGTGCATTAAAAGAGAGCTTAAAGCACCCCAATTCCAAACATATTTGTTCCTAATATGATAAACACGGTCTTGTAAAAATTACTCTAATGAGAATAACAAGTTGAGATGATCCCTTGAGCAGGGAAGTAAGAATTCAGTCCCTAGAAAACAAAAGCATCTAAAAAGACGTAGGAGTTCTGTCAGTGTAGTGGGGAGAAAGCAAGCGCATTGAAAGAAAAGGAAGAAGGAACTCCTGCTATACTATTTGATTCTGGTTTGTTCTTACCCACTTGTCCCTCAATTTAAAAGCTAAGAAGGCTCCATTACAATTTTTTAAATTGACTAAGTCAAGGGAAGGGTAGTTTTGTTGTTGTTTTTTAGCAGCCGGTTTTACTTAAAGACCTTTGCAAGAATAACTTGGTTTTCAGCCTTCACAGCTCTGCGGATCTTTCAGAGGCAGTCTGAATTCCTTTTCAAGGAAAGTTAATGGTTGCAAAGCCATGGCTGTCCCTTAGGTAAGGGAGAACACAGCAAAAAGTCTGCATTTCAGCTGTTCTAGTGATTCATTTCCCCTCCAGACTGATCTGACATTTTAGTACAATCCAGCTCCTGTAGAGTTAGAGGAGGCTTCAAACCTCTAACTGTGACCACCCACAGCTCTCATTACTCAACGGACTAAATGAAATCACTGATTTTTCTCCTCTTCAAAGTGAGATGGGTTTGTAGAAGAGGAAAGTGTTTTATTCTTTCTCATACTTCAAAATATTTATTTATCTCATTTTTCTAAATAGTTTCTAGGATGGGCAAGGCCAAGCACAATGTGATTTGGGCCCTCATTTTAAACTTCCTCTGCCAGCGTCATACTCATACAAGTTCATCCAGAAATTCTCCAATCCTTCTGTTTTTCCTTCCTTTCTGTATGTGCCTGCCCAGAGAACTCCCCACATCTCCCACCACCTTGGCCATTATCCCAGGCTAAGCCACTATTATCTCTAGCCCAACTGCCACAGCAGCCTCCTAAAGGGTGGCTCCGTATCCACTCTGTCCCCTTTTCAGCCTCAGACCCTTTACTCTCGGCCCCCTGGTTAAAACTCTTTAGTGGATCCCCATTGTCCCTGAGATAAAGACTGAAATCCTCACACAAGCCTACAAGGCCAAGTTTTGCTCAGTGTCTGGGTGTGTCTATCTCTTTGATCTGGGCTCCCACTACACTCCCCCTTTATTCTCCATACACAATCCTTCCTTCAAGTCTATGACATGCTACACCCTGCCCCACAGTTCCTGAGTGTGTTCTGATAAAATGTTCCCTTGTCCTGGAGGGCATCTCCCTCCCTTCATCACCTAGTTTATTTCTCCCTATCCTTTAAATATTACTTCTCCTGAAAGCATTCTCTGAGCATAGACCTAGATATCTTCCTTTGATAAACTATCTCCTGGAACTTCACTCTTTCCCTTTGGAGTAATTCTTTTGGTATATAATTACTATTGTGTTTTATTTTTATCAAATAATCAAATTGTTTAATGTGATTATTGGTTTACAATCTGTCTCCCTTAATAGACTATGACTTACATGAGGGGAAAACCAGTTTCTACTCACCATTATATCCTGAGCACCTAGCCAGGGCCAGCTCCATGGATGTGTGAGCTACACAGTTACATAGAAGAGCTTGCAAGGGTTGTATGCCTTGTTTAATGCTCTGCTGTCACCGTCTTAAAATTCTTAATTTTGGAACAAGGAACTTCATATTTTGATTTTGAACTGAGACCTGCAAATTATGTAGTCTATCTTGCAACTAGAATAGGACTTGATATACTGAAGGCACTCAATAAATATATCTTCAGTGAATGATTATCTACAGAATAATTAATACACAGATGACTATGCAGCCAATTTTGCACATGAAATTCACAAAGTTGTATCTTTGTGAATTTCATGTGCAAAAGTAAGTCCCTTCAAAATATTCCTGTCTCTTACTAACTTACACCTGAAATTCTCATAACATGGTTAAAATATTTTATTAACTATTAGAGGGAGACTACAACTTCTGATCTCCCTAAGTGAAAAAACAAAACTTAAGTTCACTGAGGTATATAGCTCTGTTATTGTGATTTTCGTTAAGATAAGACTTGTGGAGGAAAGAGGGAAAGAACGGTGGCCCAGTCCTGTACTGAACATTATCAAAAGGCTGAAAGTGCTGAAGTCAGACCTCATCTACTTTCTGGTTTTACATGGAACCTACTCTATCACTTGTCAACCATGTTCTACCACTAAATTCCTTGATTAGGTCAATGTCAGACATGGATTTTATTAATTCATATAGTGAAATTTGGTTTCTAGGAGACTTTTCCTAGATGTGTGATCTAAGACAAATTATTTAACCTCTGAAACTTAGTTTTCTCATCTGTGAATTAGGGAAAATAGAGCCTAACTTATAGTACTGTGAGGATTAGAGATAATATGTGTAAAGCACTTATCATTCTGGCATGTAGTCGCAACACAAATCATCACAATGGTAATACTAAAAAGAGGCAGAAGTCACCAGTGGGGTTTATATGTATACCACATGTGTATACATATACATATGTGTGTATATATATATGTATAAACATGAGAGAATCTAATTCCTTGTCATTTTTCTCACCATGGTGATTTCATGCCTGGCTTCATAAAGCAGTATCGGTAAGAGATTGAAACCAAAGGTCTCCAAACTCTGAAGCTTGTATCAGTCTGATTATGGAAGTATTTAGAGACGTCAGCTTTTGGGATAACCATTCATCATCCAGCCAGCCACCATTCTGTGCTACAATAATTTTCAAGGCCTTCCTATATACCACAAACGCTGATGGGTGCTAAAGGTATAAAATGAATGTCACTAACTTTGACTCAAGAAATTCACTCTAGGTTGGTAACCCAATTAACCCTGATAGAGTAGGTAGTTGCCTGACTCTGGATGTTGGGGGATGAGGGAGATGAACACTTGAATTGTGAGGAAAGAACCTCTAATTGTGCTGAAGTCATGGGTAAGGAACCCATTGTTTACAACTCCCATGTGGAATATTCCATACACTACATAGGAGGAATTAACACATATGTCTTCTATTTCCTGCTGGGTCACATTCTCCTTACAAACCAGGAGGCCACGTTCTACTCCTCCCTGTCTCCCCTGCATTGCCCCACACAATGCCCAGCATAGCATTACTAAAGTTTCCATTGGAATGACTTGAATTACAGAATGCTTTTGAGAAAAAAAAATTGAAACTTCAAGTACAAGTGGAACAAAAGAGTAAGTAATAGACAGAGAGGTGAATCTTTCAATGATATAAAAGAATTGGGGCCAAATTTTTAGGTTACTGATCTTGCCAAAGAACTGCTGAATACAAGCCTTTTGCACCCATGTGCTGATTGCCAGATGTTCAAAAACGATGACCCAACAAAAGAATAAAATGGTCAAATTTGCAATGAGGATTCTTTTTTAAAAAAAAAAAAAAAAGTAAATTTCCTCCAAACTACTTGTGATATTGTTAAAAGAAGCCCCAAAGGACTTACTTTAAAATCATGTTCAAAAACTCCCATATGTGAGCAGGTCCAAGACCCTGGGCTATGTGACCTATTAAAACACAAAGATTCTCCACTGGCTCACATAACCATGGACGTTTTTTCAAATGTATGAATCAAGGCTTTAGTGTGACTAGATAGTGAGGGAATTTTTTCTGAATAACCTCCCTATAATCACGGATCATCACATTTTACAATGCAATTATTGTGGAACATATCATAACATACTTGAGATTCTAGAAATGGGAATGGGAGGGAATAGAAGGGACACAGTTACTCAAGAAAATGCAAATGCCATTTTGCTTGCAAATTAAATTTAAAATCTAATGAAGTGGGTGTAGAAAATGATTGAAAAATTAATTGAGAGAAACAAATTTGGAATACATTTGTAAGGAACATCTGTAAGAAATTCTGCTGTGACACACCTCTTCAGAGAATCAAGTGCTTCCTGTTAGCTAAAACTTGAATGGAAGCCAGGCTAACGATAGATCTTTAGAACATGTCAGAATAGTCCAATTTATACTCTGAAGCCAATTGGTGAACTCATAGACTTCCCTGGACTTGAACAAGCAACAGGGAATTTTTCCAATGCAAACTCCAAATAAATATTTAGGCCAAAATTTGCCTCCTTTTCTTTCTGTCTATCTCTGCCTCTCATTGATGATAACTTTTAACAATAAGCTGGACATGTCAAGACATTTTGTTTTTAAATACTTCAGCATGTAGCGCCTAAGAACAAAGGCATTCTCCTTTACAATCACACTATCACAATCAAGAACTAAGCTCCAAGTTTCTACATTCTATTTGCTTGCCATGTCTCTTAAATCTCATTTACTTTAGAACAGCCACCACTACCACCACTTTTTTTTTTTTTTTAAGTTTTCTGGGACACTGACATTGTGATGAGTCCATGTCACTCTACATGTAGAATTCGCCCTCCACCACCACCAATCTGTTTTTGGCTGACTGTGGGTCAGACTTTTGGGAAATCGATCACACTAGTGTTTACTGTTCATCTGTATCTTTGAATGAGAGATAATTGTTTTAAAAAAAAAAAAAAAGATTAAATGAGTTGGCCTTGTTAGATATTAAAAGTATCAAAGAGAGGAAGAGGTAAGGAACTGTTGATTTGTTTTAGTGCCAGATTCTTCAGATTAGATTCAGATGGTATATTCATGAGGTGTGTGTGAATCTTGAAATTTCTGAGCGTGTTTTTCAATGATTCATCAAGCCTTTAGAGATTTACTCAAAAACTCCCTTTTCTTCCTCCACTGAGAGATTTTTGAACTTGAGAATTTAGAAAGTGATTGTTCATTATCCAAATCCTTTTAGGAGAAAAAAAAGAGTGGGTGGCACTCTAAAGGAAGAATTTTAGTTGCTGGGATAAGAGGCAAAATTTATGACTTTCCCACTGATTCCTCCGCCAATATTGCCCCTCCCCAGTACCCACTTCTCCAGAGATTAAAACATGCTTGAATTGGAGTAGGCATTTCCTTCCTTCTGTTCAGTGCCAGTTCTCAGAGGAAAACATTCATTTTGCTCTTTGATTCCTGTAGCCCAGAGACAGCAATGAAAGGACCTGCTGCTTCCTGGAGTATAAGGATTTCATCTGGGGGGCTGCAGGGCAGGAAAGAGAGTTTAAAGGGTGTGTGCATCAGCGTGGGTGTGAATGATTTCCCCCAGGGCCAGTGAGCTGGCCTGGAGCCCAGAGTATGCCATTCATCCACCTTAAATTGCACCACACAGCAGAGATGCTTGAGGGAGAAGTCACTCAATGGCAGTGCCACTTGTTGCCAGTTTCCATTGTGTCTCTTTGATATGGGGTGTCCTAGAAACTGATGCAGTTTTCTACTTCTTCCCAGATGGGGAGTAAAAGATGCATGGTGCAGTGGGTCAATAAACTGTAAATGAAATAAACCAAAATGAGAATAATGAAGCCAAGAGTTGAATCTCCTCTCATGGTACTGTGGTCCTACAAATGTAAAAATGTTTGAGTCTTTCATCGTAAGTCCTATTTCTAAGCAATGAGGAGATGGTAAAAATAAACAATCTCTTGATACAGATATGGAATCTATTCAGATATCTGATGTTCAAAACGTAGACCCAACTTGATCCATATTGATCTGAGAATGTTTACTTCTACCATTCAGCCTCAGATTATAAGAAAAATAAACATGAAATCAAGCATGTAAATAAATCTGGCTGTACTCCTTTCATCTTGAAATCAGTGTCTTTGACTGTTTCTAATTAAGGAAATACAATTTGAAAGCACTGGGGTTTTGTGAAGTTTTTGTTGTTGTTGTTATTATTTGACACAAGGAGAAAATTTTGGTCAAACCACATGATGGATTTGTCCAAATGTTGCAGGAAGTCAGGGACCCCGAATGGAGGGACGGGCTGAAGCCATGGCAAAAGAACATAAATTGTGAAGATTTCATGGATATTTATTAGTTCCCCAAATTAATATTTTTATAATTTCTTATGCTTGTGTTTACTGCAGTCTCTGAACATAAATTGTGAAGATTTTATGGACATTTATCACTTCCCCAATTGATATTCTTATAATTTCCTATGCCTGTCTTTAATCTCTTAATCCCATCATCTTCATAAACTGAGGATGTATGTCACCTCAGGATCCTGTGATGATTGCATTATCTGCACAAATTGTTTGTAGAGCATGTGTGTTTGAACAATATGAAATCTGGGCATCCAAAAGGAACAGATGGCTGTGATTTTCAGGGAACGAGGGAGATAACCATTGGGTCTGACTGCCTGTGGGGCCAGACAGAACAGAGTCACATTTCTCTTCTTACAAAAGCTAATAGGAGAAATATCACTGAATTCTTTTTCTCAGCAAGGAACAGCGCTGAGAAAGAGAATGCATTCCCAGGGGTAGGTCTCTAAAATGGCTGCTCTGGGAGTGTCTGTCTTATGCAGTTGCAGATAAGGGATGAAACACACCCTAGTCTCCTGCAATACCCCCAGGCTTGCTAGGATTAGGAAATTCTAGCCTGGCGAATTCTAGTCAGATCGGTTCTTTGCTCTTGAACCCTGTTTCCTGCTAAGATGTTTATTAATGACAATGTGTGCCCAACAGGACATGGACCTCCATTAGCAATTCTAGTTTCACCCTGACCTTGTGATCACTCTCTGACCTTCTGCCTTGTGATCTTTTATTGCCCTATGAAACATACTGATCTCTGTGACCCACACCCTATTCGTACACTCCCTCCCCTTGGAAAGTCATTAATAAAAACTTGCTGGTTTTGCAGCTCAGGGGGATTCATGGAACCTGCTGACATGTGATGTCTCCCCCAGACACCCAGTTTTTAAATTTCTCTCTTTTGTACTCTTTCCCTTTATTTCTCAGACCAGCCCACACCTAGGGAAAATAGAAAATCTACGTTTTCTACGTTGAAATATTGGGGGCTGGTTCCCCCGATATCCAAACCTACAGTGGCCAACTGTCCCAATTCGCCTGGGACCAAGGAGTTTCCCAAGACAAGGACAGTGCTGAAACCAGGACAGATATGGAAACACTACCATAATTGGTCACCCTAGCAAGCCTAAAATGTGCCTATCACCTAAAACCTGAATCCATTGCCTAGTTGTTATAATTGTACACTTACCTCAGAATTGGTGAAATGGAAGAGATGTATTATTTATTGGACGTATACTGCAGAAAGCTCTGTATAAATATGAGTGTCCATGAATGCAGATGACAGGATTTAACATGATGTGCTTATGGAAAAGACTAATACCCATGTCCTTTCCAGGAGCTGTTTTGTGATGTTTCCTTCTAAGAAAAGTTAAAGTAGATTTGTTTCTTCTTGACTTCTTCCTTTATGCTGAGAGCAATAACCATCCCAAAGTCTATAACCCCACTGGGTCAGGCTTTCTAATGAGTGACCACAGAAAAAACAACAGACACAGGAAGGAAGTTTCCTCTAGAGAAATTTTCTGCCAGTAAAATACTGATCTCTTTTGCCCTTGAGTCCCACAGGAAATTTTTGATAGCTATTCTACAGTACAGAACTTCCTATTCACAAAACATATACACCATTAACCTAGTTAGAATAAGAATCTGCACTTCAGCCAGAGCTTAGTATCCATTGTGAGGTTGGGTCCGTGAGGAAAATGTTCAATAAGAATTGGAAATATTGACAGCTATTCAATAATTTACATGAGAGCCAAACAAGTCATAGAGGAAAATATCAAAGCAAAACTACTTATAACCTGTTAATAAGGATATACTGTGTCTTCTTCATTAAAAGTTTAAATAGGACTTTTGCTTCTTGCAGAAATTACTAAGTACCCTAATTAACCTTCATCTAGAGCTCACATAGTATATGATACTTTACTTATAAGGAAAATTTATTAAACAATTTGAGAAGCAGAAGAGAACCAAAATTTATTAACATGCATCATTAAGGTCTAAGAGTCGACGGAAAAGGAAGTGACAACAAAATTTCATGCTAAACATGATTGGAAGTGGTAGTAGAACAGCAGGTACTTATCCAAGAGTAGTTTGAATCTGGGGAGTACAAACACATTGGTTGCCTAGTGGTTTGAGTGCAAAGAACGAGGACAAAGAGATTAGACCACAAGGATAATGAGAAAACATACTACTGTGATATAGAGTAGTGCAAGGATGGGCTGTGAAATCTGACGGCCCTGGATTTGAATCCTGGCTCCATTCCACACAACTTGACCTTGGGTAAGTTACTTAAAGATGTAAGCTTCTGTTTCCACTTATTAAAATGGGGATAAGTTGCCTCAAGACACTGAGACAGGAGCATTGCTTGAGCCCAGGCATTCCAGGCTGCAGTAAGCTACGATCACACCACTGCACTCCAGCATGGGAGACAGAGCGAGCCTGTCTCTAAAATAAAATAAAATAAAATAAAATATAAAATAAAATAGGAATGCTATGTGGTTGTAGCAGATGAAAGTGCTGTTTGTGTATTAAGTTAAAATGGATAAATATTAGCAATTTCATATGCTTCAACCTAAATTGCACCTACCCCTAAGGTTGTTACAAGAATTCAGTGAAATAAGGGAACCAGTTCACCTAGAGATTAAGAACATAGTCTCTGGGCTGCCATCCACCTGGCAATGGAGTCCCGTCTGTCCAGACCGTCCCAGATCTTGCTGCCCGCCCAGTGACCAAAGTCCTTCAGGTCTGGAGGTCGCGGTGTCACAGGCTCTGCGATATGTTGATGTTGGCTGAGCAGCGGCAGAAGCAGAAGTGAGCTGTGAATATTCAAAACACTGCCTGGAGTAATGCTGATTCTAAGTTTGGCCAGAGGATACTAGAGAAGATGGAGTGGTCTAAAGGAAGGGGTTTAGGGGTTCAGGAGCAAGGAGGCCCAGATCATATTAAAGTTCAAGTTAAAAATAACCACCTGGGACTTCAAGCTACAAACAATAATGAAGCCAACTGGATTGCCCATCAAGATGATTTTAACCGGCTTCTGGCAGAACTTGCCAGAGGCAGGTAACAACAGACTCCTTAGACAACAAGAAAAAGAAATCTTTTAGTCTTGAGGAAAAGTCCAAAATCATCGAAAACTGTGTTCATCATAGGAAATTTACAAAAGAAAAGGATCTATCATCTCGGAGCAAAACAGATCTTGACTGCATTTTTGGGAAAAGACAGAGTAAGAAGACTCTCAGGGGTGATTCCAGTCCCTCCACTCCAGACAGAACGAAACCACGATGACAACCCATGCTTTCACCATCCAGGAGTGTTTTGCCAAGCGAATGGCAGCACTGAAGAACAAGCCCCAGGTCGCAGCTCCAGGGTCTGACATTTCCAAGACCCAAGTGAAATGAAAAAGGGGAAAGAAAAGAAACAAAGAGGCAACAGGTAAAAATGGGGAGAGTTATCCCCTCACCCAGTCTAAGGCCAAGCGGCCTAAAGAGGGAAAGCCTAAGAGAGATAAGGTCCAGAAGCGGCGTCCAAGGAGAAAAGAGCACGGGCAGAGGGACAGCGCAGAGGCCCCTGCTGGGACGAGAGTTCTGAGGCCTCTGCTCAGGGTGCAAGGAATTGTGTGCAGCCACCCGATGGCCAGGATTTCACCCTAAAGCCCAAAAAAACAAGAGGAAAAAGAAAGCTGCAAAGCCGGTAGAGGTAGCAGTGGACGCTACGCTGAAAGAAAAAACAAAGAAAGAGAAGAAAAGTTCTAAATGAATTCTCTCCAACCAGGACCTTCCGACCACTCAGCTGTCAGGGTGCTGCCGGAGCAGACTCCTCTGGCCTGAAGTCAGAGCAGAGTTCACCCCAGAGAGCTGGGGCACATCTTGTGACATGCCCATGGGTGGCCGAGTCTTGCCCTCTCACCATGTTTCTCCCCAAATTATGTTCCCAGGAGGGCTTTTTTTTTTTTTTTTAATGTTCTGAATCATGGCTCTCACAAACAAATACATTTTTGTAAACTCTGAAAAAAACCATAGTCTCTTGAGCCATGCAGCTTTCTTTTTAATGCTGACTCCACCAACATCTAGTTGTGTGATGCTGGGCAAATGACTTACTCTCCCTCTGCTTCCCTTTCCTCTTGCATATAACAAGGTTTTTTTTTTTTTTTTTTTTTTTTGAGACGGAGTCTCGCGCTGTCGCCCAGGCTGGAGTGCAGTGGCGCGATCTCGGCTCACTGCAAGCTCTGCCTCCCAGGTTCACGCCATTCTCCTGCCTCAGCCTCCTGAGTAGCTGGGACTACAGGCGCCCACCACCGCGCCCGGCTAATTTTTTGTATTTTTAGTAGAGACGGGGTTTCACTGTGGTCTCGATCTCCTGACCTTGTGATCCGCCCGCCTCGGCCTCCCAAAGTGCTGGGATTACAGGCGTGAGCCACCGCGCCCGGCCATAACAAGGTTATTAACAGCACCTGTTTTGTTGGCTTGTTGTGTTGGGATCAGTGGTTTGCAGACAATTAACCACGCAACAAATGTTAACAATATTAAACATCTTTGAGTACTAAGGCAGTTGGTCTAAAGTGAGCCTGGAAATAATTGATAAGCAATACAGTGTTCTATTGGCTCTTGTATAGTTTTGTCTTTATGTACATATCTAATTATTAGGTTAGTTCAAAAGTAATGATGGTTTTGCCATTAACTGATGGCAAAAAACCGTAATTACTTTTGCACCAAACTAATATCTACCTATCTGATTATCTAAGTGATAACTTAATCATGACATTTGATCATATAGGTAAATAATGTTGTGTGTATTTATATACATATACACATATATGGTATATGTATGCAGATAAATGTACATCTCCTTATTGGTGTTACATCAAAAGTTAAGCCATCTAATAATAAAGTTGACTTATGAAGTTTAATCTTTCATTTCACGCTGATACATAAAATTATAATTGATGTTCAGACCCAAAAAATTAGAAAACCAAAATACTCATTATTTAGTGAGTTTAAAAAAATGTACTAAGCAATAGCTTAACATTCTGCAGGATTAATGACCTTCAGAAGACTCTATAAACTTCTGATCAAAATAGTTAAGTAGAGATTTGGGGGGAAATGTGCAACAGAAATCTGAAATATTGACATAGGTTTTTTATTTTTTAGGATAACCAAATAAGAAATAGCAAAAATATCACATCAAAATTGTAAGATTTTAAAAATTCATGTATCATAATTTCATGAGGATTTTGATGGTCCTTTGCTCTAATTTATAATGGGCTCCACCCATAAGTTTGAAATCAACCTTATTTGGTTCAGGTATATTTTATTATCGTATTTATATTTAGAAGCCAGTAAATCCCTGGTGATTGCATTAATTTATCAGAAATAAAGGTTGAACTTATCTATTTTTTAACCTAATCATGACTTGCTTTAATTGTATAATCCCAAAATTCGGGTGCTTTTGAGATTCTTTGTGGTGTTGAATTTTCATTTTAGTTGTAATAACTTTATTTTAAAAATCTCTGGTAGTCATCAAAACTGGATGTGCAGTTATTTTAAGTTTAAGATACTCTAAAATCCCTCAAAATGTCCCTCAATAACTAAAAATTTTAATTGGCTCTTTCATGACAAATTCAGAAAGGCACCTTTCTTTTATTTTTCCAGGAGCTCCTATAATATTTACAGTTGGAAAAGCCTAAAGCATGACGGAATATTGGTGTGCTGTTATTGTAAAACTGCAAATTGGAAACCTGATGTTTCATTTCTGATTGCTGTTTTATATAATTATCTCATAATGATTAAGTTTTCTTTCTGAAAGGAAAAGAACACATTGTTTTTCCTGCATTATCTGATTTAATCATCCAAATAACAATGTGAAATATTATCAAACCCGTTTTAAAAGATGACGAAATTGGAGTGCAGAGGAATTTATTAAGAACCTATGGAAGCAGAGACTTTTGGGATTATACAATTAAAGCAAGTCATGATTAGGTTAAAAAATAGGTAAGTTCAACCTTTATTTCTGATAAATTAATACAATCACCAGGGACTTACTGGCTTCTAAATATAAATACAATAATAAAATATCTAATATCTATTATTAGATAATAAAAATCTAATAAAATAAGAGATGATCTGGGCCAGGTATGGTGGCTCACATCTGTAATCCCAGCATTTTGGGGGGCTGAGGCTGGCGGATCACCTAAGGTCAAAAGTTCGAGACCAGCCTGGCCATCATGGTGAAATCCCTTCTCTATTAAAAAATTAAAAAAAAAAAAATAGCTGGGTGTGGTGGCATGTGCCTGTAGTCCCAGCTACTTGGGAGGCTGAGGCAGGAAAATCGCTTGAACCCAGGAGGCAGAGGTTGCAGTGAACCAAGATCGTGCCACTGCATCCCAGTCTGGGTGACAGAGTGAGACTCTATCTCAAAACAAAACAAAAAAAAATTATCCAGGCATGGTGGTGCATGCCTGTATCCCCAGCTACTTAAGAGGCCGAGGTGGGAGGATCACTTGAGCCCAGGAGCTCAAGGCTGCAGTGAGCTGTGATCAGGCCACTGCTCTCCAGCCTGGGCAACAGAGCAAGACCTTGTCTCAAAAAACGAAAGGAAAAAAAGAGACAATCTGACTCAAAACCCTTCACTCATAATGACCACCCAATCAGCCTTCAGTGAACTTTTCCATGATGGCAGAGGAAGGGGAGCCTGTGTGCAAGAGAAGCGCAACCAGGTTGGGATGGAGACTACCAAAAGAAGTACATAACATCAGAAAAAGCAAAGAACGCCATGTTTTAAAGAAGAGGGATTGGTCACCTTAGCCAAGTGCCACACACAGACCCATGAAAGCATGGACTACAAAAGGCCAAACACATCTTGATGAAAAGGAAATTTTAGTGACCTTAGTGAAAGCAGTTAAGAATGGTGGAGTCAAAAGCCAGGCACCTGTATGAGGTAAGAAAGCAGAGTCAGGGGTACAGTCCACTCCTTTGGAAATTTTGAGTTCTCAAAAAGAGAACAGAGACTTGATGGTATTTAGAAGGACAAATAGCACCAAAGCCAGTTTCCCTTTTTAGGAACCTGTGGAGGAGAGGGTGGAGGCACACGAGACAGGGACAATGACTGTAGGAATGAGGTGTCAGAATTCAGAGTGACCTGAGTTCGTGATTTAGGTCAGTGGCCTAGAGGACTTAGACTTGAAAAAAAGGGCAAGCCCTTCTCTGAGACAGGAAGACAGATCATGGGAACCCACATGAACGTGAAGAAGAAGAGCAGGTAGGTACCAGCTGGTGGCTGATAGAGGGCTTATCTGGGACCTAACTGTCCTCAATAAAGGAACAGCAAGATCATTTGCCAAGACTGAGGAAGAGGGCACTAAAAGGGGGCAGAAGTGTGGGGACACTGGAAAGATCTGAGGGAACTGGAGAGTTGAACTACCAGAAACAAGAGAAGGCATTGACAGGAACTGCTGAGGACTCGGCGAAGGCTTAAGGCTCGCGGTCAATTGTTTAGTATTACCTACTCTGTCAGGAGATGTGGCTTTTCATCCAGAGTTATTACTCTATAGAGCATGAAACCAGAGCAGGCAGATAGAGCCAGCATTCAGTTTTGCTGTGTAAAAGCAGTGAAAGCATGTAGTAATCAAGATGCAAGGTGACTGGCAAGAATTATCGCAGGCCAGAAATAAACTGAGGTTCTTGCACCAGTGTTGGTGAGGTTCTTTCTCCCTGTTCTGTATATGCCAATGCCCCTATTCGAGACCAAGTGAGCCAGAAGTTAAATCATACGCCCGGGATATTTCCTAGAGAGTTCAAGTATTTCACAGTGTGGGAGCTTGACCTACAAACGCTGCTCCTGGTGTGTAAGGAAATGAGATTTTAAATCAGATCCTTACAGCGAAACATTAGAAACCAAGAAATATGCACTAACCCCTACACATCCCATGGAGAAAATGGATGGGTATACTCTGAATTCAATACAGTATTTGTGGTATGGCCCTCAGATGGAATTTTTCCCCGACTGTCACAGACAAGAATGTGGCCGATTTTGACAATCTCTTTAAAGAAACAAAGTTCTTCCTTGGTTCGCAAATCATGACAGAAATGTCATAACTTCCTTACCTCAAATTAAAGAATTTTAGAGTTGGAAGAGAGAGCTAAGATCAGGTAGATCACATCTTTAATTTCTAGAGGAGGAAATTCTCTAGGAACTCCCGTCCAAGGGGATAAAGGAATTTGCAGCAAGGTTCAGAACAAGAATCTAATTCTGCTTTTGTATCCTGCTGTGTCTCATATTAGAATGTAAATTTTGTTTCCTTTCTCTAAAATTGTTTCCTTTGTCTAAAATTTTTTTGTGAGTCTTATTCCTTAAACACTTAAAAATTAGCATTTTAAGGCCGGGCGCGGTGGCTCAAGCCTGTAATCCCAGCACTTTGGGGCGGGGCGGTAGGATCACAGGTCAGGGCTCGAGACCATCCCACAGCTATACACGGTGAAACCCGTCTCTACTAAAAATACAAAAACTAGCCTTGAAGGCAGTGGCGGCTCTAGTCCCCAGCTACCGGGGAGGCTGAGGCAGGAGAATAAGCGTGAACTTCGGGAGGCGGAGCTTGCATTGAGCTGAGATCCAGACCATTGCAGCCAACCTGAAGCGGCAGAGAGACTCCCGTCTCAAAAAAAAAAAAAAAAAAAAAAAAAATTAGCATTTTAAAGCATTTTAGAAGCTGGCCAGAAATCATTCAGGAAGTATTTTCTGGCAAGGATAAGTTGGGCTAAGTAAGAGATTGCAATTTTTTGCAGATTTAATACAGCTAAAAACAGGGATTTTCAAAAAGGCAGTATATTATGGGCTAAAATCCTTACTCTAAAACTTACTACCTGTGTGCCTAAATTATTGAGTTAACATCTCTATATGTCTATTTTCATTTTCACAAAATAGGTAGAGTAATACTGTTTTAGTACTATTTTATACGGTTTTCACAAAAATTATAAGCAACGTCCTTAACAGAGACTATGAAATGAAAGAATATTTTTAAAACAGTTATTGTTGTGGATATTGTTACCAAAAAATGTTTGCTTAAATTTTCTGTGATAACAGAGTAATCAAACAGTAATGACTTCCCAGTTCAAAAGATTCCATGGGGCTGAAAGTCAGCTTCCTCTGAATTGGCAGGGAACACTTCACCTCTGAGCACATATTCTTTACATTTAAGACTCAAGGACATCAAGTTTCCAACATCTCCGAACATCAAGGTTTAAACTTTAGCCATCAGATGGCGGTGAGGGCCCCCTAAATGTGCCTGTCTCTCCTCCCTCAGTCTTCTGATCTGTAGTGTGAGATGTCCCTACCCCGTGCCCCATGTCAGTGCACACAGCTTGCCTCTTTCACAGCACCTAGCACAGGTGATCCTTTTCTATTTTTATGGTACATAGTAAGTGTATATATGTATGGGGTACGTGAGATATTTTGATACAGGCATATGATGTAATAATCACATCAGGGTAAATAGGGTATCTATCACCTCAAGCATTTATCATTTCTTTGTATTATAAACATTCAATTAGACTCTTTCAGTTATTTTTAAATGTATGATAAATTACATTTACTGTAGTCACCCTGTTTTGCTACCTAATACTAGATCTTATTCATTCTATCTAACTGCATTTTGTACCCCTTAACCATCCCCATTTTCCCCCATGCCCCACTACCCTTCCCAGCCTCTAGTAGCCATCATTCTACCATCTTCATGTATTCAATTTTTTAATTTTTAGCTTCCACAAATAAGTGAGAACATGCAAAGTTTGTCTTTTTGTGTCTGGCTTATTTTACTTAATGTAATGACCTCCAGTTCCATTCATGTTGTTGCAAATGACAGGATCTCATTCTTTCTTATGGTTGAATAGTACTCCATTGTGTATATGTACCACACATTCTTATTCATTTGTCTGTTGATGGGCACTTAGATTGATTCCAAATCTTAGCTGTTGTGAATAGTGCTACAACAAACATGGGAGTGCAGATATCTCTTCGATTTACTGATTTCTTTTCTTTTGGGTATATAGCTAGCAATGGGATGGCCAGGTCACATGGTAGTTCTATTTTTAGTTTTTTAAGGAACCTCCATACTGTTCTCCATAGTGGCTGTACTAATTTACATTCCTACCAGTGATATATTAGGGGCACTGTTGATTCTTATCTATCTTCTTCAATGCATCAGGAACACTTCAAGAGCAAAAAATTAATCTGACTCCTATTAATAATCCCCATCACTAAACAGATAATAAATACTTGTTAAGTGAGAAGTAAATAAGACCAAGTTTCTGCTCTACCCTTGCAATGAACTTCAACCCAGCTTTAGTTTAGCTAAGGGGCACTTCAGCTGATTAAACCTGGTGTCTTCACTTACATCACAGAGAATTAGGCTATTGTTCTCTCTGCTTCTTTTCCATTCAACAAGTCTTGATTCCTAGCTAGTACTTTGAGTTTTCCTATCCAATGAGGAGAAGCTTTGAATACAAAGAAAATTATAAAAGAACTATGTTGCCTGGGTAATATCTCAGGAAAATATAGTTGTTTATAATATAATAGAATAGAGTTAGTGTTGAAGAAACTCAAATTGAGGAATTTGAGTAAGGAAGTTACTGGGTCAGTGTGTAAAATCTGGTTCAGGATAAATTAGCCAGAAACATGCAGTTTCAACTCATAAATGAGTGCGTACACTTAGGGAGGCCTTCAAAGATATCAGTATGTCAAGGTTATGCTCTGCAAATATAGAAAGATGACAGGATGCTGGCCTCACCAGTGAACAGCTAGCCATATAATAAAAGATGAAAAGTAAAGTGTTACTCTTTCGGGTGGCAGAAAACAAAAAGAAAGGCATCCTCTACCACATAAATTGTTCTGTTGTCAGAAGCACAAAAAAGAGGAGAGAAGCAGGAATCAGTGGACTGTGAATTGTGCCAGTTCGACCCACAAATTGCACTTTTGTCTGCCAGAAGTGTGTGCCTTTGCAATTTAGCCCTTTTCAGTTTTCCTATTTGGACAAAGTTTCACTCACACACTCTCAGCTGGTGGTGGAGGAGTGGAGACAGCACAATGGATGACAGCCTTGGGCATGTGATACAGCTGGATAAGCCCAAGCAAACTGATCCCTTTACTAAGAAGACTTGGAGTGACAGTGGATTCCAGTGAGACCCCTACACACACTACAGGTTGTAAGGTGGAGGGGGCCTGCTTACTGTCTCATAGCAACTGGTCTAGGTCATTTTCTCCTAATCTACCTAATCTTGTCACAATCCCAATTTTATATTCACTTTACATTAATCTTTTTTTAAATCATTTTTGATAGTGTAGACCATTGCTACTTCTCAAAGGATGATTCTGGAGGCCTTCTACCATCTCCAAATTCTGAAACACAGTTACCACAAAAAATTATTTTCCCTCTCTTTCTTCAATGAGAGGCTAACTGGATACTTGTACACCAATTTTAAATGTAATTGATAGGTGGCCAATGATGTGCACCCTTGCGAGAAGAAATTCTCCCACAAATGTGTTTTTTTCAAAGCCTGTGAAATTCAAATTGAGTACAAATTTATACTTGCCATGGGCCCTTGAAGATAACTTGTGAATACTGAAAACCTCCACATTCAGACTACCCGGCTCTGAGTAATAGTCACTCAAATCAGAGTGGCCGTCTTTGTGGCCCAATTTATCAGGTAAATGTTGGTATTTCTGCTCACCTTGTGCTCTGAGTTCATTTACTTATTCATTATTCTATAAAACTCTTACTGAGCCCTGACTAGTGTCAAGCCCACGAGATTCAAAATTAAATAAAACACAACTCCTTATCCTTGAAGACTATGCAATGCACTGAGAGAAGATAAATAAAAATATGTTACTGTCCTGTGAACAAATTGCTATGGACAGAATTGTTTGGCTTTGGTTTTTAAGAAGATAACCTTTTTTTAAGTTAGGAGCCTACAAACAACATAGATCCTAAAAGCAAAATTCTGGACATAGAGCAGATTTATTCCCTCAGGAATTATAGTAAATTATTTTAGAAAAAAATGAGAATTAAAAATTATTTACCAGGCCGGGTGTGGTGGCTCACGCCTGTAATCCTAGCACTTTGGGAGGCGGAGGCGGGCAGATCACGAGGTCAGGAGATTCAGACAATCCTGGCTAACACAATGAAACTCCCTCTCTACTAAAAATACAAACAATGCTATCCTTCCCCCCTTCCCCCACCCCAGGACAGGCCCCGGTATACATACACAACAAACCTGCACGTTGTGCACATGTACCCTAGAACTTAAAGTATAATAAAAAAAAAAAAACAAAAAAAAACAAAAAAAAAAAACGGCCGGGCGTGGTGGCAGGCGCTTGTAGTCCCAGCTACTCAAGAGGCTGAGGCAGGAGAATGGCGTGAACCTGGGAGGCAGAGCTTGCAGTGAGCCGAGATCACGCCACTGCACTCCAGCCTGGGTGATAGAGCGAGACTCCATGTCAAAAAAAAAAAAGAAAACAAAACAAAACAAAAAGATTTACCTTGATTAAATTTGCTACCGACTGAACAAATCTCATCAGATAACTAAGTGTGAACCAAGCATGCTATCAAGTCTCAAAGCCAAAACTTGAACCTAGCGGAGACATCCCCTCTGCCACAACCACGAGCTCTAGGAAAGGAAGAAAGACAATTTCCCTTGCATCCTGTGTTGAAAGAAAAACTTTTGACAAATTAAATTTAACAGAGTGTATTTGAGCCAAGAACAATTCTTGAATGGGACAGCACTGAGAACCAGAAGAGAGGTTCAAAGAACTCTGCCCGGCAGTGTAAGCAGTAAGTTGATTTTTGTTTGTTTTTGTTTTTGTTTTTTTGACAGAGTCTTGCTCTGTTGCACAGTTTGGAGTATGATCCTAACTCACTGAAGTTTTGAATTACTGGACTCAAGCAATCTTTCCACCTCAACCTGCCTTATCTGGACATTGTGTGATGAGGTCTTTGGCTTATTTGGGCATGATGCGATGAGTTGGCTACTGTGATTGGCTAAAACCTGGGCTTCCTGTGATTGGCTAAAATTCCGTCATTTGTTATACTCCTATGTTAGGTTTTAGCTTGTTTATTTATTCAGTTTATGGTTTGCTATGTAGGAACTCAAAGTATGGAGTCAGCCTCAGGCTAATGGCCTCTTGCTTACTTAACTTAATACCTCTCTTGCCCTGACTAGGCAACCCATGGTTTGGTGAAGACACTGATCTTTTCATCATAAATCAAAAGTGTCCAAACGACACTAGAATCTCTACACTAAAGACCGCTCCTCAGAAAAAAAAATCAAGCAGCCAGGCGCGGTGGCCCACGCCTATAATCCCAGCACTTTGGGAGGCAGAGGCGGGCGGATCTCAAGGTCAGGAGATTGAGACCATCCTGGCTAACACAGTGAAACCCCGTCTCCACTGAAAATACAAAAAATTAGCCGGGCGCGGTGGCGGGCGCCTGTAGTCCCAGCTACTCGGAAGGCTGAGGCAGGAGAATGGCGTGAACCCGGGAGGCGGAGCTTGCAGCGAGCCGAGATCACGCAACTGCACTCCGGCCTGGACAACAGAGCTAGACTCCGTCTAAAAAAAATAAATAAATAAATAAAAGTTAAGCGAGAGCATTCAATATCAATTTTATGGATGGCCATTCACAAATATTCCAACGCAAGAGTTGTTTACAGACCCTTGCCACAAAGCCACCTGTGTGAACTCAGAACATAACATAAACCCCATTTATCAGATCATCTAGCCGTGACCATTCATAATTCTAATATCACACTGCGTTTTGAGGTTTAACAGCCTCCCTGTTTTATTTTTCATTTCAGAATGGGAATTCTTCAACTTTCTCACGATAAGAACTTCCAGATGCTTCCAGATGCGGTAGGTAGATCATTTTATAGGGTAAGTGGAAACCATCAGGAATGGTGTCCACATACAGAGTTTCAAAGCATCTTACACGGGATACAAATCCATACCACTGAAGGAGCATGGTAAGCCTTGCGTTAATTTTAAAATGAACATGGTATGAACGTTACATTTTGAAAGAAACACACAGAATAAAATTAGATAAGAAACAGGGGTTCTGGAGTCAGGCATACCTGAATTCAATTGAGAGTAGCCCTCTTAGTAGCCTGTAAACGTCAGTAA
The DNA here is from genome assembly GCF_008728515.1 of Papio anubis. NCBI lineage: Eukaryota > Metazoa > Chordata > Mammalia > Primates > Cercopithecidae > Papio > Papio anubis. Next base: position 150,826,431 of record NC_044981.1, read on the forward strand.
GTTATTTATTTTATCGGAGGCACCAGTTTTTCTCTGTAAAATGTGAGAAAAAAAATACGTATCCTATCTTATCCTGAAGCGGCCTCACAAAGTTAAACGAATTGTGTATGTAACATGCATGGCACGTTACACTCAGTAACAGGGCCTTGGTTGCAAGGGCAGAAGACAGCATTTGTAGGATTTTTGAAATATTCTCTCCGTTTTAAATGATGAGCTCTAAAAGAAGGGATTTTTTCTAGACTCATGTTCCAAAGGGCATATTTTAATATTGGGTGTGGGATGGGGAGACAGGTTGAAGGCAGTAAAAAAAAAAACAAAAACCTCTTGGCAGCATGGCATATGACTTTATGTCTGTCAGCTAACGTATCCCAAGGAAGATCTGTAACCTTGAACCAAGGATAAAAACCTACAATATTGACATAAGCAATGTTCAGATGGATAGTAATTGTTCCATTCTTTGCCTTTCTAAACAATCCATTACTCATTCTTTCAACAAGACCTAACATAATTTTGCCTGTCTCTCCTAGGTTCTATTCTTTATTGAATGAGGGAGAGCACATATACTTTATTCATAGCTTAGCTTGATATAAACATGTCTTTGCAAGATAATGCTATCATCTGCATTGTTACTAGGATACACATGTTCCATTACATTCTTGGGGAAAAAAAAGAAAGCTTGTACCCTGGACATACTCCAGCAAGCATAGTGAGGATGACCCACCATTTTGGGCTCAAGGAAAAGGACTCCACGCAGGTTAATCAGAACTTTTTATGAAACCTATTCAAAAGAAGTTTAATATACTTCTGAAACATTTACAAAAGAAAAAGGTGGGACCTAAAACTGGCCACATACTTTTTAATCATTAAAGTTGAACATTATATTGTAGGTGCATTTATGTCTTTTCTGTGATTTGTATGTTCGTGACATTTGCCGATTTTTCTATTGCAGTGTTTATCCTTTTCTGGATTATTGAGAGTTTTTAATGTTAGAAATATTGATATGGCTGCCAAAAACATAGTAAATATGTTCTAAGTTTGGGGAAATGCAATGTAGTCAAATCTGTCTTTTCCTTTGTTATCCCTGTCTTTGAAACATCTCTCTTTTCCTTAAAACCTTATATTACAACTCTTCTTAATGCTGCAGAGAGGTCTAGGAAGATGACCAAAAAGCAGCTACCCAATTAAACAATCAGAATGTCTTTGGGCACTTTTAGAGGAAATTTCCTGTACTTGTGATCTTTGACCCTAGATTGCAAGAGTATAAGCAATAAGCACAGACCAATAGTTCACAAGCTTTTGCATGAAGGGAAATTAGCAGTATCATAGGCTACGGGTGGGGGTGAAGAGCTAAGCTGAAGGTACTGACTTTCATCTTGAACTCTGATAGATCAGATATGCCTTCAGAGAGATGATGTTTCTTCCTCATGGTGGCAGCGACCATCTTTGGTTACAACCTCTATCCTCAGAAAGGAATTCTCTGACTCTTGGGCCTCAGAACATGATACCCCAAAGACTGGTGCTTTGGCCTGCTGGGAGGCCTTAAAATCTGCCTCAGAATCAAGGTCCGTTCAACCTTGTCTTTTCCTCACCCTACAAGTCAATGAGGGACTCTTTCTGAAATTTTCTTGCCTAACCAAGAAAACTTCTTTCCAAAAGAAATGCAATTGTCTCAAGACTCACTCCCTAGAGATCTCATCAAATAACCAGGAAAGATCAACTACTGGAGGAGAGAGAAGACTGGGAGTCATCACTGTACCCAGACAGACTTCATCAATTCATCTCAAGGTAGCTTCAAGAGATTACCTAAGAGGCTGTTTCTGTGGACCATTGTCTGAGCACTGGGCCTTTTGTTTCCCCTGAAAATCATTTACTCCTATACCTCTTACTTCCCTCTCCCTTATGAAGAGGGCACTTAAGCCTCAAGCATCTGGTCCCTCCTTGAGTTCATATTTTATATGACTCTCATACACATGTGTGCACATAATAGTATTATAATAAACTTGTTATGCTTTTCTTTGATTAACCTGTTCTTTGTTGTTATGGGGTGTCAGTCATGATCCTTCATTGATAGGGAGGAAAGGGATTACCTCCTCTCCACCCCCATAACCTTATATTAGGTGATATCTCAAGGGGGAAAATAGGTTCTGCATCATCATAACCACCATGGTAACAAATTAGTTTGAAAACTTTGAAGCATTTCTTCATATTATTTTAACCTCAAGTGTCAAAATGAGACAGGTAGAGGGGTATTATTATCTCCATCTTACAAAAGAAGAAAATTAATTTCAAAGAGCTTAATTGACTAAACCCAGTATGGTATCCCAGAGTGAAATGCTAGACTATTTTCTTATCATCAGACACGTATGGTCAGGCTTTTGAGTGAGATGGGATATGCTGAAGGAACAAGTAAGAGTACTCAAGAGAATATACACAGATTAAATACAAATAAGATTAATACATAAATACAATAAAATACTATAATGCATCATGTTAGTAATAAACACCAAACAGGTAACTGAGAAAGGACTATACCAATGTTAGCTGGATTATTAAAGAAAATTTGATGGAAATATTTGTATTTCAAATGGGAGTTGGATATTGGCAGGCAGAGAGAAAGAAAACACTTCAGACAGAAGAGGATGAGAAAGTACTGAGGTAGCCTGGTATGGGCAGGAAGGAAGCTGACCTGATTGGAATAAGCATTGTTAGGAGCTGGGTATTAGGCTAGAGAGATCAAATCAGGATTTGAAGGGCCTAGAATATCAGGGTGAAATTTTTCAAACTGAACCTTTGAGCAATGGAGATGCATTGCAGGTATTTTACAAGGGAGACGGAAATGATTAAAGAGTGTTCTTTAGAAAAAGTGGTATGATGAGTACATGCTGAACAGACAGAAGGAAAGGATGCCAGAAAAAATAGTTAAAATGAGAAAACAGCCATCCAGATGTGAAGTGATGAGGTCTTTATGATGATAGTGGGGATGAAAAAGAGAGACAATGAAAGGGGTAAATTCTGAATCAGAAATGCTGAAAATCTTGTTCCCAAGTGTTGAGCACCAGGAGGTGGAGATACTCTGATGCCAGGAAAGGAAGATGGGCAAAGAGAGAGTTTTGCTTAGGAAGGGAAATGACCAAGACAACTGTGGGGACATATAGCATTTGGAAAAAAAGTTGGAAAAGAGGACTAGATAAAATACATATATGTGCATATATATTATACTTATGTATATATTTTTCTATATATTACACATATATATGTTACCACTGTGCTGAAGTAGCAGGTACCCAATAAATGTTTGCTTTCTGCCCAGTCTCCAAGATGACACAGCTTAAGAGGTTACTAATTTAGACATCATAACTAGGATTGTGAGAATAGATGAGTCCACAGATGTAACAAATATAAAAATAACAGCAACAACAACAAAATTAGAGGTCCTAGAAGTAAGATTCAACGAGTATTCACAGTGGATGAGAGAATGTAACAAAGGCAATTAAGGAGCAGGGGAGAGTCAGTTTCCTCTGAAAACTGCACAATTGCTTTCTAAAGCATTTGGTTTAAACCTCCATATTCACTGTTAAGGGAGTGAACAGTAAAATTAATTGAGAAAATCGAGTTATTCTGCCGAGGAGACCCATTTGAAAGTGAAATAGAGGTCAAAACCCTACTCTAACATGGAAATTGCAAACCGCCAGGTGTTTCAATGCTATGGTATAGTTCAAAAAGGGCAGAATTGACGGATTATTAACGATGCCAGCTGTCATCGTGGAATTTATGTTTTCTTTATGATGTAAAATGTACAATCATAACAGAAACGTTAACAACCTGAGAAGGTTCAAGGAAAGGCATAAAACAAATGTAATTCCAATTTTACTGTAATAAATAAAACTAACAGCAGAGGGCTCCCCTCAACGCCTGGCAAATTCTCAAGGCAGGGAAACTGTAAATCGGGGACGTTTCTGGTAACCTCTGGTTCCATTCGAAATTTTCTATACATAAGGGAAAAAAAAACAACTATCCATTAGTAAATAAATTGGAAATACAATATTTAGACCTGCAGGTGCTAACATTCCTTTTTCTCTTTAGTTTTGTTTTCCTCACTGTGCTTTTTGCTAATAAGAAACTATTGAAGTTATTAATGCAATAATTCAGAAGGTTCTGGATGTAAAATGCCTAAAGACAGTAGAGGGATTTCCATAGCCTCTCTAAAGTATTTCAGATTATCCACCTGATTACACAAACAACATTTCCAGAAAATTACCATTTTTTGACCTATAATCCTGGCATCCAAATGTAAACATTACAAGCACAAGGCAGCTGTACTCAACAGCTAGGAATCTTTAACAATTTGAGGCCTTGAGGAGAGCTGACATCTAGTGAAACACCAAAATGGTTTCAAAATAAATCAAAATACTATTTATACTTTTAGAATATATTTTTAAAGTATTTTGAGTTATTTACAGAAAACAGTGATCTATGTTGTAGATTCTATGTAAGTCATCTATGTTTTCAACCAGCTATTTTTGATTTATTATGGAAATATGAGTTAAAGTAGGCTTTGCCTCAAAATGTTGTCATTCAATTTGCACTTTGTCCATAGAAAATGCAATGAATTTTTTTCAAAGGCCAGTTTTGTTGTAGGTCAATCAAGCACTCATTTGAATACTGATTTATTTTTATGGAGATGCATATTTTTGATGGCTTCTTTGGATTCATCACAAGGTATGTCATTAATTACACTAGAAGTCAGCAAATTACAACATGGGGGGACAAAGCCAGCCACTGCCTATTTTTATACAGCCTGCAAGCTGAGAATGATTTTTACATTTTTAAATGACTGCAAAAATCAAAAGAATTCTAACATTTTATAACACATAAAATTATATAAAATTCCAAGTACAGTATTCATAAAGTTTCAAATTTCACCAATTAAAAAAATGTGTGGAAATCTGTTTTCTTCTCCTGTTATGTAAGTACTTACATGACACTCTCAGTTTTGCCTCTTGGCCCACAAAGCTTAATTTTTTGTTGTTGTTTTTGGTTTGTTTGTTTGTTTTACCATTTGACTTTATACAGAAACAGTTTGCCAAACTCTGAACTATGCAAAATGCCAAAACCATTTATTCAATGCTCCTTGGGTTATTTAAAACAATGCAAGATTTGCCCCTTTAGCACTATAAGCTAATCATCCACAGCACTGGTTCCCAAAATAATCTGTACTTTGGAATTACTGGGTAGTTTCAAAAATTATTGAAGTTTGTGTCCTTGCCTGAGATTGTAACTTAATTGGCCTGGGGAATAACCTGAACTTTTAAAAGAGCCCCAAGTGATTCTACTGTGAAGTTTGGAAATCACTGATTTAGTGCTTTGGCAAGTTCAATCCTCCCAGCTTCATCTGGGTGCTCCCTTCTGCTGGCAGCCCTTTTTGCTCCTCCTCCAGCACATTGCCCTCTGCAGCTACCCGCAATTCCCCCAGATCACTTAGGCTTTTCATTCCCACCACCAGAGCTAAGTGACCTTCTCACCAACTCTGCTGAGAAGATCAAGGCCAACCCATCCCCAAGTTTTCTTGTTTTACTTCCTGAATGAAATTCCTCCCTCAAGTCCATTCTCTCCTCTCCAGTCCTTCTAGAGAGAATACACCATAGTGGTTAAAAAAGACTCTTGAATCAGCAGACATGAATTTAAATCCCTATTCCCGTAATCCCAGCACTTTGAGAGGTCAAGGCAGAAGGATTGCTTGAGCCCAGGAGTTCAAAACCAGCCTGGGCAACACAGGGAGACCCCATCGCTACAAAAAAATTAAAAATAAAAAAATTAGCCAGGCATGGTGGCATGGTGGTGCCCACTCATAGTGCCAACTACTCAGGAGGGCAGATAGCTTGAGCCCAGGATCACACCACTGTATTGCAGCCTGGGTGAGAGAGCGAGAACTTGTCTCTAAAAAATTGTAATAATAATAATAACCCTAGAGGGATCTTTGTGAAAATTAAATGCTACTCACAGTGTATTAAATTAAATGTTACTTACTGCTACTTACAGTGCTGTCCTTGGACTAACAACATCAGCATCACCTGGGCACTTGCTAGAAATTCAGAATCTCAGGTCTCACCCAGACCTTCTGAATCAGAATCTGCATTTTAATGAGATCCAATAGTGATTTGTGTGCACATGAAGGTGGTTTGAGATTCGTGGTGCTAGGAAGCTTTTTATTTCTCTTCACACTCCACATCCAGGCTGTTTCATCTTAGCCCTTTGACAGTACCCAATACACATGATGTTGATGATGTCCTAGAGCGCGGCTTTTATGTAGAAAAGGAGATTTGCTTGAGTTAAAAAAAAAAAAAAAAATTAATGTCAGTTATGCATAGGACAATTTCAAATGAGAAGAGATTGTTGTGGGATCGAGGTGGTTAGGAAATACAGGGTCACCTTTGTGCAACTTAGGGAGAGACACTCCCTCTGAGCCTACAGTACCCTATGCACACCTGGTGAACTAAGAGAGCCCTTAAGCAATGGAGAAAATGATGCCCCTCTGGGCTGACGCCACCCTGTTTCAGAGCGGGTGGCTTGCCAAATGCAGCAGGGCCTCAGCCAGTTGTCCTCTAGCAGTGTATGGCAACCATGCGGGGGAGGATTAGACTGGGTCCTGAACTAGGGTGTGGCAGATTGGAATGAAAAGCAAGAATGGATTCTAGAAAATGCTGAAATGGTGGAGGGCAATGAGGGAAAGATAGGGAGGAATGTGGACCTGGGGTTATTAAGGAAGACTTCTGGGAAGAGGCAAGATTTGACACAAATTCCAAGAGTTTGTAAAATTGAGGTATGGGATCGAGGTGGAATCAAATATTTAAGATGAGGTTATCAGAGTGAAGACATTTAGAGAATGTCAGCGGGTAGCACCATACAGCAGAAAGAACAGTGGACTATAACCAGGGAGGTGGTATTAAAGAGTCTCAATATTTTCTTCCAATGTCTGTCCCCAACAATCCAAGATCAAACCCTCCCTAATAACATCTGAGCCCTATTCCATGTTTTCTTAGACTCTTTGTTTCATTAAGATTTCATGTTGTATCTCATTCGAAACTTCCTTTCCCTTCCCCTAGCCACGGGTGTAGTCTTTATCACATGCCTTCCCTTTCCTCCCTCTTCCCTGAGCTACTCCTTGAGTGTTGGGGCAGGACAGTGAGGTCGCAGACCTCTCCTGCACTGCCCCATCTGCTTGTCTCTGGCTCCACCATGCTTCACCTTCTCCAACATGCTCCCTCCGTGAAGCAGCTCTTGACACTGGAAGCTCCTTGAGAAATTTGGCCACATCTCTGGCTGACCCCAGCTGACATTATTGCACCACATTCCTTTGTCCCTCACTGGGGAATTGCTCTAGAGATAATTGCCCCTGTTACAAGAAAACCTCTGGCATGTTAAACTTTTAAAGAGTGTATTAGAGCAGATGGCAATTCATGAATCAGGCAGCTCCAAACCAGAAGTAGTTCAGAGCTCTGACAAAGAGACATAGGGGACATTTTTATGAGGTGAATCAAAGAACTTGTTTGCTTGGTTGAAGTTTGAGCAACTGCTTTATTTGAATTACCCCAGTGGGAAGTTCAAGACAATACAGTTAATGCCCATTTGGCTGCCTGTGATTGGCTGAACTTAAGTTTTACTTTCTTTTAAATTCTGAGTTAGATTTAGGAACCCAGGGCATTAGAGTCCCCTCAGTCTAATGACCCCATTTAATTATTTAACACCCCAACCTCACCTATACCCTGTGGCCAGTTCCTAGGTCTGCAATGAAGAACCATGTCAGTATCTCTTGAAAAGGGGCCCATGTTAATGGGGGCAAGGAGGGGCAGTGAGAAATCCTGGTGACCTCTCCACCTGATAGTCCTTTCCCCAACATGCAAGTTCATGACCTTGTGTTTCCTCATGACCTCGATCCTACCCCAGTCTCTCCTGATTTCAAGTTATCCTGTAAGTAACTGCCATTAATTTTTTTTAAACTCAAGGTCACACATACGTGCCCATGTATGAACACACACACACACACACACACCCCTAGCAGCTCAAAGGCAGGTCACCAGCTCCGCTAACTAAGCAGGCACTCAACCATGGAATGAAGTGTCTGCCTGCCCTTTCTGGACACCCCCACATTTATGAATGATTCTCTTGGACTTCTCTTTCTTGCTTCTAACAGAGGAGATGAAGAGAGGAAATGAACACTTTTCTTCCCCTCAATGACTCTCTTCTCAGTTTTCTAAGGTCAGCAGGGGTCAAGCGACAGCGAAGCAGTGAGTTCAAGCCTGTTGGAATAACGTCTCTCAGAAAACCCTGCAAGGAGCTTGTGGGCCCCAGTAGCTGCAGTTCTTGGGGCTTAGAATTTGGGGCATATTCTCTACTTTTAGCCTTACTGACAATCCGAGGACACCAGCGAAAACGCTGGCATCACAGTTTTACAAGATTAAGAAATTAATTCTAAAGGAAGGGAAGATGTTTCCCCAAGTTTACATATTAAATAAGAGATAGGATTTAAATACCAATATCAGCCTCCTTTCACTGGTTCCTGGTAGGTCAATTTACCAATCCACAACCTGAAAGCTTTTGAACTAGATTACCCCAGGGAAATGAAAGGGAGCAGCCACATTTTGTAAGCACAGCCATCAGTCTATCCCAGTGAATACCCCTACATGCTTTTTATGAATTGTTATCATTAGCCATAGTGCTGAATGCTGAACCAAACTCACTCAATCAGTTACAAGCATCTTAATGTGTTACGTTAGTTTAAGAGAAAAATTAAAATCCAATCCCTATTATTCAATGTACCTATTACCCCACAGACTTTGACTTGCTGAATACTTGCCCAAGTACTAAAAGGCATGAACACAACCAGTTGGTGAACAGGAAAGGACTACCCTTTAGGAACACTGCTTCACCTACATCAAGATACTCCAGCCTATAGCCAGGGACAGCTACCCCTGATCCAGTTTCCTATGCCTTCAGAGAGGTTAAGTTGGAGATCATCTTAACTAAACATTTATTTTTAAGTTAGGTCAGGTCTATACAAGCAAAGGGAGAGAGAATGTGCTACCATTCACTAAAGCATTTTGTTCCTCTCCAAGGAACAAAGATCATCTGCAGATGTGAGTGAGAGGTAGGACACTGCATACTTACTTAAATTTTTAAGATACTGAATATTTATCACCATCTTTTTGTTTTACTGGGGAATAAAAGGCTTGCCTGTGTGGAGACACTACTTTGAGAAAGCTGGTGCAGGGCGGTGCCTGGGAGGTCCATAAATACCACTGGATCACACAAAGTGCTTCGAGGCAATTCAAGTCAAACGTTACTTAGCAAACAAGTACATTATTTATTTACCGAGCACCTGCTCTGTGCCCAGCACTGTGAGGGGTTGTACTTCATTTCTCAATGTATTTTCTCTGTAAGCCAAAGAGGTATTTTCTTTCCTTTTGTTCTAAAGGCACAATGGAAAGATATGGTGATCTGACCAAATTCTTACTGTCTTTTCCATCCCAGTTTTTTAATGATCCTAGGTTCAAGGCACATGCTGCCCAGTTTCAAGGTCTCCAGTTCTTTCCAAATGAGAAAGCTGCTTTTCCTTTCCTGATATAATTCATTTTGAATTGGCATCACTTGGGAAATGATTGCTTGCTTCACTTAACTGAGTTCTCAGTCCAGTTCTAAAACCAGATTTTTTAAAAAGAAAGGAAAGAATGATGGATGGAAGAGAGGAAGGAAGAGAAAGAGGAAGAGAAGAAGAGATGGAGAGAGGGAGAAAGAAAAAAGTATAAGGTTAATTCTAGTCCCTAGGCTTACTGTCTTAACCCATAGTTTTTGAAGGGGAATTAACATGCCTGCCATTCCCTAGATGCTCAATATTGTAGGGGAAAGAGCCCCAGAGAAATATTCAAGCACTACTGTTAAAAAGCTGTTACTAACTCTCTCCTTGTGGTTAGATGATGTGTTTCCCTCATTTATATGTGTATTCTCTTCCTCCTGAGGAGATATGATCAGTAAATATTTAATGAATGAGTGAAAGAATAAATAAATGACCAAAGGCAACCTGATTGTTTAAGTGCCTGCCTGTGGGGACTAATGATCTATAACACCTGGTAGAAGGAAACAAAGGCACCAAGAAAAATCTCTGAGACAGGCCGGGTGCGGTGGCTAACACCTGTAATCCCAGCACGGGGAGGCCGAAGCAGGCGGACCAAGAGGTCAGGAGATCAAGACTATCCTGGCCAACATGGTGAAACCCTGTTTCTACTGAAAATACAAAAAAAATAACCAGACATGGTGGCAGGCGCCTGTAGTCCCAGCTACTGGGGAGGCTGAGGCAGGAGAATCACTTGAACCCAGAAGGTGGAGGTTGCAGTGAATTGAGATCGCGCCACTGCACTCTAGCCTGGGCAACAGAGTGAGACTCCATCTCAAAAAAGAAAAGGCTCTGGGCCACTCAGCAGAGGGGTGTGCTAACCCAGATTCCATGTTATTGGCCGGGGAGTAACCTGTAGATGCAGAACATTTAAAACATGTAGCAGAAACAACAGAAGCTGCTGTACTTGGAAGATCTTTCTTAGGGCATGGAATAATGGAAACTTAACCAGCTTTCTTTGTAAAAATAGCTCCATCTTGCTTTTACAAAGAACCAAGCCATCAATTATCTTATTAGAAGAAAAATTTTATAACAGTGCAGGATATAGAAGAGAGAAGCAAGAAGTGGGGACAGAGAAAGGAAGAGACAGGAAGAGAAAGAGAGAGAGAGACTAGTTTCTTCCTTTAGTCCACCTGGGAGTACAGTAATGAAATAAAGAGTATGCCTCTGCTTGAGAGATGGCATTACGCTCCAACTAATGCCATGTATAAAACATCAATTTTCTACTAATGCCACTGAGAAAAGATGAAGAACTTCCAATGGATCAAGGCACCTTAGTTAGTGATGATCAGGAGTGCACAGACTTTTTGCCAAGTTTATATCAGAAATGGAAAAAGAATGAAGTGCAACAACAAAATTTATGTTCTCCCTTAGTCCATAGCTGAAACAAGCTCCAGTGTTGGAGATTAATGTAATATCATTCCCGTAAGTGTTTTGTTTTCAAATGTGCTTGCCTGCTCCAGGAGAACTGATGTTTAGTAGGAAATGCAGCTGCATATAATCCAACGAGTGGGTGTTGTTATGGTGTCTGTGTTTTTCTTTAAAATACTTCAGCATACCAGAATCTATAAGGAACTCAAACAAATCAGCAAGAAACAACAACAACCATTAAAAAGTGGGCAAAGGACATGAACAGACACTTCTCAAAAGAAGACATACACACAACCAACAAACATATGACAAAATCCTCAACATCTCTAATCATCAGAGAGATGAAAATCAAAATCACAACAAGATACCATCTCACAACAGTCAGAATGGCTATTATTCAAAAGTCAAAAATAACAGATTTTGGTGAGGTTGCAGAGACAAAGGGAACACTTATATACTGTTGGTGGTAATGCAAATTAATTCAGCCCTTGAGGAAAGCAGTTTAGAGATTATCAAACAACTAAAAATAGAGCTACCATTTAACCCAGCACTACCTTTTCTGGGTATATACTCAAAGGAAAATAAATCGATCTACCAAAAGGACACCTGCACTAGTATGTTTATCAGAGCACTATTCACAACAGCTAAGACATGGAATTAGCTCAAGTGCCCATCAGTGGTGGGCTGGATAAAGAACATGTGGTACATATACACCGTGGAATGCTGTACAGCCATAAAAAAAAGAATGAAATAATTCCTTTGCAACAACATGGATGCAGCTGGAGGCTGTTATTCTAAACGAATTAACGCAGAAACAGGAAACCAAATATCACATGTTCTCATAATGGGAGCAAAACCATGGGTTCACATGGACATAACCATTGGCACAACAGACACTGGGGACTACTAGAGTAGGGAGGGAAGAGGAGGGGCAAGGGCTGAAATACTTCCTATTGGGTACTACTTTCACCATCTGGGTGATGAGATCAACAGACGCCCAAATCTCAGCATCACACAATATACCCTTATGACAAACCTGCACATGTACCCCCTGAATCTTAAATTTAAAAGGAAATTTAAAAATAAAAATAAAAATAAAATCACAATGAGATATTACTTCACACCCACTAGGATGACTACAATAAAAAACACAAATAATAATGTGAAAATAAAACCTTCAGCTGAATTAAATTTAAAGGAGTTTAATTGAGCAATAAACGATTCGTGAATCTGGCAGCCCCCAGAATCACAGCAGATTCAAAGAGACTCCAGCACAGTCAAGTGGTGGAATAAGATTTATAGACAAAAAAAAAAGAAAATGAGGTACAGAAATTGGAAGTGAAATACAGAACAGCTGGATTGGTTGCAGGTTGGCATTTGCCTTATTTGAACACAGTTTGAACACTCAGCAGTGTACGAATGGTTGAAGTACGGCCGCTGGGATTGGCCAAGACTCAGCTATTATTACAGGCTCACACTCCTAAGTCAGGTTTTCAGTCTTGTCTATTAAGGTGGGTTGCTGTTCATGCATAGGGACTCAAATATGGATGTATGGAGTCCTTCTCAAGCCATGTTTAGTTTGCTTTAACAATAACAAGGTTTGTGAAGATGTGGGGAAGCTGGAACCTTCCTACATTGTTGATGGAATGTAAAAATGATGCAGTCACTTAGGAAAACAGGTTGACAGTTTCTTAAAATGCTTAAACTTCACTTTAGCATAAAGTCCAACCCCTAACTACCTACCCTAAATGAATGAAAACGTATGTTCACTCAAGGATAATGTTCATAGCAGCATTATTCAAAATAGTCAAGAAGGGGAAACAACCCGAATGTCCAAAATCTAGTGAATGAATAACAAAATGCAGTGTGTATGTGCAATGAAATACTATTCAGCAACCAAAAAGGGTGAACTACTGATACGTGTTACAACGTGGCTGAACCTCAAAAGATTATGCTAAATGAAATAAGCCAGATACAAAATCCACACATTATATAGTTCAACTTACATGAAATATTCAGAAAATCCAAACCTATACAAACAGATAATAGATTAGCGGTTGCCTGGAACTAGAGATGGAATTTGACATTGGCTGCGAATGGACAAGAGGAATCTTTCTGAGTGATGAAAATATTATAAAATTGGATTGCTGTGATGGGTGCCCAACTCTATACATTTTCTAAAATTAATAAATTATACACATACAATAGATGAAGTTTATATTAAAGGAAAGTAAATTGCATCCCAACAAAACTGTCTTACAAAAAAAAAATACCTCAGCATAAACAGCACGTGTTGGTTTAAGTATAGCCTTAGGTATTTTCTGTTGTCTGAAGCAGAAATTCCTGCCCTCGGGGTTGGTTAGTTAGCTAGTCAGTAGTTAGTTGGGAAGTCTGCACTCCAGAGGCTAGCACAAGTCTTCTTGCACAGAGGCTTAGGAAATTATCGGAAAGAATATCAGAAATAGGCTCTCGATGAATTAATGACATGCTAGATATACAGATGAGCCAAGGAAATGGTTTCAAGATACTTCTCACACTAGAATAAGAACTTGGTAAGGCCTGTGGCCTGTGCCCTTGTGGCCTGAATCCTGTTGGAAGGTCATAAAACTTCTGTTTCTCTGATGTCAACTCTCAGGGTAAAAGGAATCTGCTTTTGGGAAATCAGTGTGTCTGCCTCAAGTAAAACAATCTGCCATGTAACGAGTAGGTGAATCACCTAAAGGCAAGACCTAGGACCTCCTGAAACTTACAGTAGGTGGCATGCGAGGTAGAAGATATGTAGGACGGGCAAGTCTAGTGATACCATGTGCAACGTGAGGACTACAGTTAATAAAATTCTGCTAGGGAATTCTGTTTGGTAGATTTTTAGCTGTTCTTGTCACAAGAAATTAGCAATGTGAGAGGATAGATGGTTTGATTTGCTACACTACAGCAACCATTTTACTATCTATTTGTATCCCATAACATCATGTTATAAACCTCAAATATACACAGTAAGATTTATTTAAAGAAAAAGGATAGGTGGCATGAACCGGCCTGGCCTCCCTTTGTAATCAATGGTAACAAATGTCTCCACTCAGAATTGTGACTCAGAATTGTGAGACTTTATTTCATCAGCACCTGATGTTAAGGTGGTGAGAGAAGAACTAAACTTTACTCACATCGAACTTGTTGGAACCTCCTATTTTCTGCCAAATACAACTGAAGAGTTGAGCATTTCTAAAATGGCCTGGATCAATTTATTGTACTTAATTAAGTTTAATAGAAAGACCTGCTGCTTTCTAATTTGCCTTTCAAGTGTTGAAAAGTACAGCTCAAAAAAGATTCCCTTGAGCATCAGCCCCTCGTGCCTGGATATTGACTGACAATTCTAGCTGCTGATGCCAGGGACTATCCCTGTTTGTGACTTTGGTCTAATCCTTGTAATCTCTGAAACAGGCTGCCCCATGCCACACTGGCCAATTGGTTCTCAGCTCTGAATGCTGGTTTCAACAGTCTGACATTTCCTTTGGTTTCCTATTCCACATGGTCTACATGCCCAACATGTCTGTATATCAACATGTCTAAGTTATTAATGTAGATTGGTATGATGAGGAACATTGGTATGCATTTTAGACAGAAGGTATTTCACTAAAGTGAGCATTGACTTCCAAAAATGTCAAACATGCAATCAACAATTCATCATTAAGGCATATTAAATACAAGTCATCGTTGTAGCTGTGTTTAGTAAATACATCTTCAGCTGAGAATGAATTGTAACTTTGGCACAGAAATAACTTAGACAAAGGCTATTTGATTTGATGTTTAGAAGGCTTGGTGATAGCAAATTGGCTTGTCACAGCTGATATTTTAAAGCATATTTCCTTAGAGGTTTCAAAGTATTTTATCAAGAGTTATCATCTCTTAATTTTTAAAGCATTACTGTGCTTATTTAGCAGATGAGTAAACTGAAGTATAAAAATTCCTATGTCTAGTCCTGCAGTAGGATATACAAACACAAAGACCAGATGAAAATAGTGACTCTTTGATCATGTATTTTGAAAAACCAAATAATACAGGAAGATATCTGAAAAAATTAAATAAGTCTAAAAGGAATATAAAGAAAAATAGCACTATATCTGCCCCATCCTTATCCTGCCCTGCTTTCCAATAGTACCACTTTTTATTCTTTTAACTATTTCTTCTAATATTCACCTTCACATTTTTAAACTTTCTCCATATGCTACTATTCATTGTTTATAAAGTTTACACTGTATTGATTTCCTATGTGGAAGTTGGAGATACTACTGACTTTTGAGCCCATTGACAAGATCAAATTTACACAAAGAACTCAGAATACGGACAGGAAAGAAAATTTCAGGAGCATTCTTTGGACAAATTGGTGCTGTGACAACCAGCCCTCTTTTCACCTCAAGGACAGGAATGCTATGTCAGTTTCAACTTGCTTTGCCTCAAGCCTAAAGACAGTGGGCTCCAAAGTGACCATCAGAGGGATTCACAGGCCCCTGCAGCAGGAACACAGTAGACACGTGCTGCACTTCTGGAAATCCAGAAGGAGAGAGAGAGGTCAGGAGACTGCCTTCGTGGCATAACAGGCAGAAAGTTGAGGCTCTGTGGGAAGAAACTGGCTCCCCTCTGGCATATGATCACAGGTCTGTGAAATTCAAGGACCAGATGTAGTGGGTATGGTGGACATACCCAAAGATGACCTCCAATGAGTCAAGATTCTTCTGTACAGTCCCCTCCTGTTTAATGTAGGCAGAGTCTGTATCTTGCTTCTGGTCAATAGCATATGACAAAGGCAGTTGGATGTCACTCCCTTGATTATGTTACATGGTGTGGAAAAGGAATGGGATGTTTCTACCTTGATTAGGCAAAGGTGATAGGATAGTCACTCCCATCATTACATTACATCCATATAGTTAAACTAATTAGATTCTCTTTCTTTGCCAGATATCTGATCAAAGGACCTAAGAGAGGAAGCTAAGAGAGCAAAGAACTGCAAGTGGCCTCCAGGAGCTGGGAGCAGGCCCCAGTTGACAACCAGCAAGAAAACAAGGACCTCAGTCCTACAGCTGCCCAGAACTGAATTCCAACAAGAACCACAAGTGCTTGGAAGAGGACCCCAAGCTCCAGAGAGGATGCAGTCCATCAGACATCTTGATTGCAGCATTGTGAGGACTTGAGCAGAGGAGCCTGCTTAAGCCAGGCCCAGATTCTTGACCCACGGAAACTGAGATTAAAAAAAAAAAAAAGTGTTGTTTTAATCCACCGAGATTGTAGTCATTTTTTACACAGCAATAGAAAACTAATATAAAAGGAATGTTGCCCTGGGATAGTATCAAAGTGAATCCTGCCCAGAGCTCAAAGGGGCCCCCAACAGCAAGAGTGTGTGGGGCTGGTCATCTTCTACAAGCGGAAGCCGACTGAGAATTGGAAGCAGCCTGCCCAAGGACAACTTGAACAACCCATAATATCCCAGGGACTGGAGAGAGGTACCTGATGATAGTGGTCTCCAAAGAACTCACAAGTAGGGAAAGAGTCAGGTGAACTGTCTGCCAAGACTATAGCACTCAAAGCCACCTAAGCCCAGGGAGAATTTCCTATTCCCTAAGCCAGTGGTGTGTTAATAAAACAGCTCTCCAAGGGCAGGGAGGGGGAAGCCTTAATCTGAAATATTTGCCAATCTCTGTGGTGTAGATACACCCACTATGACTGATCTCAAGCTACCAGCAGTTTAACAACCAGTTTATAACATTCCTGATATTTAAGTGGCTCTCAGGAGGCAATACTTTGACACATCACAACTACCTCCACTTCCCCATGCCTTCCCTTGCAGCCTGAGGAATCAGCCAGCCTGAAGGAGTGGGGCAGAGAGCAGAAGCCTTCCCTTCCACAACAGGTCTGCTGCTGGGAGGGAGAGGAGAAGGGACTTCTCCTAGAATGGAAGTTGCAGTGCTGATTCATACCTTGGACTAGACATTTAGAAATTTGAGACTTTTTGTGCCTTAAACTGCCTATTCTACCAGAGTAACTAAAAGTTCATGGGATCTTCCCAGATTTACACATACACACACACACACACACACAGAGAGAGAGAGAGAGAGAGAGAAATATACTGTGGTAACAAATTAATTTTCTCTGTAGGTTAACTATCCAAGACACAGATAAAAATTGCAGAGCTAATGTTTTCTTTTTTAAAACTGCTTTTAAATATTCCCCTCGTTTCTCAAGAAGGCATTAATGACTGAGGTGCCTCACGTATTCTTAAGTTCTAAGTAGAAGAATGAATGGTTAAATGACTGAGTGAATTTGCTTTCCTAATGTGCTTCTCTGTTTGAAAGCTGCTGCAGACGCTCAGGAAGCCCAGGCATTAATGCTGCTCGCCCATGAAGGTGCAATACTGTGAGGAATCTCAGGAGAACGCCAGGGAAAAATCATGAAATTTTAAAAGCAGTGAGAACTGAGTGCCTTTTCATACCTAAGCAGAACTGACAGCTAAATGGGAAGAGACATGGGAGCTAAGCATGAATATTTGCTGCAGGAAACTCACAGGGTACAACAGAGGAGAGAAACTTAAGCCTTGGGTGGAGTTAGACCTCTGGGGTCAAGATGAATCTGGTTGCATTATTTCCACTGGATTTCCACCCAGAAGCTCTCTGGTGAGTCATCTGGGAGCAGTTTGTGCAGTTGCTAAGGGTTACCCTTCTTTCGGAATATTCTCCCAGGGATCGAGGCCCTGAAATTTCCCTCCCTGCATGCTGAGTTATGGAAGAGTAGCATTTAGTTATATATCAAACAGCTAGACAGGAGTACCACAGGGCAGATGTTCTTTGTACCACATCATTATGGTACTTCTTCTGCCTTGTGATATGGCTTGGCTCTGTGTCCCCACCAAATCTCATCTGGAACTGTAATCCTCATGTGTCCAGGGAGGGACCCACTGGGAGGTGACTGGATCATGGGAGTGGTTTCTCCCATGTTGTTCTCGTGATGGTGAGTGATTTCTCACGAGATCTGATGGTTTCATAAGCGGAAGTTTCCCTTGCACACTCTCTCTTTCCTGCCACCTTATGAAGAAGGTACTTGCTTCTCCTTCACCTTCTGCCATGATTGTAAGTGTCCCGAGGCCTCCCCAGCCATGTGGAACTGTGAGTCAATTAAACCTCTTTTCTTTATAAATTACCCAGTCTCAGGTATTTCTTTATAGCCATGTGAAATGGTCTAATACACCTTCATTGATTCTACTCAAGTGACACTCTGGCAAATAAACAGTTTAATAGAAGGAGCACCAAAGTAATAAGTTTCTGACACATTTATATCTTCATAGAATTTTTGGACTACCCTTGCTTTTAACTACTCACCTTAATTCTCCCTTCACTGAGAAAATAGCAGCAATTAGAGGAAAATGTCCACAGGCTTCTACCAAAGTATCTACCAACATTCTCCACGTTTCCGTCTCTTCCACAGATGAAATTTCCATTTTCCTATGAGCCCCACCCTTTATGCAATAGATCCCATCCCTTTTGCCTAATGGAGAATATCAATCCACCAATTCTCCTCTCTATCTCCAACACCATTCATTTTACACTGTCAACTGGGTCATTCTACCAGGACTCAAACATGCTATTTTTTGTCTTACCTTAAATAGAAAAAAAAAAACAAAAAAAAAAAAAACAAAAAAAACTACACACACTCGTTTTGGCCTCATCTTCCCACCAGCTACTGCCCCATTCCTTTGCTCCCCTTTGCAGCAAATCACCTGGCTGTCTAGTTATTTCCTCCCATTCTGTCTTGAATCCACTCAGTCAGACTTTTGCCCTTACCACTCCACTGAACTGTTCTTGGCAAAATCATAAGTAATAGCCATATTACTAAATCCACTGGTCAGTGCTCATTGATTATCTTACTTGATCTGTCAGGTCAGCAAGTGCCAAGGTCTGTCATTCACTCTTCCTTAATACGGTTTCTCTATGTGGTTTCCAGGACAACACATTCTTGGCTTTCCTTCTTCCTACCAGGCTGCTTCTTTTCAGTTTCCTTGATTGGTTCTTCTGCTTCTCCCTGATGACTTAGTGTTGGAAAGAGCCCCAAGACCCAGTCCTTGGCCTCTTCTCTTCTCCGGCTACCCTCCCTCCCTTGGTGATCTCTAGTCTTATGACCCTTACACATCATTTACATACTGATGACTCCTAAATTTATATCTCCAAGGCAGATCTCTCCCCAAATTTCTAGGCCCATATAGCCAATCGTCTCCTCCATATCTCCAGTTGGAGCTTGACTTCTCAAACGTAACAAATCTGAAACTGAGCTCCTGATCTTCCTTCCAAAGCTGTTCCTGCCTGCAATCTTCTCCATCTCTGTGGGGTAATTCCATCTTCTAATTGCTCAGGCCAAAGACCTTGGAGTCATCCTTGACTCTTCTTTTCCCCCCACATACCCTCACAACAAATCAGGAGATCATGCTGGCTTTACATACAGAATATATCAAGAGCATACTACTTTCCACCACCCCTACTGCTCCCAGGACAGTCCCAATTGCTGTCCTCTCTCATCTGGATTACTGTAATAGCCTCCTAGTCTCCTGGCATCCACACTGTTGCCCCCTAGTGTCCTTTGCAACACAACACAGTCAGTGATTGATTTGAAACAAGTTGTTATCCTCTGCTCTCATCATGCCACAGCACTCTAGCCTGGGTGACAGAGTGAGATCCTCTCTTTTAAAACAACAACGGTAACAAAAACCTACAGTCCTACAAATTCCCTAGCAAGACAATTCTTTCTTCACGGGAGGCCAGTGCAGGTTCTTTAAGCCAGAGGAGATGCTTCCTCTGTTAAAGAAGAAAAGCTACTTCTACTGGTAACATAAGATGAATTCAAAAGTTCAGTTTCTTCAGCTACATTAGAGTCATCCCAATTTTCAAGGTCACTGCTTCCCAAATAATACTGAAATTTCAACGTAACACATCCTGAGAGGTTTTGAATTCAATTTACTACTTCTGGGCACCATATTAATTATATCATATGGGTTTCACTGTGCAATGTTTTTGTTTTCATTTTATTTTATTTTACTATTATTATTTGAGAGAGAGAGAGAGTTTTGCTCTCGTCACCCAGACTGGAGTGTAATGGTGCGATCTTAGCTCACTGCAACCTCTGCCTCCCAGGTTCAAGCGATTCTCCTGCCTCAGCCTCCTAAGTAGCAGGAATTACAGTCTCTTGCCACCATGCCCAGCTAATTTTCGTACTTTTAGTAGAGACGGGATTTCACGTTGGCCGGGCTACTTTCAAACTACAATGTTTTTTTCTGTTGTTAGTTTTTCCATACTTTGTAATTTCGTGTTTGACATGCCTGTTAAACCAAGAGATATGTGAAAGAGTGCTTTTAAATCTTTAAATGTTTATATTTAAAAAAAACTATTCACATCTTGTTAAAGTCTACTTTTGTACACTGTTGTAAGATAATATGTTGTGCATGATCTCTTCTTGAACATGGCAGATTTTATTTGAGGTTTAATACATGGACAATGTTTATTAACTGCCCCTGTGTGTTTGAAAGCAAATGCATTCTCAATTTTTTTTTTTTTTTAAGAGACATGGGTCTCACTTTATAGCTCAGGCTGGAGTGCTAGTAGTACAATCATAGCTCACTGTAGCCTCAAACTCCTAGACTCAAGCGATCTTCTTACCTCAGCCTCCCAAGAAGCTGAAACTAAGACACATACCACCATGCCCAGCTAATTTTTTTCTTTTTTCCTTTTCTTTTTTTTTTCTTTTTTTTTTTTTTTTTGTAGAGACATGAGGTCTCACTATGTTGCCTAGGCTGGTCTCAAACTCCTGGTCTCAAGTGATCCTTTCACCTTGGCCTCCCAGAGTTCTGGTATTACAGGCATGAGCCACCCAGCCACATTCTCTACTTTTAGAGCTGGTTGTTATGTTAATTTTATCAAATTCCCTCTGGATTTACATATTTTGTGTTGACTTGATTATTCCGTTTCTGACCAAAGTATATTAAAGTTTATACTTGTGGATCTATAAAACAAACAAAAACCATCTGTGGTGGTTCCCATCGCATACAGAGAGTCCTACAGTGGCTGCAAAGCCCTCACTACCTCAGTTACTCCTCTGGCTTCTTTTCCTACTCTTCTCCTAGCTTACTGATCGCTTCATTCTTCACAGTGAGGCCCCCTCACAGCTCCCCACATGTAACCATTGCTCTTTCCCTCTACTTGGAATGTCCCACCACCTCACCCCATCCCCACTTCAGGATTCACTGCGCTAACTCCCTTACCTCCTTAGAATCTTTGCTCAAATCTTACCTATTCAGAGGGGCCCACCCTTTCACCTTATTTAATATGCAACTTCTCCATACCCCCAAGTGGCCAGTCCAACCCATCGTACCCTGCTCTTTTTTTTCCTTTTTTCCATAGCATTTATATCACACTCTAACATACTATGCAATTTACTTATTTTGTTTATTCTTTAAGGTCTATCTTCCCTAATTGAATGTAAAATTGAGTAGAGATCAATATTTGTCTGTTTTGTTCACTAATGTGAACTAAAGCTCTAGAACTTTGCTTGGTACACAGTAAGGGCTTAATAAACATTTCACAAACTATTACAATAACCTATTCTTACACCAAGGCTTCAGTATGGATCATTTCAGGAAATGTCCATTGCATTCGAAGACTTTTCTCAATCCTCTACTGGGAAAAGTAAATAAGCTCTACATTAGCAATAGGTCTTATTACAAGATCATATCACAATGCCTCTACCTTTCATTTATTTGATTTAAAACAATCATTTAGGCCATCTAAAATTATGCCATTGCTTCTCGAAAGATTCCCCATGGTCAGTATTTCTAACTGCTTTTTGGCTAACTGTCCTTACTGAGAATTCCCAACAATATGTACATACATATATTTTCCTTCAATTTCATAGAGTCCAAGGAACTCCTGACATCTCTTCATAAATCTCATGGAACCCAGTAAGAGGCTTCATGCACACATACACTCACAGAGACATACACATACACACATGGCCTGATTTCAATCTCTCATTACTTGTATGTTTTTTAAAGATTTCCGTAACATTTTTCCAAGCTGGGTGTTTTTTTTCTTGTTTATTGAAATAACCTTGCAGTGTTTCTGTTTTGCAAGAAGCTTGCAAGTATAGGATGACCATATGAAAATCCTGCTGGAAATGTATCATGTGCAAATGTTCACTACAAAGCAAATGGAATGCAAAACGATGTGGAAATAATTCCCTGACTCACAAATATTTAATAAACCTTTAGGGTCATTGAAATCAAGTGGCAAACTTACAATATACTGTATTTAAAAATAAAATATATGGGTTTCATGCAATTCTTTAAGTGAAAAACTATTCAACGTATCAATTTTATTCCTTATACTCAGAATCAGTTCAGTCTTATTAAGTAGTATATTCCTTTTTTTTTTTTTTTTTTGAGATGAAGTCTTGCTCTGTTGCCCAGGCTGGAGTACAGTGATATGATCTCACTGCAACCTCTGCCTTCCAGGTTCAAGCAATTCTCCTGCCTCAGCCTCCCGTGTAGTTGGGGTTACAGGCATGCACCACCACTTCGAGCTCATTTTTGTATTTTTAGTAGAGACAGGGTTTTAGCATGCTGGCCAGGCTGGTCTTGAACTCCTGAATTCAAGTGATCCACCTGCCTTGGCCTCCCAAAGTGCTGGGATTTCAGGTGTGAGCCACCGTGCCCAGCCAATAGTATATTCTTTATTATAAAAGATAATTCTGGCTGTCTATGATATCTAAGCACTGCTCTGCTATAAAAAATTTAGAAGTCTATATCAAGGAAATGTCACAGGCAAACTCTGTTCGTCCTGTAGATGAGTAATTTTGCAATACCTGGAGTATGTAAAAATATCCTGTGGCACCTGACAATTATGCAGCTTCCTTGACTCCACCACAGTCCTGCTGAATCCCAGGTGGGGCCCAATCACATATATTTTTAAAAAAAAATACAGATGAGTTTTTCAAAATAAGTTGAGAAACACCGCATAAACAGTGGGAAGCCATACTTTTTGTTTTGCTTTTTAGTTGTTATTTTAGAAAAATTGTTGATTTGTAGAAATGTAGCTAAGATAGCATAGAGTTTCCATATGCCTTTCTCCCAGCTTTCCCTAATCTTAATATCTGCTAGACCCACAGAACATTTGTAAAAAACTGAAATTAACATTGGCACATTACCATTAACTAACTACAGATTTCATTCACATTTCACCACTAATGTCCTTTTCTTTCAAGGGATCCAGTCCAGGGTATGACCTTGCATGTATTCATCGTGCCTCCTTAGTCACCTTCAATCTCTGAAAGTCCCTTAATCTTTCTTGTTTTTACTGGCTTTGACACTCTTTAGGAGTGTCAGATATTTTGTAGAACATCCCTCAATTTCGGTGTGTCTGAAGTTTTCTTAAGATTTGGGAAAAGAATCCCTGAAATGATTAAATATTAGAGTGAGGTAGAAGGAAGAGTTAAAGGACTCTGATGTTTTAAGATACAATAGACCTGTCAACAGTGAGAACATTTACCAATGTCCATAAAAAGCACAAATCAAAAGACAGGCTTTAGAAAGAAGGTAATGGTTTTAGTTCTGGATGTGCTGAGTTTGAGGTGCTTCAGGTCTTCCAGCTAAAGCAGTCCCACACTCATTTGGAAGTCTGTGTCTGGTGCCTAGATGAGAAGATCAAGCTGGAGGCAGGAATTGTAGAGAAAATGGTGGAACTCATGCCAAGAGATTGGGTGACATCACTCAGGGGGACTTGCAAAGCTGACGAAAAGAACAACAAATATAGTTGGAAATTTAGAGAACATTTAAGATTTGGGCAGGGAAAGAGGTACTAGCAAAGGAGACAGGGAGGAAAAAAAGCAGTTCAAGAGCTCAGAGGAGAAACAGATGTAAGTAGTGTCTAGAAAGTAAACATAGCAGAGAGTTCTGAGAATGGGGTGCTGCTGTCATAAAAAATAAAAAAATTTCCAGGGACCAAAAGAAATGAGAACACTAAGCTAATAAATGTCACCCCTCCTTCTAAGAATGTGAAGGTGAAAAGAAGCCAGAAGCATAGTGTGGTATCTTGAGCAGAAGTTATGGTAGAAAAGAGGTATTATTTCCTTTCTTTCTGTCCTCATTAGGATCAGGGAGACTGAGAAGCCAGAGGGTTGGAGGTGAGAAGGTTCAGAAACCTGACAGAAGTCTGACCAGGACAGTTGTGTCTCTTGATTTTCAAGTTACCTTTATAGCCCAAAAATTTAGTGAGGAATAATTGTGCAACGAGAAAAAAGGAAATTCTTAGTGTGGGTTAAGCAAAGGCAGAGCTAACAGAAGATACGGTGAGCTTTCACAATTTACACGTAGGGAACACAAGAGAAAATAATAATGAATGTCATTTATTTAAAAGGTTTAGTGTTTGGAGAAGCTTTTGTCATACAAAATTAAAGCTATCATTTTAAAATCTAGGATTACTTGAAATAAAAAACATAAGAATACAACTGTATGCTTTTTACCCATGATACAGCTTTTGAAGTCAGTCAACCTATAATGTTCAAGAGGTTCAAGAACAATAATACAACGTGTTTCCTGAGGGTTTCAAATATGAAACAACCTTGACTACAGATGGAACTCCAGTTGGCCGCTATAATTCTGTAAGCAACATCTAAACATCAGAAGAAAAATTGACATTTCATTCTTCATGTGGGAGTAAAGGTTTTAATCTTGTCTGAACTAACAACAACTGATTCATACACTTTACAGAAGAATGTATTGAAAACATAAATAATACTGAACTGAAATATAGACTGTTTATTTATTAAATGGCTCTTCAAAAAAACAATGATGTGAGTTACAGAAGTTTACTCTTCCCTTTTGTAGTGCAACTTGGAATTTCTTTTGATGTGAACAAATATACATTTATTTACAAGAAAAGAAGAAATATTTAAATCACATTTATTTTTTAAAATTAAGGTACAAACACTAGTTTAAATCAAACCTTAACTGAACACAAATAGAAATTCTCCTCTACCCTCCTCACTTACTCTACTATACCAGTCCATACTTTATTATGATGGAAGTATGTTCTGTACAAGAACCTCCATGGTGAGTAGTGAGAGGTAGAGACTTGAGTCTAATTCCAGTTCCATTGCCAAGTGGCAAACCACTACCCTCTCTGGGTTTCAGTTGAAATACATTTTGCAGATTTTTTTATTGCTATCTCCTATATTAAACACTATCTCCTATATTATGTTAATCCATTCTCATTTCTGGGAAGCAGAGAGATAAAATCTTCTAATGGAGAGAGTAAGGCAAAAAGAAGTTCATTGACTGACAGGAGTTTCAGACCAGCCTGGCCAACATGGTGAAACCCCATCTCTACCGAAAATACAAAAATTAGCCAGGCGTGGTTGTGCATGCCTGTCATTCCAGCTACTCGGGAGGCTGAGGCACAAGAATCACTTGAACCTGGGAGGTGGAGGTTGCAGTGAGCCGAGATCACGCCACTGCACTCCAGCCTCGGCAATGGAGTGAGACTCCATCTCAAAAAAAAAAAAAAAAAAGAAGAAGAAGAAGTTCATTGACTGAGTACAAAGAACAAAGACATCAAGAGAGATGGAGGTGAAAAAGAAGCTCTCAGTCAACACCAGCATCGTACCTTGTGGCTAACAGGATAGGCTCTGCACTGCCAGAGTTCAAATTCAGCCTTTGTCACCTACTGGCTAGAGCCCTAGGGTGAATTATTTAACTTCGTATTCCCATCCCAAAAAGGAGCTAATTATAGACTTTACTGCTTAGGGTTGTTGTGAGGATTCAAGGAGCTAATATGAAAAAAATGCTTAGAAGAAAATGGTAAATATAAGAAAAATGATCATACATGAAAAGACAAAAAAACTTTCCATATTATTTGCACTAGCTTCTTGTATTTAATCTTCAGTGTCTTCAATGTCTTGCAATAGGAGCATGTTAGTCAAACATGGCATAGATTGAACTACTGCTCAAAAAGACACTCAACCAGGGGCAGGTTGATGTTCTAAGTGGCTTAAAGATTATACAACAGGGGAGGCCACGTTTAAGAAACAGAATGATGAATTATGAATGCAGCAGGGCCGCTGCCTGCCAGAATCCAGGTGCTTATGCAAACCGAAGCCCAGGCATCATCAGCCCGCTGGTACAGCCACCTCTGCGCTCCTCCTTCACATTATACAGCACAGCATGTTACAGTGACTTGGAAGCTCTCTCGGTACCCTTGCTGTAAAACAGAACAAATGTAAGAATTCTGCTATAAATTAGCTACGGCATAATGCTGACTCCACTGAGAGGTTCTTGGATCCGTAAGACTCAAAGCTGAGAGACTCCCAGGATACTTGAAGTTGGAAGAGACCCACTAGATGCTTTTATTACTAAAGCATGCTCTACGTGCAGGCCCAGAGGCCGGCTTTGTAATTGCTGGGTCCTGAAATCCAGAAAAAGCAGGCGGGAGTTGTGAGGCTGCCAAAGAACAGGGCCCCCAAGCAGCTGCCTGTGGTGTGTGTGTGCGTTTAGAGCCAGCTTTCTCAGACAGTGCTTGGGGAGGGCTCAAGTTACTGAACTCCTGGGAGAATTTAGCCTGTTATTTATTCCAAAAGAATATAGCTGAGGAGGGAAAAGATAGAGGATGGGGTAAGAGAGAGGGAAGCAAAATATATTTCCTGTCTGTCCTCTTGAAAGGCAATGAGACAATGTCCCTAATCGCTTCACTCTGACAGAGACAACACTCCCTGAGGACTCCACTGTTAGGCAGTGAGCAAGAGCTGGGCCTTTGGAGAACAGGAGCATATGAAGGCAAACAGCCAGTGAGATAATTTTTTTTTAAATTGTTCTTGCAAACTATCCAAAACTTGCTGCAGTGTATTTGTCTACATTAATCAAATTTTATATACTAATAGAATTTCCTTTCCTTAGGGTGGAGGGGTGAGGGAATGGTGTTGTAGAATAAGAAAAAGAATATTATAATTATCTTTATAATGCATCTATAAAATTCCTTCTCTTTTGTGGCAGGCAACAAAGCTTAGTGATTAGCCTGGGTTTTGGGTGCTGGGCCTGGCTCCATCACTTTTCAGCTGCATCCTGGACAATGGGTACCCTTTCTTTTTTCTTTTTCCACCCAGGCTGGAGTGCAGTGCTACAATCATTGTTCACTGCAGCCTGGAACTCCTGGGCTCAAGTGATTCTCGGGCCTCCAAAAGTGCTGGGACTACAGACATGAGTCACACCATTTTTTATTTTAGTTTCCTTACAAGCAAAAGAGGGAGAAACACGGTACCTACCTCACAGTAGTGGCAGGAAGATTGAATAAGACAAACCAAGCTCCTGGCAAGGCACCGAGTATCTACTAAGTGCTCTAAAAGTGTAGCTATTATTATTTCCATTATGCATGACTTGATATTTTCTTAATCCAATGTATCAATCATTTAACCGATCAAAGGAAATGTGGCCTGAAATTTTCTGGAGAGAAACAGTTACTAAATCCTTTTTATTATTTATTATTCAATTGTTTCTCAAAGTATAGACTTATTCTATTAATTTTTTAAATGTAAAAGTCACCCACTAAGGGCCCCCAAGTTGAACAATTCTATCAGCTATGACTGAAATTACTTTAAGAAATGATACCCTAGAAAAGAACACAATGTTTGAAAATTTGTCGTGAACATCCTATTAAAGCCGTTCTGTATGTTTGAGTTTCAGCCTTCCTAAAATCTGTCCTTGGAAGGACATCCGGACTTGGAGCAGAAACAGAAAGTGTGGTCCTTGGCCTCTGAGGAGCTTATAATTTAATAGAGCAACTGGCTCTCCACAGCATCACATAAATAAACATAACAGAAGCACATAAGCAAACATTTATACATAGCTGAGCACAGCTGCATAGGTTTACACAGGTGCTAAATAGCATATCAGGGAAAGAAAAATTAAGAAAGTGAAGATTATTACAGTGCTTGACAACTAGAATACAGATCAATGTAAGTTTTGAAAGGCTCCATGGGTACTAAATACAGTCGACCACTGAACAACACGCATTTGAACTTCGAGAGTTCACTTCTACTGGGATTTTTCTCAAGCAAATACTAACAAAAATACAGTATTAGCCAAGAAGAGGGGTGGGGAATGTATCCTGGAACCAATCTCCCATGTATACCGAAGGGTGACTGTAGTATGTTGAGGCTAAGGAAGTTCAAAGATTAGTGAAGCAAAAAGAAATCCCAAATTATGGAAAGAACAGTAATGATGGATTAAAAATAAGTGAGGTTGAACTATTGGTGACAATTATTTATAACTAACATGTTATAACTAACATTTTAGCCCTTCCAATGCCAAGAATTCAGCTTTACATAAATTAACTAATTTAAGTCCACAACCACCCAATAAGATTGTGTCGTTGTTAAATTTTACAGATGAGAAAATGGAGGCTCAGGGAAATTAAATGGCTTGACCAAAATTCATGTTTAAGTGTCAGCAAGTGCCTATACTGGGATTTGAACCTAAGTCTGTCTGACTCCAAATCGGCACTCCTAAGCTATTACTCCACTTCCCTGCTTCATACACTAGAAAGATAAGAGACACAAATGGGGCTATTTGAAAAACAAACAGCAGGATGAACAACTAGTTAATAAGCCCCTTCAAGACCCAAATGAAGAGCATGATTGGACCAGACTGTGTGGAAGAGGACAAAGAAGTAGGAGCGAAAAAGAGGAGCCTCTGGATAAGCAGAAGCCAGTAAAGGGACACCAATGGCACATAACCATCGTCCAACTAAAGCATTACAGACTAACTCTTTTTTTTTTTTTTTTTTAATTATTGAGCAAGTTGCTTTGACCCACACACTCCCTAAAAACACTGCAGCGTCACCATACCACACAGTGGAAGACATCCAATCCCAAATATGCACATAGATAACCAGAGAGAGTACTGGTTATCCACTTGGTGACCTGGCCAACTGGCAACTGAACTGGAAAAACATCTGCTGACCTAAAAACTACTCTACCAGGCAACTTTCTCTCAATGAGTTTCCTGTAAAGGATTCTCTGTTAACCTACTCATTAGTGTAAGAGTGAGACTTTGGGAAAAGATGTACCCGGACTCAAGTCCAGGCTCTAACACCTACTGGCTCTGTGACCTTGAACAAGATTCGTATGTGTGCTAGGTATCATTTGTAATGGATGCATAATAATTCTATCCCAGGGTTATGGGGAGGATTAACTGAGATTATACACGAGAAACAGTCCAGTGCTTGGGCTATAATAAATGCTCAAATAGATTAGCTGTTGTTACTTAAAAATTATGACAAGTAAAGCCCTTTATAAGCTCTTCAAAGCAGTCAAAGACATCCATTTTTACTTTAATACCAAAAGCAGCAATGTGATTCTTATATTAGAGTTATAAAAATCTGGCATTTAGGGCATTTGCATTAGACAAGTGTATTTTTGCTTGGAATAGCACTACTTATTCATGTGAGATAAAGAACTATCTAGATTACCATACATTGGAATTCCAGTAACCAAATCCTATAGCTGCTGTGGTCTAGGGTGGCTGGCTACCCCTGCTAATTTAAACATTTTCTCTCAGGCTATTGGTTTCCTTCTGGCTTCCTATGATGCTATCTCAGACACAATTGCAACGAGGTTTGCAGTGCGGTTTAATGACACATTTCATGAGGCTTTGTTTTGGTGTTGCTCTGTTAAAATGACGTGGGGGATAAGGGAGTGCAATCTATTGCAGCTGTTCATTATCACTCAGATAAGCCTGAGAAGCTTCCCAATTAACCTTAGTGTGTCATAAAGCCAATCGGTACAAGAAAACAAGAGTTTCTCATTTACTGAAATGATATTTGCCTTGTAATTGCTGTCTGGGAATGTTGAACCAAGTAGAAAACATTAAGGAAATTGCCCTCTTCCCCACAAATTTAAGCTTGGTGATTATTACAAATAAAAATAAAAAAGACGAGCAATACTGTAGTCCCAGCTACTTAGTAGGCTGAGACAGAAGAATTGCTTGAACCCAGGAGGCGGAGTTTGCAGTAAGCCGAGATCATGCCACTGCACACCAGCCTGGGCAACAGAGTGAGACTCCATCTCAAGAAAAGAAAAAAAATGAAGAATATTATTTGGTAGTCTAAGCTGTTTTG
Source organism: Papio anubis (assembly GCF_008728515.1). Lineage (NCBI taxonomy): Eukaryota > Metazoa > Chordata > Mammalia > Primates > Cercopithecidae > Papio > Papio anubis. The sequence continues at coordinate 150,856,659 of NC_044981.1, forward strand.
TCCTGGTTTCAAGGTACCACATGTCTTTTGATGTAAAATAATATGGTAAAACATGCTTACAGCTTGAAACCTGAAATAAATTTGTGAAACATATTAATATTTTCATCAATCCTGGTAATGAGGTATAAGAAATTAACTTGGAAAATGTATTTTCCTTACATAAATTTTGGTGTTTTCAGAGAAAGAAAACAAAGTGAAAGAAATGCAGTCTTTGTATAAATAAGGGATGTATCACATAGCACCATAAAAAATTAATAAGGCAATTGTCCGATCAGATGATGCCATTTTTTGAGGTCTTATTATGTACGCATCATTGTACGTAGGCTGGCTGGACAATATAAGATTAAGGGTAAGAGTAAGAGGACTAACATAATTCCTTTTGTGTCTAGTAGGCCTTCGTATATTTATCGAGATGAACGAAGTTTAATTGAATTGAACTAAATTTACCTGAATGAACACAATAAGACATTGCCACTATACTAAAATCTACAGTCTAGCCATGGAATTAAATTATGTATGTATGTATGACATTTTTAAAACTACAGCTAGTAAATAAAAACATGCGACTATCCTTTTTTTTATTTTAAAATAACTGTAGACCCATAGGAAGTCAGAAAAATAGTTCACGGTGTCCAGGGCACTTTTAACCAAGCTTCCAAGGTACCATTTTCCATTACTGTAGTACAATATCAAAACCAGGAAGTTAACATTTTTACAATGCTGCTAACTAGACTACAGACTTTATTCAGTTTTCAGCAGTTTTTACCTGCCATTCAACTGGGGAGAGCGGGCGTTATGTGTGGGGGTATGAATAAGTAAGTGTAGGTGAGTATAGTCTTCTGCAAAATTGAATCCCCTGTATGGATTCCTGTAACGACCACCACAATCAGGATACACAATGATTCTATTGCCATAAAGGAATTAGCAGGAGCTACCCCTTGGTACTCACACCCATCTCCCTCATTGTCTCCTGGTAACCACTCATCTGTTCTCTATTTCTATCATTTTGTCATTTCAAGAATGTTATATAAATAGAATCATATAGTATGCAACATTTTGAGATTGTTTTTTTCACTAAGCGTAATGCCCATGAAATCCCTCCAAGTTGTTGCATGTGCCAATAATTTGTTCATCTTATTGCTGAAGAGTCTTCCATGATACAGACACACCAGTTTGTTTCACCATTTACCCATTAAAGGACATTTGTGTTATTTCCAATTTTTGGTTATTACAATTTAGCTGCTATGAGCATTCATGTACAATTTTTTTTTGCCAACTTACATTTTCATTTATCTGGGATAAATGCCAGGAGTGCAAATGCTGGGTGTCAGGCTGAACACCTATTGACCTCAGTAGAGATGGCACTAGGTTCAAGAAGATGAAGAAGAGACTCAGAGACAGCAAATGACACATGGGATTTTATTTAGGGCTTACATTTAGGGGAGAGAGTCTGGTGGCAGCAGGCTAGACAGGAGAATTACATAGCCTAGTGGAGGTGGGCTGGGCAGGAAAACTGCAACCACTGGCAAAAAGCATCCAGTTTATTACAGCATTTTCACTTAGCACTCTTTCCCTAAAACTTCCACCTGGTAACCTTCATTCAACCCAAAACTTGGGGCTTCAATGCCATGTGTGGCTGATGTTCCATGGGATCAGTCAGAGGCCCAGACATCCCATATAGAAAAATAATTAATCTTCAGGTTGTCTGCTCCTAGCTTCCCTAGCTGGGAACATACATTCAGGTGTCTCTGCCAAATTATCAGAGTATGCTTAAGTTATTGCAATCAGATGCATTTACCCTACTCTGGGTCACATAATAGTTGCATGGTTGGCGCTGAAGAAATTTCCATTCATTCCCACCAGTTACATATCAGAGAACTAGTTTCTCCACACTCTCTCCAGCATTTAGTGTTATCACCATTTTTTATTTTAGTCATTCTGGTAGGTGTGCAGTAATATCGTACTGTGGTTTTTAACTGTTTTTCACCAATACACAATACTTAAAAGATGTCAGAAGAGAGTTGATTGATTGCCAAATTGTATGATGAATTTTCTCCTCTATTCTGGTAGTTCTCAATCACCATTCCAGAGCCCAGGTCACACCTCAGACTAATGAAATGCAAACCTCTCGAGGTGGACCTAGGCATCATTACTTACTTGTTAAAGTTCCTCAGGTAATTCCAGCATGCAGCCAAGTTGAAGATCAATGCTGAATCTAATTTCTACACAGATACCAAAATGTGAACATCCTTAAAATCCTTTGCTGGCTCCCCATCATCTTTACTGCAGATCGAACCCAAGCTCATTGGCAGGCTCTTCCCCGCTTTCTGTCTCACATAGTATGCTCTGTAGTCATGAATTATTTGAGGCTTGCCACATATACCCCTATGTGTCATGAAAAATCCTTGCAGTTAGAACCTGAGAATACACATTTTTATCAAAGTACCCCAAGTGATTGTGAAGCACAATAACATTTGAAAGCAACTCTACCTCCACTAATTGGAAAGTGATTTACCCATTTATTCATTCCTCTATTCCTCCTTTCTTCATGTATCCATCCATCCAACAAATACCTGTTGAGGACTTAATGTGTGCCAAGTGGATAGCTATGGTGCAGTGGTGGAAGGTCCTGGCAGACAAGAAAAAATGTGACAAGGTGGATTGGGGATAAAGAAAGGGGTCAGGGAACTCACACGAGCAACACACCACCCAGCTGGGAACTCAGGACCTAAAAGATGAGTAGGAATTAGCCAGGCAAAGAGAAGCAGGGGAAAATATCGTTTTCCTAAAACAAAAAGCAGCATGTTTAAAGGTTAACAACAAAATGACATAGCTTATTCAGAAAATTTTAAGAACTTTGGTATGGCTAGAGCAGGAAGGGAAAAGACTAAAGATGAACATCAAGTATTTTAATTATATTACTTTAATGTATCTTTAAAACGTAATATTCATAAATAAGAATCAACGGCTGTGAATGAGTGAAGTCATTTTTTAAGTAAACAGCAAATGCTAATTGCAGTCTGAAGCGCTTTTGAAGACTCAGTTGGAAATAGCCCTCACCCCATTAAACTGTAAAACAGCATTTTTTTTAAACTTCTGACCCTGCCCAAGAGTGGTTAGCCTCAACTTCAGGGTCAAGAGATTTTCTTCAGGCACTTTCAGAATCAACTTGTATGGGAATGAAGTACTCTCTGTTAATCCAAGCGTTCATCTCTGACAGAGGAAATTGCTCTGCTCCCTAAATGACTCCAACACTTCACTTTTCAAATACATGTCAGCTGTGCTGCTGAACATCCACAGCAGATGTCGTTCTGCTGCTTGAGGCAGCGACTCAGAGAAGCCGCATTCCCAGTGTGTGTGTGTGTGTGTGTATGGGGAGGAGAGTCTGGGGGGGGGATTAAGGCATAAGATCCAAATTGAAGCAAGTAAAGTTCTTAAATCATTGTAGTATTCCATCGGAATGAAAAAAAAAAAAGATGATTCTCCCACTGAACTGCAGAAGAAGTTATCAAGAAAACTAAAGAGGAAAAGAAAATAAGTAAAATTTAATTCTCAGTGATTAACTGAAAAAAAGAAAAGGCACATCTCATCTCACTGGGGAACTTTGTTGTTCCAGGATGATTTTAAGTTCACTTAGGGATATATTTTAATTATATTCGTGTTTTGGCAAAATTTATGAGCTGAAGATCATTTCCTGAAAATAGGACATTTGTACAATCCCTGCCAACACTGGAATAAATTTTACTTTATCAAGAAAAACTGTTCAGGCTCACAATTTTTTACAAATAAAATTAACTCTGGTGCTGTTGTGGGGCTTTTCTCCTTCCTCTGGATTACTAACAACAACAAAACTAAAGTGTCCACTTGTGAGTTCAGCGCTGCCACAGGAGACCTTAACCTGGGTGTCCCCACTAACCAGCTATGAATTAGGACATGCTGTTTAAGCTCCCTACACCACTATATCATCACTGCAAACTTTTTTTGTTTTGTTTTGTTTTTTTGTTTTTGAGACGGTGTCTTGCTATGTTGTCCAGGCTGGAGTGCAGAGGCACAATCTTGGCTCACTGCAACCTCTGCTTCCTGGGTTCAAGCGATTCTTCTGCCTCAATCTCCTGAGTAGCAGGGATTACAGGCAGGCACCCACCACCATACTCGGCTAATTTTTGTATTTTTAGTAGAGACGGGGTTTCACCTTATTGGCCAGGCTGGTCTCGAACTCCTGACCTCATTATGCGCCCACCTCAGCCTCCCAAAGTGCTGGGATTACAGGAATGAGCGACCGTGCCCGGCCCACTGCATATCTTTAAGACCCTTTCTGAATATGAGACTATGTAAACAGAGTAGCTGGGGGTGCAAATCTTCACATTAATTTGAGGGCATTTCAAGGACCACAGAGCAGAACATGGGAACTCAGGGATATCTTGGAAAATCTAGGGCACACAGTCACTGCTCCTACTCCCAAATGACTTACAGTCCAAACTGTGTCGACATGGATGAAAATGAGGCCAAAGGAACAATCTTCCTTGAACATGTAGTAAACCGGGTTAAGAATTTATAGTCTCAACTAATTTTCTTTTTTTTTTTTTCACTGTCAGCAATTTTCGAGTCCTTTGAAGGCTCTAAACTCTTTAATAAAAGGGGATCTTCAAAAGGTTCCTCCACTGGCCAGCTTCTCAAGCTACTCACTTTTGCCATTGTGTGTAACAAAACTGAAAATAATTTCACATGAACTATGGTATTTAGGGATAAAAAACAAAACTCTCTCTTAAACATAATTAAAACTAAAGGGTGTGTGTGTGTGTGTGTGTGTGTATGCGTGTGTGTGCTAGGAGAGATCAGACTTGGAACATAACGCACAGATTCTACCACATCCTTATTAAATATCTTAAGCCAATAACTCATTCCATTCATGGCTGCCCTATTTGGAAGGAAACTCTGGAGAGGCCAGCCCTTATAACATCAGTAACGGGGGCACCTCCTTGAAGGCTGCTTAAAAGTAGCAGAGTCTTTTTCTCTTGCTATCAGTCCATAGTCACCCAACTTTGGCCCTTGGGGATTAACAAAGCATTTGATGAGAGAATAAATGTAAAATGCCCTACAAATCACTGCCAACATTGAGATAACTGGTCTTCCCCAAATCTCCTGTATTATGTGTCTCTTCCCCACTCATCTCAAAAATTAAATAGAACAGTCAAGAAGAGCAGCAAATTTCAAACTATCATTTTACCCCCTCCCATGATAGTTTGTATTTTGTTTTCCCCATCTTGTCAGCTGGCAACAAAGAATATTGAATGTGGTTTAAAGAAATAACACTATATTATGAAAACATCATTTTATCAAGACAGCTGACAATACATGCGAATGCATATATTCATTCTCTAGGTTGCAATGCCGTTTTTAGGGCAGAGAAAGTGCTTGGATACAGTCTTTATGCTATTTTTCAAATTTCGCGTGCTGCAGATAAAAGGCAAAGTTTGCCATTTTCCATTCTTGCAAGTTTATGAGAATTAGGGAGTACTTTCTCCATCCTGTGATTTAACATGACTGAAAATTGCTTGCTAACTCCCAAAAAGATTTTGATACTGTCAAGCTCCAAAAATAAAACATAGCTAATTAACAAGAATTCTTCTCAGAGAATGGCATGGTACATTTTCAGGGTCTGGCTTGGTGAAGGTGGGAAAAGTGATCCCTCACAAACACGGCCAGTACAGGCCTTAAGCACTATCATCTTTCTGCAAGTGTGAGCTTTCTCCCTGGCTCCCATATTAAGCCCTGGCATGTTTATAAGCTCGCTGTTCCTTCCCTGCCCATCCACCCTGTCTCCCTTACAACTGTAACTCCCCTCATCCATAAGAATTAAGCTGCAGAATGGTAAAAGGAAATGATTTCACTTGGGTGGAGAAAAGATAGAGCTTTAATACAAATAGTGTAAGGCAAATATGCTGTATAAGAAACACAGCTGCTGAGCCACAGGCTGAGTCTTGCTAAGTGGCAGGGCCTTACTTTAGCTGCTTCTCCAAGGAATAGAGCAGCACAGGGTGGGAAGCGGGAGGAGATGGAGCCAAGGTTTGCATCTTGGTTACATGTGCAGAATTATCTTTATCCTGTAGTCCATTTCCTTTTTATTTTAGCAGAAACATTGCTCTCCAGAGGACTAGAGTGCTGTTCTGGCCGCTATAATTTCTCTCTCACAAACTGTAGAGAGAGGCAAAATGATGACTAACCGCTACCTTGGATTGTGCAAAATGTCTATTTCTTAGATTCGTGCATAATGTGCTGATTCTAAAATCTAATCTGAAACTATATTCAGAAAGTAAGACCCTTTTAAAAACGTGGATTTAAGATTCTGTCCAAAACCAGAAAAGCATGGTTAATCCTCAGAGTGGGGAAATATTGCAAGGCATGTGCTAATCAAACTTACTCTCGCTTGTTCATCATTCTTTATCTCCAGCATGCTTCAGAAGAGGACATGCAAAATACATTGAAATGCGCTGGGTTCTAGGGTCACAATCGCACACAGCATGGATGCTGGTGAGCTTCTGATGTGCAATAGGGGAAATGGAGTTAGCCTCTGTGCTTAGCAAGGCAGCCTACTGGGGAGCTAAGATTTGGGGATGGCTGTAAATTTACCACTTTATGATACCATGCCCTTTCCTTCCCACTTCACCAAGGCACCATTGCAAACCTCCCTCTCTGTTCTTCAGTGGTGCAGAGGCGAGGTGGTTTAAAGAATAGATCTCCCGCAAATTGACTCTTGGAAACATCAGCTGCTAATTTACCTGAGTTTCTTCCTGGACCTTCCATTGGCCTTCTGATACAAATAATTAGATTAATTATAATCCTGTTTGCTGACACACTCTCATCAGTGATACATGTGTGTCCTGCTTTTATTTACCTAGTTATCTATTTAATTTAATATTTTCAATAATTTAATAAGTGCCTGTGAGACTATCGCTACCCCCTAAAAGTCCAGAGCTCTGGAAATAACCTACCTATATCCATATGGCTCCTCCTCATCTCAACCCCCCCTCCCCACCACATAACCTCATCCTGAGTACAGGGTTGATCATTCCCTTGCTTTCCTTTTTTAAATTGTCTTATTACATCTATACATATTCTAAAAGTCATATTTTTATTTCACTTGTTCTTAACTTTGAAAAAGAATAACATACCATAGGTATTCTTTGGGGACTTAATGTTTTTAACTTAATATTATATGGCTAAAATTAATCATTCATTTAGACGGTCATCTTCCTGTGTCTATTATCAGTTTGTATTATCAGTTTGTTCACCCAGTATCCCATTGGCAGGGCATTTGGACTGTTCTTATGTTTTCCTTGCTGTGAGCAGTATAATATTCTTATGCACATGTCCTGTGATGCATGTGCCAAAGTTTCCTTTGGGGATATACTTAGGAGTAGAACAGCTGGGCCACAGGGTATGAGGATGTTCAGCCTCACAACATAATGTCAGACATTCTCAGGCAAGTGTGCCCCTTAGTTTACATTCAAAAAGGGGCCCCATCCTAAAGAAGATGTGTCAGTGGCCAATGCAGACTCTAAACAGTGGCCATCCAAGCACAGTGATGGGCCCTAGATCACAGATAGCAGAGGGCTGTGCTAATTCTGGTGTGGAAGGGCTCAAAGTTAACATTAGAAGCATGCTGGTGAAGAGCTGCGTTTTGTGGTGTATCTTTTATGATTAAGTTAGCTATTTAGTAAATAGGAAAAGAGGAAAGTTATTTCCATAGTGTGCAGGCTCAATCATTCTCAATAAATTCTTTTCTTGCTTTATAAACTTCCAAATTAAGACACTTTTCTAAGTATTGCTATGGTTAATCCTTGAACTGGGGGACAGATGTGAGGGACACTAACATATGTAACAAAATTCTGGTATCTGAAGCCGGCGATTAGATAAATTGTACTGTCTACAGATACTGCCTTACAGACTTACCTGTGTATCCTTCATGAACCACAATTATAGTGATGCCTCTCCATTCCGGTTAAATAGAGGGAGCTATTTTCATTTTTAAGAAAGGATCCAAATGGTGCATTTTTTAATCCCTGAATTTTATTTTTAAAAGTTTGCCCTCTTCTCCCTCCTGTCAAATTATCAACTATCACTTCACATTCCCTTATAATTATGCCTATTTTTCTCCCTTTGAAGTGCTCTCCTAATACACTATGGGCTTAGAAACCACTAGCCAGGGCTGGGTGTGGTGGTTCACACCTGTATTCCCAGCATTTGGGGAGGCTGAGGTGGGCAGATTGCCTGAGGTCAGGACTTCAAGACCAGCCTGGCCAACATGGTGAAACCCCGTCCCTACTAAAAATACAACAACAAAAAAATTAGCCCGGCATGGTGGTGGCACCAGCTACTCAGGAGGCTGAGGCAGGAGAATCACTTGAACCCAGGAGGCAGAGGTTGCAATGAGCCGAGACTGTGCTACTGCACTCCAACCTGAGTGACAGAGCAAGACTCCATGTCAAAAAGAAAGACAGAAAGGAAGCCACTGTTATAGTTGTGTGTAGCATAAGAGTAAACAGACTCTGATCAACAGCCTGAAGAGGCTTTCTTCCAAGTAAAGTGAATTTCATGGACTTTATGACATAACTTTTCAGAGTTAAAGGCTCCTTTTGCTCATGCTTTTGCTTCTAGTTGTGTTTTGGGTGAGAGAATTTATTAAAAGGCCAAATTCCAACTATTTAAGATAGTTGAGCAGAGGATTTAGACCACAGTTGAGGTTCTGTTTCAATTCTGATGTTTGATTGCTATGACTAAGCAACTACATCATCCTTTATACCTCTCAGTTTATGCATCTATGAAATTAAACAACCACCTCTCTTCAGGTATAGAAAGGCTTGATCCAGTAATGTATATAAATTGTTCTGTTATGAAGACACATGCACACATATGCTCATTGCAGCACTATTCACAACAGCAAAGACAAGAACTCAACCTAAATGCCCATCAATGATAGACTGGATCAAGAAAACGTGGTACATATACACCATGTACACCATGGAATACTATGCATTAAAAAGAATGAGATTACGTCTTTTGAAGGGTAATGGCCCCAGCTCCATTACCCTTAGCTAACAAGAACAGAAAACCAAATACCACATGTTCTTACTTATAAGTGGGAGCTGAATGATGAGAACACATACAGGGGAGCAACATACACTGGGGCCTATTGGAGGGTGGAGGGTGGGAGGAAAGAGAGGATCAGAAAAATAACTAATGGGTACTAGACTTAATACCTGGGTGATGAAATAATCTGTACAACAAACTCTCATGGCACAAGTTTACCTACATAACAAACCTAAACATGTATCCCCTGAACTTAAAATAAAAGTTTAAAAAAAAAAAAAAAAAAAAGAGCCTTGATCATCACCGTGTACCTAAATCTTCCACTGGAAGGCCTTTCCCACCACAAAGCATTAACCTAAAGAATTTAGAATACCTTGAGGCATGTTGGCCTCTGCTTAGAAATCTCTAGAATAAAAGTCTCAAGTTTCTAAGCCTTTCATTAGGCAAGGAGCCAAGAAGCTGGGCTTTCCTAACAAATATTCCACCTGGTACAATAACATCATGCCAGGTCCTAAGGCAGATATATGATTGAAGAGAAAAAATCCAACATATTGGATAGCTAGATATCTTCTGAGTTTTGTTTAAATTATTATATGAAGTATTATTGTGTTTAAGTGGGTAAAATGAAGGAAAAGGACAAGGAGAGCAGCATATATTTTTAATGATCTTTGACTAAATTTTGCCATGCCAGATAGATGATGGCAAACTCGCTATGCTATATTGCAAATATGGCCAGAAACTTATCCACTTCCTTGACCTTGCTTACACATTGAAACTTGTCCTTTTATTCCTGTAACCTGCCTTAACCATGTGAAGAGGTCCAGGTTAGCCTTCTGGACAATGAGAAAACTTTTGAAGGATAACCAAGTACCCCAGCTGACAGCCAGCCTACCCACAAAAGCAGAGCCACTAGTCAACCCACAGCTGACTTCAGTCATATGTGAAAGACCATGCAAATTCAAAGAACCATCCAGATGAGCCGAGCCTAAATTGCTGACCCCAGAAACACGAACTAAATAAATGGTAGTTATTTTAAGCACTATGTTTTGGGTGGTTTGTTACTCCATCATAGGCCACTTGTACATTCAACATCCATTCTCCCTCCTTTCTTGCTGGCAGAGTGCAAATTAATTCAAGTAATTCAAAGGATAGTGACCGTGACCTAATTCCCTTCTCTAAGACTAAGTCTTGATTGATCTAAGCCATCAATCTATTGTCTTGTTGTTTGTGGCATATTGCCTAAGCCATTGATAGTTACAGGCTGTAACTGATCTATTATCATTGCTTGGTGAGTAATAAATAGTGACCCCTTTTGGCCAATGAAATCTGAGGGAAGGTCTGCTGGAGGAATGGATCCTTCTCTGCTTCTAGATAATGTCAGGTCTGGCTGTGAGACCTGGAACTGCTGCAGCCGTTTTGTTCCCAGCCTAAGAATAAAACCAACATATAGAATAAAGAACCCAAAGATTCTCAGAAGAGCAGAGCTGGAGCTCTCACACCCTGTGCTTATGCCTGAAGCCTCCACTTCCAAGCCTCTTTTTATAGAGAACCGGAATTTCCCTGTTGTCCATGCCAGTGTGAGTAGGAGTGTTCAATTGCTTGCATTCTAACAGACACTTTGCCTTCCTTGCGCACTCATTTCCTGTACAGCAGAACATGCCACCTGGCAGCTAGAAATGTGTCACTTGCATTAAACATTTTACAGCCATTGCATAAAATGCGTATCGTTTTTTAAGAGAAATAGATACAAATAAGATAGTTATTTTTCTTCTTTTCATACATTTTTATGTTATTACATTCTGTGAATATTATCTGATGTCAAAAGAAACATAAAATAATGCCATAGTAACAATGAATATCATTTCTAGGCTATAATTTAGAGCTACATATCGGCTAATGTAGATATAACCAAAGTCAGTTCTAGGACCTGAAAGAAGGTATAAGATATTGTTTATCTATGTCAGCTCGTAGTTAGCTTTTTATAGAAGCCAAATTTATCAGTGTGTTTGAATAATGTTGGAGGACAGTTTTTTTTTACGTGGTGATACATGGAAATGGCGGCTCTCAAAGGAAATTAGTATATACCACTTGAAAGACACCTATTTTTTAAACCCAAGCAGGACCAAATTATAGACAGAGTGAGACGTCTGATGAACACTTAAAAGAATTTTGAGCCAGAGTGATACTGAGTAAGCACAAAATTGTTTTAACCCATTTCTAAATGCCTGTGCATCTGTAATTACTTTTACACCAATTATGAAACTCGCTTGCAATAAACTGCACAGATGTTTACTGTCTGGAATCAGAGACAATGTCAGGAGAAACCCACCACCTATTCTGTATGGCTTTCATCAGATCTGGCCCATTCATATAGCTTCTTTCTGAATGAATTCAGTGAAATGATACATCAAAATGCTCTTTTAGAGAATGACATTTTTTTCTATCATGCACTTGCAAAATATATTCCTTAACTTCCTGAGAAACTTCAATAGATCTCTCTTGAAAATAAAAATGCATTTGGTTTATAAAGGGAGAAATGCATAGGACCTGTCCTTTTTAGGGATTCACGATGCAAAGGTATAAGAGGTATCGCAGTTTAATTTTTTTTAACTTTGTTTAACCCATTATTCTATAAGATGTTGATGTGTGAAATGCAGCCTTAGAATCTATTGACTTGGCAATGGATGGGAAATGAGAGTCAAGAACAAGATAGTAGTAAAAAATATGCTGACATTTTGAGGCTAGATGACTGGCAGAATAGTGATTTTGAATCCGCGGCCAGAAGCGGGCGACGCCACCACCGCCGCTGCCGCCACGACATTGCTGATCAGGCCAGGGCGACCGCCAGCAAACTGCGGCGAGCGACGAGCAGGCATTCGACTCGATCCGCCAGTCGATGGGCGGATTGCCTGAGTTCAAGAGTTAGGAACCAGGCTAGGCAATATGTTAAAATTCCATCTCTACTAAAATACAAAAAAAAGCCGCCAGTCGTGTTGGCCTTGCATCTGTAGTCCCAGCTACTTGGGAGGCTGAGGCAGGAGAATTGCTTGAACCCGGGAGGCAGAGGCTGTAGTGAGCTGAGATCGTGCCACTACACTCCAGCCTGGTGACAGAGCAGGATTCCATCACACACACACACACACACACACACACACACACACACACACAAAAAGCATAAGGAAGGTTTCAGGTAGAGAAAATGAATTCCATTCTGAGCATACTGAGATTGGTGCAAGGGTGTCTTTCGGGTATAATATTTCTGCAGTTGGAAATTCAGGTCCAGAGCTTATTAGAATGGCCTTGATCAGAGATGAAGAGTTCAGTCACGTACAGAAGCAATAATGAAAGCCAGGTCAGTAATTAGATCCGGAGGAAATGATAAAGGGAGAAGAAAGAATGCCAAAGGCAGAATGTCTCCCTGTACTAAGGGGGCCACATCAGAAAGCTAAGAAGAGAAAAAGAGAAGAATGCTTCTGTAGAAGAGAAGGTCTCGAGAAGGAAAAAAACGCTACATGGGGATTAAAAAGACTAAGCCCTCACTGGATGTAGTGATTTGAGGTGACTGGGGAGCTCCTTGAGAGCATTTTGGCATTACGATGAGAACCTAAACCTTATAGAAAGGGTTACTAATTGAGGGAAGTAATGGCCAAGAGGGAATGAGAAAGATAGGTAACTTAAGAAATCACAGGCCAGGTGTGGTGACCCATGCCTGTAATCCCAGCACTTTGGAAGGCCAAGGTGAGCGGATCAGAAGGTCAGGAGTTCGAGACTAGCCTGACCAACATAGTGAAACCTCGTCTCTACTAAAAATACAAAAAAAAAAAAAAACAAAAAACAAGCCCCTGTAGTCCCGGCTACTAGGGAGGCTGAGGAGGGAGAATTGCTTAAACTCGGGAGGTGGAGGTTGCAATGAGCCAAGACCACGCCATTGCACTCCACCCTGGATGACAGAGTGAGATTTTGTCTCAAAAAAATAAAAAAAGAAAGAAAAGACGGAAAGAAATTGCAGAATAGAGGGAATTTTCTCATTTTTAAGGGGCAGGGTTGCCTAAGCTTTTTTATAGGTTAACGGAGTGATTGTGGATGCAAGTCAAAGGGAGAATAGTTGATAATTAAAATTTCAAAGAAGATGCGGGGACTGGGGTCAGAAGTCTGGCTGTTAATGTTGGAAGATAAATTGCTACAGCCTTTTTATAAAGTAATGTGAAAATACTGAAATTTTAAATATGTATATTCATATATATGCATAAAATTGTAAATTGCCTTCTACCCAGGCAATTTCAGTAATATGATTCTATCCCACAGAAAAACTCATGCAAATATTCAAGGATATTCATTATATTAGTTGCAATAGGAAAAAATGGAGAACCCAAGTGTCCTTCAATAGACAAATGTTTAAGTAAATTATGGTAAACCTCTTCTACAGAACACCAAGCAATTATTAGAAACAATGAGCAAAATGTGTATGTACAAAAATGGAATGAAACTCAAAATATCCCTCCACTGCATTGTGAGTTCCACTGTGGCAGGGACCGTATCTGCTTTCTCATCCTTGTATTTCTCATCCTTGTATATCCATGCCCTGGCATAGAGCTTGACCCACAGTTAGTAAGTGTTCAATAAATACCTATTGGATGAAATAGAATGTTGAGTTTTTAAAATATGTTGCAGAATAGCATGTATAATGTGATTGACATTTGTTTTACAGATATATATTTAAAACATATATATATAAAACATTATATAACAGATATATATCATATATATATTGGATAAATGTGATACATATATGTAAACATTCTGGAAGAACACCCAGCAAATTAAAATAGTTATCTTTATAGAGTAGGATTGGATGAGAAGTAATTTTTTAAATTAATTATGTATTAGTAAACTTTTCCAAATATGAATTTTATTCATAATTTCAATCTATCAATAAAATATATAAAATCACTGAAGAAAAGGGAAAAAGAGTGCAGCAGGATAAGTTAGCCTTTGCAAGAGTCATGTGCAAAGGCTCTTCCTGAAAGAGAGTAGTGAATGACAGAGAAGTTACAGGAAGGAGTCAAAATAGGGAACAAAAGCATGTGTCTCAATAAAGCAGGAGCCAGGGTCGTCCATGAGAATAAGGGTAGTGGGGAAGGACTGACATCTGAGGAAGACTCAGAAGGTCCAGAACATGACCTCTGTTTTACATCTGGGGACACTTTGAAGACCATTCAGTCCAACCACCCACTTTACAGAAGAGGATGTTAAAGGACTTACCAAACAACACAATTTGAGAGTGACAGTGCCAGTCCAGTATGACAGCTTCTAAAAATATGCAAAAAAAATTCAAAACAGATGACTAGATGGATTGCCAGGCATTTGTGAGGACCCTGATAAGCCTAAAACCAAGGAATAGTGGCATTAAGTCCATACTATTCCATGGCATTCTGTGTCAATGCCAGGCAGCCTATAAATGACAGCAGAAGCAGGAAAAGGGAGTGGGGAGTAGACAAGATGGTGAAAGGGCCTGGTGGTGAGTCCTGGGGGGTAAAAAGTGTTTCATAGTAATAAATGACAGAATGATAAGCTGAAACTTGTCAGCTAATGAGAAAAATTCCGAGCTTAGGAAAATGGCAGCAAACTGAGATACTGGTTGTTACACTGATGACCAACAGAGTGACTGTTGGAGTGACTGATTGACTCAAATGATAGGCCACTGGCTTTCATCTAAAGCGTCATAGCTTTGCTAATGTTACTATTAGGTAAGGGGATAGAAGTGTTGCCTCAATTGTAAAAGCAGTACCCATTGGCTTATTTAAACATGAAATCAAAATGTCTGCTAATTCCCAGGATCCTGGGGGTGGACTGTGACCTACCATTTTGAGTAGGTTTTATTAGCAGCTCAGCCCATCATTAAGGCAGTGGCTGATAAAGGCTAAAACATCCTGCCAGTTGTTTATGGAATAGAGGCTCAGTCACTCACCAGCCTTCTTCCAGCTGCCCATCAGACACACTGTTGATACTGGGCCTTCTGCCTAGAACCAGCTGGCTATTCCCAGACTGTTTCAGATGTCCAGCCATGATGCAGTAATGGAATTGCCAGGGTGGAGGGTGGATCTCAGCTTTTGGTATTGTCCACCATCCAAGGAAGGATCAGAGACAACTGTTTAAGTTATTAAAAGGGCTGGGAGTGGGGAGACGGAAGGCACAGACAATGTTCCTCTGATCTCTGTGTGATTGCTTTGTGTTTTAACGCTCCTGGCTTGTGGTTTTCTGTTTATTTTTAAATTTCTTTTCTTGTTGTGGGTTTGTCCTCATGACTGTGTTACACGTAGACCAGAAGGGTTGGGTTTGCCTGTGTCCTACTTTGGACATAGATGCTACTCAAAACTGCTTAATGATCTGGGTTTCACAGCTATTTCATAGGGTTAAATAAGAACATTTCCTGGGAAAGATTGGGTTCTACTTAGTCTATGTCATAGATTATGTAAAATTAATGAATAAGCAAGGAATTGACAGCTAAAATTACATACATACTAATCTTCCATGTTCCTCAGCATCCTGCAACAAGCAGGTGCTCCCTGTCCTACACAGTTCAGCCAGGCTTGTGTCTACACTTGGCCTTGGATTTGTGGAGTTCACGTACATTTTGTCATAGTTCTCGCTTTTGCTTTTTACCGTTTGTAATTATATTAGGTTGATGCAAAAGTAACTGCAGGTTTTGCTGTTATTTTCAATGGCAAAAACAGCAATTACTTTTGCACCAACCTAGTACATTTAGGGTCTTTGCAAATAGCAAGAATAACATCACTCACAGCTAAGAACAATAGAGGCTAAATAAAGAAAATAAAATTCAACTTCATTGAAACACTTGTTACTCAATAAAGGTTTTTTGTTTTTGTTTTTGTTTTGTTTTTTTCCCCTGCAGGTGAACTAACGGCTGAGAAACACTACCCTGTTCTGCTGGTAGAGTCACAAGTTCCTGTTGCAGTGTCCTGTGTAGTCTGTCTGATCTTTTTCCATGTGTGGCACTACATGATTTGATGGCCTGTTGCTCCAGGAAGCACACACCACAATGCCAGTGGAGGGCTGTATCATAGAGGGGTAAATCCAGGACAGGAGATGTATTTCCTAATTCTTTTCCTTTTGTGGTCTCAAGCAGCATTATCTCTTTTCTGGCCTACAGTTCTGAATCTGGCAGTTTAAAGTAATAACTCATATTTATCTTCCTTTTGTTGCATTTAATGTGTTACATGAACTGTCCACAGGCTTTTTTCGGCACCTAAAATATAGTTTTGGGCACAAATTACCAGACCCTGGGTTTAATGATCTCAGCAGGTAATGCCATGGAATAGTCCTCTATGTGTTGCTTTCTAAACCATCCATCTGCTCTTGGCCATGGCCAGAACAGTGTCTGGGGATAGGTGCTTTCCCAGAACATCAGGGCTTTGAAGCTGAATGGGACCCCAGGATCATCTTGTCTCACTTTTCATTTTCATAGAGTGGGGAAAGTGAAAGCCAGGCAGCTTAAGAAACTAGCTCAAGACGGTGGCTCACAAGAGACAGCCCTGGGACGAGAATACCAGGTTTCCAAGCCCCAGTCCAGGGCCTTTTCTCCTCCGTGTGCTCTGTCCCATGCCCTCGATGGAACTGTTCTTCATCACTCATCATAACACCAGATTAAAAATGGCACCAGCCCTTTCCCAAAGGCTATCCAGTTGAATTAAGCACAGAAATGCCACAGGCCCATTTTTAGTAGCTGGCTGGAGGAAATGCTCATTTCAAGGTTTTTGAAACATAAGCATATTCACCACGAAGATCTCTTCCCTACAAGCCTGAGCCATGGCAAGCCCAGTGTTTAAATTCTCAGTGCTCCAACATCCTAGTTAATAAAGACAGGGAAAGCAAGCTTTCACTTTTATTCAATTATTTAAAGATGAAATATGCCTCCTTCCAATCATATGATCCTTCTCTCCCTCTAGCCCACAATTGACTTCTTGTCATTGGTGTTCTTATTTTCTAATAATTTTGTTTTGTTTTGTTTTGTTTTGGAGACGGAGTCTCACTCTGTCGCGCAGGCTGGAGTGCAGTGGCGCCATCTCTGCTCACTGCAAGCTCCGCCTCCCGGGTTCACGCCATTCTCCTGCCTCAGCCTCCCGAGTAGCTGGGACTACAGGCGCCCGCCACCGCACCCGGCTAATTTTTTGTATTTTTAGTAGAAACAGGGTTTCACGGTGTTAGCCAGGATGGTCTCGATCTCCTGACCTCGTGATCTGCCCGCCTCGGCCTCCCAAAGTGCTGGGATTACAGGTGTGAGCCACCGGTTTTCTAATAATTATTAATTTAAGAATGATAATACATGAATTCATCCTCAAAATCTGATGACCAGAAATTTTGAACACTGCTGTCTTTGTATGCTTGCTGCTCAGTTGTTACTTAAGTTGGGTTGTAAAGTTTAAAATGTCAAAGGTTGATAACTTCAGGAGTCAGGAGTGATGGGAAGAAATCACATCAGCCTGGGAGCCTGAAGACCAGTCACTGGGTCATTTTCCACTGCTCGCCCATGACTCTTGTTTCTCCGCTTCAAGTTGGATAGTTATGCTCACCTCACAGAGGGGTCAGGAGAATTATTTGAGACAATGTCGGTGATAGTAGTCTGCATACTCAAAATGATGAAAAATTAAAACCAATGTAAAATGCCATAATTCGAAAAACCTTTGGTAATTATAGAGTCTGAATCTGAGTGCCTGACAATGCCAGAGAGAAAACTGTCCCCCAAATTATCGTCCAGTCTCCTAGAAAAGCCTATTCATTTTTAGGCACTTATTCCTAGGGAGTTTTACTACGTCTGAGTCTACAGATGAAATTCAAATACAGAACTGAGTTTGTTAAGGACAGAGGACTCCATACTAAAATCACTATGGACTGAAAGAGCCAGGTAACTAAGGATAGAGTGGCTGACGCCGTGAATTATCTGGATGGTGCTAAGAATTAAGATGGGACCTATAGTCAAGGGCTAGATGTTGTCTCCGGCCCCTAATGAGACTGTAACCATGTGGCAGCCTGGTGAGCAGCCTCTGAGAAACCTTAACAAATATTACATACCACGTTGATAATAATGCATCTATAATTGTTGTTACAGCTTCTGAATATTAAAACAACTGAAAGAAAACAAGAATACTTATGCATTATGCTATAGGTAACAGAAAATTCTATTAATTTTATAGTTATCAACCTACCTCTCTGTCTTCTAGTTTTCTCCAGAACATATTAGTCATCTAAGTATTAATATTAGTAGTAGTAGCAATAATAATGGCAGCTAAAGTTTATTAAGCATTCTCTATGTGCCAGGCATTATTCTGGGCAATTTTCATACATGATCTTATTTTACAGTCACAAAAACTCTATGAGATAGGTACTGTTCCTTTTTTACAGATGCAGCAGCTGAGGTTTTGAGAATGAAATAACTTCTCAAGTTCACAGAGCTGATTAAGTTGGAGAACTGAAGGCTATAAAAACAAACTACAATACACAGGTTCACAGTCTGAATCCGTAGGCTGAGTTTTTAACATCTAACTTCTCTTTTAATAAATGTTGGCCGGGCGCGGTGGCTCAAGCCTGTAATCCCAGCACTTTGGGAGGCCGAGACGGGCAGATCACGAGGTCAGGAGATGGAGACCATCCTGGCTAACATGGTGAAACCCCGTCTCTACTAAAAAATACAAAAAACTAGCCGGGCGAGGTGGCGGGCGCCTGTAGTCCCAGCTACTCGGGAGGCTGAGGCAGGAGAATGGCGGGAACCCGGGAGGCGGAGCTTGCAGTGAGCAGAGATGGCGCCACTGCACTCCAGCCTGGGCGACAGAGGGAGACTCCTGCTAAAATAAATAAATAAATAAATAAATAAGTAAATAAATGTCTACAGATGAATGAATTGTGGAAAATCAAGATATTCTGTATACTAGTTTTGCTTTCTTGAGGACTTCCTCCAAAACACATTTCTTTTCCACAAACCACCTCCTGTTTCTCACTGATTCACTCATCACAGTCTCTTCCAAAACCATATGTTTCTCAAATTCCTACCGTTCTTGTATCAGTTAGAAACCTTTTTATTGTAACAGAAAATCTAACTCAGCTTGGCAATAAAGGGTATTTTTGGACTTGTGAAATTGGAAAGTTCAGATTCTACAGCTAAATATCATCTTCTGGGACCCATTGTCTCTTCTCCTTCCACTCTGCCTTCTGTAGGGTCAGTTTCGGCTAAACCTGGCTTCTCCCAGGACTTGTCAACAGCTCCAAGGGCAACAAAGTCTCTCTTCCACATAAAAGAGAAAAAAAAAAAAAAAAAAAGCTGTCCACCTTTGGAAGCTCTCTCCAAAGAATGAGAACTCCTCCTTCCAGAAGACCCCTGCACTCACAAGGGCTTCCATAGTGCTGCCCCCCTTACTTCCTGTCCCCCCCCCAAAAAAAAAAAGAGGAAGAAGCTATCTCATAGGAATTGCTGTCAGGCAACACCTTTCCCTGGCAGAGGAGCCAGACTGTGGCTTGGTAAATGCCACACAGTGTGTGTTGGTTGGGAAGCAGCAGTATCAAGCATTGCCTTCTTTCTTGGCCTATTATTCCATTGACTGAGTCTATTCAAGCTAAAATGTATGTCACTGTCAAGGAAATAGTGGTTTTACAAAATTAGATGTCTGCATTACACCTGGATTAATCCAGGGATGGGACATTGTATTCAGGGGACAGTGACAGTTCATAAATGTTATTCCCCCTTGAGACCTACATTATTACTGCAGCAATCTCCCAGCTGGACCAGCCTCCAGTCTCTCTCCACTGCAGTGCAACCTCCACAGAGTTATCCAATGAACCCTTCTTAACTCTCTGGTGATCTCTCTTTCTCCTAGCAGCAAACTATAAAGTAATCAGGCCATACCTACCTATTCTATATTATCTCCCATTATTCACCCAAGCCAGGTTTGTGCGACGCTCAGCCGTCTATCAACTTGCCTTTGCCTAAACATGAATGTGTTTTCCCATTTCTACACCTGAGCCTATGCTGTTCCATTTGCCAGAAATTCCTTTCCTTGTTCACCTTCCCCACCGATCTTCCCACATCTAATTCCTATACATGTGTAGATATCCAGCTCAAATCTTTTTTTTTTTTTTTTTTTTTTTTTTAAACAGGATCTCCTCTGTCTCCCAGGCTGGAGTGCAGTGGTATGATCTCGGCTTACTGCAGTCTTGACCTCCTCGGCTCAAGCAGTTCTCCCACCTCAGCCTCTTGAGTAGCTGGGACCACAGGCTAATTAAAAATTAGCCGCCACATCCAGCTAATTTTCATATTTTTTATAGAGACAGAGTCTCACTATGTTCCCCAGGCTGGTCTTGAACTCCTGAGCTCAAGCGATTTGCCCGCCTCGGCCTCCCAAAATGTTGGAATTACAGGCATGAGCCACTCACTTCACCTGGCCCCAGCTCAAATTTTTAATGCCTCCTTTTCTCATGGAGTTCAAAGGGATCCCTTCCTGCTTTCTCCCCCAAAGGCAATGGACTTTTGCCCATCTTGAGCACTGGGTGATTTGAATTGCCGGTACTGAAGTTCATGCTACAAATCTTTCTTACTAGACTATAAGGATGTCCTCTAGTTTTATCTACAGTTCCATGCACATAATAGATCCCAGTTAAAAAAATTTAAAGAAAAAAAGATGCCTTACATATTATGGATATATAATGTTTAAAAATGAGTATCTTTAAGTAAGGAATACAGTAAGGAATTCTTAGTAAGAATATGATCTGAGTGGGATTTCAAAAAAGGCCTTTTTTTTTTTTTTTTTTTTTGAGAGGGAATCTCACTCTGTCACCCAGACTGGAGTGCAATGGCACAGTCTCAGCTCACTGCAACTTCCGCCTCCTAGGTTCAAGAGATTCTCCTGCCTCGGTCTCCCAAGTAGCTGGGACTACAGGCACATGCCACCACACCAGGCTAATTTTTTTGTACTTTTAGTAGAGATGGGGTTTCACTATGTTGGCCAGGCTGGTCTCAAATTCCTGACCTCGTGATCCCCCCACCTCGGCCTCCCAAAGAGTTGGGATTACAGGCGTGAGCCACTGCACCCGGCCTCAAAAAAGTGTTGTTCAAAACTAAACTCTTCGTGTCTCCATTACCCTGACCTGCTCTTCCTATAGTCTTTCACATTCTAGTAATGGCAAATTCGTCATTACAGTCTGCTCAGGACAAAATATGTACATCAGCCTGGATTTCTTTCTTACTCTCATTCCCTATATCCAGCAAATCCCATTGATTTCACATTCACAATAAATCAAGAATTCAACTACTTTTCATATATAATCCCAACATCCTAACCCAAGTCATCATCGTGGCTCAACTGTATTATTGCAATAGCCTTTAAATAGCCTCCCTGCCTCTTCCCTTACCTCTTTCACTACAGTCTACTCCTCACATCACAGACGGAATAAGTCAGATCATGTCACTTCTCTGCACAAGACCCTCCAAATTCTTCTCCACTCACTCAGAGAAGAAGCCAAAGTCTTTGTACACAATGATCCCGAAGGAGCTATATAATCATCCTCCCCACAGCCTCTACATTTCTGACTTTATCTCCAGCTATGCTTTACCTCTAACACTTCATTCTAGTCTATTCCTCAATGAGAGAAGTACCTTCTTCCTTTCCATTACTCAGTTCCTGTTTCTTCTCTCTGCCCTGCTCCTCTACATTAATAGCTGCCTGGCTTGCCCCCTCACATCCCAGATTCTGCTCAGATATTGTCTTGTCAGTGAGGCCTCCCTGATGACCCAATTATTATTATTATTATTAGACAGCGTCTTGCCCTGTCACCCAGGCTATAGTGCAGTGGTGCCATCTCGGCTCACTGCAACCTCCGCCTCCCAGGTTCAAGAGATTCTTGTGCCTCAGTCTCCTGAATAACTGGGATTATAGGCGTGAGCCACCATGCCTGGCTAATTTTTGTATTTTTAATAGAGACCGGGTTTCGCCATGTTGGCCAAGCTGGTCTCGAACTCCTGACCTCAAGTGATGCATCCACCTCGGCATGCCAAAGTGCAGGGCCGCACCTGGCCCTGATGACCCAATTTAAAATAGTTTCATCCCACTTTTCTCAGCTTGCATGTTCTACCACCCCCACACCCTCTCTGCTCTATTTTTCTCCGAAGTATTTACCATGTGACCTACTATTTCTCTTATCTGATTGCTTATTCTTTATCTCTCTTCTACCTTTCTTCAGTTAGATGTAAACTCCACGAAGGCAGGCATTTTTGTCTGATTTCTTTTTTGCTATGGAGCCTAGAAAAATGCAGCTTGCAAAGTAGATATTTGAAAAATATTTGTTGAATGAATGGATGGTGAATTTAACATCTTAATTCGATTATTAAATATTCAAGGAATAAGGGATGTGGTGGACAGTGATACAGGAATCTTTCTCCTAAAGGTCTGGAGGCTACACTTGGCATTTAAAGCTAGATCATTCTCACTTGTAGAAGGAGAAAGAACCATATATCAATTTCAAATCGTAAGGCACTGTGAAAATTTGAAGCACTATTATGGTTATGCCCTCTCTACTTCCAAAGTTTCTTCTGAAGTCAGTTGGTTTCCTAAAGAGAGCATGTCCAGGATGCACTTTCCATTATAGAGCTTTTGAGTTAAAATCTCACAGACTAGTTTCTACAGCTGCTCACACAGAAGGTTAGAACAGATTTTAACACTTCATTCTGTGTATCTTCCCACCATGCTGACAGCAATCCTGATCTTAATGGACAGTTCCTTTGTGGTACTGAGAGTGGGGGTGGATGTACGGATGCAAAAGTCAGTTTCTTAGGCCTCCTTTTTTGAAAGTTGTTCCATTCTTCTTAATTATATCATTTCATTAACAAGTCCCAGGAGCTCCTATGTTATATTGGTCTCATCAGCTGAGCTAATTGATGTTGACACCAGCTGTTCTCTATTGAATACATTACCGGGAGCATCTATCACTTTCCTTTAGGGCTGATGAAGTAATTATCCTATTAGACCCAAAGGGATGGCCACAGCAGAGGCTGGTCAATAATCCTTGTTAGATCAGGCTCTCATCTGTTTGTTTCACTCTCCATCAGGCCAACCCACTCATTGCTACTATCATCCCCAGTTCATGAGTACAGTCCCTGCCCTTGGGGTTAACAGAGCTTGCATGAGAAGCAAGGGCTTTTCCAGCCTCCTAACTGGTCTGTTAGCACTGCCCTCAATTCCAGGCCCCATCCACACCAGAAGGTCTTCCCAAAATTCAAATCTGAACACTGCAAGAAATTGACATATATTACGTACGGTTGGATTCATTTTTGTAAAAAAAAAAAAAAAAAAAAGATGGAATAGACAAAATGAATATGTACGAAACATATATATAATATATAATAAAATATATAAAGTATAAAAATAGATAGGATACATTAATATAGGTGTCACAAAAGTCTGAAGGTATTTACACCAAGGCATTTTCAGTGTTGTAAGTTATTGCCCCAGAGTAGTATGATTTCTGGTAACAATTATTTCCACCTTTTCTGATATATGTAATTTCTTTTTTTTTTTTTTTTTTATTTTGAGACAGAGTCTTGCTCTGTTGCCCAGGCTGGAGTGCTGTGGTGTGATCTTGGCTCACTGCAGCCTCCACATCCCAGGTTCAAGCGATTCTCCTGCCTCAGCCTCGCCGAGTAGCTGGGACTACAGGTGCATGCCACCTGTATAAAAATTGCAAATATACCAGATAAAGTAAATATAGTAAGATTTAAAATTACATATATTAGAAAATTAGCTGGACATGGTGGTGTGTGCCTGTAATCCCAGCAACTTGGGAGGCAGGAGAATCACTAGAATCCAGGAGGTAGAGACTACAGTGAGCTGAGATTGCGCTGGGCAACAGACCAAGACTCTGTCTCAAAAAAAAAAAAAAGAAAGTTAATGCAAATATGATCATGTCATTCCTATGCTTAAATTTATTCACCTAAAAAACAGTGAAGACAATTTTATGGTAAGATCAGTTAGAGACACAGGCACCAGCTCTCCCCCACCCTGTACCCTAACTGGTACTCAGTGGTGGGAATGAAACGTGTAAGAGGGACAGTGTCTCTTTTTCTGCTGATTCTCCTCTCAGATGGAGATTCTCTTTTATGAATGACTTTGGTGGAAGTTCAGGCTGTTTGAGGAGGTGCAACAGCACAGCAAGTGTGCTAGGAGAGGATGGAGGCCTTTTAAAAGTTGTTCTTTCTCCCATCAGTTTTATTGGGTTTTTGTTCAGGCTGTAAATACTAGGACTAACAGCTCCCAGTGTTCAGATTTGCAATGGGGAAGGATCCTCCGTTACTTACTGGGCGGGGATTGACGGGCAGTGCTGAGAGACCAGTAGGAGGCTGGGGAAGTCCTTTCTTTTCCTGCAGGCTCTGTGGGCCTGAGAGCAGGGACGGTACCCTGTGAACAGGGGGGGCTCAGAGAGCATCTAGAAATCACATGGCTTTCCCACCTTCCCATGGCGTCGTGGTCCCTGATGTGTCTGTTCCTCTGGTTTATTTTATTTTAGTTTTTCAAGACAAGGTCTCACTCTGTCACCCAGGCTGCAGTCCAGTGGTGCGATCTCACTGCAGCCTCGACTTCCCACCCGAGGCTCAGGTGATCCTCCCACCTCAGTCTCTCGTGTAGCTGGGACTACAGGCACGTAGCACCATGCCTGGCTAATATTTGGGTGGGGGGGGGGGGTTGTTTGTTTTTTTGTTTTCGTAGATATGGAGTTTCACCATATTGCCCAGGTTGGTCTCAAACTTCTGGTCTCAGGTGATCTGCCCGCCTGAGCCTCCCAAAATACTGGAATTACAGGCAGGAGCCACCACGCCCAGACTTGTCTGTCCTTCTGCATCTGCATTTCACTCCTGGAGCACCATCCTTCCCCTCCTCCCATCAGTTCAGACTCGCCTGGTTGCCCTCTTCTTCTCAAACCTCCCTGACCTCCCCTGGGTCAAAGGCTTGTTTGATATATTTTATCAGAAACCTTTCTGCACTTCCTCTTTGAAGTGCATCTGGGTAAAAGGCTTTTTCGATGTATTTTATCAGGAGCATTTCTGCACTTTCTCTTTGAACTCCTGTTAATCATTGCATTCCTTACAGATCCTACCAGACTCTTAAAAAAACTCCTTGACAGTCAGCTGGGCATGGTGGCTCACGCCTGTAATCCCAGCACTTTGGGAGGCCGAGGCAGGAGGATCACCTGAGGTTAGGAGTTCAAGCCCAGCCTCTGGTCAACATGGTGAAACCCTGTTTCTACTAAAAAATGCAAAAATTAGCCCAGTGTGGTGGCATGCGCCTGTAACCCCAGCTACTCGGGAAACTGAGGCAGGAGAATCGCTTGAGCCTGGGAGGTGGAGGTTGCAGTGAGCCTAGATTGCGCCACTGCACTCCAGCCTGGGAAACAGAGTGAGACACTGTCTCAAAATAAATAAATAAATAAATAATTTTTTAAAACCCTTGACAGAATAATGTTTTTAGCATTTTATCCTCAGCATCTAAACCTGGTGTACTGAGCTATTTAATAAATGATGATTAAATAAATAATATATGAATAGATGGATGGATGAAAGAATGAATGAGAAAGAATGCTGGTAGCATATACTAAAAGTCAAATGAGTCTATGACTGCAGAGGAAGCATAGGTAGCACATACTATTTATGTCCTGGACAAAAGGCTGAGTAACAGAAGGAAGAACAAATTTGTTGTTGTTGTTGTTGTTTTATTTTTATTTTTTTTGAAATGGAGTCTCACTCTTGTTGCCCAGGCTGGAGTGCAAAGGCTCGATCTCGGCTCACTGCAACCTCCACCTCTTTGGGTTCCAGCGATTCTCCTGCCTCAGCCTCCCAAGTAGCTGGGATTACAGGCATGTACTACCTCGCCCGGTTAATTTTGTATTTTTAGTAGAGATGGGGTTTCTCCATGTTTGTCAGGCTGGTCTTTAACTCCTGACCTCAGGTGATCCACTTGCCTAGGCCTCCCAGTGCTGGGATTACAGGCATGAGCCACCGCGCCCGGCCTAGAAGAACAACTTTTAAACCCTATCCACCTCCTAGCACTCTCGCTGCTGCTCCTCCTCATAGAACCTGAACGTCCACCAGAGTCGTTCGTAGAAGAGAATCTTGGTCTGAGAGGACAGCAGGATCGGCAGAAAAAAAGAATCGCCATCTTACACTTTCCAGTCCTGCTACTTGAGTGCCAGTTAGAGACCTCATTGTGGGGGATAGCTCAGTTCATACTTGCTTCTCTGACTGATCTCATCACAAAATTATTGTCACTAGTACACAGTCCCCACAACAATCCTCTGTCTAGTTATGTCAAGATTAGCACCTACAAATTCAAAATAGCATCTGACGTGACTTTCTATTTACAGAAGGGCACATGG
Organism: Papio anubis; assembly: GCF_008728515.1. Taxonomy (NCBI): domain Eukaryota; kingdom Metazoa; phylum Chordata; class Mammalia; order Primates; family Cercopithecidae; genus Papio; species Papio anubis. Next base: position 150,883,176 of record NC_044981.1, read on the forward strand.
GATGTGTTAGTAACACCCTCCTTAGGGCTTTGGATGCTGAGGACAGGCCTAACAGCCAGGCTCTGAAGGAGTAGGCAGCCCTGATATGTATCTGCTGATTACCGCACTAGGGGTCTCAAAAGGGAATTCCAGAAGCTTCTTTTGATAAAACCTCAAAACCATCAGATCTGCTGCTGCCAGAACCAAAAATAGCTTGGCCTAGTTGGGAAAGCATTGGTCTGGGAGTTGGATGGTGTGGGGGCCCTTGTCTGTACTAACTGGCTTAGTGTCCTTGGAGGCACTGTGAGCGTCTCTGAATGCCTGTGCTGTCTTCCATACATTGTGGATGAGGGGGCAGCACCCCTTTCATCACGGGGCAGCTAGGTGTCCCAAAAACGATGACAGCCATGAAAGGACTGGGTGAACACCCAGCCCCAATCCCAGGAGGGAGAGAAAGGGAGAGTCGTGATAAGAAAGCAGCCGCACCAGAAATGCTTCCCAGTTGTCCTGGTGGCAGGGATAAAATCCTCCTACACTCAGTCGTTTGGTGGTCGGGGAGTGGCCCTTTGGTGAGCAGGTAACTCGCCAAAGGGTTCTGCTGCCTTCTAACTTGCTGTAAATTAGTCAGCCATGCTCTCTCCTCGTCTGCTTGACCTGTGACTCTGTGGCCCATGACTGCCTCATTCATGGTTAATGCAAGGAAGGGCCCAGTAGCAACCAGAAATGTGAATGGCTGTTCTCAAACATGGGAGGTTACCTACACCCGGATAAATAAAATGGTTGCCTTTCCTCTTTTAGAATAGTCATTTTGTTCTTCCCTAAGATTTGAAAATATAGTAAGGCAGGTCCCAGAATAACACTGTTTCTTTCAACATTGCTTTGTCATAACATTGGTGAGAAAAAAAAAAAAAAATCAATTCCTGGCTGAAGCCACTGTCTGTGTGGAATTTGCATGTTCTCCCACGTGGGTTTTCTCCAGGTACTCCAGTTTCCTCCCACGTCTCAAAGATGTCCTCGTTCCTTGGTATGTCTGCATGATTCCAGTCTTAGTGAGTGTGGCTGTGTGCGTGAGCACGCCCGGCGATGGGATGGCCTTCTGTCCAGTGTCCCCAGCTTGAACTCTGAGCTGCCAGGATGGACTCCAGCTACCCCACACTCTGAGTTGGAAGAAGCAGGTTGGAAAATAAATGAATAATGAAGAAAAATTATTATCAAATAAAAATTCATGAAGTCTACAATGATCATACAGGCGCATGACAATAAACGGTGCTGCATGGAAGCATTCAGCGAGCCCATCCTATTTGTTGTTGGGTTTTTTTGAATTGCATGGTGGTAGGAGGTACTTCTTACAATTTTTTGCTTTTAAACATTTATTCCTTGCTTTAACCCACCACCACTATGATTGCTGTCACTCACTGATTCACCAAACATTGGGTAAATAATTCACTGGTTTTTGTTAATCTTTCTGAAGTGTATGTATAGCTCACATTTACTTTCACATTTACCATTATAAGCATTTTGGTCTTTATTTAGAAGTTTGGTGATGTTTTTGTGACCAGAACTGTGTCATAGGAATTTAATAAATCTTATTTATATCAATTAGCCTAAGGTGAAATTGGCTTCATTATATGTTATTTTGCTTAAAGTTGCAGTTTCCAAAAATATATAGAAAATGTTAAATGAGGGCTTATTGTATAATTAAATGGTATTTATTGAGCTCTGACTCCGTGCTGGTCTGTGTTAATGTTTATTTATATTCTTTCATTTACTACCCATAATAATTCAGTGAAAATGTTACCGGAAAGGGGTTTCAATCCAGACCCCAAGAGAATGTTCTTGGATCTCACACCACAAAAAATTCCAGGCGAGTGCATAGAGTTAAGTAAAGCGAAGTTTATCAAGAAAGTAAAGGAATAAAAGAATGGTGACTCCATAGGCAGAGCAGCCCCAAGGGCTGCGGATTGCCTATTTTTATGGTTATTTATTGATTGTATGCTAAACAGGGTGTGGATTATTCATGAGTTTCCCGGGAAAGGAGTCGGCAACTCCCAGAACCTAAGGGTTCCTCCCTTTTTTAGACCATGTAGGGTAACTCCCTGATGTTGCCATGGCATTTATAAGCTGTCATGGTGCTGGTGGGAGTGTATTTCAGCATGCTAGTGCAATATAATTAGTGTATAATGAGCAGTGAGCACAACCAAGGTCACCACCTTGGTTTTGGTGGGATTTGACTGCCTTCTTTCCTGCATGCTGTTTTATCAGCAAGGTCTTTGTGACCTGTATCTTATGCTGATCTCCTGTCTCATCCAGTGAGTTAGAATACCTAACCTCCTCCGAATGCAGCCCAGTAGGTCTCAGTCTTATTTTACCGAGCCCCTATTCAAGATGGAATTGCTCTAGTTCAAACACCTGTGACAAAAAGGCATCATTATACCCATTTTACAGGAGAGGAAGCTTTCAGAGAGACTAAGTTACATGCCAAGCTCCCAAAACTACTACATGCAGACCCAGGATTTGAACCCTGCTTTATTTTATACAAAAATTCATCCTCCTGTGTATTATGCCATTTTGCCTCAAAAATAATAATAGTACCCGCATAAAGAAGATGAAGAGGAAGAGCTGGAAGCACATATTTAACCAAAAATAAGAAGTCCATAGGTCTTGGATGATAACCAGCACTGGGCCTACCAGCACTGGGCAGGCAGACAGAAGAGGGCCCAGATTAAATTAAAAGTGTGTGATTAATTGGCAGCTAGTAAAGAACAAGATGAAATCCTTCAGAAAACAAATATTTGAGTTTTGGTGTGCTGAAGAGATCTATATCTGAAGTCAGAATATTTAATATAGATCATGTGTAATTCATATTATTATTATTTAATGTTCTTTTAAAGGGAGAGTGGGTTGGGATAATCGAGCATAATCTGTTTTGTCTCAGGGTCTGGCCATCTTTTCTCCCAGTATCAGTCTCTCGACTAAACCAAACATGTTTTTAACTTCTCCCACTTAATTTAGTAGGTTAACTAGTCTATGTAAAAGAAGATTATCATAATTTAGTTCCATAATTCCTTGCAATACTATTTTAATATTTTAAAATCAAAATATTACTTTGGAATCTCTAAGAATTGTTTTTGCTTCTTTTGGCTTTGGTTCTTTTGTATCATACAATTTTATCATTTAAAATCAAAGACCTTACCATCAGATTTACCTGGGCTATAGTAGTAATTTTACCACTTACCCATGGCCAAATGTGTATGACAATTCCTACTTCACAAGATTATCATCAAGATGAAATTAAATGAGACAATTTTTTTTTTTTTTTTGAGCCAGAGTCTTGCTCTGTCGCCCAGGCTGGAGTCAGTGGTGCAATCTCAGCTCACTGCAACCTCCACCTCCCAGGTTCAAGCAATTCTCCTGCCTCAGCCTCCCGAGTAGCTGGGACTACAGGCGCCTCCCACCACACCTGGCTAAATTTTGTATTTTTGGTAGAGACAGGGTTTCACCATATTGGCCAGGCTGGCATCGAACTCCTGACCTCATGATCTACCCACCTCGGCCTCCCAAAGTGCTGGGAGTACCGGCATGAGCCACTGCACCCAGGCCTAAATGAGACAATTTATGTGATTTTTTTTTTTTTTTTTGCACATGGAAGGCACTCAAAAAATAAAAGTGACCATTTCTTTCACCTCTGAATTCATACTCTTTATTTTGAAGTTGTAGTGTCGTGTATATAGATTAGTAAAAGAGAGCTTTGGAATCAGTGAGGCCCGGATCCAAATCCCATCTCTGCTTTCCACCAGCTGTGCGGCCTTGGGCAAATGTCCTAGTCTTTCTGAACCTCGCTTTCTTCTTCTATAAAAGGAGATTAATGGTATTTGCAGGAACGCTGTGAGGTTTATAAATAGCATAGGCCAAGTATCTGGCACAGGTTAGGTGCAAAATAAATGGTTTTGCTTATGCTTAGATAAAATGACTTTTGTTCTATGAAATGGAGCTAATGATTAGGTTTTATGAAAAGGCTTTATTTATTTATTTCATGATTAGATTATATAAAAATGCTTTATTTCACCTAGAAGCTTACCTGGGTGTCATTTTATGGTTGTCTTATCTGACCATTTTTAAACCATGGTTGGATCTTCTGGAAATGTTTAGAGCTCGTTATGAAGCCATGTAAACAAAGGTACCTATCAGCTGTTGCAGACACTATCCCATCCACAGGGGCACCCCTGACATAACCGTAGCCCAACTTCACCCTGAAGTCTTGGAAAGGTTACATGATTCAGACAGATGTAGTAGGCATGAGATTACAGGCCAAGAGGAAGAGGCTGGGGCTGTGGGCAGTATATTTGACAGGCTCCTACACTGCAAGCCTTGTTCCGGGTCCCTTACAAAGCACCTCTTTAGGATGAAAACAAGATGTTCTTTGTAAATAAAAGTTCATGCATTTGGGTAATGAAGTCATTTTCCAGCGCTGCAGTGAAAGATATTCTTCTCCCAAGCCCTCTGGGTGAGGACTGTCGGGAGGAAGAGGGGTGGCCAGTGAATCTCCAGAGAAGATAGGATCACAAAGAGTGCAACAGTCTATCCCTAGAAAAAAAACCGAAAAACCGTGCTCAAGAAAGTGGGCATCCTGACCCTCTGCCTTCAGAAAAAATGTACCTCTGGTTCCTGCCGCTGGAATCCCTTTTCCACCCACTTTCCTGCGAACTAGCGGGGGCCACATAAAAGATCTATATAAATACAGATAAGACATCCGGTACCTTGACTACATAAATAAGAGTGGTGAGGAAGCGGTCACAAAAGCTGAATATTCTTCTAGAGCCCTTGGAGGGGCTCCAAACTGAGAGGGGAGGGAAGGCCGCAGGGAAAGGCGGACCTCAGTGTCTGAAAAGCCAGCTTAGAGTGGGAGGGTCTGAAAGTGGAAGGTAAAAAGGGAGTGGTGAGAATGAATGTGAGAAGGAAGCCAGGACAGCGCAGTCCTCAGTACCGAACGGCCGGGGAGAGGAGGTGGCCTGGCGCTGGCGGGGCTCACCCCAATCCGTCTGCCCTTTGATGCCGGACTGTAGGCTCCGTCCATCTGTAAGTTCTTGAGCCAGAACCTCTGGGAGAAAGAGAAAAAGTGAAAGAGGGAGAGGGAGAGGGAGACAGAAGGGGAGAAGGGGAGAGAGAAAGAGAGAGAGAGAGGCTGGGACTCTCCCTTACTCTAGCACTTTCCCTTTTTTCCTAAGCTGCTGGTTGCGCTGCCACCTCCGGATACTGCACACGGATTGGAGGGAAAATAAGCGAGGCACCGCCGCACCACGCGGGGGACCCACGGAGACCTACAGCGCCCGAGCCCTGCTGGATGTCAGCGGAGAAATGGCTTTGAGCTCAGCCTGGCGCTCGGTCCTGCCTCTGTGGCTCCTCTGGAGCGCTGCCTGCTCCCGCGCCGCGTCCGGGGACGACAACGCTTTTCCTTTTGACATTGAAGGGAGCTCAGCGGTTGGCAGGCAAGACCCGCCTGAGACGAGCGAGCCCCGCGTGGCTCTGGGACGCCTTCCGCCTGCTGCCGAGGTACAGTGTCCCTGCCATTGCCACCCTTTTAGGGCACCTGCGCCCCCGCGGGCTGTGCCACACTCGTCCTTCTCTCTCTCCGCCTATTTCCTCTCCCCATTGCCTTGAGAGTTTCACCTGGGCTAGGTCAGTTCGGAAACTTGAAATAGTTTTCCTTTGTAAGTTGCATTTGGAGGTTGAGAGTTGAAAGTTGAGGCTTCGGAGTGTGTCTGCTCAAACGGGCGAGAGTGCATGTGTTGGTGCTCTGAGTTCATCTGCTAGACTCTCACTGGGGACTGCAGCAGCACGTCGGTGACTTCTGCCACTTGCGTGTCCCGGTAGTCATTTTGTCAAGCCACAGCACTTAACGTGTGTGCCCTGTCACTGGCTTCCTGCTCCTCTGCGCTGTTAGGACAGTGGGAACCCTACTGCAGGCTTTTTGTCTCATATTAGACAAGAAGTCTTCTGCAGCAGGGAAGGTGAAGGGGTGAGTGAGAGCGGCTGGTCATGAAAGGAGCTGTTAGGAAACTGCTGAGAGGATACCTTAAGTAGAAATGAGCCATTGTATTCCAGAAACAAGACGTTTCCATGAAAATCAAGCCTCAGGATACGCTATTGATAATATGTGTATTGAAAGAGCTGCTGTTTGAATATCTTACAATAGCTTTTAAGTTGGAAACAAAACCGGAATGTAGAGATCTGGTAAAGGAAAATGAATCCAGAACAAGTGGTTTAAGAGCCCCCTGAACTGAAACAGACAACAGCGTGTCCATTGCATGGGAGATGCTAAGAGGGAGGAAAATGAAGTCACCTAAGTTCATGGGAAAGGAAGGAGCAATTGACCTAACAAACACCACACTCTATAGCTATGGTTACAGTAACTGTACAACTAAAACAGTTATGTGGATTGACACCATTTCTAACATCACTGATGCATGGATTATTGCTATGAATTCTGTTGTTAGTACAATTATAGTTATTAATTATTGATGATTAAAAATAAGGTGCATGAACATGCTCCTTCTTCAGAGTAAGCCCTATTCACATGCCCCAAAAAAGAGAGAGTATGGACAGGGTCAGAATATACCAACCTCTCACTGTGGTATAAAATGTAGCCTCCATGAGAAAGAGGGAGCGTGGCTTGTGGTCAGCTTCATACCCAGAAACTTGGGGAGAAGCCAGACCAGGAGGGATTTTATGCAATGGGAAGGCTTTGCTTCTCTACAGGCTTGGAATTAACCCCAGGGAAGCATTATCTCCACCTGTTGCTTTGAGCATGGAAAGTCCCTGAATGAAATGCTTGACTTAAGAGTAAGATTGGCAGATAAATAGCAGGACACTCAAATGTGAATTTCAGATAAATAATGAATGAATTTTTATCACATCCCAAATACTTCAGAGGACATATTTATACTAAAATTTGTTTTCACTGTTCATCTGAAATTCAAATTTATCCGGGCATGCTGTATTTGTGTCTGTTACGTCTAAAGAGACAAGTCATATAGAATTGTTTTTTGTAACTCTCATCCCACAAAAAAAAAAAAAAAAAAAAAAAAAAAAAAAAAAATTTTTTTGGTTTTTAAAACCCCAAAAAAAAAAAAAAAAAAAAAAAAAATAGGAAAGTAATTTTTTGAGCTTTAGACAACCTTAAAATTAATGTTCAGACCCCAGGAAATTTCTTATGCGTGCATATGTTTGGTGACATAATAGGAAGGCAGCACAGCAAAGTGTCTTAGATTGCAGGTTTTCAGTCTGATGGTCCCAAGTTGAAATTTCAAGCTCTTTGACCTTGGGCAAGTTACAGATCCCCAGACTGCAGATAAACTGGTACTGACAGAATTTCTTGATGCCTACTTCACACCTCATACTGTTACTGTAATGAAATTAGATAAAATAGACTGCTTAGCATAGTGCTTGACATAGTATAAATGCTTTATATATGCCAAGAGTTGTTATAATTGTTACTATCAAAAATGTGGATGATCAGATTTTAAAAAACCCTTATTCGAGAATATTCCTTAGAACCTTACATTTATGGTTTTCTTTTACTTAATGTTATTGTATCTGTTTATCTATATTCTTCCAACTGGAAAAAAAAAGTCATATGGTGAGTTAAATTTGTAATACTGTCAGAGTCTAATAGGCTCAGAATGCCAGTGGAGGCCTTCAGTTTTGAAAAACAGAAAGAAGATATTAGTCATTCCAGGAAGGTCAAAGTATATGGTGTAGAAAGGGTGAGATTGAGGTAATTATGTTCCCACTGCATAGTTTCACATAATGCCTCCAGTTAGCCTGCGGTCCCATGGCGATCCCAACGCCCCACCATCAGGTTTCCCATGCTCTTTATAGCAGTAAGCAGACCTTAAACCAAATACATTCCGGAGACTTAATAACATGGTACAAACACTTTACTGGATTGGCTCAGGAGATGGTATTTGTGTATATATGGAGAGAGAAAGAGAACACGGACACATTATTCATGCGAGAGGTTCAATGTGTGGATGGGAGGATATTCTAAAAATACGTTCTTTTTACTTGGATTTATATGAATGGTTATTCTGCAATTCTCCTTCAGAAGGAAGGAAGAAAAATATTAAGGCAAGCATGGAGCAGTGGGAGGTGCTTGGCTAAAGGCCTTCCTGAGGTTCTCCTAAGCTCCTCAATAGGCCAGCTTGTGGACTCTCCATCCCTGAGTACTTGGCCCAAGACACAAACTCTGACATGCTGTATTGCTCCATGTGAGCTGGGGAGCAAATACATGAAATATGCACAGAATAAAAGGATAGAGACTGTTGGCTGACCAAAAAAAAGTCTCCTCTTTTCCTTGTAAAACAAGCCAAAGCTTCCCCCGAGATGCAAAGTATTTGAAAAGAAGAGCACCTGTGGGTAACTCCATACTAGTTATGGGGAGGATTTTCCCACCTTTGCTTCTTGACAATTAATCTACTGAGTCTATTATTGCTGAGTTTATGGTGAGAACAGTGATTCTCAACAGGTGATTCTCAAAAGGGAAGACTGGGCAGTTTCAGTAAGGATAATCAGTATTCTAATATTTCACATTAAGGAAAAGAGTCTATTCATTCCACCATGCACACTATAGCAAGAAAAACTAGTCCAAAGTCTTCTTGACCAATATAAATATGGTAGATATGGAAAAGAACTGGAGTGGGGGCAGGAATGAAGATGGGAACAACCCCACAAGAAGCCAGTAACAGAATGTCCTTGGGAAGAGTGAGATCCTTGTCCTTCAAAAAGAAGCAGGAACTAAACAAGGTCAAGAACATGAGGTTGGAGGTTACACTGTGTGGCTGGAAAGAAGCCACACGGAGACTGAGAAATTGAAAAGGCAAGGACTCTGCTGACAGGGCAAGGTGGAAGGTGGTGGAGCGGGTGATGGTGCTGTTACTGGCTTTCACAGATAAATGAGAGAATAAGGGATACAATGGACAACGTTGAGTAAATGCCCCTCAGAGGGGAAAAGAGGAATTTCTCTCCTAAAAACCTCAGCTTTGCTATTGTCATTATTGTTGTGTTAACTTCACTCCAAGAAGATCAGTGCCCATGAATGCACCCTACACCAGAAAAACTGACTTGCTAAAAAGAAACTCTATAAAGCAGACTAACTCTGAGGGACTTTCCCTTTTGACTCTTTTCTTTGTTGATACATGACCCCATGTCCCAAAGCATTGTTAGCCTCCTGCCATTAAAAGATTGCAGAATGTTTAATAAAAATATTTTAGATCTCTTTAACCATCTGCTTTCTTTTTTCTTATCTTGGTCACTTGCTTTGAAAAAGGTCCCATGGGATCACACTAAGACCTCCAGTTGCTAGCCGGGGTTATCACTCTCTACTGATGTTCTAACAATTCAATTAGGTAATCTGAACCCCTTACACGCAGTCATTATTTCATTCATTTATTCACCCAACAAGCTGGTTTGGAGCCTTACCTCAAACAGAGCAATAAAATAGGCACAAGGAGGAATAGAAAGAAGCATAGTCTCATCTTTGCCCTCAGGGGTGAGCAATTGAAGAGACAAAAAAAAAATAGGCGGCCATTATATAAAGAACAATGTACTAACATTCTGTAAGAGTGGCTACAAGGTAAGTGCCATGCAAGGTAATGTGAAAAAAATATTATTCCTGAGCTAGACCAGTAGGGCACAAAACTTACTTGCCATACACCAAAATAGGCTTCCAAAACCTTATTTTAGAAGAACTGCAATATAGCGGTGGTGGTGATAGTTAGAATAGCATGGCTCACAGCTGACACTCGTTGAGTACTTACCACATGCCAGATACAGATCTAAACCCTTCCCATGAGTAATTTCCAGTAACTTTCATGACAAGTCAATGTGACTGGTATCGTTATTATCTCATTTGATACACATAGAAACCGAGGCACAGAGCATTTGCCCAGGCCCCTACTTGTAAGTGGCACAGCTAGGAAGGAGTTTATAAAAGCAGTTGAACTGTGCAAAAGTAGCTAGGAAGAGGTGATTAGATAAATAGAAGTATATAGGAATACTTCTAGTCAAAATTTTGGGAATTCCTTTTTTTTTTTTTTTTTGAGACAGCATCTTGCTCTATTGACAGGCTGGAGTGCAGTGGCTTGATCTCAGCTCACTGCAACTCCTGCCTCCTGGGTTCAAGCGATTCCCCTGCCTCAGCCTCCCAAGTAGCTGGGATTACAGGTACGTGCCACCATGCCCGACTAATTTTTTGTATTTTAGTAGAGACATGGTTGGCCAAGATAGTCTCTATCTCATGACCTTGTGATCCACCCACCTGGGCCTCCCAAAGTGCTGGGATTACAGGTGTGAGCCACTGCGCCCGGCTGGGAATTTCTTAAAATGAAGAAATATAAAATGCAATTTAAAGACCATTTTGCAGTGCTTATTGGATGAGTAGCATAAGTTACAAAAAGTTGAGATAACTTCGCTTCCCCATGTAGTCTAATAACCATGTTTTAGAACTACTCATGTAAGAAAGAAAAAAACTAATACTTGTTGACTTGTACTGTGTCCCATCAACCTACATGAATTATCTTATTTAATACTAAATAGTGAAAATTATACCCATTTTACAGATGAGTTCATTGACATTTAAAAGTGGTAAGTACCTTAACCAAATTTTCAAATTCCTTTCTTTGCTTTCTGTATACCAGGGAGTTTCCCTGATAGAGCACTTTTTTTTTTCAACTATAGAGTCTTCTTATTTTCTCTTTATAATGATATTCTAGTGTTTGTCCTCCACATGATGCTACAGTCTATCTTAAAAGCTCTTGATTTAGATTAATAAGTAGGAAACTCATAACAGTATTACCTAAGGAATACCTAGTCTATCTTATAGAATTTATTATAAAATTGCTAAAAAATAAAGAATTTCATTCCCTAGTGTTCCAGAGTTCTTTGATTTAACCAGAGGAAGTTTTATCTTTTAATATGATAAAATAAATATAACAGAAACTTTGTCATTTGATTTTTTTTGTTGTTGTTGTTGAAACGGAGTTTCACTCTGTCACCCAGGCTGGAGTGCAGTGGTGTTATCTTGGTTCACTGCAACCTCCGCCTCCTGGGTTCAAGAAATTCTCCTGCCTCAGTCTCCCAAGTTGCTGGGACTACAGGTATGTGCCACCGCGCCTGGCTGATTTTTTGTGTTTTTAGTAGAAATGGGGTTTCACTGTATTAGCCAGGATGGTCTCAATCTCCTGACCTTGTGATCCGCCTGCCTCGGTCTCCCAAAGTGCTGGGATTACAGGCATGAGCCACTGCACCCGGCCATTTGAACTATTTTTAAGGGCACAGTTCAGTGGCATTGACTATATCCACGTTGTTATAAAACCATCACCATCGATCTCCAGAACTTTTTCATTTTCCCAAACTGAAACCGATTAAGCAATAACTTCCGATTAACTCCTTCCCCCAGCCCCTGGCAACCACCATTCTACTTTGTCTCTATGAATTTAACTACTCTAAGTACCCCCTATACATAATCATGCAATACTTATCCTTTTGTGCCTGGCTTATTTCATTTAGCATAATGTCTTTGAGACTCACCCATGTTGTAGCATGGGTCAGAATTGCATTCCTTTTTAAAACGAGTAATACTCTGTTTATATGTACACTATGTTTTGTCCATTCATTTGCTGATGGATATTTGGGTTGTTTCTACCTTTTGGCTACTGTGAGTAATGCTGCTATGAACATTGCTGTACAAGCCTCTGTTTGAGTTCTTGCTTTCAGTTTTTTGGGGGTGTATACCTAGGAGTGGAATTGCTGGATCATATGGTACAGAGGAAGTTTTAAGCCTCAGCGTCTTACAGGGGCCAGGTGAAAAAGAATTGAGTGAATTTAGCTCAGTAAAGAAATTCATCCTGTGAGTGGTGGGACTCAGGAATAGGAGATGGAAGGGTCCCTCTTCCAGAGTGGCAGCCACCTTTCAGCATTGCCAGGTCTTCTGGTTTTATTTTGTTTTATTTTGTCTTTTTCAAAAGAAGACAGAATTTGGATTCATAAGTGAAATTGCTGACTCAAACATTTTTTAATGCCCTGTAGGCTGAGTACATCTGAGGGCCAGATTCAGCCCAAGGATAATTTATTTGTAGCCTCTGTTTTACAATATTTTGAAGTTCACCTTTCATTACAGGCAGAATATGGGCTTACAACCAGACAGATGTGCTGTGAATCCAACTCCACAACTTTCTAGCTGTTTGGGCAAATTGGACCATCTTTTAGATACTCAGTTCCTTTAATTGCAAAATAAATAGAAATACACTTGCCTTGCAAAATTCTTGTGAAATTTAGATGAAATAATATATGTAAGCTGCCTAACACAAAGTTAGCTCTCATTTCTCTCAGTCTGTCCCTACTTCCTTTCCCTAATTTTTCCACTCTCTGCCTCTGTCTATCTTCAGGTAAAGCTTTATACTATCTTGTTAAAAGTATTTTGTTATCAAACTCTTTACTTATTGAATAAATTCAAGTACTTTTAACTCTTGCTTAAAATTTGCTGATCATCCAACATTGGAGAAGAAGACTGTCATTTAGTTTTTATAATCATTGTGTCTTTCATGGTTCTTTAAACAGCCTTTCCCCAGCAATAGGAGGATCTGAGCAGTTAAGAGAAATGAATGCTAAATCCCTAGAAAAGCTAAAGAAAAAAGCCAACAGCGACTGGGCACGGTGGCTCACGCCTGTATTCCCAACACTTTGGGAGTCCAAGGCGGGTGGATCACGAAGTCAGGAGTTCAAGACCAGCCTGGCCCAGATGGTGAGACCTCCGTCTCCACTAAAAATACAAAAAAATTAGCTGTGCATAGCGGCGGGCGCCTGTAATCCCAGCTACTCGGAAGGCTGAGGCAGAGATTTGCTTGAACTAGGGAGGCGGAGGTTGCAGTGAGCAGAGATCATGCCACTGCACTCCAGCCTGGGTGATAGAGCGAGACTCCATCTCAAAAAAAAAAAAAAAGAAAAGCAGCTTTGACATGACAAGGACAATACCTTTTTTTTCCCCTCATAATTAAATTATTAAATCTGACTTGTCACAGTTTCTTGATTTAAAATACCAAAAACACGCCCCTACTTTAGGGTTTTTTCTGGCTTGTAGTAACCATATGAATATAATGATGGTCAGACATAATTTTGAGAACTTTGATTGGTTAAAAGCCATTAAAACCAGATTGCTAGTATATGCTTTGAATCCAAACCTTAGCATTTCCAAACAATCATATTTTTTTCTAAAATAAGTAAATCTAGTCTATTGATGTCTAGTGACCATATAGAAGAATATTTAAATACCTACTCATATTTGCAAAAGAGCAGCATTCTTTTTTCAACTGTTTTTCTTTTTTGCTCTTGGTGTGGTAAAGTTAAATTCTGGGAAATAGTTTACTAAAGGGAAGTTTAACCACAGATGTTTGTAATTCCAACTTAAGTTTCCCATCAAAGTCTTAATGAAATTCAGCTGCCAGCAGTTCAGCTCTGAATCTGAGTCTTTTTATCATGAGAAACTTGGGGGAAACAACATTCTGAAGCTGAATGGTAATGGGAAAATTTCCATATTCAGCCCAAATCCTCTCCATAAAGAAAAAAATACTTAAACAAATTCTGTTAAAAGCGGGAGGAGAGATGGTGAATATAATTTGAGTAATATGCAAAATGACCTTCTTTTCACTCCTAGGACTTTCTTCGTTTTTATGTTGTGTTTTGGCGTAGGCTAGAGATCCGTGTTTACCTAAATGGAATGAAGTATATACATTTTTTACTTCATAAGAACTGATGAGTTAGAGAAATCCCGTAACATTAACAGCTGCATTAGCACAAGTCTTGTGCAAACTAGACCAGTAATCCAGGCTGTACTCTACAGCTAAAAGGACCCCTGACCATGATGCAGACTTTGCATATTAATATTTATTTTGAAATTATGCCATTTTGGAGTGGCATGATTGCTTCAAAGGAAATCAAGGACTCTAGGGATCGAAAGTACCTTCACTGAAACTTCCCTCACACACACAACTATTACATGGAACACTGTTGTCTATGTACAAAGTGAAATGCAACATGGCATGCTGAACCAAGCAGCTCTAGAAAGCCAAATGTCAGTCCAAAGAAACACATAACATAGACACCAGCCAAAGGGCAGAGAAATGTCTAGTAAGCCTCAGCCCCTGGGATGCTAGGACTATAGAACCCTCTAGAATCACGGCACAGGGCCACAGCACAAATTCAGGGTCTGGGGCTGAAAACCCTGGCAAGCCTCTTCTTCCACAGCAGAGGTAGTCCAGGATGCCTTTCAAGCTTCATGGCTGTATGTGTGTGTTTCCCTTTGATGAACAGTGACACAATTTGACAAGCTGAAGGTGTTACCTAAGTGTTACCTCTTTTCCTGCTGATCTCTGTCCTGAGTCCTAGGTGGTTCTGTCAACCCCCAGGTCACAGATGAGGTGCTAAATGCCTGCTATTTGGAGATTAAACAGTCTGAATATCTGGAGATGGACTGCAGTTTCATTGTAGTGCATGAATAATTGCCTCATTTTATATTGTTCCTTTGAAATTGTTGTCTGCCATGGTTAATGCCAATAGACACCCTGAAATTCCATTCATAAGAGACCTGAAGCCTCCCCTGCAGCGCAAAATTCAGCATAAAGGAGACCTGTTTGAATGCAGAGTCAGTGGGTGGTTATTACTGGTTACATAAATCTATCATACCTCGCAGCATGAGCCATGAAATCAAAGGAATCATAGAATGTCAGATTTAGAAAGGAAGTTTAGAGATTCAACTCTCTCATTTTGTAGGTGAGGAACCTAAGCTGAGAAGAGAGGGGAGGTGTGGGTGCTCGACCCCGGACACGATGCCCATTAGCAGTAGTACACGTGCCACAGGGTAAACCCCCAAATTGGAGTTCAGCCTGGGAGGCCACGTGGGTTCTTGGCTTCACACAGGGAGGATTTCAAGAGCCAGCCGACGGAGTAAAATGAAAGCAAGTTTATCAAGAAAGTAAAGGAATGAAAGGATGCCTACTCTTCAGACAAGCAGTCCTGAGGCCCGCCGGTTGGCTGTGTTTATGGTTATTTCTTGATCATATGCTAGACAAGGGATGGATTATTTATGAGTTTTCCAGGAAAGGGATGGGGAATTCTCAGAACCGTGAGTTTCTCCCCCTTTCAGGCCTTATAGGATAACTTGCAGACGTTTCATGGCATTTGTAAACTGTCATGGCGCTAGTGGGAGTTTCTTTTGGTATGCT
The DNA here is from genome assembly GCF_008728515.1 of Papio anubis. Classification (NCBI taxonomy): domain Eukaryota; kingdom Metazoa; phylum Chordata; class Mammalia; order Primates; family Cercopithecidae; genus Papio; species Papio anubis. Next base: position 150,898,430 of record NC_044981.1, read on the forward strand.
AATGTATTATAATTAGCATATAATAAGCAGTGAGAGAGACCAGAGGTGGCTTTCATTACCATCTTGGTTTTGGCATGGTTTGGCTGGCTTCTTTACTGCATCCTGTTTTATCAGCAGGGTCTTTGTGACCTGTTACCTTGTGAAACCAGTCCTGCTGACTTCCTAGCTCACAAGGAACTGTGTCTTCTGACTTTTTGCCTTATGTTCTTTCCAATTGTTTTAATGGACTGAATCATGCTAGCTTTATTTTATTTATTTATTTTTGAGACAGAGCTCTGTTGCCCAGGCTGGAGTACAGTGGCACGATCTCAGCTCGCTGCCACATCCACCTCCCAGGTTCAAGCGATTCTCTTGCCTCAGCCTCCTGAATAGCTGGGGTTACAGGCACCCGCCACCATGCCCGGCTAACTTTTGTATTTTTAGTAGAGAGAGGGTTTCACCATGTTGGCCAGGCTGGTCTCGAACTCCCAACCTCAAGCAATCCACCTGCCTGGACCTCCCAAAGTGCTGGGATTATAGGCATAAGCTACCGTACCCAGCCTCATCCTAGCTTTAGAACTAGTGATTATTACCTGGGCATATCTAGATATGTTGTAAAATATATCTACTTCTAATATATTATTATTCTTTTACTCTTGTTTCTGTTTATCCTTAAGTTGAGTCATCAGTAGGAGATTCCCATGTAGCTGAGTAGAGCTAGACTATGAGTCTGTAACTATTCTGATTCTCGGCTCCATCACTAACAACCAGATCACCCTTGCCAGGTAAAGAAACCTGGTCAATTCCTCTACCTGCTGGGGCCTCAGTTTCTATCCTAAAAAAAATTTTAAGTGATTACTTCTAGCAACAAAATTCTATAATTATTTAAGAAATAGGTTAAAATTTATGCCAGTTAAAGGGAACCTGGGTTAAGATACTGAATCACATAGTCATAGCTGTTGCCCTAGTTAGAACCCAAGACTTTAAGAGTCCAGAGCCTGAAGGAAACACAGGGTCCTGGCCTGTGGAAGGGGGTGCGGAGGGGTGGTTCCTAACAACTCCAGATGTGGGGCTGGGGCTGATCTGCAGCACAGGGTACCAACCCGGCCACAGACATGAGCCTCTCCAAGGTGACACAACAACGAGGCTTCCCAGACAGCCTAAATGTGTCTCCGTGTGGTCAATGAATGTTCATGGGTCTCCCATGCCAGGGACCAAGGGTGCTGCCCCCTACTCTATCTGGACCCTCCAGAATGCCCCTAAACCTATCCCCACTGCAGAGAGACAGCGAAGTAGACAATGGAAGAGATCAGGGACTGGAGACCCACTGAGCAGAGACTCATGTCAACACATAACAGTTCAGTGCCAAATGGCAGAGGGTCCAGAAAGATGAAGGTATTTTTACTCAATGAGAAAGGAAGGGAAAGCCAGTGACAGATTATTAATCATTATAAACATTAACATGAAATACTCACATTATATTATACATAGTACAGCTGTCCACTAGATCTTAATGACCATGTAAAGAATTATCTTGCTTTAGATTGGGCAGAACACAACATGTGGAAGCAAAAGTCAGAATCGTTGGTGTGTGAGGGGATGTGCACTGGTGTCCAAATGCCCTGATTGTTGCTGGCTATGGGGAAGAGGGCTCTAAAACATTGCTACTGAAAGTGTGGTTCAAAGATGGCAGCATCAGCATCACCTGGGAATGTGTTAGAGATGCAGAATCTCGGGTTCCACCCCAGAATCAGAATCTAATTTTCACCATATCCCCAGGCTGTTCATCTGCACATTAAAATATGAGAAATGCTAGGCTCTCAAACACAGGTGGGCTTGAATTTTGAATGGACTTAGGGGAAATTGCAAATACAGAAAATTTCAAAAATGTTTCGATGTAATGATGGAGGAAGACCCAAAAAACATAAATTATACATAAGTCTAGTAAGGGGGTTCACAGGCTCACCCATGCTACCTGAAAATGTGTACTTCAGAATAAAATACAAGCCTCAAAGGAAACTGCTGCTTTGAGGCATCTAAAGGAAGCTGATAAGGTAAAGTCACTTCCTGAAACCATGGCACACACATACTGGGTGCTCAGAATGTATTTTTTGAGAAAAGACATGAAATGACATGGCAGGTTTTTTTACTCCCACCTAACTTCTCACCACCCATAACCCAGTTACCAAAAGACTGAAGACTCTGTGTCCTTGAAGGAAGTAGAGCAGAGGCAGGGGAAGAATTTACTTGGGGAATCTGCTCAAAAATAGGAGGTTACTCACACTTTTCAGGGAATAGTGGGATTGTGATGTTTTTCTTGGTAACAAGAGAGTCATTCTGATTCAGGATGTCTCTCCAGGGAGTGAGGAGTGCAGTCTGTGTCCTAGACTAGAAAGATAATGTTAGGAGACAGGGAAGACCTAGTTCCCCAAAATGAAAATTGCCAATTGCTATTCCTCCAGCTGGTCCTTTTCTAGAGGGATTGAAATCTGCAGGCAAGTGCTTTTGAGTCAGATCTGTGTCTCCTTCTCTATCAGAGCAGACGTTCCCATTCTCCCAGGAGACTCGAGCTATCCTTGCTGCAGCATTTTAGCTTTTAATTACTAAGCACTTGATTAGCACTTGCTGTGTTGCAAATACTATTCTAAGCACTTATGTGTATTATGAATTCATTTATTCCTCATAACAACCCCATGAGGAAGGCATTAATATTAACCCCATTTTACTGATGACGAAAATGAGCCAGATAGCAGTTAAGGAACTTACGGTCGTAGCTAGGAAATCTGACCTCAGACTCGTAAGCTTCACATTATAATGACCCTGTAACATCTGTTTCTAAGTCTCAGAGTGCCTTAGCAATACCCCAGCTAATAAAGGTTTCCCGTACTAACGCAGCAGTCTTAGCAGTTGACAAGTCTGTAAAGAACATTTAAATTAGTGGTATGTTTAGTCTTTGGCCTTGTTTTTAAGTTATAGAGTAAACTAAGTATCATCTCAGTAACAATGGGGAGTCCTTCCCTTAAACATAGGAGTAACAGTTGATGAAATTTCTGAATGTGTATATATATATTCATGTGACTCCAGCTATGCTGAGCATTGGTTTTTCAGTAGATTCCTGAGTCTAGTTTGTGGACCTACAACTTAAAAGATCTTGAAAAGGATATGGAAAGAGCTGACATGGTAGTAAAAACATGACCTCAGTTCCTAAAAAAAAATAAAATAAAAATTGAGCTACGATATGATCCAGCAATTCCACTGCAGGATATATAACCTGAAAAAAAGAAAATCAGTATATAGAAGAGATATCTGCACTCCTGTATTTGTCGCAGCACTGTTTACAATAGCAAAGATTTGGAAGCAACCTAAGTGTCCATCAACAGATGAGTGCATAAAGAAAATGTGGTACATATACACAATGGAGTATTATTCAGCCATAAAAAGAATGAGATCCAGCCATCTGCAAAAACATGGATGAAACTTTATGTTAAGTTAAATAAGCCCGGCACAGAAAGACAGATGTCACATGTTCTCACTTATTTGAGGGATCTAAAAATCAAGTCAATTGAACTCATGGACATAGAGAATAGAAGGATGGTTACCAGAAGCTGCGAAGGGTAGTAGGGGGTTGGTGGAGAGGTGGGAATTGTTAATGGGCACACAAAAAATAGAAAGAATAAGACCTACTATTTGACAGTACAAGGGGATGACTATAGTCAATAATAACTTAATTGTACATTTTAAAATAACTTGATGTAATTGGATTGTTTGCAACTCACAGGATAAATGCTTGAGGGGATGGATAGCCCATTCTCTGTTGTGTGCTTATTTCCCATTGCACATAGTCAAGTTATTACTGACTATAGTCATCCCATTGTGCTATCAAATAGTAGGTCTTACTCATTCTTTCTATTTTTTGTGTGCCCATTAACAATTCCCACCTCTCCACCATTGCATACCTGTATCAAAACATCTCACATACCCCAGAAATATACACACCTACTATTTACCCACAACAATTTTTAAAATAATAAAAAGATTAAAAATAAAACAATTTAAAAAAATGACCTCAGGGGAAATGATTAGATAAAGTATGTCAATCAGGAAAACTAACGAAGGTTTAGAAACAGTTTACCTTTTAAAATGTTTCTCTGCAAATGACACTAGAAAAAGAAAGGAAATTTAACAACGAAAAGGATTCAAAAGACAGGCTTGCAAGAAACACAGGCTGCTAACTCCTTTAAGCACTATATAAAACAATTTGTCTGAAATAAGTGAGTTATTCACTCGGCACCCAAGGAATAAGAGTATAGTGCTCACCATTCAAGGTAGCAGTGATTTGATCTGGAACACACCCAGGTAGTCTTCTACCCTTCTGAACTAAGAGAAGGACTGTAGCAGCAGTCACTTGTGAAGTGCATTGTAACCTGAACAGGGGGATGTGTGAGAATAATGTTACCCCAGATTTTCACGTGCAGGCATCTCTCTACTATTTCTCCTCTCCTCTAGCCTCATGTTTTAAAATGTTTTTCCTTCTGTATTAGTCTGCTGGGGCTGCCATAAAAAAGTACTCCAGACTGAGTGGCTTAAACAATAGAAATTTATTTTCTTATAGTTCTGGAGGCTAAAAGTCCAAGATCGAGGTGCTGTCAAGGTTAATTTCAGGTGAGGGCTCTCTTCGTGACTTGCAGATGGCCACATCCTCACCGTGTCCCCACATGGCCTTTCTTTTGTGTATATGCAGAGGGAGAGAGGTCTCTGGTATCTCTGCCTCATCTTATAAAGATGTAAGTTCTATAAGATTAAGGTGCTCCCCCTACAATATCTTTTTTTTTTTTTTTTTTTTTTTGAGATGGAGTCTCACTGTCACCTGGCTGGAGTGCAGTGGCACATGATCTCTGCTCTCTGCAACCTCCACCTCCTGGGCTCAAACGATCCTCATGCCTCAGCCTCCCAAGTAGCTGGGACTATAGGTGCCTGCCACCACACATTTTTAGTAGAGATGGGGTTTCACCCTGTTGGCCAGGCTGATCTTGTACTCCTGACCTCAAGTGATCCACCTGCCTCAGCCTCCCGAAGTGTTGGGATTTACAGGCATGATCCGCCACACCCAGCCCATTTAATCTTTATTGCCTGTATTTATTACCTCTTTATAGGCACTATCTCCAAATACAGTCACTTTAGGGGTGAATTTTGAGGAGACACAATTCAGTTCATCACACCTACCAAGTGAAATGTATTAAGTAGTAACTCATTTCTTAATGAGGCAAAGTAATTTATAACCACAAAGGAAAACTTCTGAGAAAATAAGATAATGAGTGTAATTGCCCTGTTTTAACTTTAAGCAAAAGCCAAATTTAGCACTTCATTTTAATTGTACATTTTTAATAAATATGTCACCATTACTATTTATTTATTTATTTATTTATTTATTTATTTATTTATTTATTTTTAGACAGAGTCTTGCTCTGCCACCCAGGCTAGAGTGCAGTGGTGTGATCTCTGCTCACTGCAATCTCTGCCTCGCGGATTCAAGCGATTCTCTTGCCTCAGCCTCCCAAGTAGCTGGGACTACAGGTGCCCACCACACCTGGCTAATTTTTTTTATTTTTAGTAGAGATGGGGTTTCACTATGTTGGCCAGGCTGGTCTCGAACTCCTCACCTCAAGTGATCCACCCGTCTCGGCCTCCCCAAAGTGCTGGGATTACAGGCGTGAGTCACCGCACCCGGCCAACTTTTAATTCAATATTTTGAAATATGGAAAATAGTATGTCAGGCTCTGTACTGCCACATTGTATTCCTTAGGTATCCAGGGACACTCCATGATCAGTATCAATATCTTTACTCTCTTTTTTAGCAAAAAGGTGCCCACTACCCCAGCAAGTGCCATGTACCCTACAAAGATGAATAAAACACAGAGATGAAACAAGTACACTGTAATGCAATATAACTAATTTCTTATGTTACGAAAACTCTTGGAGGATTTAGAAGGAACATTCACTCCTGGTGGAACATTCCCAGGTGACTTCATGGGCAAGGTGGCATTTGAGTTGAATCTTTAAGATTGAGGAAAAGGATACAAGCTGAGGGGACAGGATGAGTAAATGCAAAGACACAGGGTTTCTTCTGGAAAGGGAAGAGTCCCAGTTTGTTGGGTTGAACCACAGGGAGCCATCAAAGACTTCAGAGCGGAAGAAAGAGAAACACAGTGAGAATCGTGATTGTCAACATTAATCTGGACACAGGCTCCTGGCTAGATTGGGCAATAGGCAGCAGAGAGCCTGGAATCAGGGTAACCCATGTCGTGCATTGGTAACCGTCCAGGAGATCCTAAGGAGGCCTGGATTTGGATGCTGGCTGTGGTCTGGAAAGGAGAGAACAGACGCTGGGATCATCGCCAAGGTTCTATCAAGATGGTTTGTCATATGTTTGAAGAGTAAGGATGAGGGAGAAGTCAAAGGTGCTGCTGATGTTTGTAGAAATGTATTAAATCATGGGAGAGAAGTCTCTGCAGAGACCTTTTAACATAAAACCTAGTAAATCAGTGGCTTTCAGACTGAGGCTCCATGGAAATGCCTGAGGGTACAAGGCCTCCGGAGCAGCAGGAGGTTGCTCCCTACCTCCTTCAATCAGAGCAGCTTCTTTGTCATCTGTTTTATAGATGAATTTCACATGAAATTTTGCTGGTTTTTAAAAAAGGGCTTCTCTGCTCTAAAATATTTGAGAACCACTATGCTGGGACCTCCCAAGTTGATATTCTAAATCAAGACAAGTCTCCAAAATGTTACTCAAAACCTTATTCAAATCAGTGCCTCCCAGGCAGTTTCCCAGCAGTACACACGCCTACCTCGGGCCAGTACGTGTCACCGGTTGCATTGAGCAGCTGATGCTCAGAGCACCCCTGTAATAGCTCCAAACATGAGCTAGAAATCTTTAAACAATCGGTGCTCTCCTGAGAGATATTTTTGTGCTTCCTGTTCCCTGTCTGATGATATTTTTGGCCCTTTGCAAGGAAATTAGGAAATTCCACTTTTGTCTCAGTCATTACCTGGGAGTACTGAGAACAACAACAAAGGAGCTTCGGAGAGAGGATAGGATGGTAGTGGGTAGACCAGATAACCACTATCTTTTGATCTTCATAGGAATGACCAGATGTTTATTCAATTTTTATTCTTCTAAACCAATTATTCCATTGCAAAGAATGTCATCTTACTCTGAAACGTAAACCACAGTTGCTTACCTGCACCCTGAGCTAAAAAGATAGCTCTCAAGTCTTACTCTCTCCTTCCTCGATACAGAATTTCACTCTCTCCTTCCTTGATACAGAATTTCACCCCATTTGTGGTCCGGAAACTGTTTCCAATGATCTCCAAAGGGCAAAAGTACTTCCATGATGAACATTATGTCTATAAAAATCAAGAAAATAAGCATCAAAAACTTCCGTTTTTCATGCGAATTACAAAAGCATCAACCTAAGCATTTCATTGTGTCATGAAGGCAAACTACAGCTTGTTTTAATTTGCCTTATAACATATCTGCAGTATACCCAGGGAGAACTGATGTTCTAATGAATTAGGAAAGCTTCTTTTATGTCCTTCTACCTGTAGCTTGAAGACCTCAGCTTTTAAAAAGCTGTTGATATTGAACAACTGTTAAACTGGCAGTTATTCACAACTGTCAAATATTGGAATTTCTAGTAACTACTGACTCAAGTAAAAAATAGTGTTGATACTTATTAAGCTTTCATGATTTACAAAGCGTTTTCTTACATACTTCCACCTTTAATCTTCACAACCATCTTACAAACCAGGCAGGCCGGAGGTTATTCATCTAATTTATGGAAGCATGGAAATGTTAAATGAGAAGCCCAAAGTCTCCTAGCATGGAACCTTGTTGAAACAGCAGGAAGTTTCATAGAGTTCTAGACTGTTAGAATGTGAAGAGCCTAGAAATCATCATGCTGCTAATATCATTGAAGAGGAAGAAACCAGAGTCAGACGTTGAGTCACTTCCCCAAGTTCCCACACAGGGTTTCTAGAACTGGAACCACAACCAAGTTTACTGGCTCTGGGGTCAGTTGTCTTTCTCTACTGCATCACAGAGCAGGGATGCCATCACGGGGGTGTTGAGACATTAAGTGAACTGGATCAGGCAAGAATATATCCATGTTTACCTTCATCTTATAACTTATGTAGCCATCTGTGTCATAGAACTAAGTAATTTATTTAATTACTAAAACGTTGAAAGTTCTCTTTGCCTTTGGTCATTATATTTATGTCCATTTTGAATTTAATTTATAACCAAATCATGCATCCCGTTTCTTTCATTTCAAGCATTTTTTGCCTTGGCCCCATATGGCTATCAACCCCTTAAACCATGCTCTCAGCACCTATACTTAGAAAGTAAGCATTCGAGTCCATTAAGATTTCAGAATTTCCAGCTAGAGTTTTCTGGTGGTCACATAAAAATAAACAAAACATCCTTGATCTTAAAAGGAAGAAAGAAAGATCTATTTCAAAAATGAACAATAACACTTTTGTTTGAAAAGTTGAAGAATTATTTTTAAAATCCCTAGACCATATCATGTCTGGTATTCCTCCTGTACACAGTGATCGGTCAGATTTCCACATGACTTTAAGAAACTTCCCTAACATGTACCAAAACAATTGAAATGTGAGAAATTAATGAAGAAAAGGAAATGTTGATAGCACCGAAGTGGTCCACTGTGGCACTTGTACCCCTCCACGACCTTCTCAATCTGCTTTATAACAATTCTGAGTTTCAGCAGCTCCATTTTTATATGTAGAATTTTTCTACTGTTAATGTCACAGGCCAAATCACCTTAGTTTTCTAACAGCAAAAAAATATATAATACCTGTTTCTCAAGAAAATCTGCCAATTCCCAACAGAACTATAGAACTTTATGGTATAATCCAGGGACTTTGCTGTGAACAGCATCTGCTGAGATGTGCCCTGAACCTAATAGAGGACAAGGGAAAAGGGATATTTCAGGAGTTTGGAGCAGCCCCACGTGGTCTGCAAAATAGGAAGGTTTTGGGGAGGCAGGAGAGTTCTAACCCTGCCCATTCCATGGCCCATTTTCAAAATGACGGACACTGTCATGCCTCATTCTCACCCTAGTCCTTGATGTCAGGAGGATCCTCAATATGGTGAGAATAACACTGTATTTAAGATGAAGCTGATGTCTGTGTAAGGTCAGAGTAATCGTCTTTATGAGTATTATTTGGATATCCAAATATCTTTGTAAGGTGCTCAAAACCTCTAGGTTTTTATTAAAGGGCTGGGCTCTTCCCAGTCTCAAACAGTATTTGTGGTTACTTTGGAAGATGAAGCACATTTTTGCCGTGCCCTGTGTTTTTGGACATGCAGTATATCAAAGTATTTAGCGGAAATAAGCATTCTGTTTTTTTTTTTTTTTATTAGCACATTTTTTTTTTTTTTGTCTTCTCTTCCATTCAGGTATGTTGAAAGCTACGTGTTGGATCTGTTTTTTAGTTATGACATTAGATCTTCATCTGAGATTATCTAAACTAGTTTGGTTTTCTTTTGATTATAATCTCTTGTTTTTTTAATCTGCTAACACAAGCTCATGTTTATCTAGAAATGCACTTTCTCCTCAAAGTCATGAATCAGCATGAATTTCCTTTGAGTTAGTTCAAATCATCTAGAAATTAACACATTTCAAAAAAGAAAAATTATACTAAAATGTCAAAACTTTATGAGAATACTTTATTTGCTGTATCTCAGCTACTCAGTGACTAGGTTTATGACAGTAGAGTACTGAAAACCAGGTGCACCAGGTTCTTGTTTTCATTCTTGATAGGTTCTAAGTTCGTTAAAGCAGTCTTGCAGTTACTCAGAGAGCCACAAAACCAAGCGTTCCTCTTGTTATCTTGCTTAGCTCACTTTGGGTAAAATGCATCAAACAGCAGAATGAAAAATAAAACAAAATATATTTGTTTTTATAGTTGAATGACATTCTCCCTATGTATAAGTTATAACTTGAAAATTATTACTGCTTCCAAGATTCCTAACTTTCAAGCCACATAAGAGTGACTCATGGGATCCTGGTGGCCACAAAGAATTAACGAGGCTTCCAGATGTGCCTAACACTTATTTCAGGAACTAGGGCAAGCCTCCAACATTATCTACAATCTGTGGAGAGAGAGTGGTGTGTCCATGTGAGTATACTGTAAGCCAGAAGGTTGCTGAAGATGTCACAGAATTTAATTGCTGATATTAGACTAATCATTCCAAAGAAATTCCCAGCAAGTAGAAAAAAGTAAATTCACTGGTGTTTTTATTGAGAGAGATTACCAGGAGTGAAAGATGCCTGCTTGAAGCAATGAAACAACAGACAGAATATAAGTTTAACCTCTCTACCTTAGGAGGAGTAAACTAAAAACCCCTATACTTTCAGCCTCAGTTTTCCTCCTTTCAGAAAGTCCTCCACACCCCACATCTACCAAAGAACCATTTTTGATTACCGCTCTTCCCCATGTTAAAAGTAATCTCTTGCTCCTCTTAGCTCACTCAGCATTTCTTTGTACCTCTCATGATACTACAATTCTTAGCACTTTCTTCCAAATATTCTAGTAAGTTACAGATACTACTTAAATTTCCCCCATTGAACACCTAAAGGCCAGGAGGGTCCATGATTTATCTTCTGATTCCCCAAATTGCCTGTGTAAGTTCCTTTTAAAATCGGTGCTCAAAAAAATTGTTTATGCATTCCACAATTATTTGTTGAAAACCCATTTTGTGCCAGCCCCTGGGCTGGGCCCTGGATAGCCAGTGGTACCTGAAGCAGAGGTAAAATGAATAAAGGACCATACCAAATACTGAAAGCCAAAACAGTGCCTACTTTTCTGCTCATGGTATGTGTATGCTCTGATACAATTCTGCTGTGTAATTCTGAAGAACAAGTCGAGATAGCATTCAGCGTGACATCAATAGTCAACCACGGTGTCCCTGGCTGCTCATTCCAGGAGCTCCGTGCTGCGAGCAAGAATGCCTTTTAAGCTAAAAGCTTTGTCTTTCCCACTGTATATGGAAAAATTGACTATGCACTTTCATGGAGAAGGTCTAGCTAAGAAATGTTTATATTGGAACAAGCCCCATCTCTAAATCTGGGCTTGTTGCTGAATGGTATTTTGTTTCCTTGGATCAGGGAAGGGGTCTGGAAACATCTGTAATGAAAGTATTGTTTTAACATCAGCACAATTTTTTTCCTCAAATGACAGATAACACAATTGCCTTAAATCAAACACTCTCAGCCTTCCCCATTCATTTCCTTTCGTAAATGTGTATTATTTTGTTGTCATTAAAATGGCAGTGTGAAGACTAGATTTGTTGCACCCCAGACATTGCCATTCCCTTTGCAGTCATTTTGTTTTCACTTTAGTTTATGTTCTTTACCTTCACTTTTAGAAACGTGCTGTAACAGAATAACTATCTCGATCACAACAGTTATATGGGGGCAAAATTTGAAAGCTACAAAATGATGGTATATTGTAAAGCAATTCTGAAACTATCCTCCAAAATTTTTACTCAAAAGAAATGTACACATTATGCCATTTATAAATGAAAAGTTAAACAAAATACATATTTACATTAAATAGTATTTAACAAAAATCTAAAAATGAAATCTTAGGGGAGAGAAATTAGGGGAAGAAATCATACAAAATACCCTTTTTTTTTTTTTTTTTTTTTGAGACAGTGTCTCGCTGTGCTCCCAGGCTGGAGTGCAGTGGCGTGATCTCGGCTCACTGCAAGCTCCGCCTCCCGGGTTCACGCCATTCTCCCGCCTCAGCCTCCCAAGTAGCTGAGACTACAGGCGCCCGCCACTACGCCCCCGGCTAGTTTTTTGTATTTTTAGTAGAGACGGGGTTTCACCATGTTAGCCAGGATAGTCTCGATCTCCTGACCTCGTGATCCACCCGCCTCGGCCTCCCAGAGTGCTGGGATTACAACAAAATACCTTAAATAACAAGAAAAGGATGGAAATTCTGTAGCAATTTTAAATACCATTCACGCTTTAAAAAAAATAGAAGTAGCTTATGAATGGTTCATGATGTTGTAGTTAAAATTGTATTCGTGTGTATTTACCACTTGTTGCAAAAGTCTGTTTTTAAATAAGCTCCCCAAATTAAGGAGCTGAGTGTTCAGGATAGTAATTCATCTGCCTTGCTTTCTGTAAGCAGTTAGTGCTTGCTGTATTTGTTTATTAACGAACTATTTGAAAATGACCTTGTCACCAGTGTCCCTGAGCAGACTGCCACTCTGAAATACTTGGATTTTAGCCTAAAAATCCATTCTTCTGAGCCTTTTTAGGTGTTTGACACATAGTAGAGATGTAAAATATTTGCTAGATGGGTTCTACTGCTCACATTTTACAAAGAAGAGCACTTGGGGTAGAATCTCATTATCATTTGTCTCATAAAATTTGACTCATAAAACACATGACAGAGTGGGAGTTCAACACACAATCCTAAGTTCGGAACCAGCTACAAACCCTCTGTGGGATATAGCCTTCCTTAGTGTTGAAGGATGAAGGTGTTGGTTTCATGGCTCAGTCAAAATTGCAGTGATGGTATTTTATTAGTACAATTTATGGGCCGCAGTTTTCCTGTTAGGTGGGGCCAGACATATGTCAAGCTGCCACATATTCTGCCTGAGCAGACATCTGCCTCTGATTTATAAGGGAAACACCTGCACACAGGCTGGTGTATATTACACAAAGAGGCATCCTTTTCCACGGCCCATTGTCAGATCCCTCAAATGGAACAAAGGAGGTGTCAGGGATACAGCTGGATACCACTGGCTTCTATCAGGAGTTGACTTTGCTAACGAGGGATCTACATTATTTGCTTCGTGGCATATTTCTATCTACACTATATAAAAACTGTTAACTAAAACATCAGTTATAAATTATTATATTTAAATTAAGAATAATTGTCATATGTCAAACCAAGTAATAAGAGAGGGCTGATGAACAGTCTCTGAGGACTATCTGATAGTCTGGACTGTCCATCTGGACTCAGCCACACACACTCGTGGAGCAAACCTGAGTTTGCTTAAGAGAGGTCACTCCACCTTACCCCATCCACCACCTGCATTCTCCCCTCCAAGAAGTCTGGGGAGTGGTATTGAGACCTATTGATGACAATGGCACTTTCCTGAGAAAAAAGGGAGACATACTAATGGGATATCTTCTATGAGACTCTTGATAAATCTGATAAACTTGAACAGAGTTGACTTTTATCTCAGATATCCCAGGGAAAGGCAGAGATGGACAGCATAAGTTTGTTTGCAGCCCCAGAAGAGGTGTGAGCTTCAGCAATAACACCACAATTTTCCAGCATCATTTTCTTCATCATCGTCCTCGTCAAGAAGTGTGGTTGAGTGAGTAGAGTACTAACGGTGCATCTCCTTGCTCTATGTAAACAGCTTTCAGTAAGTTCCTTACTTCGCTAGGCCTCAGTTCTCCCAAATTTAAAATTAGGAGTTAGATGCAGTCCTTCCCAGCTCTGGCATTCTGCGTTTCTGTAATGCCAAGACACATTCAATAGATATTGATTAAGCATCTGCTCTATGAAGGCACTGAGGATTCAGCAACAAATCAGGTGAATCCAGTTTCTGTGCTCAGGGAGTTAAGTCTTCCAGGGAAGAAAGACAAGGAACCATTCACTTAAACATTGCTAAACTGTGTGCCCTAAAGAAGAAAAGAATTGCAGCTCACTCAGGAGAACCACTTAAAACAAATAACCCTGGTACAGACAAGTCCAAAAAGAAGAGAAGAAACTAACAGTTACTGAACACTTTCTATGCCTTTATATTGGACATTAAATGCATTAAATATTAGTTGATCCTCACAACCATTCTAGAAGGTAATAAGGTGGGCAGCCCCATTTTTTCAGAAAGGGAAAACAAAGCCTAGAGTTAAATAATCTGGGCAAGGTCACCCAGGTAGAGCTGGAACTGAAATAATGATGATCTCAGGCTTTCTGCTGCCTCAGGCTGTCTCCAAAGGACATAACTATAGGAAATTACATCCACTGCAAGGAATAGATTGCAGTGTATCATGTCATGCCCATGGCAGATCAATCAGTTAGGTCTAGAGGCTGGGCTATCTTAAATGTGAGTATATTTGCAGGAGAAATTCATTCATTCACTCAACAAGCATTTACTGCACAGCTGCCAGGTGCATGGTGAACAAATGGGGACTGAACACAGACACACATGGACATTTCTTAAAACAGCCAAAAGTAGATTTATCACATCCTAGCCATTCTGGCTGTAAATACTAAAGAAGTAATACCTAAGTGTGCATGTTCCTGGGGAAATAGAAGTAGTTATAGAGCTATTAGAAGCATCAGGAAAAAAAAAAAAGGACAAAGAATTTAAAAGAAATTTGTTCCCAACCTATGAACTGCTCTTGATTCTTTCATTTAACATTTAATTCACTACAATTGTATTGAGAAATCTATCAAAATTGACTAGTTGACATGGATCCCACCTTTGTATACAAACCCTTATCTATTTTGATCCTCCGAAAATATGCTCCATCAATTGAACAGGGGAAAATGTCATTTTGCTCAAGTTGTTATAAATTATGATAGGGGAATTATGATATGTGGAGTGCAATCCATCTTTCTTTAGATAGTGCAATTTCTTTTTTTTTTTTTTTTTTTTTTTTTTTTTTTGAGACGGAGTCTCGCTCTGTCGCCCAGGCTGGAGTGCAGTGGCCCGATCTCAGCTCACTGCAAGCTCCACCTCCCGGGTTCACGCCATTCTCCCGCCTCAGCCTCCGAGTAGCTGGGACTACAGGCGCCCACCACCACGCCCGGCTAGTTTTTTGTATTTTTAGTAGAGACGGGGTTTCACCATGTTAGCCAGGATGGTCTCGATCTCCTGACCTCGTGATCCACCCGCCTCGGCCTCCCAAAGTGCTGGGATTACAGGCTTGAGCCACTGCGCCCGGCCCAGATAGTGCAATTTCAATCCCCAGATGGATAGAATTCCATTCGTTAGCTCTTTTCAGTCTTCTACTAGCTATTCCAGAAATATGTTTTGTAAGAAGCACTTATGTCCACGCCATTTCCTACCTGTGGCCCCCAAAGAGACCATGCGAAATTTTGTTGTCACCACTAAATGAATGTTTAGAATAATTACAGCTAAAAAGATCTTTCCATTTCAACAAAGAACAATTATCTTGCAAGAGATGACTTCAAAGAGTTGAACTCAACTTTTTGAAATGGAAAGTTGAGTTCAGGATGTTGGAGGAAATAATGGGTGTTGGTATGGTTTTGGCTGTTTCCAGAGACTTGTGCCTGAGGAAGGCTGAGGAGGATTAGGATTATTTAAAGAGGAGGAGGGGAAAGCAAGGGAGATGGGCTGCTCTCCACCAACAAAGAAAGTGAGAAATGGGGCCATGAGGAAGACATGATTGAAAGAAGCTGAATATAAGTAATCCTAAACTCTTGGCCTATTTCTAGCTCAGCCTATGAGCCACAGGGATTTCTGATGTCCTATTTAATGATTTTCTAACAAAAGCTGACTGTGCTTTTGTTTTAGGGTTTAAAACCATCCTAATTGGTCAATTAACATTTTTCAATGAGCCTTTGAAATTTGATAAAGGCAACTTGATTATTTGAAAGAGTCCTTGACCTTGGACTGTCTGAGAAAGAAAGTGAATCGGATGTCACTTTGCACGTCTGCTGGACCACTGAATAGTCCCTGGATCAAGAGCCCACTGGTCTTTCCTACCACTGCTTGAGCACCCTGAGAACAAGGGTATGCTGGTGACTCTTCACCTGTCCCCCCAGATCCAGGATCTGCCCCTGCCTCAAGAGACTGATGCCCAAAGGCTACAGCACACAAGCTCCCTTGCATTTCGGGGAAAGTAATAGGAGAAGGGAAAGTTGGGGCCATTCTGCTCCACTTCCTCTCTGCCTCAGCACTGCTGTTCCGGCAGAAGCCATGACCCCCAAGGCGGCAGCTCCTGCCGGCAAGCTCCCCTCCTCCACAGTTCCAGCTTTCCCTGACTTTGTGCAATAGGCTATCTTTATCCCCTTAGGCCCTAGAGGGAGCAGATCTTTACCAATTTTACTGTTTCTAGCTTTTATGGCCTCTCCATTCCTTGCTCCCTTAACCTGCCCACAACTCAGTAAACTCTTAATTCTCTTCTTTCCCTTCATGTAAACTCTCTAAGGTGAATTTTGATTATTCCTGCTGGGCCTGACTACATCAGTGAAAGCCCCCTCCTGTAATTCATGGCTTTTTCCATTTCCTTTTGTCTAGAGGAAGCCTTCCCAAAAGCATCTACTACCATCTGCTTTAATTGACAAATTATTTTACCTTCACATAAAGGAAGAGATTATACAAAAAAATTTTAGCAAACTATAAGAACATAATCTAAATTCCGTAGTTCAGCTTCATTTGAATTATTGCACAGTCTCCTCCTGGTTCCCCCATTTCAACTCCAGGCCAGCTGGACAGGGCAACCTTTGGCCTGAGCTTACAGTTTACTCTTGTCATGTTCTACCAATCTAAGGCCACAGATGATTAGGGCTCCCATTATTAGCTCTCTTGATTCCTAAGGAAGCAAGACTCTCTGAGTTTGGGTCATAGATCCTTTCTTAGGACAGAAAACTGGCCTGTAAGCCCTCTTACTTAAATTTTAATATTATAATTTCTCAGTCAACTAGAAAATGGGAGTATTGTGCACTATTTTGAGGATCTTTTACCTCTGCCTTAACTTAGTAACGCCCAATTAGAATAAATAAGCACCCTAAAAGTCTTTTGAGTTGCACAGGTAGCCTGGGACATGTAGCTTTACTGCTAGAATAAAATAATTAGTGGAAATCAAATTGAGTAGCCACTCAAATATTATAGAAGAACCTAAAGGACCTAAAGGCTGATGTATGCTTTAACTAAGACAGATATGCGTGAAATGCGCCACATGGGATGAGGCAGCTGCTAGCTGTAAGATGAAAAACAAAGGAAGGACAAATTAAGTAAGGAATGTTATTTTGCTTATTTTTTAACTGTGTTAATAATAATGATACATAAAGTGAATAACCAGGAAGTTGGGGAAATTATACACAAGCGTCTGAATCTATTGTCAAGACCACATTAGTCACTTCCTAGAGATGATGTTTTAGAGATCTCACCACGTATAGACATGGAAATCCTATATCCAGACAACCTAAGTAGGATCTTTTGTTTTCCTTTCTCTTCTTTTTTTTTCCTCATTTGTTCCTTTTCCTCTTTCCTTCATTCTTTCATGAGAATGTGTATGCCCTCCATGGATTTTAAGAAGTAACATAGTCAGGCGGGGTACGGTGGCTCACCCCTGTAATCCCAGCACTTTGGGAGGCTGAGGTGGGTGGATCACAAGGTCAGGAGTTCAAGACCAGGCTGGCCAAGATGGTGAAACCCTGTCTCTACTAAAAATACAAAAATTAGCGTGGCGTGGTGGCAGGTGCCTGTAATCCCAGCTACTCGGGAGGCTGAGGCAGACAATTGCTTGAACCCAGGAGACTGAGGTTGCAGTGAGCGGAGATCACGCCACTGCACTCCAGCCTGGGTGACAGAGCAAGACTCCATCTCAATATAAATAAATAAAAATAAATAAATAAAATAGTCAAAGCCCTGAGACTCCTTCTCAGTCTCATCCCCACTCCTTTACCCTTAACTGACCTGATTTCTCAGATTCCTATTTCTTTCTCATACTTTTCTTTATATATGTGTATCCCTACACAATGTATTACATGGTATTATTTTGCATTAAAATACAATATAAACATCATGCTATTTCTCCTCTGCAACTGGCTTTTTCCTCAATATTGTATTTAAAAGATTCATTCGTAGTTAGTCTTCACTTGTGAAATCTGCCAAATTGCCCTCCAAAGTGTTGACACAATTTGCCCTCACTTGCCTCATTCTTTACCAATTCAAACGCATTTTTCCGCTAACATATTTTCGGCATTGACTTGCTATTTGTGACTGACTACGATAGGTGATGAGGACACAAAAATGAGTAAGACACTATCCCTGTTCTCAAGGAGCTCACAGTGATTTCAGGGAGGCAAGAGCATAAATGTCATATTCTGTATGCTCTGATGAGGTCTGTGCAAGGTGCCACGTGAGTGACTGAGTCTGAAAGTCTAGGGAAGGAGTTCCCAGGTGAGACAAAGTAGCGAAAGACATCCCAGGACTCTGTAGCATATGTAATAGTATATGCAAAGGCAAGGCGGGCAAGAGCGTGGTATTTATGAGGGTAATGGGGTATGTGGTTTCATTAGAGCAAAGGGAGCCAAGGTTGACCCTAAAGAAATAGTTTAAGGTTGGATCCTTGTATGTCATGCTAAGGAATTTTACGTATTCATGTAGATAATGAATGAAGAGCCACTGAGAGGTTCGAAGTAGAAAAGTAGTATGATAAAGGTTTTTAATTAATTCTGGTAATGAAGAATGAACTGGAAGGAAGAACTTCTGGTGATGGAGAGAGTAGAGTGCAGGGAATTATAATCATCCAAGAGAGAGAAGCACCAAGATCCTGAACTAAATGGTGGTATTGGGAACAAGGAGGAAGAATCTCCCTGGTAGTATTTCAGAGGCAGAATATAAAATCTACAAGGCAGCAGCCTACAAAGGGAGGCAGGAGGTAGGAACAGCCTAACCCAGGAGGACGCAAGGGCATGCATTATGTGTAGAGAATTTAAAAACAACAATAAAACTTACTAAAACTCAGTCTGCTTTTTATTATCACCATGTGCCAGCAATTCTAAACAATGTCAATGACAAACTTATCCTCCCTGAGAACTCTTTTGTTGTCTAAGATCTAAGCAGTTGCCGTGGTTACTGTTGAGTTTTGATAATATAACAAATATGTAAGCTTCCAATTAACACATTCCAATTTCTTAACCTTTAGTAAACATTGCATTCTATCCAGAAATTAATTTGGAGGACTCCTAGTCCTACAGTCCACTCCAACACAGGTAGGGGTATCAGTTTAGAGAGTAAGTTTATAACAGTTCAGAACTGTGTAAGGTCACTCTCACTTGAGACTCTAATCTCTGTGGTACTTCATATATCTACATTTAAGCCTCAGATTTGAAATCAACAATAATAGCACAGTGACTCTGAAAGGTAAGAGAACTTGAGTGCTTACATTGTGTCACTCTATGTGCAAACCATCCTCTGATCCTTGAGGAAGTATTTCTGGAAGTATTTCCCTCTTCTGGAAGTATTTCCAAAACTTACATTAATGCAAAATACATTAATGTAATTTAAAAGTGTTAATCCATTACCTTTTCTTTTTATGTTCTATAGTCTTTATCATTAACTGAGACATAATATAAGGAGAAAAAGAGATTTGGGAGAGGCTATGATAAAGTCAGTGTGGGACACACTCAACTTCAGGTGCCTATAAAACTGGAGATGGACTTATCTAACAAGCACTTAGAAACAAGGGAGTGGCATGAAAGAGTAAGATCAGGGATGTGTAGAAATATTTAGGAATTACCAAAATATAGCTGGAGTATAAAATTGTGGGAGGGATTAACATCATCCACAAATTTCATCCATACTTAAAAGTGTATAGATAGAAAAGAGGGCTAAGAAGGTTACCCTGGAGAACATTAGCAATGTAGAAGCAGCAGAAGATGAACTGCCTGCCTCTGCCCCTTCCCCTGCCCCCTGCCAAAAAAAATTAAATTAAAAAAACTGAGAAAGAAAGGTAGGCAGAAGAAAAGCCAGAAGAAAGAGTTGTCTTAGAAACCAGGAGAAGAGAGAACTTCAAGGAGGGAAGAAATTTCAACAGTTTGCTTTTTTTTTTTTTTTTTTTTTTTTTGAGACAGTCTTGCTCTGTTGCCCAGGCTGGAGTGCAATGGCATAATCTTGGCTCACTGCAACCTCCACCTCCCATGTTCAAGTGATTCCCCAGCCTCAGCCTCCCAGGTAGCTGGGATTACAGGTGCACACCGCCACACCTGGTTAATTTTTATATTTTTAATAGAGATGGGGTCTCACCATGTTGGCCAGGCTAGTCTCGAACTCCTCATCTCAAGTGATCTACCTGCCTCGGCCTCCCAAAGAGATGGGATTACAGGCATAAACCACCCCACCTGGCCATCAACAATGTTAAGTACTGGAATGAGGACAAGTAAAATTGGAAAAGCAAAGCCACAAAGACATCACTGGCCATCTTTGTGAGGGCAGTTTCAGTGTGCAGTGGAAGCAGAGCCAGACAATGGATGGAGGCATGGATCAGCATAGCATGAAGGAAGCAGAGCCAGTGCGATTAAGCTCTCACTAAAGATCTGCTGGACAAGAAGGAGGAAATAAAGGGGAGGCAGGGTTGAGGGAGGATATTCTTGGATCTGAGCCCAGGTAAAGATGTCAAGACTCATCCAACACAGGATGCAGCACCTAAGTGTTCTCTTTGCCTCCCCTCATCCCTGTGGATGTGAAGGTGCATGGTACTTGAGAGGAAGGCCAGATGATGGGGCAGGGTGTGATGGCTAGAGATGCGTGGATCCCAGAGCACAGATAGAGGGCTCCTCTTTCCTACAATGGAAAGAGTACTGCTTCTGAGATGGGCAGAAGACACAAGGATGAGTCAAGACAAAGGGGAATTTAGAAAAAAGAGAGAGTATGAGATTTCCCACCCAATGGCCTCTGTGTTTTCATTGAAAGAGGCAGGATTAGCTGCTGAGAGTAAGTGGGTGCAACAGAAGTTTGGGATACATTTTTTTCCTATTAATTCACAATAGCATTTCTTCAGTAATGCATAAACCTGTGAGGAAGAGCATAAGGAAGGAAAGACATGTCCTGCCAGTCATTTTCACCTTGTGCCTTGCATCTTAAGAAATCCAGGGTGAGGATAGCACTGAAATCCCCACAGGGCCTCAAGACAGAAGCAGGTTCGTCTACCAGCAATGAACACTGATGAAACACCCCAACTGCCTTCCCTGAGTACACTGAAGAGAAGCTGTTGTCATTTATAGGCAGTTCATCCTCCAAACTCCTTATATAACAAAAAGTAATTTAGGCAGACATTTGCAAGACTATAGGCCATTAAACGGTAATGATCAAACTGGATCATCCATAAAAAGCACTTAGCTCAGTGTTTCGTGTCCGTCAGTAAATTATTAGCTGTGATTTATGAAAACCAGATGAAGATGACAGAGATGTCTGTCACCTCACAACATTGATTCCTTCTAAGTGGCTAAGGAGTCAAATCAAAATCCCCTAAATGCCTGTAATTCTGAAGTCATTTCTGTCTACTCATTCTTATTGCTAACCCTTGTGCTCCGCATCTCTTCCTTTCTTGGAAATGTGTCCAAGGCATTTGCCCCAGTAAATTAAATAAAACTGAGTCAGTTTTCAGATGTAAAAAAAAAAATCTGGCAGCGTCAGAGGCTATGTTGTGTAACCATAGCTTGGAAGGCGAGGAGTGAAAAGAACAAGCCAGTTACAGGAGGCGATGTGAGATGAACCCGGAGCAGAAAGCCAGATGTTAGCAGGAGATTTATTTCTAGAAAAACCAAAGGAAAAAAGACACCACTGAAGCCTCGTTATGTTATATAAGCAACAATCTCTACTATAAACAAGCGACTTGACGATTACTTTAAATGATTTTCAAGAAGCAAATTAAAGAAATGTTTATTAGCATTAATAAATAGAATCATCCTTAAATCCAACATTTCTAAAAGAAAACCTGTATGGCTGTAGGGGGTGTGGATTTTCTTGGTTGATTCTAGCTAGCGTAGCAAGTACTTCAACACACGCCAAGGCTGTTGGTATCTACAAACAGTTGATGAACAGGGTTCAGGGACAGTTACTTGAGAGCTGTGAGTGGAGCGCTGGTTTCCACCCATGAAGCCCGTAAAGAGTGCTGAGGAGTAGCCACAGAAATGTGATGTAAACATGTGATAACCCTGTCTCCACTCCTTACAAAATTAAAGGACTTGGCTTAAGAGTGGTTAGGATGGCTCTGTGCTCCTCGGAATTCCTCAGGCCCTGAGTCAGTGTCTCTATTTTATTGATGATTAAGTTGAAAGCTGGAGTGTTTTGTAAGCTGGGCAAGGCACGGCAGACACGGGGCCTAAGCAGTAAGCACAAAGGTAACTCTCTAGGCCAAGTAGGGGAAACCAACACCATAGTCTGTGTTTGGTTTTTGACCTAGCTTTGTTATGCCATCCTAAGAAAAAAAGCCTTTGAACTGCATAAATCTCTAAAGAATGTTGAAACCACTTTCCTAATTGAGTTATGGTGAAATCGCTGTCAAAATCTAAAAATTAACTTTGCCTATTAAAATGTGGGGAATTTGAATTACGCAAACAAGAGCTCAGAGATACCCAAGGGAGGATGTGTGAGTAATTGTCTTCAGATTCAAGCAAAATCAATCAAGAAGCCAACTTCTTGGTAACTGCAACACATAATCCATTTAACTCATTTTGGCACTTTATAGGTTTGTATACTAAAAATCAGGACATGTTAAGCCCTATCTGAAAAACATATTGAGCCAAAAGTTAGCAAAAGCTTAAATTCAGAACTGCTTGCCATTTCAGATATTTCGTATTTTATTTTTACTGACACAGAAAAAAATGGCTTGTGAAATACCTACTCATTTAATAAATTCTTATGTTCTCAGAAGTCATTCCTCCTTAGCAAAGGGTGGGATATTTTGGAAATTTTTGAATAGATTAAATCATGTTGTTCCCCACAAGAAGATCCTTGAATACTATCTGATTCTTAAGTCTGCCCAAGTTTTAGGCAGATGGAAGTCAGCATTGTGCAGAAACCACAAACTCTTCAGTGAGGACACACAGCTTTAGCTCCTAACTGAGCATAATATTCTATCTTAAGCTGACTTTTATTAATTAGTAAAACAAAACATGGAACTCACTATAACTAAACCAGAACTAAAAATCATTGTTTCCTGGAAACAAGAGAAAAGTCGATTCATTAAATACATACAAAAACCCAAGCAGAAAGATAATGTAATGTGGGCCGTTAAGTTTGAAGAAGACTAATTTGGATGGTAGCAATGATTCTGGACACCAGTAAATGAATTTAGAGGGATTTTGGTTTTGTTTTTCTTTTTATGCTTTCTATTTTGAACCTCAGTGAACTGAAGCAAAAGTTGTTGAATCAAATTCTAAGTCTAATTCAGAAAGGAAGATGAGTTGAATCAATATATGTAATATGTTCATAAATCTTTGGTTGGAAACAATATGCGAATAACTATTCCAATCAGCTCCTATGAGAATAGACACTGGGGCTGTAGAGTGTGTTCTTTCTGATGGAATTTTGTTATAATTAATTCATTGTCATTTGCTGGAGCTGGAGACTTGGGTCTGATCCTCTTTGGGACTCAGAAACCTCAGAATTTATCTCATACTCTCAAATGACAACTTCAAGCTCTTCCTAAATCCCCTCAATTTTTGCCATTGTTGGTTTGTTTAAAAGGGTAGTTAGGGACCTTAGATCCCTAGAAGATCTATTCGAGTATGTAAGTGGTTTAGTAAATCAGGTTTCTCAACAGAAATTCTGAAGTTCTCAGAGATTCTGTTTTTATGCAAAAGTAGTGGCTCGTGGGCAATTAATTAGCTCCTCTGTGATAGTGTTTGGGAAACAGTGGGATTTTTGTGAAAACGTTTTAACTAAAATTTTATTACTTAGATTGGTACCCACTTTATTTAATAACTGCAAATGACTTAAAAGTTTACCATAGCCAAAGTATGCATACCGGACTATCCTTCAAAAGGAAGTGATTTAAATATTTTTAGAAAGTTTTAAAAATGTTATATCCAATGACAGTATTATTGTTATGACTCTAATACTCTCAAGGGGCTCTTCCAATGAAGACAAAAATAATCAGACACTCATATAAAGATCATTCGCTTTGTCCACTTTGTTAAACAATCTTAATTCATTATAACTATATCTTATGAAATAAATAGTACTATGATCATATGATAAACCTCTGGAAATAATTCCTTCTGTAATGATAAGAACGTGTCCTGTCATCCCAGTTCCTTTAAATGTAGTTGGCACATGTAGATACACCATACTCATTTCCTCATAAAGTTACATCTAGTTCTCATTTCTATAAATGTAAAATTAGGCAAGTACACATACAATGATTTTACTCCAAGCCAGACCTCATACTAATTATAACAAAGTAAGCAAATGGGAATTTTCACTCATTTTTCAAAGGCAGAAGTAAATGGTATTGATTAATTCAGTCTTAATGGTAGAGCAGAAGGCAAGCTGTGATAATAAGAGTCTCTTAATGAAGAGCTGTAAAAGATCTACAAGTGACTTAGTGGAAGGTAATCGGTCCAAGAGACAATTTGGCTAAAATAAATATTTTTAAAAGTAAATATCCCACTCAATGGTTTTCATATATTAATAACTACATATTTTTAAGTAATTGTATCTATTAGCAGATTTTTTTCTGGGGTTTAAAGGAGGCATTTTACATTTTTTATCCATTTCAGCCTGCTTTGAAATGTTAATAACAGCAAAAATTTGGAAATAACCTAAATGTCCAACAAGAAAGGTTTGGTTCAACGTATTAATGGCACACAAGATGGTTAAAAGCCAAAACTTGAGGGAAAAACAAAGGATCTAAATCCTGGGTCCACCATTTCTTATCTGTATTAGCCGGCTTCAGTAATACATCCCTGTAAGTCACAAAGTCCTCACCAGTAAAACAAAGACAAGGGAACTGACCTCGTAGGGCTACTGTGGGGTCAAGTGAGAGAATTGTGCAACATAATTGGCACCGTGACTTCAACATGGTAGATATTCATGTTCAATTAAATAAATAAACTTTATATATTATTTATTTATGAGGGGCAGCAAGTTATAGCAAAGAAAGAACAAGATTTGGATCAGTCTGAACCTCTTGGAATTGTATGACATTGATGGTCACTATATTATAGTGACCGTTATCATTATCCTTGTTATTACTATCAATTTTTTAATAGGCCATGGCACCCCAAAAGGTACAGATCCTCTGAGTGCTAAGATTGTGTTTTTACAGTTGTCTGGTATAGGACAGACTTCTCGTGTGGAAAAGAGGATTCAGTGTGGTATAAAAAATTGATTGGAAGGCTTCATGTCTTACTCTCTCATACATAGACATACACAAACGCCATCTTTGTTTAGTAAACTGTGGAGAATCTTCCAAAAGAAAATAGACACTAATTTGTGGAGAGCCCATTCAGCTCTCACAGGCCTCTAAATAGCACAGGTGTTAGAATTACTAAGGATAACGATTACATCAACCAGGAGCAAAACTAAAAATGCATCGTTCTGCTTTCATACTTGAAAATATCTGCCTTTTGATATTATAAAGAGGCCAATTTTGCCCAGTCCTTCGAAATTTCAAAGAAAGATTCAGTAAAAACAAATAAATAACAGGACTCCCTGGAGCCATGATGAAATATTTCCACCTAAAGGAAACAATCTTAAAGAGCTCACCCTTCAGTACACTCAAACTTCTCTTGAACCACTTAACAACTCCATTCCAGGGAGTCCTCCAAAGTTCCACAACACCGGACCCAAGCTACCCAGGACATGTGCTCTAGCAGGGCATGCCCAGGGCTTCCAGATAGATGATTGAAAAATATAATTCTTCCAGGTGGACAAGGCCCAGCAGGAACGTAGTGTGCCAGGTTTCCCTGCCAGCCCTCCTCGCCCTCTCGGCGGGGGGTCAGATGACTCAACACAGCCCTGTTCCTGCCTCCCTTTGCTTCCCATCTCCCACATTATAAGAGATCAGAGCCAAGTTATCCTTCACCCAAGGTCATAATCTCAGATTGGGGAGTGGTAAGTGGATAATGACAGGCTCTCACAGTGAACTCTCCTCCTAAACTTGGCACATCATAAAGATTTCATCTTGCATGCGGTCCAATCTAGGCACTGGCTGCTGGACTGTTGACAAAGAGTTGAGATGAAATCCAGCCTTAGCAGAGAGCAGTGGATGGATTATCAGTATATTCTGTGAGCTCCCAATAGTATGTATGTCTCCAGTTTGCTGTCCTTGTCCAAACCACCCAAATCACCAAGTGTTTATTGAGCAATTAATGTACGCAAGGCATTGTGAGAGATGCTTCCAAAACTGGTCAAATATCAGAGTCTTTGGGGAGCTTTTTAAAAATGCAGATCCTTCACAATTTTTCTGTAAATCTAAAATTATTGATCCTTTGGTTTCACTGAATCAGAAGCTCCCCAGAAGACTGTAATATGGTCATTTAGAGAGCTCAGAAACTACCATTTAAGAGGCTACTAAGATAACGAATATTAAGACCCTCACTACTCTTATCCGCTACTATTATAAAGAAAACCCTGCAGTAATGCAAAACTGCAACACATTCGTGGGTCATCAGATCAATTTTACGGTCATGACCAGGATATGCTTTTAAAAACAATAGGGAAGTTTAAGGTACATTATTATTTTGTGAATCTTTTATCTGAGATACATATATATGGATATCTATATCTATCTTCGTATCTACACCAATACAGATATAGATACCAATCCGTGTACTGCATCACAATGAAAACATGTATGTTTTACTTTGGGACAAAGGCTAAAAATGTGAAATTAAATGGTCTAAATCGAATGCTTCCTACTGCAATCTTAGTGCCTTTCCCTCTCTTGTTTTCTAGTGGAAACTAAGAAGCTTACCATCAACCACAAACTCCCCGTTATAAAATTATAAATTGATCTTCTCTTAGCCTTATTTCTCTAACTCGGAAACGTGGCCTTTCCTTGCCTTTTTTTCATAGACAAATGTTGTTATTCTTTATTAAACTTCCTCCAAATGGAGTTTATTAAATTTTAGTTTTAAAGTGTGAACTGATGATTTTTTTTTTTAATACTATGAATGGTGTTTAGTGACTCTTTCTTTACAGAGTAAAAAGCAAGAGGAAACAGGTTTGCATAGCAATCAGAGGGACTTCAGCCAGATATAATGAAAATTTCCTGGTCGCTAGGGAAGTGCAAACTACAATGGGTCAATGGGGGTGTGTGATGTGAAATCTCGGACTCTGTAAGTCTGTGGAAACAAAGCAGATTCTTATCTGTCTGGAATTCTTTAGACGTAAACTTGTCTGATGGGCGGGGAGCGGATTTCCAGGCCCAGGATGCCATTTCTGCCCTTCATCACTGAGACATTCCAAAGAAATATCAAATGCATATACACAGCCCAGTCGCATAAACCAACAATGTGTCTCAAATGGCACACAAGTGACATCTGGGGAGGGCAGCTATGATTGTGCAGGTCAATTGGTGCATGACAGGATAGTTTAACATCCTCAAAAGCCACTTAGCACCTCTCAGTCTCATGAGCTCTTTGCTAGGACGAGGGAAAGTCATGTGTTCCTCGCAGCATTATGAAGACAAATGAAATACATATATGAATAGCACCCACACAGGACTTGACAAGTGTAAGAACTCATTAACTTCCTTATCCCTCCCTTTAACATGTTAGCATCTGAAGAAACAGATGTTTTTAATAGCTGAAGTTCATGAAAGACTCAACTCTAAGTTGCTGTACTATAGCTAATGATTTCTGAAACGAGAAGTCTTTATTTATAGGGAGCATGACCTCACCCTGACTAATACTTAATTGTGGTCTTGTTTTGTTCTGTTTATACTGAAAGAAAACATTAGCATTTTTTTTTCCCTTACTGTTACCTAAAACCTTCTTATTCTTCCTTGCAATGATAAGACAGTGTTAAAGGCATTTCTCTTGTCCTGAAAAGTAAAAGAAGAGGAAAAAAGTTATGTAACAAAGAAGATTGTATATACATCATCTATCACTGAATGGTAGTATAAATAGTTTATTTTAGTATGTTTTGTATATATCATTTAGTATATTCATTTTAGAAATGTTTAGATTGTTTAATAATCACGTCTCTGATTTCTTCTCGGAAAATATTGACCAAAATCAGTCTTTTCAATAATCAAAATGATTTGGTGTGTCTGTTGCAGAAATGCAATGCTGGATTCTTTCGCACCCTGTCAGGGGAATGTGTGCCCTGCGACTGTAATGGCAATTCCAATGAGTGTTTGGACGGCTCAGGATTCTGTGTGGTAAGTTGGGGCACCTATAACACTTCACATACTTCACTGGGCATTTGCATCTTGGGTGAAGATAAAATATTCTTCGGATGTTTGTGCTACATAGGAACAAACTGCTAATCAAGTGCTTTTGTTCACCCTTCAACTTTTCCTGTGAAACACCTCATATAAACTACTTCTGATTTTAAGGGGCCACCAAGGCATATGCATGAGTGTGCACATGCACCCGGAGGCTCCTGCCCCACCACCCTCACCAGCTGGTTGCCTACTGTAGGCCAATGGTGGTGGGATTGAAAATAATACGCAGAGGAGGAACCCATACATTCGAATTCCTCTGTAATCATATAATTTGCCATATGTTTGGCTTCATTCCACATAAAGCAGGAGAATGAAACAGTTGTTGTCTCGCCTATTTCAGAACCTAAAATAACCAGGTCTATAGATCAAAATTAGTTTTTAAAAAAGAAATTTAAATTTGAACCCAATAGCTGATGAAAATGAAAGCTTTGCCCTTGTGGTCTTTGCAAGTCTGTGTTTAAGTCCCCAGGAGACTTTATTTTTTTCCTTAACTGAAATGAATTCTCCAATAGACTATTCTTCATTGAAGCATGATAGAGCCTTGTGCGGAAGATTGAGAAGTCTTCCAGCAGAAAAGTACTTGCTACATATTTCCCATTTTTAATGAATGGACTGACAACTTAAGTGAAAATGGGTGTTGAAATATTTACTGGAAGTGGCTTCAGTGGAAGTCATAGAGGGCATTTATAAGGACTTATGCTCAAATAGCATGTTTTCCTTTGTGAGCTGTATGATACAGCAGAAAAATTCTTCAAGTTCCTATCTGGCCAAAAAGAGGCTTTCCAAAACTACAAGGGTATTTTTGCATGAACTATAAGAATACTTATTTAAATGCACTCAACATTTGCATAATTGTCCCTATTAGATAATTTTTATTATAAATGGCCTCTAAGGTGTGTACATGAAAGTGATATTTTATTCACGCATTAAGATGCAAATGCAAATGTTTTTATTAATCCTTAACCCTAGAAGCTGCCATTTTTCTAGGGACAGAGAATTAAGTGACAAAATACTAATGTTGCTATCTCTTTGTAGTGTTTATTTAGTCCTGATATTTGTTCTGCCTTCCCCCATCTTCTTAAATAAGCATTACAACCAGGATGTCCTCTGTCGCAGTGTAGGCATCTGCAGCTGCCAAAGTCTACCCCTTTCTAATGCTTCCAGCTCCGGTTTCCTGTTATTTTAATCCCAGTGACATTTGGGGGGAAAAAATCCCATGGATACACTTGAACTAATAATGTACATCTCTGATAATTTGACCAATTAAAGGTTGTTTGTTATCTGATTTATCAAAATATAAAGTAGTGGAGACTGTCAGGCACATCAGCTGCTATCAGGCAGTCAATATTATGAAAGACTGAGATAAATTAAAAAGGGAAGAAGTCCCTCCTGCTGGTGCCTATTGAAACCAATGACTAAACCACTCCTTTTACAATGACATTGTCAGAATGGGAATGGCCATGGCTTTATCTCTGACCTAGTGGTGAGCTTCTGAGAGGGACAAACATCATGTGATTCCCTCCAACGTCTTGTGACATAACAGGTTCTAATAAATGTTTAGAGATGGGCTAGCATATACACATTTACATGCACACTCAGTGAAACCTTCCTGCAATTACTTTGTTCCAACACAGAAAATTAATACAGAAAGAAATAACCATTTTATTCATCTTAATGATGGTTCCTCCACCTCATCCTGTCCAGAGAAAAATATCTTTTTTCCCTTATTAATGTAATATATGTTCAGTGTAAGAAAACAAACAAAAAATATAGATACATTAGTATAATTGCCCTGTTAAACAGATTATTTTAAATGTAAATGGCTTGAAGTACAAAGTAAAAATCGCATTCCTATCCCCCAGAGCTACACATATAGATGTATTTTTATAAATATAATTTAGAAAGAAAACAGATATAGGGACTAAGCACAGTGGCTCACACCTGTAATCCCAGCACTTTGGGAGGCCAAGGCAGGAGGATCACTTGAGTTTAGGAGTTCAAGACCAGCCTGGGCAATATAATGGGATCCCATTTGTACAATAAATAAACAAAAGAAAAAAGATATATTTATATTTAATTAAATGTAAGTGAAGGAGCAGAAAATGCTTACACATGAATATTGGAAGAATTTTTTATTTTTACTTAGTTGCAAATATGTTAAGTCCGTGGTGTCACACTGGAATCAAACTCATTTTTTTCTGTTTCCTTTGGTGCCCCATCCCAGCTTACTGACGGAGAAGACCCAGCTTTTTCAGCTTCTGCCCTATTGTTCATTCTCAGCTCTCAGGGAGCCAGAGAAGCCAGGGCTCCAACATGAGCACTTGTTGTAGCTCACTCTCATCACCAGCGTTTCAATCAGTTCTTGCAGGTTGCCTGACTTACCTCATTTCTCTCATTTCCTGTAAGCAACCAAAAATAAAAGGCCTTCTTTTATCTCATTTTGTCTTATTTTGCTTTTCTTTTGAAGGCCTATAAGACCTCTGGATCTGCCTTGTCCACCTTCAATTACTTCTAATTCTTCCTCAATTCCAATGTCCAAGGTCAATTTGACCTTAAAATTTATAGACTGATTTTAACTAAGCTTTTGGTAAAGCTGAACTAAGCCATTCGGCCACAAAATATAGAGTAGACAAAATTATGCTACCATTTTACACATGTCAAGCAAGCGAAGAGTTTTTATTTACTAGTGGAACACTGATCTTTCAAATACAGAATAGTGGCTAAGTGAAAATAAAACAGCTTAGAAATCGACTATGTTTTGAGTGTCTTTCCAATGAGCCACTCTGCATCTTATGAGAACTGGAACACATTGGACAGGATTCTCAGCTGAGTCAGCTCGGTGGGGCCCCAAAGGCAGGCAACTCTGGTGGATATGGCTGGCTCTCTAGGAAGGTTCTAGAAGGAGGCACAAGATAAAAATTGAGGGGAAGAAACAAGTGGAAGCAGATAGGTGGCTGGTGGCAGAAATGCCTGGTCACAGGTAATCCGTATTTCATCCCAGCCCTAGAGGCTTAAGTACATAGAACCAGAAGGAGCTCTAACTAAGGTTAGTTACCATCTAAAGAAAGAGTGTCATTAGGATGTCATTAGGAGGGTCAAAGAATGTCCTTTGTCATTAGGAAAAAGCCAGGAGCCCAATGGCCAGAACTAGAATGGGACAAACCTGACCTGAAGTTCACCACAGGCACAGGGCTCCTCATTTTCCTTTTGATTAAGAATTAATTTGTCCGTTAATTTAATTCATCCAAATGAACTTCCAACCTACCCTAAGCACAATGAGAAGGGAAGTAATCCAGTATATTGAAGGCTAATTGTTTCTTATTAGTCTCAGAGCTTAATTAAAACCCTATTCAGGAAAGCAAAGATATTACATCTTAGTTTCTGCAGACATTAGCATTTTCATGATTTTTGAACTCTATTTTATTACTGTGTAAGGCAGAAATCAACCATATAAGTCCCTGTTAAGACTAAGAATGTGTGATCAATAAACCAGCATATTCATTAGGTGTCCAAGAACAGGAAGAAACTGATTGTAGAGGCTTCTTGTTCCTGTTTTTCTTGCAAATATAAAATTGGTATCTAGATCAAGTGCATAATCCTTTCATAAAAACTTTGACAATTTTTCCATCTGTTGCAAACCTGGAAAAACCTGAAATTTTGGAAAGCGTCATCAGTTTGGTTCCATGATAACTGAAGTTCTGAAACAAAGTCAGAAAGTTTCATGTCCAAGGAATTCTAAGTTTGGACAGCTCAATGGAGTCCCCTGTTGCTGTGTGCCCAACAACATAAGAATATGACAGAAACTGGCCGGGCATGGTGGCTCAAGCCTATAATCCCAGCACTTTGGGAGGCTGAGGCAGGAGGATCACCTGAGGTCAGGAGTTCGAGACCATCCTGGCCAACATGGCGAAACCCTGTCTCTACTAAAAACACAAAAATTAACTGGGCATGGTGGTGGGCTCTTGCAATCCCAGCTACTTTGGAGGCTGAGCACAAGAATTGCTTGAACCCAGGAGGTGGAGGTTGCAGTGAGCCAAGATCGTACCACTGCATTGTAGCCTGGGCAACAGAGCAAGACTCCATTTAAAATAAATAAATAAATATATATATATATGACAGAAACTGAATGCAGGTAATGAGTTGTCTGTACATTGTTCATCATTTCTCTCCCAACCTGAACTTGGTCCTCCCCATATAGTCCCACCTGAGTTGGTAACAGCATTACTCTGCTGGTCCCCCATGCTTAGACACTCCAAGTGCTCCACTGATCTCCTTTTTTTCTCCCCAGCTATCAATTTCACATCATATCCTACCAATTCAAACTAGGAGAGAGCCTGCTCTCATCTATCCCTTCCCACTGCCTTGATTCACAGCCACAACTTCCCTGACCACCGATACGGCTTCTCAACCACTCATTGTCTGTCTCCTGCTCCAGACTCTCCTTCCTCTACTCTCTCTCCCACACAGCAATGGAGGCATCTTTCAAAAACATAACCCAATCAAGGCATCCCTCTTTCCAAAATCCTCCTGGAGTTTCTCCTCCAGCCACACTGAGCACACTGCCACCTAAACATACTTTGTTCTTTCACTCTCTTGTGCCTGAACTTGTTTCCCCGTTTTCTACCTGAGATTTCTGGAAGGATAACTTCAAGGCTTAGTTCAAATGTCACCACCTCCATTAAGCCTTCTCCAACTTTCTCAGGAAGAGCTAAAAGCTGTCTTTCCCTCATCTTTGTCCCATAGCAGGTATGTACTTTCTGCATACCTCAGACATAGCCCTTCACACACTGTATTATTCTTTGTTGACCTCTCTGTTTCCTTCACAAGTCTGTGAGTTACTCAAAGGCAGGAACCAGGTCTTCTTCATTTTAATAACAGATACAGCCCATTGTCTATTATATCCGCTTAATTAAGGTTTGTTAAATGAATGAATAGGTTACTAAAATAACAAGCTACCCTAACTGCAAAAATCTTTAATTTTGTAACTTATGAGATACTTGGGTCACTTCCTTATGGCAGTAAGATGTACTGTCTTATGCTAGAAACTCAGGCTCAGGCCCAACCCTGTATGTAACTAGCAAACAGTGCTGCCAATATTAGGTATTTTTATTTAGACCTTTGCTTATCAGAGTGTAATCCAGACCAGCTGCATTGATGATATTTGGGAACTTGTTAGAAATGCAGACCCTCAGGATGCAAACATCCTGACTCACAATCTGCATTTTCACCAGATCTCCAGCAGATTCATGTGCACATTGAAGTTGGGTAAGTATTGATCTACATAGAGAGCAGTTCGCAAACCTTATAATATCATAAACCTTTACACTGTTAAGGATTATTAAAGATACCAGAGAGCTTTTTTTATGTGGACTATATCTACCAATATTTACTACATTTGAAATTTAAACTGAAAAAATTTGTAATCCTTATACATTCATTTTAAAATAGCAATAATATACCAATTGCATGTTAAGACAATATGTTTTTTATCAAACATAAACATATTTTACAAGTTGAAAATATGTTTAATGTATGGCTTAATAGAAGAAGATGGATTCTGCCATCTGCTTCTGCATCAGCCTGTGTGATATCTTGTGTTGCGTAACCTCTACACAATTTCACCTTACACATATGAGAAAATGAGAATGCAAAATATAAGAAAAATCTTAGTATTATTTAGAAACAGTTTTGACCTCCCTGGGCATACTTTGAGATCCATGGATCTAGTCTTGCATAAAGCATGCTGACAGACACAAGAAGGCAAACCGGATTCTTTTGAACCTTCTTCCTACATTATTCTGGTCCTGTGACCAAGTAGATGAGAGACATAATTTCTCATGTTGGGGAGGCACAATTGGTGTCCAAATGGCATTCCAAACACTTACCTGCAATCAATTATCTAGATACAGCTTTCTTAACCACTGGTTAAAAGTTCAGAATGCTAATTTCATTTTTAAGTGGAGTCAGTTTATTAAAAAACAAACTTTTCCTCCTGTATTAATCCATGCTCACACTGCTATAAAGTCATACCTAACTGCTGTGCCTATGGAGTAGCCATTCTTTATTTCTATACTTTGCTAATAAACTTGCTTTCGCTTTACTCTTTGGATTAAAAAAAAAGAGACATACCTGAGACTGGGTAATTTATAAAGAAGAGAGGATTAATTGGCTCACTTTTCTGTGGGCTGTACAGGCTTCTGCTTCTGAGGAGGTCTCAGGAAACTTACAATCCATGATGGAAGACAAAGGGGAAGCAGGCACATCCTCACATGGCCTGCGACGGGGGCAGGGGAAAGAGAGAGAGAGTGCACAAAGGGGGAGGTGCTACACACTTTCAAACAACCAGATCTCATGAGAACTCTATCACAAGGCAGCACTAGGGGAATCATGCTAAACCATTAGAAATCACCCCGATGATCCAATCACCTCACACCAGTCCCCACCTCCAACATTGGAGATTACAGTTCAACATGAGATTTGAGTGGGGACCCAGAGCCAAACCATATCACCTCACAACAACATACTTTTTTATTGTTGTCATTTTTGTTTTCTGTTTTTTAAATGCCAGAGCACTGAAGGTAAAACAGAAGACATTTTGCAATCTCAAAGTAAAAAATTATCAGAACTGGAAGAAACTTGAAAGGTCATCTAGTCTAAATCGTCACTGTGCAGATAAGGGAACAGAAAACCAAGAAGATCAGGAGACTTGTTCAAAGTTGACCAGCTAGAAAGTGAAAGAGCTAGGGTCCTTTTCTCCCTGCCTCCAGCACTCTGTCTGCCAATCTCCCAGAATGTGCATCGAAGCCTTTTAGGGAATTTCATAATAAACCTTTTGAAAGAAGGCAGATAAGGAAAGTTCATACTTGCATGCTGAGCATTTAGAGGGCAAGAGAAATTTGGTGGCTTTGCTCTTGAGGGTCATTGCTTCCCATGGCTGCCATGGCAGAATTAAAGCCCTGACAAGGAATCTAAAGCATCTCTCAAGCCACAAGGGGACAGAATTGGGAATTAGCTCATTTTTGCAGCATAATAGTCACTTTGGGCACAAAGAATGGCCTAACATCTTACAATAGGCCTGTTTTCTTCTGTACAGCGGGGCTTCATCTGTCCAACAAGAACTCAGACAAATTTAACCCCAGCCTACAAGCAGTCCTGCCAGATCGTTTATGGCTTAGGTTCATGGTAGTTGGGTAAGGCTCATTGGTTTTTCCTGGGATGAGAGATTGCCACAATTTTGTATTAGCTTTGGGTGTTTATTAATTTCCTTCATTTGCTCCAGACACAAATTCGTTAATTCACCTTTTTCCCTTTTCCTTCATTTTTCCCCAATAAATATTTCTGAAGGCTGACTTAGCACAAGACACAGTATTATGAACTGTGAGGGAAATATGTTACCATCCTGTTGTCTGCATATCACACTTTATTTTTCAGTGTTTCTCATTGATCTCTTAAGCAGTCTGAACTAGTCCCTAAATTCTATTCTGCAGACATAATTTTAATCAGGGTCTAAAGATTGCTCATACCTGATGACTGATCAAATGTGTGAAGAACATTCAACCGGGATAGCTAGTTGCCCTTATTAAGATTCTTCCCCTTTGACTAATGTATTGATATTATATTTCACTTGAAGCTCAAAGTGTTAGTAACACCGATGCTTTCTAACGCATTCATTTTACAACTGTTTGTTAAGTCTTTTCTTCAGCAATACTGGAGAAGCAGTATAATATGGAAACTAACAATTTCACTTCTGGAGCCAGATTTCCTGAATTCAAATCTCGCTTTTGACACCTACATCTGACCTTGGACAATTTACTTAATCTCTCTGGGCCTCCATCTCTTCAGATGTAAAATGGCGGAGGGTGGGGTGGCGGGGGAAATAGGAACCTATTTCAGGATTGTTGTGAGAATTAAGTCAGTTAATCCATATAAAATGTTTAGAGCAGAGCCTTGCTATTCTTTTATTCTGAACCTCAAATAAAGCATAAAGGCCAAAATAAGGAACTCAGAGTTCAGCCTACTGCTATTCCATCTTGCTTTCCCAAGGTTCCTCCACTGTTTTTAAAAAGTTGTTCTGTTGAAGCTCGTATGCATCTGTGTGAATAAGGCAACTGCTCAAATAGGAGGGTGCTTCTTCAATGGCATTCTAATTCTAACAGTATAATTTTCCACTGCAACCCCAATTCAACCTTTATACACTCTGATGAAGGTAAAGATGAAAATGTAGAGCTAATGGCTTTGCCTTGAACCATCTAGTACAATCCCATAGAAGAAAGCTGTTTGTGTGTTAACTCACTGCCCCTTGTAGAAATTAATCCATCAGTTTGACAGTTACTGAGTGCCTACTTCATTCGAGTTAATGGCAATACGGTGCTAAAAGACACAGAGTTGGAGAGGGGTGATGAGGCTGAGAATAGATAATAGCACTACAATGTGGGTGGTGGAAAAGAAGGAAGGATTCTGAAAGGGAGAATTAGGATTTACTTTCAAGAGATTTTGCAGCCTAGTGTGATCTTGAATGATGAATGGCATTCCAGACAGAAGGGTCAGCCTGCTTTGTGCTTTTACTCCTATAATCCTTACTACAAGTGGAAAAATAGTGCAAAAACAAAAACCAAAAAAAAAACCCTCCTTACTGTTTCTTATATGTCACTATCCAAGATACCAACCCATGAGCAGAACGCTCTTTATCTACCTTCTACTCCATTTATACTACAATCTGACACATTTTATCCTTCCAAGACCATAAATCCTTATTGTTCCCGTTGTCATGGATAAATACCAGAAGGGTGTTTTTTGGTTGGTTGGTTGGTTGGTTGGTTTCTCATTTCATATTCATTCGAAGTCAATAAGCTGATATTTCTGGAACTTCCAGGGTTTGATCATTCTGAGTATCACTCTGAATTGAAATGAGTAACTGATGAATAATCTCCTCTGCACACGAACTCCAGAGTCCCTAGGCTGCTAGCACACACACAAAAGACCAGGAACAATTCATTCACCACTTACCCACACTCTCTGGCATTGACAGGGGCCTGAGTGACTCCTCGTACTAATTAGTACTGCCACACACTGTCTGTGCTATCTGACCTGACGTCCATTTTGCTTGAAAAAATATTGCATGATGCTTAGGTTTGCTGTCTCTAAAATTTCTTTTGCATCCTCATCAATCTTCTTGTCTTTTGTCTCATAGCACTGCCAGCGGAACACAACAGGAGAGCACTGTGATAAATGTCTGGATGGTTATATCGGAGATTCCATCAGGGGAGCACCCCGATTCTGCCAGCTGTGCCCCTGTCCCCTGCCCCATTTGGCCAAGTAAGTCCTAAAGGAGGATGGTCTCTTCTAATGACCAGTCTATGTATTTTTTTATTTTGTTTTGTTTTGCCTTATCCAGAGTTCTGAAGCTTCTCCATAGGCAAAACCTCATATTGAGATGAGACTGGAAAAGATAGAGAAAAGGTTTCTCATCTAAATACACCACCTGGAAAACTTAAGCACTTACAATATAGATGATAGCTCTGTTCCCAAAATATTGGGGTACCTCATAAGGTCAATAAAGTCTCTTAGGTTTTATAAGCAAGGATAGTCTCATCTTTTCTTAACTATCCCTTGACCTAGAGCAATCACAACTGGTAATACCAACAGACTCATCATAATATCATATTTTCAGTACTATTGCCTCTTATGATTTTCATAAAGGAAACATTTCCCTGCATATGGCTTTTCACTCAGAATTAGAACACAGATCAACAGAATGCATGCTTTAGGCCAATCAGCTCACAGAAGATTTACAGGAACACTTTCTGGCTATGTTTTGACCTGAGTGAGAAGTTAAAGGAAAGAGACATACATTTTAATGGAAATAATGGAATGTTTCCATAAATCCAGTAATGAAGTCATCACTGGCCATTTTACTCTCTTTAAAATGACAGAGTATGGAATTTAACAGGTATAGTGATACATGGTTTTCCAAATAACCAATTCTCTGACACCAACTGGGTGTCCTACAACCAATTCGGTTCTGAAACTAAGTTTCCACAGTCAGCACAGATCCCATAGGTTAAGAAATCAGTTCCACAAGATTGCCCCCATTACAAATGTCAGCCAAAAATGGGGTCCCCACGCTAGTTCACACTTCTTCCCAGAAGACCGCAAATTTGAGAAGGATCCCTCAACCTCTCCCCAGGTTTGACAATTCATTAAGATGACTCACAGAGTTTAGAAAAGTGCTATGCTTATGACTGTCAGTTTATTATAAAGGTTACAACTCCAAAAGAGCTACATGAAAGTGATGCATAGAGCAGGATATGGAGAGGTGGGAGCGAAGAAGGAGAGCGTGCAGAGACTCCATGCTCTCTGCTGGAGCACTGCACTCTCAGCACCTCCATGTGTCACCATCCAGAAGCCCCCCAAGCCTTGTTGCTCAGGAGTTTTTAATCAAAGTTTCATGTCATAGGTATGATTGGTCAAATCGTTGGCCATTGGTAACTGAACTCAATCTCCAGCCTCTCTCTCCTCCCTAGAGGTTGGGGGTGGGGAGGGTTGAAATTCCCAACGTCTAATTACATGTTTATGTTTGGTTCCTTGGTGGTTCCTCTGGTCATGGGCTCCCATTCTGAAGATATCTAGCGATCCACTGTGAGTCACCTCATTAGCATAAACTCAGATATGGTTAAAAGGTGGCTGTTATGAATAACAAAAGACAGTCTTTTCCCTCAGGAAATTCCAAGAATTACAGGAGTTCTGTGCCAGGAACCGGAGACAAAGGCTAAATACTGTGGGTTTTTTTTTTTTTATTATGCCACAAGTGGAAAGAGTAGCCAATCTAGGTTCATATTCATATTTTGACACATAATACCTGTGTGATCTCAGGCAAGTTACTTTCTCCCTAGATCTCCCTTTCCATGGGATTTGAAGTCAAGAAGCCTGGGTTCAGATCTTGGCTCCATTCCTTGGTTCATTTACCAGCCCCATATCTCAGATTTTCTCTTAGTACAGTAAGTCAAACTAGAAAGTACAGATCTGCATCATAGAGTTGTGAGGACTGTACGAGGATATGTGGGGAGCATTTGGGTTGGTGCCCTGAACGTGGAAAGGTATGAGGTAGATGTTGCCTTTCTTGAACACATACCGCTGTATTTTTGCTAACACTTAGATTTTTCTTACTCAATGCCTGGCACTGTTCTAAGTGTTTGGATGTAATATTTATGTAATTGATAGCTGTTTTAAAGATTAAATGATACGCATAAAATGACTTTTAAAAATCTGAATGCTTACTACACACACACACTCACTCATATTCACACACTTACTGATAAACAGAAAAGAAAAAGAGAGATGGCAATCAGATTCCCCCGAAGTTTTTTCCTTACCTGAACACCAGTATCAACTAACATTTCACCTCATAGCTTGTGATGTATTCAAATACTACGACAAGTCTAACAGTCAGAGTAGTCAGACGTTTTTCAGCCCCATCCTTCTTTAGAAACTATTAAACTGCCTCAGACCTTGCTCTGTAATTTTTCATGTCTCATAGTATTAATAACGTGTGCAAAATGGATGGTACTCACAGTGAGGGTAGAAAATGCAAACATTAACTGTTCTGTTATTTTCACTCAAGTATGTCCTGATTTATGAGCTCCCTTCACTCTGTCTTGGTGTAGTTTTTCATTGGTCATTAATATTCGGCTCTCAAGCATTCGTCTTAATCACATCTGGTGAGATCTTTAGCACAGTTCTCTTGCCATGGTGTATTTTGTTAAATATATTACCTCCAACTTCCTCATAGCTGGTTTCACTCATTCTCTCATAAAGATGTTGTGTAGCCTCATCTGCTCAGAAAAGGTTTATAAGCGTCGAGGTGCAGTTTTTTCAGACAGTAGCAGATGAATTAGGCAGGCAATCTCAGATGGTTCTTTCTAATTATGTTGTTCCACTTGTGCACTTTTCACCCTATTTGCATGACAAGACTTTCTTATCTAAATTACCTGGTCTTAGGATATGAGACCTTTAGAACATCATTCCCTATGGACTGAGAAGCCTTGTCTACATGCAATCATATATTTATTGAGCACTTATTATACACTAGTATAAAAACTGGTATTCAGTACTTTTTATGTGCCAGTCATGCACTAGTCGCTGGTGACACAGCAGTGAATAAAACAGTCAAAAAATCTCATCTTTATTGAGATAGGTCAAAATACAGCAGTGTTTTGAAACTCCTAGAGCAAATGACCCTTTACCTTTTGAATCACATTATCCAGTATGTTCGTTGAGCAA
Source organism: Papio anubis (assembly GCF_008728515.1). NCBI lineage: Eukaryota > Metazoa > Chordata > Mammalia > Primates > Cercopithecidae > Papio > Papio anubis. The sequence continues at coordinate 150,938,896 of NC_044981.1, forward strand.
GAAGCATTTCTGAATGCTGTTAACTCTTTAAGAAATGAAGTCAAAAGTTGCCAACTGTGAAGTGAGTCTCCTTTCCTGAAAGAGGAAACCGTTTCCAAAGGCGTCAAGGCACCATGTCTGCCCATGATTTTTCTCTGTGTAAGTGGATCCAGGGTTCAAAGAAGCACTGAAAGGACTTAGAGAATGTGCTCTAAAGTTGGGTACATATTCACAGATATGAAAACTCAAGTCTCTAATAGTACAGATTCAAGGCTGAAAAACCTACTGAAAATGAAAATGAAATCAAAAGTGTGTCACCTATAAGTAAATATTATGTCGGTGTAGGGAGGAATTAGTAAGGGTGTGAGAGACCAAGGGATTTTACAGATTTTTCTCTGTAGTGACAACAGCTCTACTTCTTGAATCCCTTGCAGGGGAATCTGGCTGCAAAAGAGGAGAGGAGGGGTTAGTCTGTGATCATGGAACAGAACAAATTTTCTTGGGTTCTAAAAAGTTCTAACCTTTAATGTGGCCTTATTATTAACTTAGTTAGCTAATCTCAAATATAATTAAATATCTTATCAAAAATCAAATGCCCATTGCCTCTTTCAGCTTTTTAAGGAATTCATATTGCTACTTTCTATAGAAATGGAAGTTCCCGGACTTTTCAGAAAGGTGTCTAGTTTAGACTCTGAATTACACTTTGAAACATTCATTAAGCTGAGCCCACAGACGCAGGACTTGGATTTCCAGTTACAAGAAAGCAAGGAAATAATGCTTGAGGGGGTTAAGCAAACAAACAAAGGGCCGAGTCTATTTTTCTCTAAGTTCCTAAGGATTTTCTAAGAGCAAAAGACACCCTTCCACTGGAAATGGGCGCCACAGTGGTTACAGTGGCTGAGAGAGACGCAGTGTTTTCCCTCCCCTAGCCAAAACCAGACAAAACATAAACAGTCAATGCTGATGAGAAACAAAAATGAACCCTTGAGGGCTGGCCCTGCCTGCCGCTGAGTCTGCCTTCACCACAGAGACCAGTGGTCATGCCGTTGTTCCCGGGGACGATTTGCATAATGTCCATGTATTTATCTGGGGGTTGGCCAGACGTCCTCCATCTCTACCAGTAGCTATGGAAATTGCTCCAATTAAGGAAAATGTCATCTGTTTGAAACAGCAGGACATCAGCTACAGGCGGATGACTCCAGATGCCCCTAGCAGATGTTGCATCCTTCAAGCGTGGGCGGGCTGCTGGGTGGAGCACCTTCAAAGAAAGATGGAAGTGGGGGTTCCTGTTCTGGACTCTTTTTTTTTTTTTTTTTTTTGAGACTGAGTCTGGCTCTGTCGCCCAGGCTGGAGTGCAGTGGCCGGATCTCAGCTCACTGCAAGCTCCGCCTCCCGGGTTTACGCCATTCTCCTGCCTCAGCCTCCGGAGTAGCTGGGACCACAGGCGCCCGCCACCTCGCCCGGCTAGTTTTTTGTATTTTTTAGTAGAGACGGGGTTTCACCGTGTTAGCCAGGATGGTCTCGATCTCCTGACCTTGTGATCCGCCCGTCTCAGCCTCCCAAAGTGCTGGGATTACAGGCTTGAGCCACCGCGCCCGGCTCCTGTTCTGGACTCTTAACTGACCGTGGTTCTTTAAGTAGGCTAAGAAATCAGAACAAGCAAAATAAAGGGTAAAAGGGGAAAGAAATGTAATTTTGTTGGAATGTTTTTATCAAACTGTTAGAGAAAATAAATTGTGGGTGTTGCCTTTCACTGAGAAGCACATATTGTTTTCTGACTGATTTTAGAAGTGTCTTCAAATAAATAAACACATCTCTTTGCTTTCCTCCAAACACCATTAGGGTAAGAAATGGTGATACATAAAGGAACAAGAGAGCAACGGGTCACACTTTATTGGTTGTACAGTACCAAAGCCAAAGCTAATTTAAAAGTCCTTAAAATTTTACACACACACACACACACCCCCCTATGCCCCACACAATTCATGTGTCTATGAAGAATTTTCCAAACACGTGGAGACCATAACCTCATTTCCCTTGCCTTAATAATGAGGAGACTTATTTATTCCACTAAACCAATATTTTTATTACTTTTTTGTCCTGTGTCCTAATTTTTATTACCTTTAAAAAAAAGGAAGAAGAAGGAAGAGAGAGGGTTCCATGGGATAAAATCCTTTTATGGTGGGTCCTATGTTTTGCTGCGGTACTTGACTGGGACTTTCATCAACTCAGCCAGTCTCAGCACCCTTATTTCCAATGTTTAAAGTACACATGAAAGAAATTAAAATTCTGTGGAGATTATGTAGTTTAGAACTGGTTCCTTCCCTTTAAAACTGGACAAGTTCTAGTGCAGAAAAAAAGGGGAAACTTTTAAATGACTACACAGACAGTGATGGAAATAAAAGGGGATTCTCCTATAAATCCAAAATTGCAGGTAGAATTTGATTATTTTTCCAGCTTTGGAATACATGTTTCGGACTTGTGCTTGAAATATACATATAGGACCTGGGAAACGGCCCCACCAACAAGTGGCATTTTCTTTTGGGGCCTGCTGGCCTAACCTTTCCTGCAAGGTAAATGCGTACAAGTTTACATAAAGAAAATGATTACACCCATTAGAACTTAAATGGGACCATCATAGAGGTAATGCGATAAAAAGTTAAGACAGTCTCTTCGGTGTTGTATGGAATTGACATCTAATATTTGCTTCCAATTTTAGTTTTGCAGAATCCTGCTATAGGAAAAATGGAGCTGTTCGGTGCATTTGTAAAGAAAATTATGCTGGACCTAACTGTGAAAGGTAAGCCAATAAAATTCTCTATTTTCCGTGTAGGTCAAAGGAAGCTTTCTGTTTCTCACACTCAACAGCTCTGCCATACTCCCATTTGGCTGGTCCTGAAGGAGATGCTTAAGTGTGGTTGAGGGACGCATTTCAAAACCCCTTAGGGAAGCTTCTCCCAAATCCCATCCCCCAGATACAGCAAATAACAATATGCTTCCTAGAGCTTCAGGCCAGGGCCACATCTCAGCATAAGCACACAGGGAAAAAGGAAATTGAGGATATGTGTTTTGAAAAGACTCTCTAGATGATTTTGGTAGTACTCTTTTCTCTCTCCATCATTGAGGAATACTACTAAAATGAGTGTTCCTCAAAAAAGAGTGAGCTTTCCTCAGTAAATAAAATGTGAATTACCTTTTGTCAATAGAGCAATAAATTAGAAAAAAAAAACCCACAAAGCTATTATTTTGCCCATTCTTTACACTAGCTTTATACCATACTAAAAAGTAAACAAATTCCACAGGAGTTTGGGTTTTCTGGATCCCTGGCTGGTATTTACATATGACATTCTTTTCTTTTTTCTTTTTTTTTTCTTTTTTTTTTGATTATATTTTAAGTTCTGCGATACATGTGCAGAACGTGCCGGTTTGTTACATAGGTATACATGTTCTATGGTGTTTTGCTGCACCCATCAACCTGTCATCCACATTAGGTATTTCTCCTAATGCTATCCCTCCCTTTGCCCCCTAACCCCTGACAGGCCCTGGTATGTGATGTTCCCCTCTGAAGAACATGTGGTGTTTGGTTTTCTGTTCCTGTGTTAGTTTGTTGAGAATGATGGTTTCCAGCTTCATCCATGTCCCTGCAGGACACAAACTCATCCTTTTTTATGACTGCATAATATTCCATGGTGTATATGTGCCACGTGTTCTTTATCCAGTCTATCATTGATGGGCATTTGGGTTGGTTCCAAGTCTTTGCTATTGTGAATAGTGCCACAGTAAACATACGTGTGCATGTGTCTTTATAGCAGCATGATTTATAATCCTTTGGGTATATGCCCAGTAATGGGATTGCTGGGTCAAATGGTAATTCCGGTTCTAGATCATTGAGGAATGGCCACACTGTCTTCCCAATGGTTGAACTAATTTACACTTCCACCAACAGTGTAAAAGTGTTCCTATTTCTCCACATCCTCTCCAGCACCTGTTGTTACCTGACTTTTTAATGATTGCCATTCTAACTGGCGTGAGATGGTATCTCATTGTGGTTTTGATTTGCATTTCTCTAATGACCAGTGATGATGAGGTTTTTTTCATATGTTTGTGGGCCGCATAAATGTCTTCTTTTGAAAAGCACATGACACTGTTTTCTAAACCGCTCTGGGCTTTGCTCATGTAAGAAAGGCCTTCTCTGCAGAGCACGAAAGGCTTTCCACTGAACGACTCCTGGTAAGATATTTCCCATTCCCTCCACCTGCCAGCTGCTCACAGTGTTGTAAGATAAAATTACTTTTGCTAAAAGAGTCTCTCAGACAGGTTTTCTTGTTTTTAACAGAAATGCCATTAGCATTGGCCTCACCATTGTGTTTAGGCAGCTAAATGATGTGTAGTGCCCTAGAGACAGGGAAGGAAGAGCCAAGCAGAACTAGTCAAGCACCCAGTCACTCATTTGCAGGCCCTCAACAGCACAGACGGGCTCACAAACTCAACCTGGGGCTCAAAATGTAAACTTTAAATTATAAGCAATCTCACTTCCAAAGAAAACACCCTCTATCTCTCAAAAAGTGGGTCTGAAATTCAAAAAAAAAAAAAAAAAAAAAGCCACAGTATCTGTGATACAGAGAAAAATCTTTGCACTTGGAAGGTATTATTATTATGATTATTAAATGTGCAAACTGTGGATAATTATTTCACTAAAGGGTTGTGGACTTTTTAAAATGTATTTATTTATTGCCATAAGAGGGAAAGTGAGCTTAGGGCCCACATAAATTTCATCTCTTAGGAGGGACTGACAGAGATGATCAATTACATTGGGTTGATTAATATTTGTGACACACTTATCCTATATTTCCTTACTTGGGGACACAGGAAAAGGAGGCACCTGATCTACTTATTTTCTGGCTCACAGGAGGTCTGCGGCAGTTGTTAATCAGCCAGGATGGAGCTTTTTCTCCTCAGTATCTGAGGTTAAATTCAGTTTAGTTTGATAATGACTAAGCAGTATTGCTAATGGGTGTTCGATGGCCCCCATGGGGAGAGTTAATGGCCTTAGATAGAGCCCTGCTGACCAGATACAAAACTCCCAGAAGTGAAATCGCCTGGACCCTAAGGGCACAGTCTTGTAAAATCACACAGGGGTGCAGAGAAGGGTTCTGTCATCCCAAACCCTCAACAGGACAGCATGCCCACCTCTGACAAGAAATTACAGATAATAAATGCCTCAGCCCACATAGGAGGCTCATGAGCTCTGCCATTACCCAGTAAGACTAGGTCAGATCTGCGGCTGGAGTGGTAGGCTCCAGACAAGAGCAATAGTCTGGGAAGTGAAAGTAGAGTATTAAAAAGAAGAGGTTTGTGCATCAGCCTGGCTAGTGTGAGTCTCAGCTCCACCACTTTGTGACCTAACCGGGCAAGTTCTTTGACCTCTCCCAAGTGCCAATTTCCACTTGTACGGAATGGAGAAAATAAAGTTACCCATCTCGTAAAACTGTTATGAGATAATAACGTAAAGTTTTTAATATGGGACCTGGCCCTGAATAAATGCTCAGTAAGAATTAGCAGGTGACAGTATGAGTCATGGTGGTCATTGTCCAACTTCTGCCACTGCTGAATGTGTTCCTGGGACACGTTGGCTCATTTCCCTGAGTCCCAGTTTCTTAGCTAGAAATTATGGTTCTGAGCTAAATAATGCCACTGATTAATGGTCACTTATGTCCTTATTGCATTACATTCTTCATCTGTCATCTTCACAGCCACCTTAGAAAAGGTTGTATTTTGTCATCTTGCAGATGAGGAAACTGAGCCAGAAGGGCTTCATCTTCCAAATGGTGGTGGCCTTTGCTGCTTTTTATTTGTGTTTGACCCTGGGAATAAGAGGAGGATTTCTGCTTGAACAGCCAAGCTCTTAAGTTGCTGAGTTAACCTTTGCCTAATCTGTGTTTTCAATGTATTTGTGAATTTGAACCTCTCCAAAAGAGCTTTTCTAAATATGCAGCTGATTTGTATGGATATCTGTTTTAAACACAGGTAATAATTAGTCCAAACCAAGAACATACTAGTTCTTTTTGCACTGTAGAGATCGTTGAGTCTGTCTCCGGGAAAACTTTGGATTCCTGAGCCCTCCCCAACTGCCCTTCACCACCCACTGAAAAAGAATATCCAGGGCGCAGGCCCAGGACCTGTATTTTGACTTCCCATTGGATTCTCATGCACCAGGACTCTTACTGCTTTGGGAACTACTGCTCTACCTTGACCTTCAATACCACACTCTCATACTAGGGACGTATTTCTCAAACCGTGACTTAAGAATGTTGGTTGTCCTCGGAAATGAAGGTTTGTGAGTTCTCGGTGAATATTTTCCCAATTTTATGTTTAATTTTAATAATAACTTTAAGGAAAACATTCATTGAAACACGTTCTGGACTTTCTGCTGTGTCATGTTATAAGAGAAGATCTCCCTCAGTGCTGGGAGAAAATAATAGAGGTGACAGTGTGTCAATGACACATTGCAGACAATTGGAAGTCAAGTGGCATGACATCAAGGCAAACCGTAAAACTAAAGATTCCAAAATGAAAATTGGTGAGACACATAAGTTGTCACATGGCACATGGCCGGATTTGCATGCTGAACGCAGGCAGTCTCTACCACATCGTTTTGCAAGTGGACATTTGGTTAAAGACAACATCAATTATTGTATTGAATTAATGTGAATCTGAAATTGATTAGTTTCATAGTTTTATTTATGTTGTATTTGAAAATTTATTTTGGTTTTCAAGACATGTAAAAACCATAGACACAAGGAGTTTCTACCTAGCTTCATGTTTGAAATATTTAAAGATAATTCAAGCTAACACTGGAAGGGATATTGTATGAAAATGTTTTTCCTTTTAAAAGAATCCATGTTATGTGCAAATTTGCAAAACATTGGTCTAAAACATAAAGCATGTTTTACTTACTCTGCCTCTTACACTACTGGGTAAAAAACAGCTCAAGCACACCCACCTGCCTTAACAATTAGGTCCATGAGTGTTGGCCTGCTCTGGGCCCTACCTGTTTTTCTTCCTTAAAGACCTTCTCCCACCTCACACTTTAAACCCCCCATGTTGGACATGCTACCCCCCAAATCCACCAGATCAGCTGGCAAGCTTTCCGCATTGCATTGTATTTAAACCATGATCATGATGATAAAAATAATAACATTTATTAGGTACTTACTGGGTGATGTGTCAGGCACTGTTGTAAAAACTTTACAGACAATGACTTAAGCCTCAAAAGCCCCCAAAATCTTCTGGGATACCATTTTCACCCTTATTTACAGAGGAAGAAATGCGACATAATTTAAGTCACTTGCTCAAAATCACACAATGGCTTCTTTATCTGTCTGTGAAACCATGAGCTGCTTGACAGATGCAGTATCATATCCCTCCTCTGTCTATTCCTCCCCCAGCACAGTATCTGGCATGTTGAAGGCCTCAGTTGTTTTTATTTAAGTAAAAATGATTTTTTCTCAATAAGAAATAACAACAGCACTTTTCATGTTCCTTTAAAAAAGGTACTATGTAGTGACAAGAGTCAGTCATTCCTTGCCCTGTTTTACCCCCAACCTCCCACCCCATTTCAGGAAAATGGAAAGGGTGACCCAGAGTTGACTGAGTCTGGCTGAATAGAGATTGCACATGGAAGTTGTCTTCTGATACAAATAATTATAAAATGCACAAGCCTTGTAGAGTTTTGCAATTCTCATTCTCATCCCAGTAGGAACAACTAAGAACATTTTGAAGATGAGGTGCTCCCTTGGGCAGCATATATACTAAAATTGGAATAACCCAGAGAAGATTAGCATGGCCTCTGTGCAAGGATGACGTGCAGAATCGTGAAGCAGCCCACATTTTCTATCCCACATGTTCTCCCACATATGAGGGAGCTAAAAAAAATTAGCTCATAGAAGTAGAGAGAATAATTCTGATTATTAGAGGCTGAGAAAGGTGGCAGGTGGTAAGTGATGGGGGGAAGGCTAGGGAAATGCTGGTTAACAGACACAAACTTACAGCTAGAAATAAGTTGTAGCTTTCTACAGCATTCTAGGGTGAATATAGTTAATCATTTAGTTTCTGTTTTCCAAAAACTAGAAAAGAGGATTCTGAATGCTCATAATACACAGAAATGATAAATGTTCTAGGTGATGAGATATTAATTACCTTGATTTGATCATTATACATTGTATACATGTATGGGAATATCACTCTGTATCCCATAAATGTGTATCATTACATGTCAACTAAAAAATAAAAGGGAAAAAAATCCTTGTTCAGGACTCACCAGCTTCACCTGCCCCCAGATATATAATATATAGTAGTGTGTGTAGTGTGTGTGTGTGTGTGTGTGTGTATACTTAGTTCATTTAAAAAGTAAGATGAGGAACCTGAGACTCTGAGCCAGAAATGACTTAATCTAACATCACACAATTGGGTTAGCAATAAATCCAAAACTAAAACCCAGGACCCTCAACGTTCAATACCATTTTCAGTCATATGATCTCAATACCTCAGTATTCACACTGCCTCCCATAGCAGCTTTAATAGTATACTTTCATGCGTCAAACTTGGTGGTGGAGTGAGAAACATGCTAAGACTACATGATAATTGATATGTGAGTCTTGTTGCTTAAGGATCAGGAGAAAAGAATGGGGCAAATTAAAGCAAATCCAAAGTGACTTAAACCCCTAACAGGAAAGGCAGTACACAGTATCATCAGAGATGAAGATGATAATCATGATGATTTCAATGATGGCCTTGATGATGGAAAAGAAGAAGGAAGAAGAACAAGAGAAAGCTAACATTTATTGAGGTTTACTGTGATGCGGGGATTTAGTCTAATCCTCTCTGAAGACATCAAGTTTTTCACACTTAAGCCCTGTTATTTGCATAGAGTTCTTATGATTCCGTACTCTCTAGCTTGCCCAACTCCTGAATTCTTGTCCTGTGACCCTGAATAGGTTACATACGTTTTCCTAGCCTTATTTCTCAGTCTTTCATAAAGAAGTGGAGAGCATTTACATGGCACCTACTTTGCAACAAGTGCTTTTTTTTTTTCTTTTTCATGTCATTTGGTTTAATCCCAATGATAGCTACAGAGTGACCTCCCTCCCAGAAAGATTTCTAAGCCACCTAGCCCAGGAGTTTGAGCACTCTTGATAAAGACTTTCAGTGCCAGTTTTAGAGCCCAGGGAGGAGGAGCAGAAGAGAAAGAGAAAGGGCGGGCGGAGTGGGAGAGCTTCAAACATTCCTGAAACAAAGTTTTTGGTCAAAATAATGTTTTTTTCTAAACAAAGTATCTTTTGGTTGTCCATTTTGCCCAAATAATATAATCACTAACCAAAATGGCAAAGTTTCATATGCCACAATCCTTTCATTTGAGCTATAAACTTATCAGTTCTATTTTCCCTGGATGGATCAAGTCATTAATAGACTAGAAATGAGATTATGGAAGAAAAAATAGGATCAGGCTACAGGGCACCAGGGCTCCAACGCTGACTCTAAACTCAAATACTGGTGCTTTTGTGTCTTTGTTGTTAGTTCTTTGAGGGCAGGCTTGGGCACTTTTATAATCATTAATTTATTAATTAGTTCATTCTTTAATGCTAGACTGCTGGAGTGGAAAGAACATTAAGCCTGGAGTCCCACAGAGGTTTGAGCTGTGCAGCAATGAACAAGTCATTTAGCTTCTCTGCCTTCTAGCTTTCTTATCTATAAAAGTAGGGGTTTGTCAGGAACTATCATAAGTAAACTTTTGTATGCTCATTTTGTTAAATCCATAGGGTCCAGAGTTTTGACTACAACTTCAGAGTTATAGTCAAACTCTGAACCTACCACCAGAAGATGTTCTTGAGACTCAGAGTAACTCAAAGTAGGTTTCCACTGTGATTGAGATTCCAACTTACAGAATAGAAAATTTGAGTTTTCTCTTGTAAAAGACCAGGGGACCTCCTATGGAAAGCACATGCAGTGGAATTAAATGGAAAGAAAGTTACCAGCATCTGACTTCTATGAGCTTGGGCAAGCCCCTTCACTCCCAGACCTTAAGATTCCCAGCTACACATTGAGCTGGTAGATCTGAGTCTCATTTCAGTCAGCCCAAAAGCCTAATATTCTCTGTTTGGTGAATCGCAGCAAAGGCCAGAAATTCAATCCAGCCACACATTCCATAGAGGAATAATTTATGCTGGCTTAGGGACCTGCAGATCTATAAATCTGAGGTGCAAAAACATGAGAAAGTGTGCATAACAACACTCATTGACTATTTCCTCTTGGGGTGTCTCTTTGTGGGTTGTGTAGAACTTACACTCATTCCCATCTTTTTCATAGACGTGAGTTCTAAGTCCATATTCTGTATCATTATGTTTGATTCATTTGCTATTCTTTCAGAGCATGGGCTATGTGTTTTTCTTCATCCTGTCTCCCTCTATGCCTTACATACAATGGACATGAATTGTCCTTGTGTTGGATGAATCCACTTATTCATTTACAGCAGCAGCAGTGTGGTCCAGGGTGGAACAAAAGAAAGAACTCCAGGGTCAGAAGGTTTGGACCTTGCACTGTGACTTTCCAACTATGTGACCCTGGAAAACTGAAGTAGCCTCCCAGAATGCCAGGCCTGTGTGGCCTCCCTCCCAGGGTGTCTGTGGTAACTAAATAAACTCACATAGATGAAGCTATGAGGTTCAACGCAGGTAAAGAGTTTAAAGACTGACCATATACTATCACTACAACTACACCAAGAAACTGAGACATGGGAACAGAGGCTGAAGGAACATACACAAAATGTTGACAGTGACTTTTTTAGGGTCCTGGGATTACAGATGTGATTTTTTTTTTAATCTGTTTTTCAAATGTTCTGAATCATAATTCCCTTACTTTAAAGGGAATCCTTTTTTAAAAAAATGTAGTGTTTATTATTACTGGCCAGGGCTTGTTGATTTCCTTGGAAAGATCTCCCTTCCTTTCCACTCCCAAGGCCAACACCCTAGCCCAGGCCCTCTGCACCCCACCCCCTCCCTCTGCTCTAGCCTGTAGTCCATCCTGCATGCTGAAGCCAGCACCAGCTTCCTTCACTACCACTTCCATCATGCTCAAAACCCTTTGCTGACTCTCCTTCTTTTTCTCTCTCATGCATCAGAACCAACTTCTCTACCTGACCTTCAATCCCATTATGATGTGACCACGTGTTCTTTCTGGCTACTCCCAAAGTGTCTGCAGCTCCAGTTGGCCCATCTTCCACACTAGTTTAGAGTCCACAGCAAAAGAGAGTGCACAATCAGCCAACAAGCATGTAGTTTGACCTGTACAGTACTCTTACAAAGTTTGAATCAACTTTTAAAAATTGCAATTTCACATAAACATCCAAATTTCCACTTTTTTCTCCAAAAATAAAATATGGCAACATAAGTCCTTCATCCTCTCAAGGCTCTAGGCTGGCAACAATCAACTGGAGCCTAGTAACAGCTGTTCCCTTAGATGGGGCCTACAGGCCCACCATTCACAGCAGGGCCTCTGCTGCCCTGCAGGGCACCTTTGGGGAAAGTAGGGAAAGGCAGTTCTTTTTCTGGGCAGAGACGGCCTCACCTAGAATGCATAGCTTGGCAAGCCAAGCAAAGGCTGGATGGATTTTGGTCTCCATTCTCCAACTCAGCTGGGCGGTCTCATCAAAGACCCAGCCAGCATGACCATAGGCACTGGCTCTGCCCACACAATAAATGCAGGTAGGCACCTGGCCTCTGTAGGTGCATGTATCTAAAACATCCATGGCAGTCTGGGCTCCAACTCCATTGATTTGTGGTACTCTCAGCTCTGCCATCTGCTTTGACTCCAGGCTGGCTTTGCTCAGTCACAAGTTGCTTCCAGGAGCTGAAGATGGAGAGAATGCCGCCCCATGACCCTCAAACGAGAGCCCAAGCTACACTCCTGAGTCAATCCCTTTCAGCCAGGAGAATACCAGGCACTGACTGGCTCAAGCTTAGTTACTTAAACAATTCATTGTGACTAGACAGATCAATGTTTCTCAGCAGAGGTGCTATTAATGTTGTGGCTAGGACATTTCCCAGCTGTACGCTACAGATACATCTCACTGCAGTACCTTTGGCATATCTGGTCCCACCCATCATATATCATTTTTGTATAACAGTTCCCTGGCTGGATATACTAGTTCAATCCTATAGCTGGAAGTCTAGCTGAACTGAATGGCCTACAGATGAAGTGAACCAAATGATCTATAATAATGGGGAGGGGTGGTTCCTTAAAAACAAAGTCTGGTCCTATGAAGAAGATGAGAGAGTGCAAATGGATTCTGGGAGGGTGATCAACACATACCCACTACATCTTTCTTCTTCGTAGGAAAGAAGATTAAAAGCAAGAAAAACTATGATGCTAAATGTTTAAATGTGTGATATTCCTCTTCAGATGTGCTCCTGGTTACTATGGAAACCCCTTACTCATTGGAAGCACCTGTAAGAAATGTGACTGCAGTGGAAATTCAGATCCCAACCTGATCTTTGAAGATTGTGATGAAGTCACTGGCCAGTGTAGGAACTGCTTACGCAACACCACCGGATTCAAGTGTGAACGCTGCGCTCCTGGCTACTATGGGGACGCCAGGATAGCCAAGAACTGTGCAGGTGCAGTATCATAAATACTAAGCCAGCTATCTGGCCAACATGACCCTCTGCCAATATTGAATTTAGATGAAGAATTTCTCTTGGGGAAGTATTGTGAGTGCCCCCTTGTCACTTTCCCAGGGCAATATACATTCTCAGTAATATGCATCCCAAACCCACCAGGAATAGAAATTTTTATGAAGACTACTAATATAACTTTGCTCATGGGTGGAATAAACTAGGAGACACTAACACAAATGAACTTTTGTCTTAGCATCTTATATCCTTCCAGTTTTAATCAAAGAAAGAAATCAGACTTCTATGGATTACCTGCCATTAACCAGGAGACTGAATGAAATCTTGCATGGTTCAGGCCAGGCATGGTGGCTCCTCCTACTCCAAATGCACTTTGGGAGGCTGGGGCAGAACCTTGAATCGCTTGAGCCAGGGTTCAAGACCCAGCCACAATGATAGCCATTGCTATCTCTACTAAAAACACAAAAATTAGCTAGGCGTGGTGGTGGGTGCCTATTGCACAACGTAATTCGGGATGGATGCAGAGATCAGGTCAGGATCCGGTTTGCCGGGCGGGCGGGCGGGCGGGCGGGCGGGCGTTTCCACGACCTTTCGCCCGCCGCCCGCCAAAATCACGGCGAGGCGGGTGAAGGAAAGAAGGAGAAGGAAAAGAGAAGGAAAGGAAATCTGGTTCAAATCAGTTTTCTTATTCAGAGAACTATATCTCTTTCTTTCAGTTATGTTTGATAAGGAAAGGAAAGGGAGAAAGGGAAAGGAAAGGAAAGGAAGAAATCTGGTTCAAATCAGTTTTCTTATTCAGAGGGCTATATCTCTTTCTTTCAGTTATGTTTGGTAAAATCAAGATTTCCATGAAATAGATTAGCAAGTCAAGGGTACCATTTTTAATCACCACCACCCTCCAATGTCCTCAAATTATAAGAGTAAGTATTTCAAAGATAGCATGGAAAACTTTCAGTTAGACTTCAGTTAGACTGAAACGCACAAATCTTATTCATGATGTCTCCAATCCATTTGCCACATAGAGTGAAGCTCTTCAAAAGTGAAGTGAGATTGCTTTCCTCTAAGAGTACAGGAAGGCTGAGATTGAGAATGTCTTACTCTTATGTGACTTTGAGGGGAGGGAGGGAGAGCAGGAGATATTGTACTCCTGTGGCATGGCTCTATAAGAAATCCTCTCACTGAAACAGATTTCCACTGGAAAAGATTCAAGGAGTAAGGAGTTTTAAATTAAAAAATGCAACATATATGTTCTGCAGAAGTCACAATAAAAGTAAACATGTCTACAAAAAAGCAATGTGCACAGAGGCGTAACACTGAGAATGACAGCAGAAAGGAAGGAGCAGTGTGTCTAGTCAGGCTAAAGAGAGAGAAGGCGGATGTCAGAAATAATGTTGGCAAAATCAAAGCCTGAAAGGTTGACATCCTGATTCTCAAAACATTTACTAAATTTGTGTTTAAACTACAAAGATTCAGGTCACTCTTGGAAGAGAAGCTAATTTTAAAAGCAATAAAGCATGATCTTGCTGAATGGTTTAATAAATCTGCATTTTGTGGAACATTAAACAGATGAAATGTAATAAATAGATCTCCCTATGAACCTGGTTTCTGTGATTATTCAGTAAAGACAGTTAAGAAGTGGGGGGAAATGCACAATTCTATTCCAGTTAATTGCTAGCATAGATAGTAAGAGAATTCCTCTTTAAATATTACAAATTAGTTCCCACACAGAAACTCAGTGGAAATTGAACAGTCTGATGAGATTGGGTTTTGTTTTTGCTTTTTCCAAAAGGCATTAGAGAAAATCATCAGTAGATGAATAATGGGCTCCCAGGTCTTCTAAATTCATGTAAAGATGTTCCTGATTCCTTGCAGCACATTATTCTTATTGCACTCATATCTGTCATTTGGAAGTTTGGAGTCCGTCTTGCCAAGGGTCAAGAGTAGTGGGAGCCAAGAATTGCTCCTGGGCCTCCTCACTCACTCTTTGCTGAGCTGCTCCTCCCTCACACCTGGCAATGATCAACCCCCGAGTTAAATTAAACTGGAGTATCAGTCTGCAAGGAAGGGATGGCTTTCAATTTTCAGTTGAATGATGACCTCATGGTCATTTAGTATCTTGTGAAACTTACCAGGACATTTTTGGACTGAAGCAATTGCACTGTCATGTCCGAATCCCAAAGAGTTGGGAGAGAAATCCTAGAAAACTTAGATTCAGTTTTGCCCAGGGTCACCTTTGAAAATCTCATTGGGCTGGAGCTTAATCGGATGAAGGGCATAATCTCTGTATCACAGATTCTACACAGTCTTAAGGAAGAATGTAATTAATCCCCATTGATAAATTATACACTGATAGCTAGTGTTTCTAGAAACCAGGAAAATACTGCCATATTTTAAGCGTTAAGAAGTGAATCTCTCGTCTCTTATTTTTGTTTCCCACAGTGTGCAACTGCGGGGGAGGCCCATGTGACAGTGTAACCGGAGAATGCTTGGAAGAAGGTTTGGAACCCCCTACAGGCACGGACTGCTCAACCATAAGTAAAAAAAACAGTACATGATTGACTAACCCCACTTTCTCTAATGTGCTGCAGGTGTGGGATTAAGAAGTGCTATGCAATATCACTCTCTAGAAACTGCCGAGTCCCACCTCCTGGACTTAACCCTTTCTGCATCTCAACAAATGGATCCTGCACCAAGTACTTGGTGGTCCACTTGATTCCCTCAGGCAAATGGGTGGTTTACATTTGCATAGCTCTACCTTATCCAGTCTTTACATTCAGCATCTTGCCTGATGGCTAAAGGCAAAGTCAGAAACACAACTGCCAGTGACAGAGCTCTTTTCAGCTCCTTTTTCTATACTGTCTTTTCAGGTCCTCAGATAATATGATGTACAGACAATACTTTACAACACCTGGGGAAACTGAGATACCAAGAGATTTAAGTGGCTTCTCCCAAGTTACCCCAAATCTGAAGTGGGAGCAGAAGTAAATATTCAGGCTTTACAAAATGGAGCTGCCTTTTGTCTTTCCTGGATTTCTCTGGCGCTCGTGTTAATTAAATCATGAGGAGTTATACTAGGAACAAAACTTTTGGTTTAAAAATTATTTAATAGTAGGCACCCCCTCCCCCAACAAAAGTATCTTGGTCTCTCAGTCCCTCTGAGCAGAAGAGATAAACCTTACCATTGGATCACATCTTAGAAGATGGCATAGGATGTGAGGCACAAGCAATGCCAAGTTTACCCACTGAATTGGTGGCCCCCTAGGCAAGGTCAATTTAAGAACATCAAGATGCCTGCCTGGTCCTAAGCATCTCCCCCACCAAGCCTGAAGTGCTGGCTGGGACTCAGTTCCTTGAGAGAGCTTATAAGTAAGACCATGTTAAACTTCAAATAACAAATTAACATATTAACAACCATTAACATGCCAGTCTCCCTATGTCACATCTGTAGAAGAGAGCACCATCTCAAGGAAAGAGATCGGGAATAGGCAAGTTGCAAAAGGTGATCGAGGCAGTTCTGAAACACAGTGTGCCATCCTTGTGAGTGTGTCACAGGAGGGCCCTGGGTTCTAGAGGTGATGACAGTGGTCAGAGGAGCTCAAATGTGAAAAGTGAGAAGTGATGAGGAACTGGGACCTGCCTCCCCACGTGCCCACGTTCAGCCTGAACTTTGGTGCCCTCATCAGATGTCAGGAAGCAACTCTCACAGCGATAACCTCAGACCTCCCGGTGCTGAAGTGTTCATCCTGCCAGGAAGTGGGGCTGCGGGGAGGAGCTGTGCCTTCTCTGGGTGGGGAGAAGGTTAGTGCTAGCCCTTGAATACTGACTGAGAAAAGCTAATAGGAGAGGAGGGGCATCTAGCCAATAGCTGTCTTCACTAGCTAATGCCAAGCAAGATACTAAAGCCTGACAAGAGAGACAAAAATAAAATGGTATTAACCAAGGAGATAGAGAATTATGTTCCGCTAAAACAGCCTGCTTTCAGCATGCTTTGACTCGTGATTCTGAATAAATGTTTCACCTCCAGGCTGTGATAAGTGCGTCTGGGACCTGACTGATGACCTGCGGTTAGCAGCACTCTCCATTGAGGAAGGCAAATCCGGGGTGCTGAGCGTATCCTCTGGGGCCGCCGCTCATAGGCACGTGAATGAAATCAACGCCACCATCTACCTCCTCAAAGTACGCAGGAATGTTCTACCTTCCACTCTGTTTTCATCCTGGCTTCACAGGCCCGCAGCTAGCAATTCCTTCGACCCCTTTTTGTATCTGAGTCTCATACCTGTATTACAGGTTGTTAGACCTGCAGGTCTAACATACAAAACATAAGTAATTTCATAGGAAATTATGAAAAGTTGATTGTAACTCTGAGCTTGGGCCAAACAAGAGCTGCTGTCTACAAAAGAGGTTATATGGGAAATGAAATGACTAAAAGACTAGTATCTACGCACAAAACTACTGAGGAAAGAGAAATACTTATTTCCTTGGTGCAGCCACACATTACTTGTTCGAGTCATTACCACAAATGGTACCACAAGGCTACCATTTCCTTAGCCATAATTTGCAAGGTTTTGAGTTTGTGTAGAAGCATCCTTCTGTTCCTCTCTCTCTCTCCTCACCCCATCACCCACCCACTCTCCTTCTCATTTATGCACATTCTCTCTCATTTTCTCATACTCGCACACTCAAATGCACAGACATACACACATACCTTGTTTCTCCTCATAGATCTACTGGTTAATGCCTAGTAAACAAGTTAAAAGCAACCAACAGATTAAAAAAAAATACAGGAATACAGTTGGCCCTCCATATCCACAGGTTCCACATCCTCATATTCAACCAATCTCAGATGGAAAATATACTTAAAAAACAATAAAAAATGCAACAATAATGAAATGAAAAATACAGTATAACAACTATTTACAATAGCATTGACATTGTGTTAGTATTATAAGTAGCATTATAAGTAATCTAGAGATGATTTAAAGTATTCTGGAGGATGTGCATACACTATCTGCAAACGCTAGGCCATTTTGTATCAGGAACTGGAGCATCCCCACAGGGTCCTGGGACCAATCTTCCACAACTACCAAGGGATGACTATATAAAGGTCCTTCTATAGCTAGGATTTAAAAGTTTTCTTTCCCACTAAATCATGGGCTTCTATCACAACCAAATGATATTTTTAAAACAATGATCATTATCTGAGGGAAAATGGAATTAACACCAGCACGTTGTTCTACTTCGTTAGTCAATTTAGGAAAATGATTAAGAGCACGGACTTTGAAACTAGATTACTTGTGTCCAAATCCCAGCTCTGACACCCACTAGCTGTGTGACCGTAGATAAGTTATTTAACCTCTTTAATCCCTCATTTTCCTCATACGGAATTGAGAATAATTATTGCATCTATCTCATGGACTGTTGAGAGAATTCAGTGAATTGATATGTGTAGAGAAGTTAGAACAGTACCTGGCATAGTAAGTACTCACTGCTTTTTGGAGGTGCAAATGATATCCATAGCAGTTGGCCAAATATGTAAAGTGTAAACAAAAACAAAAATTATATTGTAGCCTGGATAGAATCTTATTGTGAATTTTATTCTAAACTTTGAAATTGTTCTTGTCCAAAATTACCTTTTGGAACACATAAAGACACTACCTCCCAGGGGAGTCACCCAGATCCAGGCCTCCTGAAACCATTCAGATTCTCTTTCCTCAAAGGCACAACTTCAAGATAGGAATCATTACAGCAGACAGGAAGTCAGTGTCAAGATCGAAGGTCTCACTCCCAAGTAATCTCGGTAAAGTCACATTTAGACCCACCTCCTCAAAAATGAAAAAGGAGAAAGCAAGGGGTCTGAAATAAAGAGACTTGCATTAAAATGAAAAAGTTAATTTCTGTACTCCAGTTACATCAATCCTGGTGGGTTGGTCCGTTCTTCCAGACCCAACAAAATTAAAATTCTAAAGCTCAGACACCCAGGGTCACCACCAGCCTATATTGTACCTTTGTACAAATCAGGAAAAGGAGCCCTTTCCCCATGGTCAACCCAGTCTCTGACCAGCATCCCTAGTCTAGTGAGGGGAGCTTGCAGAATTTTAGTCCCTAAGGGCCTCAGTCCCTTCTGCAGACCCCACCCTTCACACCAGGCTGCAGCAGCCTGTGGACCCCACTATTTTAAGAGCCTCACATTCTACTCTGAGTCCTCTTACACTGAAAGAGTTTTATGTACATTTTTAAAAACCTGGTGTGCACATTGACTAATTATTTTCAAAACACATTTTTCTGTAGACAAAATTGTCAGAAAGAGAAAACCAATACGCCCTAAGAAAGATACAAATCAACAATGCTGAGAACACGATGAAAAGCCTTCTGTCTGACGTAGAGGAATTAGTTGAAAAGGTATGTACGTATGTATTCAGTTTCTGGGACAGCCTTCAAAGAAAGGATTTAGCTGATGTGAGGCTGGCTGGTCACAAATGACTGAGGCTTAACACGGTCCAGAAAAAATGCAGTGACCCATGTGCCTTAAAATAAATCAAGACCAGACCTGTGGAGAAAGTTACCATACTCAGTCTCTACTGTCTCTTCCCGTTTTGATTGGTTTTCTTGAAAAGCTATGTTTGTGGATAATTTTCTGTGTATTTGTGGAGGGTTGATACAGTTGATTTGTTTAGCTAGGATGGTCATTCAGCTGTTTGCCAAGGCATCTTATGACTAAGAGCTATAGAGCATCCAGAATTAAAATTCATTATATGGAATAAAAAATTTAAATATTGTTAAAGTATACATTAAATGATAAATGGAAAGGAAAGAAATTGTCCTGAGAAAGCAATTTCGCTCTTTGGCAGGAAAAAAACCACTTTCAACCATCACTTTACATCCTAGACTAAAATAAATTAACCTGTTTAAAGAGTTGACTATAAATCTCAATTCACAAGAAAATAGAACAAAATACTTATTAAATCTTGAAAGGGCATAACAGAACACTTAAATATATTACAAAGAATTTCAATAAAAAGATACAGATTTGACAAGATAAAATTTCAAATATCCAATAAAACAACTAAATAAACGAAGAAGACAGCTAGACAGAGAAAAATATTGAGAAAAATACAACTTGTAAAAACTGTCACAAATTAACAGGAAAAACATTAAAACATGAGCAGAGTCAGTGTGAAAGGCTATTCAATGCACTCCATAAGAGCCTAATGGAAAAATACCCATCCATGTGCTATACTAATTTTAAAACTACAAACGGAGTCACGAGGCACCATATTTAGCATATTAGAATGTTTCACACAGTTGTTGTTTTTGTTTTTTTTTTTCTAATGACTTTCCACCAGTGCTGGCCAGAGTACTTCCGAATTGCTGCTTTCAGAAACTGGTACTTGACATTATAAACAGTTCTCACGTTCAACAAAAATTTTTAAAAAATAAAATAACAATAGCATTCTCTTTTGACCTTGTACCCCTAACCCTTTAAGAGATTATGCTTTTAAAAATGTAAGTTACTCTAATTGTACCCTTGGAAGATTCATCTATTTTGAAATGCACATGAACACTGTGTCCCTAGTTCCCCAGCAATGGCACATATTAATCCAACCACTAGTGCTTGAAGAGCAGTGAAATCTCTTAAACAGCAAAGGAAATACCAAGAAACAAATCTTCGTGGAAACTCATTGTTACTTCATGTTGGTATCAGATATGGTTGAAACTTGCTAAAAGTATCTTAATTCTTTTTTCTTTCTTTCTTTTTTTTTTTTGAGATGGAGTCTCACTTTGTTGCCCAGGCTGGAGTGCAGTGGCACGATCTCTGCTCACTACAGCCTCCACCTCCCGGGTTCTAGTGATTCTCCTGCCTCAACCTCCTGGGCAGCTGGGATTATAAGCATACACCACCACGCCTGGCTAATTTTTGTATTTTTAGTAAAGACAGGGTTTCACTATGTTAGCCAGGCTGGTCTCAAACTCTTGACCTCAGGTGATCAGCCCACCTCAGCCTCCCAAAGTGCTAGGATTACAGTTGTGAACTACCACGCCTGGCCTTAATTCTTTCTTGAGGAAAGAATTTTCAAGAAAACATTTGAGGAAATGTTTTCACTAAGATTAGCTCCTCCCACAGGCCAGGCAGAGTTCCTGATCCTTTTGTTGTACAATTTCTTTTTTTTTTTTTTTATTATTATACTTTAAGTTCTAGGGTACATGTGCATAACGTGCAGGTTTGTTACATATGTATACTTGTGCCATGTTGCTGTGCTGCACCCACCAACACGTCAGCACCCATCAACTCATCATTTACATCAGGTATAACTCCCAATGCAATCCTTCCCCCCTCCCCCCTCCCCATGATAGGCCCCGGTGTGTGATGTTCCCCTTCCCGAGTCCAAGTGATCTCATTGTTCAGTTCCCACCTATGAGTGAGAACATGCGGTGTTTGGTTTTCTGTTCTTGTGATAGTTTGCTAAGAATGATGGTACAATTTCTAATGTAAGCTAAATGCAGGCTTTCATGGAGAGGAAATAATGTACGCTTGAAAGTAACATCACAGTAGAAAACGCTCCCGGACAAAAAGAACAGACCACCAACACAAAAGGTTGACGATAAAGCTACTATACTAGGAGCTTTCACTCGGCTGTTTCCATCGATTTTTATTGAATATAATGTTCTAACTACAGTCCTAATGGTGCAAAAACCTGCTGAAACATTTCAAAACAAATGCCCAGGGCTGGTCTTAATGACTTTTTAAGCATTCTTCAAGCCCTTGGTCTGGAAAAGTCCATGATTGATGTTTAGACTTAAGGAAAGCTGTGTCTTAGAAAGCCTTCTATCAAGAAAGTAACTAATATTTGGCTTTAAATTGAGTAAAGGATTTCATTGTCTATACCCATAGTGATAAAAATCAGTAATATTGCCCCTTGAACTTGACAAGTAATACCACTTTTTGCAAATTGTCTGCCACGCAGATTTCATGTGACCCAAATCTCACAAGTTACATCCACCTAGCTACCGGTTTTGTCTGAACTTCCGTTTCTAAATCCTCCAGCCTCCTACTGGGAAGTCCTATAGCCCTTTCCCACCACTTACGTCTGGGATTCCCCTAAAGGATGCCCATCCATCTGTGTTCATAAATAGCCAGTGCTCAAAAGATGCTCACTTTTGCTGCTGCTGATCTTGTCTGCAATGAAAATTCCAAAGATCATGCCAAGATTCTACTTTTCCATGTTCCCAGAGGCACTGTGCTCAAGGTCAGAGTGCCACTGGGCTACAAGCAGAGGTGAGATGAGGCCCTCTCGCAGTCTCAGTGCTACCCCTCACCATCTGGATCTTGCAGGTCCACTGCAGAGCCCAGAGTCACAAAGCATAGTCTCCAAGGGCAGCTCATGAGGTGCTGCGCCGTCTCCACTTCTACTCCTTGAACCACAGCAGAAGCTCCCTGAATGACAACTCATGCAGAGACCCACAGGACTAAAAGGAAAGTAGGCTGTCTCCAAGCATCAAAAGTATCTGAACCTCATCTCTTGTCCTGCCAGAAAGGCAGGACAAAATTAAGTACAGTCGGCCCTCTGTATTAGTGGATTCAATCATGGCTCAAAAATATTTGGAAAAAGTTCCACAAAATTCCAAAACGCGAAATTCAGATTTACCATATGCTGAGTATTACTTTGAATCCATATGAATGAAGTGATGTGTAGGCATTGCATTAGGTATTACAGGTAATTTAGATGCAATATATATGGGAGGATGTGCATAGGCTGTAGTATTGCAAATACTACACCAGTCTATGTAAGAAACTTGAATAACCATGAATTTTGGTATCTATGGGAGCTGGGTCCTGGAACCAATCCCCCATGGATGCTGAGGGGCAACTGTTTACATTTCTATTCCAGAAGCATTATTGGACGTCTGTATATAATAGTTATTTATTTATTTATTTATTTATTTATCTATTTATTTGTTTGTTTATTTTCAGATGAAGTCTTGCTCTGTCGCCCAGGCTGTAGTGCAGTGGTGCAATCTCAGCTCACTGCAACCTCTGCCTCTTGGGTTCAAGCAATTCTCCTGCCTCAGCCTCCTGAGTAGCTGGGATTACAGGCATGTGCCACCACGTCTGGCTACTTTTTGTATTTTCAGTAGAGACGGGGTTTCACCATGTTGGTCAGGTTGATCTTGAATTCCTGACCTCGTGATCCACCCGCCTAGTCCTCCCAAAGTGCTGGGATTACAGGCGTAAGCCACTGTGCCCGGCCTGTATATAACCGTTATTATGCTAAGTGCTAGGTATCCTGAAATATAATAAGGCCCTGCTTTCAAGATGCTTCAGTCTAGCAGGGAAACAGATATGTAAAAACATAATTATCATACAGCATTTAATAAGAGAAACATGGTACAGGCTGAAGGGTAACTCTAAGGAAGAAATAGTGAACTATTTTGGCAGGGGTACACTAGGAAAGGCTTCTCAGAGAAGGTGAGTATTGGCGTGTGTATTGAGAATGAGTAGGAATTTATCAAATACTCCCAAGCAAGGGATAAGTACTGTGAGAACAGATAGATGTGAAGCAACGTGCTGTGTTCTTGGGATTGGAACTATGGCCTTGTGGAAGATTCATTGTAAGGCAGAGAGCAGGAGATAATGCTGAAGAAGCTGTCAGAGGCCCAGTTGTGAAGAACTTTCCCAAACATGCTCATGAATGTGGGAACTTCAGTCTGTGGACTCTGGAAGTCATTCAGGTATTTACCCAGAATGATGAGCTGATTAGATTTGCACTTTAGAAATGTCCCTCTGCAGTGTGGATGACAGACTAGCCAGCGAAGACTGACAACAGGGGCACTGCTTAGGAGACTGCCACAGTGGTCTAGACAAGAGAGTAGTGAGTTGCTGTCTTGCCTTCATTTGAAAAGGATTTGCAGAGAACAAGGATGAACTGAGACTGTGGTCATGGAAAAGAGGAAGAGAGGCTAGAGTGGCAGGTGGAATGAAACAGACTTGGTGACCAGTTGGAGGTGAGAAATAGCAAAGAGAGAAGCTCCATTCTGAGACATGGATGACTAAGACTACAAACACGAATGGATTACTCTGGACATTTTAAAAGTGAAATATCTGTGAATGCACAGAGGGCAGATAGAGATGTGAATCTGCAACTCAGAGGGTAATCAGGGCTGGAAAGGAATTTAGAGGTCATTAATGTTTAGGAGGTAGGCAGAAGTAGATATTACTGTACAAATTCTAAAGTAGCACACCAATATTCCTAGCACACCAATATTGGTTTGTCCAACACTGTTGCTGTTTATACTTGTGTCCCAGAGTAATTACTAAAAGTTCTCCCTTTCATGTGCAAAATGCCCCAGGTTGAACCATAAAATATATGATCACCCTAGATATTGGTTATCATCCTCACATAATCTACCTTTTATGTACTGTATTACCAAGACACCCTTGCCACTTTTATGTCAAACATGTACAAGAAGAATTTTCTGTTGAGATGAGCAAATGACTAATACATTTGTAATGTAAACTACCAACTGGTTTACAGTTGCAAGGTAATTTTTTAATTTCAGCTTTTCTTAAACCAAGGCACACCCGTTTTACCATGTGCCTATATCATTATTTTCCTTCCACAGGCAAAGTTACAGAAAAAATAAACATTCAAAGAAGCCATCACTATACGTTCGATTCAGTAATCTTATAATGTAAAGGAATAGATGTTCCTCTTTGCCACTGGTCCAGTCATACATACAGTATATCGATGTCTATATAGCTCTGTCTACCTACATCTCAGCGCCCTCTGGCGTTTGTCACAAAGAAGAGGTCTTCTTATAGGCATGACATTTTTCAGCTGTCTCTCATCACTTCAACTGAAGTTTCCGTATCAAAAAATAGTAAGTTTAATGACACAGTAATAACAACAGAGATTTACTCTGAAGTATCAAGTCAAAGTAAAAACTAGGGGTGTTACGCTCTGCGAATATAACTTAAACTGGATCAAAGATCCACTTATTAACAATTCTAAAATGTTAAATGTTTGTGTCCATATTTTTTAAAAGCAGCGAGGAGTAACATTAAGATTTATTGTAGTTTCGGTGTATTTAGTTTTAAAATGACCACAAATACTGTTTTATCTGGAAAGCACTGGAGCAAGCCAAGAAGACGACTGGAACTGCAGGAAGGAATATAATGATTCAGAAGGCGGTGTTCATTCAGAGAGCCCAGTTTATGAAGGGACTGTTGACCACATTGCCACTGCACAGCGGGCTCTGTAGAGAGGGGATTACCAATCTGCCTGATAAAAAGCCTCTGGGCATGTGTTTGTTGTAATACCGTTTCTGCATCCTTTTCCTTGACCACCTGAGAGGGCCACATTCTTGGATTATTCCTGGAGAGTGTAAAAACGTTCCTGGTAAAATCATGGCATAATCCTTTGGGTAGAACACTGGATGAAAGGAGAGAAGTTCAAAACAACCATTGCCCTATCCTCAGGAAACTGTATAATGGGTCTACCAGCGCTCTGTGTGGCAGATCACCCCACAGTTCCTTCATGTATTGCAGCAGTTTTTAAAGAGCTGAGCCAAAAACAGCACCAGACAAGGCAAGTGGGCATTTTACCAAATGCCAGACTAAAGAACTCTTCTTCCTCTTAAATATAACCCACAGATCAGTCTTTCGAATCCCAAAAGGAAGTACATGTCGCCCGTGCTGTGCATATAGGGTGGTGTCCTGGTCTTGAATCACATCTGTGCTCTTAGATCACATTCTGTCCTTAACCACACACACAAAAACACACACATACACACAGACACCCACACAAACCCTTTCTTCAGAGGCCACATTTGAGTTGGGCATTATTTTTGACAAATACTGTGTGAGATCTCTGAAACAGAGTCTCCCGAGTTGAGAGAATGGAATCAGCTTCTCGGAGAAGAGCTCCATTCACGCTGAGCCAAATCTGCTTGTGTAGTTATTTGTATACAAGTGCCCTCAATGTTGGTGGGAATTTGGAATGAAGCACTGAAAACAGCATTTTAACCCAGGGAGAATAATCCTTGAAATCTCTGTGGTAATTCAATTTCAGCGGTGGTTGGACCACCCAGGAGCCACTGGAAGCATGGTGCATTTCAAGGTCTGCCTATTTTTTCAACAATTTTCTCTTTGAAACTTTAAACTCTTCAGTCAGCACAATGTCAAAATGATCAGCAGACATAGGCAATTTTCTAGTCCAGCACCTTGAGATACAGTAAAAATTTGAAGAATAAATTACATATGAAAGGCAGTTGGTTGGGATTGAACTGTGACTGATGGTATAGGAATAGCACCAGATTTCATAGCATTCTGTCATTCTAAAACTGGCCATCAAGTGAAGTAACTTAGGAATGGAAAACCAAACACTGTATGTTCCAACTGATGTGTGGGAGCTAAGCTATGAGGATGCAGAGGCATAAGAATGATGCAATGACCTTTGGGGACTTGGGGAAAGAGTAGAGGGGGAGGTATACAAGACTACAAATATGGTGCAGTCGATACTGCTCAGGTGATGGGTGCACCAAAGTCTCCCAAATTACCACTAAAGAACTTACTCAGGTAACCAAATACCACCTGTACCCCAATAACTTACGGAAAAGTCAAAAAAATTTTAGAACTGGCCATCACATTAACTTTTATGCATTATTTTTGGGATGATGTTATATGTTATGGAACTTTCACATGCCAGGAAGATTTATGTTTATGAAACACATTATGCCCACCCTTCCCTATCTGTGCTTATGCAACATTCTTTTCTCATACATTTAATCTAGCTTTATATGGATTATTTGTAGGAAAATCAAGCCTCCAGAAAAGGGCAACTTATTCAGAAGGAAAGCATGGACACCATTAAACACGCAAGTCAGCTTGTAGAGCAAGCCCATGATATGAGGGATAAAATCCAAGGTAAATATATTCTCTTCTGGTTCAGTTTAATATCAAGGAAACACTCATGTTATTAACAACAGTAGACACAATGGCTACTGTTCAGTGTTTGCTGTGTGCCAGGAACTTGTTGGTACAGTATTATGGGTTTAAACTTGTATAAGGTCTTTATTTCAAGTTTGTTTATCTGGGATTTCTGAGCACTCATCCCTACTTACTATGTTTTGATGTTCGAGGATCAATGTATAAAATCATTCCCTTTTTAGGCATTCCTCAGAATACCCTTCTGACAGAGGAGACTGCATGCTATGGTGTCTCTAAAATGCAAGAGTTGAGTAGGAGTCACAGATTGTTCCCAGTTATTTGCAGAAAACAACATTGCCTTTAGAATGCCAGTAAACTGTCAGTTGACCCAAATCATCACAAGCTGTTTCTATGATGGGCTTTCCCAAAGGCCAATCGGGCAACATGCTTGGGCTCCCAACCCAGAAGAAAAGGAAGGCGGGGGACTGTGGGAGATTTCTTTGTCCTAAAGCATTGTGAATGATTGTACCTTCCCTCTTGGAGGTTTGCTTAATTTGTGCTCTCACTTCCAATAAACGCAGGATAATCTTGAAGACTATTTTAATAGTGCACTAATAGCTGGACTGCAATTTACCAGCAAAAAACAGCAGATTTCATCTGTTATAGGATAAAGAAGATTTCCTTGGGTGAGAGTTTGCTAAGATCCAGTATCTGCATTTCCATAGTTTTTATTACACTATATATTAAGGGCTGGATGACCATACCAAGTGCATCCCAGGGCACAGTGGCAGTAAAGGGACCCACAGTGGAAGATTCATGTCTTTATACTGGGGCATATTCCATGCAAAGGGATATAGAAAAGATTAATCATTTGTCGTGTTTCCTTTGATGCCTATAATAAACAATAAAAGCAAATGACATGCAATCCAAACACTCCTCACTCACATCCTCTCTCATGGCTCATATTTTTGCATTTCCTGACAAAATATTCTTTTTCTATAGCATTTTAGAGTTACTATTGATTTGTTCAAAAAGTAAGATTGAACCTGGAAGATAACATGACCTTATCCAACTAAGAAATACATGCCTCTTTAGGCAGCAAATGCCAGGACCCTAGTAAGCTATTCAGAGAAAATAATTCACCTTTGCTATTGTAACCCATGTTTTGATTCAAAAGTGTTTCATTTGCAAAGGATCTGAACCCTCTTATTTGATCCTTTAAGCATGGGAAAAGATGAAAAAAATACAAGGGAAATGTAAATGGGAAACAATAACTTCTATCAGTTTTTAAATTTTTAATATAATGTATGAATAGTCTCCAAAGACCAAAGGCAAAAATACTGTTGCCTGTATTTCCCTTTTCTAATCTATACTGCAACTAGCTAAACTAAAACAAGCCAAAATTGTAAATATAAGACTTGCATCAAAATGCCAAAGAATTCAGCATCGCAAGTGCTAGAGCTGAGGAAAAAATATTTTCATTTAGTTTGTTTCACAGGTTAATATTTTAGACTTTACTTGAAGAGTGGATGTTTCATCCCTTTATGTAATTCTGGAATGCTGTACACCAATTATATGTCATTCCTTATTCCCAGCCATCTCTAAAATAACCGCTGGTGACCTTCAAACTATTATCTACATAAAATACAACCCCTTATCCTGGTATGATTTATGTGACACCAATGTTTGTTTACCCATCAGGTCTGGCCAACCACATAGATCATAGTAAACCACAGACACGCAATTTCATTTATGCCAGGAAGATAAAATGCTTCCTCCTGGAGCTGCAGTAGAACAAGGTGACAATTACATACCTTCCTTCTCATCATATGTAGTAGGAATGAGGGATTCAAAGAAGTATTTCAGTCTGCTAATATTTAGACAGGTCACCTAATCCCTTTGAGCCTCAGTGGTCCCTCCAGTTCTAAAATTCTCCACCCGACTTATGGAAGTAGGGTGAAAATGACCCAGAGTGGTCACATTCTAGGAGGCAAACAGCAACTGCCAAAAAATAACTATGAATGAGCCAAAGCTCACATCATATTATAACAAACCCCCATTTTATATTTAGCCTGTGAAATAATTTGAAAGACTCATTTGGACAGCTAGCAATATGCTCTCATTTTGTCTTAAAGCTTTGATCAAATCTTTGTCTAAAATACAATTAATAACTCCTACATATTAATAATCTCACCCATGACAGGAGTGATCACTGAGCATTTTCTCTAAGTTAAATATGTTATATAAAAGGCTAATCAAAGACTGTAGATTTGGATGCCTTGAATATCAAGTTACAGTATTTCATGCTGAATATTAGCATTCTCGTATCACTGTGGAAACCAGATGAGGATGAAAGCTAAGCAGGTTTTGCATTAGCCAGTTCCCATTCTGAAGACTCCACATAGGAAGCAGAGAAGAGTGGTTTCCTCGTGTCTTTCTCCTTCGTGGATTAGGTGATGAGCTTCCATGCTCGCTGCGATTCACAGCATGAACACTAGCACGCTGCCTTTGAATAAGTCTCTCTTTCCATTTCAGGATCTGCCCTGTCCTTTGCCCACAGCCCTCGCTCCCTTGCATTTCTAGTGCCCGATCATCTCTCCCTGCTGCCTTGTTTCACCATGTTCTTCCTTTCAGAGATCAACAACAAGATGCTCTATTATGGGGAAGAGCATGAACTTAGCCCCAAGGAAATCTCTGAGAAGCTGGTGTTGGCCCAGAAGATGCTTGAGGAGATTAGACGCCGTCAACCATTTTTCACCCAACGGGAGCTTGTGGATGAGGAGGCAGATGAGGCTCACGAACGTAGGTGTATTCCTCTCGTAGCTGACCCAGCACATGTTTGCCCTCTTTGTGGGTCCAAGAGCACACGGTAAACCTAGGGCAACATATAGTCAAAGCAACCAATTTCCTGTGTTCAGAACTATTTAGAATCTACATGTGGCCACAGGGAATCATTCAGGACAACTTGACTTTATAACCGAGATTTTTAGATTCAGGCCCAACTTTGAGCCCCTGAAAACAGCTGAGATGCCATAAGGAATCTATAGCATTTGGTGAAAACGTATAACACAGTAGAAGGAAGGCTAAAGGAAACAAATTCCCAGAACTACAGTAAGAGAAATTTTATTGAGAAGGCAGGAATGCTACAAGCCCAGAAATATTCATGCTGTGAAGACCATGAATGACTTTAGTATCTTTTAGCCTCCAGTGGAAATTTAACATTTCCTTTAGCGATGAGTATAGGCACCAAACCACAGTAATATTATTGAATCTATCACTTGATCACTGTATCAGTTATCAATTACTATTCTAACAAGCCACCCCAGGCCGGGCACTGTGGCTCACCCCTGTAATCCCAGCACTTTGGGAAGCCAAGGCAGGTGGATCACAAGGTCAGGAGTTTGAGACCAGCCTGGCCAATGAGGTGAAACCCCACCTCTACTAAAAATACAAAAATTAGCTGGGTGTGGTGGCATGCATCTGTAGTCCCAGCTACTCAGGAGGCTGAGGCAGGAGAATTGCTTGAACCTGGGAGGTGGAGGTTGCAGTGAGCCGAGATCACACCCCTGCACTCCAGCCTGATGACAGAGTGAGACTCCGTCTCAAAACAAAACAAAACTAAACTAAAGCCACCACAAACGTATTCATTTAAAACAATAACCATTTATTGCTCCTGCTTTCATGAGTTGGCAATTCAGGCTGGACTCAACCTGGACAGCTCGTCTCTGCTCCATGTGACATATATTGGCTGAGCTCACTCAGATGTCTGGGGCTGGCTGTGAAGGCTGGGCCTCTCCCTCCATGTGAGGTCTTCACTCAACAAGGTTAGTCCAGGTTATTCACATAACAGCAGCTTTAAGAGAGCAAGAATGAAAAGCACATGGTCTCTTAAACCAAGGCTTGGAGCTCAGCAATGTCACATCCATTTTACTGATCAAGACCAGCCCAGACTCAAGAAGTAGAGAGAGACTCCACTCTTGATTGGAAGAGCTGCAAACAATTGGTTTAACCTACACACTCAGTGAGAGAAATCACCGATTTGCATATTGTATTTTAGCTGCTGCTGTCTCATAACACTGTTTAAATTCACCAATAACTCAAAATTATGGTAGCTATTAGATCCACCTTTAGATCTTGTTAGTTAAGGGATTAGTAAAGAAGCATATACATTATTATATTACCAGTTTGGTTTTTAAATATATTAGTCTCCTTTTAAGTTCTATATATTTTATTTTACGCATTTTAGAACACACTGTGAGAAGCAGTCTGAAGGCTTCATTCGATTACAAAGGGACTAGTGACACAAAAACGATGAAAGGGCAGTAGGTCGTTTTCCTACAACTGTCACTATCAACTTCTGCTAACCATTATTGTGGATACTGTAGAGAGACATTATTGACATACAGGTTTATTATGGTGGCAAATGTGTAAAGTCTTAGAAATCATAAGAACCAAAGAAGAATCTCAGGCCCCAGTTCTGAGTCAGACTCAGAAAGGCTAGAGCTCTGATGTCAGTCACTGCCAGATGTGTCCAAGCTCATCACCTACTGTGGAATTTGACAAGGCTGCCCTGGAGAAGTGGGACCAATGACATCTCCCACTCGGCCTCCTTCCACCTAGAATGCATTTTCCAACACTTTCTATACTCAGCCAGGAACTTTTTGTGTTCTGCTTACAGTGATGGAAGAAAATCTCAACAAGACAAACTGATATTCCCTGAAGAAAACAGAAATTAAGGCACATATTCAATGCATGTGTCTTTGAGCAGAGAATAAAGACACATGCGAAGTTTAAGAACATCATCTCATTGCCATTTAATCTTTTTTCCACCAAAATCATGGTTTGGATTTGACCTAGTAGAGCTAACTAAAAACGGTTGCTTAGAAAAACTACAGAAAATGAGTGGTTATGCACATCATTTTGCCTTATTACTGACGAATTTGGTTATTTTTAATAGTAAAAACCTTACTATAGCCAAGTCCGCTTTACAGAGTAAAATTATTAATATTCTGGATAATAATAAGCATAGTATAATGACATGGTTTTCACAAAAAGCACAACCTCTGTGGGAAAACTAATCAAACCCTTCTTTCAACTGACTGTTATCCAGGGGCTCCCAAACCCTAAAAACTAGGATTTTTTTAACTTCAAATCTAAAAGGTGGAGGAGCTATCTTTATGAACAATAGCTTCAATCTCCATTGTTAAAGAAGGCATGGCCTGAAAATTTTCCAACTTTGCAAAATGCTGGGAGGAATGGGAGCAAACAGGAGAAAGCCACACTGAGCCTCTGTCTCCACTTCCTCCCAGTGCTGAGCCAGGCTGAGAGCTGGCAGCGGCTGCACAATGAGACCCGCACTCTGTTTCCTGTCGTCCTGGAGCAGCTGGACGACTACAATGCTAAGTTGTCAGATCTCCAGGAAGCACTTGACCAGGCCCTTAACCACGTCAGGGATGCCGAAGACATGAACAGGGCCACAGCAGCCAGGCAGCGGGACCACGAGGTACAGTGGACACTCACCATCAATGCATTTCAGCATCAGCAGTGTGACGGTACACCAAGAAGGGGCAGTTGATATAAATTTTTTTAAAATATTGGTATATTTAAATACTTATATTTTAAAATATTGGTGTATTTTTTGCTGCCATAAATTACTAACATGTGTGTTCCTAAAATCAACTTGAAACTAGGATAATTGTCTAGTTCTTGCTTTGATAAGAATGCAGTAGTTCTGGTGCTTGTATCCATGTGTATGGATCTGTTGTTCTTGCAAGTGGGTAAGCAACGCATAGCTTTTTTTACACTGAGAGCACTAGAAGGCCAAAGCATCTCAAAACCGTGTGTTCTGGGTATGTGTAATTTTTGGAAAGGCACGATGAGCAAATCTCACAGTCTGGCTGGTCAGCAGCTGCAGGGATAAGGAGACTAATTGCCAAGGCCATGCAAATGCAAAGAGGAAGGTGAGGAAGATTCCCAGACGTGACCATAGCTTACACAGATAGTCATCTCATGGGGCCAGAATTGGTGCATGCCCACACCTACAGAGCTGAGAACTGGTAGTGGTCACGTGTCTGCTTCAAGCAATGCGTGTATTCACAGCCACCAGCATCAAGAGGGGTCATCTTTTGATAGGATGACACATGCATGTTCAAACATACTTTAAAAGATTAGGGAGAAAAGAATACTGTGAACAAATACAAACCAATTATGAGCAAATTCATGAATTCAGTTATGTATTGTTGTGGTCGGCAAAAGCCACTTCAACTAGGCTCTCTAGCCCGATTTTCAGTCATCATTGCCCCTTAGTAAGAATCCTTGTAAAATTTCTTAAATAAAAGTTAATTACACTCATCAGCACTATTTGCTAATGGGAGCAAATCCCTAGCCAGTATTTTTTAGAATAATACGGTTGGGATAGCATTTTTTTTGTTAAATGAATGCATGATTATCTTATTGTTTCAAGGTAGTCGCTGGGACTCGCCTTACCCTTGAAGTGTCCCCCTTTCCCTCCTCCACATCCAGTCAACCACAGGTTCCTCCCAGGTTTACTATGTGACAGGTTTTAGCTCTCTTCTTTCTTTTCCATTCCTCTACAACTTCTCTAGCTCTGACTTTCGTTGCTTCTCTACCAAAACAGTCTCCCCTTCTCTCTCCTCCATCCTTGCTTCCTTCCAAGCCATCCTCTCCACCCCGCCAGAGCGGCTCACCTTCGTCACAGTCTGACCGCAACTACGTGTGCCCATCAATCCTTTCATTTCTCCTCATCACTTCTAACAGTGCTTTTGACACTGCAACTTGTGAGTCATTTCGCGGGTTACAGAATAAGTTTCATGGGTTGTAACCAGCAGTTGTTTTTTTTTTTTTTTTAAGAGATAGATAAAAGAAAATGAAATCAAGGGAATAGAAAATATCAAAGTGTAACACATATAGCAAGGTATGGTTTCCTCGCAGTTCTGCCTTACATATGTGTACCAGGTTGCAACGTATAATTCATTGTTAACCTCTGAAAGACACTATCCTATAGGATAGCCTATGCTCTTTCTCGTGGCATTCGGGACTCCCTCTGATCTGACCCTACCAGCCTCCTCAGCCTCACCTCTTATTCTCTGCCTCACACATTCTGTTCAGGCAATATCACACTACCAGTAATCCCACTTGCCTGGAATGGAGACCACTTTTCCTTTTCGACTCATCTGGCTAACCTCACTCATCCTTTAAGTCTTACCTCAGGCACCCCTTTCTCCTGAAGACCCAACCTATACTCCAATCCCATGACATGTTTTGCACAGCTCTGTTTCTGAATTGTGATCATTTGCTAATGAATCTGTCTTCCCCATTGAACTCAGGGCTCCAAAAAATAAGGGAATCGTGTCTCCTTTGTCTTTGAATCATGGAGCATTTAGCACAATGCCTGACACAAAGTAACAACTCAGTAAAAAAATGTGTTGATGTAATGAAAACCTTAAGGACTTTCCAATTTGAGGATCCTGTAGTTTTGTCAGATTGTGCCCAAGTTTATTGAAGATGCATTTTCAGTGCTAAGTAATATAAATAATGAGTGATTCTTCTCATCCTGAAAGATTTAAGCCCATACCCGAAGGCTGCAGGATAACACTATTCTATTCCCAAGAGAAAATTTAGAGCATTTAAGTGAGACGTAAACAACACTGCAACCTCATGCAACAATTCCCAGGGTTCACCAATGAAGACCCAGAACTATGTTCAGTCCTGCAAGCCCTGAAATGAGAAGTGGACCTGCCAACCCACACCGGTCCTGGTAGGACAAGGGCAAGCACTGGCCTGCAGGAGACCCCAGCCAGACTACAGCTGTGCTCTTAGCCACAGGGAGTAATGTTTACTGCTGAGAAAAAAGCAAGACCTATTATTAATACTACCGATAGTAATAAACGGTATTTGGTTCTCATTTTAGATTGTGAGTTCTCGATCTCAGCCAAGTGCTTTGTCTTCTACATAGCTTTGTGCTAGAGAACACGTATTTTGTGTGTTAACATGTTCGGTTCTCTTTTGATTTATTTTAAGGAATAGATCTTATCTCCAAAGTCCTTTGTAAATTTTATAATCAGGAAGGGTAGCACACAGTCAGTGAACTGAGAACCAAAGTGTCTGCATAATCACAAACCAGCTGATTTGCTGGTGGTTGGTAAATGTCAGGGTGTGTGCAGGGCACAGTGGACTTTGTAAATGTAACAAGCAGGAGGACAGTGTTGCCTATATGAAGAGACTTCAGTTCTAAAAGTGAATGATTGCCAAAATAGGTTTTAAATAAACTTATACAGTTTGTTTTTAAACTTCATGCATGTGGCTACCAAAAATTTGGCATTTTTGATTCAGACAAATGATAGTGCTCATTTTAACTTTACCAAACAGACCCTTCTACTGCGTACAAATGAACAGCATGAGCAAGATTTCAGGAAGGGAACAGCATAGCGTTGAGGAATTTGAAAGTCCTGCTCCCTCTCGGTTCTCCTTCCTCTTCCTGACCTTTGGATCTGGCATTAGCCACAGTTGCACCCCTTTTGCCCCCATCTCCTCCCTCAGTGACTTCACCCAATCTCACTGCTTCAGTCCTTAAAAGGGATTTATTTGTGGATCTGCATCCTTATTCAAAACTGAGCCCCACAGGACAACTTTCATATTTGTGTCTGTTTGCGGGAATAGCTACATGGATTAGCCTTGCTATTACCTGCTGAAAATCAAACCTTTTTTCCTCCCATTTCCCTTCCTATTTTCTTATTCTTTCTCATTCTTGTCCAGGGTTCTCCTCTCCCCTCCAAGTCCCCAGGCTCTAAGTCAGCCCCTCCTGCTCTGGGGTTCTGTGAGCAGTGATTTCTCCAGTCCTTTGTGTCTCACTTGTATATATTTTGGTCTGCCCCCTGCCTAGGCTCCTGGCTTCTCTCCCCTTGAGATTACTGCCAGATTCGATTTCAAGGTATCCCTCTAAATGTATAGAAACTATATAATGAACCTTCATCAAATGCCTTCAATGGCTTCCTACTTAAGAAAGGTAAATTCTTAGCCACCCATGGTCTGAGTCCACCTACTGCTCCAGTGGTATTTCTTGACTTTCCTACAGACTGTGCCTCTTAGCCACTGGAGACCATGCACATTTTCTTCTTACTGCTTTTGCTCATGGTATCTCCTTCGCTCATCTCTCTCATCCATGAGTAATTCTGTCTAGCCTTTAAGCCAGGTTAAGTGTCTCTCTCCGTAGAGTGCCTCACCTACTCACTCGAGTCCAGTGGTTCCTACATTGCTGCAGTCTTACATCTTTTTGAGAATTCAGTGAAAACTATGGAACATGCGTGTGCACAGACACACACGCACACACACACATATCCCTGCCATGAGAAAAATGTGCACTTGTTCACACGTATAAGACTGACAGGCAAGTTCAGGTAGTCTACCTTAACCCCAGATTAAGAATGCTGGCTCGGTGGCTCACGCCTGTAATCCCTGCACTTTGGGAGGCCAAGACAGGTGGATCACCTGAGGTCAGGAGTTCGAGATCAGCCTGGTCAACATGGTGAAACCCTGTCTCTACCAAGAATACAAAAATTAGCCGGGCATGGTGGCGGGCACCTCTAGTCTCAGTTATTTGGGAGGCTGAGACAGGAGAATTACTTGAACCCAGGAGGCAGAGGTTGCAGTGGGCTGAGATCGTGCCATTGCACTGTAGCCTGATTGACAGAGTGAAACTCCACCTCAAAACAAAAAGAACTCTAGCTGCCAGAAGGAGTTCCTCCTTCCTCTCTACTGGTGCAGTCATTGGTTGTACCACTGGAATGATCACCAGGCATCATCACATTCAGCATATATTCTTCTATGTTCCTGTCTAGGAGTCACTCTTAATTGCTCAATGCATAACTCTGTGTGTGTGTGTGTGTGTGTGTGTGTGTGTGATGGTATGCATCTAGTCTAACACCCCTAGACTGTGAGCATCCAAGGGTGGCACTCCTGCCTCACACAAATTATATCTTCCTAGCACCAAACACGATAACTTGCATTTGCTACATTTGTTGATGAACAGATGGATGGACAAATGCTTGTAGCACTCTCAAGTAATACAGATTTGATTTATGTACGCTGGTTCTTCCTGATTACAAATACTCTTATTTATTTCGTATTAACTTGGACTTCTAAATTACTAAACCCTACTTTTACCATTCTTTTGCAAACTTTTGCATATTTAAATATCATGAAATTTTAATTCTTTCCAACAAAATTTAAAATCCAATGTTTTATTTGTAGTCTTTCTTACGACAAAGAGATTTGAATGGATCTGACCTTACTGGAATTTGACTCTGTGTTTTAGAAAACAAACTTCAGTGGGTTTGTTGTTGTTGTTGTTGATGTTTTGAGACACAGTCTTACTCTGTCACCCAGGCTGGAGTACAGTGGCACAATCTTAGCTCACCACAACCTCTGCCTCCTGGGTTCAAGCAATTCTGTGGCCTCAGCCTCCCGAGTAACTGGGATTACAGGCGCGTGCCACCACACCCGGCCCAAATTTAGTGTTTTAATTTTACATTTCACTATTACACCTATAGCATGGGCTAGAAAAGAATAACCCCCAAATTTCAGTTCTCATACAAAACCAAAAAAGTACCCACAGAGCTTAATCATTTTGACGTGTGCCAATAGTAGCCATACAACTAGCAATTACATTATTTTGTCATCTTACTTCTAACCCCAAAGGGTAACAGAATGATTAAAATCTTATCAGATGAACATGAGATAGTATATTTTTAAAGTAAGTAAACTACTCCTTCAAAAGCACTGTTTGGGGATTATTATATACTGAAGCTTTAGCTTCCCGGGACTGTTTTTTCTTTTTTTTTTTTTGTTTTTTGGTGACTTTTTTTTTTTTTGACCATGGAACTTTTTCTATATTTTGCATATGTGATATGCACAATGAAGCATGCTGAATAGTGACAATTATGTCATTTTCATAGTTATCAGTTTTCAACATTTTACTTTGTTCAAGCTGACCACTTTTCTGTGGAAATACCTTTATTTGTTTCAAAGCTAATTTTATTCATTTCTGTCTAATGCTATATATGGTCAACGGGAGAAATTCATTAACTTGAAGCATATTGTTTTTCATCTACTGCAAATAAGCTTATATACAGTGCTATTAGCACACAGTTTTGAAGTTTATCTCTGACTTCAGGATGTTAGTAGCGTTCTCCCGCAGTCACTCAGAGAGAACTTACAGAAGGGGTAAAGAACACTGTAAAAGGAAAACAGTTTTGTAAGAGGTAAATAATATCAACCTTTTTTCAACTCCCTTCTTTTACATACTTTAATACACACATTTTACAATATTGCTTTTGTCCACAGCTGTATAACTCCCAGTCTTTGTAAAGATAAGAATAATTGATCTCAGATAGTCACACTGTATTAGGCTTGATGGATATTCAGGGGAAATTGATTCTTTTAAAATGTTCTTGCATTAAGAGGATGTTCAAATGTGATTCTTTTCTGTCTCTAGATCTACATCTACCCCATAGCAACATATTTGGAGAAGATGGGTTCCATTCTTCCTTTTCACGAAGTCAGGAAAGGCTGCAGGGAGTAAGAAAGGACATCAAGATGAACTTAAAAAGTTTTAAAGTATTTCCTTCTCTATCTAGGCTTCTATAATTATTTCTATGATATCCTAGATTTCACCATAATGTATATTTCAACTCTAACTTAAGTCACTGTTTCTAAGGTAACTTCAACTCATTTTTCACTCAACTTGTAAAATGAGTCTTTTACTTTTCCCTCCTAAAGTTTCTTTCTATGTTTCTTTCAAACGCTAAACTCACTGGAAGCTCCATAATATGTCTTCAGAATCACAGTGTCCCTGCCTCTAGAACCTAAAAGTGAGGGTAGAAATTAAAGTACTCATCAAGACGTGTATTAATATTTACTTTCCCTTCTCAAAACATCTGAGCATTTACAATAAAGAGCTCTGAGTGGTATGAAGCAAGATTACAATTTGATGCTTTAATAGTAGGGCCACTTTTAATTTTTAAAAGGACATTAAGATTATTTTTGTATATTCTCTGTTCCTGTCCAAATGTGCTGTTTGTGTCAGGCCCAGAGCTGGCACATGATAAATGCTTTTAGAACTAATTCATATTCCAATCACTGCAAATGTAGAGCCTGTGTTCAATCCTGTCTCCATAGTCCTTTATATTCTGGGAAAAAGAGTCAAATGTCCTCTCTAATGCGCTAGCTCTCTTTGAAATGACAGTGTTATAATAATCCTCCATGCATCTAATCTCCCAAGATTCTTACTGTTGTTGTCTCCATATTATAAATGAGAAAACAGCATCAAACAGGTAGCGTGCCCCAAAGGCACACAGCAAGGATGGAGCTGGGATAGGAACCCAGATCTGTCTGAGTCCAAAGAGAGCAAGTTGGTATTTAATGCTCTCCCCAATGCTTTCCCTAAAGATGTATTCATTTCACTCTCCCTTACTCTTCGTTCCTGCAGAAACAACAGGAAAGAGTGAGGGAACAAATGGAAGCGGTGAACATGTCTCTGAGCACATCTGCGGACTCTCTGACAACACCTCGCCTAACTCTTTCAGAACTTGATGATATAATAAAGGTAAGGACGCACGTGACTTGTTCAGGTTTGTATTTCCAGCAGGTTGCAACAGCAGCTCAGGGTCACAGAATAATAATAAATTCAGATCTATCAAGTGAGCAGGCATTATAAAGATCAGATGACTGAATGTTTTAGTTTCTTGCACTGTACAACAGTCACTAGCCACATATGACTACTTAAATTTAAATTGCTTAAAATTAAATAAAATTAAAATTTTAGTTCTTCAGTCACATTAGCCACAGAGCTAGCAGCTACTATATTCAGTGGCACAAGCATGTGCGGAAACAGGCATTGCGCCACTGAATATAGTGGAACTTCTTGCAGAGAGTTCTACTGAAAGTGCTGCTCTCGATCCATCCTACTCGCTCTTTACTCATAAAGTTGTGTTTAATAAATCTGGTTTTCAAAATCAATAAAAATCACATTTTGTAAAAGTAGAAAATTTCCAATAAAATGCAGTGAACTGAACTATCATGAAATAACTCTCAGCTCATTTTTATTACCTTTTGAAAGATATAACTTTCAGGCCATTTGATTGTCATCTCATCCTTTGACTATTTCAATACCGAACTCTCTGTCTTTCTCTCCAACCTGACTCCCATCACTCTCCTTGGTGACAGCAAAATCCATATGGATGAAGTCACCAACTCTCTGACCTCCAGTTCCTTGAACTTGTCCTCTCCAGCAAGCTTATCCTCCAGTCCACCTCTGTTATCCCACCTGTGGCCATACCCAGGTCTTGTCCTCAGTAACAGTACCTCCTCCCAAACCCTAGTTTCAAGCATCTCCCTCCCAGAGCACATCTCCTATCTCACTTACTTTAGAATGCCCACTCCAGTAATTCTCTGACCACATGGAGACCTCCCTGCCTTTCTTACCCTACCCCTCTCATGTGCTTTCTTCCCTCCTTAAGCAACTCAAATTACCAACATAGTCATTCTTTCAAAATACCCTTAACTACCGTATCTGCCTGTTCGTCTGTTGTGCCTACCTGAGATTACTGACTCATCCCCAGCACCATGGCCATACCAGAGCAGCTGCATGCAACTGGTGGGAACCCACTTCGCCTGCTATCAGTTCTGCCTGGTGACTTGGCTTCCTGCTTTCTGAAAAATCAGAGACAAACAGAAAAGAACTCCCTTGATCTTTCCTCCCCAAATCCGCTGGCCTGCCTGCATTTGCACCCACACCTCTGCCTCCCCTCCGTTGTAAGCATTCCTTCTCCTGCCCGGCCCCTTCCTGTGCCCCAAACCGCATCCTTCCTCACCTTGAAAACAGGTTGCAGGGTTTCACTCCTCAAGTT
This sequence comes from Papio anubis, assembly GCF_008728515.1. Classification (NCBI taxonomy): domain Eukaryota; kingdom Metazoa; phylum Chordata; class Mammalia; order Primates; family Cercopithecidae; genus Papio; species Papio anubis. Next base: position 150,979,410 of record NC_044981.1, read on the forward strand.
ATACCCTCTTTCTTCTGGATCACCCAGTTTCTCATTCTTTACTAAATCACTACCATCCGCATACAAACATGCTGTACTGTCTCCTATCTTTTACATATCCAAAAGAAAAAAGCCCTGTAAAAAAATATATATATTTTATAAAGCTTGCATTCCCTCTAACTTCTGTCCTACCACTCTGCTCAGCTTCACAGTAAAATGTTTCAACAGTGACTTACCATTGCTGTTTCTACCTCCCAGACTCCCACTGTCCCCTATACTCAGCCATTTATGAAGTGGGTTCCATCCCCTTCACTGAGACTATTCCTGTCCAGATCACCAGTGACCCGCCTGTAGCCAAAACCAGGGTCGCCTGTCTCTCCCAGGCTTTCTCAGTCCTCCCTCCTCTAAACACCAGGTGGTGCCCTTGTCCTGGCTGCTGTGGTACCCGCTCACAGCTTCTCCCCTGGCTGGCGGTTTCTTCCCGGCCCCCTTTGCTTACTTCGCCACTGTACAACCACTAAGTCGTCTATATTTTTTTCTGGGTTTTGTTTGTTTTTATTTTTTTTTTTTACAACCACTTAACTATGTAAGATATATTCTCAGCTCAGGGCTATATAAAAACAGGCTTCGGTTGGGTGCAGTGGCTCACGCCTCTAATCCCAGCACTCTGGGAGGCCAAGGTTGGGGACAGTGCTTGAACCCAGGAATTCAAGACCAGCCTGGACAACATAGTGAGACCCCCATCTCTACAAAAAAAAATAAAATTTTAATTAGCTAGGCATGGTGATGCATGCCTGCAGTCCCAGCTGCTCAGGAGGCTGAGATGGGAGGATCACCTGAGCCCAAGAAGTGGAGGCTGCAGTGGACCATAATGGTGTTTCTGCACTCCAGCCTGGGTGACAAGGTGAAACTCTGTCTCAAAAAAAAAAAAAAAAAAAGAAAAAGAAAAGAAAAAAAAGATTTGAGCTGCACTTGACACTGGGCCATGTTGATCTCTGCTCTGGATAATGAATGGCTCTGTGCTTGGTCCTAGGCCTTCTTTTCTAACTATACTCTCTCCCTAGCTGATCTCATTGACCCCCTCGGCTTTAAAGAACAATTACACACCGATCATTACACAATTATACCTCCAGCTATCACACCCCACGGAGTTCCAAACTCCTATATCCGAGTGCTTACTTGACATTTTCAAGTCAGAACTCAGGATGATTGTAATAAAGTCACAATCTCATCTACCGTGTATTAATAATAGACATATCAAACTTGACTTGTCTTAAATAAAACCCACTCCTTCCCCAGTCTTCCCCATCTCAATAAATGGCGCAACCCAATTGCTCAGATCAAAACTCCAGAGTCACTACTGCTTCCTTCTTTCTCCTTATCTCTAAAATGAATCTTGATTTCTTCCTTTCTTTTTCTTTTTTCTTTTTTTTTTTTTTTTTTTTTTTGAGATGTGGCTTTGTCCTTGTTGCCCAGGCTGGAGTGCAATGGAGTGATCTTGGCTCACTGCAAACTCTGCCTCTTAAGTTCAAGCAATTCTCCTGCCTCAGCCTCCCCAGTAGCTGGGATTACAGACATCCACCACCATGCCCAGCTAATTTTTTGCATTTTTAGTAGAGATGGGTTTTCACTGTGTTGGCCAGGCTGGTCTCGAACCCCTGACCTCAGATGATCCACCTACCTTGGCTTCCCAGAGTGCTGGGATTACAGGCGTGAGCCACCACACCAGGCCTTGAATCTTGATTTCTGACCACTTTCCTTGACTCCACTGCTGCTCTTTGGTCCAAGTTACCTCATCTGCAGTTTAAATTGCCACCAGAGCCTCCTAGCTGATCCAGTTGTCTCCACTCTTGTCCTTCAAGACAACCTGTCTATGCAGCAGCAGAACAATCCTTTAAAAACATAACCAACATTATTTCTACTATATACACTCCCCAGTGGCACTTAAAGTAAGAAACAAGCTCATTTTGTCCTGGCACATGAGACCCTACATGACCCAGCTCAGACCCACTTCTCTGACCACATACCCAACTCTCTTCTCACTCACTGCACTCCAGCCCAACAAACTCCTATTTTTCAGACATACCATACTTATTTCCTGCCTCGGGATCTCTGCACCTGCTGTCCTCAGATCTTCAAACGGCTGGTGTCCTTATGACCCTTCCATCCAAATGAACCCCTTACCCCACTCACTCCTCATCCCACCCCACCCGTCGTATGTTATTCAAAATGTCTTTTACTCCCTGAAATTAGCTTGTTTGCTTATTTGATCACTTGTGTATTATTTGTATCTCTCTCACTAAACTGTAAATTCCTTAAAAGTGGAGACTGTGTTCAAAAGTATTCTACCTCCCAAAAGAGTGCCTGGTCCACAATGGGCACACAGGGAATATTTGTTGATTGAATGAATGAGTAAAAGTGGTAGGTCCATGGTCTATTTTCCACTTATACAATAAAAAACATTTTTTTTTCAAAGTATTGTTCCCCAGATGACCAACCAAAATGGCTAGAGGTTTAATACTGCCTCCACAAAAGTAAATCTTTTGTACTATGAACCCTTTGTGCTACATTCTGGGGTTACAAAAATAAGCTAAACTCAGTTCCTGCCTCCTAGGATTGTATGATGTGATGAGTTAAATAACCACTTAAAATGATTACAATCATGTGACACACGAATGAATAATAAAAACACATGGCAACGCTTAACTCATCCTGAGGAGGTTAGGGATGACCTCAAAAAGGAAGTGATATTTGAGCTGAATTTGAAAGGAGCAGAGTTTTCCAGGTAGATTAGACAGAAAATAAAAGAAAATAATTCCAGAAATGGAAAATATGTGCAAAGGTAAGAGACCGGAAAAAATTATGGAGCATTAAAACAACAACCAGTTGGTCAAGATTAGACTATGGGATATAGTGGGTTGGGGTTCTTGATAAGAATTGATAAAATTGGTGAGACAAGAGTGGTCAGTTGATGATATCATGCTTAGAAATTGGACTCATTCCTGCAAAGCAACTGGCTGATTCTGACAAGGGACAGGTCAAATTTTCTTAATAGGAAGAGTACCTTTCCTGCAAGGTGGTAGAGAATGGATTAGAATACTCAAAGACTGCGCTCAGGGAAGGAAGCGAGATCACTCGGGGAGAGGAAAGGGCTGGGATTCAAACGCCAACTTTCATGGTCTCTTTCCTGGTCAGGGAAAGAGGAGACCCAGGAGAGAACATAGTCACAGAAGCTAGGAAAAGAAAAGAGTTTTAAGCGAAGACAGTGACCGTAGCAAACCACAGATAGATCCAGTAAATGAGGATGGGAAAATGTCAAGTGGATCTGGCAATTTGGGGCCAGGTGTTGGTGATCTTGGCAAGAATCATTTCTGTAAAGTGCACTGTGTCAAAGCAAGAGAAAAAGCTAGAAGGGAGCCTAAAGTGAAAGAATAAGGTTGTTTGTTTGTTTGTTTGTTTGTTTGTTTTTTGATGGGAGATACTTGAGCATGTTTATAGCTGAGAAGAGTCAGTAGCTGGGAAGCAAGAATGAATAACGGGGTTACCAAGACAATGGGGCAGCATGCTTTATACAGAAAATGAACACGTTTCCTCTTAAAATTGGAGAGAAATGTATGTGTAGGTGTAGCTATAAATACATCTATAGAGTTTGTGGGGAAGGGCTGGGGGCCGGTTGCAAAAAGTTGGGGAAATACCGGTTCATTAGTTTTGGAGTCTCTGAGGGAGTTACCAATAAATAGAGCCCCTATCCAGAACCCAAGTTCTAAACAGGTTGAAACATAAATAAAATACAGAGACCAAGGATGTTGCCTTGTTTCTGAAGCTACTAAGCAGCAGGCATGGCTTTAGGTCTCTTAGCCAAGTGGGGTAGCTGACATCCAGTCCCAGTATTAGGCAGCTGTGCCTACCCAGACAGGCAACACTGTGAGGCTTAGATGGGGGTTCTGCTCAAAATAGCTTTCATATGGAGGAACACAGGAAAACTCAGGCTTTCTGCTGGCAGCTTGCTCCCAGGACGAAGAAGGGTGGAGTTGAGCAGAGCCTATAGAGTTATTCTTCCCAAATCTACCCATCAAATCAACCATTCCCCTCTCACAGGAGTAGAGTGAGGAAAAGGGCAGAGAGGTCTAGAGTTTCACTCACTGGGCTCCCTGCATATAGAGGAGACATGAGAAGTGTGGAAGAAGTGTCCCCCACTAACAGTTTATGGCCTCCAAAGAAAAAAGAAAATAAAGTGATCTGTTTAGAATCAGATGGGGGTGGGTGAAGGAAGTGTTGGCTTAGGAAGAATGACAATGTTTAGAATCACTCTTTGGGTGACTAGGAGAACAAATCTCTTTGCAGCATTGAGGGGCCAGCCAAGGCTGAAAGTCATGGATTTGCAGGAATATCCGTCTACACAGTTTCACGATCTTTAAGCAAAATCGTAGGTCTGTGGTTGGATTAAAAACCAAGAGAGCCTGGGTTACAAGGTGAGTTTCAGGAAGTAGTCAACCACCTGAAAGGTAGCTGAAAGGTCAAATGAGAACTGAATGATGTCCATTAGATTCAGTAACTTCGATGTCATTAAGTTAACTTCTCTTGGTAGAGTAATGGAGTAGATATCAGACAGGAATAGGTCAAAATGGGGAATATAAAGTGAGAGAAAATAGAGACAACATATATAAGCAACTTCCATTTTTTGAAATACTTTGCTATGAAGAGAGGAGAAAAGTATTGTAGTAACATTAGGGACATGTGTGGATACTTGAAGGTTTTAGTTTAGTTTCGTTTTTAGATCTCAAATGGCAGAGATTTCTGGGTTGTAAATGCTAAGGAAGCAATCAATACAGAAGAAAGAGCTGGCAGTGCAGGATAAATAGATATCTACTTAGAGTATTTTAGACTTATGTGGTCCTGCACTGAAATTTACTGACCTTCATAATAAGAAAGAATAGAGATTATCTTTTGGTGCCTAGGAAAAATGTTTTAAGTTCTTCTAAATTCACTCTATTTATTAAAATTTTTTTTTAGAATGCATCAGGGATTTATGCAGAAATAGATGGAGCTAAAAATGAACTACAAGTAAAACTATCTAACCTAAGTAACCTCAGCCATGATTTAGTCCAAGAAGCTATTGACCATGCACAGGAACTTCAACAAGAAGCTAATGAACTGAGCAGGTAATATCCTGGTTTCAGAAATGTAAATATCTATCATGGGGTGAATAAAATATTACTATTCAATTCCATACGCCAGAGCTACTGGAATACAGTTTTACCAGGTTGGTTAAGGTTGGATATGCTTATGTGTTGATATGTTGGTTGGTTGGTTGGTTGGTTGGTTGGTTGGTTGGTTGGTCCATCTGCGAGTCCATCATTGTTCATTGCAATTGTTTGGGGGAGCTGGTCTTTTTTGTTTTAAAAAATCTGTCATATTAAAGGCCTGTGTTCTGGGAAGAGGAGGGTGTCTGTTCCACAATTACTGGTAGGATGACCAAAGACATTTTGGTTAGGGCCATAAATGCTGTATAAAACATTATCAAATAAATCAGATCCCTTTAGAAGGTCTAATTCTAACATCACCTATTTATTTCATAGACAGCATTATCTTTCCACACCCAAGTGTCTTAAGTAAAGCTGGTCGGGAATTGGCAATATAACTGACTTCTGATAAATACTCCACAGTGCCCAGCAGGAACTATTTGATTTCAACACCTGTTAAGAGAAAATCAACTGGCAATTTTCCTCCCAGCACCTAGAAGAGAGTCACACACCTCTTGGACACTCAATTAATGTTAACTGAAAAGTACTGAAAGATCAGAATTGAATTCATGACCCTGAAATAATAGGTAAATAATGAGATCATTATAGAGAAAGACTAGAAAAAAAGGACCAGTAAAGGTCATGAATAAAATAAGAACCAAGATTAACTTCTGTTCAAACTATAAATCACCTTCTTATTCTTGATTGCCAAAATGTTCAAACACTCTTCCAAATCTCCTGTGAAGAGAGAAAAAAAGAAAGAGAGAGGTAATATAAAATCTTGGTGTGTCAGTGGGTGAGACAGTGCTATATCCCGCTCGGTATCATGGCCCTAGAAAATAAGCTTTTGACGAAGGCAATAAAATAGAGCTTAGAAAAAACACTATTTTGATAATATACTATATTAGCAGAATGTTGTTTTTGAGATCCATCTTATGGCTCTCTTCAGTATTCTTTTGTCATTTTGTAGCTACATCCCATTCATTGGGATTCCAAAATACAACTTCTATGTATAATGCCACTCTGCAACAAACAGCGTTCCAGCATGATTCTAAGACAGTTACTACATGCTTTACATGAAACGTGATCCAAAATATCAATCACCCTCAAGTCCTTTTGTATTTAGAATATTTCTGACTATATATTCATGAAAGTATTTCAACTTAGAGACATCTTCATTCAAAATGTGAATATCCTTCCACATCTGTCTGGTGTACACAGTGATTTACGTGCTGTGCTCGAACAAAGATAAACAAAATTCATTAAGAAGCTTCCATTTCAATAGCACATGTTTAATTTGAATATTGAGGTAGTACTTGTTCTGTGCCTAGTAATAAAAGCAAAGTAATAAAGGCTTTGTTTCATGCTCTTTGGTATATCTTACCACTCTTGCCAGCAACATTTTAAAATATTAATAAATATTTGTATTTTGTCCCTTTTTTAAAAAAATGTTTTCTTGTCTGCCTTCCCCAGGTTTTGCTCTCTGAGCCGTTTTCTCAGAAGGGGTTGTGGGGAGGAACAGGTATTGAGTATTTAGATTAGACTCGCCTCTGTGGAGCAGAGCCCCGTGACTTCTATAGGCCCTAGGCACTTTTGCCTTGGTGGGTTCTTTTCTCCATAAAAACATTAAAACCTTTATTTCATGTCTGCATTGGTATAAAGATTAATACCATTATTATTGTTAGCCTCATTTTTTTCTTCTGATGAAAAAAAATTAAAATGAAACCGCTGTGCCTAATGAATGAATCAGCCCTTCTATAGAGGAGGTAGAATGATGATAGACTTGGTTAACAGAGAGGAAAGTAGCCAAAGAAATATAGAGAAAGTCACTCTGAGGGAGCACACAGGGACTGGAACTGGATGTAGGAGATTGAGGAACAATGACCGAGCTCAACAGGTCAGGCGGTTTGAAGACAGGAGCCAGTGTGGGATCTGCAATGTCACATACTGGGGTCACAGAGGACCTTCTGGAGGTTACCGACAAATGAGGTGATGATACTAATCATCGATGTTTGGGACTGAGAAAAAAAATAAGGAATTGGCGGATTTAAGACTGCATAAAATTAAGACAAAGGATTTAGATGAACTGTGAAAGTGGAGATTAGAGTTTATATTACAGAGGCAGTAGAAGTATTTGTCAATAAAATAAATTATGTGGGTACACGTAGTTTTAAAATCCCAATTCAGGAAATAGTGTAGGTATAATAATAAACCCTGATGATTACCAGATGCCATGCATTTCCATATTTTATTCCTGTTATATCTCACATTATTAGTCCCTGTGTGCAAATGTGCAAGCACCCTGTGTGATGAGTACTCAGTAAATATTGGATGAACCTTACACAGGCCAGAGAGGGGCAAAGGCAGAGACTATGGTGTGAAAGGGCAGGGGTGAGGGTGGGCTTAGGTGGGGCTGTGTGCTGAGGAAAGGCTGGGGCTGTCTCACTCCTGAGGCCCAGGATGCAACCAGGCCTCAGGAGTGAGACAAACCTTGACAATATGTGCCCTGGCCAAGCTCTGCATACTCTCCTAGAGCCTCGGCTTCCTCTGCGGAAAGGAAATAACAATGCCGATTTGGATAAGCACTAGGTAGTCGGCATCATGGCTTCATTCCTCTGCCTGACCTCTATCACATAAACAAACTCCTGCTAGAAGAGGTGCAGAGGCTGTTTTTAAATCATCGTTCCCTTTTCCTGCTGCTACTGCCAGACAGGCAGCCGTCATAGAACCAAAATGGGGTTCAGCAAAGACAGAGGAATGCAGAGGAGGTGTGACCCTCAAGAAAACCTTGCCACGCTAGGTGACTTTGAATAACAGGAAGGAAGCATTTGTGATCCTAGAAGTATTTAAAAAGCAAGCATTAAATATGGCCCCAAGAAGGTAAGAAGGAGAAATAATAATGTTTGTTTATTAACAGGAAGTTACACAGTTCAGATATGAACGGGCTGGTACAGAAGGCTTTGGATGCATCAAATGTCTATGAAAATATCGTTAATTATGTTAGTGAAGCCAATGAAACAGCAGAATTTGCTTTGAACACCACTGACCGAATTTATGATGTGAGTACTCCCTTAAAGTTCTTTATACCTTGCCTTTCCCACTGGCTTTTCTGTTTTCTGATGTCGTCTCTTGAACTTCCAGTGTGAAATCCAAATGGCAGAAAGAGTGGAAAGGTCAGGGGAACTAAGGAAAGACCATTTCATGAATGCTGTGAAGGTTTCAGTCTGCAGGTTCTTCAAGATGTGCTGTAATCCAGTCAGCAGATGCCAGTTCCTTTGACAGCTTGTTTTTTTAGCCAAAGTCCCTGAAAAAAAAAAATATGTATTTAAAATTGTTCTTGCTGATAGAGAAGATACTTTATGCATTCATTTAGATTTTTTTCAACTCAAAATTATTTGCTGCGTGGCTTCTATGTGGCAAGCACTTTGGTGGGGCCTTGGCCAGGGCTTTGTTCTAGGTTCACTGAATCTTTCCAAAAAAACACATTACCTTGAAAATGCCAAACACATTACTTTCTCATGGTCACAGATTTGACCTTAATTTTGAGCTGTGAAAATGAAGCTGAATGAATTTTGCTTGGCGTTTAGCAGATAAACTGTGTCATTTAAATCCTACAACTATGAATAGTTCATTTCTTCTGCTGTCATTTTTACTCTCTCCTCCCAATTCCTTTGTAGGCGGTGAGTGGGATTGATACTCAAATCATTTACCATAAAGATGAAAGTGAGAACCTCCTCAATCAAGCCAGAGAACTGCAAGCAAAGGCAGAGTCTAGTAAATATCTTCACTTTCCTATCTCCCTTCTAATGTATAGCTGCTTCCCTCCTTTCATACATGTATACAGAGGTTTCCAACTCTAGGATTAAAGAATGATAATAACTAAATAACATATCAATAGTTCCTGCTCAGAGTCTAGTTACAAAAGAGCAAAGATTTGATACTTTAAATTGTGATTTAAAAAAAAAAATGCCACGTAGTAAACTACGTGGAAACATATAGCTATCTCACATACTGTGGCTATGCCTGCTAATCAAACAGGCTGACTAATAGAAACTTACCATAAATATCCATCTTTAGGGGGAAACGTCATAAAATACACTTAACACTAAAACTGTATTGCACAAAATTTCCTCTTCCTTGAACAATTCCGAAGCCCTTTTAAAATGTTTCCCATGAAGGAATGGGTCATCACTGTGAGTCAATTAGGATAAAAGGGCACCACAAAGTCATCTGGTTATTTGCATTTTTTTTTTTTTTTTGTAGTTTGTGTTCTACATAGGTTACTGCATTTAGAACAGACCTAACAGCCATGTGGTAAGAAGGATTTCCAAAGGCCAATGTTTGCATCTGCTAAAGTGCTCACATCCAAGGGTGAGGGAAGGAAGGAAAAATAAAAGCAAAATCACATTAGACAATTTTGAATCATGTGAGTTACTCTTAAAAACAATTGAATGGACTAAGAAATTCACTAAACATTATTCATCTCAGAGATGATGAACTAATTCCTAAGGACTTTCGAACATTGACTAATGAGGTTGGAAATTCATCATCTAGCGAACTTCTAACTACCACCTAAAAACAAAGGCCAAGTTTGAAACTATAAATCTCACCCAATTTTGTTAAAGTAATTAATCTCATTTAACCATGCATTTTCTTTCTCTTTTGCAAAGAGCCATTACATAGAGAAGATAAATGCATGTTGCTTTTCATACACAGATACTTAACTATTTATTTCTCATAAAACAACTGTTATTTTATTCTTCTGGGCAAACAAAGGCAGTAAAAAGTGCCATTGTTTCTCTAGCCTAATTATTATATGTCTAATTAATTTATTGTATAAGTCTATCCTGAACATACTCTACGGAAAATAATTAGAATATCAGTAGTGAAGAATTAGAATATTAACAGTAAAATATTTCTAGATAAATGTTGCTATATCTATGTATTGCTTTTGTTTCTTGTGTTGTGAAGACCAGAATGTGTCAGTCTTCATGACACAGTGACTTAAATATTTTATTCTTTTTGATAACTTGTAATATATTCTCTCAGTCTTGTCATTATTGAGTTATTGAACTTTATAAAAGCAACTTTTCTATTTTAAATTTAACCATTAATTGACCCCTACCCACATCCCTTCAAAGTTCCGTATTTTCTGTCTGATAAATCTCTCTGCATTAGCCTGTTTGAATATTTTACAGACCTGTTCACCTATTTCATGATCTCGTTTGGCTAAATCCCTTCATGTATTTATTTGCAAAAGGAACAACAATAGGGACTTAGTACTGTGTGGCTTAGAACTTTACAGGGCTGTCTTCCCTTGATAATACACACATTTGTGATGTACATTCAGGTTCCCAAATTAAACCATAGTCATCTACTAAATTATGTTATAATTTTAGATTACCTTTTCTTCATTCCAAATTCCCTTTAATGATCAGTAATCTTTACTTCCCAACTTTCTCTTTCATTATATATACCAAATAGTTGATAATCAATATAATCTCAGGAAGCTGCTATTTATACGAATCGTCTACTTAACTCATTTGCAAAATGAAAAATATTTATGCAAGTCAGTAAATTCCAAATAGAACACACTTCTTATGAAACATTTCTTCTTATAAACATCAAGCCCAAAATAGATTTTCTTCCTCATCTTTTTATCAAGAGCTCCAAATATAGAGTTAAATATATTCTTTCTCAGTATATCAGGCAGGATTTTTTTTTTGTTTTTGCAGTCATGAGACCCAAAAATAAGAGCTAAAACATTGCTTGTATTATAATGTTTGGAAATTGAAATCAGAAAGAGGAAGAAGGCAGGGTGCAATGCAAATTCTCCACACTACCCAGAAAAAATACAAGAAGTGCTTGTATTTGGTTAACTGTACTTCATGACACCACCACCCCTTATACACATATTTGGGGGGGGAAGATAACAATAAACCAATTTGAGTTTAATTTGATGTCCAATTTGAGTTTATTTTAGGATTTCAAGAATAGTTTAACATTTAAAACATCAATTGTAATTTGTCACATTTATAGGATATAGGATAAATTCATATGGTCATCTCACTACATGCAGAAAAATTATTTAACAAACTTGATACTCATTTTTTATTTTTAAAAAAGACTCTCAGTAAGCTAGGAATAGAAGGAAGCTTCCATAATCTGAAAAATAAAATAATATTCAGCAAATATATTAAAATGGAAATATTGAATGCTTTTCCACTAATATTAGAAACCATACAAGGACATGCTACATTACCAATTCAATGTGTAAAAATCTGGTTTAATTTTATACACAACAAAGGGAAATTAACTTTTTAAAATAACAGTGTTTACAATAGCATCAAATACATAGGAATAAATCTGACAAAAGAGGCTAAGGTTGCTACACATAAAGATGTAAATAAATGAAGATCTAAACAAGAATTTATATATAAATGATAAATACCATATTCATTGAGTAGAAGACTAAAATTTGTAAAAATGACAATTCTCCCAAATTCATCTACAGATTCAATTCAGTATTGATTAAAGTACCTGAACTGAATATTCTGGAATTTATATGGAAATGAGAGGGGAAAGCCAAGAATAGCCAAGATCATCTTAAAGAATAAAAACAAAGCTGGAAGACAAACTGCATTATCAAGATTTATTATAGCGCTATATGGAAATTAAGACAGATATAAAAGATTGCAATACCGTATTCTCTCTTTTGAATAACGTTTAAAAACAGACACAAACAGGTGGAGATAGAATTCAAAATAGTGATTATCTTCGGGTCATCACAGGGGCTCTAGGGAGCTTAAAAGGTGGTAATAAGTTTCTATTTTCTTGACTTGGATGCTGGTTTATGTTTTGTGTTCATTTTGTGAACATTTGTCAAGCTGTGCATTTTTAAAGGATGCCTTTTGCTAGATGTATGCTATATAGCAATTAAAATTTTATTGAAACAAATAAGAAAACAAGGATTATTTTTATAACCAGTCATCATCATATATATACATAGACAGAGAGATTTTTTTCTTTTCAGCTCTTTACCAATTGTGTGGTTGGTGTTATAAGTCATGGCAGGGCTATATGTTTCAATTAAAGAAATTAACCATTATGGCATCCTAAGTCACTCACAAGCAGTATTACAAGTGTTCTGCAATTCTGCACCTCAAATTTTAAATGCTACTTTCCAGAATTGTTGATCTATGTTCAGAGTATTCAGAATGCTGCAAATACTGCAGATGACTGCATCGTACAAATGAGAAGTTTCCTTGTTGAAATGGAAACCTTTTCGAGGCATCTTGGCTCCACTAGTACTTCTTTCTGCTGCTTCTCCACAGGCAGTGATGAGGCAGTGGCTGACACTAGCAGGCGTGTGGGTGGAGCCCTAGCAAGGAAAAGTGCCCTTAAAACCAGACTCAGTGATGCCGTTAAGCAACTACAAGCAGCAGAGAGAGGTAAGCATCAGAAAGAATTGAAGTCTCATCTGTTGGTTCACTGGAGTGTAAGGGAAACCTTCACGGAAGGATTAGGTAATTCTTTATTTGTCAATGTTTTTATACATAAATGTTGTTTTCTGATGACAGAATAACATATTCATTACCAAAAAAAAGTTCTAGAAAATAAAAAGAAGAAAATAAATATAAATGCTGTAATCACACCACCTAGAGGTGATCTTTAGATTTGAGAGCCTTTTTTTCCAGCATTTCCTCTGTGTGTGTGTGTGTGTGTGTGTGCGTGTGCATGTGTGTGTCTTTTAATGGGATCATGCTGTTTATAGTGTTTGGTAATGGCTTTCTTATGAATATCCTTCCTCATAACAATATGCCCTAATTTGGTTATTGGATTTCTTTGGCCCCAGCTGTAAACAGCTTCCCTCTGTTACATGTCAAGTCATTCTTATCATATAAGCAACAGGCCCAAACAGAGACCAAATAGAGACCAGGGAGACCAGCAAGCCCAAACAGAGAAACAAAAACACATGTTTTGCTTAATCTGGGACTGCAGTGGTATCTTAGACAGGTGCGATTGGAAGCAGATGTGCCTTCCTTGGCACAGTGAAAGTTAAAACACTAGTGTAGCATACGCGTGTTTTACTAGAATGAGCAAATCCTAGCTGGAGTGCTACAGTACACCAAAGCTCTGGCCAGGTGAGTGGTCATTCACGGAGAAGCCTCATCATCACCATCATCAGAGTGACTGTTTATTGATGCTTAGTGTGAGCTGGGCACTGTCCTAAGTGTTCAACATACCTGTATTAGTCCGTTCTCACGCTGCTATGAAGAAATACCCAACACTGGGTAATTTACAAGAAAAGAGGTTTAATTGAGTAACAGTTTTGCATGGCTGGGGAGGCCTCAGAAAACCTACGATCATGGCAGAAAGCACCTCTTTACAGGGCGGCAGGAGAGAGAATGATTGCTGAGCAAAGGGGAAATGCCAGACACTTATAAAACCACAGATCTCATGAGAACTCGCTATCACAAGAATAATATGGGGAAACTGCCCCCATGATTCAATTATCTCCCACCCATCCCTCCCATGACACGTAGGGATTATGGATGAGATTTGGGTGGGAACACAGCCAAACATATTAATACTTTATGTCATGGGGATAAGTACCACTATTGCCTTCAGACTGATATGAACCCTGAGGTTCATCAAGGTTAGGGAACTTGCAACAAGCACAGCCAGTAAGAAGCAGATTCAGGATTCAAACCAGCATTTATCAGAATCCAGAATATGTGAGGCTAAATGAAATACATCCTCACTTTAATAAATTATTTATTATTTATATATTATTAAATTAAGTATTATTTTTATAACAAAAATAATCAGAATTCATTTAGGTGATGGTATAACTTCAAATTTATAATTGTTTTACAGTTATAATTATGTTACAGTTGGGGCCAAAGAAATCCAATAACCAAATTAGGGCATATAATCAATCCAATAACCAAATTAGGGCATAACTTCAAATGCATAAAATTTGAAGTTATAAAATCACCTAAGTGAACTATAATATTATAAAAATAATAAATTATTTTTATAGACATATTAGAAAATTCTGATAAGAAAAAAAGAAGAAAATCACCTATAATCCCATCCCCTAGACAAAATATTTTGTTGTAAATTTACATTATGGTTATTTTACAGATGTAATTTTTAACAAAATGAGAATTCACTAATAAAACTCTCTGAAATTTGCTTTCTTTTCTGTTAAAAACATCTCTTTATGAATTAATTTCTATAGCATCATTTTTATGGCAAAAGTGTTCCACAAGCCTACTTTTTCAGAAAAGAAAGTGATATTTGCAATTAATTTCAGACACGAACCTCTTATGAGTTAAAATCTCATATTAACTCATATGCATTTTCTATGGCTTTCTCACCAGGTTACAGGAAATACAATTAATCTTCTTTTTAAATTTATCTCTTAATTTGGAAATGTTTTCAGTGGGCCGCATGGTTATCTAAAAATCTTACTTTTGCTTAAGAGCCCAAAATGAGAGATCTATTTCACTGAAGGGTTAAAGGGGTGTTAGTGTTCCCCAGCAAATGTCCGGCTTCTCTGCAAAGTGAATGACCCTATGCTCTGTGTAAAGGGGATGCCCAGCAGCGCCTGGGGCAGTCCAGGCTGATCACCGAGGAAGCCAACAGGACGACGATGGAGGTGCAGCAGGCCACCGCCCCCATGGCCAACAATCTAACCAACTGGTCACAGAACCTTCAACATTTTGACTCTTCTGCTTACAACACTGCAGTGGACTCTGCTAGGGATGCAGGTATCACTTAGAAATTTCACAATTTGAATCTAATTAAGGAATTGGCCATTAAACTCTATACACCTTTTGTCAAAAAAC
The DNA here is from genome assembly GCF_008728515.1 of Papio anubis. NCBI lineage: Eukaryota > Metazoa > Chordata > Mammalia > Primates > Cercopithecidae > Papio > Papio anubis. The sequence goes on from NC_044981.1 coordinate 150,994,489, forward strand.
AGTTTTCTTCATTTGGGTTTTGGATTTGAAAATTATAGAAGTTAGCTTAGAAAAAGAAAAGGTTTTGCTCTATTCATCTATCTATCTATCTATACCTGTCTGAATACATATGAGAAACATACATATATTTTGAATGAACACTAGATAGATTGGTAAAGAGTTATAATTTTTTCTATGTGAAATAATGGTAGCAATTGTATCAATGTAAGACTTATCCTTTAGAGAACAAGGTTAATCAAATGTTGGGTAAATAATCCTAACACAATACTGTTTAGCTTTTAGGAAAAAAATTACTAAATGGCATTGCTTTTACTAGTCAACATTGCTTTTTCTTTATCTGAGTAAAACAGGTTATTACCAACAAGTACTGAACATGGCCAAACATTAACTCCAGCTTTCTATTAAGAACAGCATGTTGGCCAACTTGAATATATAGTTCTATAGAAGTGAAAATGAAATATTTTCATGTCCACCTAATTTATTTTGTAGATATTAGAACTATGCAGTACTTGTGAAATGTCCCTTTTTCCATTCTCACATTTTTATCCAATCCCTTCATAACTTCTTAAATAACAATGTCTGTAAATATCATGACAATATCATGACTAGAACTTTTTGTTCTCTAATATGGTTTTGCATACAATATTACCTTCATTTGTATCTGAATTAAGAGAGGTCATAAATCCATATATGACCTGCCACTGCAAATTTTATTCCAATTTACAAATACCGATTCCCATAACAGTAAAATAGCTCTTTTATAATGATCTTTTAAGTATATGTTCGTTTCTTCCATGTAACCACTCATGGAAGTGCTTTTAAAATTTTGTCTTTAAAAGATTTGCCTACATGAAATTCAGCTATTACATTTATAATGATATGGCCTCGGGAATATGTACCAAATCTGTGTTACATTCTTTTTTCCATTTTTTACCAGTTTTATCAAGTGATTCCAATAAGCATCCAGAACTTTCAAAAAAATTGAAATTGTTTACTGTGCTTTTCTCAAATAGCATTTTGTGGTTCAAAACAAAGTAAATGAAAGAGGATACCATAATGTAAGAAACTTTATAAATACTCTAATATAAGGTGGCCCCCTTTTTCTGAGATAATTGATTGTAGGGAGCAGGGGGACTCTGTCTTATATACATTTCCATAATCAACATCTAACATAATTCATTAAGTATGTCTAGTTTTTAAAGATTAGTATACTATAAAATAAATGCTGTTGTCAGTGATCCAAACAATAAATATTTACGTCTGTATTAATCAATATAATAAACTAGTAGTTGCTATTATTTTACTTAATTCTATTCCTTGTGCTGGAGAAACATTGTGTGTCCTAAGCACAGAGAAGGGGTGTCTCCTTGGTCTGCACTGACATAGTCTCCTGAATCTGAGTTTAGTTTTTCTCCAGGAAGAGGCTTGCTCTTGCCCAGCTACTAATGCTTAATGACCATGGCCCTGCCCTTAGGTAAGAGAATACCTCAAAAGTATTTGTCTCTGAGCCAATGGTTCTCAAATACCAGTGTGCGTTAGAATCACCTGGAGGGCTTGTTAAACACAGGCTGCTGGATCCCACTCCTGGAACTGCTGATTCAGTGGGCTTGGGACAGGGCCAAGAATTTGCATTTCTGACAAGTACCCGGTGATGCTGATGCTGCTTGTCTGGGAACCACACTTGAACAACCACTGTTCCGTCAATGAAACTCTGGGAAAAGTTATGCCATTCTCTTTGAGTTTCTCTCCACAAGCCGTATCCTTATGACTGGTGCTTTTTTTTTTTTTTTTTTGAGACAGAGTCTCGCTCTGTCGCCAGTGCAGGGGCGCGATCTCGGCTCACTGCAACCTCTGCCTCTTGGGTTCCAGCGATTCTCCTGCCTCAGCCTCCCGAGTAGCTGGGATTATAGGTGCACACCACCACACCTGGCTGATTTTTATATTTTTAGTAGAGACAGGGTTTTGCTACGTTGGCCAGGCTGGTCTCAACCTCCGGACCTCAGGTGATCCACCAGCCTTGGTGTCCCAAATTTCTGGGATTACAGGAGTGAGCCACCACGCCCAGCTGACTCACGCTCTTTTCTATGTTTAAGTTATGCATTCAAAAAGAAGGACATAAGAAGTAGCCAGTGTCAGCCTTATGGGGCACAGCTGCACTAGACTGAGTCAAGGGGAGTGTTGTCTCCCACTCCGGCCACTTCCTCTTTTGCTGTTTCCCTCAACCCCCAACACCCAGAGGTTGTTTTGTTCTCCAGCAAGATGTCCAAGAGTAAAAAGAAATAAAAGGTCACTATGATCTGCTTGTAGCATCACCCTTGTCTGCACCCACAGACCATGGCCGCCTACCCCTACCTTGGCACAATTGCCACTTTTCTGAGTGCTACCTGTGTCTTCCTTTTGGTGCTCTCTTCTGGGACAGTAGCAGCAGCATGATGTGTGCATGGACATCCTGGAAAACAATCTTCCCATCTTTTTTCCCAGTATTCCTTTTTACCTGTTATATCAGTTATATTAGAAATGCAAGCAGAACCTGTGCTTCATGCTTAAAGGAACATTTGATTATATACCATGGACCCTGCCCTTTAGAAAAAGTTAGCTTGCTCAACATACAATTTTTAGATCAATAAGTATAAATGTCACAAAAATAGGAATGAATTGTGCTTTGGGCTTTGTTAGGTCCACAACTATGCCAAATGTCATGCTTGGGGTCAGGTTCGAGCCCATGCTGAGGTCTGAGGGGAGTGGGTGGGTGGCAGATTGCTGAAAGAACACTTGGGGGATGTAGACAGGTGAAATGTAGTTTTATTCAGCAGCTCTCTCATCAGAAGCTCTCTCACACTGTCTGCTGTGTCTCGGCTGCTTGCTCGGGCTGCTCCCACACACAGCTGCACAGCCGGCTCTCCCTTGCCTTCAGGGTCAACAGCTTAACTCTCTCTGGGCACAAGTCGGTTCCTGGCTCCCCACTGCCTGCCTTCAAGGCAACTGCCTCTCCCTTACAGGGGTCAGTAGCGTTACTCTCTCTTTGGGCACCAGCACACCTGCGAGCCATGTTGAGCCCTGGCTCTCCCTCTGTCCATCTGCAAGACAGGCCACCTTGGCACCCTCTTTCTCTGGGTGCAAGTGCATGTGCCCTGTGCACGGCATCAGCAGGGCAGCTATACCTTTTCAAACAACAGTGGCTCTGAGCCAAGTATGCGCTTACAAATAGGTTATATAACAAATGGAGTGTGCACCTGTGCCCTAAACTCGCTGAGTCACTCTGGCCCAGATGTCTGCCTCGACCTATTCCTTGACCAAAGCACATCCATGTACCTTACAGGCTTTACGATTAATTTTGCAGGATTAAAATAATTTCTTATTGTTCTACCATATGTAATCCGTGTTTGTTGTCTACATCTGATTCTTGAAATATGCTTAATATTGAGATATTTACTCAAGTGATTAATTTTTATTAACTGCAGTAAGAAATCTGACAGAGGTTGTGCCTCAGCTCCTGGATCAGCTTCGTACGGTTGAGCAGAAGCGGCCTGCAAGCAACGTGTCTGCCAGCATCCAGAGGATCCGAGAGCTCATTGCTCAGACCAGAAGTGTTGCCAGCAAGGTAACTGATGAAAAGACTCATCAGTCACTCAGTGATAATAATAACACGCAGCTGAGCTCCAACTGCTTGGGCAGCTTCCAGAGCCTGGACCTTTCCACTGTAGTCTCCAACTCAGTAGTTCTCAGCACCATTTGCTAATTAGAAACACGTGAGGAACATTGAAAACGAAACCAATTCCTGGTCCCAACCTGAAAGCAATAGATCAGACTCTGTAGAGGAAGGGCTCAGTACCTGCATGTTCTTCAAAGCTCCCAGGTTATTCTAATGTGTAGTCAGGTTTAAAAACCACAGAGTTAAACTAGCCAATAAAGCTAATATAGCAAAAGAAATCAAGTAAAGCCTCAATAAAAGCCTCAATTCGTTCTTATATTTTGTTATTTTAACAGCTACTTTAGTGCAATCACCACAATGGAATAATCTATCCCATCTGTCCCACCCCTTCAAGAAATTCTCTGATACAACACAAATTATGCGGAAGCTTTTACTGACCGCCCGCAGGGTTGACCGAGAAATCACACACTAGCTAAGAGGAATAAACTCAACAAAGACACTGTTTTGAGACACATAGAAGCTACCTAGCACAAGATAACTAGAGCCGGCATTTGTAGGAACATCTCCTGACACAGCAATTACTTTTCAGTGTGGCAAAGTGGAGCTTGTTCTTGGACCTCTTGAATTTTTTTAATTGATTCATAGACCAGACTCCCTTTTTATGAACAAAGTATATGGTATTATTTTCTCAATTAAGAATCAGCCTGAGCAGACTACTGGTCCTAATTACTGACAGAAAGAAGCGTTAGAAATCAACTATTTTGTACTGTAGAAGATTATTCTTGATAAATAGACCTGACTTTTAAGTGGTGATAAATAGTCCCCTGTCACAAATTACCTTATTTAGATGCCCCAGTGAACATTTTCAAAAAAGGCTTATCTAAAGGTACATCAAGAAATGGCATTCTAAAAGCTAGGTTTTGATGAGTGCTTTCTTGTAATGTTATTGCTATAAAGAGTATGACTTTGGAACCTTAATCACCTAAGACCATTTGCTGAAGACAGACTTAGCCCTACCTTTGGGAGCTGGGAGCTCACTCAGTGCCGCCGAGTGAGATGCTTTTCATGCAGACATGCACTATTCTCAGACTCTCACTTATTAATGTAAGACTTTAATCCCCCACACGTCTTGTTTATTAAGATGTATTGGTCTTGGCCAGGCTCGGTGGCTCATGCCTGTAATCTCAGCACTTTGGGAGGCCAAGGTGTGCAGATCTCTTGAGTCCAGGAGTTTGAGACCAGCCTGGCCAACATGGCAAAACCCTGTCTCTACCAAAAATACACAAATTGGCTGGGCATGGTGGTGCACACCTGTAGTCCCAGTTACTGGGGAGGCTGAGGCACAAGCATTGTTTGAACCTGGGAGGCAGAGGTTGCAATGAGCTGACATTGTGCTACTGCATTCCAGCCTGGGTGACAGTGAGACTGTGTCTCAAAAAAAAAAAAAAAAAAGGTGTATTAGTTTTTACTCAACTGGTAACATAGGACAGCTGCACTCCAGTCATTTGGGAATACAGAGCCTTGAGCTCACTGACCACTCACATTAGCCAAATCAACATTAGTAAATTAATGTAAAGATGTCTAATCATTTGGAAAGATTCAGCTCAATGGCATAAGTATACACAATCCATCCACTTGTAAATACTCTACAAATTACCCCTGAATCAGACCAGTTCAGCATATCATATTGGGCCTCTGAGAAATGCACTTACTGAATTGTGCTTTGTTGTGATGCCTTTCTGTGAGCCATTATAAGAGGCACCTTATGAACTCATTATTACAGTTATTATAATGGTAGGACCAGGCACTGGAAAGCACTTTAGCGTTATCATCGTATTTCATGCTCACGACAAATTTATTATCCTCGTTTCACAGATGAGGAAACTGAAGGTTAAGTGACTTGCTCAAGGTTACACAGCTAGGAAGAGGCAGAGCCCATCTGGTCTGAGACTATAAAGCTAGTCTAGACCCCTCCCAACTGTGCAGACAAGGGCAAGGATGTTGCTCACAGTCTCACCCCATGCCTGTTTTATGAGGACCCTAGGGAGAAAGTCCCAGCTGTGTTAGTAACTGAAATTAGTTCGACTTCTCCCAATTAGTTTTATACAAATTGTGTGAGCCTTGTGAACTGTATACTGACCAGACAACTTGAGTAAGTTGTTTAGTTCACCCAAACCGAGTACGCCGTTCATTGTGGAATTCATATTTATCCTCATTCTTGGATCTACTTAGTCACCACTTTTTTTGCTTTCTTTCACCCCACTTTAAATGACTATATCACAATCTGCCCTGAGTCTTCTCTTCAACTAGGGGAGGATGTGAGTGAATAACTAAAGGTATGGAGGTGAAGAGAGCTTAGAGGCCCCCGTCACGAATGAGGGAAGACCACTGAGAACCACGAGAAAGCATTCTGCCCATTTCTGCAAAGCACTTTTAATGAAACCATTGTGTAACTCCAGATCCAAGTCTCCATGATGTTTGATGGCCAGTCAGCTGTGGAAGTGCACTCAAGAACCAGTATGGATGACTTAAAGGCTTTCACGTCTCTGAGCCTGTACATGAAACCCCCTGTGAGGCAGCCAGAACTGACCGAGACTGCAGATCAGTTTATCCTGTACCTTGGAAGCAAAAACGTAAGCACATGAGTTTGAAAGGAGGGAATAATATTTACAAGGAGAGCTGCTTTTTCTCTTGCCTAAAATAAAGCTACTAGGCAAATGAACCAAAACAATGCCCATTCTGGTAACTCAGAAGATCTCATTTTAATGACAAGATTAAAAGAATGACTCAAGAACAAGTAATTTTTCTCTGTGTGGGAAATTGTGGGGATTGTTTCCTATTACCATCGCACTGCTAACTTTGATGAGTGAATGGAATACCTCAAAGTCTTTCAGAAAGACAGAAGCCTATTCTGTTTGATGCTGAATCCTGTTTGGAGATGCATAGTGAACAGTACTGTCAGGCTATATTATATCCCTGGGTAGCCTCAAAAAATTAGCCCATTCCTGGTAGCCAACAAATTTCCATGAGCCTGAGCAAGGATGGGGCCAGCAGACTCTGATGTGGCCACAGGGAGGCTGGAGAGGAAGAGCCACTGCCTGGTCTCACAGGAGCTTTGGGTAATAATTCAGGCCAGAAATCACTTGTATATACCCAAGTATTTGGATTTCTGATTGTCCTTTAAAAAAGATGATGTTCAGGCCGGGCGCGGTGGCTCAAGCCTGTAATCCCAGCACTTTGGGAGGCCGAGACGGGCGGATCACGAGGTCAGGAGATCGAGACCATCCTGGCTAACATGGTGAAACCCCGTCTCTACTAAAAAATACAAAAAACTAGCCGGGCGCGGTGGCGGGCGCCTGTAGTCCCAGCTACTCGGAAGGCTGAGGCAGGAGAATGGCGTGAACCCAGGGGGTGGAGCTTGCAGTGAGCAGAGATCCGGCCACTGCACTCCAGCCTGGGCGGCAGAGCGAGACTCCGTCTCAAAAAAAAAAAAAAAAAAAAAAAGATGATGTTCATTCCTATGAATTTAATTTAAATGACTTCTTACTTCTTGATACTTCAGGCCAAAAAAGAGTATATGGGTCTTGCAATCAAAAATGATAACCTGGTATACATCTATAATTTGGGAACCAAAGATGTGGAGATTCCCCTGGACTCCAAGCCCGTCAGTTCCTGGCCTGCTTACTTCAGCATTGTCAAGATTGAAAGGTACAGTGAATCCGTGACACAGGGCATATATGCACAATTCACAAGAAACCTGTTGAACACACACACGTGCACACACACACACACACACGCAGTCTTCCTGTGGAAGTTATAAATAGCATTTTCCTCCCTTTTCTTCCATTATTCTTGTATTCTTTCCCAAACACCTTAGTAGAAAAGAAAAAAAAAAAAAGTCATTTCTAAATCACGCTCTGATTATTAGATTTTACCTGGCCAATCCAGGAATTAATTTCAAAATGAAATGTCTTTCTTCTCTTTCCCATTGATTGTGATGTTTTATAAATGCTTACTAGTGTCACAAAATTAAATTACCCATTTTGTGATGAGGAAACATTAACATTTTGACATTTAAAAAGTATTTTCTATAAATTATATAATAACACATGAAAATTATTTATCTCAATAGGGTGGGAAAACATGGAAAGGTGTTTTTAACAGTCCCAAGTCTAAGTAGCACAGCAGAGGAAAAGTTCATTAAAAAGGGGGAATTTTCAGGAGATGACTCCCTGCTGGACCTGGACCCTGAGGACACGGTGTTTTATGTTGGTGGAGTGCCTTCCAACTTCAAGGTCAGCCATACAGCTCTATTTTGACCTATTACAAATCTACAGTAATTGTTTTTATAAATCCATAAACCTATAATGACTTGGGGGTTGCTGATATCACTTTAAGAGCTTACTTCTGGGGGAAGAAGAATTCTGAACCAGAATCTATAAACCTGATGTGTAAATCTGGTCTATGCTACTCATATTTTCATAATGTCAATGCTTTCAAGTTATAGCTGACTCCTGAAGATCCGTTCATTCATTCGGATACATGCATATGTAATTAATATTACCCCCACCTGCCACAGGAATGTCCGTAGCTTGTGGTGTCAGCACAGTTTAGATCTAATGTTCAGCTTTGCAGTGGTGGTTTCAAAAATTCAGTTATCTCACCTAATACAGGTATGAAATAAAGTATCTGGGATGAGAGATGGGGTGGAACCTAGGAGAGAGTATGAAATCTGATGAAGAGGGGATAAAGGATAGGTCAAAGAAGATGAGAAGTTGATCTGGGGTTCCAATTTCAGGACTATTATTACTAGTTATGGGCACATGATTGGATTTTCTCTGAGGATTATTTTCCCTCTCATTATATGAGAACAAGAATACCTACCTCACAAAGCTGGCACAAGGACTGATTTTTGTCATGAATTCACTGTCCAGCCTATGACCAGCACATAATCAATGCTCAGTAAATCCCACTTTCTCTGCTAAGATTTGCACAACTGACAAGTTACTGCATATCTAAATGATTTGGCATAAACACACTCGGGTCTAGAAAGACATTTCTATGAAGGGGTAGGTCTCCTTGACCTACTATTAGTTGCATTGTCTGTTCTGTAATGTCTGAGTAAAACATGACCATGAGACAGTTGGTTTTGCTTTTTCTATTGAACAGCTCCCTAACAGCTTAAACCTGCCTGGCTTCGTTGGCTGCCTGGAACTGGCCACTCTGAATAATGATGTGATCAGCTTATACAACTTTAAGCACATCTATAATATGGACCCCTCCACATCAGTGCCCTGTGCCCGGTAAGAGACAGTTGAGAGTACTAAAGACTTGGATATTTATGCAAGAGCAGCAGATAGAACAAGTATGAGTCAATATTCAGGTTCTCAAACTTTTCTTTGGGGAAGCCAGGTTTGAAACTACGTTAAGTCATACCTGCAAAAAAACTCTTCACCTATTCTCTATCATAGATGAGCATGCCCAAGTATCAAGTGTCAACTTGTTTGCAGCCTTGATTTAGGATTCCAGGCACTAGGGTGTCCCTGGAGACTTCAGTTGTCTTGGCACACAGGATAGAGAAGAAAACAATCCATTTAACATACCTACAAATACCTCTTTATCTGTTCCGTGCAGACAACAGGACTTCATTTAAATGTTGTAAGGGCCACAGAAGATGTTAGAAGAATGAGTTAAAAGGGCTTCACTTGAAAAGCGTAACAGAAACTGTAGTGTTCAAATGACCCTTGTGTTTCCATTTCAGAGATAAGCTGGCCTTCACTCAGAGTCGGGCTGCTAGTTACTTCTTCGATGGCTCCGGTTATGCCGTGGTGAGAGACATCACAAAGAGAGGGAAATTTGGTCAGGTGACTCGCTTTGATATAGAAGTTCGAACACCAGCTGACAACAGCCTTATTCTCCTGATGGTCAATGGAGTGAGTAAAAATACAAGTCCTACTACTTTTCCTTTATTTCCTTTACTTTCTGCTACTCACGTTTCCAGGAACCTTCGCAGGTCCAGTGTGTCATGCCATCAAACTGAAATTCTAGTTTAGAAAAGTCAAATTGGATTTTCTTCTTCAGGAAAGTAATGACAGCAATAAATAAAAGCAACCCTGAGATGCATTTCCCTACAGTACATTTTTGGATATAAATAAACTAAGAGAACTTTGAGGAAATTAGCACCAAGATCTAGGACAGCAGCGTGTCTGCAGAAATTCTGCACTGGGCTCCTAACTTTTCCAAATCATATGCCCTAATCAATTTAAAAGCAAAGCTTACATACTTTATATATATGTATGTGTGTATATAAGTATATATGTATGTACATACACACATATATCTTTATAAATGATACATGTGTACTATAAACAGATATAAATATAGTATGAAACATTCAAAGCTTGCAATAAAGGACAAATTATACAAAGATAAAATAAAAGATTATATATATTTAAAATAAAGAGTAAATTGACTTTATTAATGATACAGAAATGTTTTTCTCTCACTAGAAATTATTTTGAATAGCACTTTACTGTACACCTCAAACAAAATAGTTTTCGTGAGAAAATGTAATTAAATATGCTAAATATTTTCGAAAATCCTTAAACTCTTTGTGATACAGTGATTCAAGAGTCTGGTCCTAAGTCCAGTTTATTTCAACACTAATTTTATTGGTTGTTGTAACTAGACAAGATACCTCACAAAAGTAAAAAATGAAAGAAGCATATCATTAGCTGTGCCTACTAACTCAAATAGTTTTCAATCACATTCACCAGGTGGCAAAGGCTGTCTTTGAGATTTGACTGGTATGTTTCCTTTTTTCTAATATTAATTCTTATAAGCTAACCAGATATCATTTTGTAAACTTTAATAAAAGGGTTCTAAGCTATTGAAAATCTTTATTTGAAAGATTTTTCTAAAGTTTAGAAATTTCTTCCCTCAAATGTTTTAATAGTGCTGATAGGAGAGTTTTTGTGGGATTGCATTTGCATTGTTCCCATCAACAAAATCACTTAACAATAGAAAAATTCCCAAACATCTTTTTAAAAAACCATCTCTCCACAGTATAACTGTCCTTAAAAAAAAGAGAAAAAGTTACTTTCTCATCCATTATTATGATAATACTCTTACATTGATGTAACAGTATGTTTCTTTTTTGAATTAACTAGTAGGTTTCATACTACCGTCAGACATTTCTCATCACAAATAAAGTTCAACAAATTTAGAATAATTCATGTTACAAAGAAAAATGTGTAACCCTTTATAAACTTGACAGCATTTTCAGAAATTTGTAGGAAGTAGCCAGCAAATATCTGTGTGTCTCAAAATGTTTTCACATCACTCTCCATCTCAATACGAATCTAAATATTCTATTATTTCAGTTATATCACCCTTAAATCCATGTAACTAGCCACACATAAACTGCAATAAATTGCAATAGGCGAGAAGCAAAGAAATGGATGAGGAGCTACCTTCAACCCTTCAAGTGTGGAACCCCTCTTGGGAAGCCACACACATTATGTGAATTTTGTGAAAGTCTGACAAAAGGATAAAATGAAGGCCCACAGTCAATAATTCATGTATTAAATATTAAAAATTAGTTTCTTCCTCTATTTTAGATTTTTTAGTGAGTATAAATGGACGTTGAAATATTTTCTTCTCTATTTTAGATGTTTTTAAATTAGTATAAAGTTGAAATATTTTCTTCCTAAACTCCAATAAGTTGTTTTCCACAGTCCCAGGAATGCACAAACTCCACTCAGGAGATCACTTCCTACAGAATAGGGACCTTGCCACAATGCTTTATTTTTCAAATCCATTGACTTCTTGTATCTATGAACTATCTTCTGAAACAAGCAAACCTCATCAGTAAGTCACCTGAGTGTTACAAAATGTCTTTGACTCTCAAACATCATGTGTTCCAAGTGCATAATAATTCTATATTTATTTACATAAATCCAGTGTTTCAAAACAATACAGCAATGGCCTTCTTTTTTTAAAATCCATATTTGCTGATAATATGGAAGAATTATTTTCAGTATACCTTGAAATTATTTTTTAATATTACTAATTTTCACCTAAAATAAATGCAGTCACATCTGTTGTGCTGCTATAATTTTTTAAAGTTTCCTAAAGACAAGGCAGTTGAATAAACTGGTATACTATACTCTGTTTTCAAGATTTTGCTAAAGGGCAATAATGTAGACTTAAAACTTCATCCGTTAATTCAGAAAGTAGAATGAAAACAAAAGAAGAATCTTTACACTGTGTATAAAATTAACTTTTATATATTAAGAAGAGAAATAGCTGCTGATATGGAAGTAGTTGTCACTTTTTTTTTGAGACAGAGTCTCGTTCTGTAGCCCAGGCTGGAGTGCAGTGGCATGATCTCGGCTCACTGTAACTTTCACCTCCTGGGTTCAAGCGATTCTCCTGCCTCAGCCTCCCGAGTAGCTGGGATTACAGGTGCCTTCCACCATGCCTGGCTAGTTTTTGTATTTTTAGTAGAGATGAGGTTTTGCCATGTTGGCCAGGCTGGTCTCAAACTCCTGGCCTCAAGTGATCCACCCGCCTCAGTCTCCCAAAGAGCTGGGATTATAGGTGTGAGCCACCACTTCCAGCCGTTGTCACTTTTATTTCATAAGAATTTCGTAAGACTTTCTTAGTCTTCAAATAGCTCCAATAACTAAGAATATAGTCATATTTCTCAAATTCAGCTAAAACTGACTCTACTCACATAATAACAGATGTTCCTATCTTACAACTTCTTTCTCTCCCCAGAGTATGTTTTTCAGACTGGAAATGCGCAATGGTTACCTACACGTGTTCTATGATTTTGGATTCAGCAGCGGCCCTGTGCATCTTGAAGATACATTAAAGAAAGCTCAAATTAATGATGCAAAATACCATGAGGTACAAATCATTGTAGTTTGGTTGGTTTTGGTTTTGTTTTTTATACTTAGATCTGTTGATCTAATCAGGCGGACAAATGAGACAGGCAGGATAGTAAATAAACTGAGAGCTTTCGTATCCAAGGAGCAACTGAAGGACCCTCATCTTCTCAACCCCAGGAAGACATTTGCTTTAAAACAATGGATGTATTTGTCCTATTGATGTTCCGATTAAAAAGTCACTGAAAGATTCCTTTTAATTGCTTCATTAACCAGAAGGCTTCTATTAATCTTAAATATCTCAATTGATGTTCCTCTAGAGTGCTTCTGTGCACGTGTGGAATGAGCCAGAGTGTAGATGCGCAGCCATTTTTTTTGCTTGTCCTTTGAGCCCCGCTAAATGTAACAAGAATATAAATACAGAATTTCCTTTTAAACCACTTATCCAGCATGTAGAAAATAATAGCACAGTTTTCCTTATAAAGAGAACTCACAAAGGATCCCCTTTAGTTTTGAAACAGATGTGCAGACTACTGAAAATATACTTCATCCATTTTCATTAACTATTTTAAATATACAATTTGATAAAGTGTATACAAGGCATAATATCTTTTAAGTGGAACCAAAATGCAAGGGGTAGGAGACTGTATTTCCCTTTTTAGTTCAAAGTCCATAGCCTCATGAGAATGGTTTACAATAAAAGAATATTTTAACTATTTCTCTGACTAGCAGTTTTGCAGATTCATTAGAACTGTTCACTGTGTCACCAAAAAATTACACCTGGTAACATGCAATCTAGATTCCAGAAGGCACCTGCTTGGGAATACAATAGCGGTCACCAGGGGTTAGGGATGGGGGAAATAAGACATTGCTGTTCAATGGGTATAAAGTTTCAGTTGTGCTAGGTGAGTAAGTTCTTGAAATCTGCTGTACAGCATGGAGCCTATAGTTATAACTAATTTACAATTTATTGAGGATAGATCTCATGTTAAGTGTGCTTAACACACATGCTCACACACACGCACACACCACAAAGGGACACAAGGAAATGCTGGGAAATGTGTGATATGTCTCTTACCTTGATTGTGGGATGATATGAGTGTTTGTATATGTCCAAACTCATCAAATTGCATACATAAAATATGTATAGTTCTTTGCACATCAACTAGACTTGAATAAAGTTGTTTTTAAAAAAGAAGAGAACAGTGGCACCTGTTTATAGCTCTTTCCTGAATCCTCTCAGAAGGAGCAGGAGGAAACAATAGGTCTAGTCGCAAAATTTTTCTTGGGCTGGCTCCCTCTTCATACAGACCTGCTTTCCCAGGAAATGTGAACTGCTACTTGTAGAAGCAAGAGTTTTCAAGTCTGTGAGAAAAGAAAATCTATCTATATCTATTCCCCATTTTGTGAACAAACAAGCACAAAGGCATGGAAGAATAGCTAGTATAGCCAGGAGAATTAAAATATATAGAAGTCATCAAAGAACTGAATATTAAATAGTTAATCAAGGCTTACTATACATTATCTCTCCCAGATCTCAATCATTTACCACAATGATAAGAAAATGATCTTGGTAGTTGACAGAAGGCATGTCAAGAGCATGGATAATGAAAAGATGAAAATACCTTTTACAGATATATACATTGGAGGAGCTCCCCCAGAAATCTTACAATCCAGGTAAGGCTTTTTGTTAAGTAGCTGTGTGTTCCTAGCAATGTACTTGGCTGGCAACATCCAGGAGAGGTCTAGTAACAGTGTCCGCACTCTTACTTGCTACTTTTACACACAGGAACAGGTACAGGCACACACATTCATGTACCTGCAAGCCCTCTGCAGTCAGTCCTCAGGACCTCCTGAAATTAGCATCACATAGATGTAATCACAGATTTCTTGATTATTGTATTACTCTCAGAACATGATCTAATGCAATATTTCTCATCAGCAATAGGAAGGGTGGAACATGTGTATTGTGTGAAGACAAAACAGCATTTGTCCATTTACTCTTTTTTTATATACTTTAAGTTCTAGGGTACATGTACGTAATGTGCAGGTTTGCTACGTATGTATACATGTGCCATGTTGGTGTGCTGTACCCATTAACTCGTCATTTACATTAGGTATATCTCCTAATGCTATCCCTCCCCCCTCCTCCTACCCCACAACAGGCCCCAGTGTGTGATGTTCCCCTTCCTGTATCCAGGTGATCTCATTGTTCAGTTCCTACCTATGAGTGAGAACATGAAGTGTCTGGTTTTTGGTTCTTGCAATAGTTTACTGAGAATGATGGTTTCCAGCTGCATCCATATCCCTACAAAGGACACGAACTCATCCTTTTTTATGGCTGCATAGTATTCCATGGTGTATATGTGCCACATTTTCTTAATCTAGTCTGTCATTGATGGACATTTGGGTTGGTTCCAAATCTTTGCTATTGTGAATAGTGCTGCAATAAACATACGTGTACATGTGTCTTTCTAGCAGCATGACTTACAATCCTTTGGGTATATACCCAGTAATGGGATGGCTGGGTCAAATGGTATTTCTCGTTTTAGATCCTTGAGGAATCGCCACACTGTCTTCCACAATGGTTGAACTAGTTTACACTCCCACCAACAGTGTAAAAGTGTTCCTGTTTCTCCACATCCTCTCCAGCACCTGTTGTTTCCTGACTTTTTAATGATCGCCATTCTAACTGGTGTGAGATGGTATCTAACTGTGGTTTTGATTTGCATTTCTTTGATGGTGAGTGATGATGAGCATTTTTTCATGTGTCTGTTGGCTGCATAAATGTCTTCTTTTGAGAAGTGTCTGTTCATATCCTTTGCCCACTTTTTGATGGAGTTGTTTGGTTTTTTCTTGTAAATTTGTTTGAGTTCTTTGTAGGTTCCAGATATTAGCCCTTTGTCAGATGAGTAGATTGCAAAACTTTTCTCCCATTCTGTAGGTTGCCTGTTCACTCTGGTGGTAGTTTCTTTTGCTGTGCAGAAGCTCTTTAGTTTAATTAGATCCCGTTTGTCAATTTTGGCTTTTATTGCCATTGCTTTTGGTGTTTTAAACATGAAGTCCTTGCCCATGCCTATGTCCTGAATGATATTGCCTAAGTTTTCTTCTAGAGTTTTTATGGTTTTAGGTCTAACATTTAAGTCTCTAATCCATCTTGAATTAATTTTTGTATAAGGAGTAAGGAAGGGATCCAGTTTCAGCTTTCTACATAGGGCTAGCCAGTTTTCCCAGCACCGTTTATTATATAGGGAATCCTTTCCTCATTTCTTGTTTTTGTCAGGTTTGTCAAAGATCAGATAGTTGAAGATGTGTGGTATTATTTCTGAGGACTCTGTTCTGTTCCATTGGTCTGTATCTCTGTTTTGGTGCCAGTACCATGCTGTTTTGGTTACTGTAGCCTTGTAGTATAGTTTGAAGTCAGGTAACCTGATGCCTCCAGCTTTGTTCTTTTGACTTAGGATTGTCTTGGCAAGGCAGGCTCTTGTTTGGTTCCATATGAACTTTAAAGTAGTTTTTTCCAATTCTGTGAAGAAAGTAATTGGTAGCTTAATGGGGATGGCACTGAATCTATAAATTACCTTGGGCAGCATGGCCATTTTCATGATATTGATTCTTCCTATCCATAAGCATGGAATGTTCTTCCATTTCTTTGTGTCCTCTTTTATTTCATTGAGCAGTGGTTTATAGTTCTCCTTGAGGAGGTCCTTCACATCCCTTGTAAGTTGGATTCCTAGGTATTTTATTCTCTTTGAAGCAATTGTGAATGGGAGTTCATTCATGATTTGGCTCTCTGTTTGTCTGTTATTGGTGTATAAGGATGCTTGTGATTTTTACACGTTGATTTTGTATCCTGAGACTTTGCTAAAGTTGCTTATCAGCTTGAGGAGATTTTGGGCTGAGACGATGGGGTTTCCAAATAGACAGTCATGTCATCTGCAAACAGGGACAATTTGACTTCTTCTTTCCTAATTGAATACCCTTTATTTCTTTCTCTTGCCTGATTGCCCTGGCCAGAACTTCCAACAGTATGTTGAATAGGAGTGGTGAAAGAGGGCATCCGTGTCTTGTGCCAGTTTTTAAGGGGAATGCTTCCAGTTTTTGCCCGTTCAGTATGATATTGGCTGTGGGTTTGTCATAAATAGCTCTTAGTTACTTTTGCTTTAGCCTTAAACCCATTTTGAGCTCTCCAATAGCATCTGAGCTACACAAATTTTTAAGGTTATCCAAAGGGTTGTGTATTATGTATAATGAAACATTAAGACTCTCCCCTAAACTTTGTTGATTACAGATGTGTTGGAAATAATGCCAAAATGGATTCATTAACGACGTGGATTAATAAAAGTCTGAGGACCTGTGTTCAAATCCTAACATCACTTGTGACATAAGTGAATAATTTATTCTTAGTTTCCTTTTATAGGTTAAACCTTGTGGAATTACTAAGAATTGATTCTTTTTATGTATAATATGTCAGTTCCCTATGATTCAATCTAATAATCATCTGTTAAAGGGAAATAATAGCATCTCCATCTATTTCACTGAATTGTTATAAAGATGAAACAAGATAATGTAAGTTAAAGCATTTTGAAAACTATAAAGAACAAATTGACTTGACTCAGAACAAAACTCTTCTATAGGCAAAGATTAGACATTGCTGTGTGCCTATCAAAGAAAGCATGAGAATATGAATGATTATAAAGCTGTTACAAATGACTATAAATAAATGCAAATTCCATAGCCTACATATGCAGGGTAACATCATCATCATGGCTGTATCAGTGAGGCTGACTTTCTTTTCCAGGACCCTCAGAGCACACCTTCCCCTAGATATCAACTTCAGAGGATGCATGAAGGGCTTCCAGTTCCAAAAGAAAGATTTCAATTTACTGGAGCAGACAGAAACCCTGGGAGTTGGTTATGGATGCCCAGAAGACTCTCTTGTAAGAACCACTCAGTCAAAAGCTTTTTAACAGACACCATACTTGACACTCCCAAAAGCTGGAAAAGCTCTTTTCAGCTTCTCTCTGATCCTAGGTACACCTTGGGTTCCTTTCTGCCACCACCAGAAAGAAGAACCATTAAGCTTGAAGGGCTCTTGTGCATGGGATTCCTCTGTGACTTGTTCATTTGCTTCAATTTTCTATGGGTGGGGCATCTAACACCTAAAGGGGTGTGTGCTAGCATCATTGTTCACTCTGGTTGGAGTCAGTGGAGAAGATGAAACCCTCTCTCTCAGAGGAGCTCCTGGTGTATGCCTGAATTCCAGCATAAACCAGAAGTGGGAAAATAAACTATTTACATAGCAACTAAGAGGCAAGGCCCTCTGTATGTGAAACGTTGATAGTTTTAAGCATTTGATAATTCTCAAAAACACTATCTCCACTTGTTTTGGCACACAGATATCTCGCAGAGCATATTTCAATGGACAGAGCTTCATTGCTTCAATTCAGAAAATATCTTTCTTTGATGGCTTTGAAGGAGGTTTTAATTTCCGAACATTACAACCAAATGGGTTACTATTCTATTATGCTTCAGGAGTAAGTATTTGTTTTTCTCTGAGGAAACTTCTTTGTGATAATTGTTTTGCCTATTAAAAATAATTTTTAATGCATGTTAGCAGTGATTTTCCATTCAGATTTTGACTCACATGTAGACACACAGAATGCCTCATTTCAAACACTTTTAAAAATATTATATGTATTGTATATCAGGAGTTCCTAACCTGGAATTCATAGACCCACCCCCAAGGGATCATGGATAGAATTCAGGGGGTCTGTGGACTTAATGGGAAAAGATTACATCTTTATTTTCTCTCACTGAAATTGATCATTTCCTTTGATTATGAATCTAGACAACACACCACAGTAGTATTACCAGTACCTGCGACTTTGTCATTGATAGAAATCACAGATTTGTTTGTTTCACATTACAATTGTCAACAGAAATCTCAGAATGTCATTTTTGCTCATTGTTACTTCTAATGTTATTAGGTCTGCTATGGAATCTTATTATTTAATGCCTTAATAAAAAGTTATAATATCACAGATTATTTATTTTAATATTTTGAAAACTGTATTTCAATATAATTGGTTTCCTTTGTATTATTATATGTTTTGTTTTATACATTTAAAAACATTATTTTGTGAAGAAGTCCCTATGTGTTACCAAAATGCCAAAGGTGTTTCTAGCACAAAAATTGTTAAGAGTCCCTGTTTGTATGCTATGAACAAACACATCTGTGATTTAATTTATAAAAGGGTAAAAAGAACATACATGCTTCTTTTAGATTTGCTACAGAACATTGTAGCTCAGCTTATAAAGATATGCTATTTCAAGAATAAAATAAGGTCTGTAGAGGATTGGTGACCGTAACATCCAACTAGTGGGTCTCTGAAAAGGTCATCATCAATATATACACTGATGTGCCAGGTCATCATAGAACTTCTGAAAGCAACTTTCACTTTTCATATATATTACCTGCATCTGACACATTTATATCCAATTTAATTGGAATCAGTAGAATCTGTGAGAATTTACCCAAAGCATTTTGTAGAACTTCTGACCCCAAACCTGCCTCAGACTACCCTGGTTAGTTAAATAACACTTTTTGCCCACAAAAAGGAGTCTATTTTGAGGGCAGACTTAAGAAGTTGGTGCCCATATAAGGAAAGAGAAGCAAGATGAATATTTGCCAAATATTTTAAGATAAGCAATAAGCTAATTCAGATAAGAAGAGCTAACTTGCTTTTTAAAATGTCTCTTCTGCCTCTATAGATGAAAAAGTGAAAGATTTTAAAAAGCCAAACTAGCAAATTAACCCTTGCCTAGTCATCTAGCTACATCCCCAAGGAGACCTAAATTATCATCTTTTCGAAGGGATTAAAAGTGAGATTGAAAGTAGGAAAGTAACTGAGACTGAGCTAACAACTCTCAGCATAACAAAGTCACCAAAAATTTTCAGTTGGAAATATAGGAGATACATTTTTCTACTGAAATGTGTCTACTTTTATAAGCAATACCAGTACAAGCAATAGGGTGTTCTTGGTGGTTATTTATAGAAATTATTTTACAGGCAAATTTCCTACGCACTATATTGCCTTTAAGCAATACCATTCAAGGCCGGGCACGGTGGCTCATGCCTGTAATCCCAGCTACTCGGGAGGCTGAGGCAGGAAAATTGCTTGAACCTGGGAGGCGGAGTTTGCAGTGAGCCGAGATCATGCCACTGCACTCTAGCCTGGGTGAGACAGCAAGACTCTGCCTCAAAAAAAAAAAAAAAAGCAATACCATTCAGTAAATGTTGAAAACATTTCCATCTTTTGGATCCCTAGACTCCCTACTTACATGTTTGTGCTTGCATTTCAGTCAGACGTGTTCTCCATCTCACTGGATAACGGTACTGTCGTCATGGATGTAAAGGGAATCAAAGTTCAGTCAGTAGATAAGCAGTACAATGATGGGCTGTCCCACTTCGTCATTACCTCTGTCTCACCCACAAGGTACAGCTCCTCACTTCATATTCTTTCTACCATGTCTATTTGTGGGACATGATTATGTCAAAAACCACTATAAATAATAGGTTCTCCTACACCTTTTCTAATGTTAAAACAAAAATGCTAGAAGGAACAATTTACCTTCCTTAAAAAAATATTGCTATTAGTTTCCAAGATATGTAAAATAAATCACTATGAAATTTCTTAAAATAAATACAAGGGTTCTTTTTCCCGTAAAACAATAGGTTATAATCTTCTTGATGGAAATGCCTACTAATATTACATACTGAACGGAGTGCAGTATTTTTCACATAGAAGGAGCTCAGCAAATGTTGGTCTTGTTTAGACCTTGAGTCACACAACTGAGAATGCAACATTTATGGCCACATTTTAAAAGCTCCAACTTCATCTTTAAAATAGATAATACTGAATTTATTTTTCGTAATAAGAAAGTTTTCTGGAATAAGAAATGAATCTCTGCTACTAGTCTATGTCCACTTTTGTGGACACAGAAAACATGAGGAGGCTTTTTCTGGATCCCACTTCCAGTAAGGATCAAAATAATCTAATGTGCTTTGCCATGGAAATGGTCTTCCACAAATGTGATTAAGTTATCATCATGAGGTATGCTCTGTTTTATACACACATACACATACACACACACACACACACAAATAATGCTGATGACTAGGCATCTGAATTTCTTGCCTTATGGGTTTAAATTCCAATCTTGGTTTGGAGGATCTTTTTTGCATATAGAAATATCCAGCCATTTTATCCTGGGCCTCATGAAGAGTTTGGCAACTCACTGTCTTTTCATTAACCAGATGTTCCATTTCATGAGAAAACCTGCTTATCCAAACTAGAGTGGGTCAAGGTAAAATGCTAGCTCTGTGGTTTGTAAAGAAGCCTTTTTCTTTTGCAGATATGAACTGATAGTAGATAAAAGCAGAGTTGGGAGTAAGAATCCTACCAAAGGGAAGATAGAACAGACACAAGCAGGTGAAAAGAAGTTTTACTTCGGTGGCTCACCAATCAGTGCTCAGTATGCTAATTTCACTGGCTGCATAAGTAATGCCTACTTTACCAGGTATAATATTTTTATTGTTAATGAATCTGCATGATTGATAAATAAAATCAAGACAACAGCAAAAATATTAAAAATGAGAACTATGAAATGTATCTGAGGCATTAGGGGATAGTAATTAAAAGCTTGTATGTGCTTGAGAAACTGTCATACTTGCATTTCTGTGTAGGTTCTTTGCCCTTTAATTTCCAAATGACCTTGACTAAGTAAGCCTTCATGTCTTCACCTACAAAATGCAGATAATAATAGTGCCTGCTTGGTAGGTTTGTCATGAGGGGTAAATGAGAAGATAATGCACATAAAACAACTTGTACAGTGCCTGGCATACAGCAAGCTAAAAATATTAGATGCAATTATTTTTGTACTTATCATTAATGACAGAGTAACATACCCAGAGGTTTACAAAAGTCTTAATTTAACGCATGACTTTAAAGAAAGCTATTAATCTAGGTCCTTAACAAAGACAATAGGGGTTCCTTAAGTACAAGAATAAGCAAGGGAGGAGTTTAATATAGATTAAGAAACAGAGGCAGTTCCAATCATCCAGAGTGTGTTGAGGGAAAAGATGTTCATTATTATAAATGTGTGATGCCAGGCACATAGTTATTAACTGCTTGAATGTAATTTAAAGGGTCCTGGTTACGAGTGATGGGTAAGGACCCATCACACACACACACACACACACACACACACACACTTTAATTGCCAAAGCTCTTTGACTTCCATAATTTTCATCATGTAATTCTAAACAATATTTTTAATATTTATTTTTTCCTCTGTTACAAACACAGGGTGGATAGAGATGTGGAGGTTGAAGATTTCCAACGGTATACTGAAAAGGTCCACACTTCTCTTTATGAGTGTCCCATTGAGTCTTCACCATTGTTTCTCCTCCATAAAAAAGGAAAAAATTTATCCAAGCCTAAAGCAAGTCAGAATAAAAAGGTAAAAGATAATGCTGTTCTGACTTCCTAATTGTCATCATTTTCCATGCACACAGTTCTAGACACTGCTATTTTAGAGAATATACTTGATCCTTTGCAACTACATACATAGGAAAGATGGGATTCTTGCAGTATCACATATTCTAGTTTACCAGCTTTGTTGTATTAATTTTTTGTTTGTTATAGAGGAATTTTTTATTTTTTATTCACATGTAATAATTACACAAATGTATGGGGTACAGAGTTGTCTTTCAGTACATGCATATAATATGCAATAATCGAATCAGAGTGATAGCATGTCTATTATCTCAAACATTTATTATTTCTTTGTGTTGGGAACATTCAAAATCATCTCTTCTAGCTATTTGAAAATATACAATAAACTATTGTTAACTATAGTCACTCTACTATACTATAGAGACACAGAACATTTTCCTCCTATCTAGCTGTAATTTGGTATACATTAACCAACCTCAGCCTATCCTCCTCCCGCCGCTGCCCTTCCCAGCCTCTGATAACCACAGTTCTAGTCTCCTGTGAACTCAACATTTTTAGCTCCCACTTACGATAACATGCAGTATTTGTCTTTCTGTGCCTGCCTTATTTTACTTAATGTAATGTCCTCCAGGCTCATCCGTGTTTGTTGCATCAGTTCCTGTTCCAATGAACAGTCTGAATCAGCTATTTATTCATGCTTCCAACTTACAATGGTTTCCCTTACAATGGTTAAAATGTCCCTGTACTTAACAGTTTGTATAAATAATACATATTATTTGATACTATAATTCTCTAGTATCATTTGCTTTTGTGTAACAATTTCAGGCTTTTGTCACAATCATGGAATATTCAAGTTTCTGATCTTACCCTGGTTTTTCTCCTCCTTCCTGGGCCTTCACTTCAACCATTCACATGCACAGTTGGTCTGTGACATCAGCTAAAGCTACTCCATTATCAAAATCTTGAGTTCTAAAATTCCATCCTACTATTCTTTCTCATGCATTTACTGCAACTCTGTACATTATTTGCCTTCATTACAAGTGGGACCCTTAATCCCTTCTAATTCTTTCAGTTTAACCCTCCCCACCTCTTTCATGATCCAATGTTAAGAATGTGCTCAGGTGTCAGTGTTCCCATCCTGGCCCATGCCACCACCAACTCTTATCTGAATAACTGCAACACCTCCCAGCAGGTCTCCTTGCTTCCACCTTGTTCCCTGATAGCCTATTCTCAACCCTACAGTCAGATCTTTATAAATATAAATCATATCATGTCACTACTGTGTTCAAATGGCCCCCCGACTACACTCAGAGTAAAAGCCCAAGGCACCATAATTCATAAGAGGCCCTATGTGATCCATGCCCCTTACCCTGAGTTCATCTCCTCCTACTTGCCCACCTCTCTCAGTCTTCTCCCCATACTGGCCTCCCAACTATTCCTAGAATGGGCCATGTGTACTCCCACCTTAGGTTCTTTATTCAGGCTTCCCTTCTGCTTGCATCGCGCTTCCCCCAAGTATCTGCACAGACAACTTCTCTTCCGTCTACAATTGCTCAACTCTCATCTGTTCAATGACCTACATTGACACCCTATTGAATACTGCAGCCTGTCTCCTACCTTCCACCAGTAATGCTGCTCTTTTGCTTCTTTCTATTCTTTTTTCGTAGTACTTATATTTTATTAGTATGCTTTCTTTATTATGTTTATTATTTATTATCTGTCTCCTCTACTAAAATGCAAGCTCATTCATCTTGTTCCCTGATGTATAATAAGCACTCAGAACAATGCATATAACAGGTGTTCAATAAATACACAGCTATCTGCATCATAGGGTTGTAACGAAAACTAAATGAGTTAATGCATGAAATGATATGCACTCAGTATGGCGCAAGGCATGGAGTAAAGATTCAGTGAATATTAGTGGTTATATCTCTATAGCGCCTTAGAGTATTCTGGAGGATTGGTTCCTAAAAGTAAAATTGCTTGGCTCAAGGGAATACGCATTTTCAATATTGAGGCAATACCAATTTACAGTCCCACAAACAGCATTTGAAAGAACATATTGTCCCACACTATTGTTAACAATGAATATAATCAAATTTCTATAATTTTGCCAATCTGATGGACAAATTGAGGTTTTAGTTTTCATTTCTCTGAATGCTAGTGAGGTTGAGCATTGTTTCAGGGGAAGAACTGATTGCCGTCCAAGGCTGGCTTCTGGACCATCAGCAAGAGGGAAGTGTCTCCACCAGCTTCTCCATTCTGATGGTTTTTCACTGACCATTATATCTTGGCATTTTCCATATATGTGAGCACATGTGGACTACTTTTTCAATCCTCTTGAAACTTCTTCTTTGTTCATACATGACTGCTTTATCAATGTTAACAAAATTGTGTGTGTGTATAATTGAAACTTAGTACTTTCTTAGGATCCCTTCCTGAGTTGGACATGGAAGACAGATAATTTCATTGATTCTCATGAAGGATTTTGCTGGAAGATACTATGAAGGAGTTTTCAGAGTATACTATAAAATTCTACTAGAGTCTTGCTGTTACCTTCATACATTGATGCTAAAAGATTTATCCTGAAACTTTTTTTATCTGGCACTTGAACACTGGTCAGAGGGTCATAGGCAGCAGATTAACATTACAGGTTGATGAGGGACATCAACCTTCTCAAGCAAACACAGTTACCCCTTTAAATAAACACAGTTTTCTAAATTAAGTTGTCTATCAAATGTGATTTCCCAACAAACATGCAGTCTCAAAGTTATAATCAACAGCCCTATTAACAGAAGTTTTTCTGTATTATAGGAAACTTGCTAACCTTTATGGTAAATAGTGTTAGACAGAAACTTGACTTTGTAATAACAAGATACAGAATCACCATAGATTTCAATTATATTTTATGATAACTAGAATATCAACATTTGCTAATCTTTTCTTCTATTGACCCTTGTTTCAACAGCTTCATAAATAACTACCAAGAAAAATATGTGGTCTCTGACCTAAATTTTCATTAAGGCTGCACCAAAGCAATTGGGATTGTAATAATTTATTTTCACAATCACTTCCTAATTTCCCATTTTATTCACTTATTATATTCATTTAACCATTAATAGACTTTTAGTTGCTTCCAGTTTTCTGGCAGCTAAAGATCTTTGTAGATAAATCTTTGAGTGTATTGCTGAACAAATCTTTAAGATAGATTCCTAGAGGGAGAATTACTGAATCAAGGCAAATTGCTTTCCAAAAAGGTAACATTGATTTCTATTTCCCTGTGGTATTTGTGAATACCTGTCTTATCATCTATGTTCCAGTCTTAAATTTTTTTAACAATGTTTACGTTTCAAATTTAATTGGGAAAAGTTTCTCATTTGGTGTTTAATAATGAACATTTCAAGTATTGTAACAGACATCATGCTAGGGTATCTGGCAAACCACTCTGTTCTCTAAGAACTGATTTCCTACCCAGTGGGCAGGCCCTGTGTTTTAGATGCAAGACCTCACTTCCGTGGATATAGATCACTGGACCAGGGTAGATCACACGCACAAAGCTGGGCTATCCGATTCTCTTTCTTGGAAACTTAGAACCTAGAGAGATCTGCCTGAGCTGGCCATTGAATAGAAAACATGTAAACCTAAGGGCATTATGTTAATTATACAAAGAGGAAAAAAAGCTGCTTCATAGAGTGAAAGGCAGAAAGCTATCCTGTCAAGAAAGAAAAATGAAAAGAGATGCTCTGAGAAACCAGAAACCTCCAGAAAGGGAGTGCCTTGATTTTTTCTAGCTTTCCAATTGATTCTAGCCCCTGCTGGGATACCACAATACTATCTTAGATTGTTTAAGATACCCCGTTCAGGCACGGTGGCTCACACCTGTAATCCCAGCACTTTGGGAGGCTGAGGCAGGCGGATCAAGCGGTCAGGAGATCGAGACCAGCCTGGCCAACATGGTGAAACCTCGTCTCTACTAAAAATACAAAAATTAGCCAGGCAAGGTGGTGCATGCCTGTAATCCCAGCTACTCGGGAGGCTGAGGCAGGAGAATCGCTTGAACCTGGGAGGCAGAGTTTGCAGTGAGCTGACATTATGCCACTGCACTCCAGCCTGGGCACCAAAAGCAAAACTTTGTTTCAAAAAAAAAAAAAAAAGATACCCCTATATCCATATAACACATTGCTGTCTTTTTCTTCAGTAGCTCAACTAGCTTGGTTGTTATCTGACACAAACGAATCTTGCTAAATTGAACTGGTACTATCAGTGGGATTGCAACTAATAGGCCCACAGAGAAAACAAAAAATTACACTGGTAAAGCCAAAGTCTAGTGGTGTTCATTGAGAATCACCATATACATACCCATCTTAGGATAACAAACTGAGTCTCTGTGTTGTATGGTATAAAGTAATTAAGTTATACCTTGGCTCTTTTATCATTATTAAGAGTGTGAATGTGTATCTGCAGAAGAATTAGCATATTTGGTTGCCATATATAAAGACATCAGAGTTTATTGATTTTTGCAGCCGATGAGAGACGCACCTACATAGTCATGTATTCCCACATTGAAGCAGAGTCAGGCAAGGCTGGTAAATCGAGATTGTTCTGTTTCAAATAACCCTGTGCTTCACTGAGCACCTAGAGCTAAGTGGATACACTGACTAAGAAAGCGTGAGATCCTTTCCATCCAAATGGAGAGAACAGGAAGCAGCCAGAGTTGGGGAAAGTCCCCTACCCTCACTCTCACTCTGTTCTCTTACCCTCACTACAGGCCCTGTGCAAAGTATTTCCAGCTGGGCCTTTCACTGAGACAAAGGTGATCATATCTCCTATCATAAAGTATATTACTCCACTGGGATTGAAATAGAGCATGGATTTGGGAAAATTTTCCTAAGGCATTAAAGAATCTCCTGGCAGCCCTACTCCAGCCCATTCCACCCACCTACGGCTTGAAGCTATGGCCATTATTTGTAGGCGAGAGCCTGGACCAAAAAGTACTGGTAGCTGGGTATATTTCCTCCATCCAAGAGAGAAACCTTATTTCTGTTGCAGTAAAAATCAGGTTATGAGTCCTGACAACTGCATAAAGAAGGGAAGAGGGAATGGGGGAACCAGGTGGGCTTTCCTTTAGGAAATGAGAGTCTATGAGCTCCCATCTCTCTCCAACCTAACCACCACTGTGAGAGTCTCCACTGCCAAAATCCAACTGCACGAGCTGCTGCCCTGAGAGCAAGAGACACTGGCACAGCTGGTCTGTCCTTTAATTAATTAACCTGCCCTCTGCCCAAAATCACATCTAGATTTTGAATGTAATTCTGAGATTTAGCTAAAACACTTTTTTTTTTTTTTGTAGGTCTTGTCTTTTGCCCTTATGAGATTAAGGGTTTTATTGTCCATCTGTTCCAATCTACTTTATATCTTCTAGAAATTCCACACGGCTTGGTTCTGCCAGTAGAAACCCTCTTAGATTTCCAGGACTGCTGTGGATTTATATTTATGTACATTGTTCTGACATTTCAATGGGAATAGGGGGGCTGGGAATAAAGGTGTGTGCTCATTCAGTAATCCTGAACCAGAACTTTTCTGATCTAATGCTCTCTCTCATCTTGTCTGTTGCCTGTGTGTGCTCATTCAGTAATCCTGAATTTTTGTATCTAATCCTATCTCTCATCTTGTTTCTTGCTGTGTCTCTGTCCTCCCTGCTACCACACATTTCCTCTTCTATCAGGCCTTCCTTGTTGCAAGCTGTCTTCCTAGGTGGGTCAGAGCAGGCCACTCCCTCCCTGCTTTCAAAACCTGTGTGGCTCTTCATCACCTAAAAAACAAAACCTCCAGCAATCATCTATGGTCCTATCTGGCACCAACCCTGTTTTCCAATTTGCTGTTATAACTGTTTCTCCAAATTAATTTTCAGTTCCTTAAAAAACAGGAATCATTTCTCATTGACTTTCTATTCCCCACTACATGCCACCCATGGGAGGAATGTATAATCATGGATTTCCTTCCCCTTTACTTCTACCCATTGGATAGTCACTAAACATTTGCTTGAATAAGTGACTAAATACTTGAATTTATTTGCATTTACTTTTATTTTGCTTCAGAAATTAAAACTAAATAATCATTAAATATTAGCCTATTCTTGCACAACTCTAAATTTTAGCATCAGCCATGCAATTTTAAGAGCACAAGGTGTTTAAAAATTGTTCTATATCCTGTCACATAAAATTCTACTACATATCCTATCACCAAAAATCTCCTTAAGTATTTTGAAGATGTTGCTATGTTAACTTTTTACACACCATGCGTAAGTAATAATCTGTGTATTAAAGTAATATTAACATTGTTTCTTATGTAAGGATTTTGTTGATTGATTCAGGGTCATTTTAATTGCCAACTTTGCCACTTTTCACTATTGGTTAAGATGTGCACTTAATTTAAATGATAGAGCAGTTGTCTCTGTAGCTTCAGTTTAACTTTGCTTTACTACCATGTGGAAGAATTTGGGGTTCATTAATATGCTATGTTGTTGATGTTACTGCTGCAGCTACTGCTGTCATTTGCTCATAGCGGTAGAGGTATTGATGTTACTGCTGCAGCTACTGCTGTCATTTGCTCATAGCGGTAGAGGTAGGGAAGAGAGGGGGCCTAATGTTCCATGAATGGAAAATGCACAAATAATATACAAATTTTTTATCCTTATTAATGATGAGGACATCACAAAGTACTTTTTGGTGCTAGTATGTCACTTTTATCCCTTAATTTGGTTTACTTTTATAGGGAGGGAAAAGTAAAGATGCACCTTCATGGGATCCTGTTGCCCTGAAATTCCCAGAGCGGAATACTCCAAGAAACTCTCATTGCCACCTTTCCAACAGCCCTAGAGCAATAGAGCACGCCTATCAATATGGAGGAACAGCCAACAGCCGCCAAGAGTTTGAACACTTAAAAGGAGATTTTGGTGCAAAGTAAAGTAACACACTATACTCCTAGACTCTTAATGACATGGCTGGGTTCCATCTTTGTTTGCCACATGTCATCGTTTTTACCTATCTTTCCTTTCTGTGCCACCTTAATCCTATTATGTTATCATCGAAATAAGTACTAAATAGTACATGATTTATACTATCCAAAGAATTATATTCTCTGTGATTTTCCATTTGTAAGGTTCATAAAACAATATTCTTCCAGGAGTTTACTGTATTTGACCAAAAAGAAAAGACAATCAAGGAGGGGAAGATGGAGCAAGTTTCAAATGATTCATCATCTAACCTTGATATCACGCTCCCTCTCCCACACAAATTGCTTTCAGGTTGTAAATGGGAGTGCATTCGAACTACTAGAAGGTTAATAAAGCATTGAAAATACAAATAAGCTTGTTTGTCTATGACCCTCCAGCTATCTCTAACCCCATCACCTCTTTCCAGTATTTCACAAATCTCCAGGTTATCTGATATTACTGAAGAATTATTTTTATAGTTTTAGCACCCAAATATTTTTATATAGGTCTTACATAGCTCTGTCAAACATTCATAGAGGCAAAGTATTCAATAAGAAATCTCTAATGTCTTATAATTTGCTACCTGCCTAATAGGCAGAATCAGTATTTTCTATTTTTCAGGAAGAATTTAGAGTTAATCAAACTAGAAGTTAACCTAGTAAATGTATCTTATCCATAGCCTGTGGTTAAATTTCTAGAAGGTTTTGTTTAATTTCTACACACTCAGGTGGCTGCTTTTTACACATGGTATCCACTAATTAATTTTTACTGGGAAAAAATTTTAGTCTGTATTTTAGATAGCACACAAGTGATATTATTTGTATTACTCACTAGTATTTTGTCCACATGGATAAGCTTCTTTAACATACATATTTTTACTAAATTGCAGCTTTTTTTGCTTTTTTTTTTTTTTTTTTTTGAGACAAGGTCTTGTTCTCCCACCCAGGCTGGAGGGCAGTGGCATGATCATGGCTCACTGCACCCTCAACCTTCCAGGCTTAAGTGATCCTCCCACCTCAGCCTCCCAAATAGCTGGGACTACAGGTGTGCACCACCATCCCTGGATAATTTTTTTAAAAATTTTGTAGAGATGGGGTTCCACTATGTTGCCCAAGCTGGTCTTGAACTCCCAGGCTCAAGTGATCCTCCTGCCTTGACCCGCCAAATTACTGGGATTATAGGCCTGAGTCATGGCACCCAGCCTGCAGCCATATTTTCAAAGCAAGACACAGTAAGATCCTTAACTGAAACAACATTTCCTCAAATGTGGAATACATCCTTGTTGTACAAGGAAGTAGAGAAGAATTTACATTTTTGAACTAGCCATGCTAATGTAATATTCATTAATAATACTAAGTATGGAATAATGTTGCTTGGGATTAGATAGAATGGCTACTTATTTATTCTTGCTTACACTGTATTATTTTAAAGAAGTTAGAGATTATCCTCAGTCTCATTTTACGTATGGTAATCCCTTTCTTTTCATTTACCAGATCTCAGTTTTCCATTCGTCTGAGAACTCGTTCCTCCCATGGCATGATCTTCTATGTCTCAGATCAAGAAGAGAATGACTTTATGACTCTATTTTTGGCCCACGGCCGCTTGGTTTACATGTTTAATGTTGGTCACAAGAAACTGAAGATTAGAAGCCAGGAGAAATACAATGATGGCCTGTGGCATGATGTAAGTTGAAGGCAGAGAACAGTATTATCAGCAAATAGCTACCATTGTCAAATGGACACTCATGGGCCTCCATTACTCTCTCTAGAAATATCCATTTTAAAAGTCTGCTGCTGCACGCTCAGAATTCAATTTCAAAAAATTGTATTCCTTATAAAAGTCTTGAAGCATACTATTTAAAAAGAGACACAGGCTGAGCATAATTATTTTAACCAAAGGATCAGTGGTCAACATAAACTGAAATTTGGTTTTTAATGATTTCTCACTTATTTTCTACTGCCAATAGGTTTTTACTTTTCAACAATTATTACCGAGTGTCTTTTATTGGCTAAGCTGTGGAAGATACAAAGTGAATAGTAAATCAGTTAGGAAGACAGGATACCACAGTGGGAGCAGATAAATATTGAAAGAAATTGGTGGGTATGTAATGTCAAGAGTAAGCAATGTAACATGCATTATAATTAATCACAAGAAATCTAAGTGGAAGAGAACATATGGCCTGTTCTGGCCATATGTGGCCTGGTTAACTGGGAAAAGCTTCATAGAGAACATGGAAAAACATAAGCTATATTCAGAAATTAAGCTTTAAATCATTCTATCTAGAGGTCAGAAAATATACGGATCACTTCCTCTAATACATGAAGTGGTAAATGGAAGATAAGCAGGAAAAAATACACCTATATATATAAAGCAAAGAGGCCTGGAGACAACTCACAATAAAGGCATATGCTGTATAACAAAACAGAATCAAATGAGGGATAAAGTTTCTGCCATTCCAAAAACTGCATTGCCAGAAGCCTACTAAACAGAAGAGATAAACTCCTGACCTTCAGAGATGGGACCATTTTAAAAATAAACTTTCTGAAGATTTCCCACAGCATTGCAATAGCAAAGTTGGAAGAAAAGGAAACATAGCCTTTTCTCCAATCTTGGAATGTACCTGAGATGTGCTATTTTCCTTCTCTTCATCCAGGTGATATTTATTCGAGAAAGGAGCAGTGGCCGACTGGTAATTGATGGTCTTCGAGTCCTAGAAGAAAGTCTTCCTCCTACTGAAGCTACCTGGAAAATCAAGGGTCCCATTTATTTGGGAGGTGTGGCTCCCGGAAAGGCTGTGAAAAATGTTCAGGTAAGCCAGGCATGACCAGGTAGAGCCATTGACCGTTAGAGCCAGAACATCACCTAATTGAGGCCCTCGTTTCACAACTTAGGAAACTGGAAACTAGCATCAGTAAAGCTGTAGTTTTCTGGACATGGGACATCAAAGTACTGTCTTATGGGCTGCCTGTCTGCCCTGTGGCATTACAAAGTCAGAAGTAATCTTTCGATTCTAAGGTAGATGTGAAAATGAAAAAGTTTCAGAGGTATAAATTATCATGAAAATTTATGTCTCAAGGGGATCTTATTTGTTCAGAAAGTACCCATACTTTTAATGTAAAGGCATAACAAAAAAGAAAGCAAATCATTGCATTATACATTATTGAGTGAAAAAAAGTTTCAGATCATTATGCAAACTACAATCCCATTTTTGTTTCTTACACAAACACGCACACACACACAATTTGTAAATGTATAAGGAAATGTGGTTACCCTGGGGAGAAGTGAGAATATAGTAGAAAAATATCATTTGTGTAATTCAAAAATTAAAAATGTTGCACTTATAAAAAAATTTAGCAATAAAAAGAATGCATCAAATGACTAAATTTTTCTTCACATAAATATAGGTTGGATTTTAGCAATGCTAAAAATAATTTCTAAGACCCATTAATGTATGTAGATGAAGCAAAAAAGATGGTTTACATTATAATTAGATTTTAAATAAGCAGCCCCAATTCCATGGCAATCTCTTTTGTAAAATGTCTAAATGCAGTACAAAATCAGTTATCTAAAGTGGCCCAAGTTTCATGTCCTGTGATATGATAAATTCTCAACCACAAAAACAGCTCATGAAACCAGAAATGAAAGCTTTCTGCTGTTTATTTGACTATGGTAGATTTAAGCAAAGAACTTTGCTAGCCCTCATCAGCCTTAGGTGATCTTGGCACAGCTGTCATTCTTGAGGGAAAACTAGGATACTTCTAAATATGCAATTTGAAAACCACAGCTGCAACTTATTGTGTCAAAGTGTAATATAAAAATGTCCATAGCTTAATTACTACAGGTTGACATTATCAAATACAAAATTCCAGCTTCAAACAACCAGTTAAAAAGCAACTATCCAGGAAAGTACTGATCATTGAGATATCTGAAATAAATACAACAAGGAATTATTTGGTTTCCCTCAGGACTCAAACCCCCTCATTTTGCTTCCCCTTGATGCATCTGTGTTGAGAAAATGGATTTTAAGAAATTTCTTCTTCCCTCAGATTAACTCCATCTACAGTTTTAGTGGCTGTCTCAGCAATCTCCAGCTCAATGGGGCCTCCATCACCTCTGCTTCTCAGACATTCAGTGTGACCCCTTGCTTTGAAGGCCCCATGGAAACAGGAACTTACTTTTCAACAGAAGGAGGATATGTGGTTCTAGGTAACATTAGTCATGTTAAAAATATGAGTCATGAAATGCTTCTTCCTGGAGATGGCTAACAGGGAATATCAGACCCAGAGTTAAAACTTAAGAATGCCAAACTCAGCCCTTAGAAGATGACCTCTTCCCACAAGAACCATCTTTCTCCCTCCTGCACTCCAAATCATACATACAGTCCCCATCCCTGGATACTCTCCCTGACCAGGCTTCTCCATAGCTGCCAAACTTCTGGATGAAGACCACCTGGGCTCCTTTAGAATGTCTATGCTGCTCCGTGGCCTGATTCATGTCAGTTTTTGGCCACCTTGCTCCTCGAGGTCTTGCTCTGCTCCTTCTTGGCATGAACCATTGTTCTACTAAAGGAAGTCCCAGTTTCTCCCCAAGTCCTGCAACACCAGCAGACAACATTATCCTTCAGAAATTTTTGTTTCTGGATTTTTATTATTCTCCTTGACCATTACTCTCTCACTCATTCAGTTTTTATTGTATGCCTCCCGTAAGGCAGTCCCTGTGCCAGATGATGAGACATAACAGTTCTAAAAATAAATAAAATCCTAGCAGACTACACACAATCACCATCTAATTCATTCCAAGAATATTCTATGGAGCAATCACTGGGTGTGAGGAAGACACCAAAATAAGTGCCCGGAATGAGGACAGGAAAGGGTATAAAGCTGCATGTTCCCTGCTCTCAAGGCACTTAGGTACTTTGCACATGCCCCGAAGAAAGAAATTACACTGCAGCCAAGTATACTTTCTAAACCACCACCATATCCAGCACAACACCCAGAGGTAGTATTTCCTCTCTTGTCTAGCTCATGATTTTACTTTCCTGCCTCATCCACCATTACCCCTACACTAAAACACCTACACTTACAATTCTCAGCCTTTCATGGAATTTCAGTGATAAGAACTCTTAATGGTTTGGACAGCTGGGAATGCGGAGCAAACTGCACAATTTGTATACTACTCCATGAGCATTAACTAATAGCAAGAAAAATTTTAAATGATTTATAAGATACGTTAAATGAACAGTATTTAGATGCCCTGGTTTGCCATGAGTCTCTTGGAGTAAACACAACTATTCTTAATAAGAATTTTATTGGATCACCTCAGTAACAGCTCCTAAATACTTTCTCTGCTCTTTCTCCTCTGAAATGCTGTATAGCACTGGCACCAGTTAGGTTTTTGTTTAAGAATTATTTTAAAATACAGGTCCAATCAAGACAGCTCTCTTGCCGAGTGACTGTAAAATAAAGCCTAACTTCCATACTTCAGCACTAGAGCCCTTCCCAGTGTGGCTCCCACTCACCATGCCTCCTTCTCGCCTGGCAGAGGCAGTCCAGCCACAATGGCCTTCACAGAGCTCTCCAAGCATTCCAGCCTCTGTACCTGTGTTCAGTCTACTTCCTCTGCCCAGATTGCCCTGTCCTCCTCACTTGTGAAATACTCAACAGTGCTGCTGCTACTTGGAATTAATTTCTCCTCCCCTGAGCTCCCATAACACATACTTTGTGTGCTGTTGCCAGCCTCACACCCCACAACAGGATGGATGCGTTAGTTATCTTGGTTCCCCACAGAGCTTTCCCCAGTGAGTTTGACATGGAAAAGCCACTTTCTACTTATCTGTTAAAAAATGCATCAAACTTTCAAAAACAGATAAAAAAGATATATAATTACAAAATCACACCATAGTTACAAATATGATCTTGCTGTTCTTGGGAGTTTATAGTGTTTATCTCCACAGATGAATCTTTCAATATTGGATTGAAGTTTGAAATTGCATTTGAAGTCCGTCCCAGAAGCAGTTCCGGAACCCTGGTCCACGGCCACAGTGTCAATGGGGAGTACCTAAATGTTCACATGAAAAATGGACAGGTAGTGTCTGAAAAATGTTTAATGATTTGTCTCATCTGACCTTGGATTCTAGATCTGAAGCAGATTTATTTCACAGAATTATTTCATCAATCTTCCCTAACTGAAAAAGAAAAATAGGAAAGTTGTAACATGAAATGTAAATGTGGGCAATATTTGGATTCAGCTTCCTATGTTGAAAGTTGATTTGATCAAAACAGTTATGAAAATATGGCAAAATAATATAAAAAATAATCACCAATAACAACATAAAGAGTTTTAACAAAAGAATGAGAAGCACTTTTTTTCACCAAATGGAATCAGCAAACATAACTATCAAAATCAACAAACACTAAAACATCTTTCTAAATATCTGTAATATATGTCTATCAGATATCATATATACGTATACTAGATATGTATATATACTATATATATTATTCTCAAATGATAGAAATAAAGAAATTATGTTATAATTAAATGCCACTTTCATCCTAAGATATTACTAAAGAATATTCATAGAAGTATTCAAATAAATATTAAGAAAAAAGTATATTTTCATTGATGCTGCTAACTTAATATAACAGATTTTTATTTGGGTTCTAGTACATTCTATTAAATTATATTGAGCCATCACAATTAAACGTATTCCTACTTGGTGCTTACTATTTGTTGGGTACTATTCTAAATGCTTTACCTAGATGAACTCATTTAATCCTCCCAATTATCTCCATGATGTAGGTAACAGTATTGCTTTTAATTTACAAACGAGAAAACTGGGGCAGAGAGTAAGTTAAATAGGAGACTGGCTGTCTAGCTTCAAAGTCCATGTTCTTCACCAATACTTTAACCTGCTTCGTGTAACACACTCAATCTTTAGAAACTGAAGGGATTTTTTCTATTTCTTAGTGTCCCTCTCTCCCTATTTTCTCCCCTATAAAGTTACTTTGTTCTCTCCCCAAAGAGCACCCCCAGCTGAACCTATTTCTATAGCCTGCCAAATAGTGACCTCTTGTGTTCAAATTGCAAAGTTAATCATGTCTGAATATTTGTTGAAGTATTGCCCCACTATGGTAAATTATTTAAGAAATTCCATTTTATCACAATGAGGAGAAACTAAATCATAGAATGTGCCGTATATTTTGCAGGTCATAGTGAAAGTCAACAATGGCATCAGAGATTTTTCCACCTCAGTAACACCCAAGCAGAGTCTCTGTGATGGCAGATGGCACAGAATTACAGGTGAGAAAAGTTGACTGCCCTGGGGAGCTTGCACACCCAACTGTAAGATTATGACCTGGCAGAACTTAGACTATCACTTATATGATAGGTAACACACGACAGTCTAAAAGTATCCAAGAAAAGAAAATCATGTTATTATACCATTATGTGCATACTGAATCCACATGTGATTTCAAAATATGAGTGCTGCAAAATTGTGTTGAGGAGTTGCTTAAATAATGCATAACTCACAGAGCAAAAACAAAGTAGCACAAGAATATTCTAAATACTCTCCCTTTCTAAGGAAAATGTTGCAGTAATCTCTTGGTTAGACATTGTTAGACATCATTGATGATTTTAATAATCTAGAAGAAAGTGTGGGCTTTATTCTGGAATAAATAAAAGCAATTACTGTGATAAATAGTCTTTCTCATGTAAAAATTCATCACTCTAGTGCCACTTATGATCTTTGCCCACTTACGGTCTTTGCCCTGCATTTCAGTTATTAGAGATTCTAATGTGGTTCAGTTGGATGTGGACTCTGAAGTGAACCACGTGGTTGGACCCCTGAATCCAAAACCAATTGATCACAGGGAGCCTGTGTTTGTTGGAGGTGTTCCAGGTAAGTGTTGCTTAAAAAGGAAAAGTTTCCAATCCAAAAAACTGAGTTCTCATAATTGTTATTGAGCCATGTGTTTTCATGATGTACCTAGTTACTCAAAGGATTTTATATACAGTGTCGTTTAAGTGGAAAAAGCACAATAAAGTGACACGTAAGAACTAGACCCCAGCATTCCACCCAGTAGCTATTACTCTCCCTTGCCATGTTTGCTTATTTTTTTCTTTCCTTTCCCTTTTAAGTGCCCTCCACACACAGACACACAGTGAAACACATACTCTTATTTCATCTCTAACACAAAGAAAACTCATTGACTAACACTACAGTAGGATCTGAGAACTTTGGGGGATTAAGCTTGCTGTTAATTGCTCCCCTTCCTCAGTAGGAAAAAATGCACAGTTCTCTCTGTCCATGATTAGTCTGAACTGCAAAAACAGCTGCAGACCATAAGTTGTCGTCCATTGGTAGTGACATTCCCTCAGAGAGGTTCCCAGCGGCAATTCTGTAAACATCATCAGTCACTGCTGCTGTCATCTGCCAAGAATGGTGTATAATCCAGGATTGTGACAAGACACTTATGGACAACACATAAACACCCCAATTGTTTTAAACCTCTGAAGCAAGGACCATGTCCTCATATTGAATACATTTGTTTTTACACATTTCACTAACCTGGAAAACCTGAATGCTATGGCTGGGGAGTGGGATTTAAAAGGGAAATAACCCAGCTTTTGCAGCGGGAACTTGGTGGTGAGTTTTTAATTGACCTATCATAGTTGTACATATTTTGGGGATACATGTGATATTTTGATACCTGTATACAACGTGTAATGATCAAATCAAGATAATTGTAATATCCATCACCTAAAACATTTATCTTTTCTTTGTGTTGGTAACATTACAACCCTTCTCTTCTAGCTATTTTGAAATATACAATAAATTATCTTAACTATAATTTCCCTATTGTACTATGAAATACTAGAAATTATTCCTTCTATCTTACCGTGTTTTTGTACCCAGTAACCAAGTTCTTTTCATCTCCTTCTTCCCCCTTCCCTTCCCTTCCCAACCTCTAGTAACTACCAACTACTCTCTACCTCTCTCCATGAGATTTACTTCTTAAGCTCATATATGTGAGTGAGGACACATGATATTTGTCTTTCTGTGCTTGGCTTGGTGGGGATTTTAATAATCTTCTAATAGATTATTTTTAGACTGACCCATAAAGACAGACAATGCTTTAAAGAAGAGGGCAAGAAAGCACAGATAAAATTAAGCATCTGACCTTGGGTACTCCAAAAATAGTAACAACTAAGCACTCTTCTTTGTCTGAACTTTTCAAATACCAGTATTGACAATAATGGTAACCCGGTGTGAAAAGAAATATTTGAGACCCTCGCAAAGCAACTCTTCTTCTCCTTTGTCTCCCCATTTCACTCCCCTCTCCATTCCCCAGTCCTCTCCCTGTTCCTGACTTCAGCTTTGAAAGGATTCTGTCAAAGGCCAGCACTGTACTTCATGCAGGTGCAGCATGAAAAAGTCTCACATCAGTGCATATTTCTGCACATTGCTTCCCTCCAGAAATCACAACACAGTTTAAAATGTTTCACAGGTTCCCAAGGTCCTCCAGGATTAAATTCACCATAGCACACAAGCTTCTTGATCATCTGTCTCCTCCTCGTCCCTACCTTTGGGATCTCCCCACACTTTCCGGGACTTGCAGTTCCTAAATGTTTAGTGATGGTCTCTTTGCTCCAGGCCTTTGCATAAGGGAACTGGGCCTCAATTTCTGGGAAATGTTCTTCCTTTACTCCCCTAGTACCTTTGTTAAGAAACAACTTCTCCCATTCCTCCCCAGTCTAACTCCTATTGACCTTTAGGACTCAGCTCAGACATTTACTTACATACATGCCCCTTTCCCTCTAGGATGTGTACGCATACCACTGTTGTAGCACTTAGTACAGAATATTGTTGAAACTAAGTAGTACATTCCTTGATGGCAGGGAACATGACTATATCCAACACATAGCATAGATTTTCTATTAAGCAATGTGCTAGGCTTTGGGAGGTGGACAAAACAAGCATGACCCTCCCTTGTGGAAGCTGGAGTATTTGTCCTTCACTGTGTACCCAATGTACTTACTACATCTTTCAAACAGATATTTATCTTTGATTTTTGTTTGTTTGTTTTCACAGTCTGATCCCAGCCTCACACACTGCTATCATCCCTCACTACAAGAGTTGCTAAGCCCCACAGACTGGACAGGCAAGATGTACCTAAAGCCAAATTCAGCCTGCCTGAGACATAGAATGAATAGCAAACTTTAGCTAATGAGCCAGCGCAGGAGCTAGCAGGCCAGAAGGGCGTAACCACTAGCCCGCTGCACCACTGCAGCTTTTAATTCCATCTAAGAATTAGGCCAGCCAGCCTAGAACAAAAGCAATTATAATTTTAGATGAAATGTAATTAATTATATCATTTTGAGCTGTTCAAGATTAATTCCACTAAAATCATATCAGAAACCAGGCATTAAGAGGATAACTAAAGAAATTAGGCTAAATAAAACCCCTAAATAAAACCCCTAAATAAAACCACTGAATTCTCCAAGAATACCACTCAGAACTCTGGTGACTCATTATTTCTATCCATAAAAAGCTAATGCATAAAATTCATAGAACTATAGGCCAAAAAAGTCAACTTTAGTATGTGACAGTTTTAAAATCAAAATTAAAAATTAAATCCTTTTTTCTGCCAGACGTATTGGCTCGCACCTGTAATCCCAGCACTTTGGGAGGCCAAGGCGGGTGGATCACTTGAGCTCAGGAGTTAGAGACCAGCCTGGCCAACATAGTGAAACCCCATCTCTACTAAAGATATAAAAAATAGCTGAGTGTGGTGGTGAGCACCTGTAATCCTTTCAGCTACTCAGGAGGCTGAGGCAGGAGAATTGCTTGAACCCAGGAGGTGGAGATTGTAGTGAGCAGAGATCGCACCACTGCACACCAGCCTGGGCAACAGAGTGAGACTCCATCTCAAAATAATAATAATAATAATAATAATAATGTTTTGTTAATGTAGCCCACCCACGGGTCTAACCATTCATTCCTCCACTGAAAATCCTGCATTATTTGTATATAGTCAAGCCTTCAACCCGGGAAACATTCTCTCTTAAAATTATGCATTAATTTCATTAATCAATTACTTAGGGTCCTAGGGCACTGTACTGTCACTACCTACAATTAATTGTGTGGCGAACTATTCAGACCACTAACTGCTACATGAATTATTACCTCCAGATGGTTTCCCTCATAAGCCAAAGGATGGTAAGCTTGGGCAGAATCAAAACCCACGTTCTAAGTCTGGTATCCAAAGTAAGCAGAAGTATTACTTCGCTTACTTTGAGGTATTACTTACCCCTCATAAGCTTTCCTGTTCACTCATTTCTTACCCAGATGATGAAGTACACTGAACAGGCTTGAAGGATAGTCACACTAATCTAGAGACAATAAAGGGAATTGATCTCTCAGGCCCCTTCCAAATCTAAACCTTTTATGATTATCACTCTAAATATGAAATGCTATTTCCATGATTTGTTTTCAGTACACGGTTTCTGCATATTCTTCCCTACATTGCTTAGAAAACTTATTACAGCTACTTGCTGATGTTTCATTTGCTGTTCTATGTTCTTTCCTGAATTACTGATTTCTAAGTGTTTTCCGTCCTTTATCTGCTATTGCTCACATAGCTGTTGGTAAATAATAATAAGCTGTGGGTAAATGGATTTTAATTTTATGATATTTCTAAGCTCTCTAAATTGTTTTAAATTATATTGCTTCTATCATCCTAACACATTTAATTGTGTCTGTACAATTAATAAGTATAAGGCTTCTTCTAGATTTCTAATTAAGATAAGAGAAGAAAGTTCCCTTGGCATACCACAGGGCACCTGTGCCCACACAAAGACTAAGCGAGTTATCATTATCCTATTTATAGTTCTTAAACCCTGAGCTCAGAAAAATTAACTTTTAGTTTATGTGAATTCATTATTTTCTCATTATATTTTATGAACAAGCAAAAATGTGGAGGCTTAAGGGTGAAGGGTAATGAATTAAACAGAAATATTAACCAGTCCAAAAATAGTATAGAAGCTAAAATTTCTTTCCTCCTTTTTAGCAAAGCACACATTATAAGTGAGGCCCAGGTGAAATTAACTTTAAAAAAATGGGTAGATCATGAAAATTCACTGCTGAGGCTTTACATGTAAGTGGTAAATTTCAGCCTTGAAAGACAGCTACAATACACAGAAATCTGATCATGGAAAACATGGCAAAATATTAAAATTACCACATGTTCATAGAACTTCACAAACAACCCCTGAGAAATGAGTCAATTATAACTATATTCCATTTTTGAAATGTAAATCATGTCGATGATATGAGCAAATATGTATACTTTTACCAGGAAGTAATATTTGGGCTTGGAATACCTTAATTGCAATCTTTGTTTTTATTTCTTGCTCTTTTCAGAATCTCTACTGACACCACGCTTGGCCCCCAGCAAACCCTTCACAGGCTGCATACGCCACTTTGTGATTGACGGACACCCAGTGAGCTTCAGTAAAGCAGCCCTGGTCAGCGGCGCCGTGAGCATCAACTCCTGTCCAGCAGCCTGACACAACAGAACACAGCCGCCCAAATACAAAGTTCTTTAGAGCACTGAAAGAAACACAAAGCCAGCCAGGAGGAACAGCAACTCTTCCTTCTGGTGGAAGCTTTCATCTAGTTGAACAGGACTTAAATGAATCATCAGGGACTGGATATTTCTTATTTCTCATTTGGATTCTTACCTTGAGTCCAAAATGTCTGCAGTGGACAATAATTGAAGGAGTGGCAAACTTACTTGTATTGAGAGCACACGCAATTCCTACTGGTGAAATTACTGTTTCTGTTTTCTAATAAAATAGAAGGGATTCTGAATAAACATTTGCACACATTTTTGAAGTGCGGCTAGATTCTCAGATTCACCTTTCTTCC
The DNA here is from genome assembly GCF_008728515.1 of Papio anubis. Taxonomy (NCBI): domain Eukaryota; kingdom Metazoa; phylum Chordata; class Mammalia; order Primates; family Cercopithecidae; genus Papio; species Papio anubis. The sequence goes on from NC_044981.1 coordinate 151,036,481, forward strand.
AGGGAAGATAACTTTCAATCTATATAAAAATCTCTTTGTCCTAAAACTACCTTTCTTTATTTTGAAGAGACTCACTAACTTACATATAATCTAAAATTAGATAATAGATTTGTTTTTAGCCCTTTTGTTTGGTCTATCGGTATAAGAAGAATATTTTAGGTTTATAGCTGCAGTTATCAAGGTTTAATAAAGTAAATTTCTAACAGAATACTAGAAAAATATAGTATAATTTAATTTTTTCTAAATAAGAAAAAAGGAAACTACTTTTTTCCCTTCCTTATCTCTTTAAAAGAAAAATAAAATTGTACATGAGGGTGGCTTCTGTAGGTTATTATTACTATTATTGTGTGTTCTATAGAAATCATTGAGGATATCACAACAAAAACAGGAGGACAAAATCGTAAGATTCAATTTCAGAGTACACAAGTCCTTTTATTAAAAGTTTGCTCCTAGCCTGGGCAACATAATGAGATCCCATCTCTACAAAAAAATTTGTACATGGGCACACACCTGTAGTCCCAGCTACTTGAGAGGCTGAGATCGGAGGAGTGCTTAAGCTCAGGAGTTCGAAGCTGCAGTGAGCTATGACTGCTGACTGCACCACTGCACTCCAGCCTGGGCAACAGAGTGAGATCCTGTCTCAAAAACAGAGTGTGCTCCCCACATTACCGGCAACACAACTAGTCTTATTTCTAAAATGTTATCATCTTTTTTCCAAGTAGCTACATTAATAAAGCCTAGAAAAAATGGGCTTGAATGGCTGGTAGAATATTAATATGTAGAAATGAAATAAAAGAATTATATCTGAAAAACTAAACTCAGAAGACAGAAAAAGAGAAAATAGGCCCTCATATCAACAGAATTAACAATACATAAAGGGAGTAACTTTTGAGGGGAGAGCATATAAAATATTTTGAGGAATTACCAAGGGAAATAAAACAACGTTACCTTGAAATGATTACATATATTACATATTGGTACATATGTAATACCTACCTACATCCCCTGCTACCCTTCTGTCTGAAATATACAAATAATGATAATGTTGAAGATATCGATGAACATAGCTAACGTCTGTTCATAGAGGACTTACTAAGTGCCAGGCACTATGATAAGCTAAAGTTGATTATTTTACTTGTTCATTCCACTAATCCTTTGAGGTAATATTTGCAGCTCAGATAACTTGCCCACTGTCATTCAGCTGGACCAAGAAGCCAGTAGTTGAAACAAGACTTCCTGCCTCCAGGGGCAGCATGATTGTCACCTTGCTTCCCTGCCTCCAAAGACTATCTGCCTTCCAGCTGACCAGAGCCAGAGAGGTACCATAAAGTAGTGAGCTGGCAGGGTCTCACTGAGAAAATCAAGAGGGCACTTGCTTTGACTCATCTAGAAGGGCAGCAGGTTTCTAGGGGCCAATCCCTTCTTCTTTAAGACTGGGTGAGAGAAACCATTTCAGCACAACTGGCAGTGCAACACCATGATGCCCCCAACACCACACACACAAACCTGCAGCACATGCACACACAGAGTCTATATACAGTACAGAAAGCCAACTGAACAAGCCCCTGTCCAAAATGTGAGTGCCACGAATTTTCATCTGTGTTATTCACTAATATGTTGTAAGAGCTGAGACCAGTGTCTGGCAGGTAAGTATATGCTCATAACGAGTGAATTTAAAGGAAGCCTAGTTTCCATAAAGTTATCCCCTCACCTAACCTCCTAAGGCAATCACTTGACTGGTAAATTTCCTGAAAGTCTGAGAAAAGGAAAAAACGGACAGTGACTTCTCTGAGTTCCACTGAGCCCCAGAAATCTCTCGTTTGCCTGAGGGTGTGGGGAGAAGCCTGAGGGAATAATGGTACAGTCCTCAGAGAGACAAAAAGTACTCTCTCAGGTCTCTGATAACCTTTCAAGTCCTGAAGAGTAGGTAAGAAGTTTGGCTACCATGAATAGGACCACTCAGTTTCTAAACGTCACAGCACCCAAGGACACCATTCCCAGAGAAGACTACTAGAGGGTAGGATGAGGTGGGCAGAAGGTAGATGAGATTAGGGGTGAAAGCCTGATGATCTGCCAAAGCATGGGATGGAAAGGCAGAAATGTAAGTGGAATGTAGCATGACCCTAGCAGCCAAAAGAAACAGTTGAATCTCTCAAGGAACTCCTCAAGTGTAGTGATGGTGGCTGCTCAGGCTTGAGTCCCTCACCAGCCCAGCCAGACCACAGTTTACAAACAGAGAGCTAAATCAGCAGCCTTAACAGAACATGTTGTCAAATGATCATGTCTAAAGACTGTTGATTAATGAGCTGATGTCAGCCAGGTGGAAGGTTATGAAAGCATGGTGTCACCAAGTTACCCTAGGACCTATTTGTAATATTCCCTTACAGAAAGCTTACACCTGGAAATGTAAGAAATGTGGGAAGGCAATTTATTCAGGGTAAAGGCCTTGGAAGTCTAAATAATTCATACTGCTGAAAAACTCTATTTATCCTTTTAATGCCTTTCAATCCGTAGTGATGCCCCTACTATCATTCCTGATTTGATAATTTGTGTCTTCTTTTTTATCCTGATAATTCCACCCAGAGGCTTATCAATTTTATTGATCTTTTTTAAGAGCCAGCTTTTGGTTCTGTTGATTTTCTCTATTATTTATCTGCTCTTATATCATTGTTTCTTCTCTTATCTTTATTACTTCTTTCTTTCTGCTTATTTTGGATTTAGTTTGCTCATTTTTTCTGTTTTCTTAAGGTAGAAGCTTAGATCATTGCCTTGAGATGTTTCTTCTTTTCTAATGCAAGAATTTATTGCCTTAATTCTCTCTAAGCACTACCCATGCATTTTGATATGCTGTGTTTTCATTTTCATTTAGTTCAAAGTACTTTCTAATTTATTCACTCATTTCTTCTTTTATTCATGGGTTATTCAGAACTGTCTCACTTAGTATTCCAATATTGTGAGATTCTCTGGGTATCTTTCTGCTATTAATTTATAATTTAATTCTACTGTAAGACATACTTTGCATACCCTTCCATACTTTGAATACTTTTCAATTTATTGAAACTTGTTTTGTGACCTAGAATATATTCTACTTGGTAAATTTTCCATGTGCACTTGAAAAGAATATACAGTATTCTGCTGTTCCTAGGTAAAGTGTTCTATATCGATTGTCATGTCCTCTATATCCCTACTGATTCTGTTTACTTGTTCTACCAGCTGAAATCCTGAACAACAAATGTGCAGTTATTTCTCCTTTCAATTGCATCCATTTTTGCTTCATGTACTTTGAAGGTCTGGCATAAACATTAAAGAATGTTAGGTACTCTTGATGTCTTGACTCCTTTATGATTACGAATTGTCTCTCTTTACCTCTGTAAATTCTTTGCTCTGAAATCTTCTTGTCTATTATTAACATAGCTACTCCAGCTTTCCTCAGATTAATGTCTGCATAGTATATCTATTTCTATCCTTTTATACTTTTAATTTATCTGAGTCTTAGTATTTAAGGTGGGTTCATGTAGACAGCTTATAGTTGCATCTTCTTTTCTAGCTAATCTGACAATCTCTGCCTTTTGACTGAAATTTAGACCTTCTGTAATTAATGCAAATATCAATATGATATGATTTAAATATATTATCTTTGTTCCTTCTTTCCTCTTTTCCTGTTTTCTTTAGAATTAAATGAGTAATATTTATTCCATTTACTCTCCACTATACAATAGTTAGTGCTACTGTATTAGCTCTAATTCTGTTTGTTAGGTTTTAGAGATAACTCAAGTTTAATTTACTTCATCACAGTCTATTGTCAAATACCATTGTGTCATTTCACAAACAGTCTAAGAATTACAAAAGTAAACTTCTATTTTCCTCCTCCTTTATTTTTTTGCTAGTATTATACATTATAATTTTACATGAAATATCATTGCCATAGTTTGCCTTAAACAGTTACCTTTAGTGTTTAAAAATTTTTAAAGTCTATATATTTATCCCCATATTTTCCATGTCTTGTGTTCTTTCTTTCTAGAGATCCAAATTTCCATCTAGTACCATTTTCTTTCTGCCTGAAAAACTTCCTTGAACATTTTTTATAGTGAAGATCTGTTAGTAATGAATTCTCTCAGCATTTGTTTGACTGAAAAGTCTTTACTTCACCTTCATTTTTGAAAGATACTTTAAAGATATTGCTCCATTGCCTTTTTGCCTTCATATTTTCTGATGAAAAGTGTACTCTCATTCTTTTGTTTCTCTGAATGCATGTGTCATTTACTATCAAGTTTTAAGATTTTTCTCTTCAATTTAATTAGGACATGTCATTGTTTTGTTTTCACGTTTCTTCTCCTTAGGGTTGGTTAAGGTACTTGGATCTGCGAGTTTATAGTTTTCATCAAATTTGGGGAAAAGTATTTCTTCAAATATTTTTCTATTACCCTCCCTTCTTCTGAGAAGCCACTTACATATATATTAGACTGCTTGATAATGAAACGCAAAATGTATACTCTTTTCTTAATTGCTTTTTTCTTTGTACTTGACGTTGGATAACTTATATAGCTATGTCTTCTAGTTCATTAATATTTTCTTCTCCAGTATCTAATCTCTTAATCGTATTCAGTGTATATTATTACTTTAGATATTGTACTTTTCATCTCTAAAAGTTCTATCTGGGTCATTTTTATACCTTCCATTTATTTCTTCATTATGCTTCCGTCTACTACTTGAATGATATTTATAGTAGCTTGTCTGCTGTATTTGTCCATTTTCACACTGCTATAAAGAACTACCTGAGACTGGGTAATTTAGGAAGAAAAGAGGTTTAAATGACTCAGTTCCACAGGCTTAACTGGAAGCATGGCTAGGAGACCTCAGGAAACTTACAGTCATAAAAGAAGGCAAAGGGAAGCAAGCACATCTTACCATGGTGGAGCAGGAGAGACAGAGAGAAAAGGGGGAAGTGCTACACACTTTTAGACAACCAGATCTCGTAAGAACTCACTCACTATCATGAGAACAGCAAGGGGTGTTCTCCATATCCATGGAGAATACTCCATATTCATATCCATATGGGTGTTCACCATAATCCAATCACCTCCTACCAGGTCCCTCCCCCAATACTGGGGGTTATAATTCAACATGAGATTTGGGTTGGGACACAGAGCCAAATCATATCATTTACTAATGCTGTCATCTGTCATTCTGAGTCTGTTACCATCGACTAAAGATTCTCCTGACTGTGGAATGCCTTTTCCTTTTTTTTTTTGGCATGCCTGGTAATTTTTTATTAGATGATAATCACTGTGAATGTTACACTTTCGGTGCTGGATTTTATTGTAGTTTTTATTTTTATTGTGAGGGGTTGTCTCCCTTTGGATGCAGTTAAGTTACTTGAAATCAGTTTGATTCTTTCAAATGTTGCTCTTAAACTCTGTTAAGGCAAGTCCAGAGTAGTCTTCAGTCTATTCCCATCTCCATAACCTAACCCTAACCCTACTTTGGCAATATCTTGCTGAAGACTCTACTCAATGATCCATGTACTATATTAAAAGATCCACCATTGTTGAAACACGCATTCTTCCCAGCCCTGTATGAGCTCTGAGGAATTTTTCTTTTTTTCTTTTTTCTTGTTTTCTTTTTTTTTGAGATGAAGTCTCATTCTGTTGCTTAGGCTGGAGCACAGTGGTACAATCTCAGCTCACTGCAACCTCCACCTCTCGGGTTCAAGCAATTTTCCTGCCTCAGCTTCCCAAGTAGCTGGGATTACAGGCACCTGCCACCATACCCGGCTAATTTTTGTATTTTTAGTAGAGTTGGGGTTTCACCATGTTGGCCAGGCTGGCCTCAAATGCCTGACCTCAGATGACCCATCTGCCTTGGCCTCCCAAAGTGCCAGGATTACAGGCGTGAGCCACCAAGCCCAGCCCTCTGAGGAATTTTTCATCACTCCTTTCTCCTGTCATTCTTTCTCCAGCCTCAGGCAATTTCCTGCCTCAATTTTGTTTTCTTCCTTTAAGGAATGTTCCATTTTATTTGGCAGACAAAATGAGGTTACTCAGAAATCATCCTGAGTCTCTCAGGGATTATTTTTAAGCTTTCTTAAAGTTGGTATACATGAGCCTTTAGTCTAGTTCCAGTTTGGATCTCCCATGAAAGTATGACTTTTCTGAGTTTCTGCTCAATGCCCCACATGTTCAAGATCTTTCCACTTTAACTAGTTGGCATTCAAACATCTCCCAGCTTGGTGTGAGCTCTGAGTTTTTCATCTTATAACTCCCTGGCAGTTTTTCTTTTTCACCTAATGTAACACATATGCATCTACGTCTACTTAATTATAAGTTAATAAACTTCTCATTTTTAAAGGCTTACATGTATATTTTCAGAAGCAGCAAGGTAGACAAAAAACACTGGTGAAAATTGTATCTGATCCTAAAGTCAGTCTTTTGGAGACTACAATTTCATTAGATAGATGCTGACAGCCATTGAGAGAAAAGGAAATCACGCTGAGTTTCTGGGGACTACTGCAAGAAGAAAAAGAGAACATAGAGAGCTGGCCTCAACCTCAAAAGTGATCCTACATCTAACCAAATTTAAAAATCCACATGAAGTTTCTCAAAACCTACTACAAACAATTTATCAAGATAACTGGTTAGCACTTGGGGTACAATGTGATAACCAGACATCATTTTTCTTGGAAAAATCGGGGTTAGAACCATAGCTTTGACTTCATTATCAATACATTTAACCAACAATCTGGGCTCCTCTATGGAAGTAGCTTAAATGCCTTGCAGATTAACCATGGACTAAGAACTTTCTTTGATCTTGAATACTCTTCCAAAACACACAACCCCAGGGCTCCATTTCTCACCCAACATAATTATTCCTGAGCAGAGCATTATCTAATAATATCAAGCCAGGAAACTGTCTTGGGGTACTAAGGTGAAAGGATTTAGCCAAGTAGCAATCCAAATATGAACAAGGAAATGAGCCTAAGACACATTAAGTATTTAGAATAAGCCCCACCTGACTGATGACCAAGGTAGATTAAGTTTCATCTTTAATTATTGATGTTAATGATCTGCCGTGAGCAAGACGATCTCTAAGGTATTTTCTAATTGTGAAATATTATTCTGTCTTATGTGTCAGACATAACTGATAGCCTAACACTACGTGTGCTTTGCTGACATTTCTGTCTGTCTTACCAAAAGTAAATAGTTCAACTGTTGTCATCATCTAAAGGTGCCACCACTTTTATTTGTTTACCAGATCAGCAGATGATACTGGTCCATTACCCTTGACCTAGTCAGACCTTGACAAAAGACTTAATGATGCTATTTAGGATGCATTTCCTTGCTGCTTTGTGCAGGTGGCTTTCTCATTGTTGCATAGACAGTGATAGGAACATCAGTTATTGTCAGGCAATGACTTCCAGGGCACCTCCGGAGTTGCCTGAATAAAAAAGCAAATGACATGTAGTTAGATATTAAAAAGGGGAAATTTTTTTTCAGAGCACCAAAGTGTGATTGTATATTTTACTGTTTTAAATCACTTTGAAATCTCTGAATGTCATAAAATGAGTATAACATGGTGATGCTGATGAGGCACCAATTTTAGACTGATATAACAAAGAAATTGTGGCCTCTGACATACATTTAATCACAGGAAATTCATATATTCAAAGATAATCCTCCAGATATTCATTTTGAAAGGTATGCAATGATTGCTAAATGGCAAAACAAAAGTGCATAGTTACAAACATAAGAGATAATACCATGGTAATTCATGTGCATATGCACCCTAAATTGCCTCAGTTGAGTGATTTCAAAACAAGAATGTTTGTGGCAAAATACAAAACTGAACATAGTATTTCACATACTGTTCAAATGTTGATAGAATCTCATATTTGAAATGGCCCTTAAATGACACCTAGTCCAAAAATACATCTAGTATACGAATTTCCTTTCCAACATTCCCACCAAATAGTCATTCAGTCTTGCACATTTCAAAAGACCGGGAGCTCACTACTTCCCAAAGTAGCCTATTTCATCCTGACTAACTCCAATTTTTAAGTACCTACACCTGTTAAACTTAAATCTGTGTTCCCAAAATTTCCAAGCCATGAGAATCTAACAATGTAGTATCTAAGGTTTTGCTATAGTAAACATCACAGAAGTGAAACTAATCATTCTGCAAAAATACTTTGTCTCACAGAATCTTCATGCTCTATATCACTCTTTCTGCCAAAGGTCACAGCACAGCCAAAGCGACACTAATCAAAGCCAAAGTGACACTGAATCTGAGGTCTAAGTCTTTTTCATATTTTTAGCCTTATGCCTAGCACGGTGCCCTACACATACTAGCATTGAAGGTTTGTTTGTTTAATTGAATGTTATCTAATCGTGAAGCTATCAACAACCTATTAGGTTGGTGCCAAGGTAACTGTGGGTTTTTTGTTAATAGCTAAAAATGTACCAGAAAGAGAGAGAATGAATTGGTCTATCATCAAGACTTACAGAAATACAAAATACAGACTCCATACTAAGGAAACCTGGGCTCTGTTCATACTAATTTAGAAACAACAATATTTTGGAATTGCTGAGGGTTTTTTCTTGCTAATACTGAATATCAGCTGAAGGTTGTATTGATGACAGCCAGTACGTAGTTCCTCACTTGTGAGGACAGAAGACTTTACCTGGTTGGTGACATCTCCTTCCCATTACAGGCAGCACTGGAGCTCAGCCCCGGTTCCAGCCCAGTTGAAGAGTCTCCTCCTTCCACTGGAAACCTCCTTGGCTGGGTTCCAAATCGAAAAGGCATAATTCACTGAAAACCTAGATTAGAAAATTAAAATGTTGAAAACCTAGATTAGAAAATTTAAATGTTGGGGGTGGAGATAGATTGTCTTCAAAGACTTGTATGGAATGTTTTACAGAGTCAGAGTCTCACTACGTCGCCCAGGCTGGAGTACAGTGGTTATTCACAAGTGCAATCATAAGGCACTACAATTTTGAAACCCTGGGCTTAAGCGATCCTCCTGCCTCAGCCTCCTGAGTAACTGGAACTACAGGTGGACACAATGTGCCTGGCCTTGGGATTTTTAATATTACTATTTTGTTATAGACATACAGAAATATTCTGAATGTTATTCTATTTTTAAATAGCTAAAAAAGTGTTTAAAATTACTGTATTTCACAACCATCCCTTACGTACAATTTTAAGTCTTGCAAAAAATACAAAATAGCCACCAAGCAATGCAAGGAAAATGTACCCTATGGTTAACATAACTGAAGACCATTTCTGCTGTGTGAAAACAAAATTTAGTTTGCCTTTAAATGGTTGTTGCAGTCAACAAGCACCTCTCTACCTATCTATGCTCTTCTCTTCCTTTGGAGCACAGTTTCACATTCACTGAAATATCTTCAACTAATCCTTCTGTTCCAGGTGATTATTCATTTCCCCCCTGCTTCTCTATAGTCACAGTATAGTCCCTGGCTCTGGCCCTTCCCAACTATGTGATCTTAGTCAAGGTACTTACCTATATTTCTCAAGGGTACATTGGTGATAATATTTTCTACTTCTAGGGTAATAGTGAGGATTAAGTAAGGTAATACATGTAAAGTGCAGTGCCTAACACACAGTAAGTGCTCAGTAAGTGTTAACTATTACTATTCAGCAGGTACTACTGAGCATTAGTAAATGCATAGAAATGTCTGCAAGTATACCTGATATATGAAATTTATTATGAAATAGATATGATTTATACACACAAACATATATAAATGAACTCCTTACTGCCTACCTTGGAACTCTTCCCTACCCCATTGCTCCCACCCTTCACTCACTATGGCCAATGCAATCCACTAAGCCTGAATTTACATTTTACTTACTCTATAACTTACTTTTATAACCCCCATTATCTACATTTTCATAGCAACCTTTATTTCTGCTTGGTAACAGTTATCCTTCTAATTCAGGGTTTCTCAATCATGACACTATTCCCAGCTGGGATCAGACAGTTCTTAGTTGGGGAGGGAGGATACTGTCCTGTGCACTGTAGGATGTTTTGTAGCATTCAAGGCCTTCACCCACTGGATGTAAATAGTACCCCTCTCCCAAAGTTGTGACAGTACAAAATGTCTATAGACATTGTCAAACGTCCCCTGTTGGGAGAGAGAGGCAAAACTGCCCACTGTTGAGAAACACTATCCTCATTTTTTGTAAATGTTTAATATCCCCCCTCATTCCAAGTCTGTCTTTGTCATCACTGAATACTTAATACCTAGAACAGTGCTTGGTTAGCTTTATCTTGAAATAATTTGCATGTATTCAACTATTAGTACACAAAGGATAGGAAAAATTTTAAATAGTGCAACTATTTCTTACACTTAGTATAGTATTCTATGCCTAAAAATAAATGTTTATTGGTGGTAATAATAAAATCAAATTAAGGTTTAAGAATTTTAATACAATAACTTTTGTAGACTGTGTGTCAATATCAAGAAAAAAAGTGTTTTGCTCAATGATGATTTAGTAAAACCATTGTAAACTCTGTGGTTTAGTATAACTACCTGTCTATACAGGTATTAACATTTAGCTAATTTGATCAATGATAAACAGACTTACCAAAAGAGGCTGAGTCTGATTCCTGTAGAGGTGAATAAATCAATGCTTTCTACTGGCCTTCCATAGAAGGCTGGAATTGCCAAAGGAATGATGATCAAATGTTCCAGTGACACCCGGAAACTATGACATCAGGAGATTCTTTCACATAGTTTCCTACCTGCAAAAGAATCAAACATCTCAATGCATAGCTCCAACAACAAGCTGAGGCTTAGCTAAAAATTTTCTGTAAAGCTTTTTGGAGGGTTTCATTCTTGTTTTTACTGGCTTATTTCCCTACAATATTAGTATTTTCATCCATGAATGGGGACCTACAGTCTAATCCATCTGTACAAAATCAGAATTGAGATTCTTCTCATTTTATATCCTGTTTTCCTCATTCTCTTTCTCTCCTAGACCTTCTCTTATAATATCCCAAATAAATACAATCTATCTATATCCTCATCCCATTCCAATATCCTCAAACCCAAATTGTACCTTTACAAATTTCTCTATAACTCTTACATGGGATTCTTTACACCCTCTCTCTAATGCCTGGACTAACCTTTTTTTTTTTCCTACTTCCTCAAGAGAGTCTTCAAATTCCCAAATGGCTGGAAGAATTACAATTGTGAAAGGAAGAATACACCTTGTACTGTCCTCATTATTCTGTTCCCTGGGCCCTGGGCTGCTTCTCTGCTGATTTCTCTAACTGCTCTCCCTCTCCCAACACATTCTTGGCTTCTAAATCAATAGCCTACCTCATGAACAGCTGCTCTACTCAGTAAGGTCTAGTTTAACCCTTACACCAGAACATAACTCTTCAGCTAAGCAGTTTTTCAGTTTTCATATCTGATGACTAAACCATTAAATGTTAGTGAGCATTCTTACCACTGTTGTGTATTCATATGACTCATGTTATAGAACACTGGCATTTTACATAAGAACTAACTTGATGTTGGATACAATCTTACCTCTACCTTCTTTTTCTTACTAGGGTACTATCTGTGAATAAGTTGATCACCATTTTAGCTTGGAAAACTGATGGTGTCACAGTCACACAAACAAATAATTGCTGGCCATTGTTAGCTAAGGTATCATTAGGACCTAAATATTTAGTACTTAGGATGGCAAAAAAAAAATAATAGCTTACATGTTTGAGAAGTGGTAGCAGTGGGAAAATGATGGGTTTCAGCATCAGAATTAGGTTTGATTTTTTTTTCTTTTTTTTTTTCTTTGAGACAGCCACTCACCCTGGCTGGAGTGCAGTGGCATGATCATGGCTCACTACACGCAGCCTCAACCTCCTGGGCTCAAGCAATCCTCCCACCTCAGCATCTCAAGTAGCTGGGACTACAGGTGTTAACCACCATGCCCAGCTAATTTTGTATTTTTTTGTAGAGACAGAGTTTTATCATGTTGCCCAGGCTGGTCTCAAATTCCTGGGCTCAAGTGATCCACCCACCTTGCCCACCCAAAGTGCTAAGGTTACAGGCATGAGCCCACTGTGCCCAGCCAGGTTTGAATTTTGACACAATGTTAGCTCTGAGATTTTAAGCAAATCACTAAAAGTTTGTCTGTAAAATGGTATTAATTCCTACCTTATAGAGTTGTTGTGAGGAATTAAAAACAATTTAACATGTATAAAGCCAATGACTGGGACACAAGAATTCAATCAGCACTACTTCCTACATATTTTTGTGTCATTCTTGAAAACAGAGTATTAAGACACTGATTTCACTTTTTAGTCACCGATATATATGAAGTAAAATATCTGTAAGTAGGATATTCTTAAAATTCTGTAATTTACCATTTTAACTAGTCTATTTGCCATACCATGCTTCTTTAGAATGGGTGATACAATGAAACAAATCAAACCTTAGCCTTAATGATGAAACTTTACAACAGTAGAATGATACATCAGAACACAAAAGGAACTTGAGTCTCCAGCATATTTTCATAAAGCAATAGATAAACAGAGCAATACAAATGGTGAATAAAAAGATGGGGAGGTATCCAAATACCCCCTTAAGTATCATAAGCTCAAGAGCAATAGTCTTTCAATTCTCAAGATGTTAATTCATGAGATGCAGAAAATGAGTGATATTTGAATTTGTCATGTTCTAAGAAAAAAAGACCCATAGACTTCATTCATTCATTTAACGAATATTTGCTGAGAATCCACCATGAGTCAGGCACGTGTTAGGTGTTAAAGATAAAAGGTCAAGCTAAAACAAACACAGTTCCTGTTGTGGTAGAGTTTATAGGTTACGATAGGATTTGTTTTGGTCTAGGATATTTAATCTAAATCTAAAAGATGAGTGGGCATTAATTAGGTGGCAATGAGTGGGAGACAAAAACATTGACACAGTTGAGGAGGGGGCAAACAGAGGAAAACAGCATGTGCAAAGGTCATGCCAGTAAAGACAATAAAAAATCTGAAAGGCCAGCATAACCAAAGCACAGAAAACAGAAAATAAATAGAGTCTGAGACGTAAGTACAGACCAAATCATGCAGGAGCATAAACTCAAGTTAAAATTTTAGACTTTGTCTTATGAACAAGGAAGCCCATCAAATAATTTTAATTTCTCAGGACACATATTTAGGTTTCATTGATTTTTCTCTATTTTCGATTTACCATTTACTTGATTTCCACTCCAATCTTTATTATTTATTTTCTTCTGTCTACTTTGGGCTTAATTTGCTTTTCTTTTTCTAATTTCTTAAAGTAGAAGCTTAGGTCATTGATTTTAGTGCTTTCTTCTTTTCTAATGTAAACATTTAATTCTATACATTTCCACCAAAGCACTCCTTTAGCTGCATTCCACAATTTTTTTAATTTTGTATTTTCATTTCCTTCAGTTAAAATTTTTCTTTTTTTTTTCTTTGGCCTATGGGTTATTTACAATTATATTGTTTAATTTTCCAATATTTAGGAATATTCTACTTTTCTGTTACTGATTTATAATTAGGTTCCATTTTTGTTAGAGGACATTCTTTGTATGACTTGAATCCTTTTAAATTTACTTAGACTTGTTTTTATAGCCAGAATGTAAACTGCCTTGGTAAATGTTGCACACACACTTGAACGTATATGCTGCTGTAGTTGGCGTCAGTGTTCTATATAAGTATTTTCCAATATTTAGGAATATTCTACTCTTCTGTTCTGATTTCTAATTAGGTTGGTTCCGTTTTTGTCAGAGAACATTCTTTGTACGACTTGAATTCTTTTAAATTTATTTAGAGTTGTTTTTATAGCCAGAATATAAACTGCTTTGGCAAATGTTCCACATGTACTTGAATGTATACGCTGCTATAGTTGGCTTCAGTGTAAGTAATTTGTTGATTGACAGAATTGTTCAAGTCTTCCACATTCTTACTGATTTTCTATATACCTGGTTTATCAACTATTGAAGTAAGGGTGTGAAATCTTCAACAATAATTATAATTTTATTTACTTCTCCTTTCTATTCTGCAGTTTTTAGTTCAGGTATTTTGAATATGTGTATAATTTATAGATAAATTATACCACCTCACATACACTAGAAGAACCGTATAAAAGTATAGCCCATTTCCCCTCCCACTACATATGATTTTGTTGTCATATTTTAATTCTATCTATAGTACAAACCCCATACACATCGTTATACATTTTCTTTTAAGCAATTGTCTTTAAAACACGAGAAGTCTTTTATATTCATCTATATATTTATAGTTTTCAGTGCTCTTTATCCCTTTGAGTAGGTCCAGATTTTCATACAACATAATTTTCCCTTTGCCTGAATGTTTTCATTTAACAGTGCTTGTCTGTTGCTGATTAATTAATTTAGCTTTTATATCTCTTTTTTTCATATTCATTGTGGAACAATATTTTAACTGGGTATAGAATTCTCAATTGTCAGTTTTGTTTTCTTTAAGTACTTTGAAGATTTGGGTCCACTATTTTCTGGCTTGCATTGTTCCCAACAAGAAGTCTGTTGATTTTTTTTATCTTTGTTCCTCTATATGTAATATGTCTTTTTTCTCTGGCTGGCTTTAATATTTGTTTTTTATCACTGATATTAAGCAATTTGATTATAACGTACTTGTTGTAGTTTTCTTTCTGTTTCTTGTGCCTAAGATTCACCGAGCTTCTTGGATCTGTGGGTTCATAATGCTTATCACATTTGAAAATTTTTTAGCCTTTGTTTCTTCAGATATTTTTTTGTTCCCTCCTCTGGCATGCCAATTACATGTATGTTACACTGTTGAAAGTTGTCCCACAGTTCATTAGTTCTCCTTTTATAAAAAATCTTTCTGTTTTCTGTTTTATTTTGCACAGTTTCCATCACTACATCTTTAAGTTTGCTAATCTTTTCTTTTGCCATTTTTCACCTTAGATGTTGTACTTTTCATCTCTAGAAGTCTAATTGGGATCTCTTTTATATATTTCTTTGTCCCTTCCCAATCAGCCTGGGCTTCCTTCTGTCCTTCTGAACATATACTGCTTTAATGTTCTTTTAATTTTATGTAATTGTTATGTTTACTAATTCTTTCATTTGTGCCATTTCTTGTTCTGTTTTTAACTAATTTTTCACCTCACTATGGGACTCATCTTTGCATATCTGGCAATTTTTGACCTGAGTGCCAGGCATTGTGATTTTACATTGCTAAACAATTTTATTTTTATTCCTCTAAGTATTTTTAAGTTTTGGTCTGGGACACAGTTATTTGGAAACAGCCTGGTTCTTTGGAGGCTTGGTTTCATGCTCTCTTAGGCTAGATCACAACAGCCTTTCATCTAGGGCTAATTTTTCTCCACTACTGAGGTACCTTTCTGAGTATTCAACTCAATGTTCCAGCTATTTTAAGGTTTCTCCACTCAAGATACAGGGAATGTG
This sequence comes from Papio anubis, assembly GCF_008728515.1. Taxonomy (NCBI): domain Eukaryota; kingdom Metazoa; phylum Chordata; class Mammalia; order Primates; family Cercopithecidae; genus Papio; species Papio anubis. The sequence continues at coordinate 151,051,946 of NC_044981.1, forward strand.
AATTAGTCCTAGCCCTATGTGAACCCTAGGAAATGTTCTGCCCGCTTATTTCCAACGGTTCTTTCCTCAGTGTTACTTAGTTTCCATGAATTCATGCAAGGATCAGCACTCAGTTTAGGCTCATGAGCAACTCCCTAAAGATTTACAGAGTTTCCTTTTTGCATACTCTCTCCTCTTTGGCATTCTGCCCTGCAAATTGTAGCTGTCTGATTGTCCAAAATTTCTAACTCTGTCGCCTCAACTCAATGTGGCCATTGGGTTGTGTTTGAACTCTATTCATTAGAAAGGTGACATTAGGTCTAGCCTACCCTCAAGGAGAGGGGCTTACACAAGAACAGGAGACAGAGATCATTGGGTGCCATCTTAGAGGATGCCTACCACAGATGCTGTATTCTGATGTAATGTCTGAGAATGCTTGTGCAGTACACACAAGCGTTTATCAAATATTTCTGGCTCTCTCTATTGCAGAAATTGAAATTCCTGGCCACCTTATGATTACTTGCAGCCCATGTGATTAGTTTTAGTCAGTGAATTATAAGCAACCATTAATTGCTAGTGCAAGACCCTCCTGAGCTTTGTCTCTACCACAAAAACCAGAAATGTATCTCACATCATAAATAAAAATCAACCAAAATTAGTTCAAGACTCAGACGTAAGACCTGAAACTAAAACTACTAGGAGAAAACAGGAAAAAAAAATCTCCACAACATTAGTTTGGGCAATGATTTCTTGGATACGACCCAAAAAGCACAAGAACAAAAACGAAAGTAGACAAAAGGGATTACATCAAACTAAAAAGCTTCCGCACAGCAATGGAAACAATTAATAGAATGAAGAGAAAACTCACAGATTAGGAAAAGATATTTATAAACCATACATCTGCTAAGGGGACAACATCCAAAATACAGAAAGAACTCAAACAACTTCACAAGAAAACACATAGCCCAATTAAAAATGGGCAAAGAATCAGAACAGACATTTCTCAAAAAATACATATAATGGCCCACAGGTATATGAAAAAATACTCAATATCACTAATCATTAGGGAAATGAAAATTTAAAAACATAATGATATTTATCACCTCACATCTGTTAGAATGGCAGCTATCAAAAAGATAAAAGATAAATGTTGGCTAGGATGTGGAGAAAAGAGAGCCTTTTTAACGCTGGTGGTGGGAATTAAATTAATACAGCCATTATGGAAAACAGTATGGATTCCTCAATCAAAAATAGAATCACCGTATGATCCAGCAATCCCACTTCTGGATATATATCCAAAGGAACTGAAATAAGTATGTCAAAAAGATATCTGCACTCCCATGTTTACTGCAGCATTATCCACGATAGCTAAGATATGGAAGCAACCTAACTATCCATCAACAGATAAACAAATAAAGAAACAGATAAAGAAAATGTGGTATATATACACAATAGAATACTATTCAGCCTTTAAAAAGAAGAAAATGCTGTCATTTGTGACAACATGGATGACCCTGGAGGACATTATGCTAAGTGATATTAGCCAGCCACAGAAACACAAACACTGCATGATCTCACTTATATGTGGAATCTAAAAAAGTCAAGGTCATAAAAGTAGAGAGTAGAATGGTGGTTACCAGAGGGTAGTAAAGCTGGAGGGTGAGACAGGGATAGGGAGCAGAAGATGTCCAAAGGATACAAAGCTTCAGCTAGGAGGAATAAGTTTTATAGATCTATTACACAGCATGGTGACTAGTTACTAATAATATATATTTCAAAACTGCTAAAAGAGTAGATTTTTAATGTTCTCATCACAAAAAAAAATCTGAGTATGTGAAATGACAGATATGTTAATCAGATTGATTTAATCATTCCACAATGTAAATATTTATCAAAAAATCAACTGTACCCCATTAATATATATAATAATTAATTTAAAATCAAATAAATCAAAAACTGGACCAAATAATGGCAGATCATCAGCCTGAGTGCCAGAAGGGGGATACCATAAAGCATAGCCCCCAGACACCCTCAATGGACATGCATCATGTACAAAAAAAAAAATGTGTTGTTTTATACCACTGAGATTTTGGGGTTGATTGTTACCATGGCACAACAAAGTTTATGCTGATGTACACAGACTTTTGTCCAGACTTAGGTACCGCTATAACAAAAACCTAAAATATAAGTCACCATACCTAAGTGGTCAAGGAGCAATTAACAAGGAAACTGTTGTGGAAAGCTAAAAGGATAGTGATATATGTCACTCAGGAACAAACCTATTGGGAAAAACCTTTGGAAAACTCTGTGATAGCCTAGAAGGAATTTTATTTAACTAATGAATTTAAATGTTGGGAGAAGAGGCTGGAAAACAATAACATGTCAGTTGCTATTGTTTGTCAAGTTATATGAGAAAGAGACTAGCTCAGAAATGGCGGTGTGTGCAAGCAAGAATAAAAACAGAGCACCCACAAATTTGAACTATATTTCAATGACAACTTACAAAAGCTATAGAATAATTTTCTTCTAAAATATTTTATTCCCCTTCAGAACTCTGCAGCATGTTTTCAGTGCCTTCCCATACTGAATGTGCTATAGATGAGTCTAAAGTAGTCCAATTGTTTTTTCTTCATCCCACTCCCCTGTTCATTTCATGCCTAGGTACCTAAAAAATTCTTTCTTTATTCTGAAAAGTTGAATGACTTAATGAGGTTACGTGTCTTGGTGTTGATTTTTCTGTAGAAATTGTCCTATAGAACATAGTGTGTATCCTTTTAATCTATGTATTTTTCTTCCTTTACTTTTTATATCAAGCACATTTCTTCCTCCATTTGCTGTGGGCACATGTTAATCTTATGTTGAGTTATCTTTGTCTCCTCCATACATATTATTTTTAATAACTTTCATATCTTCGGGTTTTGCCTAGTATTCTGTCATTATTTTAAGCCTTTCCTCTACATTATAATTTGATGTGCATCTCTCTAGTCTGCTTCTTAAATGCTTTTAAAAATTATTCCTTTAAGTCCTTTAAGGTGGATGTTGTCTTCAGTTAATTTCCTTAGTTCTTTTATCTCCATTTTATTTCATTTATTCATCAAATATTTACTTACTATCTACTATATGCAAGGTACTATCCCTAGTAGTGGATACAAATCACAAGACTCAGCCCTCATAGAGCTTGAGTCTTATTATTTTGGTATCTTGTCTTTAAGTTCCTGTTTTATTGCATTCATATTCTTAAGTTCTTCTTCAGCACAAAATATATATGATGAATTTTCTTTTTTCCCTCTTAGGCTAGGTTTTACCCCAAGGTCTTGTACTTTATCCATCTTTTACACCTTTCCTTCCTTCCTCTCCCCCTTCCCTCCCTCTCTCCCTTCCCTCCCTGTCTTCCTTCCTTCCTTCAATATTAGTAGTCCATAGGATTCCCAATGATTTTTTTCTCTTTTTCATTTTCAGCATGTGGAATTTTGTTCACTCTGTTTGCTCTGTATGTTAGTCAGCTATCAGTATAATAAAACTGCACCCCAAAATTTCAGTTGCTTCAACCAAAAACATTTCTTTTCCTTATAAGATTCTGAATAGCCCGCTGCAGTTCAACCAATCTCAACTTGGCTAACTTGGGTTTGCATATGTGGAAGTTTTGGAGTGGCTGGCACGTGAGGCTCTACCTTGCTTGACACTTAAGCAGAACTGTCTCTCAGTCTGATTCTCTACAGACTGGAGTTATTAATAAGACATGTTAGGACTTTTCTTTCCTACATGTGGCTTCTGGGGAATAATGATTGGGACTGCATAAAGGGTGGGGCTCTGCAAAAGCCAGTGTATCATCTCACCTAGCACTGATAACACACTGATACAGACCTATTCACATCACTGCCTACAAACTGGACCAAGACTTGCAAATTTTGGAAGCCCCAGACCTTGGGACTTTAGCATCGAGACCTAAAGTGCCCAACTCTACCTCTACCGCTGACCCCATACTCAGTAAGCAGTTAAGAATAAATCCAGCCTACAAAAATTTACTGACCAAAAGCTGCCTATTACCAAAAGATATAAAATCCATTGCAACTTTAAACCTACCAGCTACCAGAGAAATGTAATAGTAACTACTACATGTCTTGCTGGGACAACAAAGTGTTCTAATCAATTGAATGTTACAATTCATATTAGCACATATTCATAGTACATACCATATGACTTTTTATTAAACAAAGAAGACTTCTTAGAGTTTCGTAGTTCTTCAGAATTTTTGTGGAAAAGATTTTATTAAAGTAGTACTTGAGTTCTTAATTAAAATCTGGTCTAATTTGATCAATAGAAGTTTACATATTTTAATGTTTGACAATTTTAAGGAGTTGGTAGTTGTCTTAATGCCTAATTTTTTAATCTTGTCCTCCTCTATCCCATCTAAATGCCTAGTGTTAATCTCGTCTCTTCTATCAGACTTCTATTTACTCATCTATATCCTCAACCACTGAATCCTATTGCACTTAAAGTCAATGCCATACAATTCTTTGAGTATTTCGCGTGTATGTCTTCAATCAGATTGTAAGCTTCTTCGTACTGGATCTATGCCTTAATTTCTTTTTAATCTTCCCAGAGAGCCTACAAGTTAATTTGGGGAGTATACAGCGTTTAACAAATACTAGTGGGGTCTGTGATCTTAGCTTTGCCATTTTTGTCAAAGTGTATAACCATTTAGTTCCAATTGTGCCCTGACATGTCTGTTTCTCTGGGGTTTCTCTTTCCTCAACGCCATTGTTCATTTTCTATTAGAATAAAGGTCTTGTTGGACAGAGATGCTAATTCAGATTCCAGTCCCGTGGAATCTGAATAAACGGACTGATCCACCGCCCAGGGTGTTGAGGCTGTGAACAAAAATTAAACCTCTGATAGCCTACGAACAGCTTAACGACACATATTTAAAAATATCACTCCAAAGCCTAGTTACCCGCCAGTTACCCCGGCCTCCGGAGCTGCCGATGCTCTAAGATGTTGACAAGGCAGTTAGGATCTGCAGTCCACAGGCCCAGTCGCTATGGTAACGGTGAGACGCAAGTGCACTTGCGCGGCCTTCTGACGGAAAACCTTAGCCTGAACCTAGGGACGTGCTTAGCGACGGCAGCGGCTTGCGGCAGCAGCGTGACTTACGGCAGCCCTCTAGTAGAGCGCCGTTGCGGGTGGAATGCAGAAGCGGCCGCGGGCTAGCAGGCGCCCAGAGCCGGCTGCGCACCAGCATGACGCAGTCGGTGGTCGTACAGGGTGAGCTACGCAGGGCGGATAGAGACCTGGTCGCCGCGGAATCCAGCCGCCTTGTTTCCTGCCTAATGTCCTATTCTCTTTCCTTCGTCTCCTCCGGTCGCAGTCGGCCAGTGCGGAAACCAGATCGGCTGCTGCTTCTGGGACCTGGCACTAAGGGAGCACGCCGCGGTCAACCAGGTACCCGCCCGCAGCCCCCTCGCCTGTCAGCTAGGTCTTCCAGCCTATACGCAGGAAATACTCGGCTTGAGCTTTCATCTGACCCGTTTAAGATGCATGGGATGTTCTCAGTAAATAACGTACTGGTTTTTAAACATGTTAGTTCAGACACACACTAAACTAAAAGAACACTGGCCGGCGACCTTAGTCTTAACATTTTTCCTGATTCTTAGGGTCTCCTCTTTATTGGTGTTCGTGTGCAGAGCAGTGAGATTGTATATGGGAAAGTACTGTGTCAAATAGATAACACGTGTGGTTATTGTATTCCTTAATTTAACCAGTCAGCTTTTAAAAAGATCACCAAGAATCCAGAGAACGCTCATTTGATGGACCTGTTCTGCAGTCCTATGGGTGAAATCCTTTCTTTAGCACCTCCTGCTGAACTTTATCTGTAGATCCCATGGCATTTACTCTTCTAAGGAGATTGGGAAGAATCAGGCTCCGCATTTTGTGATACTTGCTTTTTCTTTTCAGAGCTTCATCCTACCCATTACAGTATTATGTAATTAAAATTGAAAGAACTTGATTTGGGCGAGAAGCAAAACCTAAATGCTATTAACATATGTTTTTCTTTTTAGAAAGGAATTTATGATGAGGCAATAAGCAGCTTCTTTAGAAATGTGGACACCAGGTAAGATGGTATTAAAGTCTGTCACAATGTGAGACTTTAAGTTTCAATAGCTTGGGAGATAATTCTTCAAAGGACAATAAAAATAGCCAGTAGCTGCAAAGTTCTGTTTCTTTGTTTCGTTATTGAAAACATATTCCTTCTATTAGATTATTAATATTATATCATCTTGCAGAACAGGTTTCCCTTTAGTGTGACTTCTTTTAACTTAACCTTGAAGTAAGTTTCATTAAACGAAAGCTGAAATTTTCCCAGAGGGCATCTTGTTAATGCATCCTGTAATAACTAACTTTTGAAAGAAAAATATGTTGTTTACATATATGCTGTAAGTATAAAAATATACTTAAAAAGGAGACAAGCAGTTATTGGATTGTTTTTATTTAATAAAGAGTATATGTAAGTACTATATATCTTTTATCTGGAAGAGTAATTTAAGTTGCCGTTCAGGATATCTCCATAAGCTTTTAATATTAAATTATTACGTTCATGCGTTTTCAAAATACTTCATAAAACTAACTGTCGTGTGCTTAAACTGAAAAATATATACTTCATATCAGGCTTTAATCCAATAGGAACATCACTTCTAGTTTAAAATTGTTGGCTGGGTATGTGAGCAGTTATCTTCTAGAGAAAGCTGATTAGTCCCTGCTTCCTGCGTGAATTCCAGAGTCTATCTAGGGCACTGGCTTGCAAACTCAGAAGTGTCATTGGCATTTGAGATAAGTTCAGTGCTCTCCAGTACAGCCAGGTTAACCAAAGACCAAATTCTCATTTTCTGTCATAGGCACATTACATTAGTAGGAAGTCTAACTGAAAAGCTGTGTAATAATCTGAAGGTTGCTTGGTGACCATGGCATCAGACCAAAGGAAGTTAGGTGTATTACTTTAATGGCTGGTATCATTTATCTTTATTTTATGGAGGTATCTGTCATATAGACTATAGATTCCCTCTTATTTGTAGCCCAGAATATCCTCACCTCTAAATTCTCTTGGGAGTCTCAAATTTGCCTCTGTAATACTTCCTTTCAGACGCTTCTCTTGCTAAGTTCCTATGCCCACCTCTTTACTTCTTGTTACCCAACACTTACATTGAGTATTATATAGTTGAGAGTCAGCCTGGGAGCTTTTCTTTCTTCATAAGGTGACTCTTCATAACTACACTCTCATCTCCTTTGTGTGTTTTATACTTTAACCTGAGAGCACTATTTTTTTCCCGGTAAGTTTAGCAAGCAGAGTTGTGGCATCTTGCACTTCTTTCTGTGTACTATGAACACATGCAGCATCTGTTCCACAGCTTAGTACAAAAAATGTTTTTCGAAGTAAGACCATATCTTTGTGTACTCTTCTTACCAAATTGTTATACCTTTTGAATAGCATGATAGGAATTTACCTACACCATGGGTTGGCATACATATATTTTCTGTAAAGGACCAGGAAGTAAACATTTTAGGTTATGTGAACCATAAAGTCTTTTGCACCACTTTTGATCTGTAGCATGACTGTGGGCGTAGGTAATACATAAAGGAATGGGTGTGTCCATATTTGAATAAAACTTTATATACAGGCAACTAGTTGGATTTGGCCTGACAATTGGCTGCCCTTCATATATTCTGTCTTGTGAACTGTCTTTGTTGACCCATATACTGCATTAGATTTCAGTACTTTGGCAACTTATTGCCAACGTGAAATTCTGAGAACAACCTTAGATACTCAATGGTAAATACCAGTTATATCTGTTGATGGGTGTTTAGCTGCAACAGGAAACCACATTAATGGTGGCTTAAGCAGTAAAGGTATCCATTTGTCTCACAAATCTGGAAATCAGATGTTCTAGTTCTAAAGGAATGCCTCAAAGATCTAATACTATATATGTTCCACTGTCCGTAAGTGTGCTGGCTTTTTGTACTTGTATTATTACTTCATGACTATAAAATGGCAGTCTCTGCTCCAGGAATCACATCCATATTCATGTTTGAGGCAGGAAAAAGGAAGAAGATAGGCGCCAGCTGCATCTGGTCCTTCTTTAAAAGCTTCCCAGAATACTTCCCCTTTATCTCATTGGCTAGAACTGGATTACATGGCCAGCCCTAACTACAAAGAAAGCCGGGAAAATAAGTACCTCACTTTTTCAGCCTAATGGGAGGTAAGTAAGGAAGAAAGAGATTAGGAATAGCTGTTGCGTCTGCCTCACCTGGCCTATAAGCAGTCTTATTATATAAATGGAAGTTAACTTTATTACCTGATAGCGCTATTAGCCATGGAAGATCTTATGACCATTTCTCATTTTTTTTATCTTTCAGAGTGGTTGGTGATGGTGGAAGTATTTCCAAGGGAAAAATATGTTCTTTAAAAGCACGAGTAAGATACATAAGCTTGGATTCTTATATTACATGTATTTTTTAAATAACTATGCTCGGTAACTATCATGAGAATAAAACTTTAAACTTTTCAAAGTAGAAAAAAATTACTAAGCCACATTTAATATAAATATAACTAAGCAGACATTTGTGTGCACCTAACACATTAGGGGGAAAAGCCCGTACTTTAGAACACTGTAGTTAGCCTTTTTTCAGGAGAAATAGTGTCTACATAAATAACGAAAGGAGCCTTCTTAACTCTAAGGACCTGAAATACATACTAGTACAGTTTAATGTTTTATTCAAAGATATTGGAAGATTTATTTGCATCAAGGTTACTACCAGTACAAAACATGGCACCAGCCACATTGTAGTGAATAAAAACCGTTAACCATGTAAGTTCTCCTGAACCAAGTACTTCAGATTCGTAGCCCATATTTGCAGTCTTATTTACGGTCTTAATCATTCCAACAATATTTCTGTGATTGTTTCTGTGTAACGAACTACTTTTTCTGATTTTTGATCAGTGATCTTTGACTGTAACAGAAAAGAAAGTTTAAATGTTATGGAAGGAATTGAGATGCTAAGGATCAGACCTGGTGTAGTAGCTTAAAGACTGGTGAGCAATACTTTTGTGACATCTGGGAACCATCTTCTATCTGCAATCTCTGATGTCCTTGGAAAACAAAATTTAGGGCAGAGATCATGTGCTTGCAGGCTGTTACAAAACTGACTAACACAGTATGCTTTGTGATGTAGAGAGAGCAGGTACCCCAATCCAAATCTTAGAGAAAAAGAGACTTTGACATTTCCTAGACTACTCCCAACTGAATCTTTTTCCTACAACCATATCAGTAAGCAGATGGAGAGGTGGAGGAAACACTATTAGGAAAAAATAAATCAGCATGTTTTTGTGGCCTTTGACTTTTTTTCCGAGAAGGTACTCTTCCATTTTCTCCTTAGGAGCTCTCAGTATTGTGTGGTTGTGATCACTGAAGAGTCCAGGCTTCATAAGATAGCTTGGTGCTTGGGTCCCTCCACTGTGTTCAGTTTCTTAGGTTAATGAATACTCAGAATTTTATAAATCCTATGTTACAATTAGGGAAAAACCAGGCGGCTCTGAAAGGAAATACAAACATCAAATCCTAGAACAGTTGTGACTCCAGACCTTGGATGCCTAAGTGAAGAACCCAAAATACTCTCCCAAAGTTTAGTTAATTTCCAAAGGAAAAACAAGGGCCTGATGTAACAAGGAAGGTCTGGAAGAGTTATATGTCAGGATTTTAATGTTAAGTGACTAGGGCAATAATGATTCTGTCAAAACTAATTTCAGGAGGTACCCGAATATCAGTTTGTATTTGCATATTGCTTCCCTTGCCAGGTAGCAGAGTAATTGAGGGTATAATTTATGTATGTTTAATCTTCCACATACCTCAATAAATCTATTTTGGAACAAGGCCAGTATAATCTAATTTGTTTTTTCTTTTATAATCTCACAACTTGTAGTACTAAAATTTGCCCATACAGTGAAGTCTCTCTTTGGTTGGTTTAGGTGTTAAAGTTGTCAGCATTTGAAGTCAAAATTGCGTATTGTCAGAAATATCCTTGAAAATACCTAACATTGCCAAACATCCTATACAGTCCTCTGTATGTAAAGTGTATATATGATTGCTCTATATAAAGGAGCACATTTGTAAAACATAGTTTTATAGTCTTTATGATATACTGCTATATTATTTTAATTGTAAATCTTAAAGTAGCATGGTTAATTACACAAATGATTAAACTCACTGCATAATGGTAACAGAACTGAAAGCCATAAACCAAGCACTTCTTCTGTGACACTGAATCAAAGAGTTAACAAATCATTGTTTAGTGTACCCTAAGCATTTGTTTCAGCTTTGCTTTTTTATTTAACTCTACTTAGTTTACTTTTTCACTGTTCTTCCTCACTGTAGAATATATGGAAAGTACAGGGAAGTGGGAGGATGGGACATATAATCCTACTGCCAAGCTATCCCTGCTTTACGTTTTACTAGATTTCCTTCATCTTTTTTTTTCTGTTTTTTCTTTCCATAATTAATTTCGTGTTTTGTATTCTCATTTCTTCTTAGAAATATAGGTTTTCTGTCATGTCAGCTCAAGTTTGTGGTAATGAATTAGATCATGAATTACTTGGGGGAAAGGACCATGTTGTCATTTTTCACATCTATCCAGTGCCTTTGCTTTGCACGTAATGGTAAATTTACTCATTTGAATTGGGCAGTTTTGGGCTGTGGTTCATAAAGAGCAGCATGATTGTTCCCGGTATGCAGATGCATTAATGCATCCCATATTTATTCTGGTTAAGGATGCCTTTTACATTTCTGAGACCTTGTTAGAAATTCAGTTGAGGGGATTATTCTTGGGCTTTTTTTCCCCAACTAGGCATTTTAGAGTAGGATAAAAGAATTTAGAATCCATTTTTTAATTGGATTCCACCTTTCAAACAGAGTGAAATTATTTTTTAATTTTTACAACAGATTCTACATAAAGATTTTAATTAAGCCTAAACTATCAAGAGAACAGTGTAATATTCAGTGCATAAATTATTTTCATTTACAGAGTGAATAACTCTAAAGGAAAACACATTAATTATATTTTATTTTTCTTTCTCAGGCTGTCTTGATTGATATGGAAGAAGGGGTAGTGAATGAAATTCTGCAGGGACCACTGAGAGATGTATTTGATACGAAACAGCTGATCACTGATATTTCTGGCTCAGGAAATAATTGGTGAGAATACACAGCGTAAAAATTGAATATTTTCTGAAAAAAATGAGCAATCTTTTCTTCATTGTGAGATTCCACTGATGTGAAACAAGATGCAATTTGCCACATAATGCTAGGCCTTTCAGCCCACCACCTTAATAAATGGTGGCTTGGAAGCCATCTGTATTTACTCCTAGTTCCTTCTTTTTTAAAGAAAAAGATGAATTATGAAAAATTAATTCGCTGAATTCCTTTTCATAAATTGATTCTTGAAGAACACTAAATAGTGACAAATGTTTTAAGTATTTCCATTAACTGTTATCTATGTTATTTGACTTGCTCTCAAGTTCTCCAGTTGCTCAGATGTAATAGAATTGATAGAGATGCAAGCCAGACCAGTATCCTAGCATTCAAGCTGAGCCTGAGGCTTTTTAGGCCCTTGAGTATATCATGATCTCTTTACTGTAAAAAAAGCTTCAACAGTGATTACTTAAGAATTCACGTTGAGACTGTTGTTGTTTTTTAGAGATTAAGTAGCTCCTTGTTATTTGCAAATCTCTCATATTCATTATTTTCACTATTTACAGCCAGTCCCTCAGGTTCATAATGTGGAGTGATGTATAATTTTACTAAAACATGAATTTGAATCTTGTGTTCCCAGAGAACCAGTCACTTAGTACGTGAGCCCATCTGACCACCTAACTGCATTTTCACTAATCGTTGTGTAACTTATTATGTAACTTTTGAGTTATACCTGAAATGCATGTCATGGGAAATTTTTTTACTTTAATTCATCATAGTGATATTTGCAAATTTGGACAACTAAAAAGACTTACCGAGCTGCATGAATATCAATTTCTACCATGTGCCATTTCATCTAATAACATGATATGACCATTTTTTTCTCATATATGAAACCAGAATAGGTTTGTTTAAATTTTTTCAGTGTCTCTTTAGTTTACCATATTTTGCTTTTTAATATGTAAAATCCACTACAATTCAGAGCTTACCTTAAATGGACAGAAGAAAAAATTATGTAACTGAAATCTTGTTTTGTCGGAATTGTACCTTAAGAGAAGGTTAAGAAGATAAATTTAGAAAATCATAGTTTAGTATTCATTACTGATGATCTTACTTATCCACATATTTGAAGATCATAGATATTGAATATTTGTTAAGTTTTCTATCTAGTATCTTCAGGATATTGTATGATTTATTTACATGAAACAACAATAGACTTTAGCTCAATAAAAATACTTTTCAAATTTGTTTAAAATCCTTTTATTTAGATTAGAACTAATAAAAAAATGCAAGGAATTTTTAAAATCCTCGTTCTTATTTTCAGGGCTGTGGGTCACAGAGTTTTCGGCAGTCTTTACCAAGACCAGATTTTAGAGAAGCTCAGAAAGTCGGCAGAGCACTGTGATTGTTTGCAGTGTTTCTTTATAATACATTCCATGGGAGGAGGTAAAAGTTTTCACTCACTTGCCTGTAACAGTGTTAAAGTATAAGTGGGAATTCATTTTGCAAACATAAGTCTTGTTTTTAGACATGTGCTTGATAAAGATAGAACTATTCGGAGGGTGTATAGTTTGAGTATGTAAACATACACCTTTTTATCTTAAAATTTTGTGGTATTATGTCACTATTTTCTCTCTTTTTTTTTTTTTTTTAATGTAAGCCCTCTTAAGAATCAACAGAACTATACTGGAAAATTTTTTTTCTTGTACCTTTAGTTTCTTTTACGGAACATGCAGCTACTTTTCAGGATGTATGAGCTTTTGAGGAATGCTGACTTTCTCCTCAGAGTTTGCCTGTACAGTCCTGTTTCCTAGAGTGAAGCATTTTTGACATGTTCATAAAGTATGCTTGCCAAAGAATATCAATACCCCCCTGTCTTTAACCATCTTCAAGCCTTTCTTGTCTCCAAAAAGAGAAAAAAAAGTAAAAGAAACTAGTTTAGTCAATTCCTTTAGATCGTTTATTACACGGCAGTTAATTGACTTGAACTAAAAATAAATAATCAGCATTGCTTCCTTCCCCCAGGGAAGTCTATACCTTAGAACTGAAGTATTTTGCTCCCCTATTCTGTAAAAATAGAAACAGAATGTAATTTGCTGATTTTTAAATAGGCTTAGCAAATATTAAAAGAACAAAATTGTCACACTTTTTTCCTCCAACCTGAGATTAAGATTTTATATTCAGCAAGTTATGTGTATGTACAGTTGATTTTTATACATATTATTCATTGACATAGCATTGTAAAATTAAAAGTTAAAATTGCTGTGTAACCATGTCTTTAAAAGACCCTCATAATCATTCAGTTAAGAAACAAATTTGTCTTTGTACTAGTATAATTAACCTGCAAATTTGAGTTAGTTTTTTTAATTGATTTATAGTTCATTATATCTTTCTAAAAAATACCTTTATTACCCAACATCTGAGAAGAACATACTTACAATTCACTTAAAATTGCAAAAATAAATATTACTAAAGGTTAAAAGTAAAGTTCTTTTTTCCCATGTCTAATCCCTACTCCCTGTCCTCACAGATGGTCAGGTTTGCGGGGTCTTTTTATGTCTGTTCTTTCAGATATATTCTATGCCTATCAAAGCATGTATGTATATTTTTACATAAACAAGATTATCCAATATATACTATTCTGTAATTTTTCCACTTTATCTCTTCCTGGAACATCTTTCCATATCAGCTCTCTGTCATAGAATCAATTATACAATTTAAAGTGAGTTTGTTATTGATGGGTGTTAAGTGTTTATGGTATTTAGTTTTTACATCCCATCATCAGTGAAAGTGTGGGACAAATACTTCTGCATTTGTGCCACTATAGCTTTAGACAGTATTCCTAGGAGGAAGATAGGACCAAAGCATATGTACATTTAAAATTTTGGCTGATATTACCTATACACCTTCCTACAATATTGCACCAGTGCTTCTTACTGGCAACAATGTGTATGAGTTTCTATTTCCCTACACTAGCACCAACACCGAGTATCATGAGACATAAATCTATTATATGCAAAAGTATATCTAGTTTTAATTAGAAAGGTTGAGCATCTTTACTTCCATTTGCAATTTGTATTTCTTTTATTATGAGTTAAATATTTCTATCCTTTGCCCATTTCATGGTGGCGTTATTCATATTTTTTGTTGTTGATTTGTGGGAACTTTTTCTTAGAGAAACTTAGTCCTCCATCATATACATTGAAGGGTTTTTTTGTGAGTTTGTCCTGTTATTTTGTTTATGGGTTTTTTAAGTATATATAGAAGTTTTGTTTATTTTTAATGAACTCAAAACTGTCTTTTCTGTAATGGCTCTGGTTTTTTAATGATGCTTAGAAAGTCCTTCTCATTAAAGATCACCCCAAGAATCTCCCTCACTTTGACTTAGTACTTTTAGCATCACAGCCTTTTAATATTTATCTGCATGGATTAGAACATTGGCTTTTAAACTTTTTTTTAACCAGAATGGTATGAAATACATTTTATATATCACAGTGCAGCATACACACACGAAAAAATATATTAAGAAAACATTATTTACTCATACTACATCTGACATGTTATTTTCTACTGTTTCATTTAAGAAAAGAAAACAGTACTAATCTATTCATTAGTTTCATAGCCCGCTAATAGTTCAGAACCCAGTTTGAAAAACACTGGATTAGAGGATTCCAGTTTTAAGTTCTGAAAAATTTCTGAATTTATGTAAGTGTAACTTTATGTATCAGAAAAGTACCTTTAATGAGATTCCCAGAGTTTCTGCTTTTAAATAAGTTGTGCTTCATATTTGAAAATTTTTGAAATTCGAGGTAGACATGCTTAATTGTAAACAATTTTAACTGTTTAAATTGCTTGATGACATGATAGTTTTCTTCATCATGAAGATTGTATGCACACTACACTAAAGCTGTCAAGTTAGTTTTCTTAAGTTGCTTAATATCAAATGTAGACTGAACACTCTCTTAGTTGAATTTTTTACTTGTGCATGTGCAGTTGGTTTTTGTGGCATTACATAGGTATAACTTAATTATGAAAAGGAGTAAAATAGAGATCGCCCTCCCAAACTCACTGTCAGAGCCAGAGATGGAATTCAGGACTTCATTTCCTGAATGTTGCCTTCATTTCCTGCCAAAATTAGATTAGTTAATATATAATCACAGAAATAAGTTGAAAATTAGTTTTTCAAATATAAAATTCTGGCCAGGTGTGGTGGCCCATGCCTGTAATTCCAGCACTTTGGGAGGCCAAGGCAGAAGCTTGCTTGAACCTAGGCATTCAAGACCAGCCTAGGCAACATAGGTAGACCCTGTCTCTACACAAATTAAAAAGTTAGCCAGGCCTGGTGGCGCATGCCTGCGGTCCCAGATGCTTGGGAGGCTGAGGCAGGAGGATCGTTTGACCCTAGGAGATCAGGGCCACATTGAGCCGTGATTATGCTGCTGCACTCCAGCCTGGGTGACAGAGCAAGACCCTGTCTCAAAAAAATAAAGTGTCAAATTCCTCACAATTATATTCTGAATCATTTATGCTAATTTTTTAAAATATTTTAATCCTCAGGAACAGGATCTGGACTTGGCACATTTCTTTTAAAGATGCTTGAAGACGAATTCCCAGAAGTATACAGATTTGTGACTTCCATTTATCCTTCTGGTGAGGATGATGTCATAACCTCACCTTATAATAGCATCTTGGCAATGAAGGAACTTAATGAGCATGCAGACTGTGTGTTGCCCATTGACAATCAAGTAAGAAATGACATTGGAACTTATGGATGAATGTTATGTATATTCAGTCTTGTATTATGTTTATGTGTTTATATTAAACATTCTCTTCACTTTTCAGCCTTCTTAGAGAAAAAATCAGTTTAAATTGTTTTTCTTTCTCTTTCCTAGTAGAATATCATCTATATCCACTCTTCTTAATAGCTTCTCTCCTGATGTTTTTCCCTCAAAAGTCTTTATTTGACATCATTAGCAAAATCGACCTCATGGTGAATTCTGGAAAGTTGGGTACAACTGTGAAGCCAAAGAGTCTGGTTACTTCAAGTTCTGGGGCTTTAAAAACGCGGCATAAGAAGCCCTTTGATGCAATGAATAACATTGTGGCAAATTTGCTGCTCAACCTAACGAGGTAATTCTATCCAGGGATAGTCGAAAAACTTTATTGTGCTTTTGGTGATATTTTGAATTTTTGTAGTATCATTTTTTAGTTATTCTAAATTGTAGAAGCTGCTTCTGTTTTTATTTTGTCTTCTATCTTCTTTTCTTGGAGTGATCAAGCATAATTTTAATTTCTATGACCCCAAAGCAGCATTTCCCCAAGTATATTCCATGGAATATTAATAGGTATCATATGATGTAAAAGATTTTGTGGTTGACACACTTGCGAAACACGTAGACAAAATTAAATATTTTTTAGCTGTGGAATGTCTTAATCATTTAAACCAACTAATCTGTACCTCCTCATTAGCTGGACCAAAAGATTTCTGTGGCTTTTTGGTATCAGAGATTGCTTTGACATTATTATATTCTAGATTATAGAATGTATTAAGCAGATTCTTGAGGAATTTAGTTGTTTCTACAGTTCCTAATTATTGACCTATATGTGTTTAACTCAAATATAAAGTTTGTTTTAAATAGGATATTTTTATGTGTGTAATAAGCAACTGTAATAGTATATTGGTTACACTTCAGATAATCCAGAAACAGGAATTACTGTAGGGCCAGGCATGGTGGCTCATGCCTGTAATCTCACCACCTTGGGAGGCCAAGGCAAGTAGATTGCTTGAGCCCAGGAGCTGGAGATCAGCCTGGGGCACATGGTGAAATCCCATCTCTACAAAAAATAAAAAATTAGCCAGGCATGGTGCTGTACACCTACTGTAGTCTCAGCTGCTCAGGAGGCTGAGCTGGGAGGCGGCGGTTGCAGTAAGCTGAGATCACACCACTACACTCCAGCCTGGGCAACCAGAGTGAGACCCTGTCTCCAAAAAAAAAAAAAATTTAGATGTGTGTTATGTTTTATTTTATACATCATTGTTCTGATACTAAATTTTACTAATATGGAAGAAAAGCATGTGTTCTACACTGAAGAACAGTGTGCAAAAGAATTTGAGAAACTACCTGCTGAGTAAATCGAACTACATTTAAAAGTGTATAATTTTAAAATTAAACATTTTCTCATCATTTTAATCTTAACTTTTTAGCTCTGCAAGATTTGAAGGATCCCTTAATATGGACCTTAATGAAATCAGCATGAATTTAGTTCCTTTTCCTCAACTTCATTATCTCGTGTCAAGCCTAACACCTCTGTATACACTGACAGATGTTAACATTCCTCCTAGAAGGTAAGGTGTAACTGTTTCAATTTTTTGAGGCTTCATATTACTTTAAAAAACATTTTTAAGAGAAAAAAGTTTGCAATAACTCTAGTTATTTAATTGTATCATCTTATCTGTGAGAAGTATATAAAATACAGTTGATGACAGCCATTTTTCCGTTAGATGAATGCATCTTTATTTAGAATTAATTGTTGAAAAATGTCAGTATTAAACTCTTTAACTTTAATGATTAAATGTGTAGGCTTATGAAAAGTCCTTTGAAGTCTGACAAACACATTTGAATCCTAGTTGTCACTAGCTACAGGACCTTGGGCAAGTGACTTAAACTTTCTTAGTTTTTCTCATCTGTAAAAATGAAATAGTACCTACCTCATATACTTACTGGGTAGATTAAATGAGTTTGTTTTAAAGCTACTATCACAGCCCAGTACCATAGAAGAATTTCAGATGTAACTTTGTATGTTTTCCAGAACACCTTGCTTTGTAACTGTGTGTCATTGTTAAGCATAAAGATTACATCAGTATACTTAACAAAAAATGTAGTTTTGAAAGTTACTCTTAGCATGTATACTGACGATGAGCTTGAGAAGTTCACAGTGGCATTCACAGTTGACTGAGGGCAAAGGTCCTGCCAAACTCTGTAAGGGGACAGTATGTAAATAAGCAAGGAAAAACTAAATTGGCTGAGTGCCGTGGCTCACACCTGTAATCCCAACACTTTGAAAGGATGAAATGGGAGGATCACTTGAGCCCAGGAGTTCAAGACCAGCCAGGGCAACATAGTGAGACCCTATCTGCACTTGTAGTCCCAGCTACTCTGGAGACTGAAGTGGGAGTTTGAGGCTGCATTGAGCTATGATTTTGACCCTGCACTCCAGCCTGGGCAACAAAGCAAGACCCTGTCTCTAAAACAGATTGAAAATAATTTTTAAAAAGTTTTTAAAGAAAACTAAATTAAAGATTCCTTTTTATAATTAAAGTTTTGACAAGATAATTCTATACTTTAGGAATGTCGCAAGTGATATTGGTAAGTTTTCATCTAAGCCAACAGCAGATGACCACTTTGCCAACTGATAGATAGGACTCCCTTTCTGCATGGGATGCTGGTGACCTTAACAAGCTAAGCATCATACCCAGTGTGTGCAACATGGTGATTATTAAATGTCCATTGGCATCAGCCTAGCATTGGAGTCTGTGTATTGTTAGATATAAACTTTGTCAGTCACCTTTATTTTCGTCTTTTATCTTTCAGTTAAAAGACTTAGGTTAAAAGTCTGCTTTTAGGAGCACTACTATGGAGTTTCATCTTTTATAGGAGAGCTTCACATTGTCCTTTGATAATTTCCTCCTGTTAACTAATTTATGATATAATATACTTTACAAAGTAATAGTCTTAATGTTACAGGCTTTTAATTAGTTTTAGTAGTTTGGATACTATGAAATAAATAAGGTATACTGAACTAAGTAATAATGATACAAATTTCAAAAATCAGTACTACATAGAGTTCAGTAATACTACAGTCAACATTTTGTAGCTACCTGAAATCACCAATATACTGCAGAAGCTTTTTCCTCCCAGAAAAAGAAAATATTACATGATTTCTTCTCTTTTCATATCATCAAGATTGCTTCAAGAAAATTATAGTTATTTAATATTTTTAGAATACATATAATCTAATATTTTGTTAGTGTAATATTTAGTGTGGTGTATTTACTTATAGAGGACTGTCTTCATTTTAGTTATACCTAGAAGAAAGAAGTAATATTTTGTATAAACAATGACACTTTCACTGTTGCAGATTGGATCAGATGTTTTCAGATGCCTTTAGTAAAGATCACCAGCTGCTTCGGGCGGACCCCAAACACAGTCTTTACCTTGCCTGTGCGCTCATGGTTAGAGGAAATGTACAAATTTCAGATGTTCGTAGAAATATTGAAAGGTTTGGTTTCTATTTTTAAAGATAATTTGTGTGTGCTGCTTGGGACAGTGTGGCATAGTAGTTAGTTAACAGCCGCCCTTCAAATTCTAACAATGCCACTTACTAAAGTGTAACCTTGAACAAACTACTTAGTCTCTTTGTGCCTTGTTTTCTTCAAGTGTAAAATAAGGATAATAATAGTACATAGTTTTTATTTAGGAGTATTAAATGATATATGACATGTTTTATGAAAGTGTTCAGAAAATCATAGCTATACTATTTTTATTACCAGTACCACCAGTACTACTACTACTACTTCTGATTTTTGTGTTACTATTTCCTTCTATTTATAAGAAAACTAGTCTGTTGAATTACAAAGTAAGGAAAATGATAGTACCTTCATTTGTTTATATCCCTAGATTTCTCCTCTTGAGGAATGAGTTTCTAGCTTCTTGAATCACCATCACAGCCAATTTAATGTTCCCCTACAAAATGTCTCTTAGTTCACTGTCCGACTGTACCATGTTATTGCCAATGGTAAAAAATAGATAACTTAGCATCTAAACTAAGCAATTAGAACGATACCATCCATAATGTTCTGGTTTAACTAATATGAGCACTGCCATAATATGGCAGACATTTTTAGTAACTTAGTTCTTACCTTTGAGATTTTTTTTTTAAATCTCAGATTAAAACCATCTCTACAATTTGTCTCCTGGAATCAAGAAGGCTGGAAGACCAGCCTGTGTTCCATACCTCCTGTGGGCCATTCTCATTCTTTATTAGCTTTAGCAAATAACACATGTGTGAAGCCCACCTTCATGGAACTGAAGGAGAGATTCATGAGGCTCTACAAGAAAAAGGTAATTATTGTACAGCTTTGTAACTGTATGTGTTTATTTTGGCTATTTAAGATGTATTCTTAAAAATTACACTATTACAAATCAGAGGTGATCTTTTCTATATGTGTTGTACTGATTATAACTGAAGAGGAGAGGCTTGCTCATACTACTTTTACTCTAAATGAGAACATTCATGAGTTTATGGGATTCATTCAATTTGACACAAGTTCTCTTTCAAGTGTAGAGCTGAACTCTAATTTTAATAAGGAATATTTACCTTTTAGGATAGTCATATGTATTAAAGTTCCTGAAATGGTAAACGTTACCTAATTTTTTAATTTATAGGCTCACCTTCATCACTATCTACAAGTTGAAGGGATGGAAGAAAGCTGTTTCACAGAAGCTGTGTCATCTTTATCAGCACTCATACAGGAATACAACCAACTGGATGCCACAAAAAACATGCCTGTGCAAGATTTACCCAGACTAAGCATAGCTATGTAAAAAAGAAACCCTCAAAAATACTTTCTTAATTTCACATTGTTTTTTCTGACCTTTCTGTTTCAATATTTTTGTAATTTGGAAACCAGTTTTTTCATATTAGGAAATATTTTTGTCTAAAAGAGTGATTTCTGTTTAATCACAATTTGTTGGTAATACCAATGTTTGAAATTAATGAAATTTTAGTACCTTAACTTCAAACATTTCTCTTCAGAAAAGTTCCCTTTTCTAAAATTGAGAGAACAGAGTTCTTGAATATTTTGCTGTATTTATAGCCTCATATTTAGGCATTTATGCACTGATAATCATATCTTCAATTAAAATCTTGTATAGATATATTTTTATAATTATTTATAATTTATATTTTGATATTCTATTTAAGTTATCCTGATTCTTTAAACGTAGTTCCTGGGAGTAGAAGAACACAGTATAAATATTTCCATGTAATATCTACTAAATTTTCAGGCATAGGTTTTATTACAACTGTTAAGGAGGTTTTGCTGCTTCTTTAGATAACAATTTGTTTGCTCAGAAGAATCCTAATTTGTACACTTAACATGTATTTGTATTAAACTTTTTAAATAATTGCTTTCTTATCAAACCAATTGATTTTATAATAAATGTCCATATTTTTCAACAGTACTACTTGTTATTGTTCTGCATGTCATTTATACAAATGAACAGAATGTTACTAAGCTTGATATCTTCCAAACTTTGCAATAAATGGCTGTAATTGTTCTAGTTACTATAATCTTCAGTTCTAGCCTTAACATTAATTTATTTTTAATAGCAATTTATATTTCAGATCCACAGGTTAATTTTAAGTTTTTTTATTTATATTTCTTTCCTTTGCAGTGTAATGATACGGTTCTTGGTCTTTGTCTTGGAAATTTAATTTTTTATAATATTCAATATAAAAAATTTTAGATTGCAGTTGTTAACAGTGGCCAGAAAAGTTGCATTTTCTCCTCTCCAAAAGAAACTGATGTTAAAGATCAGGCAATGAAAAGTCTAAATATATGTACAGCTTAATCTTATTACTGTTCAAGAATTAATCTAGAATTTCACTTGCCCTATAATGATTTATCAACTAATGGGCACCCAGGCTACATTGTCAAATATAGATTAAATTTTTTAAATTTAGTATGCTTTTTTCCCCCCCCAAAGGAGTCTCGCTCCTCCGTGCCAGTGCAGTGGTGCAATCTCAGCTCACTGCAACCTCCACCACCTGGGTTCAAGCAATTCTTCTGCCTCAGCCTCCCCAGTAGTTGGGATTACAGGCACATGCCACCACACTCAGCTAATTTTTGAATTTTTACATTACAGACAGGGTTTTACCTTGTTGACCAGGCTGGTCAAACTCCTGACCTCAAATGATCTGTCCACCTCGGCCTCCTGAAGTGCTGGGATTACAGGCATGAGCCACTGTGCCCTGAGTAAAATTTAGTATGCTTTTTATACATCTTTAGCAAGTATTCCAGATTATTTTGCAAAATATTTTATTGTAAATTGCATATTTTTTCATATACAAAATGCTTAGATGGTATCAAATGTCTGCATATTATATAATTATAGGATATATTTTAGAAATGAGTTCAATTTTTAACTTTTTCAAATTTTATGTATATTTTTAGGATATCTTTTTTTAAAAGCTTCTAATGCCTTAAATGTAGTGATCTAAGAACAGGCATTCATACTGTTTTAAACAAAGCAGATTTGCCACCATTTTATACTCACTAATTTTTTTATTATATGATAGGGTTGACTAACTTTTCCCCCATTTGCTTTGTTTTACAGAATCTTGAGCTCAGAAAATATATCTCCAGGTTCTCTGCAGTTTCTCTGACATACACAAGATGTAATCCACAGCATCTTCCATTTAAATGACCCCTCATTTGGGCAATCGAATTGAATAGTAATCATTTTAGACTTATTAGGGATACAGCATCTCTTATCCAAGCATATTCCACAAAAAGTGGGTTTGTAACTCTGAGTACTTGAGCATCCAGAAAAGACAAATTTTTCAGCTTTGGAGAGTTGGAAAGTAGGTTGGCATGTTTTTCCTTTGGGGATCTGAAAAGATACATAAAATGAAGTCATTCTTTAAATTTGATTACAATAGTTTAGAAAAACAACATGTAGAATATTTTATAGCACAAACAATTATTTGGAGGCATTAATAAAAGTTGTTATGTAGTGATTTCCAGCACTCTCTTCTCTACCCTTAAGATCCCCTTCTCATCAGAGGTCTGTCCTAACTGTCCTCTCTGTTCTTCCTCCATCATATTATAGCACCTGTTCCTCAATGTTTTTTGCTATCTGTTCTTTACTCAATTTTACAATAAATAGAAATTTCTGTTTTGTTTAATATCAAGGGCCATGTCTTATTAAATATTTATCTAAGACTTAGCAAAGTCCATAACACAGCCCAGACAGTTTTCAGTGGATGGGTAGATGAATACTTACCCTAATCTTTCTTTAAAACTGAATTGTCAGCCGGACACAGTGGCTCACGCCTGGAATCCCAGCACTTTGGGAGGCCGAGGCAGGCAGATCACGAGGTCAGGAGATTGAGACCATCCTGGCTAACATGGTGAAACCCTGTCTCTACTAAAAATACAAAAAATTAGCCGGGCGAGGTGGCAGGTGCCTGTAGTCCCAGCTACTCGGGAGGCTGAGGCAGGAGAATAGCATGAACCCAGGTGACGCAGCTTACAGTGAGCTGAGATCACGCCACTGCACTCCAGCCTGGGCAACAGAGCAAGACTCCGTCTCACAAAAAAAAATAAAAAATAAAAATAAAAAAACGGAGTTGTCAACTTGCTAATATGATAGAGAATAACTTTGGGGCGAGAGGATTGTGTAGCATTTCTAAAAATTACCCTTTTTGAGACAGACTTCCTGCCTCGTTCAAGAAGTAAGACCAGCTCTAGTTATACCAAACAATCTTAGGGTAAATATTTTATTGTAGTGTTTTAGCAAGTTTACTATGTAAGCATAGAGCATTTTGGAAATGGTGTGGCTTCCTTCCAAGTTAGTGATATATAACTAAGATCAGGACTTCTCTAATGTTCATAATATCTGTTTTCATAATTATAGTGTAGCAACCAAAATCTTTTATTCATTAACATAGAAAAAACAAGTTAGAATCTGCTCTGGTTGGTAAAATGTTCCCCACAACGTGCAGTTATTACCTGTTTTCCTCTGAAATAGTTTGACTTTAAGCATTATAATGAGATGGTTTTATTTTTCTAAGAACTAAACACCATCCCTCCCTCCAAAACACACACATGCTTACTTTTCAGGAATCTCTTAATATTGAATTAAGTTAAATATATTTAAACTTTACCTTTATTGTCTTTACTATATTGCTGTCACAAGGCTGAATGTAACACAGTCTTTTCTCTTTTCTCATTTCACAGTTGCTGTTTTCATTGGTCACCCTATTAGATATTCCCATCCCACATGTTCTGGAGCAGGGAGTCCACTTTGTTGCTTGCACAAGACATTTTTTTTTCCAAATAAGTGGGAGATTTCTATAAGCTAAAACGGAGAAAAGTACATATGTATACATATAAATGTACTTGTATAAATAGATAATTTTTAACCATGTTTAAGCTAATGTTTAAGAAATCTGAATATTTTTGTATAATATAACTCAGAATAAAAGAAGCTGATGGTCTAATTTATCATTCTATCTCCCTCTTTCCCAACCCCAGAATTAACTTTCAATCAAGTATTACAGTCCAACCTCTTAGGAGGAATAAAAATACTTTATCTTTGAAAAACTGAGAAGATTTACTCATTTGCATTTTTCTGCTTTGCCTGTCCTCTGAATCCTAAGCCTAAGCTTATGTTCCTGTTGAGTTGTCTTTTCCCTGGTTCTTGCCTGATCATTTCCAACAGACGTTGAAACAAAAATTAGAGAATTTGAGATATTGATCAGAACAGTGTGATCTTAATGTTAACTTTCGTAATATGTTAAAATCTAAAATACAAAAATTATATTTGAGAATGAGACTATCAGCGAGACCAGATTTCTTCCACTTGTTTTAATCTAGTCTTTTAGAAAACTGTCTAATTAACTAATGCTATACTGAACTAAACTAATAGTTTATATACAAAGTCATTGCAAGTGTATAATTTCATTCATTCAACTTAATTGTCACACTCCCTATGTTCTTAGGCCCAAAGCACTCTCCAATTGGGTAGGATTTCAAATTACTTATGAAAAAACAGAGAATGGATGATCAATAGATGGGTCAGTGAGTGAGTAGATAGAGCCCCTCCAATGTCTGCCGCTAAAGGGAAATAGAAGGGGAAGAGAGACTATAAGAGGGTATAATAATGCTCCCATTTCCATGTAAGGTCACTGGGAGCTTCTTGTTATAAATGAATCAAGCCCTTGGCTCATTTTAAGCAAACTACATATTGACTTACTGTGTCAAGGCATTTCCTTAAGGTTAATGTGCATCTTGAAATGAATGCTTTGGGAGTACGGTTGTGATTTGAGTCTGCACAGCAAAATTCTGGCTATATTACTTCAAAAAAATCAATTTAAAACTTGAAAAAGACCCAGAAAAAAAAAAAAAGGGCCTTCTTCATAGGAAATAGTCTCTTTAAAGTATGTGCTCTATTTTAATTGATACTACGACACTGCTTTCAGTGTTATTACAGTAAAGTCTCTTGCAATTGCACGTAGAACTGAGGAGAGGAAGCAGAAACGTGAAGATACCTGGAAGGTAGACAACAGTTTAAAGACCTCTGAAATAGTTTGCAGGAAGCAGATTAGAAGCTTGGCACACATCTGCAATAAATAAACGCAGGTTAGATTACCGTGTTACCAGTAATCCTACTTGTTAAACCAAGAGCTGTAGTTCAGGAATTTACCATTCATTAAAAAGCAAGAAAACTAGAAGAGATTTTTTTTAAACAAAGCTTAGTGTTTGGTGAGCATTGAAAAAAGCATGAGGGCATTATGTCATTGCATGCTTCATCCTGACCTAGCAAAAGCTAGATTCCAACCATAGACTACAAATTACTGTCACAAATGTATCTTAAAGTATGTGTTTTTGTCATTATGGTTCATTTTAAAAGCCAAATTCCTGTGTGGGCCATAAATATAATTTCACAGTTAAGCAAAGAAGAGACATTAGACTGAACATGTACTTCATTTGAAACACATCTAGCTCTAAATCGCAAATACTAGAGAACACTCAAAGCGCTAACTACCAAGACTGACTATCTGATGCCTTTCCCAACCAAGGTCAAAGTGAATCCACTGAACTCCTCTAACTTCTAAAATGAGACCAACTTGAAGTTGATCCAAAGGACTCCACTCGTGGAAAACTGCTCTAAGGTAGTCTTTCCAGGGAAGTTTATGCATGGGTTCTAAGAGCCTTATATTGAATCACTAAAATCCAACGCAGAAAACTAACTGTTCTGTACATTTTGAAAAAAAATAATAAGGATAGGGCTTATAATTTCAGAGGTTTTAGAGCATTAACAGTGTCATGCTGTCAACTGAACATGTCTAGTAAATGCAAATTCACCACAACCTGGTAAACTTTTTTTCCAATTAACTGACAAAACTGGAGTTGCTGAGGATGTTCCTTTTATAGAGTTAGTTTTTAAATATCTAAAACTCATTTCCCTGCTTATGGTTGCCTTTATTAAATATCCACTTAATAAAAATGAACTTATGAGTTGTTAACATACACAAGTATTCTGCATTTGCATGGCACCTCTCACTAAGCTCTAAACTTTAAGAAAAAGCCATTCTTGATTTCTGGTTGAGAACACAGAGGTGTGAACAAGAACCAGACTTCAATGTTACCCCTTCCGAGTCCTTCCTCTTCTATATTTGCTGGTGGTTTTAAAACTCCTGTTCCCAAAATATGCTGATGCTTAAATAAAATGCTAACTTAGAGCAGACCAGGATACAAGGTTTATGAATATACTTAAGCTGTTTGCAAATGGTCAGGTATACAAGATGAGTAATGAAGAATCACACTTTAGTTTTCTGAGTACATAGATACATGGGTAACCTACTTAAAAATGCCTCTGTGTGTGTGTGTATGTGTGTGTGTGTTTACAGAGAGATTAGCAATTGAACTTCAATTTCAGAGTGAATGAACGGACTTCCTATGAGATTTCTATTTTTAGAAATAATATTTACAAGTTCAAAATATGTGTCAGTTTTTATTTTTCAGCAGTAGCCTCTCATTTCTGCCTGTATCACATAGAAATGTTGCCTTTTAAAATTTGGGGAAGTGGATGGTCAAACTTCTTGCCCATAATAGAACAATACAAATAAGTTATTCCAGGGTACATGTGAACAATATTTGGTCAATTTTCCTGAGAAGAGTTTGGGAATAAGCAGAGGTGTAAGATTTTAGAAGAGCTTCCTGACCTAGTAGATCTTTTAAAAATGTTTTTAAATGTTTTACCAGAAAATTCTAAAACATTATAACATTTCCTTTTCAAAAGTTTATCCCGGTCTGAGGCAAAGATTGAGTAAAATGATACACTCAAACTATATCTCACTCTGACCACCAATCAGTAAGTACTTACTGAGTACCTATGGTACATAAAAGGAACATGAAGGAATACCACCAAGGTCGTACATGAAAAATAAGTCTACTTATGAGCACCTGGCATTGTTTTGTAGCTTGTTGAAAGCTGCTGTAGTAATGGTTCCAGGCCACAGTTTGACTGATCAGACGTCTTTCCACCTTTAGCTCCAGAGCAGTGACTGTCAGCCAGCTTTGGTATAAACAGAGGCGTGCATCCAATGGCGCCACTCACACAGAGGCAGCTAAACAAGGGGTTGGGCTGAAACACTTGGCCATTGTGATAATGTACCTGGTTGAACTCGCATCCAACAGCTACCAGGTCTGAAAAGAGAAAAGAGCAAAATTGTCAAAGAAGCCATAACCTGTGACATTGTAGACCTCCAATTATAAACCTAAGAAGAAATGGATTATCTCCTGTATGAAGTATAGCTCTCAACCTCTTAGGTTCCATTTGGAACCTCCTTCATGGGACATCTGTAGAACGGTTTCTAAAGTGAGGCATTTTCATTATATTGTAGGCTATACACCCCACATGGTCACTTCCAGAATTAAGACCAAGTAAATATCCTGTGAAATCACCATAAGAATAGCAGTTGATAATAAATCTGAGATAGGTTGATGCCTAGTGAGACAGGTTTTCCCAGACATCCAACAATAGGCTAGGATATATTCTTAGGAAGACAGGATAAGTGAATGTCTGAAGAAACTATACTTTAGTTAACTACAGAACTGCAAGGTACTGATGGTTTTTGTTAAGAGATTGTAGGAGAGTTTCACTTCCTCTGAGGGGTATTCTTGACCTTCTGGATAGGCTCTTCCCCAGGTGCGGTCCTCTAATCCCTTGGCAGTACCTGAGACACTTTTAGGGGATCTGCAAGGTCAAAACTCTTTTCCAAATACTAAGATGTGGCTGGCCTTTTTCACTGTGTTAGTATTTGCACTGGTGTACAAAAGCAACTGTAGCTAAAACTGAACTGCTGGTGCCTTGGCATGAATCAAACTGTAGAAGTAATCTTGTATTTTTCCTTGCCAGGTACTTATACTTTAAAAGGGGGAGGAGTTTTACCTAAGAATGTCCTTGATGGCACAGTAAAAAGTATTAATTTTATTAAATCTTAATCATCAAGCACTGGTGTCTTTAATATTCTATGTAACAAAATAGGAAATATACATAGAATATTCCAGTGCAATAGCTGTCTTGAAACTTCAGCAAATGACTGTCTCAGGGAAACTTAAGGAACCATGTCATTGGTAAAGTTGTGAGCTGAGCTAATCACTTTTTTTAGTGGGAATTTTACTTGAAGAAATGACTGATGATAAACTGGTTATTCAGACTTTCGTATTTTGGAAACCTTTTTCTTTGAAAATGAGCAAACTGAGCCTGTCACTTCAAGGAAAACAACTGTGACAGCATTTTTTGTCAATGCGAGAATTCGAGATTTCAAGGAAAAATTCAAATTTTGGAAAACTTGTATCCATCACTGAAATCTTTATATTTATCCAATATGTAGACTTTTCTGGTGAGGATGACATTAATGTGATTTTTTTAGATGTTACATAATTAAGTGTATCAATATTTTGAACATCTCTACAACACAGTAAACATATTTTCCAAATGAACAATGCATAGAATGGCAAAATTATGCATGAGTAAAAGATCTATTCCAAATGGGTCTTGGATAGACGAATGCATTTTAATGTCACAGAGTTGAAAGTTCATTGATGTGGTTTCAGATTCCATGATGCAGCTAATTTTTAAGACACTATCACTTGTCAAGTTTTAACATATCAATAAACATAAAAGTATATTCACAATTATCTGAAAAGCCTGTTAAAATGTTCCTCCCTTTTCAAATTACATATCTGTGTGATGCCAGATTTTCTTCACATATTTCAACCAGAAAAACATATAGTAACAGATTGAAAGAAGCAGCAGATGTGTGACTCTAGCTATCTTCTATTGAGCTAGACACTAGAGAGATTTTCAAAACATGTAAAACAATGACACTCTTTTACTAAATTTTTCTTTGGAAAATAAGTTATATGTTTTTTCATAAAAACATTATTCTTATTAATCTGCAGTGGGTTTATTCTTTTTAAATGAATTAATAAATATTTCTAAATTTCTAATCCATCAAATATCAATGGATAAAACCCACAGAAAAACTCTTTAGGTCCTCATTAATTTCTTAGAGTATAAAGGGGTAATTTTTAGACTATAAAGGGGTCATTTCTAAGACTATAAAGGGGTCCTCAGATCAAAAAGTTTTTACAACGTTGCTCTTGATCAGGGATCATCAAGTTTTCTGCAAAGAGCCAAATAGGAAATATCTTAGCCTTTGCAAGCCAGAGAGTGTTTAGTGAAAACTACTGACTCTGCCATTGAAAAGCAGCCGTAGACTCTACGTTAATGTGCCATGTTCCAATAAAGCATTATTTACAAAAACAGGCTGTTGGCTAGATTTGACTCTCAGGTCATAGTTTGGGGCCCTAGTTACAGATCATCCCCATTCCTATCCTCGTGGCTATGCTCTGTTAAAAGTCTCATCACATTTTGTGTGAAATTACTTATAGAAAGGTCTGACACCTTAATATTTGATTTTCTGAGGCCAAGGCCTGTATCTCTTGTTTTCCCTGTCATGGCCTCAGTTGCTGGCCACAGTGCTTGGTTGTGTAGTGGATGGTCACTAAGGGGTTAATGAAATAACCTGCCCAGCTTGGGAAAAATGGGTGTCCTGAATGCCACATTGTTTGATAGGTCATGTTTTCCTTATAGGATTCCAATAAATAACATTTTTGAGAGCCTACTGAATACTAGATGTTGTGCTAGGTGTTTTATGTCATTATTTTATTTGATCCGCCCAGCAACTCTATAAGCTAGGAAGTACACATTATGTAACTGAGGCACAGAGAAAATAAACAACTTGATCAAGTGTATTCAGTTAGCAAAGCAGTCAGGACTTGAACCTAGATCCCACATTTTTAACCATACAATACAGTGCTGGCAGGGGCATCCGGCTATCAAGCTTGAGCACTCTACACATTCAGCGTGACTCCAAAGATAGACTCTCATTCGGTGGCTCATAACCAAACTTCTGATCGTAATTTGCCTTCCTGCTTAGACTTTTCTGCAGATGGACTAAACTGCCCAGGTGACATGAGTATTTCTCTTTCCTTAGAAATTTAATTTTTTTATCCTAAATAATTTGGCATCCTGAATTAGTGTCAATGTTTAGATGGTCTGAATCCGTCTCCAGAGCTTAGTCACACAAGGCTGAGGGTCAGATTGTGGTTTCGGGTGACCTCACCTTTTTTTTTACAAATCTGCTGAAGTAAAAGGCACAGCAACTCAATCATTAGTTGGCAAAGCTGAGGTTAAAGTTGTATCTCTGAATACTGGGTATATATTCTAATATTTTTAAGCAGATTATTTTTTATTACAGAAAAGGCTGAAGTTGGATTGTTTTTGACAGTATTAACAAAAGCTGTCATTTTGTAGCACTTTAAGAGGTCAGACTCTAGATAATTCCTTTTATTTTCTATCATTAAAAGCAATTACCTGAGAAGAACTGCAAGATCACCTCAATGCAATGAAAATAATGGGTTTCTGAATGTGTGTAAGCATCTGCTAATTTCACGTAGTATCCAATACAATGGAGCCAGTCCCACTGATGCATGAAAACTAAACCCACTTCATATTTAGCCAAACTAAGCTGATCACTCGAAGCTAACAATTGCAGGAAAGAAATCTGTCTAGACTCAATCTTTTCCAGCAGGTCCAGAAGAAGACACTTACATGAACACACTCCAGTCTCGTACCTAGGCCTGTCTACTGAGTAGTCACAATACAGCCCTTTGTGTGGGTCACAGAGGTCAGCTTCATTGCAGATTTCCCCTGGTTGCTTGGCACAGATTTTACAGCATCCACAGCCGTCTCTCACCAGGCTCACTCCAGGAGGGCAATGGGGCTTCTGATGAGGGCATTTGCAGGGCCAGTGACAAAACTGTTTACGCTGATGTGCATCTGACACTTCTCCAGGCCTTCCTTCTGGTGTTGTATCTAACGGTCCAGTGCCCTGTGCCCTGCAGCAGAACTTCATTTGATAATAAAGGTGATGTTAGAAATAGCTTCTCTATGTAATAGTATAATAGGAATAGAAGATTTCCCACAAACAGGTAGTATACAGTGTGGTGAGTTATAATCATTATAACACCTATCAGCATTTGACACAATTACTCTCCTTAAACTATTCTTCACTCAGCCTCCCAGACTCTTGGAGGCTCTTATTCCACTTATTCCACTCTTATTCCTCCTTTCTCATTGACTGCTCCTTCTCACTCTCCTTTGCCAGTTTCTTCTCATCCTCTTAATCTATAAACCTCAGAGCCCCATGGATAAGGCCTCTAAAGTATCTTCCCTCACTAATATCTCTTATCTCCAACTCATACCCCTCTTCTGAACTCAAACTGCCTACTTAACATCTCCACTTCGATGTTTAATAGGCATAGCAAAATTAATATGACCAAAAACAAGCCCCCAAGCTTCCCCCAATCTGTTCTTCCACACACTTCCCCATTTGAGCAAATGCCAATATATTTCCAAAATACCTTGATATTAGATCATGCTTGACTCTTCTCTTTCACACTTTACATCTAATTCCATCAATAAATGCTGTTTATTGCACTTTTAAAAATACCCACACTAATCATTTATTGATGCCCTCTCTGTTACCATCGTAATCCAAGTCACCATTGTTCACTTGGATGATTACAATAGCCTCCTGAATGTTCACCTTGCTTGCTCCTTTGTCCACTTGACATCCAGAACGATTCTTTTAAAATAAGCCAGGTCATATCACTCTTTGCTCATATGGAGTGAATTCCTCACGGCCTCCCATTTCAATGTAAAATTCAAAGTGCTGCCATGGCCCTGAATCATGTGGTCCCCCTCCCCATATTACTTTGCCCACTGCCACTCACCCGCTTTGTGCCTCCACACCAGCCGCACCAGCATCCTTGTTCTCTGACTCCAAGAACATTCTGCCCCTAGATATCTTCATGGCTCACTCTTTTATTGTCTTCAGGTCTGTGCTCAAATTTCTCAGTGAGGCCCTCTTTGACCACTCTTTGTGAAAGAGCACCCTATCCCAGTCCTTTTGCCATAGAGTTTCCCACCTTTCTTATTACCTACACATTTCAGTTGTTTACTTTCTGATACCTGCACCAAGAATGTAAGCATCTTGAAAGCAAGGTCTTTGCCTAATGTCTGTCTTGACGACTGCAATCTTTATAAATCACTTTACGTGGTTATTTCAATCAACCTTCATAGCAACAGTGTGCAGTGGTGATTATACCATGCGATAGGCAGATAATGGTCCCCTCAAAGATGTCCATGTCCTGATCCCTGGGGCCCGTGCATATATATTACCTAAAACAATGAAGGGGAGTTTGCATATGTGATCAATTTAAGAATCTTGAGGTTATCACTCTTGATTATCCAGGTGGGCTCAAGGTAATCACAAGTACATTGGGTCCACCAGGAAAGGAGGCAGGCCTGTCAGAGAAGATGCGATGGCAGAAGCAGAGGTAGGAGCGATGCCATTGCTGAAAGGGGTCATGGTCCAAGGAAGCCAGACAGCCTTTAAAAGCCAGAACAGGCAAAGAATGGATTCTCCCCTGCCACCTCCAGAAGGGCAGCAGTCCTGCCAACACTTGATTTTAGCCCTGTAAGACCCACTTTTGGACCCCAGATGTCCAGAACTGTAAATAATCTTGTGGCTTTAAGCCATTCAATTTGGTGATTTCTTACAGCAGCAATAGGAAACTGTATACTCCATTTTATCAATGAGGACCCTGAGACTCAAATTATTTAAGTTGTCCTATGTGACACATCAAGAGGTAGAAGAGCAATTTAAATCAGGCAGGCAGGTTCCAGAGCCTAAGCTCTCAATACTTACCCTCCTTCCTTTCCTAGTCCAACT
This sequence comes from Papio anubis, assembly GCF_008728515.1. NCBI lineage: Eukaryota > Metazoa > Chordata > Mammalia > Primates > Cercopithecidae > Papio > Papio anubis. The sequence goes on from NC_044981.1 coordinate 151,085,320, forward strand.
CCTACTGCAACCCAGCTTTGATACTGAGCAAATCACTGAATCTCTGCATCTGTTTCTCCAGGCTAGACCTCATCCCTTAAGCTTACAACTTATTCGTTGCTACTGGACATATGTACGTTGAGGTTCTACAACTACCCTCCCCCTGACAAACTGCTCCTCAACTAGCAGTTCCCATTTTAGTGAATGGCATCACCATTCACTCAAGACCCCTAGTCAGGAAGCTGAAAACCATCTGGATTTCTTCCTCTCCCTCATCCTTCACACCTGAAAGTGTCTGACCTACAGGAAAGGTGAAAGCACTTACGCACAGCATTCAGGTCCCTCCTCGTGTCTTGCAGTTCTTGTATGCATTAGGTTCCAGAAAGTTAAAGTGCCTGCAGTTCCCTGCATATGTGATGCTGTTCCTCCTGCCTGGAACATTCTGCCCAGACCCTGCTCCTTCTTCATCTAGTTATCCTTCAAGGTTCTGTTTCAGTATCATCTTTTCCAGAAAGGTTCCTGTAACTTCCCTGCCTTGCACAATTTTAAACTGAAATTACCCATGTAAGTGCCTATCTCTTCCACTAACCATAAAGTCACCCAACCTCAGGTGCTTGTGGTTTGTTTGTGAGTATACCACCAGCACTTAGCACAGTGCCTGCCAATTCACTTATGTAAATAACTCTTAATGTTTATTTGATGGAACTGGGGGCTGTTGAATTGATTCCTAGATCTAAGTCAATTTGCACCTCAAAAACTCTACATTTAGAAGTATCTGTATGAAATTCCACCTAATATTAAGCACTCGGCCCTTTTTCCTACCACTGGTAAAACACGTATGCCCCAGTAAAGAGTAACATTTCAGGTGCCATTCAAAAGTTGCATGCACAACGTGAGAATGGGTTTTGATGGGGAGGATAGGACACTGCTGGGCTTCTGGACAAGGAGCAGGGGAAAAGAAACACCAAAGTGGAGAAGGGAGTAGAAATAGTAAAGCTAGAATCCTAAAAAACGTTTAAACTTAAAAAATTTTGCCTACTTCTCAATTTTGCACACGTTCAGCTATAGCCACCAGTGATTCAGGATGCCAGGTTCCATGGCCTCTTTGCTGGTCTCACGTCCATGAAATCTCTTCAGTCCCCCCTCTTGCCCCACCTCTCTAAGGCATTTGACTCTCCTCTACCTTGGATTTCATTACATCTGGTCCCCCCAATACACCCCTTACTTTTCAACGTACTTTCTCAGTCTCCTCCACAGGCTCCTGTTACCCTGAATTTGACTTAGATTTAGGCCTATTGGTGTTTCTTAGCTTCAATGTATTGCTTGCCTCACTCTACACACCGTCTCTTGGCAATCTCACCCACCCCCTTGCTTTCAGTTTTCATCCTATGCAAGTTTGAAATCTAAATTTCCAGTCTGGACTTTTCCACTGAGCCCTAGACCCATGAGCTAACTCCCTACTGGACATCTCCACCCAAATGTCCTCCAGGAAATACTCAAGTCCAAAAGTCATCATTTTTCACTCTTCAAAGTCTGGAGTCAGGAATCTGGATTCATCTATGTCGTCTTCCTCTCTTTCATCTCCTATGGCTATTCAGTGACCTATCCTATGTATTCTATTGTCCTTGTCTTCCCAGAATCAGATGCTCTTCCCCATTTCACTGCTACTAAGTAAGCACTATCACTACGAGTTCCTGACTGGCCTTCCTCCCTCCAGAATGACTTTTCAAGTGTATCTACTACATTGCCACTGGAGGAATCTCTTTAAAGAACATGTCTGGTTATATTACTCCTCTCCTTAAAGCCCAATCAGGGGTTCCCCACAGTCTATACTGGGCAACCTAAACTTCTGGGCCAGGTATCCAAAGCCCTCCCCTGCCTACCTCTTGAGCTTTAGCTCTCACACACTCTCCTTCCATGCCTTGCCATTTGCTGGACTCCCTGGGTTGGTTTTCTCCTCCCTGCTTTTTCTCGTGTTCTTTCTAATGAAACGCACACTCCCAAAACTGCCCCCCAGATGCCTCTTTCTCTCTCCAGTTTTGAAGCATTTCCAGATCATCTCTGAGGTCAAAAGGTAACACTGTTGACATCCAAGGATAAAAAGAAAATCATAACAGTAGACTGAGAAAAGCAATACATACAGAATTACATTAAATATGAGATATGACTTCTTATCAAAAGACAGAGGAGGAGGAAGAGATGGAGAAGAAGATGCCCAAAGACAATGTTGAAAGGAAAAAAAAACCCAACCTGTCAACCCAGAATTATATGGCCAGTGAAACTATCTTTCAAAAATGAAGCTGACATAATCTGTAATCCCAGCGCTTTGGGAGACTGAGGCAGGTGGATCACTTGAGGTGAGGAGTTCAAGACCAGCCTGGCCAACATGGCAAAACTCCATCTCTACTAAAAATACAAAAACTTATCCAGGTGTGGCGGCGTGCACCTGTATCCCAGCAACTCGGGAGGCTGAGACAGGAGAATCGCTTGAACCCAGGAGGCAGAGGTTACAGTGAGCCGAGACGCCCCACTGCACTCCAGCCTGGGCAACAGAGGGAGACTCCATCTCAAAATAAAGAAAGAAAATCATAACAGTAGACTGAGGAAAGGGGGAAGCATTACATACAAAAGTACAATAAAATTGAGATCGGACTTCTCATCAAAAGAAGGAGGAAGAGGGAGAGAGAGAGAAGAACAAGATGCCCAGAGACAATGTTAAATGAGCGGGGGGGAGGAAATCCTGTCAACCCAGAATTATATAGCCAGTGAAACTATCTTTCAAAGATGAAGGTGTAATAAAAACCATTTCTGGGTAACCACAACCTAAGAGAAATTGTTGCTAGCAGATCTGCCTCACAAGAAATACTAAAGGAGGATCTTCAGTCTGCAGATCTTCTGTTATGATAATAACTTAGAAATACATGAAGAAATGAAGAGGCCTGGACATAGTCAATATGTGGGTAAATATAAAGAATCTTATATTTTTCTCTTTTCCTCAGACATATTTTGATTGTTTTCAACAGCAAAATTTCAAGACAATAAGCGGCACTAGAATGGTGCAATAGAAAGAATAAGCATTTTGGCAACAGATCCGAGCTTTGCGATAGCTCTGTGATCTTACAGAACTTCCCACCATTTGATCTCCTCTGTAATATGGGATTAATAATGCCGACCTTTAAAGTTGTTTTGATAATTAAGATTTATTATTATATAACCCCCGGCACCCTTGGGCCGGGCGCAGTGGCTCACACCTGTAAACTGAACATTTTGGGAGACCGAGACAGGCGGATCACTTGAGGTCAGGAGTTCAAGACCAGCTTGGCCAACATGGCAAACCCTATCTCTACTAAAAATACAAAAATCAGCCAGGTGTGGTGGTGCATGCCTGTAATCCCAGCTACTCAGGAGGCTGAGGCACAAGAATCACTTGAACCCAGGAGGTGGAGGTAGAGCCGAAACTGCGCCACTGCACTCCAGCCTGGGCAACAGAGTGAGGCTCTGTCTCTAAATAAATACATGAAGCAGCCAGCACAGTATTTGGCATATAGCAGATATTCAGTAAATGCTAGGTATTATCAGATGTTTTATGAATTTATGAATTCATAAAAGCAAAGTTAAGCACAAAATAATCCATTCTTACCTCTCTGTGTGTAACACGTTTCTGTGTTTGTTGTTGTTTATTTTATACACATCTCTCTGTGTTGGAATACTTGCTGTCTAAGAACATGCAGCTGCTCTCAATCCACAATGACAGGCTTTTTCTCAAGAACAGTGGAATAGGAGACACACAGACAGGGGAGTGAGCCCCTCCACAGAACAGCAGCAATGACCCAGACTACTGACATTCTTGCATGATTCTTTTGAAATCGTAAATATCTCTCTATATGGTATAACAACTTCCAATTCCCTGTTTTCTAAGCTATATCTACTACTTATGGTCCCAATCAACTACTAACTCACAGACACGCCCATGTTTTCTAAATCACCAGATTTCAAAACTCTGTCCCCTGTCTACCGTGTAAATAAATCAACAATTAAGTCACCTTGTTTTCATCTTCTTATTTAAAAAGACTAAGGCAATGAATTGCTCATAGTAAGTTAAACTTCCCTTTGGTCTGTTGCTTGAAATATTTCCAAGCCTCCATAGACTGCTACCCTTTCAGGAAGTGAGAAACACATGGACTGAGAAAAGACAAAGTAAGAGAATGTTTTAAAAATGTAAATGTTTGTTCCAAAGTGCCCCTTTCAAACAAGGACAGGCTTAACTGGAAAAAGCCGCTGTCAAAATTCGTTTTTCCAGGGACTCTTTGCACATTTTGCAGACAGCAATGGAAAGTTGAGCCTCCGCCTGGAGCTGGCATGGAGAGACACTGTTTCCCACACTGTGCCAGGCCATGCCTTAGACTCTCCTACAAAAATATATAGGAAAGCGTGGGGCTGTTCAAATATAGCGAAAGGAGGCTTCAGTGCCATTACCTGAAAGGGAGAAATGTTTTACATTTCTTTCAGGAAGCCCATGAACTAACACAGAACTTTATTTGGAAAGAAAAATGGCTTCCTATTTCTTATGAAGTAGATGCACAAGCCATTGATCCTCCCTCTTCCCCATCTTCATTTTGTTTAGCTTTGGCCTGAAGAACTGAGGATGGCTGTAGTCTCCGGAAGGGAAAGAGTCGGGGGAGAGGACTTACCTGTGCCAGGTCAGCAAGCAGAAGAGTGGAGAAGAGGAGCCCCCGCATGTCGCTGGGACCGTGGAGCCACCCTGAGGGGTAGAGAAGTCGCCGCTTGTTCATTGCTCCGGCTACACAAAGCTCCCCTGTCTCCTCTGCAAACCCCAAGCTCCTCTGCACAAGAACACACACCCGCCACCTCCCACACTACCAACTCTCAGCCTGCACTTTTATTTTTAAGGATCCGTTTTAATACCCTGTTTACTTTCATGGGACTCTTCTAATACCTGCCTTCGCTGTGAGCGTGTCACAGGTCAGGAGCGGGCGAGCACTTTCCTCCCGGGACTCACGAGGGCAGGGCAAGTAGTGACTGTTCTCTAAGTGACTGTGCGACCTGCCCCCAACAACGGGTGGGGTCCCACGTCATTCCCTTCCTTGCCCTCAGCTTCTCCATCTGTGTTTGCCCTGCCCCGGGTCCTCTCTGGGCTGCCTCCTCCTCCCCCTTCATCCTCACGTACAGAGTGCACGCCTGGACCCCCACAGGACCCATCGCAGCCTAGCCCTGGCTTTGCCCCTCCATATTAATGGCAGGCTCTCGAGGGACCCTGACTCCCCTAGCTCAGATTCCCTCGGAGGCACCCACAGTGCCCTGGGCTCACCTTTATCCCAACACCTTTCTCATGCCAGGTGGACACTGAGTGGAAAAAATATAGATGGAGCAGGGGGCAGACTCCTACAGTACCTGGCCTGAGAGACGCCTCTTTTTGCGGCCACAGTTCCTTGACAGATGACAATGAAGTCAACCTCCATTTTTCCGGGCCTAAAATAAAACAATTACACTGGTAGCAATCATTCATTTAATGAATTAAGATTAAAAATAAGCCTGGCCAATATGGTGAAATCCCATCTCTACTAAAAAAAAGATACAAAAATTAGCCGGGCCTGGGGGCGGGTGCCTGTAATACCAGCTACTTGGGAGGCTGAGGCAGGAGAATCGCTTGAACCCGGGAGGTGGAGGTTGCAGTGAGCCAAGATCGCACCACTGCACTCCAGCCTGGAGGACAAGAGCAAGACTTCGTCTCCAAAAAAAAAAAAAAAAAAAAAAAAGATTAAAAATAAAATTTTGACAGGTTTGTACTCCTCTTCTTCATACTCACCTCCCTGAAACGTGTGGCCACCAGCCCATCTCCTCCTGTGTCATCACGTGGGACCTTTGCTTCTCCATGTTCTCAGCCTGGGTCTGTGTCCCATCTTCACTTGCCACTACCATGGTGCTTTGTCCCTCTCAGGTCCCTGAGGAGTCCCACCTGCCTGCCCACATCCCAAGACCTATTTCTATTTCCTTTGATCAGTTACCTATCCCGCCTTTTCCTGCTGCCTTACCTATTCTATACACATTGCTTACCTTTGTTTCTGTTCAAGGCAGTCACTACTGTAAAAAGACAATGTCAAGCCTCACTTAGGTCTGAGCTGAGGGCCTGGGAAAAGCGAGGTTGTCCTCCACCACAGAGAATCTGGTGTCCTTGGAGAACTACGGACACCCTAAAACCTGCAGATCACACAGAGCTTACTACGGAGTCAGTTAAACTGTAAGTATACGCACATCGAACAACAAGGAATACCCACTGTAGTTAGGGTGTCAATGCCTTATCCTGCCTCCCTAAGAAATAGGACAAAACCAGAGAATGGAGTAGTGAAGAAAATGTGTCCGTTTTGATTCAATCTGATCTTTTTCGTTTTATCTCCTGGTAGCACCATTGGTCTGTTGGTTCCCAGCCTGTGATTCCCACACCACACCGGCTGTCAGGATGGATAATTTCATGTTTCTGGTTTGTCTATGAAAAGCAGAGGAGTCACAGCCCAACGCTGGGATATTCATCAACTGTGTCTCCCCAGCTCCAGCTCTCCCGGTTCCACATAGAGTAATGCACATACCTGTGTAATGTTTGAATTTAAGGAGCGTCGCCCTCCTCCCATTTGCTGTCTGTGAAATGCTGGCGGCAGCAGGCGTTTTTCTGGAATCGTCTTCCATCCCTCTGCAGTCTCGCTGATGTGGAGCAGGGGAAGATAGATGTTGACCGTCCTTGCCTCTTGGTAGGAAAGGAACATCTTACTTGAAAAGTAACCTGCAAAACCTCCCCCAGCTCTGGAACACACCTGCGCTGGGTTACTCACTCTGTCACGTGTTTAGACACCTTTGGCTGTGGGAACTCCCATTTAACTCTTTCCAGCCAACTGTGGGTGGACTCCGTGAATAAGGTATTTTTAGAGGTTAGGGCTGCTATTTTTGACCTTACACAATAAAAGCTATCACAGTGTGTGTCCTGTTCTGAGCATGTTTCCCTATTATCTCATTTAACAGGATGCTAATCTGTCTAGGAGCTCATTTCACAAGTGTTCCGTTTGTGATGTACGTTAAAATAGACATGGCGCTAAGCGTAACTCAATGTGCACCATGTTCTGTGATTTACAAAGAATTTTCCTGCATATTATGTTTTTTAATTTCACAGCTCAGTGAGGTGGGCAAAAGCAGTATTGCCATCCTCATTTAACAGATTAAAAAGTGAAAGCTAAGCGATTATACTTGGTCAATAAAACACACTTAATCTCTGCCCTCTACAGCTAAATAATCTACTGGGAGAGAAGATGCTGAACAAATAAACACACAAACTATCTGTCATTGAAAGTTGAATAAAGGCTAATAAGAGGAAAGAAGAGACTATGAGAGACAATGACAGGTGAGAGCTAATTTAGATTGGGGGCAGAGAGGACATCTGAGGAACTGATACTTAGAGTCGAGAGATGAAGCTAGATGAAGAGTCGGGAGATGACTCCCAGTCCAGGACTCCCTCCACTGGCAAGATGCACACCTCTAATGGTGGTGATCTTCCCCGCACAGAGCACGTCCCACTCCTCTTCCCATAAGATTCCTAAATATCTTTCCGTTAGGAACGTCATCACAGCTAGAATAGTCCCTTCTCCTAGGAGTACCAGCCATCCGGGCGGGCAGGGTTCGGAGCTCAGGCCTGTGGTCAGCAAGCTTAGTACAGTATGAGTCTTCCTTTCCTCATCCCCTCTTTCCTTATCTTCTGATCTTACTGGTTGTGGAGAAAGGTGTATTGCCAGCCTTGAGAAAAGAGACAGATATCGTTTGTGGAAGTAATGCATTGAATGTGTGCTGAGGGGGGTCAATGTTTGCTCCTGTGAAACTAGAGATATAGTAACAATAACACAGCCTGAGCAACGTAGTGAGACCCCATCTTTACAAAATAGAAAGTAAAACACTTAGTCAGGTGTGGTGGTGCATACCTGTAGTCCTGGCTACTTGGGAAGCCGAGACAGGAAGATTGCTTGAACCCGGGAGGTTGAGGCTGCAGCGAGCTATGATCACACCACTGCACTCCAGCCTGGACACAGACAGAAACCCTGTCTCGAAAAAAAAAAAGTATAATAATAATAAGAGCTAACATTGGCTAAGAGTCACTGTGTCTCAATATTGTACCGAGTGCTGTACAAATATTAACTCATCTGATCCTTCAGCAACACTGGGTCTGTGTGCTACGATTACCATCTTTGGTTTACTTACTAGGAAACCGGGGCAAGGTCACATGGATAGCAAGAGGTAGAACCAAGACTGCAAGAATTTCATTACCATGCTCTGCGGCTGTCCGCATGGCCTATAAATGACTCCATGATCAGTAGCAGGATGATTTATTGAGATATTAATTTGCATTGAGTTCTCTGTATTTTTCTTCCGCCTGCTCCCCTCCTGGGTTTCAAGAAGTTAGTGAGGCCCTTTAGGGTTCCCGCCTATCCATCCTCTAAGCACAGGGTGGAAGCTGCTGGCATGCGTCATCTTGCCTTTTGAGATCCTGCCTTGTTCTCACCAGTGAGAGGTGATGCTGGGAGACAAGGGGGAGGAAGAGGAGCGCAGCCGAGGGTTGGGTGAGGACTGGGCATTCAGGCCTCTCTGTGCAGCACCACAGGGAGGTGGCTAAAGCTCAGAGGGACTTGATGATTCATGGTGCTTCCAGGAGGCTGACCCAGTACCAGGATGCCCTGAGCTGGTTAAGTCCCTCAAAGAACTTTGTGCAGATGCAAAGCCTCAAGTGTCTATGCAGGCGTGGATGATACAGGTATTGGCAGAATACTTGAACTGATAATCAGAGGCCTGGCCTCTTTTCTAGGCACCTTCTAGGTCTGCTGGATTATGTTCAACCCCCACTCGTGGTGGCAGTGGTGTGGGTGGGTGGGTGGTCATGATGGTGGCCATGGTATTGAGGAGGGGGAGGAATGCACCAATGACACCTTAGAATAAATTCATCTCAGGATGGAGGCAGGGTGGAGGCACGGTGGAGGCAGGTTGGAGGCAGGGGAGGAGAGTTCAGAGCCGGTTTTTTTTTTTTTTTTTTTTTTTGAGATGAAGCCTCGCTCTGTCACCCAGGCTGGAGAGAAGTGGCGTGATCTCCGCTTACTGCAAGCTCCGCCCCGCTAGGTTCACGCCATTCTCCTGCCTCAGCCTTCTGAGTAACTGGGACTACAGGCGCCTGCCACCACGCCTCGCTAATTTTTTTTTTTTATTTTTAGTAGAGACGGGGTTTCACCATGTTCGCCACGATGGTCTCAATCTCCTGACCGTGTGATCCACCCACCTCAGCCTCCCAAAGTGCTAAGATTACAGGCGTGAGCCACCGCACCCGGCCCAGAGCCTGGTTTAATTTGAATTAAAGAAAATGAATTTGTGAAGTCACACTCATACTTGCTACAAATACCACAAGCTTCACAAAATTGCCATTCTCCTGGAGTGTGGACTCTCCCTTGAAAATTCACAGAACTCAGAACCAAAACCAATGCCCGAGCATCTGTACCATGTCCCATGGCTCTCTGTTCACTCCTGGCTTGGCCTGCAACTGGGTCTCTAATAATGCAGCAATTCTACCCGCTGGGTTGCAGGCCCAACAAGGCTGAAGGACGTTTGCTCGGTGGGTGCTCAATAGACTTGGTGATTCAGAAGAGAGTCCTTTTAAATCACCTTATGCTACGTACTGCATACTACCAAAGCTAAGCATGTCTTTAATTTTGCATACATTTATCCATTGCATTCTTTCCTGCCATTTGCAAACTATTACCATTACAGTCATATGTCCCTTAAAGACAGGGATATGTTCTAAGATGTACGTTGTTAGGTAATTTTGTCATTGTTCAAACATCATAGAGTGAACTTACACAAACCTATAGCCTGCTACACACCTAGGCTGTATGGTAGAGCCTGCTGCTCCTAGGTTACAAACCTGTACAGCATGTTACTGTACTCAATATTGTCAGCAATTGTAGCACAATGGTAAGTATTTGTGTACCTAAACATACAAGAGGTACAGTAAAGAGATCGTATAAAAGATTAAAAATGGTCCACCTGCATAAGATATTTGCCATGAATGGAGCTTGCAGGACAGGAAGTTGCTCTGGGTGAGTGAGTGGTGAGTGAATGGGAAGGCCTAGGACATTACTGTACACTACTGTTGACCTGATGAACAAATAGATTTAGCGTAGCCTATTTTTTCTTCAATACTAAATTAACCTTAGCTTACTGTACCTTTTTTACTTTATAGACTTTTTAACATTTTTTTAACTTTTTGATTTTTGTTTGTTTGTTTGTTTTTGAAACAGTCTCACTCTGTCCCCCCAGGCTGGAGTGCAGTGCTGCGATCTTAGATCTCTGCAACCTCCACCTCCCGGGTTCAAGCTATTCTCCTGCCTCAGCCTCCCGAGCAGCTGTGACTACAGGCGCCTGCCACCACACCTGGCTAATTTCTGTATTTTTAGTCGAGATGAGGTTTCAGCGTATTGGCCAGGCTGGTATCAAATTCCTGACTGCAAATGATCCACCTACCTTGGCCTCCCAAAGTGCTGGGATTACAGGGGTGAGCCACCGTGCCCGGCCAACTTTTTGACTCTTTTATAATACAGCTTAAAACACATTGTACTGCTATACACAAATAATTTATTTATTCTATATGCTTTTTCTAATTTTAATGTTTTTTCTTACTTTTAAAACTTTTTTTATTGAAAACTAAGACACAAACACCCACATTAGCCTAGGCCTACACAGGGTAGGATCATCAATATCACTGTCTTTCACCTCCATGTCCTGTCCCACAGGAAGGTCTTCAGGGGCAAAAACATGCATGGTGCTGTCATCTCCTATGATAACAATGCCTTCGGAAGGATCTGCCTATCCTGTGTTATAGCTAACTTTTTTTAATAAGTAGAAGGATTACACTCAAAAATAATGATAAAAATATAGTATAGTAAATATATAAACCAGTAATGTCGTCATTTATTATCATTCTCAAGTATTATGTACTGTACATAATTGTACATGCTATACTTTTATATGACTGGCAGTGCAGCTGGTTTGTTTACACCAGCATCACCACAAACGTATAATGCATCGCGCTGTGATGTTGGAGTGGCTATGACGTCACCAGGTGATTGGAGTTTTTCAGCTACACTATAACCTTATGAGACCACTTTTGTATATGTGGTCTGTCATTTACTAAAATGTCATTGTGTGACATGTGACTGTATTGCACATCTCACTTACCTTTTTTTCTATATGTCTTTCTGTTAAAAGCATCCAGTTTTTTTAACAAAGCACTGGTCTCAAGATCCCAACATGATTCTAGTGACATGTGCATGAGAGAGAAGGTTTGTTTTCTCTTCTTCCTCCACTAATATGTATACAAGCCTTGTTAATTGACACCTGTACATTCTCTGAGGGGCTGTTCTGTGTGTGCTAGAGTGCTGCCAATGCCCCCATGGACGGAGGGACAAAGAGGTGCCAGGCTCTGCTTGGTCTCCTGTCCAACTTTTAATAAACCAAGTCCAAAAACAAGCAACCCCTAACCACCACAAAACGCTCTGCCTAGCCATCTGCGTGGGGCTTGGGTCAGAGTCTCCTTGAAAATAAGCAAGTATCCTCATTCCAAGGGCATTTAGAAAAGTCAGGCTGTGGCCCAAGGAAAACAAGGCCAAATATCTCAGAGGGATATAATTCATTTTGTCACTTGGCCGTGTTGGTCTGGTTTGCAGAGGGAGCTCTGTGTGGGAAACAGGGCCGAGTTGATCAGAGGCAGACACCGAGGCCGACCACATGCAAAGGAGAAGTGAGAGAAGAGGAGGACAGAAGAATTTTCAGTATTTCCAAATGCGGGTGAAGTTAATCTTTCAGAGAAGGAAAAGTAGGCATAATGTGGTGTGTGTCATTCCTGATTTGTAAAATGCTTGCACATGTGAATCATAATTCAATCAGACGGGGACAGTGACAGGCATCCTGAACTTGGAGTCAAAAGACCCTCATTCACATTCAAGCTCTGCTACTTTTCTGAGCTCACTCGCCTCAGACAATTTCCTTCAGGCCTCCCTGCCTCCAAGCTTTCTACCTACCCCAGTCCAGCCTCAACCTTGCTATTTGATCTCTTTTCCTTAAACACAAATTTGATCAAGTCACTCTCCCACTCAAAACCCATTTTTACTCCCCCTGGAATAGAACCCAGCTCCTGGGACACACGGTAGAAGGCCTTCAACGATGAAGCAACCTCGCTCCTGCGCTATCCTTGCCTCACCTGCCAGCTTGGGTAGCACAGACTTGCTGTACTGTGAGTCCCCCAGCCTCTTGCTTTTGCTTATGCGATTCTACCAGAACAACCCTGCCCTGAGGAGTCCGCTGCTCATGTTGCTTTATCTAAGTGGTTTGCACAAGTGACTTCTCCCCTGAGAAGGCTTCCTAACCAGCACCCACAGCAAAGCTCCTCAAGCAATTAGTGTGCCACCATGCCCTTGTAAAACCCATACTGCAATCATCTGTTTATATGCAGGGTTGCAAGATTTTGCTTGTAAAAATAATGATAATAATAGATGCCCAGTTAACTGCTTTAGCATATATGGGACACACTTACACTTAAAAAAAAAATTCCTTGTTAACCTGAAGTTCAAATTTAACTGGGTATATGTTCATATGGCTTGTCCCTACTAGACTGGGTCACTGAAAATAGAGACTGAGACATCTTCATAGCCTTGGTACCCACAACATGACTGACCTACAGCAGGGGCTTGGTAAATATTTACTTTAGAGTTCCTAGCTTTAAAATTACTAATCTTACAGGCAAATGAATAAACAATCCACTCACTTTTTATTTGCCTTCTTAAGTGAGATCTACATTAAGTGAGATCTAGGTTTTGCAGAAGGCCGAAGGTCACCCTTCTGCAAAATCTAGATTGCAGTTTCCAGACTGTCCAGCTTCAACCAGCCACGAGCCCCTGCGGACGCTAGATGGCGCAATGGGTTAAGGGACCAGCCCTGCTCTGGGGTCCGGGCACCCGTATATAAAAGCAGGCTCTTCCTCTCCCGCAGAGCCCTGCATTATTGATTGTGACGCTGCCGCAGAGGCGGGAGGAGCCCGCCGCCATCTCGCCAAGTCTGCAGTATCGGAAACATGCTTTTAGGATCCTTTTCTCTCTCTGCAGAAAGTCCCTCGTTAGCTGGAAAGAGAGAGCTCTCTGTGGCACACAGGATTGTTTTCATTCATAGGAAGACCAGACTTTCCCATAGTCAGAATCATTTTTATTTCACATTCTCATTCTGAATAGCGGCACCAAAGAATAGCCGCTGTACTTGTTGAAAGCCACTGGTTTGAATCGGCACCTATCGTAAAATATTACCGAGTCACTGAAAGGCAAAATAGTCGGGGGCAGTGGGGGAGATTCATCACCTCTTTAGGTTTCTCAGTTACAAAGCATTCTTATAAAAATAGATGAAAGTACTACGGACGTAAAATAGTTTCATGATATTTAAAACCACGGCCGTATTTTCAGCCGGCATTCACTGGAACCGGAAATCGGCATCTTGGAACTGAAAAGCGCTGATCTGAAACTAAACCGTGGGTGGGGCCTCCATGCCGTCCCCGCCGTGGCACCCTTCCCTCCGGGCCAGCAGAGGGCGCTCAATGGGCAGTCAAAGGGGATCTCGCAGGAGCCCTGCCTATGCAAACATTTTATTTTAGCAGGGAACTGAAATGTCTTTTTACTCACCAGTGCTTTTATTTAGCCAGTGCCTTTCTTTGAATATAGATGTGCTGATTAGAGTGCCGTATTGTTCCCTCTCTTTGTGAGCCACACATATAATGCATCCTCCATGTTGTTTCATTTGAGTTTCCTTTGTGAAATGAGAATTTAAAGACAGTGTAAAGCATCTTAACTAAAGAATCTTAGATTCTGTACTCATAACCATCAAATATAATTCGACAACACATTTAAAGCAGCTTTTCCTATTGACTCTTTCCCAAGCATTTTGCTTTTGTTTTCATTGGAAATATCTCCCCTTTCTTCATGTATCTGTGTATCACTAGTTTTAGTAATATTTGCTCAAATTAATATTTGCTCAAATTGTGTCATTATCGGGATACAATTAAGTGGAATGAACAGACTAGGAAAGAGGCAAACAACACACGGTGGGCCTACTAAAGAGGAGCCTCCTGTCCTACCACCTGCAAGTTCTCAGTGAGCTCAGGGCATGTTCGAATGTTTCACGAAAGAAACTGAGAGTTAATTAATCTGTCCGGGTACGCGGAGGTCAATCAAGACAGCTTCCACCTGAATTCAGAAAGGTTATCATCATTGTTTAAAAGAAATGCATACACACACACACACACACACACACACCACTTTGCCAAATCCACATGTAATGTAATTGAATCAATTGCTAAATCAAATGCTGTCTTAAGACTTGACAGAACAAAACCGAGCTCACGCTTACACACACTAGGACTGTTAATCAATGAGGCTCATCCACCAAAGACTCTCCAAAGCGAACCTCGTGCCACAATTTCAGAGTATGGAAAGCAACTCTTCAGTCCTGGATGGTGACTTTCAGAATGCCATCTGTGTCCTGTGCGTGCCAGGCACACAGACACTGCCCTTACCTGCCCCTCAGTTTTTATGTCCAAACTTAGTATGTCCAACTTCAGTAAGCAAGAATATCAGTTCTTTCAGTTCTTAAACTCAGGTTCAAAATACATATCATATATTTTTAGAATCCTTTAAATCAAGTTGCATGTAACTCCAAGTCCCCCTTTTACTGAGCTGTTGGACAGCTGAGTCATAATCATTATTGGGCAACTCCTCCATCCTGGTTTGGGTCAGGGTTCCAGGTCCATGCATTCCACAGGCAATGGTTCCTTCGGGTTTGACAATCCTGCTATTTCAGTATCAGCCTTGGGGCATGAGAACATTGGTGCACTGGAAGATGCTGCATCTAGGGAGCAAGCTCCCTGGCTGGAGTCGCTGCTAGGGATGTCTTGGCACCTCCCCAGCCCAGCACGCAGCCAAGGAGAGGTGAGCAGCTCCCATTCTCACAGGACCTCTGACCAGTCTTGGAGGCAGAGAATCTCTTCCAGTCACCTAGCTGCTCCAAAAATGTGCCACTTCCTCCTCCCACTCTAGGAATTTACTGTAAACAGTAGTATCAGCTGTAAACCCTTTCAAACAAGATGGTGTCCCCACCCTCACCCCCATTCCCAAGAAAACTAAGGAGCTGCAGAAACTAAATATGTGGATTGGCACTGCATGGGAAAAAGTTCTGTTCTAATGGGGCAAAGTAATGCTAAAGATTCAAAGCCACTTTGATCAAAATCATTCTGTTTTTTCTGGACAGTTACAAAAAGAGGAAGGATGGAAACTTTCCCACCATGGAGAACATGGGAGCTCTGCTTTGGGGCTCTTGAAGCATTTCCATGTATAAACACTTTGTTTTGTTAGCCAGCATTTTCAGTTCATGCATTCCTTCAGTCCCACCTCTGATTAAGCAAGGGCATTACATTTGTAGTATCAGTAATAAATGTCCCTTCCACTCCCCAAAAATGTCTATTACAATTGTATATTTTTTTCTACTATAGAAAAGGAATAACTTAAGTTTATGTGATGTAAATGTTGGCTTTGAGAAAATGAATAGGGAAGTGAGTCAGGAAGTAATCAACAGGAAGCATAATGGTGGGAAAGAAAGCTGGGACTCACAACCCCTGGGATCTGGAGGGTGAATGCAGGTCACCAGGCCACTTCCTTTAGGGAGCTCATTATTTCAGAGACAGCACACCATTGTTGGAACCCTGTGTAGCAGCACTGTCCAGCAGAACTTTCAGCAATGATGGAAATATTCTATAATATAGAACTATAATGTGCTGTTGAGCATTTAAAATATGGCTAGTGTGAATGAAGAACTACGTTTTTTATTTTAATTAATTTTAATTAAGTTTAAATAGTCATAAGTGGCTAATAGTTACCATGTTGATAGCATAACTCTGAAGTCTTTTTTCTTTTTTAAGTCATAATTTATCCCTCACATATTTTCATAAATGTTTTTGTAAGCTAAGACAGCTTACAAAAAAATGAAGCACAGTATAAAACAGGAGAATTGAGTTTTTTTTAATGATTGAAAAAAACAGTAAAAGAAGAGGAAAGCTCTGTAAAATAGAGCAGAGAACTAGATGCTCCCAGACACATGGAATGAGTTAGTCAGTGCCTTTGAAAATTAAATTTATTTCTAAATTGCTGGAAAGTAAAGCAAAAATGAAAAGTCATGCAGGAGGCAAAGGTGAAATTTATAGTTAACCATTGTTTGGCTGCTCAGAAACACTCAGTTCCTGAAAATGGTCGCCTTGCCCCTGAAGCCCTCACTCCTACCCATCTGTTCTAGTTGGTATGGCAGAGCCCCTCTGGGTGATACCCCTGGGACCTCACCCAAGCTGGCCAATCATAGTCCTTTCCTTGAGAGATGACTGGAGACACAGAGAAGTGTGGTGTCTCCATAGACTGATGGATGGCATGTGTGAAACTTGGGGTGTGTTGAGCTGAGGGGCAGAGGACAGCAGTCTGCACCAAGGCAGGAGACGACGATGTGGTGAGGGTCACCAGTACAGGCTGTGGATTCACACTCGCTCTCTTACTACAATAGCTGTGTGACATTGGACACATGTCTTTACTTCCCCAGACTTCCACCTCTGAAAAACAGAATAATTTTAGTTCAGATTGTACAGAGTTGTTGTAAAAATAAATTTTTACATTTATTTGTAAAAAAAAAAATAAATTTTTACATTTATGTTGTCCTGACAACATTCATGTTTTTGGATTTGTGTCATTCCCAAAGTCCAAGCATGGATTCCATTGGATTCCATGAGACATGCTCCTCCCCCATATTCTTTTTTTCTGCAGTTGTATTGAGCTGTAATGGACAAATCTCTCCCACATCCTTAAAATAAAATTTCTGTTTTGCTTAAGCTAATTTGGATTGGGTTTCTGCTAACTGCCTCCAAACGAGTTCTCACTTGTATGCCACCTTGTTTGGGAGTCTGACTTGTCTTCCTCCCTATGCAGAAGGCCGGGTCAGCTGCAGGAGCACCTAACCCTTGCAGACTCTTCACAGGCAATGGCCATGGAATAGGAGAATGCAGATGGACCAACTGTAGTAAAGATACTATGTTTAGTGAACATTCGCTATGTTTGGGGATGCCTATCACCCACACTCTCTTCTTACTTGGGAATAAATCTCCCAGAATATGCATCTTGGAGGGACATGCGGCTCCATCTCCTATGATAGGATCTGGAAGTTACCACATCAAGCTTTTCTCCAATCCTAGGCAATCTATGCACTGTGTTCTTCTCTGAATTCTGGGTAGATAAGAACATGAAGACCCAGTGCCTAGCACTGCTGCCAACACAGTAGATAATAATTGTCTGTTGAACAAATGAATAAGGGAGCCAGTGGATGAGTTAATGCGGAAGCAGTAAACCAAAGCAGAATGAGGACTCCGCTGCTCATGGGCACCAAGAAGGCAGGTGTTTGCCCTGGAATGTCAGCCCTGCCGTGAGCTCTGTAATGGAGAAAGCGCAGGGCTGATGATCCAAAAAAATCTACTCATCACAAAAATATGAGGTTATTTGGTCTGTTTTTCCGAGAAACGTTTACAAGGTAAACCTTCAGTTAAGGTAACGAGCACACCTTGCCTGAGACAGATACGCGCAGTGAACCGGTCACTGATGGAGCAAGTTGTGACCCTGTTTGATGGTGGAGCGAGATGCACCGACACAGTCAAAGGACAGCTAAGAGTTCATCACTGGCATCTGTGGGATTTCTGACTCTTCACTCTGCGTTCATCCAGCTCAGCTCCCTCGGGCCCCTGAAGGGACAGACTCGGCCACACCTTGCTCATATACATTTGGATGATGTGGCTCATCTCTCAGGGCCTTCATTTCTGATATTCCCCCACTCTTTATTGAATCCAAAACAAAGAAGGAGAAGAACCATTTCTGACAATGTTTGTCATCTACAGAAATAAAATTACATTTCTGTTTGCTTGTTTGTTTGCTTGTTTGTTTTGTTTTCCTGCTGCTTATTGTATCAGGGGAAGACAGATTTCCACCAGTTTGGGATCCCCCAACTAACTGGTGTTTGAAACCGGCACTGTGGAGGGGGGGGGGAGCTGAAGGCTCATTTGAGAGGTAGGCAGCCATCTTCTGGGGAAGCAGGACAGAGGCATAGAAGCCAGTCTGACTATGCCTCTGGGACTGAGACGAAGTAAGAAGCAGGCACACAGCAGGCCCTCTGGTTCACAGGCTTCCAGTGAGTGGAACTGCTTTCCACAGGGCAACTCCAGTCTAGCTCAGGGCTGTCAGGCTGCAATGCTCCTGCAGATCACCCAGGCGTCATGACTGGGATCTGGGTGGGGCGGGAAACTCTGCCTTTCTAACCAGCTCTGGTGGTTCTCAGACCCTACTTGTAGTCAGAGGTTCAAGCGCCAAGGTGAGCAGCAACATGGTTATTTACATAACAATTTCCCAGAGTAATTTCCAGTACAGCAGATACATTCAATAAAGGAAGCCTGGAACAGAGAAGAAAAAAATCCTTTCACACATGAGCATCCCCACTTGCCTGAAGCAGTGGCTCTCAGCTTTGGCTGCAACTAGAATCATGTGGGGAATTTACAATATCCCAGTGCTCAGGCCCCATCTCAGACCCATGACATCAGCGTCTCCAGGGGTGAGACCCAGGCGTCAGGATGTTTTAAAGCTCCCTGGGTGATTCCGATGTGCAGCCAGGGTTGAGGCTGGCTACCCGAAAGCAACCCTTTCCCATGAGTCACTGGCATTAACTGCCAGCTCCTCCTCCCACTGTTCCTTCAACTGGCTTCCTGTGCCTGCAACGGTGACTTCGCAAGCCTGCTAGAGCCATGTCCCCCCTTAGATTTGAAGGTGTCAGTCGTCAGCCCATTTGGCATGGAGTCTATTTCTATGAGCATCTAGGTCTCTGCTATCTGCTGGGACACAGCTCCCAAATTATGTTCTGCACAACACAAATGCCACAGAGATGCTCGTAGATGCTATTTAAAACAGGGAATAAATGTATTTTTATTAAAGTAGTTTGGGTTAAAGTCAGCCAGATTTATTTACTGAGAGACTTCTCAAATCCTTTAATTACCCAGTGCACTCATCCCCAGTAGGAAGACATGACAGGCAACATTTTCCAAACAAATTTGACCATGAAAACTTTTTTTAAAGAAAAGGAAAATCCAGGAAACAGGCTTTGGAACACACTGCTCTCTCAGGGTATAATTTAAACTTTAAACTTTTTGGATGTTCCCCAATATTTTCAATATTGTTATCAATCAATTTTACTCAATTGACTAGTGTTTTTACAGGTAACTACTGTGTGCTGTCTGTGCTGTATTAGGTACTGGGAGATAAAATTCACATGAAAGTATTAGAAAATAGCTGCACTGAACTGAGTTGCATTTTTAAAACAAAATAACATTTATTTTTTTTTAAATTAAGCAGTAAAAGAGAAGGCTACATAAGTCAAAGAGGTCTTTGTGGAGGAAGTGGTGCTTTCTTTGAAGACCTTGAAGAATGAGTCGGGTCTACATGTGCAAGAGAGCAGAAGGACAGAAATTTACTTTTAGGAAATGGCATGAGCCAGAGCCTAAGAGCAGGAATGAGTACAATGGGGTGTGATATGGGGATAGGGCATAGGCAAGAGGGACAGTGAGTGGACCAGCCTCAATACAGTATCGATGGGAATACTGAGTGTATGCAATAAAAAATGACCTTATTCATAAGGCGATACCCAGTTTTCCCAATGAGATAATTTTTAAAGAAAAATTTTAGTAACTGACCTGAATGTGTAAACTGATAAGGAGGTAGATGAACTAGTCGACATCTCCTTGTAATATTTATTAATGTCGTGCCCATGCTGTCACAGACTGAATTCTCCAGAAACAGATGCTGAGATGGAGTTTGGAATGTGAAATACTTTTCAGAGATCAATACCTGTCAAAGAAAGAGAAAAGAAGCAGGATTTAGCAGAGGAAGATATTAAACTGTGATACAAGCCTGACAAAGACTCCACCAACCCTGCAGGGAGCTCTGGAGCAAATGTTGCCTACCAGAGTTACCCTCAGTGAAGCCAAAGTGGCCAGGGCTTTATGTCTTTACCTTGCTTGGTCACCTGATGTGGACTGACCCAGTAGTGAGACTTCAGCCTAGCAGCTAATCCTGCTGAGGAATGCCCTGATGGTGTCAATGTGTGGGCAACAAGGCTTTCCTTGAATGCACATGCTTGTTTACAGGCATATCTTACACAACATACAAACACTGCTTTTCTCCATTCTCACATTTTATGCATCAGTTTTTGAAACTCTTCTCATGAATCACCATCATCCCTTAAGGCCATATTTTGAGTCATCTATCACAATTTTACAGAGTACCTCATCTCTACGGTCATCCAAGGTGTTGGATATATGGCATGATTTCAATCCATGTATGAAGTTGTTATTAAATATTTTACCCAAGCCACAATTTACCCGTTCTAGCCCATTAGATTAGTTTTTATAACCTTCTTCCTGTAATTGCATACTCATGATCTCCATAAAGTACCTTCTTACTGTATTTTTAAAGTAATCTTGCAAAAACTTTAATCTTTAAAATCACTTTTAAAATCTTAGAAGTAAGGTCATGCTCCCAGAAGTAATTACTAGTATTTGATGTCTTTTCCTACATTTTTTTTTGTTTGAACAGCTAACCTCAATAAGCATCCTCAATCAGTCTAAAATGTGATCCCCAAGCAGTGCTTTTTTTTTCCCCCCAAATAAAGTAGTAGAGAAAATACACACATTACCAGTGCTTTTTCAAAAGGCACCCAACTTTGTAAAGACACATCTAAAGTGACTTTCTATTTGCCAAGAGATGATATTAGGAAAGAAATCTTGATTAATATTTTTGGTATACATGCCAAGTTTGTCCGGGTGACATGAGGCCAGGTCACCGAAGCCTGAAGATAAAGGAGAGTCATTTAGATGGAACATCACTGTGGTTATGAAACAGGAAAGTAGCCTGATAAACATCATCTTAGGAAATTCTCTGCAGCTGAAGACATTCTTAAGATGTGTTTGGGGAAATATTGTGGAAACAAGTAGTCATCTCATAACTGTTATAATTAGAAGTTATAATAGCTTGGACTTTAGGGATGGCACAGGAAAGGAAATGAAAGAAGTTAATGGAAACACATTTCTAAAGAATTAATAACCTTGAAGGCATGTTGGATGATGGAAGCATAGGAAAGAGAAGAGCCAAACAGGACTTTAAGAACCTAAAAGGAATACTTTATTTTTTAATTTGCTATTGTTATTATTACTATTTTATTTTTATTTTTGAGACAGAGTCACGCTCTGTCATCCAGACTGGAGTGCAGCTGTGCGATCTTGGCTCACTGCAAATCCGCCCCCCAGACTCAAACGATTCTTCTGCCTCAGCCTCCAGAATAGCTGGGACGACAGGTGCCCGCCACCACACCCGGCTAATTTTTGAATTTTAGTAGAGTCAGGGTTTCACCATGTTGGCCAGGCTGATCTCGAACTCCTGGCCTCAGGTGATCCACTCATCTCAGCCTCCCAAAGTACTAGGATTATAGGCATGAGCCACCGCAAGCAGCCTAAAAGGAACACTTTAAATATGTGGTCAGTATATCCCTGAGGAATGCTTTCATCATAATTTTATAATTGAAATTTTCTAGTTGATGAATTTCTTGAAGAGATTTTAAGTTAGCCATGCAGAAGCCACAACAGGACACAGGGCCTGCCTGCACACCCACCCACCTGCTCCAGCCATGGCTTTTTCTCAAAAACCAGAATCAAACGCCTTTTTCCCTGCTGTCAGCACTGACCACCCAATGTAAGATAATCCCGATAGGTCACTGCAGGAGCCTAAACTGCATTGCAGCCTCTGCATTCGCAGCGGCCACAGAATTCTCAGATGTCTCCCATGTTCCAACCTTCCTGGGCCATGTTACTGTCCTTAATCTTGCAATCACCATGAGAAAAGTCTTTACTTGTCAGCCTCCAGGGCTGGTACCTTTTTATTACTGTGATTTCCACATTTAGCATATGAAAGATGATCCATATAGGAAGGTAGTCTTTGATTAGGTGATTAGTTCATTGGTTAATCAAGACCGAAGACAGAAACCTAGGCAGCCTTCTGATCTGCTCTCAAGTATACACCCAGCACGCCTCAGACCGCAGTGTGCACACAAATCATCTGGGGGAGCTCGTTAAACTGCAGGTTCTGAGGAAGTAGGGCTGGGGTGGCCCTTGGAATCTGCATTTCTAATACGCTCCCATGATGCCATTTCTGCTGGTTGAAGGACCACATTTGTGTAGAAAGGTCTTCCCTATAAAGGGTAGCAGAGAGCCACTGGGAACTGACCTTGCCAAGCAGTGTATGTGCACAGAATGTAGATCAGGGAGGTATTCATGGTGAATTCAGAAAAGCCAGGAAGCTAAAGGGGATAGGGACTTCAGAGTAAGCAGACTCAATCGGTAAGCCTCGCCTAAGAAGCCCTATAGCCAGGATGTGGAGGCTACATTGACAGTGAAATTATAGGAGCTGGGGAAGCCTGCAGAGCAGCTGTCAGTCTCCTGCCTCTCAGAGGAGGGTGTGGAGGGGCACCAATTTTGGCAAGAATGAGGATTACTTTATTATGGAGAACTCCCTAATTATGCAGTTAGAGAACAGTGTGTGGCACATTCCGGAGCCTACACGGCTCGCATAAGGATTCCACTGTTAATTTTAAAAAGAGAAATAGCAATGCAACTTTCTTAACTCCCACACCATTCACACATTGAATTTGTGTGCTTATCCATGATGCCCTGGAGTGAAACAGACAAAGCCAGGCTCTCAGGCTGAAGCTTGTCAAATACTGAATCTCTGGGGAAAGGGATCTGGGAGAATGCAGGAGGAAGAGAATGAATGTGGGGAAGAGATGGGGAAGGGGATGGAGGGATAGACAGGGGAAGGGAAAGACAGAAGAAGGGATAGACAGGGGAAAGGATAGACACGGAAGGGATAGACAAGGGAAGGGGTATACAGGAGAAAGGATAGACAGGGGAAGGGACAGACAGGGGAAGGGATAGACAGGGAACGGGATATGGGAATGAATCAAAAGACAAAGTCGAGATCTCAAAGGGCTCGAATCTCAAAGGATAAAGAGATAAGGACAAAGAATAAGGTAAGATCGAGTCGAATCTCGAGAAAAAGATCGACAAAGATCGATAAAGAGAATCTCGAGATCCGGATCGACGTCTCCGAAGTCGACTCGAATCGTCGCTGAATCACCAGAGAGATCGAGATCCTCAAAAAGAACCGAGACTCAGAAAGCTCAAAGATCTCAAAGGATCGGATCGAGATCAGATCCTCGGGGCTCACGGATCCGACAAAGGGAAAAAGGAAAAAGGATCCTCTCGAGATCCGGTCGACAAAGAAAGATCGTCGAGATCTGTTCGAGAAAAAGATCGTCGAAGAATAGAATCCCGAGATCTCCGGGAATATAATCTCGAGAATATCAGAGATCGAATATCAGAGATAAATGTCCCCAAAGTCGACAAAGGATGAGATCTCGAGGTTTCTCGAGATCAAAGCAATCTCAAAGGCGAATCGACAAAAGGAATAGAACCAGAGATAAGAGATCGAATCTCAAAGGGGCTCACGGATCTCGAGATCGGATAAAGGAAAGTCTCGAAGGAGATCTCGGGGACAGGATATAGGGAAAGGATCTCTAGAGGAAAAGGATAGACAGAGTCGGATCTCAGGGGACAGGATCAGGGGGAAGGATAGGGAAAGGGATATAGGGGATATGCGGAGACAGGATCTCCCTAGGGGATCGGGACAGGGCTGGGATACAGGGAAGGTATGGGGGAAGGTTTCTGTAAAGGGGGAAAAGGATGCAGGGGAGAAAAGGGATATGGGGAAAGGGATAAAGGGGAAGGGATGGAAACGGGGAAGGTTTAAAATAGGTACCATTTAAAATTGTTACATCGTTTTGTTAAACCAAAAATGGCAGAACTCGGTCTCCTAACATAGGGCCCTTAACATAGTAAGCTCTCCACCAATGTATTATCGCATGAGTGGTCTTCTGTGCATTTACACAGTATCCAGTAAGAACAGCTTTGCAAACATACCCACATCTGGATGCTTTCCTGAGCACTTGGGTCAGATATGGTCCCTCCCTTTGCAAATACTAGCAGGCAAGGCAGATGGAACTAGTAAGTTAGAAGGTGTCTCTGGAGCAAATGGAGACAGCGAACAATGAGACACCAAATCTGATCGCCAGTCCCTGGCCACTCCTGCCAGCTTTGTCCTTGTGGGGCATCTAACTCTATAGAGCAAGTGCTTTCAAAGTCTCTTGACTGGATTCCCAGGAAGAAAAATATTTTATACCAGATCCCAACACACACACCTGAAACAGTTGTATGAAATCATAGTCACCCATGTTACATAGTCACCCCATTTCTGAACGATGGTCTCTTTAAATGCATCCTTCAGACGATACCCTAGCTACACTTTTTTCATGGAGTTTTCTTTATCTTACAAAAAAACTACATGGCAGCTTTTTAAATCTCCCAGTACTTTAAAGCATCAACTTAATAATTCCTTTTCCCATTGCCATTGCTGCTCAATGCACTGCTCCTGTTATTCTTCTCCTCACCAGTGAATTTTATTCTTCTCTTTTAGAACCTGGGGAAGCGATTAGCACGGTGATGAGTAGCATAGGCTTACTTCCACTCCTGTGTCACCTTGGGCAAGTTACTAAGCCTCTCTGTTCTCAGTTTCTCATCTGGAAAAGGATAATAATAATAAGGCTACCTGATAGGTCGGTCGCAAGAATTGAATGTGTTAATACAGACACGGAAATTAGAGTATTGCCGAGCGTCGCAGAAGGCACCTGCTGCCACAGCTGCTGCTACTGCTCAAATTCTCCCCTCCAGGGGAAGGTGCCCACTGTGGGTAGCCTGTGCTTGAGCCTCCAACGCTTATGTGTTGAGCCTGGACAGCGTCCTTTCCCATTGGTTGACAATCATGCTGCGTGCTACTTGCAACTTGCATTTTTCTGGCCAGTGGAGTTAATATTTTAAGAGTACATATTCCTTTTCTTTTTAACATATCTAAAACATATTATTTAACACGAATGACTTCAGAAGATACTAAATCTAGTTTGGACTTTATTTGATCACAAATGGCTATTATTGAAAATATGCATTTTTATAGAAGGCTGGGATTGCAGTGATACCTCCTGTCAGCTACATGTTCCCTTTAACAGGTGAGTCCACTTTCCATTTCTACCCTAAAATATTGCTGTAGGGCTGGGATCCCGGAGAAGCAGGTTTGTTAAAAGAATGAATAAAATTCCCAAACGAAGGAGACTCTGTTTCAAGACCTTCTTAATGAATAGCGTGCATACACTTGGGTGCATGTGTTCGGGGACATTTTTTCTGGCTGCTCTGGGAACACTGCTTTTTAACTATGTTCCAGATAATTGCTTTTACACAAAAAAGGCATCTCAGTAAGTGAGGTGCTGTGATATGTGGTTCTCACAGTATTTCATGAGTGTGCACAGCCACTTTCCAACCTGATTCTAGCAGAGTGCAGAGACTTTTTAAGCTTTCATTCACTTATTCTTCCAACAGAAGAATTACCAAGCACCTGACATTCCAGGCATGATGCCAGGCGGTGAAAATAAAAACAAGCGTGTACACAGGGAACTTTATAGTTGTCCAGTACTTTTGGGTAAACTACCTCACTTATTCCTCTAAACAGCTCTGTGAGGCAAGTGATCTTGTTCCCATTTTACAGACAAAAAAGAGAGATCATGCACAAGAGAAATAAAAGGAAAAGAAAGAAGTACTGTGTTTATTAACTGACCAAAAGTCCTCGACGTCCCATCCCTGTTGGCATTTACAGAAGGACAACACACTCGAAGGGCGTGGACCTTGCTCTATGAACTTATTTGGTGTTTGTCCCGCACAGCACTGCATGCAGAAAGCCACTTAGTAAATACTTTGGAGGAAGATCATTTTGATGCTGGTGAGAGTTCAGGCCATCTCTGGGAACGGGAAAAAGGATGGTAATGAACTCCAGGAACCAGAGGAAAGGAGAAAATTAGACAATGGTCTGGGTGAGGTGAGAAAGGCAAGACTTACAGGAAAGTAATGAAGTTTATTTTTGTCTAGGGGAGAGGACAGACTGACAGAGAGGAGGTCAGGGGTTAGACAGAGAGGCCTTAGCACACAGAAAGCAGAGACTTAGGATCCAAGGACAGTTTCCAGGATGTTATAAATGGGCCCTAAGGAAAAGGAAACACACTTCTCCATGCCTTCACTGGCAAGTTCTAACCAGCAAAATGGTTCCAGATTGCTGACCGCATTTTGCATTAGTTTCAGTCTCAAATTCGAAGCAGAAACTGCCCTAAATTCCTCCGTTTCTCAATATGTCCTGTTTCTGTTGCATCGGGGAGCTAAGACACTCCTTACTGATGGTTTTGCAGATGCTCAACCATGGTAGCTTTACAGATTAATCAATGAGCCAAATATTTATTGGAGATCTGCTGTGTGTGCACCACGGTGAGGACCAGTGACATTCAGATGGGAGGCGTGGCTGACAGCACACACAGCATGCTGGCGGGCAGCGACACGCCTTCCAGACATACACTTGTGTGAGAGCCAGTAAAGCAGGTTATGCCTGAGTGGGAAGAAAAATTCGATAGGTCGGGTGGGGCCATATCAGAAAAAGCCTGAAGAGGGAGAAGAGTGGGTTAGAAGCCTTTAGTTAAAGTCTGGCAACAGTAGGTGTCCAGAAACTATTTGTTGAGTGCATGCCTGCATGAATGATTTCAAGTAAGCATGTTGTCCCAGACCCAGGACACAGTTATACTCTCTAAATCATTCAGTCCTAAGTGTCCAAATTGTGCCCAAACACAATTATGACATTTACATCTTTGTGGAATTATTCTGAGAATGTGGATGGATAGAGGTCTAACCTTTCCATGAGGCCAATGATCTTTTGCCTCTCTGGATCTACTGGATCACTTGGAAACAGAGGAGTAGACGCTGGAAGAATACAGTGCTTGGTACATAATGACCAGGCCATGCTAATTGCGGAATAATAGAGAAACAGATTCTCCTTCCACCCAAAAATGTTCCCAGGGCAAGCAGCCACAGAGGACACGGAGGCAGAAGGCCTACTAAACAGGCCTCTTCTGTAAAACAAAAAAAAAGTCCATACTGGCCACCACACCTTAAATTGCATGATTCCTTTTGCCTTCCTAACTCTCAAATGCTTTCTAGTCTATCTCATTTATCTTGACAGTCAAAGACATAGAATGGGTAGAACATTTGTAGAGTGAGCAGCAAATTAGCCGGTTTCTGAATCTTAAACAGTAAAGTCTTTCAGATGAAGAATGTGCTGGTTTAAGGAGGATGCCTCCTAAGCAAAGTCTTCAGCAGAAGAAATGTCTTCAGAAACCTTCCTGGACAGAACTACAGGCATCTTACACTTCTCTCCTGTTACTCATCCTGCCTTCTATCTGTACCCACACCAGAACACATCTGTCAGACCCTCAGACCAGTTCTAAAGCAGCTGCCTCTTCCTAGACGAGCCCAATCTTAATCATTCCAACATAGTAACAAGAGAAAATCTACTTGGGCAAAGGTCCTTGCCTTAACGAACAAGTAGTCTGCAACCACCACCAGCAGAGGGCGATGTCCAAAACGGCTGCGGTGAATTCAGCATGCTGCACACAATGGAAACATAATTCTTGCCATAGATCCCTTAAATGTCTTTCCATTAAATTAGTCTGAACTGCTCTTAACCTCAGAGCAGTTAAGAACATCAAGGCCTTTCTTGGACAGCCCTTCCCTTTCCCACAATGCGAGACTCCAGCAGTAAGACGCTTGAGAAGGGAAACGTGTAACCAATAGAAAGGCTCAAGCATTTCCACAAAGACTCCATGTTTTTGCGCTTTCTCTGTGCCACGTGACCGAATGATCATTTCACACTGGTGTAAGTCTCTGGCTTCTCTGGATTCCATACTTCTTAGATGTATCAGTTGGGTTTGCATTTTATTTGTCTAATATAAAGGAAGCAGATGCCAGTAGCGACTTTTAGATATAATCATTGAGTTCAAATCCAAAACCCATTACCCTGTCCAAGCTTCATGGACTTTGGTATCTAGGGAGATATCCCAGAGGTCATTGCTCTGTCGCCAGGCTGGAGTGCAGTGGCACAATCTCAGCTCACTGCAACCTCCACCTCCTAGGTTCAAGCGATTCTCCTGCCTCAGCCTCCCGAGTAGCTGGGACTACAGGTACACACTACCACACCCAGCTGATTTTTGTATTTTTAGTAGAGACAGGGTTTCACCATGTTGGCCATGATGGTCTCGATCTCTTGACCTCAAGGCCTACACTTTCTTAAAGTGAGTTCTGAGGGCTGGATGGAAGGAAGGAGGGATTGAAAAGAAGAGGCAGGCAATAGCAAAGGCAGACTGAAGCCAAGTTCTCCTAATTTTTGCCTCTTGGAGGACAGTAACCCCCTCCAGTCCAACCTGGGAATTCACCACCCAGACACATGATACTGAAAGCTCCCACGAGGCGGGTGGCAGTCCTCTGACCTTTTCACTAAGAATTAGAATCTACACATTGATCTGCAGCATGTCATTTAACTGGGACTATCTACTCTGTGTATCAGATATCTTGCCTCTCAAGATGTAGTGTTTAAAGTCCAATTTGAATGCTGAGATTTTTTTCTATGAGAGACATTTTTGGAATCTGCCTTCTAATTCAGGAAGGACAATCTCAGCTTGTACTTGATTTCCAAACAATAGCAGCAATAGCTCTCCTACTCTGGAGGCAATTATAGAACTTTATCTTAGGTAATCTTTTATCACTAGTGTTAAGTGCTGTTGCAAGCACTTGGCTGCAAGTACCCATGCACAACAGGATGTGGTTAGACAGTCAAAATTCATAGATCTTGGTAGCCTTATGGGGCAAGATGGAACAGGGTGTCTGAAAACCCCCACCAAGTATATGCAGGTTTTACTGACAATGTCAAAACATGTGGTTTAATTCAACCTATGTATTTAATGCCTACCATTTACAAGGCATTGTGTTTGGTGTTATGGGGGTTAAATAAATTATCAACTCAGCCCCTGCTATAAAATGGGGGTATAACGGCTAACAGACTCAGACTGAAATAAGCCCTGTTTAAGCTCCATTCTGGAAGGTGTGTGGTTTTCTGGGTTTTCTCACTTAGGCCACTGAGTAGATTTGAATTATTAGGTAAGGTCAGCTCCATCCAGGCAACCAACTAAAGTGACAACTGGGAGGGTTATTTAATTAAGGACCTTAAGAATGTACCAAAAGCAACCTTTGGGAAAAGATTGGACCAATACACCAGAATGAGAATTTGATGCCTGTTACCACACCACTCATGTAGAAATCCCTAAATATACAACTTCAGAGGGTAGACATGGGTCTCTGAGAGGCAATCCCACCTCCTTAGCATCCAGGAACTAGTGAAAACCAGTTCATGACCATAGGGCTTGGGTTCTGGTGTGCCCAGGCTCTCCCTGGCCACCCCTCCTGTTAAGGTCCTGTCCTGCCTCTCTCCAGGCTGGGATGTGTTTCTGGCCCTCTACTGCACACTCTGCACCATGCTGGCTGCCCCTGGATCTCCCCTTCCCATTTGGGATTGGCTTCTCTCACAAATGAGAGTTGTCCTGGGCGTGCTCTCTGCCCTACCAGTGCTCTGGGCCATCTGTGCCTTTAGTAAGAAGAGAGAAGGGAGAGTGTGGGCAAAAGTGTGATTTCCAGTATTTGGAGACTGAGATAAAGAAGGATTCCGCCTGGAGAAGAACCAGACTCCAGATGCCCCCTGTGTAAGCCATGACACGTCCAGTAGCTGGTTTTCCAGCTTGACCTTTGACCCCAGCTACATGTAGGTCAGGTAGGGCAGGGGGCGAGAGGCATTGCACAGCAAATCACAACAGAAGGGGCACAGGAAGGCAGCCATTTTGGTTTTCCCTCACTCTACCTTCTTTGAATCCTCCTCATCGCTCAGTAACAGGAAAGTACTGCAATCTCAATGCCATCCACATGTATCCATAGCACTGCTTCTTCTAAGATATGAAACTGTACCCAGGACTTTCCATGCACGGTAATCGGCGTTCATCAATACTAAAAGCTGAGTCTTCACCGCCACCTTCCTTTCTGGTCTCGGGCCTCTGTGGCCTGCTCACGCCCCTCCAGAGGTCTATCACACTTTTGTAGTGACCCAGCTTATGATAACAAGACTGTGAGCTCCAAGAGGGCAGGCCTGATGTCCAACATGGTCACAGGTTACTCCTGTGCTCAGCACACTGCCAGGCACAATAGGAGGCCTTGGTAGTTATTTACTGGTTAACAAATGCAATAATAAGTTATTTGCTTTCCAGTTAGTCCCTGGGTAGGAGGAATCATGCCATCCCCTGATCCTGCATAATGTCCCAATGTAAATCCTAAAGCCCAGAGGGGAGCCATCAAAACTGTCACAAATACAATTTGAACACTCAAAAGCACATAAAATCTGTCATAAAAATTGGGAAACATCTTCCATAGTTCTGTTCTCCTGTAATGTACTTTTTTCCGTGAAGGTAGGAAATGAAAGTGAATAAATACTCTGGGCTCCACATAATTAATGACAGCTGCAACTACCATAGCCATGCATCAGGGGCAACAGAACAGAGCTAGGTTCAAGACCTGGCTCTGCCATTTACTAACCAGCAGGTAATTGTTATAGGTGAAGTTATGTCCTCCTAAGGTCCTAACGCTCAGTACCTTGGAATGTGACTTTACAAGGAACTAGGGCCATTGCAGATGTAATTCATTAAGCTAAGATGAGGTAATACTACAGTAGGCTGGGCCCCTAATCCAATAGAATTGGTGTCCTTAAAACAAGGGGGAATTTGGACACAAAGACATGCACATATGGAGAATGCCACATGAAGACGAATCATGCTGCCACCAGCCAACGAACCACCAAAAGCCTGGAGAGAGGCCTGGAACAGATCTTTCCCTAGCATCTTCACAGGGAGCACAGCCCTGCTGAGACTGTGATTTCAGACTTCTGGCCTCCAGAACTGTAAGACAATACACTTCTGTTGTTTGGGCCACCCAATTTGTAGTACATTGTTATGGCAGCCTTAGATGACCTGCGGCAAATTAACCTCTTTGTGCCTCAGTTTCATTTTTTAAAAATGATGTTAATAATGGTCCCTACTTTATGGAGTTGTTATGAGAATTAAATTAGTTAATACTTGCATGGTGCTTAGAACAGTCCTTGGCTCAGAAGACCAATGACGTCTCATAATGTTCAAAATTATTTCCTATTCTATGTGGCAGTGATGGGAGTAGATGTCCCAAATTCTGACATAATAAGTTCTAATTTACAACCCATTGTTGTGTCGGGACATTTCATAATTTATCTTCAGTGCAGAGCAGGGATACACAGAAGCACTCAAGAAGCACACAAGAGCGATGAATGTGAGGTGGCTTTGCAATTACTTGGATTCACTAGACACTGAGCAACTTCCCCATGCATGGTGCAGAGCTGTGGTACTCACACGGCCAGGTGTGACCTACACGGAAAAGTATTTTATGTTATTTTATTGTTTCCTAACACTGAAACTTCGAAAGCAAAAATGATTCTAGATTTTCATCACTTTCTCTTGAGCATTTCCAGCGTTCCTGTAACTTATACAACCTGGGAAATTCAAAAGAGCAGGAAAACTTTTAAGGGAAAAAAATAAGAATGAAGGACTGAAACAGCTAATAGGAGAGAGACTGAGGCCAAAGAAAATTCAAGAATTATTATTATTATTTTCATTTTAAACAAAGGATCCTCTGCTTAACCAACATGGCTCTCTCTCAGCTATAGGCCATCAGTGAACCTTAATTAGTTAAAAGGTTTGTGGGTTCCACGGGTCTTCTTGTATAAGAGTATGAATATCTGCATTTTCCTGGCCAAAAGGACCACTAGAAAATCCTTTCAGTCATTCAAAAGTATTTATTGAACATCTATCATGTGCTAAGTACAGTTTTAGACATTGGGAATATGGCAATAGATAAAATTAACAAAAGTCCCTATCTTCATGAAACTTATACTCCAGTGAGACAGAAAGATAAACAACCAAGTAAATAAGTCTGTATATAGTATGTCAGAGAGTTACAAATGCTATAAAGAAAATCAAAGCATGGATACGTTTGGGGTGGGGATTTACTAGGGGTGCAATACTAGATAAGGTGGCCAGGGAGTCCTCATTGAGAAGGTGACATTTGAATAAAGATCTGAAGAGGTGAAGGAGTGAGCCATCAGATATCTGGGAAGTGAGCAGAGGACACAGTAAGTGCAAAGGTCCTGAGGCAGAAGTGTGCTTAAAAAATTCAAGGGACAGAACAGGCCAGTGTGGCTGATATTGAATGAGAGAGGGTACGACATGGAGTTGAGGGAGGTACCAGGGGCTGAGTCACAGAGGGCCTTGAAAACACAGTAACAACTGTAGCTTCTGCTCTGAGTGCAACAGGGAGGCATAAGAAAGATCATTGGCTGCCATGCGATCTCTTCTAGACTGTGTCTGAGGCAAAGGAGGATGCAGGGAGACAGGTTAGGAGGCTGTTGCAATAATTCAAACAAGAGGTGACAGTGGCTTGGCAGCAGTGTTGATTCTGAATATATTTTGAAAGTAGAGCAAACAGGATTCACTAAGTAAGACGTGAAGTATGAAATAAAAAGAAGAGTTACAGATTATTCTAGGGTTTTTGACCTGAACAACTAAAAGAATAGAATTTTCATTTCTCTGAGACAGGGAGGACAAGGAGATGAGCAGATTTGCAGGCAGATCAGCTCTGGATGTGTAGGGTTTGAGATGCCTATCGAATATTGCATTTGTTTTCTAGGGCTGCTATAACTAATTACCAGAAACTTGGTGCTTCAAATAATAAAAACGTTATCTCACAGTTCTAGAGGCCAGGAGTTCTAACTCTATTTCACCGGGCTGAAATCGAGGTATTGGCAGGACCACACTCCCTGCCGGGGCTGTGGGATGAATCTGTTCCTTGCTGCTTCTGGCTTCTGGTGGCGGCCAGCATTCTTTGGCTTGTGGTTGCATCACTTCAGTCTCTGCCTCTGTTGTCACATTGCTTTCTCCTCTTCAGTATGTCAAATCTCCCCGTACCTCCCTCTTATAAGGATACATGTGGTTGCATTTAGGGTCCACTCAGAAAAACTGAGATAATCCCTCCACTTCAAGATCCTTAATGTAATCACATCAGCTCTTTGCCATCTAAGGTAACATATAAAGGGATTAGGACATGAATATCTTTTGGAAAGAGTCATGATTCAGCCTACCACAGAGATCCAAGTGGCAATGTTGCATAAGCAATTCCCTATATAACTCTGGATTTCAGGAAGAGGTACAAGCTGAAGGTCTAAATCTATAACTTATCAGTATACAAGTAGTATTTAATGTCGTAAGCCTGGAACACCTCAGAAGTGAGTGTAGAAAAATAAGATGTCCCCTCAAAAAATTAAAAATAGAATTAGCTTTTGATCCAATAATCCTACTTCTGGGTATATATCCAAAGAAATTGAAGTCTGAATCTCGAAGACATGTCCACACTTCCATGTTCATTGCAACATTATTCGCAATAGCCAAGATATGGAAGCCATCTAAATGTCCATTGACAAATGAATGAATAAAGAAAATGTAGTTTACACATACAGTGGAATATTATTCTGCTTTTAAAAAAGAAAGAAGAAATCTTGCCATTTGTGACAATATGGGTAGAACTGGAGAACATTATGCTAAGTGAAACAGACTAGACACACAAAGACAAATACTGCATGGTCTCACTTATGTGTGGAATCTGAAATAGTCAAATAATGGAATCAGACAGAGAGTAGAATGCTGGTTGCCAGGAAGGGGGAAAGGGAGAAAGGGGAAAGTGTTTATCAAAGGGTACAAATTTGAGTTATGCAAAATAAATAAGCCCTGGAGATCTACTATACAACATAGGGCCTATGACTAACAGTACTGTTATGGCATACTTAAACATTTGCTATGAGGGTAGATCTTATGTTAAGTGCTCTTACCACAAAAGGAAAAAATAATAACAGCCACAAAGGGAATGAGAGGAATCTTTTGGAGGTGATGGATAAGTTTAGAGCATTGATGGTAATGATGGTTGGATGGTTTCGCAGGTGAATACTTATCTCCAAACACATCAAGTTGTATGCATTTTACATCTACAGCTTTTTGCATGTCAATCATATCTCAATAAAGCAGTTTAATTTTAAAAAGAAAAAGATGTTCAAAAACTGGGCCTGGAGCCCTCCAATGTTCAAAGATCTGGAATACCAGGAGAAATCAGCAAAGGAAACTTAGAAGCAGCAGCTGGAGAGGTGGAGGGGAAACTAGGAGGCCCCCAAGAGCCCAGCAGATAACGCTTCCGAACGGCAGAGGATAATCCAGTGTCAGATGCTAATGATAAGTCAAGGAAAATAAAATCTCCGAGCACTGGCTTTGCAATGTGGAGGACACTGCTGAACTTCACAAGAGCAGTTTGAATGCAGAGGTGGGCAAACGTCTGATTGGAGAGGTTATTAGGAAAGAATGTGAGAAAGGAATGAAAGACAGCAATCACTGACAACAAGATGCTTTGCCCTGGGAGGCACAATCAAAAAGAATCCCTTGACCCCCTAACTTTTAGAACAGCAGAGAGAATGGCCATTGGAACTGTTCTAGTTGGAATTCCGGGATCCGACAGAGAGAAGATGGATGCCATAGTTTTCCCTACTCAGCTGTTTTGCCCAAAGTCTACCTTGTGAGTCCTTCTTAAAACTGCTAAGGTTAATTACATTCTGAAAACTCCCAATAGAAGGCTAATCCCTGACACCAAAACCCTTAACCACAACGATCAGATGGACCACACCCTCACATAAGCCCCAAACACAAGCAAAAATGCCACAACCCTTATCAATGTGCTATGCAACCCTCCCAAACACCTAAAGGCCTTTAAATGACAAGGTTTCTAAGTTGGTAGAAGTCGACGCACCTTTATGTACACACTCTGGAGATGCAGAGCTAATCAATCTCAATCTAGGCAAGTTTCCAACTTTCTCAGGGAAGCTTATTTATGCCTAGTATAACTCAGGGCAATGAATGCAGCCCCTGATTTTAATTCCAGATTTGAGAAAGTGCAGGGCATTCCTTTAATGCTAATGAAAGAGGCACAAGTAAGTTAGCACCAGCTTTCAAGGAGTTAAAGAAAATCATACGGTTCTCTCCTGAGTTTCTCAGGCGTACAGGAGTATACTTACCTTTTCATGACTGTGGCACTTAGGAGGACACAGGCCACGCTCAGACAAGACTGGAGGGATGATTCTCACTGTCGTTTATCGAGTGCTCGCTCTGTGATAAGTAGTGCACCAGATGTTTTTCTGTGCATTATTATTTAACCCTCACAAGAGTCCTGTGAAGTGGTTGCTTCTATTAGCCTCATTTTACAGACAGAGGACATGAGGCTCAGTGA
This sequence comes from Papio anubis, assembly GCF_008728515.1. Lineage (NCBI taxonomy): Eukaryota > Metazoa > Chordata > Mammalia > Primates > Cercopithecidae > Papio > Papio anubis. The sequence continues at coordinate 151,120,967 of NC_044981.1, forward strand.
GGTCATGTAGCTTCATGCCATTGCCATGGGAATTGCAGGTGAATGCATAAGTACGGCAGCTACAGCCTCTTCTACGCAGGACAGTGGCCTGCAGTTCAGCAAGAGAGATAGACCCAGGGCCTCCAGAAGAGGTCTGGTGTCCAGAAACCTGCATTTGAAAACGCTTTGGCCTTTAAAATTCTCCATTTAAAAAAGAACATGAGAAGCTTCATTTGCAAATCCAGAGAGAACCACAAAAGGAATAGAAGGTGTGGGGGTAAGGGGTTGCTTCTTGCATAAAAGAAATCTTGTATATATGCAGATATTCCCTTCTGGACAGAGCAGTGACATAAATTTATTGAAGGAGGCTGGGGTTTGGTTATCAGCTCAGCTGGAATACATATGTTAAAGAAGGGGAAAGAGCAAAAAGTAACTGTAACATCCCCATAGCCCATATGCCAACCAGGACCTTTTCAGTTATTATCATGGTGGCTTTTTAACAAGCTGAAATTTAACACGACACCAATACTAAATACCCCTCCAAAATAAATGGTGCATATGAGACTGAGATCTGGCATGTGAGGGCAATAGCTGTTGATTTCCAGAATGTTAATCCGCTACCTCAAGGCCAGATCTAGGTAACATTGTAAAACAAAAGTTATCCTCCATAGTTCTTTCATTATCGACACTTTCTTCATTTAGGAGTTCCCAGACAAGCTCAGGTGTTCACTCCTTCAAGTAATCCCAACTGTCGATGACCTGCTCCCTTAGGGGGCCCCTCTATTCCTGCCCCTTCTTGCTCTCATCAGAATTTATGTCCTGGACTCAATTTTTTTCCGCTCCCTCTTAGTTGACAACCAAACTGATTTTACTGGAACAGAGAGTTAGTATTTTCAGGGAGAAGAAGCATGTTTGGGTGCCATTCAAACCACTGCCCACTGCTTTTATACAGCTCTGGACCTGTCTCTGAAATTGGCCAAGCTTTTCCCAGTCCATGTATAATTTAGTGAGAACCTGAGAAATGCGTGCTAGCCAAATGTTCATGGGGAGAACCCACTCACAGACTTACTCGTTTAAAACCATCTTCACAGCTCTAATCATTGTTGAATAGGAATTAGTTACCCAGATCCAAATAGGTACTAATAAGACAAAAATGACCCCCTGAAAAGCTTGGTTTTGCCTACCTGTCCCCCTTCCCTCCAGCCCCTGATGCCACCGCCACACACACACAAATCCTTACACTGTCAGCCTAGTAATAAGTGTATGTGCTTTAGTACCGCACAGAACAAGGTGAAGAATCTGTTTCTGCTAACTGGGTGACTTTGAGCCACAACTTTCCTCATTTATAGGACCAAGATAATAACAGTACCTACTCCATAGGGCTTTGTGCAGATTAGATGTAATAATAACTCATGTGAAACCCTTAGCACAATACTTGGCCCTTAGTGAACATTTTAAAAATGTTTGCCATGGTATTATCACTCCCTGAATAGTAACAGTTACACTTATATGGAGTTTACTCAGTGCCAAGCACTGTTCTCAGAGCTTTACAAAGGTTAACTCATTTAATTTTCACAACCACCTTATAATATAGATACTATTGTCCCTGTTTGAAAGAGCAGCAAATGAAGGCACAGAGGGGTTAAGTGATTTGCCAAGGTAACACAGCAAGCAAGTGGTAGAGCTACAACTCAGACCTAACTAGTCTGACTCCAGGGTCTGCACTTTTCACCACGCATTTAATGGGGGCTCTAGAGGGCACCCCAAGTCGGGCTCCATCTTAAAGCAAAGGGAAGTTGTGTTGTTGGTTGGGACAAACAGAAAGTTGTATGTGAACTCTGTCACCAAGAGGAAAAGGAGAGCAAGCGATCCGAGAAGGCGGAGAAGACTTCTATTAGGAGAACAGAAACTCCACACTCAGGTGGACGCGAATGGTTCTGAAGTCAGCAGGTTAAGGTCCACATTTCTGTAATGTTTTAAAGTGAAATTTAAGGGGAGGATATTCCCCACCAGGAATGAACAAAAGTCACTGTGAAGTTAGAGACTAACGAGACAGTCTAGAAAAAGTGCTGATGAAAAGAGGGGAGGGCCAACAGAGGAAAAAGGCCACAAGAGGGAGAAGGGAATGGAGTCGTATTCCCAGAGTCATAATTCAAATACAACCCAGCTTCTGGCAGTTTACAGCGACAGCTGATCCAATAATATCCACAATACACAATGCTCTAAGGACTTGCTTGATGTTGAAATGTTTTCTTGAATGAGATTCACAAAGGGAGTTACTGTTGTTTGACATTCCTTCAAGTTTATGAGGCCACAGTGACCTGTGTTTATCGCTGTGTGTGTATGGGGTAGCGGCAGCATCTGCCACGTGTTGCATTTATTCATGGATGAGGCTTGTCACTCCATTCGACTGCTGCTATGCCTCGTATTTAATTCATACTCAATACTTGGTGAAGGGGGGAAAAGGAAAATAAAACCCTTTGTGGAGATTTGCCTGATTTTTTTTTTCAATAATCCTAACGAAATTTTCCCAATTTGCAATTCTTTTTAAAAGCACCTAGTCTCGTAATAAAATCTCTTTAAAGGTGCATCAAAAGAGCTGTGAACCCTTGAGATCTGCACTCAAAATTTATCCAGATAAAGTCCAGGCTGCTCCGCATTTAGCCTGCAGCTCCAAAGGCCAGGCCATTAGCTGCTGACCCTGCCAACATATCCTGGCCAGGACAAACAAAACCAAATCCAGGGTCCATACAGCGAGCGAAAGGTCTCCGGGACGTTTGTCACTCCAGCTTATATCCGTGAGTTCGCCAGTTGCCATGGGGATAGAAATCCTTCAGTGGGGAGAACAACTATTATTTTCAGTGCTGGCTACACTACTTTTGCAAATAGTGTCCATAATTTCTACCAACAAACTGTGCACCTATAACCACTTGAGAGTAGAAGGGAATGAATGAACTGCATTTCAGCTTCTCTTCCTTGCAATTTTCACTTTTGAGGAAAATTGTAAATTATAAAGCAGAAAATGGATTCTCATTTTTCACGAGATGCAAGCTAGCCACCTACTGTGTATCATTGCCATTAGGTAATCTAGAAACTTATAGCTAGCCTGAACCGAGGCTGCTGAAGAGCTGCATGAGATCTACGAAGTGCCCTCAGTGCTTCTAGATCCGCTTCCCTGCTGATCTTAAAGCTGAGAGTGCCTTCCTGCCCGCAGTGAATCCAACTGCTGCAAAGCAGGCTACCTGCTCCTCGATCAGCACCAAGCCAAGCCTCCGACTTCCCAGCCTCTTTCTGGGAGTTGATTTGCTAAAGGACTTCTTTGACCATACAGATAAACTCTCATTTAAATTCAGGCACATACACCCACAGGCTGATCCACAAACACACACCATGAATTGAGTGATAAATAATACATGCAGACAAAGACAACACCAGCACTTATTTGCAGATGAAAGAACACTAGAAATTATTTCTGATGGAAATATAAAAGATTTAATTCAAGCAGAGAGTGGAGGAGGAAGTATTTTTTAAAGCTCCTCAAGAAACACCCTCATTGTTTCACTTTCAAAAAGACACTTTCTGTCTTGAGTCGGGAATTCAGTGGGCATTGCATTTGGAACTTGGGCCTCAATGGGAGATGCTAATCCATGAAGGATAGAGCTTAGGAGGACAATCATAGCTTAAGTCTAGGACAGGGCACCTGGTGGTGGTCAGCCTAGCATACATCTCCTTTCTTCTGGTAATTTTCTACAGGAGAGCTATTCCCTTTCCAGTCTCACTCCATAGAGCCAATAGTGCTGTGTCTTACCATCCACCATTGTGATCCCATTGTGATGGGATCAGCAATGGGAACATGAACCAAATCATTCCAGTGAGACTCAGTTGCTAGACTTTGCTCTTTTCACCAAAGTTGTGAGCCAGTGGGAGTGAGCCTGGAGAGCTCATGAGTGTCAGGAAAGCCTGCCTGAAAGCACAGAGGAAAAGTGAGCTGAGAAATGGAGCACTACAGATTCCTGATCATGTAGTGTGAGCACCTGGATTCAGACTTTCCTGAAGCTGGACTGCCCTGGACATTTCAGTGACATGAGCCAATAAATTCCGTTTTGTGCATAAGCCAGTTTGCACTGACTTTCTGTCACTTTCAGTCCTGCACTCAGTAAGGTGGACTGCTGGCTCCCACTCACATAGCTTGGGTGGCATCACTGTGTGGTAGAAGCAGACCTGAGCATGAATGTATGAGGAAAGGAGATAGGGAGCTGGGGACTCATAGAGCCCGGGCGAGGTGACTGCTAGGCGTCCGGGCCTCATCTCTCTGGTGTGATTCCAGACTCACTCGGCGATTATAAAGCTCCCAAGGGGTCTTAAGTTGTTAAAACTGAGATGGTCTTGGGAGCTAACTAAGGATTACTCATGGCGCCTTGATCTTAAACTTTGACAGCTTGAAGAAGCAAATATACATAAGTATGTGTAATATACATAAACATATATAGGCGCATATGTACATAGAATTACTAATAGGAAAGCAGTCTTCTTATGTATTAGTAAGAAGATGTATCCTACTGACAGGCAAAACCCACAAAAGAAAATCCAGGTTATTAATTGGTAAATTAGGGAGTAGTTATTTATTTGTTAAGGATTACACAGGATGCCAATGAAAAAATTATAGGGCAGACAAGACCCTTGTCTAAGATTAGGGGAAACAGTTCTCAGAGGGAGAGGATCATGGCCTGGCAAGACACCTCAAAGGATGTTTAATGTAATATGGAAAATGCAATTTAAACATGCAAATTAAAACAAAAATGTGAATCAAATCAAAACCATGAGCATTGTGGGAACATACAATGCTGGAAATAGGCAAATGAGATAGGTTCTTATGAATGGCTCCAAGCGGGAAAGCTGACTGTGCATGACTAAACCGAACTATGAAAAGCTTGATATCTCCTGTGTCAGTATTTAGGGAAAGTCCCCTAGGGTGGAGGTCAGGGCTTAGGAAATTCTGATGTGTGGGAAGAGCGAGCGTGATGGCTCCTGACCTCGTGGACGGTCCAGAAGCCACACTCAGCAGATGAGTTGTTCCCCTATATCTGTCACAGATACTGCCCCCAATCAGGCTATCTTGGACTCCTTGCCCCACAGCCAATCCATCTAATCCTTTTAGCTTCATCTTCAAATTTATATAGACTCTAACTCATTCTCACGCTGTGGTCCTGGGATAGCATCAGCCTCTGCAAGGGCTGTTGTGTCTCTTGATTGATCTCCTCACTTCCACTCGGGCCCTCCTACAGTCTTTTCCATCAACAAGACAGTGAGCCTTTAAAAACACAAGTCAGACCCTGCCACTCCTCAGCTAGAAACCTCTCCATCTTCCCCAGAAAAAGCCATAGTCTTACCATGGCCCACAAGGGCCTCTGCTCTGTTCCCCATGGCCCATTCCCCCATCACCTCTCTGGCCTCATCGACTCCTACTCTTTCCCCTGTCGCTCTGCCAGCCTTCCAGCCCTTCCTGCACCTCCTTGAACTTCTCAGGGTCCTTTGAAAATGCCAGGGCTGAATCACTTCAGAACCTTTTACTTGCCTTTCCCTTTCCTGGAACATTCTTCCCCCAATAGCTGCAGGCTATGTCCCTCATCTCCCGTGGGGCTTTGATAAAAAGCCTGCCATCAGCGGAGCCTTCTCTGACCACACTATCTACAATTACAAACTCACCCCAAGTACACCAAAATTGAGAGTGTTAGGAAGGAAAAAGTAATTCAATCTTTAAAAAGAAAGGAGAAGCTGGACAACTAGGAAGGTTTAGGCAGGAAGATCACTTGAGCCTGGGAGTTTGAGTTCAACCTGGGCAACATAGCAAGACTGTTTATAAAAAAAAAATAAAAATAAAAATTTTAATTGAAAAACTCAGCACTTCCTGTTCCCCTTCCCAGCTTCATGTCTCTTTATAGCTTTATCACCATCAAACCTATGCAAAAGCAAAATTCTTAAAGTTTATTCTGAGCACATACCAATGTTCAACATTTTAGTCAACTTATTAATAAGGAAACCAGAAGAAAGACAAGAACTGATTCAAAGAGCATCTAAATAAACAGACTTATGTAGTCAGTCTGGGTAAAGGATATTGACGTAAGATTCCTCAATTAGATACAAGAGTAGTTACTGTTCCACAGGGCAATACAACTGTAACTTCAAATTATCTTATTTACCAAGACCACCCCCAACCCCCATGCACGCACAACAAAAACAAGACATTATTACCTCATATCACTTTTTTGCAGTTTAACCTCCACATTTATAGGTTGTTAAACATCTGGTCCCTTGTTAGTTAAACAAAGTTATATCCCCTTAAGAATCAGAGGATAGTCAGGAGCTGTTTATAAAATGTGCTATCATCAGATTAAAGAAAACAGTCATCACTTAGGTTTATTTCCAAGTAAGGGATAAATTACCAGTTTATACCTATCATATGTTTTGCTTATTTCTTTTTAGTTGTCCATCTTACTCTACTAGAATGCAAGCTCCACAAAGCAGAAATTTTTGTCTATTTTTCACTGTGTTGTGCCCAGCACCCAGAATGGTGCCTAAGCCACAGAAAGTACTAAACGAAAAGTCTAATTGAATGAATGAGTTGCCAACGTTTTTTTAAATGCTACCATATGGCTATTGCTAACAGACAAGGGTGTTATCTTTTTCTTTTCTAATCTCTTACAGTGTGTGCTGTCTTGCAAAGAGTAGGCTTTAATGGTCAGCAGCTGTCCTGAACTTAATGATCACTGAAAAACTTTGTAAAGTCTTGGTTTACAGACGGCTGCATAGTTTTCAAATAGTCTGGGTCTGGACCAAAGCCTAAGGGTGTATAAAGTTGAGTCAGAGGAAGGATTTCAAACTCAGTGTTTGGCCTGCTAATTTTAGATTGACTCCCCATTTTTGCTATTTGCTCTGGAAATTCCATTCTTGTGCACCTTTGTTTTATTATTATTATTATTATTATTATAATATTTTAAGTTCTAGGGTACTTGTGCACAACGTGCAGGTTTGTTACATATGTATATACGTGCCATGTTGGTGTGCTGCACCCATTAACTCGTTATTTACATTAGGTATATCTCCTAATGCTATCCCTGCCCCCACCCCCCTCCCCACAATAGGACAATGTGTGTGATGTTCCCCTTCCTGTGTCCAAGTGATCTCATTGTTCAATTTCCACCTATGGGTGAGAACATGCAGTATTTGGTTTTCTGTTCTTGCGATAGTTTGCTGAGAATGATCGTTTCCAGCTGCATCCATGTCCCTACAAAGGACACGAACTCATCTTTTTTTATAGCTGCATAGTATTCCATGGTGTATATGTGCCACATTTTCTTAATCCAGTCTGTCACTGATGGACATTTGGGTTGATTCCAAGTCTTTGCTATTGTGAATAGTGCCACACTAAACATATGTGTGCATGTGTCTTTATAGCAGCATGACTCATAATCCTTTGGGTATATACCCAGTAATGGGATGGCTGGATCAAATGGTATTTCTAGTTCTAGATCCTTGAGGAATCACCACACTGTCTTCCACAATGGTTGAACTAGTTTACAGTCCCACCAACCATGTAAAAGTGTTCCTATTTCTCCACATCCTCTCCAGCACCTGTTGTTTCCTGACTTTTTAATGATCGCCATTCTAACTGGTGTGAGATGGTATCTCATTGTGGTTTTGATCTGCATTTCTCTGATGGCCAGTGATGATGAGCATTTTTTCATGTGTCTGTTGGCTGTATGAATGTCTTCCTTTGAGAAGTGTCTATTCATGTCCTTCACCCACTTTTTGATGGGGTTGTTTTTTTCTTGTAAATTTGTTTGAGTTCTTTGTAGGTTCTGGATATTAGCCCTTTGTCGGATGAGTAGATTGCAAAAATTTTCTCCCATTCTGTAGGTTGCCTGTTCACTCTGATGGTAGTTTCTTTTGCTTTGCAGAAGCTCTTTAGTTTAATTAGATCCCATTTGTCAATTTTGGCTTTTGTTGCCATTGCTTTTGGTGTTTTAGACATGAAGTTCTTGCCCATGCCTATGTTCTTAATGGTGTTGCCTATGTTTTCTTCTAGGATTTTTATGGTTTTAGGTCTAACATTTAAGTCTCTAATCCATCTTGAATTAATTTTTGTATAAGGTATAAGGAAGGGATCCAGTTTCAGCTTTCTACATAGGGCTAGCCAGTTTTCCCAGCACCATTTATTAAGTAGGGAATCCTTTCCCCATTTCTTGTTTTTGTCAGGTTTATCAAAGATCAGATGGTTGTAGATGTGTGGTATTATTTCTGAGGGCTCTGTTCTGTTCCATTGGTACCAGTAGCATGCTGTTTTGGTTACTGCAGCCTTGTAGTATAGTTTGAAGTCAGATAGCATGATGACTCCAGCTTTGTTCTTTTGGCTTAGGATTATCTTGGCAATGCGGGCTCATTTTTGGTTCCATATGAACTTTAAAGTAGTTTTTTCCAATTCTGTGAAGAAAGTCATTGGTAGCTTGATGGGGATGGCATTGAATCTATAAATTACCTTGGGCGGTATGACCATTTTCACGATATTGATTCTACCTATCCATGAGCATGGAATGTTCTTCCATTTGTTTGTGTCCTCTTTTATTTCATTGAGCAGTGGTTTGTATTTCTCCTTGAAGAGTTCCTTCACATCCCTTGTAAGTTGTATTCCTAGGTATTTTATTCCTTTGAAGCAATTGTGAATGGGATTTCACTCATGATTTGGCTCTCTGTTTGTCTCTTATTGGTGTATAAGAATGCTTGTGATTTTTGCACATTGATTTTGTATCCTGAGACTTTGCTGAAGTTGCTTATCAGCTTAAGAAGATTTTGGGCTGAGATGATGGGGTTTTCTAAGTATACAATCATGTCATCTGCAAACAGGGACAATTTTACTTCCTCTTTTCCTAAATGAATTCACTTTATTTCTTTCTCCTGCCTGGTTGCCCTGGCCAGCACTTCCAACACTATGTTGAATAGGAGTGGTGAGAGAGGGCATCCCTGTGTTGTGACAGTTTTCAAAGGGAATGCTTCCAGTTTTTGCCCATTCAGTATGATATTGGCTGTGGGTTTGTCATAAATAGCTCTTATTATTTTGAGATACGTTCCATCAATACCAAATTTATTGAGAGCTTTTAGAATGAAGGGCTGTTGAATTTTGTCAAAGGCCTTTTCTGCATCATTGAGATAATCATGTGGTTTTTGTCTTTGGTTCTGTTTATATGCTGGATTACATTTATTGATTTGCATATGTTGAACCAGACTTGCATCCCAGGGATGAAGCCCACTTGATCATGGTGGATAAGCTTTTTGATGTGCTGCTGGATTCAGTTTGCCAGTATTTTATTGAGGATTTTTGCATCGATGTTCATCAGGGATATTGGTCTAAAATTCTCTTTTTTTTTGTTGTGTCTCTGCCAGGTTTGGTATCAGGATGATGTTGGCCTCATAAAATGAGTTAGGGAGGATTCCCTCTTTTTCTATTGATTGGAATAGTTTCAGAAGGAATGGTACAAACTCCTTCTTGTACCTCTGGTAGAATTCGGCTGTGAATCCGTCTGGTCCTGGACATTTTTTGGTTGGTAGGCTATTAATTATTGCCTCAATTTCAGAGCCTGTTATTGGTCTATTCAGGGATTCAACTTCTTCCTGGTTTACTCTTGGGAGAGTGTATGTGTCCAGGAATTTATCCACTTCTTCTAGGTTTTCTAGTTTATTATATAGAGGTGTTTATAGTATTATCTGATGGTAGTTTGTATTTCTGTGGGGTCAGTGGTGATATCCCCTTTATCTTTTTTTATTGTGTCTATTTAATTCTTCTCTCTTTTCTTCTTTATTAGTCTGCTAGCGGTCTATCAATTTTGTTGATTTTTTCAAAAAGTCAGCTCCTGGATTCAATGATTTTTTGAAGGGTTTTTTCTGTCTCTCTCTCCTTCAGTTCTGCTCTGATCTTAGTTATTTCTTGCCTTCTGCTAGCTTTTGAATGTGTTTGCTCTTGCTTCTCTAGTTCTTTTAATTATGATGTTAGGGTGTTAATTTTAGATCTTCCCTGCTTTCTCTTGTGGGCATTTAGTGCTATAAATTTCCCTCTACACACTGCTTTAAATGTGTCCCAGAGATTCTGGTATGTTGTATCTTTGTTCTCATTGGTTTCAAAAACATCTTTATTTCTGCCTTCATTTTGTTATGTACCCAGTAGTCATTCAGGAGCAGGTTGTTCAGTTTCCATGTAGATGAGCAATTTTGAGTGAGTTTCTTAATCCTGAGTTCTAGTTTGATTGCACTGTGGTCTGAGAGACAGTTTGTTGTAATTTCTGTTCTTTTATATTTGCTGAGGAGTGCTTTACTTCCAACTATGTGGTCAGTTTTGGAATAAGTGTGATGTGGTGCTGAGAAGAATGTATAATCTGTTGATTTGGGGTGGAGAGTTCTCTAGATGTCTATTAGGTCCACTTGGTGCAGAGCTGAGTTCAATTTCTAGATATCCTTGTTAATTTTCTGTCTCGATCTGTCTAATGTTGACAGTGGGGTGTTAAAGTCTCCCATTATTATTGTGTGGGAGCCTAAGTCTCTTTGTAAGTCTCTAAGGACTTACTTTATGAATCTGGGTGCTCCTGTATTGGGTGCATATATATTTAGGATAGTTAGCTCTTCTTGTTGAATTGACACCTTTACCATTATGTAGTGGCCTTCTTTGTCTCTTTTGATCTTTGTTGGTTTAAAGTCTATTTTATCAGAGACTAGGATTGCAACCCCTGCCTTTTTTTGTTTTCCATTTGCTTGGTAGATTTTCCTCCATCCCTTTATTTTGAGCCTATGTGTGTCTCTGTATGTGAGATGGGTCTCCTGAATGCAGCACACTTATGGGTCTTGACTCTTTATCCAATTTGCCAGTCTGTGTCTTTTAATTGGGGCATTTAGCCAATTTCTATTTAAGGTTAATGTTGTTATGTGTGAATTTGATCCTGTCATTATGATGTTAGCTGGTCATTTTGCTCATTAGTTGACGCAGTTTCTTCCTAGCATTGATGGTGTTTACATTTTGGCATGTTTTTGCAGTGGCTGGTATGAGATGTTCCTTTCCATGTTTAGTGCTTCCTTCAGGAGCTCTTGTAGGGCAGGCCTGGTGGTGACAAAATCTCTCAGCATTTGCTTGTCTGTAAAGGATTTTATTTCTCCTTCACTTATGAAACTTAGTTTGGTTGGATATGAAATTCTGGGTTGAAAATTATTTTCTTTAAGAATGTTGAATATTGGCCCCCACTCTCTTCTGGCTGGTAGAGTTTCTGCCAAGAGATCCGCTGTTAGTCTGATGGGCTTCCCTTTGTGGGTAACCCAACCTTTCTCTCTGGCTGCCCTTAACATTTTTTCCTTCATTTCAACTTTGGTGAATCTGACAACTATGTGTCTTGGAGCTGCTCTTCTCGAGGAGTATCTTTGTGGTGTTCTCTGTATTTCCTGAATTTGAATGTTGGCCTGCCTTGCTAGGTTAAGGAAGTTCTCCTGAATAACATCCTGCAGAGTGTTTTCCAACTTGGTTCCATTCTCCCGGTCACTTTCAGGTACACCAGTCAGACATAGATTTGGTCTTTTCACATAGTCCCATATTTCTTGGAGGCTTTGTTCATTTCTTTTTAGTCTTTTTTCTCTAAACTTCTCTTCTTGCTTCATTTCATTAATTCGATCTTCAATCACTGATACCATTTCTTCCAGTTGATCGAATTGGTTACTGAAGCTTGTGCATTCGTCATGTAGTTCTCATGCCATGGTTTTCAGCTCCATCAAGTCAGTTAAGGACTTCTCTACACTGTTGATTCTAGTTAGCCATTTGTCTAATCTTTTTTCAAGGTTTTTAGCTTCTTTGCAATGGGTTCGAACTTCTTCCTTTAGTTCAGAGACGTTTGATCGTCTGAAGCCTTCTTCTCTCAACTTGACAAAGTCGTTCTCTGTCCAGCTTTTTTCCATTGTTGGTTAGGAGCTGCTTTCCTTTGGAGGGGGAGAGGCGCTCTGATTTTTAGAATTTTCAACTTTTCTGCTCTGTTTTTTCCCCATCTTTGTGGTTTTATCTACCTTTGGTCTTTGATGATGGTGACACACAGATGGAGTTTTGGTGTGGATGTCCTTTCTGTTTGTTAGTTTTCCTTCTAACAGTCAGGACCCTCAGCTGCAGGTCTGTTGGAGTTTGCTGGAGGTCCACTCCAGACCCTGTTTGCCTGGGTATCAGCAGTGGAGGCTGCAGAAGAGTGAATATTGCTGAATAGCAAGTGTTGCTGCCTGATTGTTCCTCTGGAAGCTTGTCTCAGAGGGGTACCTGGCTGTGTGAGGTGTGAGGTGTCAGTTTGCCCCTACTGGTGGGTACCTCCCAGTTAGGCTACTTGGGAGTCAGGGACCCACTTGAGGAGGCAGTCTGTCCGTTCTCAGATCTCAAACTCTGTGCTGGGAGAACCACTACTCTCTTCAAAGCTGCCAGACAGGGACATTTAAATCTGCAGAGGTTTCTGCTGCCTTTTGTTTGGCTATGCCCTGTCCCCAGAGGTGGAGTCTACAGAGGCAGGCAGACCTCCTTGAGCTATGGTGGGCTCCACCCAGTTCGAGCTTCCCGGTAGCTTTGTTTACCTACTCAAGCCTCAGCAGTGGCAGGCGCCCCTCCCCAGGCCTCGCTGCCACCTTGCAGTTAGATCTCAGACTGCTGTGCTAGCAATGAGGGAGGCCCCGTGGCATGGGACCCTCTGAGCCAGGTGCGGGATATAATCTCCTGGTGTGCCATTTGCTAAGACCCTTGGAAAAGTGCAGTATTTGGGTGGGAGTGACCTGATTTTCCAGGTGCTGTGTGTCATGGTTTCCCTTGGCTAGGAAAGGGAATTCCCTTACCCCTTGCACTTCCTGGGTGAGGCAATGCCTCTCCCTTCTTTGGCTCTCGTTTGGTGGGTTGCACCCACTGTCCTGCACCCACTGTCTGACATGCCCCAGTGAAATGAACCCAGTACCTCAGTTGGAAATGCAGAAATCACCTGTCTTCTGTGTCGCTCACGCTGGGAGCTGTAGCCTGGAGCTGCTCCTATTCAGCCATCTCGGACCAGCTCTTGTGCACCTTTGAGTTGAGAATAATCACTGTTACTCCCATTCACAATATCTTATTAAACACAGAGGCAGCTGACAGGATTTTCCAAATGTGATTTTGCTTTCCTCTGATCTGTCCTAGAGCTTCATGTCTGACCAATCTGGATGTTGAATATGTCCTTTCAATTCATGGGCGGGGACTGAAGGGTCAGAACAGAGAACATGGAGTGATCATGACCTATTTCAGCCAGAGGAGAAAATGGAAGCAAGACGTAACATCTTTGCGTCTTTTCTCTCTAATTGAAAGGCAAGCAAAAACCCAAGAGAGATACAAGTACACCAACATTCAGAGTTTTGTGAAGGCAACAGTAACTAAATGTTTAAAAATAAAGCAAAAGCTGGGCACAGTGGTGCATGCCTATAGTCCCAGCTACTCAGGAGGCTGATCGCTTGAGCCCAGGAGCTCAAGTCCAGCCTGGGCAACATAGTAAGACCTCATCTCTAAAAAGAAAAAGAAACTTTTTAAAGTTAAAAATAAAATAAAGGAGAGTAGACTTGAAACATTGTGGGAAAGAAGTATGGTACAGTAGTTGGAAGCACACAACTGAAGTTAGAATGTCTGGATTCATAGCCCAGCTTTAGCACTTATCTATAGTGAGGTCTGGGCAAATTACTTCATTTCTCTAGGTCTCAGTTTTCTCGTATGTGAGTGTTTACTTTATCAGATAGTTAGGAAGATAAAATAAAATAATGTGTCTAATATGCTTAACACCTTGTCTAACATATTATAGGAGTTCAATAAATATTAACTATTAACATTTATTATTTGTAAGTATTGAAGAAAAAAATTCAGACAGTTTAGTTGTCAGCAAGTATAAAAATGTTATTACAATCATTCATGCATGGGAAAATGACCCACAGTAGGCCATGTCAGAGATAAGGTATAGTAAAAGAAAATAATAAAAATAATCATTATTAGGTATAAAATGAAAAGAATGTCTGGTCAAAAGTTCCTGAACTCTTTTCTGACAATCAGCTAACAGTCAACTGGGTGGGTGAGTAACTAATTTCCTAGACCAAATCTTCATCCCATCAAAATTCAGCAGAAAGTTGCAAAAATATAATTTTTTTTCCAAAAGAAGGTAATGGATTTTTATCACACTGAAAAGGTTCTGCTCCAGACCAGATTTGGGACAACTTTTCTATTATAGGACAGAAGTGCACTAAAATATTACGTACTCTCTCATTATTCCCTTGAATTTTTTCTATAAGGGGAGCAGGATAATGAGTCATTTATCATCCTAAAATTATGAGAATGAGGCTTCCCTCGAAAGTAGACCAAGTTTACATGATTAGGTCATATGACATGACAATAGAAGAATATAAAGAAGAATCCCATTCATAATAAATGATTCAATGAGATCATGGAAAAATATAGTCTTTGAGCCAAGCTGATTTATAGTCAAATCTTGGTTTGGTCAAATTACTTAACCTGTATTAGTCTCACTTTACTTATTTGAAAATAGGGATGATGTCTATTTCACAGAGTCGATGTGTGGATAAGGTAAGATAAAATATATCAAGTACCCAATGCAGTGCTGATAATATAGACTCAAGATAATATTGTTTCTCTTTTTTCTACCCCCATTCCTCTCTACCTGCATTGCTCATTCCCCACTATAGCCAAGAATCTGTAACTTTTGATCTCAAATACTACCCATTCAGCCTTCAAGCCAATTGCCACATTCCCATTTCCTACATTTATTAGGAGTTATCAGGAGAGCAAAGTTAGCAATAATAAGTCTCTCCCACATACTCCAAATGGCTACACTTATTGTGAGAACTCAAAGCCCCATGTCAAGGGTGTTATCTCCTCATGGTCCCAACCCGTCCAGTCTTCAGAGCTCCAGAACAATGTGGGGTTCCTGATGTGGCTCTCACTCACCCTGGGGCATTCACTTTGTGAATGGTTCCATCAGCCACTGACGTGTTTCCTGTATCCCCAAGCACAGGACTCACCTTTTCCTTGTGTCTTAGTGGCGTGGGTGTTACATTTTCTCCTCCATCCTCCTCATCTTCTTTTCCTGGTCCCAGTTACAGATTAAAAACTCCTATGCATTAGAGTAGAGACAAACATGGTGGTGGTGTGTGTAAGGGACAGGGTGGAGGATGGGTTAGTTATTGGAAGCAGGCCACTATGCTTCCAATTGAATCAACTTTTTTTTTTTTTTTTTTTGAGACGGAGTCTCGCTCTGTCGCCCAGGCTGGAGTGCAGTGGCCGGATCTCAGCTCACTGCAAGCTCCGCCTCCCGGGTTTATGTCATTCTCTTGCCTCAGCCTCCTGAGTAGCTGGGACTACAGGCGCCCGCCACCTCGACCGGCTAGTTTTTTTGTATTTTTAGTAGAGACAGGGTTTCACCGTGTTCGCCAGGATGGTCTCGATCTCCTGACCTCGTGATCTGCCCGTCTCGGCCTCCCAAAGTGCTGGGATTACAGGCTTGAGCCACCACGCCCAGCCTGAATAAACCTTTTTAAAGTGTTTACTCTGAATCTGAATTATGTTCCCAAAAGAGGAGAATATATAGATTCAATTCCTATAACCATTTGCAGCCAGTGGGAAGGAGAAAACTGCCTCTTGAGACTGGGGCAGTCCATGTCTCATTCTCTGTTGGCATTCTCCATATCCTTGGCATAATGCAATCTCGATAATTCCTGGAAATAATAATAAATTAATGAAAGATTCTCTTTAGCCAACTTAATATGCACTTGAAATATGTGATTTTTGTCAAACTAAAATACTTATGATGAAGTATCAGGACAGTGAAAACAGCGGCCTATTGTGTGAGGGAAGATATCCAAATATGTACATTGTCAAAAGTAGAGACTGGGCTCCAGTCAACAAAATGAGATACAATCAAGAAAAACAAAGTGGCTCCAATATGAACAAATACGCAGCAAGCTGAGAAATGAGATTGTGGGTCTGGCTGAGCATGAGGAGTAATAAATTGTTTGGAAGTCCACAGAGGGCCTCATTGTAACCACAGACCATGGTGTTTTGGCCTGGGCTTGCAGCGATTTTACTCTACGGTCAAATAGGCATGTGTTTACTACTCTTGATTGGCCTTCGCTAAGCACAAGCCTGGCGGGGATATTAGGTATTCTTCTTCAAGTTCCAAATTCAAAATCAATGCAGATCCATCAACGAAGTTTCAGAGAAAATGAGAATGATTAAAATTTTGAAAAATAAGCCTTGTGAGAAAATGCAGCTAAGATGGCCTGCGTTTGGTTTGTAAGGAAAGAAACTAAGAAGGGCCATCATTCTCTGTGTATAAAGTTAGACTGAAGTGAAGACAAAAATGATTTCTTCTTTCCATACCCAGTGAACAGTTAAAATACTGAAAGGCATGGTGCCCACATTGCTTCATGAGCATGGATAAATCTGTAAAATAGGCAATGAGGAAAATCACTGGCATGGTCTGCTTCACCTTGGACTAAGTAAGGCTAGCCTTTATTTGGCTTGTTACTCCAAAGCCCTGCTTCTCCCTCACTTGCACAAACAGAAACTAACCCCCCAGAGAAAACTTGGAAGGAAGAAACAATACCCTATCCTCTCACATAGAAGGTGTCAGCATAACAATATTGTATTCCAGGAAAAAGCTATCTGGTGGGGTGAGGGCTGGATCTCTGTTATTTCTGTGCCTGTGAATTGATGAGGTCTTAGAGTGCTGGGTGAAGTGGGGATGTCTCTTTTTTTGTGAACTATATTCCCTCTAATTTGGTTTATGCATCCCAGATATAGACCTAGAACCTATATAAGTCATACTGAGGAGCACAGAAGGGGCTTTTATAGAATGCAAGGCCATATCACTTTTTTCTGAACCCTTTAACAGCTCCCATCCATCCCACGGACAAAGCTGTAGGTACTCTACAGAAGATGTGATGCTTTCTCCAGCATCTCAGGCCAGCTGGTCTCCACCCTCACTCTGAACAAATCTGTTCTGTCCTGTATCTCCCTTCTCTGTCCTGGTGCCTCATACCTAGTTTCCAAGCACTCTTCCCTGCCTCTTCAGATCAATGTTCCATGTTTAGTCTCTGGGTAGCCCTCATTTCAGACTTTGCCATGGTGCCGTCTTCTGGATTTTCTCTGACTCCACAACCAGCCACCCACATAGCTCCCCATACTAGCTCAGTGTCCCACATTTTAGACCAGGTCATAGGTCCCAGAACCCCCATCCAGGAAGGCAACTTGGATATGTCTTGACTGCGCTCGCTCCAGAAGTCACTCTGACTGAAGGAATCCCCCTTGAAGCCGTATTCAAGATGAAATCTATCAACGTTTGGCCAAGATTCAGAGCCTCTAACCCTTCAACCTGCCACTGTAAGACTGTGAGGAAAGGGGATAAAGGCCTCTCCCCTCAACCAGGAAAATGTACTCTCTTTGATCCTATGAGTCATGGGTCACAAGCAGTATGTCCCCAGGGGTCAGGCAGGCCACAGAAGTGGTGAAGTGGGCCAGGAAGAAGAGCAGAGGGAACCATAGCAAACTGAAGAGTATGCCAGCTACAGGAGTCCACCAGGGCTGCTATAACAAAGTACCACAGCCTGGGGGCTTATGCAACAGAAATCTATTTTCTCACAGTTGTTGAGGACATCTTCAAGGCAGTTCAAGAGCAAGGTGTGAACCCAGCTGGTTTCTTCTGGGACCTCTCCCCTGGCCATATAGATGGCTGTCTCCTAGCATACCTACATGGTCTACCCTATGTCTGTGTGTGCTAATTGCCTCTTTTTACAAGGACACCAGTCATATTGGATTAGGGCCCAACCCTCATGCCCTTATTTTAATTTAATTATTTCTTTAAAGACCCTATGTCCAAAAATGGTCACATTCTGAAGTACTAGGGGTTAGGACTTTGACACATGAATGTTGGGGGACACAATTCAGCCCACAGCCCCACCTACATGACTTCTGCCAATGTCTGCCAGGAGAATAGGGGCCCAAATTTGACAGAGCATCCTTCTCAGAAGGAAGCAGACATCTGGAATTTCACATGAAATCCCCAATTTTTAAACATAGACAGCTGAGTTTTATTGCATTTTTATTTGCCCTCACTCTTGCTGTCACTTTATAATTTTTATTTTTTTAAAGTATCATGTAGGCTGTAGGCCCCCAGGCAGCAAGTCTGTGACCTCTTCAATTAGCATGTGGTTCTCTGTGAAACCCACCACGGAGGCTGACTGTTTGAAATGCTTGACATTAGGCAGCCCAAGCAGCAGATGCTGAAGGCAGACTGGCCGGCCTCCTGGGCCTCTTCTCCAGCAACACACTGATCTCAGCCCTGCAATGGTGGGAAGGGCTGAGGGAAGACCAACCGCATGAAAGAACGGCCAAGCAAAGAGAGCATTTATCTCTACAGCCTTGGCCCTAGGAGTTGGCATCCTACCCCAGGCCTCTGACCAATCCTGCTTGGCCTTTCTAGGGCAGGAGATGGCACCAAGTGACAAGTGGCCCAAAGAGAACAGGGGAGACTGGACAACCCATTCTGTGGAGGTCAGGGTATTTCAATGTTTTACGGTTTACACCATAAGCTCCACTGCCCAGCATTAGGGCTAAATTATGTCAGTGGCCCACATCAGCACCATCTATCCTCAGAGACAGAGGGATGGAGTGAGGGTTTTCTTTGTGAGGGGCACAGGGACTGCACAGCAGAGCCTAGTCGGGAAGCCCAATTCTGAGTGATCTCAGAAAAACACTTATAACCAACCTTGTCCAGCTCTGTCCCTAAGATAAGCCTATAAATGGCACAGAGGAAAAAAAAAAAAAAAAACTAGGACATTTCAGAAAAGATCTCTGACTTCTCTGGCTTATTTTAAACACCCATGTAGAGAAGCTGCTACTAGGAACAGTACGGTAATGGTGATGAAGAAGGAATGTGGGCCCTGAAGTCATATCTGACCTGTAATAGGCATAACGGAGCCAGATTCTGTAAACACCTGGTAGCTGAAGTCCAGCAGTCTCTAGGGCTGTCTGTTAAAGGCCAAGAGCTAAAAAGAATTGTAGGTAGGTTACAGTTGTCAAATAGACAGGAGACAGGTCAAGTCCAGAGAGGCAGAGGAGAGACCAATAAAGTGGATCCGTGTGGGTAAGGGCATGATTTAGTGTAGGGATGGCAAACAGGGTTCCACTCAGTGCCAGCTCTCAGTAGTTGCAGCTGCTGGGAGTATCAGGTTGAGAATGATCTGCAACCTCATCCAGACACTGGAGGAAACAGTGCTGTGATTGATGTGGAATAGACGAGGCTATGCCATCCTGCTCCAGGAGATCAGGTGGCAGTAATCAAATACCCAGGCTTGGATGCAAGAAGTGTCAAGAGTGTTTCAGCTTCAAATGGCCAGAAGCTAGGCAAGGGTCTATGTACAGCGAGGGCATACCACCCACAAAAAAGTACCTAGATAATGATAAAAAATGTATGTAACCCAAAAACTCCATATATATTTCTTTTCTAGGCAAAGACTGTGTTAGAGTGTGGGCAGACCAGAGACTGCCAATGGAGAAAATTGGTTATATCTGAACCAGGAGGTAGCCTGAGAAACAGGGAAGTCCAGCAGCTCCTGACACCAGGAAGCCCTGGGGACTCACAGATGTGACACAGTCAGGCTGGTCGAGTGTGGAAGTTAGGCAGGGGTCTCGGGACTTCTTGAGCTGCCAAAATAGGAGATCTGGGAAGCCACAACAGAAATGAAGAATTTGGTGTTATCTGCCTCGGGAGCAAAACAAAAGCTTAAGAACCTGGAGGTCAGAGCAGAGGTGGGAAGGTCTGCCGTGTTGGTTTTCAGGAGCTAACTAATAACGGGAGAGAACACCAGAGAAGAGGTAGGTACAAGTGATGCTCCGCCCAAACAGGCAAGATCCAGCACCCAGAAATATAGACGAAAAAACAGCTGCAACTCTCCTAATATACGAGACCTAATATATCTCAGACCAAGGGATCCAGGTATGCACACCTGACAGAGAAGCCAGCTGAAGCTGGTTAGGGAAAAACTGGGTTCTAAAACCACTTCAGGCCAAGACAGACCAGTCCCTGGATTGCAAGCTCACGTATTTATTCAAAAGAATATTTACCAAACAGCTGCACCGTGTCAGGAACTGAGAGGCAACAAAACACGCTCCTGGGCCCTGGAGGAGCTCAAAGTCAAGCAGAAAAAACAGGCAGCAATCTTCCTAATGAATATGCTGAGCGTTGTAGTGGAAGTAAACATAGCCTACAGTGGGAACAGAGGCAGCAGAAACTACAGCTCATGTGTGAAAACGAGTGTGAGTGTGTTGAAGAAATGAGCCAAGATAACAAATACATATACATAGTGTCCATATGTGTCAGGCATTGTTATAAAACGCTTTACACACATCAAGTCATTTCATTGTCGGGGGAGTAGTATTGTACTACTATCATTTTACAGATGAAGAAACTGAGGCTCAGAGATATTAAGTAACTTCCTTGAAGTCCCACAGCTAGTAAGTGACAGGGTCACAATTCAAACCTTTTTGCAGTGCCTCCAGAGCCTGTGCCTTGCTGCCTCTCAAGGGAAGGTTAGAAATAGACCTAAAAGGTCACTCTCAAAAGATGTCTCAGGGACAAAATGCACCTTGGAGGTTATCTAGTTCAAGTGCCACATGGGCTGGGGACATCTGGGCTAATGTCTTCAAAAATCTTGAGTTCCCAGATTGTTCTGAACCCTCTGAAACTGCAGAAGCATCCCACTCTTCTCTATTAAGGGTTAACATCCCTAGGACAAAATTAATGGGCAGCCAGCAATGATACTACTCAATCTGAAATAAAAAGAAATCAAGGATGAATGATCAGGAAACGGAGGGCTGTCACCTCAGTGAAAAGTCATGATCTCTTCCCCAGTTTACAGATATGACCCAGTCTGTGGCCCTGGAATCTATTCATTGAAAGAGTGGTTGGGTCCTTAGAAGGAAGGGCCTGTAACATTATAGAAAATATATTCCTCCAGTCCTTCTCCAAAGAGATACATGGCCATTTGCCACAGATACCCTGAAGAAAGGGGACTATCCAGACATTTTGAGATCTGTTGAACACTTGACACTGATAACTGGAGACATAAAACACCACCACGACCCTCCTGTTAGAGTGAGGGCATATGGGACCCAGGTAATAAATGGAGGTGAGCTGGCCTAGGTCTGGCTCACAGTGGGCCCACTGGATCCATAGCCCAATCTGATAGTCGTGCTCACAGTCCCCAAATGTGTAACTGGATATACATAACCTACACTGATTGCTTGGATTGTGGGTAAAGTCAAGTGGAGGCCTCTGAAAAGGTACCCCCACACACACCCAGTTCAAAATAGTTACTCAAAAGCAATGTAGTTTCCTAGGGAAATGGCAGAAATTAGTGCTACCCTTAAAAACCTAAAGTCTATAGGGTTGGTGAACCCCACCTTACTTCAATTCACCAATCTGACCCCTTCAAAAACAAGACAGATCCTGAAGGATGGCAGTGGATGACTGCTACCCAAGCAAGCTCAAATCCAAATGCAGCTGCTGTGGCAGATGTGGTATCTTTGCTAAAGCAGATTAACCTGGCCTTGGATACATGGAATGCAGTCACTGATCTGGCGAAGGCATTGTCTTCCATTTCCATCAGAAAAGAGGATCAGAAATGCCCAGCACTGCATATTCACCCTCTTCACTGAGGAATATGTTAACTCTCCCATCCTCTGTCACAATATGGTCCAAAAAAAGAAAACTGGACTGGCTGAACATCTGTGGACAGAATGTTATACTGGTTCAATACATGGATGACTTTATGCTAATTCAATTGGATAAACAAAGTAGTGGCTAGTACATTGAAGGCCTAGGTGTAAGCCACATGCAACTCTTAAAGAGTAGGAGATAATAATCTATGAATATCTATAAGCCTGATAAAGATTCAGGAACTCACCACATCAGTAAAAATTTTAGCTGTCCAGTGGTCCAAGGAATGCTAGAGCATCCCTTCCAAAATAAATAATAAATTATTGCATTTTGCACATTCTGCCAACAAAGAAGGCCGGAAATGCCTTGTTCCAGTGGTGGGTACCAAAGACACATTCAACTCTCTCCTCACACATGAGGGTCAGTAGAGCAGACAATGCAAGTATTCTTAAAAGCACTCCCACTCAGAAAGGGCTAGCAGTAATCTGACTATAAACAGAAGGACTGCAGGCCACCTCATCCAAATGCATCCCTAACTCACTTCCCCCTACCAGGATCCCAAAAGGCTTCTGCTGTTCCAACACCACCCAACACAAAAGGAAATTAGAGTGCACATTTTTCTTTAAAACTCTGTCCAAGTGAACAAACACACTGCTAGGGCCCCTCCCAGGTCCTTGGAAGGGGACTGTACAAGTGAGGGGGCCTGGGGATTAAGCATCATTAGTTTCTAGGTCCATTCACTCATGGCTGGGAGCCAGGAGAATGAGCATGAAAGTGGGACTGGAGGAGACTGGTGTCAGGCCAAGGCTGGAGCTGGACAGGAGCGCTTAAGGTTTCATGCACTGTCCAGACGTCTTTTCTATTCCTCTGTAAATGTTTTCACCCTATGACAATTGCCAAGGGCTTTTTGTTTGTTTATTTTATCAAACTAGGTTCCATCAAATACTCTTGTAATTAGGAACAGTTGGTGAAGTGCAGGCACTGGGAGAGGAGCCGACTCTCCATCCTCATCCAAAATGAGAGTCATGGAGACCAAGAGTTTGGCTCCTTAGCTGCTGCTCTGGGTGGGAATTAGAAATATCTGGACATTCTTGCCATGGTCTAAAATTCAAGAGCTCTAGACCAAGGCATGGGAGCTTGCTGCTTCAGCTTTCCTCATCTGCAAATCGATGATAATTACTAGTCAGTGACTGCTAGATGAATGGCACTATTGAACTGCAAAATATTAGTATTATTGCTTTTCCTCTTTGATCTCATGGGGCAAGATAAATTTATGACATCATAATTGTTTCTATGGCAGCAAATCATATTGTCCCAAACAGGGGACTTCATGACTTCATGGCTGGATTGAGAAAAAGAAGAAATCAGATTGGGAGTGAGAATTTTGCTCAAACATAAATATCTTCAATGTTAGCACAGGGAATAGAGCAAATTACAGACCGGCAAAATTGCTTTTACTTTAAATGTTCTTCTCACAAGTTCATCCCAGTGCAAAAGCCCCTTTCCAGGCACGTAATTTGTGTAATGATGCCTCCTTGCTTGAATTCACAGAAGGCTAATGGTGAAGCTCATCTATTTCAGGGAACACTTCAGCAATGTTAATACTAATTGTTTTGCAGCAAATATCTGGATTTCTGCCGTAAGCAGTTTTGTTTGGTTTTTCTATTTGTTTGTGTGTGTTTTTACTCCCTCAATGTTTTATCTCTACAAATATATTTGAAATAAACCAATTTCCAGAAAAAAAAAATCAGTTTTTATCATCTGAAAATCTGTCAAGAACTCTGTCCCCTCGCTAGAAGCAGCTGCTTTGTCTCACTTAGGTTCCTATTGACTTTATTTTCATATTTCCAGGGTCTATTGTTAGTTTCTGCTTATTGCCTGAAAAGAACACAAAACGTCTAACTTTGAAGCCATTTAAATTCACCTCAGTTTCATTTAACCATACACTACAAACAGTGACTTGGCATCTTAAAACTCTAGAGATCTCTCTCCTCCTCCTGCTCTCTCTCTCTCTCTCTCTCTTTTCCTCACCTCCCTCCCTGTTTTTCTCCCCACTCCCTCTACCTTCTTCCCTTCTCTTTCTCTCTCTTCTTTCTCCTCCCTCTCTTCTCTCCCTGTCTTTCTTTCCCTTTCTTTATATACAAACATTTCCAGTACCTTCTACCAGTGATCTCCTCCTCTCTTCCTTTTAACTCTAAAATTTCCAGAACCTGCAAGTTCTTGCTGATTCATAAACTTCTTGCCAAGGGCCTCACCCAGGAGCACCATATGGCATCAGTTTTCTACGAACCCTGGAAATTCACTGCTTCTTATCCAGGCCTCTCGGTGACCCTTCTCCGCTCTTACTCCGAAAACTCCACCTGTTGAATTTCTCACTATGACTCCATCAGTAAGTGCAATAAGATGGTCAGTTTTATGTGTCAACTTGGGTAGACCATAGTACCCAGTTATTTAATCAAACATTAATCTAGGTGTTGCTGGGAAGGTATTTTGTAGATGTGGTTAACAGCTACAGTCAGTTGACTTGGAAGTAAAGGAAATGGCCTTTAATATTGTAGTTGGGTCTCATCCAGTCATTTGAAGGCCTAAAAAGCAAAAACTGAGGTTTCCCAAAGAAATTCTGCCCTAATACTGACACGTCAACTCTCACTTCAGTTTCCAGCTTACCACCTGCCCCACAGATTTAGCACTTGCCACATCCCCATAATCACATTAGCCAATTCATTAAAATAAGTGTGTGTGTGTGTGTGTGTGTGTGTGTGTGTGTGTCTCAGAAGAACCCTGACTGGCACACACACATAACAAATACAATGATGTGCTGAACACTATCCCATGGGAAGTATAAAGAGTGCATAAGATGTCGCCCATTTCCCCCAAAGAGCTTACAACTCATGGGAGAACCAAGATTAACTGTGCCTGAAACAACAACTTATTAAAAAATTATAAACATGGGGTTTAGATGTTTTGTGTAGACACCCAGGAGTTCAGCAGAAAGAAAGGCCAGTGAAAGCTGGAGGAGTCAGGGACCATTTCATGCAAAAAGTGAGTGCTGAGCTGACACTGGGGGATTTGAGGATTTGATGCCCTTGCTTCACCCTACTCTCAATTTTACTTCCTAGGAGAGGTCCTCATGTCAGAACCCTGGGATCCTCCTCTCTCCAACTTCTTCTCCATGCTCCTACAGTCCACCAACAGAACAATGTCTTATGACACCAGTTTCACGCAAGTTTAGATTGAGGAGTGGTATGGTTTGGATTCATGTCCTGGCCCAAATCTCATGTCAAATTGGAGGAGGGGCCTGGTGTGAGGTGATTAGATCATGGGGGCAGATTTCCCCCTTGCTGTTCCCGTGATATTCAATGAGTTCTCATGAGATCTGATTGTTTAAAAGTGTGTGGCATCTCCCCACCTCTGCCATGGAAGACATGCTTGCTTCCCCTTTGCCTTCTGTTGTGATTGTAAGTTTCCTGAGGCCTCCTAGCCATGCTTCCTGTACAGCCTGTGGAACTGTGAGTCAATTAAACCTCTTTTCCTCATAAATTACCCAGTCTCAGGAAGTTCTTTATAGCAGTGTGAGAATGGACTACTACAAGGCGTCAAGAAATCTGCTCATCTGGTTGTGTCACTAACTTGCCTTGGGTGCTTGGGCAAGGTACTTGAACTTCAGTCACCCTCTGAGAGCTCTAGCTCTCTAAATTCTAGGATTTCTTTCTACCACATCAAGCCTGCTCAGTCTACCCAGTGTTTATTGGGACTCTACATAGTCCATTCTCAGTCTGCCTCTCCAAAACCTTGCTTTCCAACCTCTCCAAATGCTCCCTGCCCTGGCCAGTCTGATCGCCTCACTGTCCCAGAGCCAGACTGTACTGATTCCTATCCTTGTGCCTTTGTCTACATAAGTTCATTTTCATGCTGCTATAATGACATACCCAAGACTGGGTAATTTATACAGGAAAAAGGGTTTATTGGACTTACAGTTCCACATGGTTGGGGAAGCCTCACAACCATGGCAGAAGGGAAGGAGGAGCAAGTTACATCTTACATGGATGGCAGCAGGCAAAGAGAGAGCATGTGCAGGGGAACTCCCACTTATAAAATCATCAGACCTCATGAGACTTATTCACTATCACAAGAACAGCAGGGGAAAGACCTGCCCCCATGATTCAATTATCTTCCACTGGGTCCCTCCCACAACACATGGGAATTCAAGATGCAATTTGGGTGGGGACACAGCCAAACCATATTACATGGCCTTTCTTGCCTAGTGCCTTCTGAACTGTGCAATGCCTATGCAAATCCTCATATCCCCACTGTGCCAGCTCAACACTCACTTTTTCCATGAAATGGTCCCTGACTCCTCCAGTTTTCACTGGTCTTTCTGCTGAGCTCCTGGGCATCTACATAAAACATCTAAACCCTATGTTTATAATTTTTAAAAGTTGTTATTGTCTCAGGCACAGTTAATCTTGGTTCTCCCATGAGTTGTAAGCTCTTTGGGGGAAATGGACATCTTATGCATCCTTTTTACTTCCCATGGCATAGTGCTACATATGTCCAACACTTTTCTCTCCACCACACAGTTTCTCATGCCTCTGCAGCATTTGGCAGTGCCAAGAACTCCTTCCTGAACTGCTGTCCATGTCTTCTCCAACACCCTCTCCTCCCTTCTCCCTTGACACTCCTCTCTATCTCCCTCCTCTGCCACATCAGTGTAGGCATTTCACAAGGAATGTCTTCTCTTCTCTTTTTAGAAACATCCTGGCAATCATCATTGATTTGTTGCCCTTAACTCTCACCTTGGTTGGGGAGAAAATTGCTTTATACAGGTCCACCTGTGGTCATGATTTCCAGGCGTATATGTTAACTCCTTACTGGAGCTGTGAACTCTCCACCTGGATATCCCGCCAGCACCTCTAACTCACTGGGACTGAAACTAAACACATCCCTTTTCTTCCCAAATCTGATTATCTCCTCCTCCCTATTTCTGACTTGGAGATCAGACACTTGGGTCCAACATCTCATCATCTGTTTGTGACCATTTCTTCTTCTTCACTCTCCATGTTCAATCAGATGCTAAGCTCTGTTCATTCTCCCTCACCAATATCTCCTCCACCTCCCTGTGCCTGCATTTCCACTGCTACTTCTGCTGCCCACATTTAGGCTGCCATGTTCTCTAGCCTAGCTGATGATCCTCTTTTTATTTCTCCTCTGCAACCCATTTAGAAGCTATGACTTAATTAACATTCCTGAAACACAGCTCTGATACATTATTTATCTGATCAATGTTTTCAAATCTCTTCCCAGTGCCTTCAACACAAAATTAAAAGTCCCTGACCTCTGTCTTCCACCTTGCTTCCCATTCTTCTCCCTTGTGCACTCTAGGACCCATCTAAACTCAGCTCTGACTCTTTCCCTTACCAGGCCTGGTTGTCTTGCTTCTGGGGTGTTCTGTTCATGCCATCCCCCCCATCCAAAAGGCCTCCCTCCCTTAGGATCTGTTTGTCCAAATACCACCTGATTTTCAAGGCCCGTCTCAAATGTTCCCTGTTCCCTGTTTAGAGGCTTCTCTAAACCAGGTGAAAGTATTTTTCCCTCTTTTGCATTCTCATAAACCCTAATTTAAGACTAATTATTTTCTGGCTTAAATTATAATTCCTGAACATGCTTTTCTTCTCAGCCTAGATTACAAACTCCCTGAGGGAAAAATATGAAACTTTATACCACACCTCCCCTAGGTATTTAGCATGGTGTTTTGCAATAAATACATACTTCCTTAATTAATACATTCTGAAAGAAGAACCCCTAGGACTTGGTGTTTACTGGGGAAAAAAGCATAAAGAGAGGAATAAAAAGAACTTGAAAGATTTGAAGCTTAGCCGAGCAGAAGGGAAATCATGACACTGGTAGGGATAGTGACTCTGATAGAGAAAGCAATTTGGGAGTTTAGGTGACAGTAAGGCAGCTTAATGGAAATGGCCACCAGGCAGCTAGAAATATGAGACTAGCAGAGAGCACAGATGTGAGACATACAGCTCTGAGAATGCATATGATCCCCAATGAATAAAGTGGAGAAAGAGAAGAGTATGTGTTAAGAACCTGAGCCTTGAAAAATAAGAGTATGGAAAACAAAGAAACCACAACATAAGAGCTAGAGAAAAGAACTAAGATTGTGAAGAGGACAGCATTTCCAGAAAGAGATGTCAGCAATGTTAAATATAGACACTCACTGAACTGATGTTTACTGAGCACCTAGTAGGTGCCTTGTTCTTTTGGATATACTGGAAATAGAATGGCCAGGAAAGGTCAACAAGGAGGTGACATTGAAGAAGAATGCTGGACGCGAGGGAGCAGACCATGCAAATATCTGGAGAATGTGTGTTCCAGACAAGGGATAGCATATTAGCTTCCTATGGCTTCCATGGCTAGATATAGTATGAATCTCTGTCTTCTGGTTGCCAGCTCTAAGGGTGGCTCCTGTAGTGCTCTCTGTCACTCATTGGCTTTCACACATGGATGAGGGATTATGTCTCTGTGATTTTCTATGCTCAGGGGCCCAATATGGGAACCATGCTGGGATTTACAGGGTTTTTTTAAATGGTGAGTTTATGGCTGGATCCTTGAGGACCACTTTGGACACTGTCTAATTCTTCTTTGCTTCTCCAGCACTGATTGTAGTAAACGGTGCCCAATACTTGCTCAACCAGTGTGGACCATTTTTAAATGGACTACCAAAGAGAGACAAAACTGGACACTAAAGTGGAAAAGGCCTATTTTAAACATTAATAACAATTATAATAGAGAAAAGAGTCCAGTGTGAACAGAACTCAACCTTGATTTGCAAATGTGGATGGATATTTCACAAAGGGATTGAGGGAGTAGAGGCTCAGTAGAGTCAGAGAAGTGAACAATTACAAAAAGCAAGAAGGAGGTGTTGATCCACGTGAAACCCACCTGGATTTGCTAATAGGCACTTACTGAAATTAGATTCCTACCATGCTGCAGAGATTGGGAGACTGGGGCCCTGTCTTCAGGTGTTGGTGGGAACAAACAGTAAATTCTTTGGTGGCCTTGAGTTCTCTTAGGCAGGTGCTTTATGGGGGCTAGGGTCATCTGAGGGATGCAGCCTTGAGTTTTTTGATACTTTGTTAGTGTTTGTTCAAGTGTTTATAGGTCAAGGTTGAGGCCCAGTAGAGAAGTGGACTCAGGGGAGTCTGCTAGTTTGGTCAAGAAGAGAATCTTTGTTGGGACAATGGTTGTTGCTAAAAGAAACTGAGACAAGTCTAATAGAAATTGTACAAAGGGTATTCACATGTAATATACTTCTTGCTTTTGACATGGATATTTTCATAACTCTGAGAATGTCTCTGTAAGTTTGTGTATTGACAGGGCAGGTGGATTAGGCCCTTAGGGTTAAGGCCCTTTAAGCAAATGCTTGGGTCCTTGATCTAATACTACTGGGAGGAGGAAGCACAGATGAAATTGAGAAAGCCCCAAGCACCATTATGTGCTCATAGCTTAAAACACAACAGCAAAACATGCAGCATTTCTACGCTGAAGCTTGGTTAAAAGGCAACAGCCCGTCAAACCCAGTTATTACAGCAAATATGTACTGCAAATCTATCTGCCTTCAACTGGTTGAAGTTACAGGAAAATGTATTCCCTCATTCCCTAACCCCCAAACTCCTTGCAAAACACATCCCACAAATTCCCATCCCCAAACAGCAAAGTCATGGGCCAGAAACTGTGATGTTTAGCCTTACTCTAAAGAATCTCCTCCTGGCTCCTGACTGAGCTTGGAAGTCATCCTCTGGCCCCGTTCTTCGCTGGGAATGAGTGCCATCCGCCTGTGCACTCACTTGGCCTGGACATCACCCTTGAGACTCAGAACGTGGCTTCAGAAGAGTGGGAGGGGCATAAGACGGAAGCGGAGAGCAGGGGCGAGAGCAAGAACCCCCTGGAGCTGATTGCTGCTCTGTGGACGCACCAAGGTCAGGGGAAGGAAGTCTTCTATAGTCGACAGCCTCAAGTAGAAATGGAGAGCTGGCCACCTCTAGAGAGCGGCCGTCAATGAAGAAAGGTGAGCAGGAACCCCTGACCTCCGCACAGCGCCCGGGGACATTGCTCTTCTCTCCCACCCTCCTGTCTTCAACCACACACACGCACGCACGCACGCACGCGCGCGCACACACATACACACATTGCAGTAAAAGAGTGGATGCCCTCCTATGGGAACGCTCTGGTTGAAACCCTAAAGGCAAGCGAAAGGGCTTTTTAAAACCAATCCCAATGATCCGTTTTAGAGAAAAGAAATAAGGCAATGTTTGAAATAGCATCTCCAGCACTGATGGGAGTAAGTGGTGCCAATGAAGTGAAATCCTCAGCTGTCAGTCCTGGGCTTCTCTACCCGGGAAAACAATGAGAAATGTCTACCTTGCCTTTGTTCGTTAGAAATTTGATCAGAATTCTCATCTCTGCTATTTTCCTTCAGTACTTAACCAACTGCAAATTCTCAGGCTCACGCTAGAGGTCGCTGTTGATCACATCAGAACCTCACCTCCCCACGCAGGCTGGAGAGGCAGGCCCACCGCCGCAGGTCTTCACTGCGCAGCCTGCAGGCTTTGGTGGCAGGAAGGTCATTTGGGCCACACCCGGTTCAGGTACAGCGCATCGGCCTGCGAGGACGTTGCTTTTTGTTTCACAGACAAAAGTATAAAACGAGGATAAAGCAGGTCATTAAAAGTGCTTCAAATTAATTTGAATTTTTTAAAGTACTGCATAATTTATGACCTTTCAACACTTCCCTTGCCCTCCCTGACTGACCCCCCAACCATATCACTTCTTCCCCCACTTCCATTAAGTAATTTGAGGAGCGTACAATATTAAGGACTTGAATAAAAGCCCAGGCTTAAATATGGACCATACCTGCAGTTAGCCGTTATCACTGACACCACCGGGTTTGTATCCTTCCCAGCTGGTTCTACGCCCAGAATATAAAACAGCTAAGAAATAAAATGACAAGACAACAGGGCTGATAACACTGTAAGCAATTACAGCCTCTCTTGATGCTGAGATTTCTAAAGACGCCACCCAAAGAGCAGTATTCTAATCGAAGGCCATTGTTAATGGACCAGATCTCTGCCTGGCTGACTCCTATTCTTCATCTCCTAATTATATTCATCTGCTCCTTCTTTGGTCCTAACTTTGGAAATTGCTTTCAGCACAGACCAATCCCAAAGGCGAGCTGGAAGCCAGAATTGACATAAAAGTCGGAAGTATTATCATTTTGAGGCAAGTCACGAAGTATTTATTGTTTGCTGCATTTCCACTTCTGCCCTTGACTCTAGACCCAAAGTAGAATTGCAGTGGTGATGCAGTGACATCATACACGCAGACACTGGTGCAAAGCAGTGTCTCATTCAACATTAAGATCGTGGCACTGACAGCAAGGCTTAGAAAAATTCCCAAAAGATAGGGTCAAGAGCACTGGTGTCAACTAAAAAAGGTTTCTTGGTAAAGAGTGGCTTTGACAGCCCCCCACGTGGGAAGTGAGCAGAGGCTGCAACAACCTAGCAGGGGCCAGGATGCAGCCACGAGCGTGGCGTCTGTGAGGAGGCTTATTACATGACAGCAGCCAAGAACTTATTATGAGAGGCAGCCTACATTTGGGTCCTAGGTGCAGGTACTGTCACTGAGTAGGATGAGAGGACAGGAACCTCTAACAGTATTATAGCAGGAGGGACATGGCACAGGTTGGTTTAGAAAGAAGGAATCTGTACACATTTGTTTGCTTATTCATTTATTTAGAAGGAGTCTTTCTCTGTTGCCCAGGCTGGAGGGCAGTGGTGCAATCTCAGCTCACTACAAACTTCGCCTCCCAGGTACAACCTGGGAAGTACAACCTCAGCCTCCCAAGTAGCTGGGATTACAGGCACCCACCACCACGCCTGGCCTAACTTCTGTATTTTTAGTAGAGACGGGGTTTCACCATGTTGCCCAGGCTGGTCTTGAACTCCCGACCTCAGGTGATCCACCTGCCCCAGCCTCCCAAAGTGCTGGGATTACTGGCGTGAGCCACTGTGCCCAGCCCACCTTTTTAATATTGTTATATTATAACTACTATGTTCTGAATGTTTGTGCTTCTCCCAGATTCATATGTTGAAACCTGACCCTCCAATGTGATGGCATTAATTCGGGGAGGTGACTCAGTCATGAGGGCAGAGCCTTCAAGAATGGGATTAGTGCCCATATAAAAGAGGCCTGGGGGAGCTGTTTGTCCTTCTGCCATGTGAGGACACATACAAGTCTTTGTTTATGAGGAACAGGCCCTCATCAGACACCAAATCTGTGGGTGCCTTGATCCTGGACTTCCCAGCCTCCAGAACTGAGGCTGTTCTGAGAGCAATAAATTTCTATCATTTATAAAATGCCCATTTTAAGATATTATAGCAGCCCAAACTAAGACATATATATATATAATAAAATTTACCATTTTAATCATTTTTGAGTGTATAATTCAGTGACATTAAGTAGATTCACAACATTGTGCAGCCATGACCACCACCCATCTTCAGAACTTTTTTACTATCCCAGACTGGAACTCTATAGCCATTAAGCACTAATTCCCCATTTTCCCCTCTTCTCAGTTCTTGGCAACCACCAGTCTGCTTTCTGTGTCTGTGAGTTTGACTGTTCTAGGTACCTCATAAAAATGGGATCATACAATATTCGTCCTTTGGTGTCTGATTCATTTTACTTAGCATCATGTTTTCAGGGTTCATGTATGTTGTGGCATGTCAGAACTTCATTCCTTCTTAAGGCTGAGTGATAGCCCATTGTCTGTATATACTACATTTTGTTTATCCATTCATCTGTCAATGGCCATTTAGGTGGTTTCCACCTTTTGCATAGTGTGAATAATGCTGCTGTTCACACTGGTGTGCAAGTATTTGAGTTCCCGGTTTCAGTTCTTTTGGGTGTATGCCTGGGAGTGGAATTGCTGGATGGATACGGTAATTCTTTGTTTCACTTGTTGAGGAACTACCCAACTGTCTTCCACAGTAGCCACATCATTTTATGTTCCCATCAGCAAAGCACAAAGGTCCCAATTTCTCCACGTCCTTGACCACACTTGTTATTCTCCTTTTGTGTGTGTGTGTGATAATAGCATTTTAATGGATATGATATTGCATCTCATTGTGGGTTTGATTTGCATTTCCCTAATGACTAGCGATATTGAACATCTTTTCATGTGCTTGTTGGCTATTTGCATATTTTATTTGGAGAAAATACCCGTTCAAGTCCTTTGACCATTTTGAACAGCCATAACACTTTTAAGCAGAATGCTTCTGTCCTGCTCAGCCACTTCCTAGCTGTGTGACCCTAAGCTGGTTACATAATTTCTCTGTGCCTCAATTCCTTCATCCCCAGGATAGAAATAGTAGTATCTATCTCATAGGATTGTATGAGGGTTAAGTGAGTTTGTATCTGTAAATCATATTGAATAGTGCCATAGCAGACACTCAACTAATGTTAGATTTATTTCTACATAAGGTGGCTTGGAGAGGGGAGAGAATGGGTGTAGGGGAGCAGTCAGGAGACAGTTTCCTGCCACCAGTATTGATGGGAATGGCCTCAGAGATCTTCTAGGCCAGCACCTTTATATTACAGGAAAGAGACAAAAAGATAACTCCTATGCCCAGTATTGAGAGGGACCCTTGACACCACCTCTCCAATGTCCTCTCTTTTCACCACACTTAGATCTTTCTCTCCTCTAACTTCTGCTTAAGACTGAAACCTCGTGTTAATGTCCTCATGGGATATGACTTGAACATCTTCAAAACCACCTTGACAACCTGTATTGGCGTCACAAGCTTGTATCAATGGACTTGCAAAAAGTTGTCATTCCTGAGGGTCAGAGTGGTAGCTGGTGTGAGCAAGAGGCAGTGAGTACTGCCTCCAAAATGTCCTTTGGGAGAAAACAAGCCCCAGTCCCTCCTCAGTGTTCAGCCTCTCTAACTTTGCAGTCAGTGTCACAGGCTCTTAATGACCTGCTCCCACCTTCCCCTATTACCTCTTACATACACAGGAGAAACCAATTAGAGCAGTGACTTGGGACTACGAGACCATCTCTCCCAGACAGACCACTCTTAGGACCCCCACAAAGCACCACAGTGTGCAGGCAGCCTCACTCACTTCAGACGATGCTCTTAACTGAACAGAACCCTGCTTCTCTTCGTGCAACTCCAATTATTCATGCCTGCCAGCAGGTGTAATAATGCTAACTGCCTCTCAGCCCCCACGGTGGCAGGTGCCACAGAAATAAGTGGATAAATGGACAGAAAGCTACACAGTCTGCCGAAGGCTTTCGCAGCCCCTTGGAAATAACACCCGGCTTCACTGTCTCGTGAATCAATACGGCCTTTTCTCATAGTCCCTAAAGCTGAAGTTCATCTCCAATTCCTTAAACTGTCCTTCTCCAGGAGAAGAATTCGCTTACCATCCACTTTACAAGAATCTGGACACTCTGTGTTTCTATCTTATTATAGATTCAGCTGATACAATTTCTCCCATCCACCATCCCTAAACAATGCAACATGTGCTTCGTCTTTGACTAAGCCCCATGGTCTTCTCTCTATACAGGGTGCTTTCTGATGATTCACATCAAATTTCCTGTTTGGTTTCCTTTATAGGTGCATGGCTCCTAATGTTTTTACTTCTCGTGGCGCATCCGGCCCAGGAAGCTTTACTGCACTTGTTAGTTTAGCAGCTGTGCTTCTCCACTGAGGCTACCCCAGACGGGAGGCAGCTGGAGAGGGCAGCGTAAGAAATTGGAGATGAACTTCATTGTTGTTGTTGCTGTTGCTCACGCTGTTGTTTTAGAGACAGGGTCTCACTCTGTAGCCTAAGCTGGAGTGCAGTGGTGTGACCAAAGCTCACTCCAGCCTCAAACTCCTGGGCTCAAGGGATATTCCCACCTCAGTCTGCTGAGAAGCTGGGACTACAGGTGCACACCAACAAATCCAGTTAATTTTGTTTTAACTTTTTGTAGAGACGGGGTCTCACTGTATTGCCCATGCTGGTCTCAAACTCCTGGCTTCAAATGATCCTCCTGCCTCCCAACGTGCTGGGATCACAGGCATGAGCCACCACACCCAGCCAACAATGTTTGGATTATTTTTTCTTCCTTATACTTCCCCCATTTTTTTCTCAGACTAACAATAGTGAGTTTCTGTGACCTCCAGGGTCCTAGATACATCTTCTGTGGTCACATATCCAATGAGCACAAGAAACACGAACAAGCTCCACCCCCAATACCTCCCATGGACAGTGGGATAAGGCCAAAGAAACCACAGCACAAAGGGTGGCCCCCAAGTCTTCCATTTTTAAAAAACAGTCAGAGGTTTTGTGTTTGCTCAAAGCAACTAGAAAGAATGATGAACCCCACACACAGAGATAGCTGTGCTATAGATAAGTGTTTTTCAAACTGTACTCCCCAGAAATGCCTTGGGAGAGAGAAAAGTAGAAAACAAGAGAGAAGCAGACTCTGGGGCTTCCTCCCGTGATTCAAGCAGAGCAACCTGAGCTTGGACGTTGTACACAAGCTTTTATAGAAAAAGGGTTTCTGTGGCCCCAGACATACAAAACCACTAGTGTACTGTAAAGGTCACTGTCCTGGGAGGCAGGGTCCTGGTCCCATCTTACCTCTATAGCCTTTGGCAAGACACTAAGCTTCTCAGGGTCTCCCTGCCACATCTGAAAGGGAGAGGTGTCGACTAAGAGATGGCCGGGATTCTCCGGTTTTATGATCTCTTCAGTGTATTTGTAACCTTCAGATGACTGTGTCAGTGGCAAGTTGGAAAGACTTGGAACCGAATTTTAGTTCAGCTACTCTTCAGCTCTGTTACCTAGGGTCGGGGGAGGTCTCTGTAGGGTGAATGACCCTGTATAACAGATGCACCTGAATGTGTGTTCCCAGCTATGGAATCCAGGAGTGGCCAATCCAGAGATTTATTCCTTGTCTATGAGTAATATCTGAGCCCCCATCCCATCCCATGGGACACGGGCCGTACAGAGGATTGAGGCCCAGAGCCTTGGGTTAAATGGACATTGTGAGGCAGAGGTCGTTAAGGGGAGGGTGTTAGTGAAAATGCCGTGTAAACTGCATGATGTTTGCAAGCAGCTGTGGTTCTCCTACCCATCCTGATGCCACCGGGCCATACATATATCTTGTCCAGCCCACTGTCACTGGACTCTCCCCCCTGCATGTGATCCCCTAATAAAACCCCAAGTCTCGTTCTCTGGCTCTGAGTCTCTTCTTCAGCATCCTGAACCTAATGCCTTCCCTATGGAGGTTAATAGACGTTCGACACAACAGCTTTCTCCTCCCTGAAGTTCAGTTCATCCTCACCTGTAATCACTAACACTATCAATGACCTTGAAAGATTGTTGTGAGGATTAAAAATAACATATAAAACTTTTCCTGGCCCAAATTAGCTGTTCAATAAAGGGTAACTATGACCTACATGATTTTTATGCATGCAGCCTTTAACTCAACCAACCCAGTGCTAGGACTTTAACTTATGGGTATATGTGTAAAAGTTCACCAAGATGTTCATTTGAGGATATTCATAGCAACAAAACGTGTAATACCAAAAAATGAATAAGTAGAATGTGTCCACCAATCAGACAGCAAATAAACAAATTATGCAAATATACCTATTTGAATATTTGCATTTTATAACCGTTGACAGGTTTTTAAAAATTGATTT
This sequence comes from Papio anubis, assembly GCF_008728515.1. Classification (NCBI taxonomy): domain Eukaryota; kingdom Metazoa; phylum Chordata; class Mammalia; order Primates; family Cercopithecidae; genus Papio; species Papio anubis. The sequence goes on from NC_044981.1 coordinate 151,157,505, forward strand.
ATCAAAATTGAGATTATAGCCTGTCTTTTTATTTGTTTAACCTCTTCATACTTCTCTGTATTAAAGGTGACTTCAAAAAATACTTTTCTTGGTACATTTTATATTGTGTATCTATTGGTTAAAATAAGTGAACATTGATGATGAGGAGGCTGATGATGAAGGTGGCGATGGGTCACATTCAGAGGATATAGGAATCCTGGGATGTCCTTCGGGGCAAAATGACCAACAAGGATCAGGCTCTGCAGATGGATTTTCTCTGGCCAGTCCTTTCTTCTGACCACATCTGCTCCACTTGATGAATGACTTGGTCCTTCTTGGGATCTTCAATCAGAAGAGCTCTCTGACCCTTGTTTTTATTTTTCTCCATTTGACAGCAGAGTACTAGGAGAAAGGAGAGTTTACAATTCTCACCATATCTCAAAACAGTTAACTGAATGCTCAACTAAACATCACTAGGGTTTACACTCAAGACATAAGCCTGACTTCTCAGTTTTCAATGTGGGTTTCTCAGCAGTTGGGTTTGAGTGTGATAAGACTCTAGAATCCCCAAGCAGATGATCTGTCCCACTTAACAGAAAAAGGTGTTGCTGCCCTTATATATAAAGCTCAGATCTTTGGGGTGTCTGTTTTGTTTAGAATATTTCTTTTCTAACCACCTTTAAAATAAAATATGTATTCTTCCGACATACAGGCCAGTGCTAACCAAAAATTTTCATCATACAGATTAAAACCTCTAGAATATTGAGCCAACGCTAGTCCAAAAATGCAGGATTTCTGGTCTAGGAAAGAAATTTATGAGTAGGTCCTCATATTGTTTGGTCCCCTTCTCACCTGTGAACGCCCGGCACATACACACGTTGAATGTCTATTCTATTTCCTCTGGTTTCAGGGCCCCGTTACAACATCCTGTCACAGCTGATTTCTTCTGAAGTGTGTCAAGCTCTGCATAACTTCTCCTTTTCCCCCCAATACTCCACACCCCTCAAAGCCTCCTACCCCTACCCAAACTCAGATTTCTCCATCCTCATGTAAATGTCAGAAGGCAAGTAAGCTGACTAGCTCATTTCATTTACAGTGTGACTGACTGGTGGTCTGATACTTCTCTCAGGGGAACTGAAGGTTTTCGCAGAGGCATTTCATACAAATCTTTACCCTGCCGAAATTACAAATCCTCTGTGTTTCCTTTCCTTCTTGCCTAACCCAGCACAGAATTAGATGTTAGCCCAAAATCTGTTGTAGGAGGGATCCTGAAGGGGTCCTAGGATCTCAGTTTATGGAGAAGAAGGCAGCCTCTTAACCTTTGTCTGTTCTGGGATCTCAACTCCTTTCTACTTTAAGTATCACATGTTCTTTACTTCCTTTATGCCTTCATTTCCCCATAGCCCAGAGCCCATAGGTTCTTATCCTCTCTCATTCATTTCCATTCAAGCATGCATTCACAGGCATTCTCCTGCTTGGCATTAACCCACTTGCCATACTTTCTTTTTGTGGTGGCTGCTTGGTTATCCGGGCTGATAATTGAAGGACTCATTTTTTATGACCATGGGCCTTTCTGATGCCAATCTTTTATGTATAACCATGCATTCCTGGGTTTGGGGAATACAGTGTAGAGAAAAGTAACTAGTAAGTGGGCTAAGTGCACCATTCATGAAATAACCACTGCTCTCTGTGCAAGAACTCCTGACATGTCCTGGGTGTGCTCTGAGCAGCCAACACTTTCCTCCTGCCTCTGCCACTCTCTACCTTCCAGGGTCTTCCTGCAAGGACCTCTGCCTCCTGGCTGTCCTGCTGCTCCACTAGTGACTTTGTTGTGTTTCTACGGATCACAGTCTAGAAGTGGAGTCCTTCTTCCACTAGCGCTTAAAGGACTTTATTATTCCAAAGTATGAGACAGTTGGGCCCAGTCAGTGTCTTGGAGCTGCCAATGGAACCACTTTTTCATTTGAGTAAAAATTTTTTTTTTTTTTTAAGAGGGAGTTGCGCTCTGTCACCCAGGCGTGAGTGCAGTGGTGCAATCTCTGCTCACTGCAAGCTCCGCCTGCCAGGTTCACACCATTCTGCTGCCTCAGCCTCCCGAGTAGCTGGGACTACAGCCCCCGCCACCACTCTGAGCTAATTTTTTGTATTTTTAGTAGAGACGGGGTTTCACCGTGTTAGCCAGGATGGTCTCGATCTCCTGACCTCATGATCCACCTGCCTCGGCCTCTCAAAGTGCTGGGATTACAGGGGTGAGCCACTGCACCCGGCCTGTAAAATTTTTCTTTTTAGTTTCCCTTACCATTGGAACATAGCACATGTCCCCCAGACTAGGAGATACTGTGGAATGCTAGCTGTGCAAACTATCACCAAAGCACCCTGTGGATAAGTCAAAACTGAGTTTATTGCTTATGGAAGTAAAGAAAAATACTGCTCCTCAGAGTCTTGGAAGCAACTTGAGAGGAGAGGGCTGAGAAGGCATGTTTATTAAGATTGTAAGATCTGGTTTTAGGTAGGTTTTTCAATGCAGGCATATGGTTAGGTTTGAGCAAGGATCATGATATTGTAATTTAGGATTGCTGGAAAAAAACAAGGCAGGATTTTGAAGCAAGAGGTTTCAAGAGTCGTAGGGTATAAAACGTCATTTGATGTTTTATCTTAAAGAGTAGATAGGTCTTTCAGGTAGTCCTGCTGAGATCAATGAAGTTATCTGTCACTTTTTCTCCCTGGCGAGAGTTGCCTGGAATAATAAAGTTACTCTGAGGAAGGCAGTAGAATAAAGTCCCGTGTAGAAGAGGCCTGTGTAGAAGGTTCGATTCTCAATAGTAAGAACACCCAATAGTGCTGTCCTTAATTACATCCCAACATTCTGATCCCATACAGCCAGCCCATGCTTTCTGCAGAATCTGCAGACCTAAAAGGTTCAGCCCTTCTTCTTCCCTCATAGTGCGTCCTTCCCCATCCAAATCACTGCATGTGAAGTGGCCTCGTTGTCTAGGGTGACACCCAAGGTTTGTTGTCTCACAGCCCAGGAGACCAAGGACGCAGACACACAAAGAGTGAGGTTAAGAGTGGAAGTTTAATAGGCAAAAGAAAGAGAATAGCTCTCTGCTACAGAGAGGGGTCCCAGAAAAATGAATTGCCTATCCGCAGTGAAATGCAGGGAATTTTATAGATGAGCTGGTTGGGAGGTGGTGCCTGCTCTACATAGAATGCGAAAAACTGGTTAGGACCAGATATGCCATTTGCATAGGGTGTGAATCTCTGGCCATCCCCATCCCAGTCTTTTATTATGCAGGCAAGTTTTCAGCCTGAGCTGCACTGTGTTGCCCACTGTACACGTGCTAACAAAAAGGGAAGGTGGAGCTTTCATGGTGGACATACCTGGCCCCCAGGTAGCCCTTTTCTGTTGGCACAGTTGCCAGCATTCCCCTGTGCAAGCTTCCAGCTTCATTGTTTATGCTTGCAGCTCGATCTTTCAGGCTGCTCTTTGTTAGAAAAAAAAATATTTCTAGGGCTACTTTTTGTTAGAAGGGAAGTTCTACTAAGGACTCTTTTGCCCTCACTATCTGTCTAAATATTTTCTTTCTATCTCCTGTATCACATGGAAAGTAAAGGGTTCCTATCTTCATTCCCAGCTTAGCTACCCACTGTCTCTCCTTGAAGCTCATTAGGATCTCATGCAAACAGATTTCCTTCTAGCCTTTGGACAGGCCCTGACATGCCTGAACCCACATACAATAGGCATGCAGCATGGGCCCTTGCTCTATGTCTTTCTCAGACACTTGAAGATTTTGTGTAAGGAGCAGAAGGTGAAATTTGGGCACTTTCTAAAGTGGCACTAGGGTTTAAAGGACCACAGAAAATAATCAACATTCATTACTTTCATTACCAAAGGAAATGGGACAGACATGGCAACAGTTTTACTCCCCCTTTCCTAATACAGAGGGTCCTCAGCTTACAATGGCTCAACCTACAATTTTACAACTTTACAATAATGCAAAAGTAATACAGATTCAGTAGACACCATACTTCAAGTACCCATAGAGCCAGTCTGTTTTTCACTTACAATACAGCATTCAATAAATTACATGAGATATTCAACACTTTGTCATAAAATAGGCTTCGTGTTTGATGATTTTGCCCAACTGAAGGCTAATATAAGTATTCTGAGCATGTTTGAGATAGCCTAGCCTAAGCTATGTTTGGCAGGTTAGGTGTAGAAAATGCATTTCAATGTATGATATTTTTAACTTATAGTGGGTTTATTGGGACAGAGCCACATTGTAGGTTGAGGAGCATCTGAAAAGAGTTATTGCTGATAACTGACTGCGCAGCCAGAGACCATGTTTCCCAGCTTTGTTTGCTTCTAAGTGTGGCCGTGTGGCTTGTTCTCACTATTGGAATGTGTGCAGAAATGATATCTGGCCTTCTAGATCAGAGCTTTCTATTCTCTTTCCATTCTGCCAGCTTGATGCAGATAATGTAAGATCCAAGGGTTGGCAGGTAAGACAGAAGAGGTCTGGGTCTGGCTCTCAGGATCACCCAGGGAAATGCCACTTGCTGTGTAAAAACTGATTAAGAAATAAAGTTCTATTACATTAACCATGAAAAACTGGTCTATTTGTTACAATAGCTAGCAAAAGAAGTAAAATGATCGTAACAGTCCCCTAAGGAAGAAAAATCTCCATCATTGTTTTGAACTGAAGAATCACACCCCAGTGAAAAACACCAGGTTTAGGCTTTGGGTAACCTTGATGAAGAACCAGAACAAATCCATTTGGCTTTCAGCACATTAATAAAGTGGCAGGTATGTATAGAATGTGTCATTAGCTGATCGTATTTTGAGAACCAGTTTGCTTCTCAGGATTGGTTTGGGCAGCTGTGAATAGGCTTATAGTTTTCATTGTTTCCCTGCTCATAGTAATACACTGAAATTATTCTGATTTGCATACTTAAGACAGAAAGAAAGATGGGGCAAAGTTACATTGCAGCCAGAATTGCCTCAATACCTAGGTTTTTCCTAAACATGGTCTTGCTGCAGAATCAGGAGAATAATCTCCCTCCCAGGACCCTTCTAAATAGTACCCTCATGGCCTAGAAGAACTAATGTCCTTGCTACACAGGAGCCTTTGCAACAGAGGAGCCCTTGCAACAGAGGAGCCCTAACTGCCAGGGCTGATCTTGGAATTTTGCCTCCCCCAGTCAGGTGTTCAAGTTGAATCAAAGAAAAGAAATAGAAAATGCCCTCCAAGAGTAGGCTAAAGGCTTCTTCTGCCTTATGTTTCTATCATGTTCTGGAGAAGGACTCAATGTTGATCCAAGTACAGAAACCATGTCAGGTGGCTTGGATAACAACTGTAAACGAGTTTAGTTGTGCTGGTTTGGGGTGGGCCCCAGCCCGGGAGCATTGCTTCCCTGTGTACACCAACATTGAGCAGTGTGCGTTCTAACTCTTTCATCGCAACCATATGATCCATGCTAAGACCACCTTCTCCACCTGCTCTGCCATTTTCTGTAAAACAAGATTGTTAAATTTCATGAGGGAAAGGTAGTTTATAGATGTAAAATGATGACAGACTATAAATATGAGGGGAATATAGAGCAATCTATATGAACACTACACAAATGCTAATTAGCCCTAAGGCTGCGATGTTTCTTCCTACCACACTGCAAAAAGAACACAATGGATTAAAAAAAAATTTACAAAATTTTCCTTTCTCAGTAAAACCTTTACATGGAAAATAAATGTAGCATTTGGCTCAGGCATCTTGAGTACAAAAGGATTCCACGGGCAAAATAATGTGAGAAGAAGCTACCCGGCTCATACTTGCTCATTCATTAGTCAGAGTGTGCGAGCTGTCTGGAAACTGGTTTCGTCACATTCTTATGTGAGGAAGTCACATGGGCACCTGCAGCACATTTACCTGTGTGAGTCCTAGCTTTGATGGAGGTATTTGTGGGCAAGGCCCAATGAGAGGGTTGACTTTTTGAGGTTCAGATGGGAGTGAGGAGAGAAGCTGGCTTCAGGGACTGAAGGGCCAGGAGGCCTTAGACAGACTTGGCACTAGGTGCTATTTTTAGATAGGAGTTTGTCTACCTTACTGAAGTGAATAAATGCCAGGGAAAATAAGATCTTCATGGAAGAAGCCTAGTTGAACCATCAAATACGGCAGAGAATACTCATTAAAGTGCTTCTCCTTACGGCCACCTCCACTCAGTTATTTATGCCCCTTACCTTCCAGGTAGTGGTTCAGATTTTACTACTTGAGGAGCACAGGGAATGTCTTTGTGTTTTATTATTTCTCATAATAATATGAGAAATAATTTAAAAGTAAATAAATATATTAAATATATATATTATAAATAAAAATATATATTATACATATATATACACACACACACATAAATTTGCTTTTGGTTCGAGTGTACTTTTTTGTCTTAAAGTTTCTTAAAAATAAAGAGCCTTAGACCAGTGGAAGACCTATGATGTCAGAGAGAGATCTCACCTTGCACAGACTTTGTGGTATTCTTCCTACTCTTCCTGAGCCATGGAGTCCTCCTCTCTCCTCCTGAGCCTCAGAGTCCTCCCCTCCCCTCCTGAGCTGTGGTGAAGGGCAGCTCAGGTCTGCCTACTGCACACCTTTCCTGCTCTCCAAGAGTGGCAGCCATGCAATGAGAAAAAGTGGCTGTTCCTGTGGTTTGTTTCAGTTCGATAGAGTCTCACTGAAGCTATCCCGATCAAACGTGATTTCTTGTGGGGTTACATGGAGTTTCAAAAAAATAAATGGGCTCCTTTGCTTCATCTAAGAACAGAAGCTATAACAGAACTAGGTCTTAAAAGCGCCTGCCTTCAGGGATGCTCAGTGGACCCCATACGTAGGTATTAGTGGACCTTCACTCCCAAAGCTCCAAGAACTGCCAAAACCCATGTTGGATCATGTCATTCCTCTGTTCAGAATGCTCTGGTGGTCCCCCATCTCACCCAGAGTAAAAGGCAAAATCCCCGCCATGACTCACAGGCCCTATGTGATCCTCCCGCCCCTGCCCTACCCCATCTACTGCCTCCTCAGCCACACTGCCTTGGCCATGCTGCTCACGTTGTAGTCCTTTCCCACTCCAGGAATAGTCTTGTCTCCAGGGTTTTGCACATACCGTTCCCTGTTTCTGGAATGCTTGTCCCAGATATCTGCTTATCACTTCATGTAGGTCTTTGTTCACAGGTCATCTCAGTGAGGCCTTCCCACTCAGTGAGATCTGAAATTGTAAGCCCACTCTACCCTAACATCTCTTGTCCAACTTACCTGCATTCTTGTTTAAATTTTGTATTCTGAGAAATTTTAAGCTTACTCAAAAATAGTAAAATGAACCCCCATCTATCCATCACCAATCAGTTGTCTAAGTTTTACCACTCTTGTTTTATCTACTCATCTATTCTCCCTCCATTTTTTTTCTACATTACTTCTAATTTGCTCCCAGGATTTATCACTACCTGACATATATCTCTTACTTTTCTTTGTTATTTTGTCTCCCCCACGAAAATGTCAGTTCCATGAGGCCTGGGATTTTTGTCTGCTTTGTTCACTGCTGTATCCCCTGTAGCCAGTAGAGTGCCTGACACATAGTAGGTGTTCATGAATAATGGCTGAAGGAATGAATGAATGAAGCAATGAAGCAGTTACTCCACAATGGCACCTATGTTTTTCCCTATAATCCCCCTCACCATCTGACCAGCACAGCCATGAATGCCTCAAGCACCCCTACTCTGACTCCACCCAACGACTGCCAGCCACAGTACCCACGTAGCCCCCTCCTTGACTCTCAGTAGTCCCAGGACACCCACACAAAAGGCAAAGCTAGATTGGCCCAGCTTTCTGGGTGCCATGTCACAGGACTCTGGCGAGTCTGTGAACTATTACCTTCCCTGAGGTCTTCTGGCCACCACTGATCATGTCATACAAAAGTGAGCACCCAACAGGGGCCACAGGGGGCATTTCCCTTTGAAATGGGCATGAACGATTGACATCGACATCTTTCTTTCACCAGGCAAACAATTTGTTAGCAAACTGGATGAGACTGTTAAGTGGGTAAGTAACTCTCTGGGCAGCCTTTATTCATTGCAGCCATCCTTGCATGTACTGTGTATCTCACTGAACAGGTTGGTGTTTTTTTTTTTTTTTTTTTTTTTGCCAGATTCCACCTGTGAGGGAGGGAAGAATTCACAAGGAACAGCTTACCTGGTTTCAATTTCTTTCTTTCACCATTTTCAAGGTTGTCAACCAGCAAAGCCCTTCAGGCATCAGACACTCTCCAATTAAGCCTTCCATAAAAACCAGGAGATATTGCCAGCTACAATGACAAGTTAGAAACCTGCAGGACCAGTACTATGCCAGCAACCCAATGATGGCAACTAGGATTGCTTCGCCACTGCTCCCTGCCAATAGTGCTTCCTGTCTACCTGTCAAAGGGGTGTGGCTTCCTCCCCGGCCAGGTCCTGTGTAAATCAAGTAATGACCAGGCAAGAAGAGATCCAAAAAAAACCCATTGCCACATCAAAGCATATTCCAGGGCTGTTGCATTCTTTGCAATAAAGACTACTTATTTTTACAGAGGCTGGGTGCCCCTCACAGTTCTGCTCCACCTGGCAGCCATTTATGACAATTTTAAAGGCCATCTTGTTCTCGAAGTCACTTTATAAGGTTGTGGAGACTCAGTAGCTGTCAATTCTAATCCAGATTCAAAATATTAAATTGATAGTAGGTTCTCTGCTGGTTGCTGGATCTTTTATCAGTAAGCATATTGACCAAGACATCATATGGGGATGTCCTTTTCTCTAGATTCTTTCAAGAATGGATTGGAAGTCTGGGCACGGTGGCTCACGCCTATAATCTCAGCACTTTGGGAGGCAGATCACGAGGTCAGGAGTTCGAGATCAGCTTGACCAACATGGTGAAACCCCATCTGTATTAAAAATATAAATATTAGCCAGGTGTGGTGGCATATGCCTGTAACCCTAGATATTCAGAAGTCTGAGGCAGCAGAATTGCTTGAACCCAGGAGGCAGAGGTTGCAGCGAGCTGAGATCATGCCACTGCACTCCAGCCTGGGTGACAGAGCGAGACTCCATCAAAAAAAAAAAAAAAGGAATGGATTGCTATTCATCTGGTATTGTCTGGTATAGCCAGGCTATGTTTAAAGGATTGAAATACTTCTGTACCATTTTGTAAATAGCCAATGCCCCCAAGTACCCCCACTCTGAATCTTTCGCCATCTCAGCTACCTCAATCCTTCTCTCAAGACCCTTGAGTCTAAAGGTTTAATGCTAGCAGGAACTACGGGTACCCATTCTGATTGGTCAGCACTTGTGCTATACCAGTTGCTAATATTATGAATATCACCCCTACTTCTACTTCTAAGCTAAAATCAATGGCAACGACTAGTCCTCATTTTAGACAATGTCACTCCTACTAATTTATAGAGAAAGGGATGCAGTAGGATTGGGATTAGACCAAGGTCCAAATCCCAGACAGCTGCAGGACAGCTGGAAACAGAATTAATCATTCAAGCAGTGATGCTATAAGTGTTTTCCTCTGCTTTGGATGTCTCTCCAATAGAATGCTATCCACAAGGATAGGAATTTTTGTCTGGTGTGTCCACTGCTATATCAACACTCAGAATAGCACTTGGCACACAGAAACTGCTCAATAAATCAATACAGCTCTTGAATGAATGCATGAATTCCCTGATCTGATGGCCCAGTTGTTGCCTAACTTGACAGATCTGGGAGAATCTAAAGCTCTTCAGGGTTTCTCAGTCTGACATTTTTTCTTAACTATTTAATTTCTTTATACCTCAAGGCATAGAGGCAAGCACGTCATCACACATAACCCTGCAGAAGTCTCCAGCACACAGTGATGTGATGGTTGCAGCCTTCCCCTGGGGCCTATCAGGCATTCTAGTTTCTCCAAGAGACACTGATTTCTATTTCCAAAAATTAGCCTCACACATGACATCATTTTGATCAATTCAGCAGAAGCTGCTCTAGGATCTCAGCCAGCACTGGTGAAACAAGGAAAGGAGAGCAGCACTCTGAAATCATGGCTCTGTCTCAGCCACATCATTTGTGACTTCTTGTCCCGAGGAACTCCAGGGTCATGGAACGGTGTCCGGGGCCAGGAGGAAAGGCTGGCAGCCAGCCTTTGAGCACTGGAATAAGGAAGCTCACATTTTTTAGTCTGTCAAGAAAGGCCACTTATGGAGAGAGGAAAAGTGTTCAGGTTTGATTCTCCAAGGCATCCCTTATCCTGCCATCAAGCTGTGCTCAGCGGGGACATGTTTCCTGTCATCAAGATCTCTGTCGGTGAGGAGTGAGGATGGAATAGCAAAGGTATGAAGTCTCTGAAGGAAAACTTGGAACATGTAACATTTGAAAATCAGCTTTCTTCACTGTTTACAAGACTATAGGGAGCAGCGTCAGCCCACGAACACACATCCCATGCAAACCCACATTTTTCTCTTGACTTTAGTTTGGGGACCAAGGTGGCTTCCAACACCATTCTGAAATGAGACCCATTCTCCACAGAGCCTATGTTCTAAGATGAATTTTATCTGTCTGTATCGATTCTAATCACAACACGTACGACAAGTGACACAACCTACCAAGCCTCACAATTACACTTTGTTTTTAACCCCTTTCATCCCGGCATTGTCACGCAGTTTGCTAAGTTTAATTAATACCCCCTCGCAAACTAGGGAGTATCATTATCCCTGTGTAAAGTCCTGAGAAATCGAGTCACCCAAAGGCATAGGCTGAGTCAGTGTGAGAGGAAGAGTCTGAATTCCTGACACCAAATGCTTGGGCCAGTGGCCTGGCCTCACACCCACTGCAGAGGTATTCTTTATTTGAAGCTGCTTACTTCAACCCAAGGCCAGCTGGACCTTCTCTGATGTCTCATTCTCATTCCACAGCCAACGAGGCTGTTGTGACCCAGGAAATGTGGAGAACGGGGAGAGGAATGGTTGAACACACGCGTTAGAGAGCATCTGAGGACCTGAGACAGTGTCAAGAGTCTGGGACTGATTTGGGAGTTTTTCCTTGTGAATATTAGATGGCAAAGCCCAGGCTGCATCCCTGAGCCTTCCTGACGCCTCCTCCTTCCTTAAGGCACCTTGGCCCATTCCCCGCAGAGCCTCCACTCTTCCACTATTACCTCAATCCCACATCACCCTCTGTAACCACCTCCACCCCCACTTTACCTTCTCATGCTAGCAGTCCTTGCTCTGAGCAGAACTTCCTCAGGGACAGGATGGAGAAGAGAAACGAACCATGTCCCTCCTTCTCACACACTCTCCATCGTCATTCTTATCAACTGAGATGTTAGGGGAAGGTACCACCACTAGTGTGGTAAGGCTGTAGATTTCCTTTCTCACAGACACCCACGTGGCTGTTCTCCTCCTAACCCTATCCAGCCAACCTCTTCAAGACAGCCCTTTCATATTTAACTGTGCCAAGTGACTAAATATGAGCCTTCACCCTTTGCTTCTGGGCACGCTGCTTGCTATCACTCCCCTCCTTTTCCTTTCTTCCCTACTCCATATATGCCTTGCCTCCTTCTGCAAATCTCCAGATCCAAAACCTTTGCCTAGAAGGCCTGGTCCTCTAGCTTACCTTCTGTATACAGAATCTCTCTGGCACTCTCTAGAAAATGAAGCCAGGAACCAACTCCATGGAGATCAGCCCTCAGAACACGGCAGACTGCACCATGTGGACGAGACACACATTGACAGCTGGGAGTGTCTCCGCTGAAAGTGACAAACAAAGACAGCATTTTCCCCCAAAGGAGGAGAAACACAAGGAAGTGGAGGCCCAAGAAGTTTTCATTCATCTAGGGGCAATGTGGTACAGTGGCTAGCGAGGGCCACAGAGCCTAATGTCCTGAGGCTGAATCCTGGCTCCACACTAACCTTCTGTGAGACTTTTGCAGCGTTATTCTTCCGCTGGTGCTTCAGTTTATTCCTCTGTAAATTTGGCTAACCTCAGAAGATAATTGAGATAAATAAATGACTTAAGGCACCTGAAGTTCCTCGAATAGCATCTAGCTATCTGTAGTTGTTAGAACCCAACAAGAGCTGGCCTTCCAGGGATCTAGAGGGAGCAACAGACAAACAGATGTTCATTGTAGTGGTCAGAGCAGTGATAGGAATGTGCACAGGGCATGTGGGCTTGCCTTGGTGTGAAACAGAAAACAATCCCAGCCCCAAGGCATATGCTAGATGGTACAGCTTGGCCTGGCATGCAGAAATTCACTCCCTCAGCAGGGTGACTTTACCCAGTGAAAACTCTGCACAACTGTACATGGTAGCACTGATTAATAGTATCAAACCCATGCTGGGAAGAAAAAGGGAATGGTCAGAGATAGGCTTCAAGGAAGTGATGCCTGAACTGATCCTTATTAGGAATTCATTCATCAAAATGGACAGGGGACATTCTAGGCAGAGGGAACAATGTAAACAAAAGCAAAGAGGCAGGGAAGAGTGCATTATATGCAGGGAAATACAAATAATGTGGTACTGCCTCGAGCACAAGTCAGGAGTGGTAGACCGTGTGCCAGGCACAGGCTAGGCAATGTAGGGTGTGTCCATCATGCTCACACCAGCCCCAATATTCAACTCGATTCAACCAAGAGAAGATGACGACATGTTCAACGTTTTCTACTGAATCTGGGTTGAAAGTGGTTTCAACTTCCTTTCTCTGTTCTATTCTAGGGTTTGAGGGGGTATTGCTAACAGCTGGCATACTGAGGACAAATGATCCAACAACAATCTTGGGCTCCCATCCTTCCTGGACATCGAGATTAGACTGGAACCCTGTTTCAGGAGGGTGTCTTGCTTATTTACCAAAAACACTGAATGGAAGGCTCATTTTTTTTCTACTTTCTCTGGTCTACAGCTTCCTCTCAAGTTCCAAGAGGGGCCTTACTCAAGTCACCTCAATAAAAGAAGAAATTGATCCACTCTGAATGTATTATAGAATAATACTGCATAACATCACATATTTCTTACATGGTGCAATTCCACCGAAAATGAAATATACCATGTCATGACAATGCAGACATTCTCAAGTATAACTTTGCCTTGGAGATCCAACTTGTACTTAGTATTTTATCAATCAAATGCCATGAATTTAGTAAATTATTTATTTTCTCATTTTACAACTATGGAAAGCAGAGTGAATATATTTCCATGGCAGCAATATGAGCTTATACACAAAGGCATAAACCTAGATCTAAAAACTCCTTGATCCCTCTCAATCTAGAATTTTCATCTTGGTCCAAGTTCCTTTCAATAATCTCATTCAATCACTTAAAAAACATTTTTTGAGCATCAAGTGTTGGTCACAAGAAATAGGATCTGAGCTTCTAATCTACGAGAGAAGTCCAGTGCATAAATGGATAAACTACCAGCTGATTCATAAAGTGATGGAACAAAAATATGGGCAAAATATATGGGAATCAGAGAAAAATCAGTTTGGCAGGCAGACTTGGGAAAGCCTGCATAGAAGAAGCGGCTTTTCAGCTGGTTCTGAGAGGCTTCATGAATGTGGAAAACACTTCAGACAGAAGAAAGCACAAGGTTGTGAAAGCATCTGGTGTTTCAGAATAAGCCACTCCATCAGAATGACTGTGGTGAAGGTTTGAGTACCAGAGTGGACATGAGCTGAGCTGTAGCTATAGGTCATGGATTGAGATAAGTCCTACAGTCCCGTGGTCAGGTTTGCTTTTTGGAAAGATATGTCTGGTGTCTTCATTTATTTCAGTGTGTCTTCGTTTATTCAGGCTGCTATCACAGAATACCATAAACCAGATCACATATAAACAGAAATTTATTTCTCATAGTTCTGAAGAATCGAAAGTCTAAAATCAAGGTGCTGACAGATTCAGTGTTTGGTAGGGGTCCACTTCCTGGTTCATAGAAAACTACTTCTAGCTGAGCTGTGTCCTCACATGGTAGAAGAGGGAACACAGCTCACTGGGGTTTCTTATAATAAAGGTCACTAATTCCATTCATGAGGGCTCTATCCTCATGATCTGATCACATCCTGAAGGCCCTACCTCCTAATACCATGGCATTGGGGATAAGGTTTTCAACATATGAATGTCGTGAGACACAAACATTCAGACCCTAGGACAGTGTAAAGGGATGTGCTGGAGAGGAGCGCAAGTCAAAGCAGGGACTCCACGGATGGAGCCATCGCACCACCCAGGCTAGCAGCGGAGATGACCTGACCTAAGACAACACTGAGGGGATATTCACGGGCTAGAATCCTCTGGGTTTTTGACTGTTTGGCTACAGTGGAAAAAAGAAGAATTCAAGAATGACTGAGTTTTTTAACCCAAGGAACTGAGGAGGTAGTGACACCGTGAACTGAGACTAAGAATATTTAAGATAGAGAAGTTTTGAGATAAAAGGATTTTGTCTGGGATGCATTCATTTTGAATGGAAACCATCCAATCAGAAATATCCAGTTGGTCATTGGAAATGTTGATCTAAGCTTAGGAGACAGATCAGAGCTGGAAACAGAGGTATGGAAATTATGATAGGTTGAAACATATGAAATTACCAACACTTGATCACATTTTACCTGTAGAAAAATGGCAATTGCATCTGGGATAATAGTTTACATGGGAAAATATACACAGTGAGACAGAGGAGAAGAATACCAAGAGTAAGATAGGACCTGGAAAACACTGACTTCTAAAAGTGAGCTGAGAAGGAGAAACCATGAAGAAAATTGCAAAGAAATACAACAGGCAGGAGATGGAGTTTACAAGGAAACTTTAAGAGAGAGTAGTGTTGTGGAAGCCAGAGTAGGAGGGCTTATCAGAAAGGAGTGGATGTTCAGAGCCTCAAATGCTGCAGAAGATACAAGGAGGAGGACAGAAAGCAGGACTCTGACTCTGGCAGTTGGGAGGTGACTGCCCTGTCAGCAGGAATTTCAGCTGAATGATGATACAAAAACTCGACTGTAAGCGGTCGAGAAGAGAGGCCTGATGGCAAGATTTATTTATTTGCGTGTTTTATTTTTTAAGGTTCAGGGAGATTTGTACATATTTGTGCATAAAAGGAAAAAGCCAGAGGAAATAAAGTAATTGAAAATATAAGAGAGAAAGAATAATTGGGAGAGCCAGGTCCTAGATGAGGCTCAGGGATAGACTTGAATGCGTAAGAAGAGAGGTTTTCCCCAACTAGAAGGGACAGAGGGGGCTTGCTACAGGAACTTTTATATCTCTAGCCATCATGTGCACTTTCAGCCATGCATTCAGATAGATCACATTTATTAGTGCTATTATGTTGTCATGGGACAAAAATCCTTCTCAACAGAAAGATGCCAGAGATGTTAGTTACCAGGACTTCGTTCCAGAGTCAGTTCTAAGGCCTTTAATGTATTCTTGGGCACACCTACCTCGAAGGCCGCAGCATCATAACTAATCTTTCTCTATTGGCCATCAAGGGCTCGCCTTCCCAGGAATAGTCATCTCCTTAGAAGACCTCAAAAACAGTCAAGTTGTTTGTTGAGAACTGAGGGAGGGTGTCAGAATTTACTCAGGCTGCCAGCCTTAGAGGAGGTGTTTGGACATTTTCTCAGGCTCTAATACTAATGGTCTCAACTCCTACCACTGAGAAGAGTTGGGGCAAAGGGCCTCCCTTTGGTTCCAGTTTCTAACAAAACCAAAGGGAGAAATGCATCGCCCAGGAAAGTTGGTGTTTGCTTAATCAGGCATCACCAACATACGTGCCGTCTTAAAATCCCCAGCTAATCCTGCCCTCCTCATCACTCTGAGGCCAAAGTGCTGGGATTATGTTGTATTTATATTTGTCTACTCAGTTTATCTAATCAGAATAGTAGGAGAAACAGAGTTAGGAACATACAGCTCCTCATTCATGGAACCTAATAAGTGAAAGACCCAACAACCCAACCCTTTTACAAAAGTGCTTGCAATCCATTAGGCAAGGGACCTAAGTTGCCAGTTGAGCTTCCCATGGACTGGAAACATGGAAAATGTGAGCTATTTGTCACAGGGAGGACCTAATAAGAGATCAGGGGCCGGGCGCCGTGGCTCACGCCTGTAATCCCAGCACTTTGGGAGACCAAGGCAGGTGGATCACGAGGTCACGGTGATCAACCCCATCTCTACTAAAAATACAAAAAATTAGCTGGGCGTGGTTTCATGCGCCTGTAGTCCCAGCTACTCAGGAGGCTGAGGCAGGAGAATTGCTTAAACCCGGGAGGCAGAGGTTGCGGTGAGCCAAGATCAAGCCATTACACTCCAGCCTGGGCAACAAGAGTGAAACTCCATCTCAAAAAAAAAAAAAAAAGAAGAAGAAGAAGAAGAAAGAGACCAGGAAGGTTGCACGGTAAGCTTTTCATAGATTACCCACATAACACTTCACAGTTATCACAATTGTCTGCTTACAGCTCTCTGTCTGGTACAAGGACTCTGTCTATTACAAGAGATGTTCAGTAAATGTCTCTAATGAATAAGTTACCGAATGAATGAGAGGTGTTTCCAAGTACACCATTACTATTTACCCAAATAGGAATTCAGCTTGTCTTGGTGTTTGTGTGTACACAAAGAGAAAATAAGGTAAGTCTTTTGGAAAGTCACCTTACTACCCATTTCGGATCTAAGACGGTGAAACCAGTTTTTAAAACGAGACCACAGATCTTCCAAATACATATAAGTGTATATACCTATATAGCTATACATAAATACACATATGCTCATACACACACACACACACACACACACACACACACAAAATGAGGAGTGCAGGCATCTGTAAGACTATAGCTTGGAGTAAGATGACCTTGGATGCTTAAAGGTAATGAGAAACTGACACAATTTACACCCAGTAGCATCAAGAGAGTTTGTACTCATGTTTTCAGATAAATAAAACAGCAATAAAATTTTTCTAACATTCCAAGAAATTTTGACTTTAGCTCCTGCCTTTTGTTCCATTCAGATTTTCTCCTTTTTTCTATAATCTTCCACATGTTTCTCACACCATTAAGTGATTTTGTTACTATGGAAACCACAGAGTCTGCATAAAGCTCAAGTATCATGTCAACTTAGAAAGTGATTTGAAATGTGTCCCATGGCCTGATAAAAAGCACTTGGAAGAATATTGTGATGTGTCTATATGAACACATATCTGGGAATAATACACCTTTTAAAAATACAGGTGGGCATATGGGTGGGCAAACATGATTAATGAAGAATTCACTTACAGATACTGCTCCAAATGAAAATAAAGCTTGGTTAGGAAATGACAGGTTTATAAAATCATGGTAATTATGAGTTAGAGCATGTAGAGTTTATCCTTCACATGCAAACTTTTCCTTGTTTGTGAAGCACTTAAATCCTAGCTTTCCAAAAGAGCTTTCCTAGAAATATTTAAAAACAGCACAGTGAAACATCTAAGGAGAAAATTTTAGGTGACTTTCTGCCTGGAGGGGAAAGATAAAGAAGCTCTCCTCTTGGGGTGGTTTCTAGGCCTCTGGATGCTTAATTCTCCAACTGGAGATCTTGTTCTCATTTCCTAGGCTAAGTCCTGCCTTCAGACTAACACATATGTTTCTGATGTCATCATCTGGCCTTGAGTCTGTACATGATTCAGTGGCAGTGGAATCTCCCCTAATACTCTGAAATCACTTATTACACTGATAACAGTGGGTGGGGGTAGGGGGGACATGGAGGAGACTGGGAACCCACGACCAAAAATCTCCCAAGGCTGTCTATTTGAGGACAAGCCACAAATCTGTGAAAGCTGTCAGACAACAAAGAAAGTAAGTGGCACAGAAGGCGAGCTCTGCTCCCTCCTCCTCTCCTCCTCAGCCGCCCTTCCTTCCGCCAGATCACTCGCAAGCGAGTCATCGCAACAACCCTCCAGAGAACATTCTTGTTGGGTAATAAGAAAGCATAATTATATACTTCAGAGCTGTTGAGGTTTTCTTCTAGTTTCAAAACAATGAACATCCTGTGGAAAGATAGCGCCACTTGTGAATAAGCTGAGATTCTTTCCCCTGAACAACACACAGACAGTGGTTTGGAGGAAAAACCAGAGGACGGCCCTATTTAATGATTTTATTCCTTGGATAACCTAACCGCATTGTTCTGTGGTGCTCCCAGGAACAAGCTTCCGAAAGCATAATTATAAGTGTAATATCTTCAAAACTAAATATTGCATTCTCTCCCTCTGTCTCTTTCTCTCTCTGCACACATGAGGACACACACACACACACACACACACACACACACTGAATAGGCCATCTAGTGCTGAGAGAAATGGAGTTGTTTCTCAGTTCACAGCAGGCAAAATTCAAAACTGACTTCCGCAACGTGTTATTGGTTTATTCACATATTCCTATTTCTCACCCCAAGCGTGATGAATGAAGATGTAGAAGGATTTCAAGTGTCTCCATGAGCAACATGGTGGTCTTTCTGGATTTGGAATCAGAGTGAAGCTCCATGAATGTGCAGAATTATGGGCTTTCCAGAGGCAATCATTGGTTCCTGTGATTATCATCCCAACATTCCTCAGAGTCTCGCAGAAAGTCATAAGAAACAGTTGTTGCTGGAGCTGAAGAAAACAACATTTAACATTTCAAAAATGCCACTCCTTTCAGTGCTCCTGTTTACTAATGATTGTCCATATGACTTCACAGGTGAGGAGATGGAGACCCAAAAAATGCCCTAGGCATTCCTATCTCAGTCTTTGTTCAGACTGAACTTCCAGAGCCCAGACGCTTCGCTTATGGCTAAATCAGGCCGCCCTTCAGAGAAGGTTGAGTTGCTTCTAAACCATCATGTAAGTGTGGTTCCTGGAACCACAGCCCACTAAACTCTCAGTTCCACTCAGATGGCCTCAGCAAAACATGCTTCCAAATAAAAACATCACATTGGTGATTTTATGAGGCTTGGGTCAAGTTCTTTTGACCACATGGACCCTGTCACGCGGAAATGAAAATTGTCAATAGCTGTCAGAAAATAACATCCCACAAGAGGAAGCAAAGCATTCTGGAGCTCACACAATCACTAGCCACTGCCTGACTCTAGACCACAGACTCATGGAGATTCTGAGGCAGACACTGGGGATTTGATTCGTTTTACTTTGGTGATGGTTTGGGACATATGATTTTCCTTCCTGAAAATCTGTTTTCTGGCAGTAAAAACCAAACCGAGGGGAATGAGTCATTTTTCCTCACCCAACTTTGGGTTCTGCTTTTTAACCAACTGGGAAATTTTGGAAAATCCAGTTTTTATGAGTGTGCAAGTATGTACGTGAGTATGCATGTACATGTGTGGATGGGAAAGAGAGAGAGGGGAGAGAGATTAATTGTGGGAAGGAGTAGGGAATGGAGAAAAACATATTTATCTGAGAGCCAATTTCTACCTGATAATTCATATTCTTAGCCTGTGGCCTTGAAGATGGCTGTCATTTTATTGGCACAAATGACTTGCTATGCAGTTTGCTGAGTAAGTGTTTTTTGTTGCTGTTGTCATTTTTTTTTTTTTTTTAGTAGGAAAAAAATCTCAGCCATATGGGGAAAATGACTTGGCAGATGGAGCACATCTATTCCAGACCCCAGGTCCTTCACGGCCAAGAATCTTACTCTCCTTTGTGTTAGGCCCATTCACTGATGGGGAAACAAACGCCAAGAGTGTCCCAATCTCACTGCTGAGGATTTCTGAAAGGAAGAGAAATCTGGACCATTGCAGAAAACTCACTTGAAACAAAACCTCTAACCTGCTTGGCCTCTAGGTTAAGAGGGCTCTTTACCCAGATAGGCAGTAACCAAGGCTGGGCCCTGTACAAAGTGGCACTTCGTCTCCCTTGATCTGAGTGTGCTCTGAGCTCCAGCAATACAGGAATTAAGAGAGGTTGTTTGTAATTAAACTCCTCATACGATGAACTTCACTCTTGAAACCTGAAGAGAGACTGAAACAGTGGTACTAGATTCATAGGTAACCAAGCATTTTTATTTTGTCCCAAGAGCAGAACATGAGTTTATTTGGGAAGTCTTTTGACGGAATATTTTGATGGGGATGAGAAACTTACCTGTTCTCTTCAGCATCCAAGTCTCAATTTTCACAAACACTCAATTAACATGCACATACATGCAGATTCTGTTGCGTGTTTTGGATCACGTAGATGGCCACTTTTAGGAGACAAAGACATAGAAGACTCCTCTCCGGAGCTGATAATCTAGCAGAGGTAGAGTTGATACATGTGAATGGAAAACTAAAAATACAAGGGCAACCACTGTGAGGTGTCATAACTCATCAGGCTAGAAGCAAATAAAATGTTTTTTGATGTGTTTATTCATACAGCAAATATTAATTTGGCACCTACTATGTGTCAGGCACTGTTTGAGGTTCTGGGAATAAAGCAGAGACCATAATAGATTTAAAAAAAAATCCCTGTCTGCAGATTATTAGACCCTAATAAAAAGAGTCTAACGTAGGAACAGAAAACCAAATACCACGTGTTCTCACTTATAACTGGGAACTAAATGATAAGAACTTATGACACAAAGAAGGAAATAACAGACACTGGAGTCTAGATGAAGGAGAGAAGCAGAAAAAGAACTACTGGGTACTAGGCTTAATAGCTGGGTGATGAAATAATACGTACAACAAACCCCTGTGATGTGTGTTTACCTATGTAACAAACCCTCACATCTACCCCCAAGCCTAAAATAAAAGTTAAAAAAAAAATTGTGTAAAGCAAATTTATCTTTAAAAAAGGAGTTAGGCAGTAAAATATAAAAAATACATTGAGATGCATTATATCATATGAAGGTAAGTGATGTGGAGCAAAACGAAACAGAAAGGGCAATGGACATTGCCTAGTGTGTGTAAGGGAAGGAAGGGGCTTGGAATTTAAATGGGGTGGGGTTGGGGAAGCTTTGCTGAGAAGCTGAGAGTTGAGCAAAAACCTGAAGGCAGCAAAGGAGGGAGCCTTGGTCAAACAGGGGAGGGGGAAAGGGCATTCTAGGCAGAGGGTTCAGCAAGTGCAAATGCCTCCCGACAGGAGTATCCCTAACCTCTGTGTTTCAAGCAAAGCAAACTACGAGGAAACTATAAGAGAAGAGATCAGAGAAGCATGGGCTGAGCAAGGTATGAGCCAGATTACGGGGTTCATTTAAGTCATATTAGGGATTTCTGGCCTTTACTCTGAGATAGGGAGCCAGCAGACGGTTTGCTTTGCTTTGTTTGCTACTCACTAGCTTGGACAAATCAATTAACCTCTCTGAGCCTCAATTTCCTCACATGTCCATTGGAAACAGTAATAGAATAGTAGTACCTATTCCAAGCATGTTCTGAGCATGTTAATTACGGTAAAATATACATAACATAAAATGCATCAGTTGAACAATTTTAAGTGTACAGTTCACCACTATCCATCTCCAGATTTTTTTCATTATTCCAAACAAATCTCATTATTCCTTCTCTTCCAGCCCCTGGTAATCACTATTCTACTTTCTGTCTGTGAGAATTTGACTACTGTAAGTACCTCATTTAAGTGTAATCATACAATATTTGACATTTTGTGTCTGGCTTATTTCACTTAGCAAAATGTCTTCAAGGTTCATCCAATTTGTAGCATATATAAAAATGTCATTTTTAAAGGCTGAGTGACACTCTATTGTATGTATAGACCACATTTTGTTCATGTATTCGTCCATTAGCATTTGAGTTGTTTCTACTTTTTGGCTATTATGAAGAATGCTGCTTTAACATGGGTGTGCAAATACATTCCAGTCCACTTTCAATTCTTTAGATATATACCCAGAAATGGAATTGCTCCACATTCTCACCAACACTTGTTACTTTCTGATTTTTTATAATAGCCATCCTAATGGGTGTGAAGCGATATTTCACTGTAGTTTGGACTTGTATTTCCCTAATGATTAGTGATGTGAAATGTCTTTTCACGTGCTTACTGGCCATTTGTATATCTTCTTTGAAGAAATATCGCTTCAAGTCCTTTGCCCATGTTTTAATTGGGTTGTTTGGTTTTCTGTTGTTGTTGTTGTTATTGTTGAGTTGTAGGAGCTCTTTATATATTCTTGACATCAAATCAATAATATTCTCTTCCATTCTGTGGGTTGACTTTTCACTCTTTTAGCAGTGTCCCTTGATGCACAAAGATTTTTAATTTTGATAAAGTCCAGTTTACCTATTTTTTTGGTTACCTATGCTTTTGATGTCAAGAAATCACTGCCAAATCTAATATCAAGAAGTTTTCCCCCATGTTTTCTTCTAAGAGTTTTAGAGTTTTATCTCTTATGCTTAAGTCTGATCCATTTTGAATTAATTCTTTATATGGTATGAGCGACAGTCATTGGAGGGTTTCAAATAGAGGAGAAACACGACCTGACTTTTATTTTTGAAAGATCACTCTGGCAGCTGTGTCAGGACCAAACCAGTAACAACTATGCTTTTGTTACCATTGGCAAATCCGTACAGACCTGCAGCAACCTCAATTTTTGCCTCCTCAGAAGAAAGAATTTGACTGAGGGGCACAAGGCAGAAGGAGAGACTGAGGCAAGTTTTAGAGCAGGAGTGAAAATTTATTCAAAAGTTTAAAGCAAGAACAAAAGGAAGTGAAGCATACTGAGAAGAGGGCCAAGCAGGCAGCTTGAGAGAATCAAGTGCACGACTTGACCTTTTGACTTGGAGTTTTATATGTTGGCATACTTCCGGGGTCTTGTGTTCCCTCTCCCCTGATTCTTCCCTTGGGGTGGGCTGTCCGCATGTGCAGTGGCCTGCCAGCACTTGGGAGCATGTGCAGTGTGTTTACTCAAGTTGTACGCATGCTCACTTGAGGCATTCTTCTCTTATCAGTTGAATGTCCCTAGAAGGTCGTGTACCAGTTAAACTCTTCCATTTTGGCTTTTAGTGCGCGTGCTTGAGCCTACTACCCCAACTCCTGAGATTTTATCAGAGACCTCCTGATCACCAGTTTTAGATGTTGCTGTTTATTGGGAGACTGCCTTTCCCTGGTGCTGGCTGCAACCAATTATTATTTTAGAGAGATAGTTAACAGCTGCCTGACGGTTGCCTGACACTCTTGGTGTGTGTGTGAGAGAGTGTGTGTGTGTGTGTGTGTGTTGGGGCAGGGGGCGCCCTTTCTGGCCCGGCTCGTATCTGACTAGCTACCTACTGTAATACTTTCACATACCAAAAAATGGATTCAAAAACCTCATCTCAGTCTGAATGTATGAATTTTCTCTTTGTTCAGCAACTATCTTGATACTACTTTTGCATGAATGTGTGCATGCCTCCTTCCCTTCAAACACACTGAACCCATCAAATGAGAAATAAAAAACTAAATACAATCGTTTACGTTCATATTATGCTTTTATTATTATTCATGTCTTGAATATGTATTTAACAAGCATCTGTTAGGTATCTACTCTGAACCAGACACTTTCCCAGGCCATGAAGATGCCGTGGTGAGAAAGACAAACTCTGTCCTCATGGAGCATAGATTCTTATCATGTTTTAAAAAGCTGACCTAGGCCGGGCGCGGTGGCTCAAGCCTGTAATCCCAGCACTTTGGGAGGCCGAGACGGGCGGATCACGAGGTCAGGAGATCGAGACCATCCTGGCTAACACAGTGAAACCCCGTCTCTACTAAAAAAATACAAAAAACTAGCCGGGCGAGGTGACGGGCGCCTGTAGTCCCAGCTACTCGGGAGGCTGAGGCAGGAGAATGGCGTGAACCCAGGAGGCGGAGCTTGCAGTGAGCTGAGATCCGGCCACTGTACTCCAGCCCGGGCGACAGAGCAAGACTCCGTCTCAGGAAAAAAAAAAAAAAAAAAAAAAAAACTGACCTAACAGATAAATGGTCCTCATATACAATGATTACAAATAGAATGGCTAAGATGAACTATTGAAAAAACTAAACTATCAGACTTACTATTCTCAATCATAACCAAAGAGTCTATTGAGACATCCAAACCAATTAATGACAAAACAATTGGTAAAAAAAGATTCATAGAAAACTATGTTGCTTAAACAAAGATGTTAATTATTTCTGTGACCAGAGTCAGCAAACTGTGATCCAGGAATTCATTTAGTCCTACTTTGTTTTAAATTCTTAACCTACTACATGCCAGGCACTTTTCTGGGAGCTGAATAAGCAAGCCTATAGAGTGAGCTGATGTTGGTCAGGAAAGCAGGGGCCAGATCATGGAGAGCTATCCAGGCCACTGAGAAGAGTGTGCCTGCTGGAACGTGGGCCAGGGATTATTGCAGTTGTGTTCTACAGAATAGAGGGGCAGTTCTCAACCCAGATGCACATTATAACTACCTAGGAGATTTTTTTTTTTAATGCCAATGCCTGGGTCCTAGCCTCAGAGATTTAAATTTAATTGGTCTGGGGTGGGGCCAAAGCATCAGTAACTCCCAAGGCATTCTAAAATGCAGCTTGAGGCATTCTTCCCTTACCAGTTGAATGGGCTGAGAACCACTGCTGTGGAAATTTGTGGCTGAATTTACCTATTCATCCATGTATCGAAGTAGCCCAGCGTAACTATTTTTTTCTGAAAATAACTTAATTTTTTTTCTTATAACCAAGGCAACATCTGCTTATTGTAAACATAGAAAAGAGAAACGTCACCTGAAATCCCACTTCCCAGACATTTCTGCTATCAACATTTTGGTGTATTTTATTACTGGGCACACGTTTGTGCTCCTTTTCCCCAAAATGGAATCAAGCTTTTCTTGTCATCTAATAATGTTCTGTAAAGAACTATTCAGTGTCACAATTGAGGACTATTTTGACCTTGCCCATAGATATGTCTCAGCTCTTCTCATGCAGAAATGGCATGGTTCTGTTCAGGCAGGTGTGTTTGTGTGGCTTTTAATTTTCATTAAAAGGGTCTTAGTCTTACTGCCCACCTGACTGATTATCCAATCACATTTCTCTGCCCTTCATCAATGACAGAGGGTATCCATACTTAGGAGTTTGCCTTGAACTCTACTTTCTTATACTTTTCAAAAGCCTGATTGCTAGAGATAGTATCTACAGAGGATTGCCTGAAGGACACAAATCTATTTATTCCTGTATGTATTCTAAAGTCTATCCTTGCAGCATGCCAGATCTCAGAGGATTGCATACACATAGCACACAATTGAACTCCTTGTAAAAATGCTTTTACAGGATTGAACTTCAGCTGTACATCATCAGCCTATATTGAAAAGCATCATAGGAAACAGTTCTCTGAAGTTTATTATTCTATCCATGACAAAAGGAGATGCATTATTATGGTAGACATCACTTACACCACTTAGGATCCCCTTTATGAGAATCCACAAAAGTGCTCAGGAAAGAAACCACAGTCTTTATACATTTCCTCCATCTCGTGGACCTCACTACTCTTAATTATTTGTTTCCATCTTTCCTTTGGCTTCTAGGAAGCTCAGTAAAGTGATAGCCCCCAACTAGCAATTATGCCTAACCATGGTACGCATTTATGCATTTCCTCTTAACCCCAGCTTTATGATATCTCTACCATCATTTTCCTTCACCCATTTTCCCTTCAACTATACATTAATTTTAACTTTTTAAGTTGGATATATTTTTTAAGTCTTTGTGCTAGGGTGGAAGATGGAAAAAGTAAACAAGAAAGGTAGGAAGGGAAGAAGATATCAAAAGAAATAAGAGAGAATGAGAAGTGTGAGAGGGAGAGAAGAGGCAAGTAGGCAGAAAGACAAGAAAAGGCAGCCTAGAAAAATGGGGCAAACATCTGTGCTGCAGGAGTCTTAAGGAGGAAGAGATTCGTCTGTGTCTGACTGTGCTGGTCCGGTGAATACCTGAAGGGGCTAATGATAATCGCAAGCTCTCACAGACAGCCCACCTTTGTGGGGTTATCTGCCAGGTACCTTAAGTGCATTATCTCATTTAATCCTGATAGCAAAGCTTTGAGGAAAGCGCTATCAATATATCCATTTCTCAGATAAAAAATAAATAAATAAATAAATGATTTGCCCAAATTCACACTGGGAGTGATGAACCTGGTTTTCAACCCAGATCTGTTTGCTATACACTATCGCCTGTGGTTGAAGGTTAATCTGGTTCTTTTAAAATAAGCCTTTAAAAAACTTTTAGAGAACTCAAAACTCCAGTGGAAAGATATTTCCTTATATTAGCAATACCTTACCTTACCATCATCTTTGCGTGTGTGTGTATGTGTGTGTGCACACATAGATGCACGCAATAAAGGATGACTTTCCCTTTCATCCATCTGTTTCTATCCCCCAAATAGATGTAATCTTATTGAAAATGAGAGCAGGAATGGGGTGGGGGAAATAGTACAGACTGGCTGGCAGGAAGAGCAAAGAGGAAAGCCAAAAGGACAAAGGGAAAGCTGACAAGACAGAAGGAAAAGAGTGAAGGATGGGAGAGCAGACGGGAAGAGGGTCTTGCAAAGAACTGAAAACTTGACTGAAGGCCAGGGAAAAAACAAAGACAGTCTTGGCAGGAAGCATGGCATAAGAAGTGGCAAACTACAGCGAAAATAACAAGGAGGTGCTCAGATAAAGATAAAGGTTTAAGGAGAGAAAGAGAGAAGGCTTTTTCAACCTCTCCTTTCTACCTCTGGGTCCACAACACTGGACAAGAGACAGACAAAGTGAAGGGAAGAAACCATTGCCTACCCTAAGCCCTCAACCCTCCAGTCAAAACCCAATTCTTCTAATTCAAAAATTGGAGATTGAAATATTTGTCTCATTTTTAGTAAAGATTTTTTTATCTCCAATTTTGCAATTGTTTTATTAAATCTTAATTTGTCAATAGCTCTAAGATCCCAGTAAAACGCAGTATTTTTTTTAAATCTCTAAGTCCCTGAGAAAGCTTTATACTAGTGGTACAGATGAAGATGGACTTAGGGACTTTCAGGTGGCAGTGGACAGCTGCACTGGGCAAAGCAGGACTCTATTCACGAATGCACCAACACTGAGCCCGTTGCTTGGTGGTTCCATTAGCAGTAATGTAAAATCTCATCATTTTTCTATGGGTAGGAAAATATCATCTCTATTTCAACTGGGTCTTTTTAAAAAAATTATCCCAGTCACTGTACATGTGGTCATAGAGTCAAAAGATTCCATTTAGGAAAGCACCCCAAAGCCCAGCATCCATTCCCTGAATGAAAATAATGACAAATCTTTCTTCCTCCCTCCAATGTTTTATTTTGAAAATTTTCAAACCTACAGAAAGGTTGCAAGAAAATACCATGAATATACATACTCCGTTCATCTAGATTGGCTTTTTGTTCATATTTTGCCACATTTATGCCTTCTCTGTGTGTGTGTGTGTGTGTGTGTGATACATACACATACATACATATACACATTCATTTTTTGCTGAATCTTTGAAACTTTACAGAATTATTTGCAGATATTATAACCCTTCACCCCAAACACTTCAGCATATATCTCCTTAGGACAAAGACACCTTCTTTCATAACCACAGTATAATCATATTCATAAAATTTCACAACTGATATAATACTATTATCTAATATACAGTCTACATTCAAATTTATCTCAATAATGTCTGTTACAGCTAAATTCCCCCAATCTAGGATCTTAACAAGGAGCATCATTGTATTTGATTTTTATGTCTCTCTAGCTTCCTTTAGTCTAGAAGAGCCTCTCCTCTTTTTGCCTTTTTAAAAAAAAAAAAAATTTATGACATCGACATTGTTTTAAAAGTCCAGGCCAGTTGCTTATTTTGCAGAATGCCCTCAATTTGGATTTCCCTGGTTGTTTATTCATGATTAAATTCATGCTAAACAATAGAAATATTGTTAGGTTGCATCATACAAAATTGTCATTTTTGTAAACCAAAGTCAGTCAAATATTAGCAACTTCATTGATTGAAATTAATACACCGAGGGTGTGTGTCCTTCCTATTACATCCCACCTGGGACACATGATGTTTGTTTGTGCCGTAACTGGTGATGTTAAGTTTGACCGTGTGTTTAGGGGATGTCCCCTAAATTTCTCCATTGCAAAAGTAATTTATTCTCTTTGTAATTAATATGAAATCCGTGGGGGATACTTTGAGACCGTGTAAGTATTCTGTTCCCCCGCAGTCTTTCATCTC
The DNA here is from genome assembly GCF_008728515.1 of Papio anubis. Classification (NCBI taxonomy): domain Eukaryota; kingdom Metazoa; phylum Chordata; class Mammalia; order Primates; family Cercopithecidae; genus Papio; species Papio anubis. The sequence continues at coordinate 151,185,663 of NC_044981.1, forward strand.
TGTATTTTATTACACATTGATGATCCATTGCTATGTCGGATTTAAAGTGATAATCTTCTGTTTCTATAATTGTTCCATGTTCACTAGTTGGCATCTTTCTACCTCCCCACTGGTTGTAAACTTTTTTAGTCAGTAAAGATTCATGGATTCTTTCTTTAAATTTAGTATGTTATAATTCATTCCTGCCATTATTAATTATAATTTGTTCCTACTAAAAGTGTTTCTTTTTAAAAATTACCAAGTCATTCTTGCCTTTCTAATGCGAGTACATTTTCCCCTTTCAATGTATGTTACCTGCTTTGCCAGGTTTAAATCTGCATCTCCTGAGAGGCAGTTCCAGAATTGCTCATTTATAATCCTGCATATATTTTATATTCTCCTTATCCTCTTCCCAAAACATCTTATTTAAAGAAATATATTTATAGTTATTCTATATATTGTTAGGAAGTTTCCTTCCTCCCTTCATCTCTCCTTCTGTCTTTCCTCTCTCATTCTTCCTTCTCTTCTTTCTTCTCTCTCTCTCTCTCTTTCCTCCTCACTCTCTTTTCCAGATCTAAGTTCTTGCTTTGTCTCCCAGGCTGGACTGTAGAGGCACAATCATAGCTCATTGCCATGTCAACCTCCCAGGCTCGAGCAATCCTCCCACCTCGGCCCCCTGAGCATCTGGGACTACAGGTGTGCACCACCATTCCTGGCTAATTTTAAATTGTTTTGTTTTGTTTTCTTTTTGTAGATATGAAGTCTTGCTACGTTGCCGAGGGTAGTCTCGAACTCTTGGGCTCAAACAATCCTTCTGCCTCAGCCTTCCAAAGTGCTGGGATTACAGGAGTGAGCCACCACACCTGGCCCTCTTTCATTCTTGCTTTTTCTTCCTTCCTTCCTACCTTCCTTTCTTTCTTGTCCCAGATATGTTTTAGAGTAGCTGCTAGGCCAGACAGTGGACCCAGTAGAGTCCCTGAACTTAGTCTAATAAGAAACAAGTATATAATATACGGAGCTATAATTCAAGATTAGAAAGTAATAAAGTGGTTAAAACACTTTAAAAAGGAAGACTTGTATAACGAGTAAAATCTGGACATGTGGTCGTTTGGAAGACAATAAAGGTTTAAAAATGAACACTATTCTAATTTAGTCTCAAATAAAGTTCAGTTTTTCATCTAATGTTGCAAGTTAACCAGGATTACCCATATCGCACATATGGGAGACACTGTACGTGTAAATGCCACATTTAGTTTCCAATGCACAAAAGTCTATTACTATAATTTATCCCTTCCATATAAGACCTAAAACATTGTGTCTGATGACATAAAGACTAAAAAAAAAAAAAATTAAACTGGGTAATTTATTCTGACCTAGCTTCCAATTCACTAATTCTCTCTTTATCTTTGTCTGCTGTTTTTAGCCCATACAATGGGCTTTAAACTTCAATTGTTGTTTCTCTAGAAGTTCTATTTTGTTCTTTTTCAAAACTGTTTATCTATTTTTAAAATTTTTTGTTTTTAGAAAAAACTATTACAAAATTCACATGGAACCAAAAAAGAGCCCAAATACCCAAAGCAATCCTAAGTTAAAAAAAAAAAAAAAAAAGCTGGAGGCATCACATTACCCAACTTCAAACTATGCTATAAGGTTACAGTAATGAAAACAGCATGGTACTGGTACAAAAACAGAAACACAGACCAATGGAACAGAATAGAGAACCCAGAAACAAAGCCACACACCTACAGCCATCTGATCTTCAACAAAATCAACAAAAATAAGCAATGGGGAAAAGACTCCTTATTCAATAAATGTTGCGGGGATAGCTGGCTAGTCATATGTAGGAAAATGAAACTGGACCCCTACCTTTCACCACATACAAAAATTAACTCAAGATGTATTAAATATTTGAATGTAAGACCTCAAACCATAAGAATCCTAGAAAAAAATCTAGGAAACACCATTCTGAATATCAGTCTTGGGAAAGAATTTGTGACTAAGTCCTCAAAAGCAATTGCAACAGAAACAAAAATTGACAATTGGGACCTAATTAAACTAAAGATCTTCTGAAGAGCAAAATAAACCATCAAAAGCATAAACAAACCACCTACAGAATGAGAGAAAATATTCACAAAATATGCATCTGACAAAGAACTAATATCCAGAATCTATAAGAAACTTAAACAACTGAACAAGCAAAAAACAACTCCCTTAAAAAATGGGCAAATTACATGAATAGATACTTTTCAAAAGAAGACACACAAGCACATGAAAAAGTGGTCCACATCACTGATCATCAGAGAAATGCAACTCAAAACTGAAATGAGATACTATCTCATACCAGTCAGAATGGCACTTATTCAAAAAACAAAAAACAACAAATGCTAGCAAGGCTGTGGAGAAAAAGGAATGCTTATACACCATTGGTGGGAATGTAAATTAGTACAGCCACTGCAGAAAGCAGTTTGGAGATTTCTCAAAGAACTTAAAACAGAACTACCACTCAACCCAGCAATCCCATTACTGAGTATATATCCAAAAGAAAACAAATTGCTCTAACAAAAAGACACACGCACTTGCATATTCATTGCAGCATATTCATAATAGCAAAGACATGAAGTCAACCTGCAGTGGACTGGATAAAGAAAAGATGACACATATAGACCATGAACTACCATGCAACCATAAAAGAATGAAATCATGTTCTTTGCAGCAACATGGATACAGCTGGAGGTCACTATCCTAAGAGAATTAACGCAGGAACAGAAAACCAAATACCACATGTTCTCACTTATAAGGGGGAGCTAAACATTGGGTACTCATGGATATAAAGATGGCAACAATAGAAACTGGGTACTACTAAAGGGAAGAGGAAGGCAGGGGCAAGTGTTAATTAAGTAACTATTGGGTACTATGCTCAGTACCTGGACAATGGGATCATTCATGCCCCAAACCTCAGAATCACACAATATATCCAGGTAACAAACCTACACATGTACCTACCCCCTGAATCTAAAATAAAAGTTGGGAAAAAATAAATGGCAGCCAATGTTCTGTCACTGATGGGTGTCTATGAACTGCTATTTTTATATGACATAATCTAAAATTTCCAGATTAGCAGTAAACACACTTCAAAACCTCACACACGAAAAAAATTAATTTTCTTGTTCTATGTAAATATTTTCAAGCTTGTCTTATTTCTTGAAACATAATAAGCATGATGGTTTTATATTTCTCAAATAATAATCTATTATATAAAGCCTTTGTAGATCTATTTCTCCTGTCTGTTTTTTCTATTGGTTATATTCCATCACGGTACTTGTGTACTTATGTTTTTACCATGAGCTGCTCATTTTTAATGGAAACTTATTTGTGGGACTTCTTTGAGGCCTGTTACTTTCATCCAGAGAGACACTGTCACTGCTTCTACCCAGCTTTCCAAGGCCACCACCAATCCTAGACCACCTTAATCTAAATTTAGGTTTGACGTTTTTTTAACCACCCAAATAACATAAAATTTGTACTTAAAAAATGCACATGGACAGATTTTTGTGGCTAAGATGTGTCAGGGCCAGTTTCCCTAACATTGGTTCTGCTCAGGACAAAAGCCACATTCCTTACAGTCCACTGGAAGTGGAGGTAGGGGTGACGTGTTCATTTCTGATTAACCTGTACCTTGAGGGTCCAGCCCTTCGGGACCCCAGTTTGATGGGTGGGATCTCCCGTTAAGACATTCTACCTTGGTCAAGCCCTGAGCTTTATTTTTTTGTCCTATGAATCCCTTCAATCATCACACACACACACGAAATAAAAATTTAAAAAGTTTGCTGGTTCAGCAGTTCAGCAAATGCCTTTAGGGCAAAAGTAGTTTTCCTCTCAGACTTTTTGCTTTCACTAAGATTGGCCTGATAACTCTTTACAATATTTTTTACCCTTCCATGTTTAAAAAACATATATTTTTCTATACTGTATTATTAAGATTTTATAATTGCTTTTAATAAAAGCATCCAAGTACCTAGCCCACTGTACTCTAAGAAATAGAACTTTAAATCAACAGTAACTGCAGTAACTTCTCAGACGTCACTTGATCATTCTACTTAAAAATGTAAAATGCTTGTTTAAAATGTTTCCATTCCATAAATATCCCAAGTTATTTACTGTCAATGATAAAAAATTATTTAAAATACACCCAATAAGCTCAATAATATGCATGTGTTCTGGCAAATTCTAGAAGATAAGACTTTAGATACTGGGCTTATAGACATTTATTTTTTACAATAAACTCTAAACTTATTGCAACAGCAGAAAATAAAGTATCCTGAGTAATTACATTGTTTTGATTAAGTAAGAAATTGTCATTTTGTTTTATTTTTATTATTAAAACGTTCTTAAATATTTAAGTACACATTAGTTAAAAATACAAAGTACCATTTAATGATTCAGAATCTTAACAATATTTCTTATTTAAAATTATGAAAAACATTTTAAAATCTCCAGAGTATCCTCTAGAAGTTGTTTCAAAAAATTCAAATAATATACATCTAATACATAGCACATCTAATGTTTGCTTGCCATTTGTCTGTCATCCAAGTCAAAAGGTGAGAGACAGAAAATAGTGTTTGACTAATTCAGGGTAATAAATTAGGTGTTGCTCCAGTTATTTCTGGTTTCGTTTTTAAACAATTCTTATTTTTCTCACAGCATTGTGAAAATGGCCAGTATTAACCCTCTTCCACAGACCAGCAAACACAATATTACACATTGATTCAAGTAGTAAATAATCAGTTCAATGTTGAGAGGGCTGAACTGTGCTTTTATCTCCCCTGACACAGCTTTTGAGCAGAATTCAATTATTTTTAAAACCGTGAAAGAAGGGTTGGGTAGTAAGTCAACTGGCAAGAAAATCTAACATACCAGCAATGAAGTAGGACTTGGGAAATCCCATGACTTCAATGGATTTGTTCAATAACTACTTACTATGCACCTACTTTGGAAATGCACTAGACTCTGTGGAAACACAGTGAACAAGACAGAGTTCCTGCCCTCAAGGAATTTAGCCTCCAAAGGCTCTTGTAGGTGGCCAGTGGGGACAATAGCTTTGCTTTTCCACCACTTTCCCTCCCATTCGTCTTCCGCTTGCTCTCTGCGATTGCCCCCGCTCCATCCCAACCCAGGGTGCAGTTTGGGGAGTAGGAAGGGCCCAAGGAGGCCCCATCACCCCAGCATCTGCCTTGTTGACCAAGACCCCAGCTGGGTCCCATTTCCTCATCTCCCTCTCTAGAAGCCCTTCCTGTTCCTCGTCCCAGAGCTCACATATTAGTCTGTGATGAAATGCCCTGTGGAGCCTCAGTCAGGCTTTGTTCTGAAATGTGGATATTTATATGGATGGTCTTACGTGAACTAACATAGCACCCAAGGCAGCAGAGGGCCCCTGGCAGAGGCAGGACCACCCTCAAAGGAGTTGATGTCAGTGCGAATGCCAAAGTAGAAAATGTGAGTGGGCTTGCTCCTAAGCACATAGAAGACACATCCTCACATCCTGGGGACTCCTAAAAATAACTGGAAGAAGTCTCAGAAGGAAAGCCGTAGTCCTTATCAATCAGCGGAAGCAGCAAATCAGCAAAATTGGGCATTAAGGTTATTGCAACCCCATCGTTAGCCAAAGCTAGTGACAACTGGGGACATTCAGGACATATATGCTGACTTCTGTCTCTAACATATAAGTCAAAAAGAGAAAAGGGAGTTGGAGAGGGCTGAGGGAAATTCCGAGAGCTCCTTACACTCTAATTCTCTTTTAAAAGGCCGTGTAACTATTTCAGAGTTGGGTGTATAGAGATGAGCTATGAGATTGGGTGGACTCTGTCCCACAACGGAGTCTTTGAGGAAAGGATTTGGTTAGAAGAGATAGTTGGGAAATCAGAAGAAGCAGGTAGCCTGGTTCTGGGTTAAGTCAGAAAAAACAAGCAACAACAACAACAAACACAGGCATTCATTAGAACCAAAAAATATGCTCAAAACTTATTTACATTAGCAGGAAGGCTGGACTCCCACCCTCAACAGGACCTTGTTCCACCATCACCCCCTCGCGTCCCGTTCTCACCCCTTAAGCCTCTCACCACCACAACCTCCCACTTCATTTTAACCCAGCAATCAATTTACAAATTTTAGGATCGTGGCTGTCAACCTTGGCTGCATATTAGAATTACCCGGGGAGCTTTTAGAAACCCCAATGCCCAGGCCAATTAAATCAGAAGTGAAACCTAGACATCAGTAGATTTTAAAGCTCTCCTGGTGATTCCAGTGTGCAGCCAAAGTTGAGAACCACTGTTTTAGGAGCACAACTCATTAATAATAAATGTCTAGCTTTTCATCAAAAGCAGAGTGTCAAAAAGGAAAACAGACTGGTGGGGGATCGGGCAGGGGTGGAGTGCAGAAAGTAGGCTTTTGCATCAGTAATGACAGACAATGTGTGTGTGTGTGTGTGTGTGTGTGTGTGTGTGTGTGTGTGTGCATGCGTGCACATGCACGCGCTCCCTCTGTTAAGAGCTCATTCAAATTTACCGCAAAAATATTGAGACCTAAAAAGGGAAGTGCACCAAGGTGATTAAATACAAAGAATAAACAAACTTGGAAAAATCCTTTTTGCTGAAAATGAAAGAACCAACTTTAAAAGCAATCTTGAGATTGCATTTTACAATCACCAGTGTAAGAAGAAAAATCTTAAATGACAACTTTGGTGAGGTTGCAATGAAACCAATATGCTCACAAATTCTGATGGCATTGTAAATTGATTTTAAAATATCCTTCTGGATAGCAAATGGTAGCACAAAGAAAATTATAAAGACGCTTGGACCCATGGTCTCCTAGATGTTTATCTTCAGGAGGTATTTAAACTGGAGCAAAAAGATAGACTTGGAAACTATCTCTGTAACTAAGTAGCAAAAAAAAAAAAAAAAACTGGAAAAAAACAAAATTTTCAACATCGGGGTAATGGCTTAATAATTCATGAACACTATGCAGCCATTAAGCTGACAACTATGAAGGCTCTGGGGAAACGCAGGAAAAAATCATTCCCTTTATGGGGCCCTGCCCCAGGCTCAACACAGCCTGGCTTCTCCACAGCTAACTGCCTGCGGGGGCCCATCCTGAGAAGGAAGCTGTAATTTAACTTGATTCCCAGCTTCCCCTGAGAGACCTCTGGAGGTAGCTCCTGTCAGGCCTCACACCTCGGTTTGGGACCTGCCAGCACCACAGGGAGCCCAGGCTCCTGCCACCTGGGCCCTTATCCCCAGGGCCTTGAACATACCCTCATCTCAGTGAGCCCCTCCACATCTTCTTCCTCCCAAAGCTCTCAGTCTGCCCTCTGAAACCCACAAGGTGTCATCATCCAAGCCCCCTGTATCTGCAACTTCATCTCTGAGCCTTCCCTTGTCATGCTCACTCAGTGGTTAGGAGGCATTTTGGAAATTTGAAATGTTAGTCATCAGAGTGATTGGGTGCAGCTTCCACCAGGGTGATAGGATTTGCTGCAATGAGCACTAACAGTCCCTCACAATGAAGAATCGCCTTGTATCCTGCAGGGCAGTCCCACAGTTTAAGAAACTGCTTATCATTATCTGAACCTGTAATTCAACCCTAGTCTACATACACACCCAAAGTATTTTTCATACACTTTCAAAATACACCGAATTGTCTAGACATCAAGCTTCCGTGTACAATTGAACTGGTCTTTGTCTCATGCACTTCCTAAGAGTTGCATATGCCATTTCAGAAACTCTCACCCTGGAAGGCAGCACACCCCTAACAGTCTGCCCAGGCACGTGTCACACTGCAATTCCCCTCCATGGGTCCACAGTTATAACTAAACATTTGTATATGTCTACATGAAACCATCTTATCATAACTTACTTTCCCTTTATCTTTGCATTAGAACACAGCTGCAGAGTTACAGAACATTTATTAGAAAAGGGGAGCATTGAGACATAGAGGAATGAGCCCCTAGTTCCTCTTATAGCTCTTAAAAGTGAAGTCTGAGTTCCTCCCTGCACGCTTCTTGCACAGGACTTCAAGCTGGTGTATCTCCGTGATGACTTCCAGACCATGTCTCCTTTCTCCTCTATCAAAACTCTCATGTTTTGAAAAGAAAAATATGCCATCAGACCATACTGCCCATATCCCCTTCTCAATGCATTCAACTACAGACTTCGGGATCACTCCCCTTCATTTACTGATTTTTCATCCCTGGCTCACCCTCTTCCTTTCTACCAATACTTCTGTGACCATTCCTGAAAACGTCGGCCTTTACGGGGACAATCAACCATCACCCTGGCTTTGCAATTCTTTAATCTCCTCACTTCCAAAGACCACTTTTCCAGCCTACGTTAGCCAACCACTATCATGGCTATACCCACAGTCCTCATCATCACCAGGAACTGCACCAACTCTAAAATCTCAGCTTAAATCCTCCTCCCTCTGACTGCCACCTCCTGTCCTTCCAGCTCCCTTACTCTACTACCCTCCTTCCAACAATTCTTAGACCCTGTTAGGACTTTCAATTCATCGTTCTCATCATTTTCCCACTCTCTTCCTCCCTGTCTGCACACCTGCCTCAATCCACGTCGTTACCTGTAAGGTTATGTTTTTATTGTTTCTTGATCCAGTTTTGATTCCATGGGACACAATTCTATACACACACACACACACACACACACTCTTTGTCACTTACTCCCTTCATTGTCTGGCAAAACCCTAATCCCAGTTAAACACTCCACTTCCAGCTGAATGAAGCAGAGGATAAAAGCACACTACCATGCAAATTGTCTATCTTTAATTTATGACAAAAAAATCCAGGTGGGCCCTTGCCTCATTTAGATTGATAATAGGAAATTGATTTTCTTACTTTTTAAGACAACTCTTTCACATTTTCTCCTTTTCTCAAATCACCAGCACCATCTCCTCTCCCCACTCTCTGATGATGATCTAGTATTTTATTTCATTGACAAAAATAGACCCAGTTTCATGAGAATCAGCTCCTCTTTCCACTATTAAATCTAACAACCTACTTGCATCTGTATCTATACGTTACACCTTTAACAATGTAAGAAGGATGAAATAGTCATACTCTTATCTAAGACCAGTCCTCACTTGTGAACCGATTCCTTCCCATCACTTCTTATCTACTTAGAGTCTTTGCCTCAGAAATTATCCCTCTCTCATGAATCACCAGTTTCTCACTCCTAGCAGCCTACAAATATGTCATATGTTTTCCTCCTTTACTATGTCCTTCTCCAGCTATGACTCCATGTAACTCCACTTCTCTGCTCCTGCTCACAGCAAAACTCCTTGAAAGTTGTCCCTGCATGTCTTCACTTCCTCACCTTTCTCATTCTGTCTAGAATGCACTTTATTGAAATTTCACCCTCACCACACTACTGAAACTGCTCTTATTAAGATCATTAATGACCTCCAACTTGCAAAACCCAATAGTCATTTCTCTGTCCTCTATCTTACTTCGCTTCTCAGGAGCATTTTACATAGTTGATCAGGTCCTCCCTTCTTTTTTTCTTTTTTTTTTTGAGATGAACTCTTGCTCTGCCACCCAGGCTGAAGTACAATGGCATGATCTCGGCTCACTGCAACCTCCACCTCATGGGTTCAAGCGATTCTCCTCCCTCAACCTCCCCAGTAGCTGGGATTACAGGCGCACACCACCACACCTGGCTAATTTTTGTATTTTTAGTAGAGACGGAGTTTTACCATATTGGCCAGGCTGGTCTCTAACTCCTGACCTCGTGATCCACCCACCTTAGCCTCCCAAAGTTCTGAGATTACAGGCGTGAGCCACTGCGCCCGCCCTGGTCCTCCTTTCTTAAAGTATGTATTCATTGTTTCTAGAAAGCTACACTATGCTGTTTCTTCTTCTACCTTACTGGTCATTCGTTTTTAACTTCCTGCTTCTCTTCTGCTCAACCTCTAAATGTTGATGCCCCCTAAGCTTAGTCCTAATCCCCTTCTTACCTATCTATCCTGAGATCTGTGGCATTAAGTATCACCTACAAGCTAATGGCTCCCAGTTTTAATCTCTAGCATCAACACTCTCCTAGGTTTGGATACACATCTCTGCTGTGTATCTGACGTCTCCTCTGGTGCTATCTAACAGGCATCTCAAACTTACCCTGACCAGGGCAAAATGCTTGGTGCTCCCCCACAGTCCACTCCTGCACTAGTCTTCCCCACCGCCTTTCATGGCACCATCATTCACCCAGCTGCTCAGATAACAAACCCAGGAATCATCTGAAACTGTTCTCTTTCTCTCATCCTCACATCCAATTCAATAGCAACCCTTTTGACTCTACTTATCAAAATTGTTGTTTACTATGGGAAATGCAAACAGTCAGCATCTCTTTGCTGCCTGTTTACAGAGTAAATGTGTCAGGCTCAGACCACAAGTGAGTCCAGCCAGTCAGAACTCACTCCATTCTGGCCATCTGCAGATACCCACGAAGTTACTTATTACCTAGATGTTTCAGTCATCTGTTGCTATATAAAACACCCCAGAACTCAGTGGCTTAAAACACAACACTTACTTATTTGCTGACTATTTTTAAGTCAGGGGGCTCATAGAGGGGATGGCTCATCTCTGACCCACAAGGCATCTGGTAAGGAGCTTGCCTGAAGCTACAGGATCTACCTCCAGGGTGGCGTCATCCACACGGCTGGCAAGTTGATGTTGGCTCCTCAGCTATTATCACCTAGTGACCTCATTTGTCTTTATGTGGGCTTATCACTGAAGCTTCTTGGATTTTCTTACAGAAGGGTGACTTCCAAGAAGAGAGAAATAGAAGTTGTCAGTCATCTCAAAGGATAGGCCTGGAATTGTCACTTCTATTGTGTTGAACAGTCCCAGGGCTAGCCAGAATTCCAAAATAGACTTCTCCTCTCATTCAGGGAGAGTCACAAAGAATTTTTGGCCATCTTTAACACCCTACATCGGCCCTTTGAACTGCATAACCAACCTGTAGTCCATTTGATTCTTTAGAAACGGTGGTGTGTTGGTACCGTTTTAACAACTGCCTAGAGAGAAGCAGGGAATGGGAATTGATTTATAGTATTTGCCCATTTCCATGGTGTACGCTCTCTCATCATGGCTGATTTGAGGCTACCAACATGACATCACTGAACACAGAACTGGGAAGAAATGCACACAGTCTGCTCTCTCAAGTCAGTACAAGCTTGCTCCAGAAACAATGTTGATCCGTTGAGAAGGAAACCTCTGCATGGTGTCCAGGCAATAAATGTTTATTGAGGACCTACTATGTACTAGGCGTTAGGAACACAGAAGTGGCCAAAAGTCCTGCACTCACAAGGCTTGATCCTAACAAGGGAGTCAGATAATAGGTAACAAAGTACCATAACGATATGTGCTACTAAGAAAAAATAAAACAGGGCAGAGTAGAGAGGGATGAAGGATACTCTTTGAAGATAGGGTAATCCGAGAAGGCCTTTCTGAAAAGAAGACATTTAAGTAGGTTAGCAACCGATAGTCAGTTGAAGCTAACTAGATGTTAACTCCCTTATAGCACTTGCTGCGTGCCAGGCACTCCTTTTGTCAGATTACACATATTAATTCATGAAATAAATTTCATAAGAAAATTTCCTAAATTTCCAAAACATGCTAGGGTTAAAGCCAGACTGAGAACATGACACATTTAACTCAATAAAAAATAATATGTTATTTATATCTGTAGTACGTATTTTTTATATGTAATATGTAATACGTTTGGATGTTACAACCATTGAAACATATGTCTAGATTCAGAAAAAAACATGTTGAAAGGGGCAGGAAATTTGGAACAGCAATGCAGAAAGACAAAAGCATTGGGAAGAATGTGATTTGGACTCTCATCCAAGCTCATCCTCTGGCGGAGAAACCAGCTGTGAAAGGACAGCCTAAAAAGAGCGGGAGGGAGTGAATTTACACATGTGTGATTCAGCAGTTTTGGGGAGAGTTTACAAACTGTCTTTAAATATGATGTTCACTGTCTGGCCAACAAGGGCAAAGACCTTACAGAGCCGTGCCCGAGAAACCCGCCTTAAACATGTGATGTGTTTTATGATCCAGGCACCTTCACCTTTATCCTCAACAGCCACCCTGTGAAGCAGCTAGGGCAAGAAATAGCCTCTTTTCACAGATGAGGAATCTTGGACTCAGTCAACAAGAGAGTCAGGCTCTAAATCAAATTAATTCAATAAATATGTCTTCAGTGCCTGCAATGGACCAGGCGTGATGCGGAAGCTGGGGGTGAAACTGTTCTTCCCCATCATTTATCCACTGCCCTGGGAACATGGGGAATGTGGTGCCACACCCTCACGGGCTCCCCCACACATGGACAGGGGTAGCACACCCTGAGTGATTCATTCTTCAGGCAGAGGAGGACGCCAGGGAGAGGTAGGGCCCTTCCCATGTGCAGTAGTGGATGTTGAACCTCACACACGTCTGCCTCAGCCCCCTCCGTCAGCAAGAGCAGAGACAAGCCACTCCCGACATTTCACCTTCCCCATCTGTAAAGCAACTTCAAAACTAATTTCTCTTATGACTAAAAATCTTTCTAAAATGCTATACCAAAACCAACGATTTCATAATCACCATTTCTGAGATCCTGAGACACCTCCCCGTAAATACACGCTGTTGTTGCTCTCAATCAAATGTGTTAGAGCTGGAGCAGGATAGAAGAGCCGGTCCCCTGGCAGAGCCCCTGGGGCTGATGAAAGCTTTGACTCAGTGGGTCAGAGGGACGCATCCCCAGGGAAACTGTCTAAGAGCACTAAGTTGAACCAGGTGTCAGAAGCCCCATTCAGCCTTTTAAATGGTTCAGGGGAGGCTGTGATCAGCAGAGTGAAGGGCTGCTGAAAGATCAAAGGCACCAGAGAGCAAGAGACAACCCAAGTCGGCCGTGAATAAGAAATTGTTTTCTTCCTTAAGGAGCAAAACATGCTACGGTTAAAGCCAGACTGAGCACGTTCAGGCTACAGCAGATATGGCAGGAAATATTTACGTGTATGTGGAGGTGGTAGAGGGGTGGAAGAAAAAATTAGTTTATGTAGTCCATAAACATTCATCTCCTCTGGAACTGTGAAGAAAATGATTGGAATTAGGGTCTCTATTTTTTAAAAGAACTGATGTCAGAGGAGGTAAATTGTTGAAAGACTCTAAGCAGATAAACAGAAGCAAAAAAATAAAAATCCCAAATATTTTATTCTCTGGTCTAGCCATCAAAGAATGTATCCTTTATCTTAAAAGATGGTTATCTAGTTGCTTTAAAGCCTGGGGAAAGATCTGAAAATGGCAAAATGCCTAATATATAGACTCTCTTGAGAAAAGAGGAGGGGAGATAAGAGGTTTTCCTATCAATGGAATACTAAGATTGACTTTCAGCTAGGAATCCAGCCAATTTATTACTTCTTTCCCATTGTGAAGAAATACTATAAACGACACACTAAGCCCCAAAGAAACTGGTTGGAGGAAAAGAAAAAAAAAAAATCAAAACCCGAGTGTAGAAAGACAGGCAAGTAAGATCAGTTTGCTGGGTTCTATCCAAGTCCACCTAATTATGCAGGAGGCTTGGCTGGCAACCTGACATCAGGCAGGCGGTCCTTAGATTCCCAGGCCCAGCCGGCAACTTCCCACCTGCACTGGGCGGGTAACAGGGCACCGCATCAACCTCCTACAAGTACTCAGGTTTTCTGTTTCTGTGCCCAAGGAGAGCCCTCCCAAAACCTAAGTACATTCTGCTTTTTCGGAATTGCTCCTTCAGGCGAACGGCCAAGACCCGGTGGCTCTTTTTTCTTGCTTAGGCGCAGCTACACACAGTCCTTTCTCCCCCTCCTTGGCCTTGTCCTCTTTCTTTTTCCACTGACCCCACCCAGAAAAGACTGTATTTCATTGTCTCTAACTAACTCAGTTGCGCTTTCCACACCAAGAATGTTATTTTGGAGAAAAAGGTTATAATACTCTGTGGCATACCCGGAAACATCTGGAGAGAAGGTGTAGGGACCTCAGGCTTGCTCTCATCTCCAAGCAAGCACAAACCAAGAGGGACTTTCTTTGCTACATTTAAGTGTTAAAGGGAGGCATCTTCCCCCTGCTCAGTCCCCCTTCCCTACATCTGCTTCACGCCCAGTCCCACCCTCGGGCAGCAGAGTGCAAAGGGAGCTGGCAGGCCATGCCATCGTCTCCTCTGACTGACCCTGAAGGATGCAGGGTGACTCTTCGCTGCAGCCTGGGAGTCCAGGCATAGGCAGATTCCCAGGATCTGGACAGGGCCCATGGCTTGCCTCCCTCTTCCTCTGTGTCAATCAGTCAGTCCTCCTCTGCCAAGCCAGCTGTCTGCACCTGGACGTCTCTGTCATTCTGTTCCCTCGCTCTGCCTGGCAAGTAGCCAGGTTGGCAGGGTCCCTGCTGGGGTCTGTGCTCCACTGTGTGGGCAGCCAGCTGGAGCTAGGTGGGGGTAGGGACACTCTCATGGGGCCTCTGGCCCCACAAATGCCTGAAGCAGCCAACCGTGCTCTGGCTTGACCTGGCTTTAACCCAGTGTAAACTCGTCTTCAGGCTTCCAGGGAGCTTCAGAGGCTGTGCCTTAACCAAATGGACAGGCCAATTGCAAAGTATTTCTATTTATGCACAATGTAGTGTGGATTTACATGGGTAGGCATATCTGGAGACCAAAGTTGATATTCTTGTCCATCATCTCTAAATAGTACCTTCAAATGTGAATTTAAGTAGTCAACAAAAATAGTAGATTTTTTCAATAATCTTTACTCCATTTAAGGTTCTAGGACCTCCCAAAATTCACTGAATCTCTCAAAAGTCTTCACAGAGCCACATTTTCAAATACCAGAATTACACTGTGGTACATGTTGCCACAGGTCATGCAAGTCCACAGCTCCTCATGTTAAGGCTCTTTTGGTTATAAGCAACAGAAAAAAATCTGCTGGCTTTAGCAGGAAGAGGGAATTTTATTGTAATGCTTGGACAGCTCACAGAACCAAATGAAGAATGGAAAAGAGGGAGGGAAGGAAGGGAGGGAAGAAGGAAGGAAGGAAGGAAGGAAGGAAGGAAGGAAGGAAGGAAGGAAGGAAGGAAGGAAGGAAGGAAGGAAGGAAGGAAGGAAAGTGGGGGAAGGTGTCCTGATGCCCTCAGCTGGAAAAGGTTACTGCCCTCTCCAAATGCATTGCCATTGTCCTGTGTATTTGTTTTATATTGCTGTCATAAAAAACTACCAGAAATGCAGTGGCTAAAAACAGCAGAAGCGTGTTAGCTCACAGTTCATTCATTCTTCTCTCTACCTCTAGGAATTTGACTATTTTAGGTACAAGCATACTTCAGAGATATTGTAGGCTCAGTTTCAGACCATCACAATGAAGCAAATATGTAATAAAGTGAGTCACACAAAACTTTTGGTTTTCCAGGGCATATAAAAGTTAGGTTTACACTATACTATAAGTGTGCAATAGCACTGTCTAAAAAGCATACGTACTTTAAATAAAAAATAATTCATTGCTAAAAAATGCTGACACAGACACAAAGTGGGTACATGCTGTTGGGAAGATGGCACCCACAGACTGGCTCAGTGCAGGGTTGCCACAAAGTTTCCATTTATTTCAAAAAAAAAAAAGGCAATATCTGCAAAGTGTAATAAAGTGAAGCACAATAAAACAA
Source organism: Papio anubis (assembly GCF_008728515.1). Lineage (NCBI taxonomy): Eukaryota > Metazoa > Chordata > Mammalia > Primates > Cercopithecidae > Papio > Papio anubis. Next base: position 151,201,360 of record NC_044981.1, read on the forward strand.
GTTCATATTCTTATATGAACTTCATATAAGTAAAATCATGGAATATATTGTCCTTTTGTGACTGGCTTCCTTCATTTAGCATAATGTCCTCAAGACTGATCCATGTCATAGCATGTGTCAGAATTTCCTTCCTTGCTAAGGCTGAATAATATTCCATTGTATCTGTAGACCACATTTTAATGTATCCATTCATCACTGGTGGACATTTGAGTTCCTTACACCTTTTGGCTACTGTGAGCAATGTTGCTATAAACATGAGTTGAGTATACAAATATCAGTTCAAGTCCCTGGTTTCAATTATCTTGAGTATATACCCAGAGGTAGAATTGCTAGATCATATGATAATTTTATTTTTAATTTTTGAAGGAACCACCACAATGTTTTCCATAGAGGCTATACCATTTAACATTCCTACCAACCATGCACAAGGGCTCTAATTTCTTCATAGCCTTGCCAACAGTTGGTATTTTCTGTCTGAATGTTTTCACAGTAGCCATCTTAACTGGTATGAGATGACATCTTATTGTGATCTGTCAAAGACTTTTTGAAAAGTATATCAAAATCTTCCACTACAATTGCGGTTCTGCTCTTGAACTCTAGTAAACAATTGTGCTTTTTATATTTGATATTATGTTTTTTGTGCATAAAAGTATTACATATTCACATATTTGTGCAAAAAGTTAGTATTACATAGATGTAGTACATTTTTGTGTCTTATTGCCTGGCAAGTTGCTTCTTAAATCCCAGCAGAGATTGACGATAGGTGCTCACATTGTTGCTCAGTGCCTGGAGTTTGTGGCCCCTCTGGTTTTCTTTTGTCCATTACCTCAAATAGAAATTAATATTAGCACTCCACTCTTGAAAGGCCATCTGAACCTCAGGCCATCTGAACATGCCATCTGAACATCAGAAAAATAAGCTGAGTGCAATTGGCCTTGATATTCCTCTAACTCTGCAATAAATACTTGAGCACAGCCAGACTTTGGCCTAGGTACTAGAAATGCAGCTGTGAACAAGATATACACAGTTTCCACTTTCATGGTCCTACTGTGGAGAAGGGAAACATTAAATAAATAACTGTACAAGAGAGGTACAGGTGTTAAGCAGCACATAAGAGAAAGATCAAACCTAGTTAAGGAGCCAGGAAAACCATCCCTGAGGAAGTTACATGTAAACTGATCTGTAAAGGGTCATGCATTCGGTCAGTTACGGAAGAGCTTACTGGTCAGGAGTGTGGACTCTGGAGCTGGACTGGCAGTACCCAGTCCCTGCTCTGGCATTTCTTAGCAGGGCCATAATGGACTGAATGTGTCCCGCCCCAAGTTCATATGGTGAAATCCTAAGCCCTAAAGTGATGGTATCAGGAGGTGGGACCTCTGGGAGGTCATGAGGGTGGAATGGGATTAGTGTCCTATAAGAAGAAACACAAGAGGGATGATTCCTCCCTCCTTCATGTGAGGAAACAACGTGAAGTTGGCCACCTGCAAGCCAGGAAACGGCTCCTCAGCAGACACCAGATCCGTTGGCACCTTCACCTTAGGCTTCCCAGCCTCCAGAACTGTTAGAAATAAAGATTTGTTGTTAAAGCCACCCAGTCTATGATAATTTGTTACAGCAACCCAAATGGACTTAGATAAGGTCTCTAGGTGGATTATTTAACTTATTTGTAAATAAGCATTGCAGTCATTGATGAATACACACACCAGTATCCAGCACATAGAAAGTACACAATAAATGCTTATTATTCAGTAAACAAACATGAGTGCTTACTGTGCACCAGGCACTGTGCTGAGAGCGCAATGATAAAAACGGACATACAGTCAGTAACAGACTGCATAACAATGTTTCAGTCAATGACAAACCACATATACAGTGGTGGCCCCATAAGATTATAATGGTGCCCTATACAAGTATATCATTTTTCATCTTTTATGCCATATTTTTATTGTACCTTTTTATGTTTAGATATGTTCAGATACACAAATACTTACCATTGTGTTATAATTGCCTGCAGTATTCAGTACAGGAACATGCTATACAGGTTCATAGCCTAGAAGCAACAGACTATACCAAATAACCTAGGTGTGTATTAGGCTATACCACGTAGGTTTGTGTAAGTACACCCTATGATGTTCACACAATGATGAAATCGCCTAATGGCACATTTCTCAGATGCGTGTCTCAGAACGTAGCCCTGTCATTAAGCAACGCATGACTGTAGTCATTGCCTTTATAGTATTAGTCAATGGAGTACACCGTGATAGAAAACATACCTACAGAAAGACTTGACAGCTTTTATCTAAAGTCTGTAAAATGCCCCTACCCTTCACCTCAATAATTACATGTCTTGGAATTTATCCTAAAATGACCACGAATGTATGCAAGCTTTTAGCCATTTCTAATACTGAAGAACTGAGTGCAATCTAAGTGTTCCACAGGAGATTAGTTGTATTTTGACACGGCACATATGATGGAATGTCATGCAACCATTAAGAAGATAGAGATGAAATTCTATTTACTGACATAAGATGAAATTTAGTATCATGTGTGAATACCTTTTGCTAATAACATTAATCTATAGGAAGCAAGAGTGAAAATATCTAAACCAAGGTGTTAACAGTAATTGTCTCTAGGTGAACACACCAGCTAGGAATCAATAGAAACCAACTCTGGCAAACTTGGTGGGAAGGGAAGACTTTACTGGAAGAAACTGAAGTAACTTAGAGAAAGGAAAGACAAGCTGAACAACCAGGCTTTGGTCAGATAGAAACCAGATGGGTCTGGAATCCAGGTAATAGAAATAAGAGGACAATCTCTGTTAAGCTATGCCATTGGTAAAAGTCAACTCAATCTTGTGTGTGTGTGTGTGTCCTTCTGCTTTCAACTCCCTCAGATCCAGATCTCCAAGAGAGAGAGTCTGGATTGACCCAGACTAGGTCACTGTAACTGGTGTTGCAGCGAGACCAGGACCACATGCAGTAGAAGAGCCACAGTGCCCCAGGGAGTGGGTCAGGGGAAAGGTGAACTTAACAGCTGTCCACTGTCATGGGGTTTTAGGCACAGTACTTCCCTTTTTTCTTTATTCATCTGTATTTTTTAATTCTTCTGTATTAGACAGATGGTGCTTTTATAACAAGAAATTTTATTTTTGTAATTAAAAAAACCTCAGAATGCAAATAAGTCAAGTTTCCTGAATGGGTTATTTCTCAACCTGTTGTCTTCTTTAACATCCTACTGCTGCATCTTCCATAGCAAGCCCCATCCCCCTGGCCCCACACAAACCCTACACCTATGTATCCACGTGGGTTATTTATTTTTATGTGGTTATATATAAATACAACATAATACAATGAGTACATAACACTCCAAATAGGCCATCACACTCCATTTCAATAAAACGATGACAAATCAATTCTTGAATTTATTGCCTAATATGAGAGTGGAATTTTGCAAAATAATCACTACAAATTACAGAAAGCATTTACTAAGTGCTTGTTTTGTGCCAGAGACTAGACTGAGTCCTTTACTTACATGATGTCACTTTAATGTAAAATACACGATTTGCCAAAGCAATATTTCCTTTCTCCAACATAACATTCTTTCTAGATTCTGTCTTTTCTGAAAACAGATCCTTCCTCTTCCAATAACCTCAAGGCATTCCATTCATATCAAGTATTCCATATAAATTCTTTCACCATCTCTAAGAGCAAAATACAGGATCTCTTCTGTAGAGTTGAGGACACTGTAGACAGGTACTTTCCTCAAAATTACACAGCTATCAGTAGCATGTGATCATCTCTCTGTTTATTGAGTTGAAGATATTGGGTAAGCTATTCTTTTATTTAACAGACCTATTTTGTGGTCCTGCTTCGTGTCAGGCATTCATGCAAGAAATCAAAGACTGATTCCTTTGTGCACATCCATACAGTGTGTGCCCAGGCTGTGCTGAGCACTGGAACAAGGCAGATCAGTCCCAGTCCTCAAGAGGCAGAAGCCCTGCCTGCCCTCAGGAGTTTAAGTTGGTGGGTAAACACTGCAGTATTTGCAACCAAGGCATTTGGCTTCAGAAACGGAAGTGAAAATTATGTTTGAGAAATTTGGGTGTGTGTGAAAATGATGAAATGAGAACAAAACTACACAAAATACACGTAGTTCAAAGGAACTCTTGGGAGAAGATGAAAGTAACATGTTATATATAAGGAAATGAGAAAGTAAATCACAAGCAGATATAATAACCTGAAAATGTTGGCTAAGCCTGGATAACAATAAACACACATACACATACACCCTCATGCAAGTGTCTTTTTTACTCTGGAATGTACTACCCCTCGTTAGGAGAGACGCTCCTGACCCACTGTCAGTGACTACATTTTCAATTACCTTCCCATAGTGATGGGTTTGCATAGTCCCAGCTACACTCTTCAGGCCACCATGTAACCAATCTCAACTTGTAAAGGCTGACAGAAGGTCAAATGATACAGCTGCTGTGGAAAACAGGATGGTGGTTTCTCAAAAAAAAAAAAAAAAACTGCACATGGAATTACCATGGGATCCAGTAATTCCACTTCTGGATATATATCAAAAGAATTGGATGCAGGGACTTGAACATATATTTGTACACCCATATTCATAGCAGCATTATTCACAATAGCCAAAAGGTGGAAACAAGCCTTTTGTCCATCAACAGATGAATGGATAAACAAAGTGTGGTATATACATGCAATATGGAATATTATTCAGCCTTAAAAAGGAGTAAAATTGTGATACATGTTACAACATGGATGAACCTTGGACATATGCTAGGTGAAATAAACCAATTACAAAAGTGCAAATATGGTATGATTACACTTAAATGAGGTACAATATGAGATACTTACAGGAGTCAAATTGATAGAGAGACAAAGTAGAATGGTAATTACTCAGATGTAGGGGAGGAGGTGATGAGCAGTAACTGTTTAGTTATTTCCCTTTGGGGTGATGAAAAAGTCCTGGACACAGGCATGGGCAAGGACTTCATGTCTAAAACACCGAAAGCAATGTCAACAAAAGCCAAAAGTGATAAATGGGATCTAATTAAACTAAAAAGCTTCTGCACAGCAAAAGAAACTACCATCACAGTGAACAGGCAACCTACAGAATGGGAGAATATTTTTGCAATCTACTCATCTGACAAAGGGCTAATATCCAGAACCTACAAAGAACTCAAACGAATTTACAAGAAAAAAACAAACAACCCCATCAAAAAGTGGGCAAAGGATATGAACAGACACTTCTCAGAAGAAGACATTCATACAGCCAACAGACGCATGAAAAAATGCTCATCATCACTCACCATCAGAGAAATGCAAATCAAAACTACAATGAGATACCATCTCACACCAGTTAGAATGGCAATCATTAGTTAGAATGGCAATCATTAAAAAGTCAGGAAACAACAGGTGCTGGAGAGGATGTGGAGAAATAGGAACACTTTTACACTGTTGGTGGGACTGTAAACTAGTTCAACCATTGTGGAAAACAGTGTGGCAATTCCTCAAGGATCTAGAACTAGAAATACCGTTTGACCCAGTCATCCCATTACTGGGTATATACCCAAAGGATTATAAATCATGCTGCTATAAAGACACATGCACACGGATGTTTATTGCGGCACTATTCACAATAGCAAAGACTTGGAATCAACCCAAATGTCCATCAGTGACAGACTGGATTAAGAAAATGTGGCACATATACACCATGGAATACTATGCAGCCATGAAAAAGGATGAGTTCGTGTCCTTTGTAGGGACATGGATCCAGCTGGAAACCATCATTCTCAGCAAACTATCACAAGAACAGAAAACCAAACACTGCATGTTCTCACTCAAAGGTGGGAATGGAACAATGAGATCACTTGGACACAGGAAGGGGAACATCACACACCGGGGCCTATTGTGGGGAGGGGGTAGGGGGAGGGACAGCATTAGAAGATATACCTAATGTAAATGACAAGTTAATGGGTGCAGCACACCAATATGGCACATGTATACATATGTAACAAACCTGCACTTTGTGCACATGTACCCTAGAACTTAAAGTATAATGAAAAATAAAAAAATACAAATAGTCCTGGAGATGGATAGTGGTGATGGTTGGACAACAATGTGAAAATGCCTAATGCTACTGAATTGCACACTTGAAAATAGTTAAAATGGTAAATTTTATATTATGTATATTTTGCTACAATAATTTTTTTTAAAAAAAAAGACTAATAGATCACAGGAGAGGCTGGCACACTAGAAGGAAAAACGACTGTGACCTCTAATAATAGTATCCCAGGGTTAACTAACTCTAATAGTGTGCTTCCCAGACACTGTGAGTACTTTGCAACCATTTCAATACAACCTACTTTACTGTAGACTCAATATATTCCTTCAAATCAACTTACTTTCTAAAATTAATTTCTACTTTGCCTTTGTCCTAAGCAAAGACGTACCATACATGAAATCACGGGTCTTGTGTGCCATTCTATTTTTTTTCTAACACACCCTAATAACATATAACTTAAAATAATAGATATTGATCAGCATATAACCTAAAATTATGTTTTGTGTCACACTTTGGAAAATACCACATTTCAGTTACAATATTGTTTCATTTTATACTAGTAGTTATGCAAATGACTACTAGTTTCTAAATCAAATGATAGAAAAAGAATGGGTTTGAAAATGATAAGAGGTAGATTTTAGAGCTGTGCATCCATCAAGGTTCAATGGGGAATCAATGGCACACCCAAATTAGACAAATTCCAGGAGCCTTTATTTACAAGGGAACTATTTACAAATATGTGAGTGGGTGTGGGTAGGGTGACCATCAGTCCCAGTTGCACAGGACAAGGTGGTTTCTACCTATTATTCTGGTGTAATAATTAATAACACTACTGTCAAGCCTCTGAGCCCAAGCCAAGCCATCGCATCCCCTGTAACTTGCACGTATATGCCCAGATGGCCTGAAGCAGCTGAAGAATCACAAAAGAAGTGAAAATGCCCTGCCCCACCTTAATGATGACATTCCACCACAAAAGAAGTGAAAATGGCCAGTCCTTGCCTTAAGTGATGACATTACCTTGTGAAAGTCCTTTGCCTGGCTCATCCTGACTCAAAAAACTCCCCAACTGAGCACCTTGTGACTCCCACTCCTGCCCACCAGAGAACAACCCCGCTTTGACTGTAATTTTCCTTTACCTACCCAAATCCTATAAAACAGCCCCACCCTTATCTCCCTTCGCTGACTCTCTTTTCAGACTCAGCCCGCCTGCACCCAGGTGATTAAAAAGCTTTATTCCTCACACAAAGCCAGTTTGGTGGTCTCTTACATGGACGCACATGACATTTTGGGGCCGTGACTCAGATCGGGGGACCTCCCTTGGGAGACCAATCCCCTATCCTCCTGCTCTTTGCTCCATGAGAAAGATCCACCTACGACTCAGACCCACCAGCCCAAGGAACATCTTGCAAACATCTCACCAATTTTAAATTGGGTAAGCGGCCTCTGTTTACTCTCTTCTCCAACCTCTCTCTCTATCCCTCAACCTTTTTCTCCCTTCAATCTTGGCACCACCTTTCAATCTCTCCCTTCTCTTAATTTTAATTCCTTTCGTTTTTTTGGTAGAGAAAAGGAGACACGTTTTATCTGTGGACTCAAAACTCTGGCCCCGGTCACGGACTCGGGAAGGCAGCCTTCCCTTGGTGTTTAATCATTGCAGGGATGCCTCTCTGATTATTCACCCACATTTCAGAGGTGTCTGACCACGCGCAGGGACGCCTGCCTTTGTCCTTCACCCTTAGCGGCAAGTCCCGCTTTTCTGGGGGAGGGGCAAGAACCCTGACCCCTTCTCTCCCTGTCTCAACCCCTTCTCTGCTTTTCTGGGGGGCAAGAACCTCCCAACCTCTTGTTTCTGCACCCCGACCTCTTATCTTTGCATCCCCAACCCCTTATTTCCATGCCCCAACTTCTTATCTCTGTGCCCCAACCCCTTATTTCTGCACCCTGACCCCTTTCCCGCTTTTCTGGAGGGCAAGAACCCCCGAACTCCTTCTCTCTGTGTCTCTACTCTCTCTTTTCTCTGGGTTTGCCTCCTTCACAATAGGCAACCTTCCACCCTCCATTCCTCCTTCTTCTCCCTTAGCCTGTGTTCTCAAGAACTTAAAACCTCTTCAACTCACACCTGACCTAAAACCTAAATGCCTTATTTTCTTCTACAATGCCGCTTGAACCCAATACAAACTCAACAGTAGTTCCAACTAGCCAGAAAACAGCACTTTTGATTTTTTCCATCCTACAAGACCTAAATAATTCTTGTCGTAAAATGGGCAAACGGTCTGAAGTGCCTGACGTCCAGACATTCTTTTTCACGTCAGTCCCTCCCTAGCCTCTGTTTCCAATGCAACTCATCCCAAATCTTCCTTCTTTCCCTCCCGCCTGTCCCCTCAGTCCCAACCCCAAGCATCGCTGAGTCTTTCTAATCATCCTTTTCTACAGACCCATCTGACCTCTGACCTCCTCGCCAGGCCAAGCTAGGTCCCAATTTTCCTCAGCCTCCGCTCCCCTACCCTGTAATCCTTTTATCACCTTCCCTCCTCACACCTGGTCTGGCTTACAGTTTCATTCTGTGACTAGCCCTCCCCCACCTTCCCAGCAATTTCCTCTTTAAAAAGTGGCTAGAGCTAAAGGCATAGTCAAGGTTAATGTTCCTTTTTCTTTATCCGACCTCTCCCAAATCAGTTAGCATTTAGGCTCTTTTTCATCAAATATGAAAAACCCAGCCCAGTTCATGGCCCGTTTAGCAGCAACCCTGAGACGCTTTGCAGCCCTAGACCCTGAAAGGTCAGAAGACCGACTTATTCTCAATATGCATTTTATTTTATTACCCAATCTGCTCCTGACATTAAATAAAACCCCCAAAATTAAATTCCGGCCCTCAAACCCCACAACAGGACTTAATGAACCTCGCCTTCAAGGTGTACAATGATAGACTAGAGGTAGCCAAGTAGCAACTTATTTCTGAGTTGCAATTCCTTGCCTCCACTGTGAGACAAACCCCAGCCACATCTCCAGCACACAACTCCAAACACCTGAACCGCAGCTGCCAGAGATTCCTCCAGAACCTCCTCCCTCAGGAGCTTGCTACAAGTGCCGGAAATCTGGCCACTGGGCCAAGGAATGCCCACAGCCCAGGATTCCTCCTAAGCCGTGTCTCATCTGTGCGGGACCCCACTGGAAATCAGACTGTCCAACTCACCCGGCAGCTACTCCCAGAGCCCCTGGAGCTCTGGCCCAAGGCTCTCTGACTGCTTCCTTCCCAGACATTCTAGGCTTAGCGGCTAAAGACTGACGCTGCCCCATCGCCTCAGAAGCCTCCTGGACCATCACAGATGCTTTGGGTAACTCTTACAGTGGAGGGTAAGTCCGTCCCCTCCTTAATCAATACGGAGGCTACCCACTCCACATTACTTTCTTTTCAAGGGCCTATTTCCCTTGCCTCCATAACTGTTGTGGGTATTGATGGCCAGGCTTCAAAACCCCTTAAAACTCCCCAACTCTGGTGCCAACTTGGACAAGATTCTTTTATGCACTCCTTTTTAGTTATCCCCACCTGCCCAGTTCCCTTATTAGGCCAAGATATTTTAACCAAATTATCTGCTTCCCTGACTATTCCTAGGCTACAGCCACACCTCATTGCTGCCTTTTCCCCCAGTTCAAAGCCTCCTTCACATCCTCCCTTCATATCCCCCTACCTTAACCCACAATTATAAGATACCTCTACTCCCTCCTTGGTGACTGATCATGCACCCCTTACCATCTCATGAAAACCTAATCACACTTATCCCACTCAACGCCAATATCCCATCCCACATCACTCTTTAAAAGGATTAAAGCCTGTTATCACTCGCCTGCTATAGCATGGCCTTTTAAAGCCTGTAAACTCCCCTTACAATTCCCCCATTTTACCTGTCTTAAAACCAGACAAGGCCTACAGGTTAGTTCAAGATCTGCACCTTATCAACCAAATTGTCTTGCCTGTCCACCCCATAGTGCCAAAGCCATATACTCTCCTATCCTCAATACCTCCCTCCACAACCCATTATTCTGTTCTGGATCTCAAACATACTTTCTTTACTATTCCTTTATACCCTTCGTCCCAGCCTCTCTTCGCTTTCACTTGGACTGACCCTGACACCCATCAGGCTCAGCAAATTACCTAGGCTGTACTGCTGCAAGGCCTCACAGCCCCATTACTTCTGTCAAGCCCAAATTTCTTCCTCATCTGTTACGTATCTCGGCATAATTCTCATAAACACACACTTACTCTCCCTGCTGATCATGTCAGGCTAATCTCCCAAACCCCAATCCCTTCTACAAAACAATAACTCCTTTCCTTCCTAGGCATGGTTAGTGCGGACAGAATTCTTACTCAAGAGCCGGTGCCGCATCCTGTAGCCTTTCTGTCCAAATGATGTTACTGTTTTAGCCTAGCCCTCTGAAACTTCCATCTATCAATCTCTTCCCACACAAGGCAAATGGTTCTTAGACCAAGGAAAATAACTCCTTCCAACCTCACAGGCCCATTCTATTCTGTCGTCATTTCATAACCTCTTCCATGTAGGTTACAAGCTGCTAGCCCACCTCTTAGAACCTCTCACTTCCTTTCCATCTTGGAAATCTATCCTCAAGGAAATCACTTCTCAGTGTTCCATCTGCTATTCTACTACTCCTTGAGGATTATTCAGGCCCCCTCCCTTCCCTACACATCAAGCTCAGGGATTTGTACCCGCCCAGGACTGGCAAATTGACTTTACTCACATGCCTCCAGTCAGGAAACTAAAATACCTCTTGGTCTAGATAGACACTTTCACTGGATAGGTAAAGGCCTTTCCCACAGGGTCTGAGAAGGCCACTGCAGTCATTTCTTCCCTTCTGTCAGACATAATTCCTCGGTTTGGCCTTCCCACCACTATACAGTCTGATATCGGACCAGCCTTTATTAGTCAAATCACCCAAGCAGTTTTCCAGGCTCTTGGTATTCAGTGAAACCTTCATATCCTTTGCCATCCTCAATCTTCAGGAAAGGTAGAATGAACTAATGGTCTTTTAAAAACACACCTCACCAAGTTCAGTCACCAACTTAAAAAGGACTAGACAATACTTTTACCACTTTCCTTTCTCAGAATTCAGGCCTGTCCTCGGAATGCTACAGGTTCCAGCCCATTTGAACTCCTGTGTGGACACTTCTTTTTATTAGGTCCCAGTCTCATTCCAGACACCAGACCAACTGGGACTGCACCCCAAAAAACTTGTCATCCCTACTATCTTCTGTCTAGTCATACTCCTATTCACCGTCCTCAAATACTCATAAATGCCCTACTTGTGTTTACACTGCTGGTTTACACTGTTTCTCCAAGCCATCACAGCTGACATCTCCTGGTGCTATCCCAAATCTCCACTCAAAATTCCCTCTTAAAGTAAATAAATAGCCTTTGCTGGCAGGGCTATGCTGGGCACTCCCTAATTAGATGTCCTAGGTCCTCCCAATTCTTAGTCCTTTAATACCTGTTTTTTCTCCTTCTTTTATTCATGCCGTGTATCTTCCGTTTAGTTTCTCAATTCATCCAAAACCGTATCCAGGCCATCACCAATCATTCTATACGACAAATGTTTCTTCTAACAACCCCACAATATCACCCCTTACCACAAGATCTCCCTTCAGCTTAATCTCTCCCACTCTAGGTTCCCACGCCACCCCTAATCCCACTTGAAGCAGCCCTGAGAAACATCGCCCATTCTCCATACCACCCCCAAAAAATTTTCGCCGCCCCAACACTTCAACAGTATTTTGTTTTATTTTTCTTATTAATATAAGAAGGCAGGAACGTCAGGCCTCTGAGCCCAAGCCAAGCCATCGCATCCCCCAGATGGCCTGAAGTAGCTGAAGAATCACAAAAGAAGTGAAAATGCCCTGCTCCGCCTTAACTGATGGCATTCCACCACAAAAGAAGTGAAAATGGCCAGTCCTTGCCTTAAGTGATGACATTACCTTGTGAAAATCCTTTTCCTGGCTCATCCTGACTCGAAAAGCTCCCCCACTGAGCACCTTGTGACCCCCACTCCTGCCCATCAGAGAACAACCCCCCTTTTCCTTTACTTACCCAAATCCTATAAAACGGCCCCACCCTTATCTCCTTTCGCTGACTCTCTTTTCAGACTCAGCCCGCCTGCACCCAGGTGATTAAAAAGTTTTATTCCTCTCACAAAGCCTGTTTGGTGGTCTCTTCACACGGACGCGCATGACAACTACCTTTATTCTCAATGGTGCCCCAGCTTGGATAATAAGTTACATGATTTCTCTAAGGACTGGGGAATCACAAGGGATCATGCAACAATCCAGGGTGAGTAACAGTGAAGCAGTTGCCAGCTCTAGACCCAGAGGGATAGGGGAGGGAGAAGTTACTGGTACCCAGGAGGAAAGTCTGTCTAGTGGGCCTTTCAGAGGAACTGTGCCTTTGGGTGGAGGGATATGGTCAATTTGAGGCAACATTGCAGGGAGAGAGCCAAGGAAATAAAAAAAAAAACTAACCTCATCCTGTTCTTTCTTCTCATCTCCTGCCAAAGATCCCTTTGGGCAAGTCAGGAAGTGAGGGTGTCTATTGATACAGCCTCGATGGATCAGTTTCCTGGGCTGAGACCAGAGTGGAGGGTAGACAGTGAATCTGGAGGACCACAGTTTATGTTCTTTGACCAAGTCCTTCAAACTCTTTGAACACCAGTTTCCTTACCCTTCACATGAGGTCCTCATTCTGGTCATCTCTAAGGATCTCCCAGTTTCAACACTGTATGAAAAAGGAATATTTATTAGTCTAACAAGAATTAGGGGAGATTTCCTTCTGTCATCTACTCAGAAGCATTATTTCCCCCACCTGAGGTGTATTTAATGTTAATAGGAATCCTGTTGACCTGATGAATTAGAAGAGTGTCCACTAAATGAAAAAAATGCCTTCTAGGAATGTTAACCTTGGTATGCACCTCGGGAAGGTCAGTCCCCCTCTTGCTGAGGCAGCCAATAAGCGGAGATAGACACAACCATCATAATATCTCCCCTTTAAATGTAAGTACTATTTTAATACCAAATAGATGAGGAGCAGCAAGGAGATGAAAAGGAGAGAGGAAGATGATCATTACCACTATTGAAAGTGACTTTCACCACTTCCTCTAAGGATGCTACCTCATAATTACCACTGAGAAGAAGTGTAAGACACTGGCTGGCTGCCTGGGACAGACGCTGAGCAAAGGTATGAAAGTCTACATCAAGGAGCCTGCATCCATGGGAAGCCCAGGACTCTGATGGGCCTTCTGTCTGGAACAACACAATTCATTCCACAATGCTGAGTGCTTACCGAGAACTGGCACACGCTTTAATTGCAGAGTACAAGAATTCACCAATGTGAAGGGAGAGAAGGGTTTTCTCCACCAAGAAAGTCAATAATACGTCAGGCTCATTTTATCCAGAATTCCAATACATTTGCAGAGCTGCAGACTTTGACTTCTTGACCTGCACAGATGGGAGAGGTGACATAGTGAGGAGGTGAAGTAGTGAGCACAGAAGCCAGACTGCCCGGGTTCAAATCCTGACTCTGACCTCATTAGCCATGTAACCTTGGCAGGTTACTTCACTTCTTTGCAGTTTAGCTCCTCATCAATAAAATGAGGACTGGTGCCTTCTCCTAGGACTGTTATGAGGATTAGAGTATTTAATAAGAAGCTAATAAACTTAATGAAAGCAGAACAGTACTATATATGTTTAATAAAATAAATGTTTCAATGGAAGGGCAAAGAACTGAACCCAGAAACCCTCAAACTTAAACATAAGGTGGATGGCACTGTTTCCTAAATAAAACGGAAAAGGTAAAGGTAATTTCTACTGGATTTGAGCAAGTTCCCAAGTAAATTTGAAAATAAATTTCCTATTAACTTTGTTTCTTTTTTCTGTGTTTTTACAGATGTTAAGAAGTATATGGCCTATGATTTTCATCTATTGCAGTTGTCATACATTTATATTTATGTGATTATAAATAGACACACACTATGTGCTCAAATTCTCCTAGTGCATAACCTACTCTCTGAGGCATGTCATTCACTCATAGTGAAAAGGGTAATGAATCCAAAGACACATCAGAATTTTGGTTCTATGCCCTTTTTGAGAGACCTTAGATAAATCTAGCTTTGGGATATGTTTCACCATCTGAATATGAGATGATCTCTCAGATTCTTGTGGGAATCAAACGAGGTAATACAAGCAAAGCACTTAGAGCAGAGACTCATTTTTAAATAAACAAAAACAAGCTAAATTGATGGTGTGAGACTTTGAAGACAAAAGGCACTGCAGCTTCCCTTCTACTCTTTCTCTGGATCACTCTGGGGGAAGCCAGCTGTGTGTTGTGAGGCTGCCTGAAACACTCTATGGAGAATTCCATATGGCAGGGATCTGAGGCCTCCTGCCAGCTGTCAGCAAGAAACTGAGGCCTCTAGCCAACAGCCAGGTGAGTGTGCCATCTTAGGAGCAGTTTCCTCCAGCCCCAGTCGAGCCTTCAGATGACTACAATCCTGGCCAACATACTGACTGCAACCTCCTAAGAGATCCTGAGCCAGAACCACCCAGCTAAACTGCTCCTGGATTCCTGCTCCATAGAAACACTGTAAGATAACATTCATTGTTGTTTTAAGCTGCTAAATTTTAGGGTAATTGATTACATAGCAATAGACAACTAATATAATAGGGGTTGAGTTCCTGGTCTACCTACACTGGGACTCAGAATAATAGCAAGATGAATATAGAAAGTTGAGAATAAGATTATATATAATAAGATGCTAAACTGAACACTACAGGAAACAAGACTGAGCACGATGAGGTGATCATTCTAAGGTATGAAAAATAAGCTGGAGAAAGAAGACATCAATTTGCCAAAAAGAAAGTAGGGTTGGAGCTTAGTGTGTATTCAGCTATGCAGCAAGTAAATGGGGCAGCAACTATGTGCTACACAATTCTCTCAGCAATGATTTCTACCCCCCAAAACACACACAACACAAGTAAATAGAATTACAACATGAGTGATAAGTGCCCTCTGATAGTGCCCTACAGTTTTCAGAAATTAGGGAAAGCTTCCCAGATGAAGGAGTATCTAACAGAAACAGAAGGTGGGGGTTGCATTAGCCAAGCACAGAGGAGGAGGTGAAGTACAATGATCTAAGCCAATGAAACAGCACATGCAAAGCCAGGATGATGAGAAAGTACAGCACACGACTGGAGGTTTTGACAGAGAGTCCAGGTTGGGGAGAGATAAGGCTGGCAAGGAAAGAGAGGCTGGATCCTGTAGACCTTATAAGCCCTTTAAAGCATCTGTACTACATCATAAGCAAGGGAGAGCTACCAAAGGGTTTGTTTTTTGGTTTTGTTCGTTTGTTTGTTTGTTTTGAGGTAGAGTCTCCCTCTGTCACCCAGATTGGAGTGCCGTGACCCCATCACATGAACAGATCCATCAAAATTTTAAAAATGTATCCGTCTTTATCCTATTATCTTTCATCTTTTTTAGACTTTTCCTATTTTCCATGGTAGATACTGATTTTCTTCCTCTCTCACCACACAGTTCACTGCAGCTTTGACTTCCTGGGCTCAAGTGATCCTCCTGCCTCAGCCTCCCTAGTAGCTGGGACTACAAGTGCACACCACTAAGAGTCCGGCTATTTATTTATGTATTTATTTTCATGTCTTAGTAGAGACAGGGACTGGTTGTGTATCCCAGGTTGGTCTGGAACTCCTAGCCCCAAGCAGTCCTCCCTTTCTCAGCCTCCCAAAGTGCTGGGATTACAGGTGTGAGCCACCGCTCTTGATCCCAAGGGGTTTTAAAGTCAAGTTTTGGTAGAATAAGAGTCAAGTGCAACACCATTCAAATGTACAGTGCCACCCAGTTTACAAGGCCTTCAAAGATACGCTATCTCCTTAATGCTTACCCCAGGTATGTATTATTTTAACTCCAATGCAAGGCACAAGCATCTGAGGCTCAAGAGTTTCAATGCCTCACACATTAGTTGTAAAAGGTAGAGCTCAGGCTTAAAAGAAAAGAAGGAAGAAGCAATTAAGGAAAGGCAAGTAGCTAGGGAACCAGTCTGGCAGGCTGGTACAAAGAACAGTATTATATTTTAAAAGCCAGCTTCAACTATCTATTACTGTAATAGGACTTCCCTTAAAAAGCATGTTGCTACAGCGGTGTGAATGTATGTAAATTTGGGTAAGACCCACTGTAACTACAGAGAACTAGAAAGCATTCTGACAGGTTCCTACTGCTTCCTTTATAACAGCATGTGTCCTGAGAGGTGTCTCGCTGTCCCTGATCTAAAGTGATAAATGATGATGCACATGTGATGGATACAACTCAGACTTCATTTGTGCCCTTCATAGTAGTATGTAATTCCACTGCAGGTGAGACCAGCAATGCCTCCCAGTGACACAGGCCCCCTGTCCAGCTGGCCCTGCCTGCTTCCAGCCTGTTACCCCCTAGGGTGTGTTCATGTCTTGGTGTGGAAAGAAAATAAAAGCAGAAGCATGCATGCTAAGCAAAAGAATGGTTTAAAAACCCTTAACTGGAAAAAAAAAAAAAAAAAAAGTCCTTAGCTGCATTCCTGAGAACACTGTTGATCATTTTCTCTGAGGCCCTTCATTTACATAATTTATCCAAGTATACATTTTCAATTACTTGTAAGAATTTCAACCAAGAATCTTACAAAACAGCAACACGAAATTCATTAGTCTCAATAACTGTTGTAATGAGTAGCAGATTGTCCTTATGGCAAATCAAATGTCTGGATATATGTCTGAGGTTTTTTTAAAGCATACTGCTTCTCATTTTTCTTCAATACTTTAGTAGCGAGAGAGGAAGAAAATGAGTATCTATCATGGAAAACAGGAAAAAGCTAAAAAAGATGAAAGAGAATAGGATAAAGACAGACACACTTTTAAAACTTTGATGGATCCGTTAACATGTAGGCTAAAGAAAACTGCAAATAAAAAATGAGTTCATTTATAATAGAGAAATCCCTTTGATAATATCTGAATCCTCTAATCAGTCTCAGTCTCAGAATCACTAAAAACGGCCAACCAGACTTTATATGCAGAGCACCACCTAGAAGTTAAAAACTTGAACTAGGATCTGATCAAGCCTCTAGACCTACCTCCCCATTTACAAGAAATACAGAGGGCAGACGTGCAAGTTAAATGACACAACAGAGAAGCAATTAGCTAATTTCAAATATGGTACATTCTCCAGGACAAATGACCTGCTTTCTCCCACAAATCAATAGCATGAGAAGAAGAAAAGAAGGAGCAGTGAAATGATAGAGACAGAAGAGAGATAACCAAATATGATGTATGGACCTTGTTTATATCCTGATCCAAGTGAACCAACTATAAAAAAGACATCTTTAAGACAATCAGAAAATTTGAATATAATGTGAGTAATAGATACTACTAAGGAATGGTAGTTAATTTTGTTGGGTGTGATAATGGTATGGTGGTATGTTTACTGCAGCACTATTCACAATAGCAAAGTCTTGGAACCAACCCAAATGCCTATCAATGGTATACTGGATAAAGAAAATGTGGCACATATACACCATGGAATACTATGCAGCCATAACAAAGAATGAGTTCATGTCCCTTGCAGGAACATGGATAAAGCTGGAAACCACCATTCTTAGCAAACTAACACAGGAACAGAAAACCAAACACTGCATGTTCTCACTCATAAGTGGGAGTTGAATAATGAAAACACATGGACACAGGGAGGGGAACATCACACACTGGGGCCTGTCGGGGGTGGGGGGCTAGGGGAGGGATAGCATTAGGAGAAATACCTAATGTAGGTGACGGGTTGTTGGGTGCAGCAAACCACCATGGCACATGTATACCTATGTAACAAACCTGCACATTCTGCACATGTGTACCTATGTAACATACCTGCACGTGCTGCACAGAACTTCAAGTATAATTTTTAAAATAACAAATAAAAAACATCCCTATTGTGTAAAGATGAGTACTGGACTTTGTATTGGTGAAGTAACGTGATAGCTGGGATTTACTTTAAAATACTGCAGATTTGAATGGTGATCACCAGGGAGAGGGGGGTTGGGGAGATAGTGTTCAAAGATCACAAAATTTCAGCTAGATAGGAGGAGTAATTTCAAGAGATCTATTGTACAAAATAGTGACTAAGTTAATAACAACATATTGTACTCTTGAAAAATGCTAAAAGAGTAGATTTTAAGTGTTGTCACTACACAAAAATAACTATGTGAGGCAATACACATGTTAATTAGCTCAAGTTAACCTTTCTGCATGGTGGAAACCTTTCCAAAGATTAACTTGAGCTAATTAACATGTGTATTACTTCACGTTATTTCACATATTTCAAATATGTTGTATGCTGTACATACTAACTGTATACAATTTTATTTATCAATTTTTAAAAATGTTGTAAAATGAAATGTTAAAAGAGAAAATACTGCGGATTTTTTTTAAAGAAGTCCAGAGGAAACGAGATAGGTGAAATGATCAGTGTCAAAGCTGGGTGACAGCACTGAGGGTTCCTTCTACTTTTCTCCCTTATCTTTTATGTGTGTTTGAAATTTGTCATTAAAATTAAGAAGAAAAGATGAAGTCATTGAAGGACCAATTTCTGTGGTAGGACTTGGTCTCATGGTGATCTAATCTCATTTGGGTCACTATAAACTAAATGAACTTGGAAGTAAAGACTCTTGAAGTCCAACAAGACTACAAGATCCCTGGAATTGCGGATGAGAAAGTCAACGACAAAGAGGTAATTGAGTAATCCAAGACATGCAGCTAGGCTGGGGACTACCAGGATTAACAGTCAAATTCTCAATCCACCTTTTTTTTTCTTTTCTCCACCATGTAGAAGACCAGTCCTTTAATCCTCCTGGAATTCAGTGTCTTTATCCCTAAAATGAAAATACCACCACCTATTATCGTGACTTCACTCAGAATTGTCCTGGAGATCAAATGATATCGTGATGTGAGAGGGCTTTGCTAAGCCCCTCAGAACTGTCAAGGAGTTGCTACTATTACTTCCCCGGTTCGGTTTCCCAGTATAAAACAGCAAAACTCAGAGTACACCAAAAAGGGAGGAGGAGGAGGGGAGGAGTAATAAGGAACAAAAGAACAACAGAAGGGTCTTAATGCTGCCAAGATACACTCAGTGTACCCTCCCCCTGAATAAATCAAGAAGATTTGGGGTGGAGCAACAATAGATCCAAATCAAACCCACAGAAAATGACAGCTCATCGTGTGTCTTTACCTGAGAGCAGCTTTCAGACAGGGCCTCCCACCTGATGCCAGTTGCCCTCAGGGGCACTCTCTTATTCCTTCCTGGCACATCCTTTGCCCAAAAGCTATATGGCTCCCTGTTGGGAGCCCAGGCACAATAGTGTGTGCCTGCCAACCAAGAGGTGTGACTTCTCTAATTGGCAAAGTCTGTTCAAGTGTCTAACCACCAGCTGACAGGCACCAGTGTTGACAGGGAGGAGTGGGGGTGGGTAATCTATGGCGGTGAATGGGGAGAGGGAGAGTGTGAGGTCTGAGAGGCAGAATTCTCCCATTACATTGATTCATCTTTTCCCTTCCCCCATATTAGGGGTTGAGGGATGTCAGCAGTGTAATTAATCGTTTTGGTAAAGGCATTATAGTATGAGAAGCTGGATGCCCACTCAGGGACATCTGCTCTGCAGAGCACCTATAAAAGTAACTCTAGGACCATAAGGGAACTGCTGGGCCTGGGGAGTCCCTGAGGAAGGGAGGAGGAGGGAAGGCAGTGGAGAATTAGATACCTGCCTTGCCACATCTACCATTCCATGCTGGCAAGCAATGGACCAGTGACGAGCAGGCTGAGCCACGTTCCCAGGAGCAGCAAAGGAAGCTTTTCCATCAATAAAATTTGTGCCATGATTCCAAACACTTGCAAAAGAGAAGTCATGCATAGAGTGCAGAGAATCCATAGGCTTTATTTCTTTCCTTCATTTGTCATTCAGCAAACATTTATTTAGCATCACTCTGTGCCAGTTGCCAGGCTAGGTGCTGGAGATCCAAAGGTAATGTGAGGACTGGGAGATGCAAGGAGTTTATAGGCTATTGGGAGGAACAGAAAATAACTTTTTTTTTTTCCTGAGATGAAGTTTCACTCAGTCGCTCAGGTTGGAGTGCCGTGACGCAATCTCGGCTCACTGCAACCTCTGCCTCCTGGGTTCAAGCAGCTCTCCTGCCTTGGCCTCCTGAGTAGCCGGAATTACAGGTGCCCACCACCAAGCCCAGCTAATTTTTTGTATTTTTAGTAGAGATGGGGGTTCACCATGTTGGCCAGGGTGGTCTCGAACTCCTGACCTCGGGTGATCTGCCCGCCTCGGCCTCCCAAAGTGCTGGGATTACAGGCATGAGCCACCGCACTCAGCCAAGAACAGATTTTTTTACAAGATAGCTAAACCTTGGTTTCTGTGGAGGCATCTAACTCAGACATGAGTGCCTGAGTCCAAGCTCTCCATTAAGTTGTTGGGTGATCCTGTTTCAGCTACCTAATCTTCCTGAGCTTTTGTTTCCTTACCTGGAAAATAGGACTAAAGCTGCCTTTCCCTTACACAGAAGGCTCAAGTGAGATGTGTCTGAGTCTGGAGATGTCCGTGAGTGAGGCAGCATTACGAATGGAGCTGTGCCTTTTTCTATGTCAGGATGGCTTGAGATTTCCAGAAAAATTATGTATCAACTTTGTCTCTCTTGACTGAGGTTTGTAAGACCTCACAAAAGAGAAAACAAATACGTGGCCTGTCTTTATGTGAGGGATGAATAAAGATAGGTATGTGGAAAGAAACAGTTGTCCAGATGATGTGTGTCCCAGTGACCTACAAAATGCACACCATGGCAATAGCTACATTTACTTAGCATTTACTTCATGCCAGGCATTATGCTATGTGTTTTACACACAAACATACACCTCATTAAATCCCCAAACTGTCCAGTGAGGATGACTTTATTAGCCTTACTTTATAGGTGAAGAAATTGAGACCCAGAGAAATTAAGCAACTTGCCAAAGGTCACGCATCCAGCAAGTGAGCCTTGGTTCAAACCCAAACTCTGTTTGACTCTGCTGGGGTCTTTTCTTTTAAGCTCCCAACTCCACCATCTCCACCGCTGGTGGGAAAGGACAAAACCATGACTCTAGGGAGCCAGCAGGGCACAGAACTGTCAGGTGGCAGGGCTGGAGGAGATCATCAAGGTCATTTGCTCTCTCTCCCTACCTCCAATTCATTTTATATAACAGAAAAAAATAGGTCACAAAAGGATGAAGTATGCTGCTGGGAAAGGCCGCTCATAATCCCACAATCTTCCCACCAAACAACATGGCCATGGCTGCTGGGCCACCCAGCAGAGCCTCTGGAAGAGGAATTTACAGGGAGTGACTTTACAAGGACCACAGCAGTCAAGGGTGAGGAGCTGACTGCTTCTGGGCCTTCCTGACTCATTTCCTCCTCTAACGCCCAGCCTCCCATCTGGCTGTTTAGAAAAGCATTCCCTACTAGACCAGTGGTTCTCAAACTTTAGCAGGCGTCAGAAGCACCTGGAGGGCTTGTGAAATCTCACCTTGCTAGGTTCCACTTCCAGAGTTTCTTCTTTTGTTTGTTTGTTTTTAAGAGACAGGGTCTCACTGTCAGCCAGGCTGGAGTGCAGTGGTGCAATCATAGCTCATTGCAGCATCCAACTCCTGGGCTCAAGCAATCCTCCTGCCTCAGCTTCCCAAGTAGCTGGCACTATAGGCACATACGGCCATGCCTAGCTAATTTTTAAAATTTTTTGTAGAAATGGGAGACTCACTATGTTGCCCAGGCTGGTCTTTTCCTAGGCTCAAGTGATCCTCCTACCTCGGTTTCCCAAAGTTTTAGATTATAGGCATAAGCCCCCATGCCTGACCAATTCAAGTTTTTGATTCAGGAGCTGATTCAGCAGGGTGGGGAGGTTGGAAGAATCTGAATTTTTATCAAGTTCTCAGGTGATTCTGATGCTTCTAGCCCAGAGACCACACTTTGAAAACCACTAGTATATAGCATTGATCTTGAGGATGAGCGGGTGTTTAATACAATATTTAGCCAAAAACCGCTAGTCGGTTCCTAATATCTATTCTCCCCTCCTTCTGCAGTAATAGAAAATCTGTTCATTTATTTGAGCACACAGCCAACCAAAATAGAGACAATAATTTTTAGCTCCCTTGCATCTGGGTGTGACAATGTGATCTACTTACAGCTGATGGGATATAAGCAGTAGTGATGTGTGTAACTTTTAGGATGTGCTTTTGAAGGGATAGGGCAGGCCCTCACTTTCTTCCTCTGTGCTGGTGGAATCTAGAGCTGGAGGTAAGTTATCTCGGACTATGAGGAGGAAGCAAAAGTCCCTGATGACTTAGTAAAACAGAGTTCTTAAACCATCTTGAACTTTGATAGTAAAGAAAAATAAACTATCTTTATTTAAGGCCATTTGATTTTGGGTCTCTGTCACTTGTAGCCAAACCTGTATCCTAAATGAAACAGACAATACCCACCAATATCTTGGAACACCGGAAACTAAGGTAGATAGGTAAGCTTAAACTAGAGTAGCTAAACAGATAGATCATTGACACATTAGCAATCAACAGTCAGAGCCCAGAATGTAACAGACACTTGATCTGGAGAGCTGGATACATCACCAGTCATCTTCAGTTGGTTTGGCCAAGGCTTAACTTTGCCAAAAGTCATTCAGCCGTTTCTAAAGATTTCATTTCAATTGACAATTATAGAAAATGTTCCCCAGTCATTTTATTGCCTTAAATTATACCTATAATCTTCCTAACTTGGATTGTTAACTGATACATAATTATGGTGCTAGAAGAAGACCAGGATCCCAGCAGATGATTTAAAATAAAAGTTAAATGGATGTAATTTGTGTTTATTTTTGTCTTATTGGAACCAAACACTATAGAATTGCCAGTGTCTATTTCACAGTGATGGTTTGAGGCAAGTAGTTATAGTTTCCCCTTAAATAGTCTCTTTGAGGAAAGTAAATGAGAATGAGACCAAAATTGTCCAAGAAGGGAAGGCAAGGTAGAAGGTTCCAGCATGATCAGGTTCTGTTCGTGCAGATTCACTTTCACCCATATGTCACTTTCCAAAATTGTGTCCCCTATATTGATCTCTGAAAAAAATCTAATCAAAGTCAGAAGAAAGCACAAATCAGAGCATCTTGATGTTGATGAACAACAACAAAAAGTTTTATACCTTTCTGCGGCATCTTAGAGTTTGCAAAGCTTTTCACAACATGTTATTTCATCCTCAGCTGAGAGAAACATAATTTTTTTCCTTTTTAAATAAATTTCTGAGAGTTATCTCCCGCAATTAAATGAAGTTAACTTTTAGAGTAACAAGCTCACAAGACTGCTTGCCAGCTCTACCTCAATGATATATGGCTCGTCTTGAGTTGTTCCAAATTGAGAATATTGGTTAATTGGATTTGGATGGAAAACATCGGGTAAACTGTTGTCTGACACTTCTGCCTGTCTTCAGAGCATAGATCAGTGTCTGGCATATAGATATCATTCATTAAAGATAGAATGAATAAATAAATGCAACAAACATAGAAGCCAGTGGGAATTGAGATAAGCAATTAAGAACTCTCAATATCCCACAATCAACATGACTTATGTGGGATTACAGAGCTGACTGAAAAAGATCCTATCTATTCCTTCGTTATTAAGTCTTTGGCAGAGCTATAAGGTGATTAAGGATGACCATGTTCGTGGCTGGCATTCAGTTACATGGAGGAATTATAAAGCAAAGGCATATGTACAGAAGCCATTGACAATGCTTACAGTATGACAAAACACCCATGCTAGTTATAATTCATGAACAGTACATGGGAATACTTATTTAAAAGACTACACTAAGCAGTTTCAGGATAATCTTCAAATTTCTGCAAGGCTGTCTCTTGCAACACTCACTGTGATTTCATCAGATTCTAACTGTAACTTTCCAATTAGACTGTGGCCACAGACCTCTCAAAAGTCTGATGTCATCAATGGCAGATAATTTCACTGATCTGCAAACTAGCAAACTAAAAATAGTGTTTTTTTACAACCTTGGAAATTATGGTGAAAAGTTGCCTTCCAGAATATTTAAGCATTCTCATTGAACCTCTAAATCTGTTTTTATTAAGGTGTAGAGAAGATAAATTAATGGAAGGAAGAAACATACTGGAGAGTTAGGGAAAGGAGGATCGTTTGGGTTATAATCCCACAGGTAAATGGCCATTTTTCCCCCCAGTGCATTTCTTGTTGTGACAGAGATGGATGGGGGAGGGCTGTGGAGACACCTGTAAGGTGCCTATGGAATTACATTATGAACACTGCTGAAAGTTACTTCGAGAAGGTACAAACCCATCAAGAGGGCTTTTTAAATAAAGAAAGGAAAGGTTGTTGGCTAGAAGATACCACTCTTCTCATATTCCTTTATCATGAAGCAGCATGCAGAGCAAAACTCATCATGTTTCAAGAACATGGAAAAACAAAAGCACTCATTACAGAATGTTTTTTAAAATAATACTCAAGTAATATTTGTAGTTGTCAACTTGATTGCAAGCTATAAAAGGGGATTAAAATACTTATTGTGCTATAATTTCTCTATAATTTGGTATTTTTAGAGTCCAAATGATGGACTTTTTAGGTTTCCAAATGATGGAATCTAAGGGACTCTCAGAATTTAAATGCAAAATTAAAAAGCAGTTATACAACTAAATAAGTGCTTACCAGTAGCTAGTTCTTACTAACACAAAACGAAACAGGTCTGGGTCAAATTTACAAGAAAAAAACAAACAACCCCATCAAAAAGTGGGCAAAGAATATGAACAGACACTTCTCAGAAGAAGACATTCATACAGCCAACAGACACATGAAAAAATGCTCATCATCACTGGCCATCAGAGAAATGCAAATCAAAACCACAATGAGATACCATCTCACACCAGTTAGAATGGCAATCATTAAAAAATCAGAAAACAACAGGTGCTGGAGAGGATGTGGAGAAACAGGAACACTTTTACACTGTTGGTGGGACTGTAAACTAGTTCAACCATTGTGGAAAACAGTGTGGTGATTCCTCAAGGATCTAGAACTAGAAATACCATTTGACCCGGCCATCCCATTACTGGATATATACGCAAAGGATTATAAATCACGCTGCTATAAAGATACATGCACACGTATGTTTATTCCAGCACTATTCACAATAGCAAAGACTTGGAATCAACCCAAATGTCCATCAGTGACAGACTGAATTAAGAAAATGTGGGACATATACGCCATGGAATACTATGCAGCCATAAAAAAGGATGAGTTCATGTCCTTTGTAGGGACATGGATCCAGCTGGAAACCATCATTCTCAGCAAACTATTGCAAGAACAGAAAACCAAACACTGCATGTTCTCACTCACAGGTGGGAATTGAACAATGAGATCACTTGGACACAGGAAGGGGAACATCACACACCGGGGCCTATTGTGGGGAGTGGGGAGGGGGGAGGGATAGCATTAGGAGATATACCTAATGTAAATAACAAGTTAATGGGTGCAGCACACCAATATGGCACATGTATACATATGTAACAAACCTGCACGTTGTGCACATGTACCCTAGAACTTAAAGTATAATAATTTAAAAAAAAAAAGAAATAGGTTTGGGTTTTCATCACATGATAGGCAGACAATTATCTCAGAGCGGGGAAAAGCTTTGAAAATGTGGTGCTTTTAACCAGGCTTCCAAATAAGCTGGTGACCAGCAGCTGTAAGGAATCCAACATCTGGCTGGGCTCATGGATATTCAGGGCCTGATCCAAAGAATGCAGTCCTGGGCAGGGGCCTACACTGGCAGGCACTTATAAACAAATGAATGAATGATCAGGTAGAGCTTGGAGACCATTGGCCGAGAGACTAAAAGGATTTTAGAAGTCTTCCTATTTGGTTGGTGATGGATATTCTAAACTTATTTGCACATCTGACTTTAACACCTAAATTTCAGAGTGACCCTTTCCAAAGCAATGGAATCATTGCAGTAGTTGATCCTAAAACCAAGACCCCATATGCCTAATGAGACGCTCCTCTCCTAAGTGTAACAGCCCCCACCTCACCCCCAACTTGACTGCAGTTGTGCACGGAATGTTCATGCCACAAGATGCACCTTTCCTCCTCCCCAATTTCTCACCTGAGTCAGGCAGTTGTTTTGACACAGGAACCTAAGGGAAAAATGTACAGCATTGTTCACCCAGGTGGTGAAAGGCTGATGATTTTGTGGATTCTGCCCCCTGAGGAGACACCGTAGTTCAGGACCCTTCTGTCTCTTCCCAGCATCTGACACCCCTAGGCCATCCAGGAAAGAACCAGATGGTGCCTCTGGACTCTGAGGATGAACAAAAGGACAGATGGCTGAGGAAGAGAGGGTGGGAATAAGAGGCAAGACTTGAAAAGAAGGAGAGAGGGTAAGTTACCTCTGCAGAACTCAAAATTACCAAGCAAGTTCAGAATAGGTTAGAATGTAATGCTTGAACCTGAGGAAATGCTCATTCTAGACATGTTCAGATTCTTTCTGGGGGTTCCCTTTCCCTTCCCTTCTATGATACAGGTTAAATTCTGGGGCTACATTAAACTGTCAAAAATATACAAACAGCTACTGATTTTGGTTGATTTAATTTTATTGTTCAATAAAATACTTACCTCTGAGGTAGGTATTCTCCTTTCCTTCCCTCCCCACCATGCACCACTTAACAGATGAAAAGACTGAGGCCCAGTGAGGTTCAGTGACTTTCCTAACCAAGACTTCTCACGCAGCAGGTAACACGGTGGACTGGCGAACCCAGCCCTCCTGACCCGGAATCCAGTCCTGCTCCTTTAGATCATGATGAATTGCTGTGGGCCATGCATAAACATTGATGTTTTCATTTGTTTGTGTGACTGACTTTTTAAACATTTAATAGTGTGCCCACAGAGATCAAATCTGTATGGTTTTTCTACTTTTGCAGGAAATAAAATGACAGAAAGTCATCTTGGACTTCCTAAGGGTAGCTTTCCTTCTGTGGGGTGGGTGGATTCCCAGGAATGACTCTGGAAGTCAGGGGCAGAGCGGGTGGCCTGATTGTCCAGGGAAAGGACATACAGGATGGCAGCCTGACCCTCGAGGGCACTGGAGGGAAGGGAGGCTCTGAGTTGTTGCTGGCCTGTCAGTCACTGGAATCCAACAGAATGGCCCCAGGCACTTTTCTGTCCAAGAGGGACTTGGACATGGGCAAAAAAAGGAAAATGACTGCAAGCAGAGGGCATGGAATGAAGGATGCAGCCTCTTCTACCTTCAGGGCCAGCTTCTGCTCAGCCCTGCACCTTCCCCATGGCAGGAAACAGCCTCAACATCCTTGGCCCACACCTGAGCACGGGCTAGGCCAGCTTCTGTGAACTCAGGCCATCTTCCACACAGCCAGCTATTAATCAGCAAAGAGAACCCAGCCAGGCCAGGGCGCCCATCAGCCCTCACCAGCCTTCACAGGCGACACCAATGGGGCCAGGCACAAGGTGCCCAAGTGTCTGTACTAGCCTTAAACCCAGTGGGAAGGAGGTGAGCACACCAGTTTAAAAGGAAATTGCTAAGTATAGGATTTCAGTCACGGCTAAGCAAGTTCTATGCATGAAACAATGATCTTATACCCGAAGAATTTACCCCTTAAAAAGTACAATACTTTTTCACCGAGGGTTGTGTTACCAGCTGGTTTGGGGGAAGAAAGGTGTCAAAGACAGGCTTGTTTTGTGTAAGAACAGTTCACAGAACATGCTCACAGCCATTTGTGACATCACTGAGGACCAGTTCTGCAAAGTCTACCATTTTAAATTATTATGTATTTTTTAAAGTTAAACTACTTTGTGAGTGCAAGGGCAATTTACTAAACCCTCTCTTTTCCCTATTGTCTTAGCCTGTTTATGCTGCTATGATGAAATACCTTAGGGTAATTTATAATGAACAGAAACGTATTTTCCCACAGTCCTGGTGGCTGGGAAGTCCAAGATCAAGGCTTCAGCAGATGTGATGTCTGAAAAGGTCTGCTCTCTGCTTCAAAGATGGCACCTTGTTGCTACATCCTCCAGAGAGGGCCAACACTGTGTCCTTACATGGTGGAAGAGCAGAAGAGTGCAAAAAGGGCAGAGCCCTCACAAGTAAATCACTTCCCAAAAGTCCCCAACACTTACTACCACCCCAATGAGGATTAAGTTTCAACACATGAATATTGAAGGACACTTAGGCCACAGCATCTATATTCTCCCTTTCCCTCATTTTAAGCAGGGAGCCAGGTTTTATGACTTCTTGCCCTGAGAATCAAGGCTTTGCAAAAAGCAGAAGCACCCTGGTATCCAAGATTCTGTCTTTTGTAGAGCCCACACCCATGAACAATGTAAAAGCAGATGCACGCAGTCTGCGCCAAATACGGACAACTCTCCAAAGGAATGACTCCTGGGAGCTGGAGTGTGATTATAGCTCAGGCAGAGGCCTTCCCACTGCACCAGAGTCCCAGACACCCGGACAGCCCAGAAGCAGCAGAGCATGGGAGAGAAAGAACCAATGGGCTGGCAGAGGCTGTAACCACTGTGGGCTGTGACTAAGCCTTTTCTGCCTGTGACTCCTGGACTCACATATCTGGGGTTGAGGAGGGGGGAAGCTCTAAGTATGACTGCAGTTAGATTTCCTGCCAAGCTGGTGGGATGCAAGCTTAAGGGTGGAAATTTTAGGCTTAGCACAGTGGTTCATGCCTGTAATCCCAGCACTTTGGGATGAAAAGGCGGGTAGATCACTTGAAGTCAGGAGTTCGAGACCAGCCTGGCCATCTCTGGTGATATTACGTTCTGCTGGCCTAGAGATCTCAGTCCCAGAGGGAGGAACGTTGCCACCAGGATAACAACATGACAAAAGCCCATCTCTACTAAAAATACAAAAATTAGCCAAGCATGGTGGTGCATGCCTGTAATCCCAGCTACTTGGGTGGCTGAGGCACAAAAATCGCTTGAACCAGAGAGGCAGAGGTTGCAGTGAGCCATGATTGTGCCATTGCACTCCAGCCTAGGCAACAGAGTGAGACCCTGTCAAAAACAAAAAGAAAGAAAGAGAGAGAGAGGAAGGAAAGAAGGAAGGAAGGAAGGAAGGAAGGAAGGAAGGAAGGAAGGAAGGAAGGAAGGAAGGAAGGAAGGAAGGAAGGAAAGAAGGAAGAGAGAGAGAGAGAGAGAGAAAGGAAGGCAGGCCAACAACAACAAAAAACCAAGGGTGGAAATTTCATTTGATTAACAAAATTCCATAGGTCTTGCACACCTAAATTTGAGGATTGCAATTCATCTCCATCATGTAAATTACGTATCGTAAAGATGCCAACCACTTTACCAATAAAACATACTGTGATTCATTATGAAGTATGGCCAGCTGGGTTAGTATTAAAGGACACAAGAATTCCTCAATATGAGGAGAGGGCAGTGGTGTAGGAACAGAGACCAGTGTTCCAGTCCACAGCTTCTCTGTAGTCATAAATATTGTTTTTCTTGTCTTTAAAATGTGGGATTGAACTTGATTGATAATTCCAAAAGCGTGAATTTTAGGGGGTACAAGGACAAACATTTTTAAATTTTAGTAATTATATATGTAAATGTATGGATTAGAATATATTGCCAAGACTACCATCTGTGGACTCACGGAATGCCTTATCCACAGTCATGATATTCCATATAGCATTGCCTCTGACCAAGGCACTCATTTTACAGCTAAAGAAGTGTGGCAGTGAACTCGTGTTTGTGGAATGTACCAGTCTTACCATGTCCCCCATCATCCTGAAGCAGCTGGATTCATAGAACAGTGGAATGGCCTTTTGAAGTCACAATTACAATGCCAACTAGGTGACAATACTTTGCAGGGCTGGGGCAAAGAAGGCTGTGTATGCTCTGAATCAGCATCCAATATATGGTACTGCTTCTCCCATAGCCAGGATTCACAGGTCCAGGAATCAAGAGGTGGAAAATGGAAGTGGCACCACTCACCATCACCCTTAGTGACCCACTAGCAAAATGTTTGCTTCCTGTTCCCGCGACATTACGTTCTGAGATCTTAGTCCCAAAGGGAGGAACACTGCGACCAGGAGACACAACACAATTCCATTACACTGGAAGTTCAGATTGTCGCTTGCACACTTTGGGCTCCTCCTACCTTTAAGTCAATAGGCTAAGAAGGGAGTTACAGTGTTGCCTGGGGTGATTGACCCAGACTATCAAGATGAAGTTGATCTACTACTCCACAATGGAAGTAAGGAAGAGTATACATGGAATACAGAAAATCCTTTAGGGTGTATCTTAGTATTACCATGCCCTGTGATTAAGGTCAATGGGAAACTACAATAGCCCAATCCAGACAGGACTACAAATGGCCCAGACCTCACAGGAATGAAGGTTTGGATCACTCCACTAGGAAAAAAACCATGACCTGCTGAGGTTCTTGCTGAAAGCAAAGGGAATACAGAATGGATAGTAGAAGGTAGTCATCAATACCAGCTATGACCACATGACCAGGTGCAGAAAATGTTAATTGTCATGAGCATTTCCTCCCTGTTTTGTTAAGAACATTTTTGTGCATGTATATACTTGCACTATGAAAATATCTTTATTTTATTTCTTTTTTCCTTTATCATGTGACATAAGATTTATTGACTTCATTTCAGCATTTAAGTATTGTTAACTTTATGTAATAGTATTTGAGTTGGGGATTTGTGAGTTTCTGGTTGTACGAAGGATAGTTGTATTATGTTGGGCATAATTATGATCTTATTATTGTCTTTATTTGAAGATTATGTATGATTTCAGGAGATGTGTATGGGTTCAAGTTGACAAGGGGTGGACTTGTGATGGTTAGTATTGAGTGTCAACTTGATTGAATTGAAGGATGCAAAGTATTGTTCTTGGGTGTGTCTGTGAGAGTGTTGTCAAAGGAGATTAACATTTGAGTCAGTGGACTGGGAAAGGCAGACCCACCCGCAGTATGGGTGGGTACAATCTAATCAGCTGCCAGCAAGGCCAGAATAAAAGCAGGCAGAAGAACATAGAAAGATTAGACCCATTTAGTCCTCTGGCCTACATCTTTTTCCCATGCTGGATGCTTCCTGCCCTTGAACATTGAACTCCAAGTTCTTCAGCTTTGGGATTCGGACTTTCTTTGCTCCTCAGCTTGCAGACGGCCTACTGTGGGGCCTCACCTTGTGATAGTGTGAGTCAATACTCCTTAATAAACTCCCCTTTATATACACATCTATTCCATTAGTTCTGTCCCTCTAGAGAATATATATATGTGTGTGTGTGTGTGTGTGTGTGTGTGTGTATTTATTTATATAAAACTAGCACATGAAACCTGTGATTTCCCATATATTATTGCCTGGATGTGCCTCTCTCAGGCATTGATAATGCAAATCATAAAAGCACTTGGATTATAGGGTTGTGCATAATGAGTACAGGATCCAGGAGCCTGGTCCTCAGCCATAATTGCTCAGAAGTACGGTTAAAGCAGGTGGTGTTCATCTATAACTCAGATCCTCATTCCCTGAATTCCTAGGCACATCATTGTATTCTATCAGTAATATGTCAAACTATCCTCTTCAAAAGTTGACAATCAATTAGTGCAAAAAGGCTGTATTCATGAACATAAGTATGCTTAGAAAACGCAGACAATTTATCTTTGCCTTGTTCAACTAAATACACATGTGACTTGGATTTCTCAGTGCTGGTTAAGCAGCTGCAGGTGCTAGACCCTGGACATGCCTGGCTTCAAAGCCCTGCTCTGCTTCTGACTAGCTCTGTGACCTCTGGCAAGTTGCTAAACCTCTATAAGTCTCAGTTTCCTCATCTGTAAAATATGGGGGATGCCAGTAAATACCTCCTGAAGTCTTTATTGGGATTAAATATATGTTAAAGCTCTTAGATCTGTACCTGGTACATGGTAAGCCCACTATACCTGTTACCTTTTAAATAAGTTTTAAGAATGTTTTCATTGATGTACAACCTCCAATTTAGCAACAAGTTAACGGTTGATCATAAATGGCTTCAATACTTTCACTGAGAAACCTATTTTCATAACTAGATTCATTATATCTTATAATCCATTGTTAATTTTTACGTCTTAATAACATTCTTTTGTTTTCATTAACTTATTTTAACAGTTACCGTACATTTTTGGCAAGTAATACAGGTTTTCATTTGTGGAAGTGATATAAACTTTCATTTAAATAAAAATATTTTGAGGCTGGGCTCACACCTGTAATCCCAATACTTTGGAGGGCTGAGGTGGGAGGATTGCTTTAAGTCAGGAATCTGAGACCAGCATGGACAACATAGGGAAACCCTATCTCTACAAAGACATTTTTTAGAAAATTGGCTGGGCCTGGAGGTACACACCTATGGCTCCAGCTCCCTGGGAAGTTGAGGTGGGAGGACCACTTGAGCCCAAGAGTTCCAGGCTTTGGTGAGCTATGGTCATGCCACTGTACTCCATCCTGGGCAACAGAGCAAGGCCCTGTCTCAAAGAAAGAAAGAAAGAGAGGCAGCAGCAGGAGAAAAAAGGAGAGAGAGAGAGAGAAAGCAAAAAGAAGAAAGAAAGAGAAAGAAAGAAAGAAAGGAAGAAAGGAAGGAAGGAAGGAAGGAAGGAAGGAAGGAAGGAAGGAAGGAAGGAAAGAAGGAAGGAGAAAAGGTATTTCAGTTTAAAAAAAAAGTGATTCCATATAAAGAAAACTACTAGGTAAAACGTTGTACGAGGAATACCCCACTACACCTAAAACCATTGAGCTGCTACAAAGACTGGAGTTTGGAAACTCTGAACTAGCTGCTGCCTAAGCCTGCTTCCCCTTCTAGCATGCTATGACTTCACAGTCTGCTTATTTCTATTCTGAAAGATCTTTTGTAGTGTTTTATAGTATTTAATTACTTGTGGCTGGGAAATAGAGGAAAAGCTTAAAAGGAAAGGAAGAAATGCTATTTCATTAACCTCTAAAGCAGTATTTCTCAAACTTTAGCATGCATACAAATTACCTACCCAGTCTTCTTAAATGCAAATTCTGATTTAGCAGGTCTAGGGTGAGGCCCAAGGATTTGCATTTCTAGCAAGCTTCCAGGTAATGCTGATGCTGCTGGTCTAAGGACCACACTTTGATTTGATTAGGCAGGAACTAGAAGTATAAATAGAAATATATATATAGAGAGAGAAATATATATAGAAATATATGTGTGTGTGTGTATATATATATACACACACATATATATAGCGTGAGCGAGAGAGAGACAGAGACAGAGACAGAGACAGAGAGACAGCGAGAGAGGAGTGCGTGATGTGCTGATGTGCCAGGCTTTCGGATTAATGACAGCCCCATTTCACTGAAAGTAGCAAAAGAAATATGTTTCCCAAATCTCATGAGGCATTTACAAACAATATTTCTATCTACCTGGAAATTCTAGGACATTCAACTGAAACAAATCAGAACTAATAAGAGGACTCAGTTATACAGCCATCAGTAGAAAAAATAATCCACTTCCTATAAGCCAGTAAGAAGCCGTTAGAAAATATAACTACATGTGAGTATGGGGGAAGAAGGAGGAAGAAGGGGAGAGAAGTTTCACTGACAAGAGCAAACAAAATATAAAAAACCCAAGGCTTTGCTTAGTCAAAAAAAAAAAATGCAGGGACTATAGGAATAAAATAACAAAATTAAAATTTACAGTATAACTACATACAAAAGAGTGAAATTGGACTGTTACCTTACCACAAACAAAAATTAACTCAAAATGGATCAAAGACCAAAATGCAAGAACTAAAACTAAAATTCTTAGAAGAAAATATAGGGGAAAACTTAATGACACTGAATTTGGCAATGATCTCTTGTATATGATACGAAAAGCACAAGAAACAAAATTTAAAAATAGATAAATTGCACTTCATTGAAATTTAAAACTTCTGTGCACCAAAGGATTCATTCAAGAGTGAAAAAGCAACCACAAAATGAGAAAATAGTTACAAATCACATGTCTAATAAGAATATCATATATTCTGATATGATTTCCAGAGTATATAAACAACTTCTATAACCTAACAACCACAAAAACCTGATTAAAAATGGGCAAAGGACTTGAATAGACACTTCTCCAAAGAAGATATACAAGTGGACAATAAGCACATTTTTTTTAAATGCTAAAATCACTAATCATTAGGGAAATGCAAATCAAAACCACAATGAAATATTGTCCATGAGGATGGCTACCATTAAAAACAAAAGAAAAAAAAAAAAGAAAATAAGCATTGGCTAGGATGTAAAGAAATCGGAACCTCTATGCACTATTTGTGGGGGTGTAAAATGGTGCAGCCAATATGGAAAACAGTATGGCACCATTCCTCAAAAAATTAAGCACAGAATTACCATAAGATTCAGCATTTCACCTATGGGTCTATACCCCCCAAAAATCGAAAGCAGGGACTAGAAGAGATATTTGTATACCCATGTTCGTAAGAACATTAGTCACAATAGCCAAAAGGTGGAACCAACCCAAGTAACCATTGATAGATGAATGGGTAAAAATATGGTATATACATAAAATGTGTATGTATATATGTATACACACACACACACACACACATATACATATATAGTGCCTTTAAAAGGAAGGAAATTATGCCACATGTTACAACATGGATGAAACTTGAAAACACTATGCTAAGTGAAAGAAACCAGTCACACACAAGAAAAGTACTGTATGATTCCATTTCTATGAGGTACCTAGAGTAGTCAGACTCAGAGACCAGAAAATGGAATGGTGGATGCCGGGAGCTGTCGATAGAGGGAAAATAGGGAGTTCTTGTCTCGTGGGTACAGAGTTTCAGTTTGTGATGATGAAAAAGTTCTAGAGATGAATAATGGTGATGATTGCCCATCATTGTGAAGGTGCCTAAAGCCACCTAATTGTACACTTGACAGTGGTCAATATGATAACTTTTATTATATACATTTTACCACAATTTTTTAAGGAACATAGCTGAAGACTGTAATAAATAGATAGATAGATCCAGTGTTGGTAAAGTTACAAGGCATGTAATACTCTTATATTATCAGTGAGGGAGGAGTGGAAGAGAGAGAAATCGGTACAAATTTCTGAAGGATAATGTGAAAATATAATTTTGCCTACCTTTCAACCTAGAAAGTTTATTATTGGGTAAATAAGATGTGCAAAGATTAGGCGAAAGAGCAATCCATAACAGTGCTATTCATAAGAACAAAAACATAAAAACTTCTTAAATGTCCAAAACTATGGGATTGGGTAAGTATGGCACATCAGCTATGAAATAGACTAAATGCATTCTATTAAAATGATATTTAGAAGAATATTAAATGATTTGGAAGTGAACACACAATTGAGTGGGTAGAAAAAGCAGGTTACCAAAAGTAGGTACAACATACATGTACAAAACAATGACTAGTAGTGTATACCAAAATATTAACAGTGAGTATGTAGGGAAGTGTATTCTAAGTTATTTTTCTTCCTTTTGCCTATCTATATTTCCTATCTTTTTTGGGTAAGGAGCTTTTATTACTTTGGGATCAAGAACTAAGTAACTTTTCGGCCAGGCGGGGTGGCTCACACCTGTAATTCTAGCACTTGGGGAGGCCAAGGCAGGCGGATCACTTGAAATCAGGAGTTGTAAACCGGCCTGGCCAACATGATGAAACCCCGTCTCTACTAAAAATACAAAAAAATTAGCTGGGCATGGTGGCAGGTGCCTGTAATCTCAGCTACTTGGGAGTCTGAGCCAGGAGAATTGCTTGAACCAGGGAGGCAGAGGTTGCAGTGAGCCAAGATGGAGTCACTGCACTCCAGCCTCGGTGACAGAGCAAGACTCTGTCTCTAACAACAACAACAACAAAAAATAAGTAACTTTTAAAAATAATTTTTTACAACCTTGGATAAATCTTGGGGCAAAAGGCTCTAATCATTCATTGGTCCATAATGAGAGACATCCATTTGAAATTATTTAAAGTGTTTAAGCAGTGAGAAAACTTAGAGAGGAAACTCTAAGATGCTCTTCCTGTTTTTAAAATTAAGAAACAACGTATACAGACTTATAAGTACACTGAAAAATGCGGCTATATTATTTCAGATTCAGTTTGGCTGGCAGTAACAGTAGTTTGGACACACAGGTTTTTATTTACTTAAGCAAAATTTCTAGAGTTCTGCAGCTAGGGCTGAAGCAGTGTCCCACGGTATCTCAAGGAGCAGATTTTTGTCTTGTTGCTTTACTATCCTCAGCATTTAGCATTTATCTCATGATCTAGCACAGCTGTTGGAGCTCCAGCCATCACATCTGAGAACTGGAAGCAGAAAGAGAGAATTCCCACCCTCTCCCTTTAAGGACACTTCTTGGAAGCTACTCACAACATATCTGCTTACATGCTAATAACCAGAACTCTGTCACCTAATTGAACAGGAATGGAAAGGAGGTCAGAGAACACAGTCTTTACTGCACGTGATCTGTGCTCATCTAAAAATCAGAGTTTGGTTACTAAGGCAGAAAAGATCTCAGGGTAGAGCTTTCTGTCTCTGCAACTGCCTCACTACCTACAGGACTGGCAGGAGATTGGAACAGTGTCTCTCCTACACTACACTCGCCCAGCAGAGAAAGGTACATCAGAACTCTCACCCATTCTGACTGTGGAGAGTGGGAAAATCACCACGCTCTTCAACATGGAATTTACTTAAACATTCTATTTGCTAAAGTTTTAAATTAGAATATATTTATACAATGTTACAATGAAAGAGACGCAAACAACAAGACAATTCAACTAAAAAAAAAACTAGAGGATCCCTTCTCCATAAATATCCAGTACAAGCTTTTATAACCTCTTCTGATAATCACTTTTTACATGATTATGTTCTTTAAGATGTATGCACAGAATTATAATCACTGTGCAATGCTGTTATATTTTTTCACCTAGTGTTATTTAAAATATGCTCTCTGCTCTCTCATATGTCCATAGTGTCAATGTACCTACCATTTTCATGCCAAGATATTGAATCAATGTAGCAATTGCACCTCTGTTACCAATTAGAGGACATTTTCATGACTTCCAGTTGGTTTTGTGTTTGTTGTTGTCACACAAATAGAATAGCTATAAACGTCTTAGTGCAAATAAGCATTTCTTTCTTCTAAGAACTTCTTTAGAATAAATTGTCAAACATGGGATTACCAGAGCAAGGACTAAGGCCAATTTGGTGGCTCCTATGTGAACTATATTCTCTCCAGGAAATTCTCTAATCATCAAGGTATCCGCATTTTTCAGTGGTGCTATTTTGTCTTCAGCCCTGCCATATATACATTTCTACCACATTTAATGGTTTCTAATTTACTGGAGATATAGTAATATGAACTAACTCACTTGAGTCAGAGTATATTTAAATGTTTCTTAAGCTGAACATCATTGATGTTTGTTTACTATTTATGTTTTTAATCCCTTCAAGTCATATATCCATTCCTATTTTGCAATCTGACTACAATTAGCAACTGCTGTTGTAAGCTTACACCAGTTCCTCTTATCTTCTGAACCCCAAAATGTATATCTTATCATTTTTACTATGAATGATTTTCCTTTCTGTTGCTTTTCTTCCCCCCGTTCCCTACTTAGGGCTGCTCAAATGACAGTGAAAAGTTTAAAAAGCAACATTTGTTAGAAGGCATAATGATGCACATTTCTGCTCAACTAGGAGTACATTTTCTGCTGGGGCCAAGGTCTGGGAGGTATGTTTCCTATTAGAAGAAGCAGGATCCCAGGTTCTCTCTGCTGCCCACAGAAATGGCAGGACTTGGAATGCAGGAGCAGCGCAGTGGGTACTCAAGACAAAAGACAAGTAAAGGAAGGAAGATACTGTGCCCAGGCCATGCTAAGGGCCTACTGGCAGGCATTTTGCAGACCATACAGGTGGACTCCTAGTTTTCCATGGGATGCATTCCTGAAAAAGCATTTTCATTTGAATGTCTGAATATCATACACTAGGATACATGTTATGGATTCATGGATTGGAGGAAGGCTGGTTTATACCCAAAGAGAAAAAACATTGTGAGTCCCTAATTATTGGGTCCTTAGATACTGCTTGTCTCAAGCCTGAGCCACTCAGTGAACAGAAGAGAGAATATTGAGCCCAACAGCTCCTCCTCCTTTGTATTAGGTTGGTGCAAAAATAACTGTGGTTTTTGCCATTAAAAGTAACAGCCAAAACCACAATTACTTTTGCACCAACCTAATACCCCTTCTCTGATCCATTTACAGAGCCCCTGCAGAAGGTCATGATGCCCTCAGTCTTTACACTTGAACTATGGGACACTCTAGTTACCTGGAGCAGAGGGGGCGCTGTTTTCTAGCATGGAGACAGACACAACCCAAACAAACATACAAAAGGTAAAATCTGAAAAAGCAAATAAATAAGCATGATAATTGCCAACTTATGCAATAAAGGATATAGACAAGGTGATGTCAGAAAAAGTAATTTGGAGGTTGTGCTATTTAAGGTAAGATCATCAGGGAGGCCCTCCCTGAGAAGGGGACATTTGAGCTGAGATGCAAAGGATGGTAGACACATAAAGAGCAGAGAAGGGTATGCCAGGAAGAGGGAGCAACCCAGTGGAGAGCTGGGGCCTTCACAAACTGAAAGGCAGGAGGGCAGGAGGGCAGAGGTGCAAGCAGGGGCCACCTCCTGGATGGGTTTAGAGACCCTGGTAAAGCCTTTGAGTTTCATTCTACAAGTTAAAAAACAGACGTTATAGAAATATGATTGGACAAAGCAGGATTTAAAACGCTGTTTAAACAATGCTATTTTCTGTTGTGTCTGCTGTATTCTATATTACATTGCATTTAACTGTACAGCTATTTTAAATATATAGTTTGTATCATTGATCCCACTTTGTTACGGGTAATTTATTCTATTATCTTAATAGACAAAAATGGTATATTTTCATTAAAGTTGTAGAAGTATATTATCTTGTTTTCTTAAAGGTATTTTATGAATATTTTCTATTTAGCTCATATTAAACTCATGTACACATTACTTTTGCTGACAAGCCCAGTGTTTAGGCACCAGCTTATCTTCCCAGTGTGTGCCAAGATGGTAATTTTTCTTGATCTGATTCTCATATTCAGCCTAGGACTTGATCATCTTCGTAGTACAATCTTGTCTTCTTTACTGGAACTAAAAAATGCTGAGAATAACCCAATGGTTCTTCAGTAGATGGCTCCTCCTGTTAATTTATTCATTTATTGGTTCATTTTTCCCAGTCATTAACTCGGTATCTATTTCTTTAGTATCTTATGAGCCAGCTACTGTATTATCACTGGGGACATAAAGATGGATAAGATAGTTTTTGCCCTCCAGGAGCTCACATCCTGGTAGAGGAGACAGACACTAAACCAATAACAATGATACAGTGTGATATGCTGTATGATTACATGTGCAAATGCAAGGGTAACACAAAGTGGGGGCATAATTAATTTTCCTTGGGGTAACTGGTACAAACTTCAGAGTCTGGCATTTGTCTTGAGTCTTAAAGATCTGAGCAAGATTTACTGGACAAAGATGAGGAGAAGGTCATCACGGAAGGAGGAAAAAATGTGAGCAAAGAGGGAACTTTTTTATATTTTAATATTTTCATCAAAATAATGCATGCACATGGTTTTAAAATGTAATTTTCAAGAAGAGAAAATTATAAGGAGACACCTCTATCCCACACCTGCATTCCTACTCTACTCCAAGGGGCAACCATTCTTTTTCCTTTTTAAAAAAATATTTTTTCATTTTAGAATAGTTTTAGATTTGCAAAAACATGTAAAGATAGTACAGAGATTTTCTGTATATGCCACACCCAGTTTCCCTTATAAATTAAATTAATATTAATATCTTAATAGCACATTTACCATAATGAATGAACCAATACTGATACAGTATTAATCCAAGCCCATCCTTTACCCACATTTCCTAACTTCTTATCTAATGTGTTTTTTCTGTTCCATCCAGGATCCTATAGGAAATTTAATCATCATGTCTCCTTAGGCCCCTCTCAACTGTGGCAGTTTCTCAGACTTCGTTGTTTTTGCTCTTTCTCTTTCATGTGGGGAGAGTGTGGTGAGCAAAATAATGGCTCTCAGAGATGTCCTTGCCTTAATATACAGAATCTGCGAATATGTTGTTTTATGGAAAAGGGGAATTAAGATTCCAGAAGGAATTCAGGTTGTTAATTAGTTGACTTTAAGATGGGGAGAGTAGCCTGGACTATCCAGGTGGACTCAAGGTGATCGTAAGGGTTCTTAGGGAAAACGGGAGGCAGAAAGGACCAGAGAGAGGTCCGCAGGAGTAGGACTTTGCCGACTTTGCTGGCTTTGAAGATGGAGGAAGGGGACCACGAGCCAAGGAGAGCTGGAAAAAGGCAAAGAAATGAATTCCCCCTTACAGTCTCCAGAAAGGATCACAGCCTTGCTAAGGCCTTGATGTTCACCCAGTGATGTCTGTGTTAGACTTCTGATCTATGGAACTGAGAGGTGATAAATTTATCTTGTTTTAAGCCTCTTAGTTTATGGTAATTTGTCATAGTGGCAATAGAACATGAATGCAGGCTTCCTTCACATAGTCCGTTCCATGTTGACTTCACTTTGACTGGTTAGGAAATCATCATCCTGTTGGAGGACTGCAAAATGCTAGTATACCTCATATATCTTTTCCTAGGAACCGCTCAGTTTCTCCAGCAAAGAATCCTCCTGTCCTGTCTAAAAGGCAACCTGCATCCTAGAAGCAAAGAGAGGGAAAAGCACTGAGGAGTATGGCCATGCCATAGGCTGAGTTGCAATTAATTCTCTCACTCGCAGCCCTATGACTAATTCTGGGCCAGGCTGTGCATATTGTCTCCAAACCCTGAGCCTCTTCTCTCCCATCCTCCAAAGAATAATCAGCCTCCTGCCTGGTGGGTGATTACACAGCTGCTAGGGTTCTATGCCTGAGCCATAAGTGAGGTACACAGACTGTTCCTCATGTTAACATATTCTTCAATTTATTCCCACCCTCTCTGCTGTACTGGATTCCCCAGTTTCTGAGCTTCTCCAGGAGTCTACAGGGCTAACTTACTCTCTCCTTCTTGGTACCATCCTCTCGCTTGTCCTTTAAGATATGGTATCCTCAGTCTGGTTATATCAGACACTTTTCCTACATCCCTTTCCTGTCTTTTGAAATATGATTGAAATATTTCATCAATTAATGTCTTCTCTCCTATTCTCTTTGTACTTGCAAGCTTAAGCCTCTTTTATCTTTTCAAATATTTTAGCAGGATCTCTGAAAGGAGAGGCTATAAACTTCTGTGTCTATTCTTCTATCTTTAAATTCAACAAGAGGCAGAACATTTTCATGGTTAAGTTAGGCCTGCGTTTAAATTCTGCCTCTGTCACATACTTTCTCTAAGACTTAGCAATTTGCTAACCTCTGGAAACCTTGACCTCCTTTCTGTAAAATGAGAACCTACCTCATCGGGTTGTTGTGAGTATCAAATAAAATATGTATGGTTGGCACATGCTTGGCATTCAGCAATTCCTTAATAAATGTCAGTAATCACCATCATGCAGATAATAAAGGATTTGCACATGGCTGAAAAGGGAACTTGGGGACATGAGGCCCCCCAAAAATTCAAATTGGTGTTTGAATGGCTGACGTGGCAATAACTTAAGAAGAATCTGTTGGCCAGGAGCAATGGCTCATGTCTGTAATCCCAGCACTTTGGGAGGCATAGGTGGGAGGATCACTTGAGCCCGGGAGTTCAAGAAGAGCCTAGGAAACATAGCAAAACCCCATCTCTATAAAAAATAAAAATAACGAAAATTAGCCAGGTATGGTGGCACACACCTATAGTCCCAGCTACATGGGAGGCTGAGATAGGAGGATTGATTGAGTCAAGGAGGTCATGTCACTGAACTCCAGCCTGGGTGACAGAACAAGACACTTTCTCAAAAAAAAAAAAAAAAGAATGTGCGTCAGAGTTCCAAGCTGAAGAATCCAGAAATAGCCAACCCGGAGATTCATTTCTTATCTATGAGGAATAGCCGAACCCTTGGCTCATCCCATGGAATGCGGGCCAGACAGAGGATTGAGGCCTTTTGTCTCGGGTTAAACGAAGGTTGCCAGATGGAGGTTGCTAGGGGAATGGTGCTAAGTGAAAACACGCTATAAACTGTATGTTTTTTACAAGTAGTTGTGGTTCTTCCATCCTCCCCGCTGCCACCAGACTGCCCAGTACGTAAGTTCCCTCAAGGAACCCCGTGTCTCCTTTGCTGACTCTGGGTCTCTTCTTCAGCCTCTTGAACATGGTGTCATCCCTAACGAAGTCAAAAGGGGTCCAGCACAACAGTGTTATAATGAGATAAACCATGGCAGTGACAGGTGGCTCAGAGAAGACAGGAGGCAGGGAAGTCAGTTATGAGGCTACTTCAGTGGTCCAAGAAAGGCATGAAGCTATGCACCCCCAAAATGGCAGTGTTTGTAGAAAGGATAGGATGAAATAAAGCTAGGCTTAGACAAACTTCTCGACCCTAGATGCAGGCTATAACCCCCTGGGGAGTTTTAAAAAAAAATACTAATGCCCAGGTCCTGCATTGAGACCACTGAATCGAAATACCTGGAGGTGAGACCCAGGCATCGGTGTTTTTAAAGGCTTGCAGATTTTTATGTGCATCTGTGCTTAAAAACCACTGGTTTAGATGGTAAAAGTCACAGGACTGGTCAAGTGATTGTCTGAGGGAGGAAAAGTGCAGAATAACAAAGTTTCTGGTTTGAATGATTAGGTGGGTGGAGCTTCAGTTTCAGGAATATGGTTAGGAGATAATCTACACCACCTCAAGCAACTTTTCATCCCACTTCTTATGCATAAGAGGACAGAAGTTGGGATGGCTAATTAAACTGATAATAAAGTTTATTTCTAATTAACACACTACCTGTCCCCCACCTGTTCTGCCTCTAGGGAAAGCCAAATGTTGGAACGCTGTTTCTCCCTAGTGCATTCACAGCTGTCACCAGGTTGCAATCAGAGCTTTAAAAGGGTCCCAGGGAAGCAGGCACTGTGGGTCCACGTGGGAGGTGGAGGGAAGGGGAGGTTGCAGGTCATTCTCCTTGACAGGAGCCCAAACCTGAGCTGGCAGTGGCCACAGTAGTTTTATTTATTTAGGATTTACAACCTGCTTACTTTCAAAAGGATTTGAGGTAGCTTATCAGATTAAGCTAAAGCACCCAATTAGGAAATCAAAACAGAGATCACCAAAGGGCCTGGAAGAATTAGATGCTTCCAGGCATCTGAGAAGAGCTGTTCTCTGTAACTGGGCCCTGATGCAGGCTTTGGGCTCTCCAGAGGACTCTGTGGGTGGGTTGTTGGGTTTTTAGGTTTGACTCTAAAAAAAGCACACCCTTTTCCAGGAGAGACCAGCTCTTTTTGTGAAACCAAACTTGAAGAGGTTTTAAGAAGGAGCTAAGTAAATGGCCCAAGGACTTGAAGTCTTAGCAGGTATAAAGCTCACAGCATGTCACTGGGAATCAGAGGCCTGGGCTCTGTACAAGCAAGTCATTTAGGTTTCTTCATCCATGAAAAGATGGGACTGAACAGATACATTTTCATCTCTGATTGCAGGTTTGGTGGTGCACGCCTGTAGTCCCACCTACTCGGGAGGCTGAGGTGGGAGGATCACCTGAGCCTGGAATGTCGGGGCTGCAGTGAGCCAAGATCACATTCATTTCTGATTAATCATTAATCATTCTGATTAATCATTTAATCATTCATTTCTGATTAAATTAGAAAGGAAGAATAGAATTTTACCTTT
Organism: Papio anubis; assembly: GCF_008728515.1. Lineage (NCBI taxonomy): Eukaryota > Metazoa > Chordata > Mammalia > Primates > Cercopithecidae > Papio > Papio anubis. Next base: position 151,245,452 of record NC_044981.1, read on the forward strand.
ACTAGAATTTAGAGTGAATACATCTGTAAAATTCTCTCACATATTAATCTGCTGAGCTCTTAGTATGTGCTGGAGGAGTTTATTCATCATTGAATCTTTAGCAAGAATCTACATGCCAAAATTTATTCTTGTTGGTAAAGTGAGAACCAAACAATTTAGATATCAGATATGGGAAAGACAAACTGTTATAGTCTCAGTCAGACCCCAGGCTAGCCCACCTCAACTAGATGGGGCGCAATAAGGATTCCTGCAGGCAGAGCCAGTATTTTATTTAAAAGAGAGCATTGGCGGGGCGTGGTGGCTCACGCCTGTAATCCCAGCACTTTGGGAGGCCGAGGTGGGCGGATCACCTGAGGTCAGGAGTTTGAGACCAGCCTGACCAACAATGGAGAAACCCCATCTCTACTAAAAATACGCAGTTAGCCAGGCGTGGGGTGCATGCCTGTAATCCCAACCACTCGGGAGGCTGAGACAGGAGAGTCGCTTGAACCCAGGAGGCAGAGGTTGCAGGGAGCAGAGATCGTGCCATTGCACTCCAGCCTGGGCAACAAGAGTGAAACTCTGTCTCAAAGAAGTAAAATAAAAGAGAGCATTGACTCTTCATAAGAATCTGTAATGTGGAAAAGGAATGAACGTTTACTTAGTTCCAAGTCCTACTCTGGAGTCCAAGGACGCTGGGTAACTCCAGCTAACTTCACAGGTGCCATACATACTTTATCTAATACTTACAAGAGTGATTTTAAACCAGGATACATTTCCCCATTTTACATTTGAGGAAACTGAAGTTAAATAATCTGCCCAATGTTATACAGATTGGACTCAAACACAGATTTGTGTCTTTCCCAAGTCGATAACCTTTCCCTTTTAATTGTCAATGCACTTAATTGAGTCTTTGAAGTGCTATTCCTTTCTGCAGGAAAACGATTATTTTCTGTACATCTCTTCGTTAAAACTAAGAGTATGGCCAAAAGATTTTGACATGGCAACCAATAATATCTGCTATGGTGTATAATTCTTTTCAATGTTTTTAAAGGTCTTCAAGTCTATTTGTTTTTGTTATTCTCCTAAGTCACAAGTCTATGAATTAGTTTGGGGCTGGTGGAGTTAATCTCCCTTGACCTTACAGAAAAATTGAGGCCCCCGGAAGTTAAATGACTTGCATAAGGGAGTCAGCTGATAGACAGGCCAAAAGCAAAACTGCTCTGCTCCAAACCCAGTGGTCTTCCACTGCAAAATATTTCCTCAAGCCTCATTTTGACATGAAAGATTTGTCCCGAAAAGGGGGCTATATCATGTGTTCAAGAAACTTTTTCACCTAAATCTATATCATTGAATATCAAAATAATAAAGAGGATTATCTAGTAACAAAAAAAAAAGCTGGGGTGCTGGGGTAGGAATTGGCCCCTCACTGCTGAGAAAATGCTCAGGAAAAGTAGTGCAAGAGGTCAGATGAAGGTATTTAAGCAGCCCAGTTTCCAAGGCCAAGTCCAGCTAAGTCTACTGGTGAAGACTAAGTCCTTTTCCCTTGCTGATAGGTGGGCCAGGATTGGGGGTCATGGGTATGGGATAGGGAGAGTAGTGGTTCTCTATACCAGGAAAGGCACTGACCTCTGGTTTATAATCTACAGAGCCTCCATCTCCCTCCAAATGGTAGAAAGATCACTTTTCATACTTGATTTCCATTTCCAGAAAAGGAACTTCTATTTTAGGTATTCAGTTATATTCAGCAAGTAGTATTTATATTGAATACCGAGGTCACCACTGTGCTAGTGTTAGAGAGAATTGCTATTATTATTATCCAAATGCAATATTATGAAAGTATAGTGTGCTACTATTAAATTCAATATTAGGGAAAGTACACTGGGCTAGCATGGCATTAGGAGTTTATATTCTAACTCAAGAAAACAGGCCAAGAGGACAAATTTCGGGACCCAGGAAAGGACCCAGACGAACTCTTTGGCAGCTTCAAAACCTCTAGTGAAAATAAACAAAATTATTCAATGAATGCTTTACAAAATCAAATGACTTGAAATTCTTCATATCTAGGAATATCTGAATTAAATCTAAAATGGTAAAGGAGACCAAGCACAGTGGCTCAAGCCTGTATAATCCCAGCACTTTGGCAGGCTGAAGTGGGCTTGAACCCAGGACTTCAAGACCAGCCTGGCGAAAACCTGTGTCTACAAAAAAAAAAAATTAGCTGGGTGTGGTGGTGCACGCCGGTGGTCCCACCTACTCAGGAGGCTGAGGTGGGAGGATCACCTGAGCCTGGAATGTTGGGGCTGCAGTGAGCCAAGATCACGTCATTGCACTCCAGCCTGGGTGACAGAGTGAGACTTTGTCTCAAAACATAAATAAAATAAAATGGCAAAGGAGACTAAGATAAATCTTTCTGAGAGACAAAAGGGATTCTTGAGTTTACATTTAATTCCCAATGTGACAGCATCTTCCTATAAACCAAGGAGTTGCTACCAATGTGACCGCATCTTCCTATAAACCAAGGAGTTACTACTCTAAGTAACTCTTTGGAGTAGTCTTATAAATACCAGTAAGGAATTTAAGAGACGTTTTACTCTTTGGGAGTATCTAATTCACCTTGAATATAGGTTCTCATAATGCGTAAAAGAATATTTTCCTCCACTGTTGCACACTAGATTCATGTATCATAGTGAAGGTTGAGTGACCCGGTAAAATTACAAAGGATAAGCAAGCTGCTCATCTTTTCAAGGCTTTTTAGCATGGACTGTATTTAGATATACGTTTTTAAAGATAGTTTTTCCATTCCAAAAACTGGGTACGTAAATAAGCAGTGCTGAAAATGCATGGCGGCACAACAAAACTCCACATGATGTTTGCAGTTTAGCTTTCATCACTTTGTCTTAGTATTTCTCTTAACTCTTCATGGCTTATGCCCTGGTAGTTTCAGACTCCAACTGGGACCAGTGCTTACTTTCTTTTCCAGATTTCACCATTCCAAGGGAAGAAAACCTCAGACCTTGATTTCTTGGCATAATTCCCTTTAGCATAGCTCAAAGCCCAGTTCACTTTATAAAAAATGTAAACTTTTTTTTTAAATTTCACTTGAAATTTAGATGAAAAAAATAAAATTTTAACCTTAAGTTGTGCACAACAGAAATAATACAGAATTATAAGTCAGAGGATCTGAGTCTGGTCCTGGCGCTGCAGCTAGAAGCAGTTGTTAACTTAGACAATTCAATTAGTCCTTCCAATGCTCATGCTTGTATCTGTAAAATGATGGTCCCAAACGCACTCTATAATGGACACCCACCTGACCATTAACTATTTGGGTGAGTACTATGTGCCAGATCCTCTGCTAGGTGCTGGGAAATCACAGAGATGATAATGGCATGAACCACACCAACAAGGAAGCTTAATTCCTAGTATCCACCGGTTGCTGATTGATATTAAGCTCTGCTGAGACAGGTGACAATGCTGCCAGATCAACCTGGTGACTATTTTTTTTTTTTTTAACCACAAAAGCCATATTTTAAGAGGAAATGTTAACCTATTTTTCCCAACCCCAAATAAGAATAGGGCCATAATGTTAGGCCTATTATTATGACGTACATGTCATATGCAAAGAACCTGGGTCAGATGAAGGGAAAGGCGATCTCAGAATGAATTCCAATCATCTGCTTCACTTCCCGAAAAGCTCTCTTTGCTAAATATTCGGGGCAGCATTTCCCTAAACGTGCTTCATAGTGCACTCGCTCCTCAGAACATCAGTGTTCTGTGGAAGAAGGTTCTAGCACGATAGAAGTTGGAGGAATTCTGGGCAGGAAAGTTAAACAAGTTTCCTTAGAGCAGGTGTTCTTGGTGCCTCTAATGTCTAAAGTGGCTCTAACAGAGCAAGGAAACATGTTTTGAAGTGTTAACAAAACTTATTTGACCATAGAACCTGTTTGTTGTTTTACAGAACATTCCATGGGACCAGTCCTCTATGAAATGCCATTAGGACTTTCTGAAAATGATTATTTATTTTAAAATGTATGTCTTTCACACAAAAACCTGTGTATGAATATTCATAGCACCTTCTTCATAAAAGTCCAAAAGTAGAAACAATCCAAATGTTTATCCACTGATGAATGAATACTAAAGATGTGGTATAACAATTACAGTGAAATGTTTTTCAGCTGTAAAAAGGAATGAAGTACTGGTATAACATGAATGAACCTTGAAAACATGGTAAGTGGAAAGATGCCAGACACGAAAGGCCACATATTGTGTGATTCTCTTGATATGAAATGTCCAGAGTAAGCAACATAAAGTAAAGGAGTGCTTGCTAGGTACTGGAGTGGGGATGAATATGAAATGACAGCTAAAGGAGATGGGTTTTCTTTGGGTGAGGGGTGATGAAATTGTTTCAAAATTATATTGTGATGATGATCATACAGTTCCAAATATGCTAAAAATCATTGATGTGTACACTTTAAATAGGAAATTGTTATGTGAATTATATCTCAATAAAGCTGTTAACAAATATATGTCTTTGTGAAAAAAAGGACTAACTAAAAGGGTTCAGGCCTATGTTTTTGTGGGTTATCCACTTACAGTTAAGATTTATCTTCCTAGTGGTGTGCATGCTATAATGGAAGGAGCTGACCTGGTTTACAACCCAGTTGTACCATTTAACAATTAAGTGACCATGGAAAACTCCTAACCTCATCCAAAACTAGGAGTAACAACAGGACCATTGTGAGGATTATGAACTCATGTATAGAAGTCCTTTTGAAAAGTGTAAACATTTAGGGCCAGGCACGGTGGCCCACGCCTGTATCCCAGCACTTTGGGAGGTCAAGGCAGGTGGACCACGAGGTCAGGAGTTTGAGACCAACCTAGCCAACATGATGAAACCCCATCTCTACTAAAAATACAAAATTAATCGGGTGTGGCGGAGGGCACCTGTAATCCCAGCTACTTGGGAGGTTGAGGCAGGAGAATCACTTGAACCCGGGAGGCGGAGTTTGCAGTGAGCTGAGATTGCACCATTGCACTCCAGCCTGGGTGACAGGCTAAGACTCCACCACAAAAAAAAAAAAAAAAAAAAAAAAAAAAGAAAAGAGAAGAAAAGAAAAGAAAAATGTAAACATTTAATAAATGCTAATTATTATTTTACTGCAAATAGTTCATAGAGTTCCTTGGTGCACTGTGAGATCATTCAGCAAGACTGTTTTCTCCTTTGAGATAACAGAACTCCTTCATCACTGGGCTGTTAGGAGAATTAAGTGGGTTAGTAATACATGTAACACTGTTAAAATATGCCTGACACCTAACATTCAATATTTATCACTTAATTTCTTATTTTTCTTGCCAAGATTGCTTAATAGTCTCTATACACTGTGCTTTTTTTTCTTATTTCATTCTTCTCACATCTCCATCTTCTTTTTGACCATATCCAATATAACTCCTCCCTTTCTTTTTAGTATCTCTTAGTTATTTATAAATCAAAATATCCTTGTTTTCCTGCCTTTCTTCTAGGCTGTGTATGTCAAATTATTATTATCTGGGTGAAAAAATAATCTGTACACCAGACCCCATGACACGCAATTTACCTATGTAACAAACCTGCACATATATCCTTGAACCTAAAATAAAAGTTAAGGCCAGATGCGGGGTCTCACACCTGTAATCCTAGCACTTTGGGAGGCCTAGGTGGGTGGATCACCTAAGGTCAGGAGTTTGAGACCAGCCTGGCCAACATGGTGAAACCCCATCTCTACTTAAAAAAAAAAAAAAATACAAAAATTAGCCAGGTGTAATGGCTCATGCCTGTAATCCCAGCTACCTGGGAGGCTGAGGCAGGAGAATCGTTGGAACCCGGGAGGCAGAGGACGCAGTGAGCCAAGATGGCGCCACTGTGCTCCAGCCTGGGTGACAGAGTGAGACTCTGTCTCAAAAATAAATAAATAAATAAACATATAAAAGTTAAAATAAAAAAATAAGTTGATGATCCTAAAATAAATGAAGAGATTATAGTCACCATTCATGAGGTAATTCGTTCAATAAACACTTATGGAGTACCTGTAGTATACAGAAGCATAACTCATGCAATGAGTGGATACGTTACAAGTGGATACTTGTAACATGAGAGGATACGTTACAAGAGAATGCCTCACCCACACTGGTAGTTCAGCAAAAGCTTTCTGGTCAGCATGACACTGAGCTAGGTCTTAAAGAAAATGCAGGTATTAGGCAATTGAAAGGAGGAAGAACATTCCAGGAAAATGGAACAGCTTATGCAAAGGTACAAGGCTTGAGAACAGCCAACATGCCCCAGGAACCCATTATATTTATAAACGCACAGTACAAACAACATGGCTGGTATGGATGTTTGTGAAGGACAGAGCACAATCTGCTAAGAGTACCTAATATGTTTCTTAATGCGTCATGTTGAGAAATTTGGATGTTGTCCCGCAAGCAACAGGGAATAGAGATTTTTAAAAGAACAAGTGACATAATCACATTTGCGTTTTAGAAATATTTGGGAATATGGAAAAGAAGTAAGAGGACAGGTGTAGAGGCAGGAAAATCATTTGGGCAAAAAATGATAAGGACCTTCCTGCCTCTACGCTTGTCTTCTTATTTCTTTTCCATATCCCCAAATATTTCTAAAATAGGTTGGTGACCTAGGGGAGACCATCCTTTTGAAGGGACTTAGCTGTGAAGGAAAGGAGAGAGGGCAGTAGCTAGAGTGGTTTTCTTTCTTTCTTTGTTTTAGGATGAAAATGGCATAAATAAGTCTGATGAGAAGGAAGAACTAATGGAATGCAAAAGGCTGAAGGGATATAAAAGAAAGGAGATAATTAATGAAATGAGTTTTACAAAAATATTCCTAATTAGAGTCCTTTAAATGGGATACTCCTCATGGGTCCATAAATTATTATATAATTTTACAAAAGAAATAGATTCCCTCTAAGCAGCACTTCAACTGTTGAAATCAAGAAATACTTGTGGTGTTGCTCTATCATCTATGAGAAATATCCATCTATCCATTAAAGTGTCTTTATTTAATTGTAAAATGAGACTATGCCCGTTAATTCTGTTTGTCTTCTCTCCTTCTCTCCCTCTTCTCTCCCATTCCTTCTCCTAAACCATCACTTTTATTCAGAGCTCCACATGGAAGGGGATACATCTATTACAAGCCTTTGTTCATTCTAACCCATGTGCTTTTTAGTTTTCAACATGCAGAAATTGAAATAGAAAGAAGAAATCCCACCGAAACCATTCCTGTAGTCCTGTGAACTGGGTGAAACAATGGAATTCTGGAATGCAAGGCCGGAAGCTCCTCTTTCCTGAAGGAAAGCCATACTGCTAATCAAAAGAAAATTAGGAAAAACCAGGAACAGAAAAAGAAAGAAGAAGAAATTCAATAAAATGCATTCAGGTTTGTAGCACTGTGTTCAAATTCAAATTCTCCTGCTTCTAAGCAGCCACCATCATATTGTCCATCTTTCTATCTGAATGAACATATCTGGCATTTGAGTCTTAGAATAGGGGAGAGGAAACTCTAGAAAAAAAAAATTCCTTTACTCCTTTCTGTTTACTTCGTTTTATCTTTACATTAAGTGGCAAAGTAGTTCATTTTAAAAATTAGAACACTAAATAACTTAAAAGCTGAATGGCTAGTTTTTAAAAATAAAAATTATATACACAGATTGTATTAAAAGCTCTAACAGAACAGAGGGTATTAAGCAAAAGATAAAATTCCCTCCAGCCTGTCATTGCCCTAGGACCCCTCCCCAGAGGTAATCATTGAGAGTAGTTAATTGGGTATCTTGCCAGAAATTCCCTAAGCATGCGTGAGCAAAAATATGATTACATTTCATTTGAAAGGAAGACGATGGCAGTTATGATCACTTGGTCCCTATGCTGCCACAGTCCTGGGCTTCTGTTTCTAAATCTTTTGAGTAAGTAGGTCTTTTTTTTCCCCAATAGAATTAACTAAAATGGGCATACCAACTGCACATTGCAGTCTTGATTTGGTAGTGATAAAGTCCAAAGCAGGTGTTAGAAGTGCTAAGAGGGAACTTCAACCCTCTGATCCTCCTCTTTCTCCTCCAAAAGGGAAAAGCAGCTTTGAAAAGCGCAGCCCCTGCCGAGGTCCATCTCTGACCGCCTCCGAGCTTCTCTCTAGAAGCTCTATCCTTTTCCCGGCTGGAGCCCCTCCTCCTCGGATGGGGCAGGCATCCTGCTGCTGCTGGCTGAGCCTTAATGAGTATCCAGTTAAATAGAAAGCCGAAATCCTCTTTTCTGAAGACAAGAGAGGATAGACTTGAGGTAGAAAACATCATGAACTAGAAAGTAAATGAGGAGGAATCAGAGTTTGACTTAAAATAATAAGAAGACTTTTTAAAAATTCTGGCAGTGATCTGCTGTTTCCCCACGTATCAATTTTCACGGATCCGCAGTCTGAGAGAGCTCTCTTTCATCATATTACATAGCTACAATACTGCTTTAAATGTGCAAATCTATGCCTTTGGTTGCTTCTGTTGACAAAAGATAACCCTCCTACTGTTTCAGCTTCAGCCTTTCCAGTCCTCAGCGACCTGAGCAAGTAAATGAGCAAAAGGGGAACACAGACTCCTACTTTTTGGCATCGACCCAATTTTCCAATCTTCAAAATTCTCAGCCAGTTTCCCTCTCCTCATCACTGCATTGTGCTACTTGAAAGACACAGTGAAAATAGCTATGGGAACACAAGGAAAGAAAGAACACACACCATGGGGTTAGCAAAGAGGAAACCCTCTTAATAGATTCAAAAGAATAAATCCTGGAGCAATGCTGAGTCTTAAAAGATTTACCAGAAATGTAGGCAGAACTCCAAGACTATGAGGCTGGAAAAAATTAAGATATTGGGCACTGTAAGATAGAAAATAAGGAGAGGAGAAATTCCCAATGAATTAATAATCAAATTCATATATGGCTTCTCATTAATGAGAATCCTACCAAGAATCCCAAGACTGAACCTGGTTACTCTGCTAGTTGTAGTAAATATGATGTAGTGCTTATTAAAGCCATCTGTAAAACCTTATTTCTGAAGTAATTTCATGCAATCGGGGCCTTTCAGGTAGCCAAATCCTGCACAAAGTCAGAACTTTCTAGTAGTTTTTAAAAATCAAATATTTTCTATAGTAGTATTGCCTGGCTTATACATTCTGGCAGTACTTTCCCAGAAATATTGAAATCTATAGATCCATTGGACCACAGCAGTGTCCTCAGTAATATTTCTCCAAGTTTGTTTTGTAACTTAGCCAGTCTCTTATTGTTGATTGCAGTTTTTTTCCAATATTTCACTATCATACATGATACTGAGACAAAAATACAGCCATTTTGCACAGACCCATAATGGTTTCCTCAGATGTGTTCTTAGGAATGAAATTGCTGGGTCAAAATGGTTAATACAAAGCTAAGCCCAAAAATGCTATATCAATTTACCATCTCTGTATAGAAGTTTGGAAGAGAGCACCCCCTCCACGACTTCGAAAATATCCAATATTTTGCCAATTTGATAGAGATTTTTAAAAAAAGATTTCCCTTTTGTTGCCATTGCTTTTGGTGTTTTAAACATGAAGTCCTTGCACATGCCTATGTCCTAAACGGTATTGCCTAGGTTTTCTTCTAGGGTTTTTATGGTTTTAGGTCTAACATTTAAGTCTCTAATCCATCTTGAATTAATTTTTGGATAAGGTGTAAGGAAGGGATCCAGTTTCAGCTTTCTACTTATGGCTGGTCAGTTTTCCCAGCACCATTTATTAAATAGGGAATCCTTTCCCCATTTCTTGTTTTTCTCAGGTTTGTCAAAGATCAGATGGTTGCAGATGGGTGGTACTATTTCTGAGGGTTCTGTTCTGTTCTATTGGTCTGTATCTGTTTTGGTACCAGCCAAAATTGACAAATGGGATCTAATTAAACTAAAGAGCTTCTGCACAGCAAAAGAAACTAACATCAGAGTGAACATGCCACCTACAGAATGGGAGAAAATTTTTGCAATCTACTCATCTGACAAAGGGCTAATATCCAGAACCTATAAAGAACTCAAACAAATTTACAAGAAAAAAACAACCCCATCAAAAAGTGGGCAAAGGATATGAACAGACACTTCTCAAAAGAAGACATTTATGCAGCCAACAGACACATGAAAAAATGCTCATCATCACTGGCCATTAGAGAAATGCAAATCAAAACCACAATGAGATGCCATCTCACACCAGTTAGAATGGTGATCATTAAAAAGTCAGGAAACAACAGGTGCTGGAGAGGATGTAGAGAAATAGGAACACTTTTACACTGTTGGTGGGACTGTAAACTAGTTCCACCATTGTGGAAGATAGTGTGGCGATTCCTCAAGGATCTAGAACTAGAAATACCATTTGACCCAGCCATCCCATTACTGGTATATACCCAAAGGATTATAAATCATGCTGCTATAAAGACACATGCACACGTATGTTTATTGTGGCACTATTCACAATAGCAAACACTTGGAACGGACCCAAATGTCCATCAATGACAGACTGGATTAAGAAAATGTGGCACATATACACCGTGGAATACTATGCAGCCATAAAAAAGGATGAGTTCATGTCCTTTGTAGGGACATGGATGCAGCTGGAAACCATCATTCTCAGCAAACTATCACAAGAACAGAAAACCAAACACCGCATGTTCTCACTCATAGATGGGAATTGAACAATGACATCACTTGGACACAGGAAGAGGAACATCACACACCAGGGCCTGTTGTGGAGTGGGGCGAGGGAGGAGGGATAGCATTAGGAGATATACCTAATGTAAATGATGAGTTAATGGGTGCAGCACACCAACATGGCACATGTATACATATGTAACAAACCTGCACATTGTGCACATGTACCCTAGAACATAAAGTATTAAAAAAAAAAAAAAAGGGATTTCCCTTTGCTACTTGAATTTGCATTTCCATGTGGTGAAATGCTTTTTCATTTGCTTGTGGACTTTTGTGTTTTGGTCTTGAGCCATGCATATTGCAGCACCCCCTTCAGAACTAAACCTCTTAAAAAGGTCATATACTCTCTGTGTCCACTTCCTCACTGTTCCTTTATGTCTTAGCCCACTTCCCCACCAATTAACAAAGACTTCTACTTCACAAAATCCCGGGTTCATTTTTCTGATCTCATTTCCCTACATCTTTGGGTGATATTTGACAACATTTACCATTTCCTCTTGAAAACACTCTCCTCACGCCTTCTCAGATACCATATCTGACTGGTTTTCTTTCTGCCTCTCTGTTCCTTCTTAGTCTTCTCCTCTACCTGACCTCTCATGGCCCTGTCCTAGGTCCTCTTTCTAAGTGAGCTCATTTGTTTCCCATGACTTTAATTACCACAGATATTAATTACCTCATTTATAACTCCAACCCAAATCTCCCCACCCCATCAGGTTCCAGACTCATACATTCAACTGATAATAACATCTGTACTTGAATGTATCTCAGGAATCACAAATTTAACATGTTCTAACACAAACATCAGCTCTCCTTGCTTTTCTCCCAGACTTCCCTGTCACAGAAAATGTCATCACCATTTTCAGGGCTACTTAGCCCAGAAACCTGAGGGTTATTCTTGGTTACTCCCTCACCTTCCTTTCCCACTCATAAACAAGTCCTATTGTTTCTCTTTCTAAAATATATCTTTTTAAAAACTTTTATTTTAAGTTCAGGGGTACATGTGCAGGTTTGTTACACAGGTAAACTTGTGTCACAGGCATTTGTTGTACAGATTATTTCATCACCCGGGTATTAAGCCTAGTACCCGTTAGTTATTTTTCCTGATCCTCTCCTTCTTCTGACCCTTCACCCTCAGGTAGGACCCAGTGTGGGTTGTTTCCCTCTATGTGTCCACGTGTTCTCATCATTTAGCTCTCCCTTGTAAGTGGGAACATGCAGTATTTGGTTTTCTGTTCCTGCATTAGTTTGCTAAGGATAATAGCCTCCAGTTCCATCCATGTTCATGCAAAGAACATGATCTCGTTCTTTTTTTATGGCTGTATAGTATTCTATGGTATATATGTACCACATTTTCTTTATCCAGTCTGATGGGCATTTAGATTGATTCCATGTCTTTGCTATTGTGAATAGTGCTAAAGTGAACATACACGTGCATGTGTCTTTATGATAGAATGATTTATATTCTCTGGGTACATCCCCAGTAATGGGATTGCTGGGTTGAATGGTAGTTCTGTTTTAGATCTTTGAAGAAACATCACACTGTTTTCCACCATGGTTGAACTAATTTACACTCCCACCAACAGTGTATAAACATTCCTTTTTCTCCACAACCACACCAGCACCTGTTATTTTTTGACTTTTTGGTAATAGCCATTCTGACTGGTGTGATCTAGAAAGCTCTGCATAACTTGACCCTTATCCATCTCTTCAAGCTCATTCCTTACCACTCTGCCTGCCCTCTCCCTTTCCACCCAGGCCTCCTTTCTGTTTCTTTTATCACTAAGCATTTGCCACCCCAGGGCCTTTGCACATGCTGATTCCTCTTACTGGAATGCTCTTCTCACTTCCTCCCACCCTCTTACCTAGCAAGCTCCTTCTCATCCTAAAGGGCTTAGGCCTTTCCTGACCACTGTATCGAAGTACTTCTGTATTCTCCGTCACTCTGCCTTATTTGATCCTCTCATAGTACCTATGACAATTTGTAATTACAGATATATTTGTTTCTTATGAACTATGTTTCACCTATTAGACTATAAGATCTGGGAGAGCAGACATGATGTCGTTTTATTCGCCAGCACATACTCATTGCCTAGCACAATGCCTCCCATTTAACAGGCTCTCAAGAAATATTAGTTAAATAATGGGTGAATAGCTATTTTGCCCAGTTTAATTTTTATTGGTGTTTTAATATTTTCTTGTTGATTTTCAATAATTTCAAGAACTGTGTATATTAAGTACATTAATCCTTTCCCTTTTGTCTTTTTTTCTGTTTTGTTCGGGCCTAGATGCTTTCACTTTTATGTACTCAATTCTACCATTTCTTTCCTCTCAGATTCTACCTTGGGTGCCAACTTAGGCAGGACTTTCCCATTCTGAGAGTCCATAAATATTAACCTTCATTTTATTCTGTTTGGTACCTTGATATTTTTATTTTATTTACATTTCAATCTTAAATTCATATGGAATCTGTTCTATATGACATGATGTAAGATTTAACTTATCTCAACACTATTTATTTAATATTTCTTTCATTTGTGGCTTATATGAAATGTCATATGCAATATATATTACACACTTACAAACATTTGGGTGTGTTCTTGCAACTTTTAGGATTTCTGTGCTTGTCTCTACTTGTCTGTGCACCAGTACTACTCTATTTTATTATCTGATAAGGACAATATCCTCTCATTATTTAAAGAATTCTCAAGGGGAACATTGACTATATCCAAGTTTTCAAAAATTTTTATCTGTTCTTATTCATTTTTTTCCTTCCAGATAAACTTAAAGGAATAAAAAAAGACCCAGTAGAATTCTAATTGGAATTGAATTTGATTTATAGTTTAATTCGGGAAAATTGAAATCTTAACATTATTAAGTCTTTCCTCCCAGGAACTTGGTCCATCTCTCCATTTAAATCTTTTTTATTTATGATTCTCAGTAAAAAATGTGTGGTTTTTACATGTAGATCCTATTCTTTTTGGGTTAACATGGTAGACTCTGCCAGTGACTGACTTACCAAATCCCCTCCCACTTGCCAGGGCCACGTCCTGTGCATCCCTGAGCTCTATGAGGGGTCTCTTCTGGCCATTGGGATCTTAGCAGGGTAAGCCGGAAATCTGGAGTTTATGTCCCTAGAAATAGCCTGTAACCAATAACAGTGAGGAACTGTGTGGGTACGATTGTTCATTTCATGCGTCAGCTTGACGTGCCCATGGGGTACCCAGAGTAAACATTACTCCTAGGTGTGTCTGTGAGGGTGTTTGCAGGTGAAATCAGCATTTGAATTAGTTGACTGAGTAAAGCAGATTGCCCTCTCTCATGTAGAAGGGCATTATCCAATCCCTTGAGGGCCTGAAAAGAACAAAATGGTGGAGGAAAAGGGTATTTACTCTCTCTTCCTGACTGCTGAGCTGGGACATCAGCCTTCTCCTGCCCTTGACTGGGACTCATATCATTAGCCCTCTTGTTTTCAGAACCACATCACCAGCTTTCCCGGATCTCCAGCTTGCAGATCATGGGATTTCTCAGCCTCCATAATCTCATGACCTAATTTCTTATAGTAAATCATGTACCTATGCGCATCCTGTTTCTGTGTAGGACACTCACTAATATAGTGAGTGAACACCCAGCTTCCTCTGCCTTCTGCTGGAATGACTGTGATGTATACTCACAGTGTCTCCCGGAGGGGACTCAGTGAGCTGGCACTCTATTTGCCCACAGGAGCACTGGCTTTATAATGTGCTGTCTGTGGGCTTCCTTCTCTTCCGACCCTCATTCCCAGACTGGGATTCCTGGGTTCACTTTTCAACAAACAACTCTAACACTCATCTTTGTCTCAGGGTCTACTGCCAGGAGAGCCCAAATCAAGATGTGACCCCTACTTATTTTTGGTTGCCATTGTAACCAAAGAACTTTTCAAAATTATAATTTCTAACTGGATATATAGGAAAATTATTGATTTTTTTGTCCGTGGCATTTCCCATATATACAAATAATATATTCAAACACAACTTTTTGTTAAGTAAAAATTAGTATTGTTAAGTTGTTTTACATATATACTCTTACATGCTGCAAATTACTATATATTCTATGTATCTAAACAGAAATAGCATCTAGAGTTGCATACAAAACCCCTCATGTATACAGCACTTCAGGGGCAACTTGGATACTTTTCAAAGGTGATTTTGACTATGCACAACTTTCACCTAACTCACTGTTTTTAGAACCCAACCTCAATATCTTTGGCAACTGGCTCCATATTGAATTCATTTATTAGTTTTAACAGTGTTTCAATTGATTCTTTTGGTCTTTCCAGGTAGACAATTACATTAATAGGAATTAATAGAATTTTGTCACCTTTTTGTCATTTATATTTATGGTTTCTTCTTTTTGTCTTATTGCGTTTACTAGAATTTTCAGATCAATGTTAAGTATTAGTGGTGAAAAGGGTGTCTTTGAATAATTTCAATTTTGAATAGAAATTGAATGTTTCTCTTTTTATTGAAAGACAGAAAGAGTTTGGGAAATGCCTATAGCTTACCCGAAGCCAATTCATTGAAATGAATGATAAATGAAATACAGAATGAAATAAATTTCAGTTTTGCTTCTGTATGAAATATTTTCTGATTTTTCAACAGACCATTCTTAGTAAATATGATTCTCTTGGGATAAAATGAGTTTAATTTCTATAAACTCATGAATAGTTTAAATCTATCTGAGATCTTTTCTGGCTGCCATCTGACCTTAATTTGCAAGCTAGAAAAATTAAACCTCTAATATGTAACAGAGATTTGAGTTTCTATACCTGTACTTGCCAAATTCACACATCCCAAGTAACTATTTCTGCTCTTTTTGGTTCAGACAGCCAGTCCTAGGTATTTTCACATATATATACAAAAAATATATATGTAAAAATATGCATATATTTATATAGAGATAAATACATACATACACAAACATAGATTATATATTATAAACTATATCTGTGAGTTCATTTTGAACTCATTACAATATCCTAATATCTAGCCAATACATGTGTTCTTATGTTCAAGGTAGCCAGATATATTTATAAATGTACAAAATGATGTACGTTTAAGGACAATAATTTCAGCATTTTTGTAATCACAAAAGATTGGAAACATCTTTTACATCCATCAATAGGCAACTAGTTAAATAAATTAAGATACTTGTAATAGATAGTGACTTAAAATAGAGTCAATTCTTTTTTAGACTTAGTAGAAAGTGTTTATTTCCTCTCATCTTCCACTTTAGTATAGCTGACCCAGAATCTGTTTCCACAAATCTGGAGACAATAGGGAGTGGGTGAAGAGTAAGGTGGACTAAGGGATTTTCAAAGTGTATCCATGAGGATGAAACTTTAACATTTATAAGCAACAAAAATTGCATCTAAGATTCCTCAAGAAAGAAGTTTTGCCCTTCACATACTATCAACAGATAGATGCTAACTTAAAATTAGTGTTTTGCGACATGTACCCTGGCAAAAATATCCTTGCCATCCTAGTGTCTGGCTTGATGAGGACTGCTACATTATAATACAAACAAAAACGTAATAATGCTGGCCAAATCAGTGAAGCAACAGTCAAAATGAAATTTAGAGAAGGATAGCTGACATTACTTCTAAGTTTTAATATTATCTCAAATTTTCATACTTTGTATCTATGTAAAACATATTTTGTATCTGTGTAAAGTGCATATTTATGTATTGTTTCCCCAGAGCGCTGCTTAATTTTACCATCTCTC
Source organism: Papio anubis (assembly GCF_008728515.1). NCBI lineage: Eukaryota > Metazoa > Chordata > Mammalia > Primates > Cercopithecidae > Papio > Papio anubis. The sequence goes on from NC_044981.1 coordinate 151,261,938, forward strand.
AATGTGGCACACAGGCTAGATACTCACCAAAGCCATTTCCTTTTCTTCCTGGGAACACCACTAGATTACATTTCCCAGCTCCCATGCCTACAGGTGTGGCTGTGTGATTAGTTCTGGCCAACAGAATGTGAGCAAAAATGATGTATGTCATGTTTAGACCTGACCCCTAAAATCTGCCATGCAATTCCCTCTCCTTCCTTGTTTCCCAGTCATATAAATAGAATCCAATGAAATCCTTGTTAAAGGGAGCCTAGGTCCCTGAATCACTTTAAGAATAACTGTCCATCAAAACCCAAATGGACTGTGACTTTAGAGAGAAGTAAATCTCTGTTATGTAAAGCCACTGAGATTTGGGGATTGTTTGTTACAGAAGTTGGTTTTAGTTTACTAATTGGTGTAGCTCACTAATATATTCAGCTCTGTATCTCTCTTATCCAGTTTTCAAATTCTTGGTAAATAATACTTGGCTCGTTCAGGGATAAGTGTCTATCCCTGGTCATTTGGCTATAGCTAGTGTATCAGTCCATTCTTACACTGCTAATAAAGATATACCCAAGTCTTGGTAATTTATAAAAGAAAGAGGTTTAATTGACTCACAGTTCCTGGGGAAGCCTCAGGAAACTTATAATCATGGCTGAAGGAGAAGCAAACACATCCTTCTTCACAAGAAGGCAGGAAAGAGAAGAATGAGAATCAAGCAAAGGGGGAACCCCCTTATAAAACTATCAGATCTCATGAGAACTTACTCACTATTACAAGAATACCATGAAGGTAACTGCCTCCATGATTCAATTACCTCTCAACAGGTCCCTCCCACAACATGTGGGGATTACACGAACTACAATGCAAGATGTGATTTGGGTGGGGACACAGCCAAACCATATCAGCTAGGATGGGGTACTACAGGGTCACTTGATATAGACATGGCCTCCAGGAGCCCACTCCTGAGCACTAGGAGCTACTCCCAGAAAAGAGGAATCACTGTGAGCTGGGTACCCACACAAGAGTGTTTCCTACATAAAGAAGGATAATAAACAGGAAGAAAGGAAGACTGACAGAACCTCACATGCAGATTCTCAGGGTAGGAGAAAGTGTAAGAAAACCCATCAATCTTCCCATTCCTGACAAGCTTCACATCCCTACAAGATGTGTCATAAATCTTGGCATGCATTCTCAGAGACAATTAATTCTCCCCTGGTAGATGTAGAATAAATGAAAGTTGAAAGATCATTCATGTTAAACATTATGTTCAACAAATATTATGTACCTTGCTAAGGGAATGTAAAGGGTGGGCCTAGGGAACAGATTGGAAAGGAAGAAATTCCTGTTAAATGAATAGGGACACTCAATCACGGATCACTGAGGTTCACAGAGATATGGGTGACCAATTGCAGTGGGCATTTGTCATTTTTAAATTCTGGCCCAGCATCTCGTCTCCCTTTTTTTTTTGAGGGGAGAGAGTCCTATTATCTGAGTTGGGTGGGGCAAGGCCTGACCATTTCCCACAGAAGCTGAAAAAATTCAAATCTCCCTCCCCCTCCTCTGCCTCCTGCCCCCCAACTCCTTCCCACCCTGACTGGCAGCTGGGGTATGGTCAGCATATTGGATGCTGCCACCTAGGAATTTGAATCTTCAGCAAGTGACACAAGGATAAACAGATGGCTTGGAATCTATATCCAGTGGTGTTTCCTCTTGGCAGTGGCAGAAGTCTCTGGTAGGATGAGGACACCAGCAGAGGTGTCCTAACCAGCTCTCAATTGTGCCCCTGGGTAGTCATTTCTGGTTCCCTCTTTTTTTTTTTTTTTTCTTTTTGAGCCTGGTTCTTAAGTCTTCCAATTGATTCTATGAGCCAATCAATGGCTTCCTAAAAAATTCCTATTCTGCTTAAATTAGACAAAGTAGGATTTTCTTTGTTTTGGTTTTTTGTGTTTTGTTGTTGTTGTTGTTGTCATTTTGTTTTGTTTTTGAAACAGGGTCTTACCCTGTTGCCCAGGCTGGAGTGCAGTGGTGCAATCACACGTTACTGCAGCCTCAACCTCCCAGGCTTAGGTGATCCTCCCACCTCAGCCTCCCGTGTACCTGGGACTACAGGCTCACACCACCTTGTCTGGCTAATTATGTATTTTTTGTAGAGATGGAGTTTCATCATATTTCTCAGGCTGGTCTCAAACTCCTGGGCTCAAGCAATTCCCCTGCCTCACCCTCCCAAACTGCTGGGATTACAGGTGTGAGCCACTGTGCCCGGTCAGACGTAGTAGGCTTTTGATGCTTGCAACCAAGAACCTTGACTGATACAATAATTTCCTCCTCCTTCAGTTCATTTTTTCCCTTGACAACTTGACAGATAGAATATTTGATTTCTTGAAAGTAGCAAGATAAATGTCATAAAGTCCACATTTCACACAGATGTAGATCACTAAACTAATTAGAAAGCTGAGACATTATCTCTTTTTCTTTAGGACTACAAGCAGCTATGATCAGGAAAATAACTGAATCATTGAGGGCACACTCTAGGAGCTCTATCAGATAAAAACAAAACAAAAAGCCTCTGCTAGCCTCACAGTGTCACTCTTGAGTGTCTCCCGTGGTGTGTCAAGTCAGGGTCAGCTCACCTAAAGATGATCAGGCCTTATCAACCTGTGCCTGCAAACAGGGGAGTCCAGAGGTTTCTGATCCAGTTATCTGTACTAGGGTGGGGTGTTCTATTGGTTCCACCACACTGGAGGAGTCTTAAATAATGTCACTGCACTGAGTAGAGCTTGGAAATGGCGGACAGTGAGGAGTCAAGGGAGGGCCAGAGTGAAAGGTATGGCTGGTTAGTATGCAGAAGAAAGGGGCAGGCCATCTTATGACAGAACAGCCTCCCTTGTTAGGCTTCTATGGGGTCCCTGCAGGAGGTGTGTTGGAAGATAACTCTATGAAATTAGAAGGGTTTCCATCTAGACCCTCAAGGTTGACTAAGACCCATTCTCAGGCACTTGAACTTCACAAGCTAATAATCCAAGCCACCCCTGGAGAGTCGGGCAAAGAATCAAAGAAATGCGTCTTCAATCAGTGCCACCCCATTCACCCTCCCTGTGGTCTGGTTAGGATATAGGCCTCTCTTCCTCCCCAGCATGCCTGGCTTGCCCAGTACTGACCCTGACACGTTGAGAGCATCCAAAAGAGGTTCAGTGCACATGGGCTCTAAAACCATGTTCATAATAACTCCTGTCTAGTCAGTCTACCCTCCATCTTTTTAAGAGAGAAGGGAGCTGGAAAGCCAAATGCCAAGAGGGCTCTGCTGTGGCCTGCCAGGAGGACCAGCTGTCCAGTGTGGACACAATTTAACAAGAGAGACAACGGTAGAAAAGTAGGACCAGAATCTCAACTTCAGAAGAGCCGCAGGTATCTTCCTTTCAGAGGCAGGTTTAACATCACCTATCCTCCTTTCTCAGTTCAGGCTGAGGTGTTGCCCACATGTCTTGCCCACATGAGATTTTTTCCAGGACCATCTCCTGCTGGCTCATGGCAAGCTGTGGACCCGAAGTGCCCTAAATCCATTGGCTATGTTTAAGGACTTGATATAAGGCATCAGAAGCAAGAGGTAAACAGTGAACCAGTTATGCCAACTACAGACAGGTTAGCCCTGGGGCCACTTTAGCAGTGGTGTCCCACTCTCAGACTGAAGGGGTTTGTTTGTTTCATTTTGTTTTGTTTTGAGACAGGGCTCACTCTGTTACAGCAGTGCAATTAGAGCTCACTGAAGCTCTGACCTCCCAGGCTCAAGTAATCTTCCCATCTCAGCCTCCCAAGTAGATGAGACTGCAGGTGTACACCACCACACCTGGCATCTTTTTTTTTTTTTTTTTTTTTTTTAGAGATGGGGTGTTGCTGTGTTGTCCAGGTTGGTCTCAAACTCCTGGGCTCAAGCAGTCCTCTGGCCTCAGCCTCCCAAAGCACAGGGATTGCAGGGATTGCAGGCATGAGTTATCACGCCTAATCTCAAAGTGAAGTTTTGTAAGAATCATTCTTGCAAGTCCCAGAAGACCCACCAGAAACAAGAAGGGTAGCTGTGTGTGGACGGAAGCAGAAGGCTTCCCTCCGGTCCTGGTCTTGGTTCCTGAACACTACCCTGGGGCAATATTCCTTCAAAAGGGAGGAAAAACAGCAGACAGGAGGAAGAGGAAGAAAAAAGAGAATTAAAGTAGCAAAAAAAGAAACAAGTTTAAAATGTTTTTATTGTTTTTTCTAATAACATAATAAATGCCCAATGTAAAAAGTTGAGGAAATTCAGAAAAAGATAAAAAATAAAATAACAATGACCTAAAATATGATTACTTGGAGAAAACGATCATTAAAACTTTTGTGTATGTATTGCTTTCTATGAAAAATTACACATATAGATAAGTTTAAAAATAATGGAAATATATGTGTATTAATACACACACATATATAAACATACACATGTGCACATATAAACACAATACTAATTTATCAGCTTTTCTTAATTTTGTTGTGAAAATCTTTCCACATAAATAAATAAATGGCAATGTCATAATTTTATGGCTATATAGTATTCTATTATAGATATAACATAATTTACACACCAAATCCCTTATTAATGAACTTTTCTTAGTGTTTCACTATTATAAACAATGTTCCAATTATTCTCATCATATGTGTGTGTGTGTGTGTGTGTATTTGCAAACTTGTTCCATTCTTTCCCAGAAGTAAAATTGCTAAGTCAAATGTATACATTTTTTTTAAAAGGCTTTTCACAAATGCTATTAAACTGCCTTCCAGCAATGTTGTACCAATTAAAAATTCCACTAGTAGGGTATGGGTATCCATTTTCCTGTTGAACCTCCTATCACATGTACTGGCCATTTTGGGTTTTGTTTTTGTTGCACGTATTTTTCAGTTCAAACATTCATCTTTATTTTCTTGTTGATTTGTAAAAACTCTATATTGAGGGTTTTTACCCTTGCCATATGTGTTGTTGTTGAGTTGACATTTAAGAGATTAAAACTAAAATGAAATAATAAGACAAGAAAATGTTTTAGCTAATAAAATAAAAATAAGAAAAAAAGTTACTTTAAAAGCAAGAGACGAGATTCAGATGAGACAAGTTCAAGAAAGCCAGAATAGAAAGAGGAAACTTTCAGGTAAAGCAAGTAGAAAAATACAAAATATATAAACAATATCAATAAAATCAAAGAGAAGTTCTAGAACAATGACTACATTCTAATTTGTATAATAGAAGCTACTCATAAGAAAACAAAACTGGTGGTTGTGGAAGACAATATTACTTACCTTGGGTAGGGCAGGGACAGCATCTCAGATCTTTAATCAAGTTCTTGGTAGAGATCGGCAGAATAGATCAAAACGGGCAATAGTATCCAAATCTTTTGCAGTGCTCTACACACTTGTTCAGACCATTAGCAAATTCTCCTGAGGAGTCCAAATCCATTTAAAGCTACATTTAAGACGGGCAACAGATAAAAAAACTAGGTACGGAAAGAATTACAAAAAACAGGATGAAGTCTTGATGGGAGCAGGTTAATCTGTCATTTTAATCACATTGTCTCTTTGTCCACTAATTAGATCAAGAAGCCATTAGAGTTGCAGACACTAAGAAGTGGCTTCTCTTGAAGAAGTGGGGGGTGGGGGAGAGGGGGGGAGAGAGAGAGAGAGAGAGAGGACTTATCCCACCTACTCCAGATTTCCAGATTTAGTGTAAGATAGATTGAATTAAATATGAAATTTCAAGGAGGTCTGTAGTCTAACAGTGTTCTTTCTGAGAGCATATGACACTTAGTCTGTCAGGAATAGTTTGAGAACAGTTTTACTATTTTTCACATTTTATGTATGAGGACACTAAGGTTCAAAAAGGATAAGCGACTTCCTTCATCAAGGCGCTCCCAACAGTGAACTGTGGAGCTGGAATCAGAAACAACTGTGCTGCCCGATAGAGATATAATTCGAGCCACATAGGTTATTTAAAATTTTCTAGTAGTTGCATTCAAAAACAAAGAAACAATTTAATTAACTCTAATAATATGTTTTATTTAGCACAGTACATTTAGACTATCATTTTAACATGTAATCAATATTAAAATGGGACATTTTACATTCCATTTTTCATGCTTGATCTGAAATATTTAATACATCTTTTACATTTACAGCACATCCTAATTTGCAGTAGCCAAATTTCCAATACTGAAGTACATTTCAAGTACTTAACAGTTGTGTGGCTAGTGGCTACCTCCTTGGACAGTCCAATTCTAGAACTATGGTTCTCAAGGTGTTGTCTCCAGATCGGCTGTATCAGCATCACTTGGGAACTTGTTAAAAGTGCAAATTCTTGGGCACCATCCCAAACCCCCTAAATCAGAACCTCTAGGGGGTTAAACACAGCAATTCATGTTTAAGCAACCCCCTTCAGTTATTTCTGATACATGTCAAAGTTTGAGAATCATTGCTCTACACAACTGCCTCTGCATCCCAATTCAAATAAACCCAGAACAGCCACTGTGGACTAGCCCTGAGGACGAAGAGACTCTGCTCTTGAGATAAGCAATTCTTGGCTAAATGAAGCTGGCTTTCTCTTATATGGAAATATCCTAGTCCTAGCTATGGTTCCATTTCTTGGGATTATGGAATTTGCAGACACAATTTAAACACGGTTAAATTTGCCATTTTGTTTAAGGAAAAGGAAAAAAAATCCAGTAACCACCCTATACTGTCACCTAGAGTTAGTTACTTAACTTCTCTTTTCCTCAGTTTCCTCCTCCATAGGATGCAGATCATGTAATAAATATTAGCAACTTTTCTTAAAAAGTAGGGTGCACAAAAAGAAAACAGTCAGCAAAAGGGACTGATTTTTAAAACTTAATTAGAAACAAGTAGTGGGCCGGAAAGGCAATATTATAGATTTTTGAGCACAGAAGCAGAAGCTGATTCACTTATAATTTCTTAGAACATTAGATTTGCTGAGGGGGAAAGGTAGGGTTCTTGCCAAAATCATTAAGGAGAGCGATTCTGAGTATGCCTTAAAGCAGAACTCTCAGTAAACAGGAATTACCTATAAAGAAAATCAGGAAGCCAAAGTGTTTCTTTTCATGAAGTTACATCCTGCCATAGAAAAGCTGGATAGGAAATAAAGACGGATGCACTCCCAACTGTATACTAAACCGGCAATTATTTCATCAAGCGAAATCTGAGCAAAAGCTCAGATTCTGTGAAGGGGAAAAAAACATGAGAGGTTTGAATGTCATAAGAAACCAAAGACAACCAATGGCTACAATTAAACAAGGTTTTTTTGTGGGGGGAAATGTACGAACAAATCTCTGTGATTTCAGGTTCTTTAGTCGCCGCTCTCCCCTCCCCCCATTTCAGTAATACTTCCTCTAGACTTTTGCTAGAAAAGAAATATAAATAAGTGTCTCCAGAAATAGGGGACTGATAAAATGATCCTAATCTCCTTCTCCTCCTCATTGTTATTTGTTGTGCGTTTCCACGTTTCAGTGACAGGATTCTACTTTGTTCGCTACTCTTTTCAGTTTGATCAAAGAAAACGCTGCTATCACCGTCCAAACAATTTTCCATTTCATCCTCTCACCCTCAAATGAAAAGACACCAGAAAGGCAAGATAGCCCTGTCTCGAGGCAGGTTCCCATGGTTTGGGGGGAATGGCAGGTGTCAATCTGCAGCAGCAGCTGCAACCTTCCGCAAAGCAGAAACTGCAGTTCACACTCTCCGCTCTTTCTCCCGCCCTACTCCGCCACCTCACAACTCCACACAATCCTTAAAAACACACAGACCTCCTCCTCCAACCTCGCATCCTCTTGCACACCCTGCACCGCACGCACCCTGGGATGCCCGCTGCCACAGTAACGCTCAACCCACTCGGCGGCCCCACCCACTGCCGTCCCGCCCACGCCTCAGGCGCCAATGGTTGAGGCCCGCAGCTCCCAAGGGGCTCCTTGATAGGGCAGCGGGGCCTGTCACTCTCGGGGAGCACCCCGCCCCCTCCTCGCTCCCCTCCGGAGCTGGAGGGGCCGAGCATCAGCAAGAGTAGCAGCGAGCAGCCGCGGTGGTGGCGGCGGCGCGTCGTTGCAGTTGCGCCATCTGTCAGCAGCGGAGCCGGCGAGGAGGGGGCTGCCGCGGGCGAGGAGGAGGGGTCGCCGCGAGCCGAAGGTCTTCGAGACCCGCCCGCCGGCCGGCGACGAGAGTAGAGGCGAGGTTGCCCTGCGAGCGGCGCGTCCTCTCCCGCCCGGGCGCGCCGCGCTTCTCCCGGCGCACCGAGGACCGCCCGGGCGCACACAAAGCCGCCGCCCGCGTCGCACCGCCCGGCGGCCGCCGCCCGCGCCAGGGAGGGATCCGGCCGCCGGGCCGGGGACACCCCGGCGCCGCCCCCTCCGTGCTCTCGGAAGGCCCACCGGCTCCTGGGCCCGCCGGGGAGCTCCCGGAGCCGCCTCGGCCGCGCCGGAGGAGGCGGGGAGAGGACCATGTGAATGGGCTCCGGAGCCTGAGCGCCGCGCAGGTAAGCAGGCGGCGGGGATGCGCCGCGGGAGGCCTCGGGGATGCTGCGGAGACGCCCGGCCGCCGGCGCCCCCGCGCACGCCGCCCCCACCGCGGGGCCCGGCGCTGCGGTCCCTCGGCCGCCGGGGCGCCCCGCGGGGCTGCTGGGGAGTCGGCGCTCGGGGTCTTCCCGTGGCTGCACCCGAGGACACCCCTGCGGGGTGCGGCTCCGAGGCGGCGCGGGGATGGGGGCCCCATTTCCTCGCCCGCAAGCGGGCGCCGAGTGAAAATTGGAATTGGCTTGGGGGTGAGGCTGGCCCAGACTCCGCCCCCGCCCTCCTTTCGGGGCCCCCAGCGGGGACTGGGGCTGTGTGTGTTGTTTTAATGTCAGGGATGATGTAATCACTTAATAATTGATGCCCCGTGCTGCTTCCCTCCCCCCCCCACCCCCTCCCCCCCCCTCCACCTCTCGGCCTCCTCCCTCGGCGGCGGTCGCCTTCTCCAACCCATCCTCCTGCCTATTTCTGGCACCTCCCTTGCACTTCCCCCATCCTCTCCTTCACTCTTCCTGTGCCACCACCCACCCACCCTTCCCCTTTCCCCTGTGCTAGAGCCTTTCCTTCTCTTCCTCTGTCCCTCACCCCTCTGCTCCCTCCAGCTCCTTTCTCCTTCCTTTCCGGCTCCCTCGCTGGATTTCCTCTCTACTTCCCTAGATCCATGGCTGTTTTTGTTTGGGCTCCTCCCCTCTCTTATCTCTGCGGCCACAGGCGGAGGGGACTGGGCCAGAAGGAGGCCACCGAGCTTGGGCCCAGGGAGAGATGTGCTGGGACTCACTGGGAAGATGGATAATAAAATCACCCTTCTTGCCCCTCCTTCCCCCAATAAATCACACAGACTCGCCGGGTGTGTGAGTGTGAGTGTGACACAAAGAGCCCTTTCAGTGCATAGAGAGGAGACACACAAAGTACCCTAGGATAGGCACGATGCTTCTTGTCTCTCCTCCCTGGGGCTTCCCTTTCTTTCCCATGAAGCAGTTGGTCTCTCTGAGTCTTTCCTGCCACATTTACCAAAAAATAAAAGAACCCCCAGATGCCGGGTGGCAGGTGTCGGCATTTTGCTGTGTTCACAGACCAGTAGTGTTGACTGGCAGCTGCAGTGTTTCTTAGATTTAAGGGGACAATTATTCCAGCAGTCTTAAGAGTTGCTTTACTTTTAAGGTAGCCTCCCTATCCCTATTCTTTCCCCTCTTCTTTTGGGAACAAGTACTAAGAGCTGCGGTAGAGTAAATTGGTGTGGGGGTCACAAGAATTTTGTTTCTGAATCAGAATTAAATTGGTATTTGATAAGGGGGAGGCAATCTGACTGGCTTCTTCTATCAAGTCTAAGAGGTCACTGTGCTGATGTCTTTTGAAATGAAATCCTGTCAGCCCAGTGATGTTGTTTTACCCTTTTATTGAAGTAAATACCTGGGGACGTGGATAAAACGGTCTAGAGTTAGCATTTGGAAGACCACTGCAGACTGTCTTTTGCCTGCTTCAAGGTAGTCTTGGGACGCCCACTTCCTTTCTCACCACCCAAGCAACTGCAATACTTTCCACCCTTTGTACTGTCTTCTTCCCCAGTCCCTGCTCCATGGTTACCCTGTGTTCAGATAAAGGGACTCGCAGACTTTTGGAGGAAGTGGTTTAACTATATGAGGCTTTGGGGCCACTTGGCTATGAACTGGGGCTGTAGAGAATCTTGACTGAAGTCTAAACCATCTGATGTTCTTTTTAAGGAGGAAATGTTAATGTAAATCTGGGGGCTTAATGTTCCGTTTTGTAAACCAGTGACTATTACACGCTTAATCGATATTGTCAAAACTTAAGTGAAACCCGTTCTTTCTTAAAAGTATGGCTCCTCAACTGTTATAAGTAACAGAACTGTAGGTTTCTTTTTCAGTAATTTTATTAGAAAAGAGTTATGATTCGTGAAACATTTACTTATGTGCTTTTTAAGAACATTAATCGTGGAGCTTTTTACATTAAAAAAAGCAATAGGGTTAATGAGTGTACTGTGAAAACAAAGGGTCGTTTGTTTGATGCCGGACCCAGGAAGGAAAGCCAGAGCACATAAACTCGCACTCTGTTGACCAAGTTTGAGAGACTTAATGATAAGGTTGAATGTGAGCAAATGCACACTCTGCTTTCTCCTGGGTCTGCAATCTCTAACCCCATCTGACTTCCTTGAAGTCCTTTTTAACCTTTGGCGCCCAGCTCAAATGTCATCTCCTCTGTGAAGCCGTTTCCATCTTCTCCTTTCCAAACAAATCATCATATTTTGGTTTCAAACTTTGGCAGCAGCTATTACGTTTGGCATGAGTCTATTTCCACCATTAGTTGGTCAGCACATTGATAAAAGGAACCTTATCTTATTTATCTTGTTTCCTACCAAGTTTTATCTTAGTGGGTACTCTGTTTCATTTAACAATCAACAAATGTGAGTTAGGTCTTTGGTATGTGTTCAACACCTGTATCAATTAGGCTAATGTTAGCAGTTGTAACAAATAGGCCTGCAAATATATAATGGCTCAAAAGCAATAGATGTTTATTCTTGCTCATTTAATAGTCTAAAGTTCATGTTTCTGATCTGTAGGTGGCTTTCCGCCATGCAGTGATTCTGGGTCCCACACCCCTATCTTTTAGCTCCGCCATCCCATAGCTTACCATTGGAACCTGTTTCAGCTTACAGAAGGGGCAACAGAGAGAGTAGACGGGGCACACCCACTTTTGAAATACCTTAGCCTGGAAGTGACACCATCACTTCCTCTCACAGTCTTTACTTGAGGGCTAGTTATATGGCCACATTTGATTGCAAGGGAGCCTGGGAAATGTAGTTTAGCCATGTGCTCAGAAAAAAGATACAGAGTAAATACTTTTATTGAACAGCTTTGCCAAACACTGCCACTTACCAAGGCACATTCACTGCCCTTAAGAAACTTACAGGCTAATGGGAATTAAATAGAAATCTAGAATGGACACCCGTCATTGCTTTTCTTTTGATTTTATAAGTTTAGATCTTTTCATCCTAAGCATGTTTCAAAAATCTTACTTGTTGTCGTGTTTCAAATGTTGCCAATTCCTACTCAGTAATCCCATGTAATACAATCATCTGATGCTTCCTGTGTTGACTTTGATGTGGTTCTTTTACCCTAGAAGCACCTTTCTTGGCTTAATTTTTCATCTGGTCATTCTGTAGACTCCCAGAGTTGCTAGGAGAGTCCTTAGAAATCACATTCCTTCTGGATGTTGTGGCTCACGCCTGTAATCCCAGCACTTTGGGAGGCTGAGGTGGGTGGATCACTTTAGCCCAAGAGTTTGTGACCAGCCTGGCCAACATAGTGAGACCTTGTCTCCATGAAAAATCTTTTAAAAATTAGCCAGGCATGGTGGCATGCATCTGTGGTCCCAGCTACTCAGGAGGCTGAGGTGGGAGGATCACTTGAGCCTAGGAGGTAGAGACTGCAGTGAGCTGAGGTCATACCACTGTACCCTATTTCAAAAAGAAAAAAGAAATCACAGTCCTACTCCCTCTTAATCGGAAGAGGAAATTAATCAGCCTGAGAGGTGAAACTGCTTGCCCCAAGGCCTTGCAGCTTCTAAACGGAAGGGCAGGAGGCTCAGCCAGCCAGCTCTTCAGGCCCACGTGGGTCTCCTCTGTCACTCAGCTGCCCTCTTTGTCTGTGAGTCTTGCATATTCCACAGAGGTTAAGTGACCTTCCAAATCTCCAGGAGCAGGGTTCTAGTGTTCTCGGTAGTCCCTTTTCTCCACAGGCTTCCAAATTGTTGAAGCAATTCCATTCATACCAGCCATCATAATTGTTAATGTACTTTTTTTTTTTGCAGTGAATACTTCATTATATTCATCTGTTCTGCAGACATTAGCCTAGTATGTTACTTTGTGCAAGGAACTGGGGAGATGAGGTCCTGGAAATGAATACTTCTGCTGTCCTTGCTTTTCAGAAGTTCATGGTCTACTAGAAGAGATAAAAATAATTAATAATTGCTAACATTTATTGAACATTTACTATGTGCCAAGCACTGTTTAAGCTCCAATCTTAACAATAATAATATGCAGTGGTTTCACTTATAATCTCCATTTTACAGATGGGAAATTGAAGCAAGCTTTAGTAGCTTATTAAGTAACTAATTCAAGATCATACAGCTACTAAGTGGTAGAATCAGGATTCAGGTCCAATTAGTTTGGTTCCAAAGCCTTTGCCCTTAGCCACTAGGTAATATTCAAAATACTACATGTTATGATGGTATTAAAATACGTTATGTGCCATAAAGGAGGGTGACTGAAATGCTTTAGAAATTAAGACTTTTGGTTGATGGGAAATAAAATTTTATAACCAAATAGAAATAAAATATTCATCCCTGCCCTCCTTTCATTCAGACTCTCATCTGCTACTTACCTGGGAAATACAAAATTAAATTAAAAAATGGTAAAGCAAGGCATGTCGATACGGGAAATAATTTTACTCTGTGTGATTCTTTATTTAAAGCTAGGCCTTTCTGTGGTACACAATTAGGTCTGTATAAGTTTATGAATTGTCTACATGCTTACTCATTTAACAGCATTCATTCATTGCATATTCTATTTGCCAGACAATGAATTCGATGGTTCAAGGCAAAAGAGATGTGATCCTGTCCCCAAGGAATTTACCTGCTAGTTTTGCAGAGCTATAAAAGAGTCTTCGAGCAATGTTACAAATGCTGTGATTTTAGGGGTCCATGTAGGATGCCAGAGAGCATACAGAATGGAGCATGAAACTGGAAAACAGGTGCACAAGTGGGATAGCCAAGCAGAGAAGGCTGGAGGAGGAGGGGTCTGAAGGCGAGATGAGTAGAGATGGCTCGGTGAGTGTTGTGGGAAGCCTCCTGTCCCAGAAAGAACAGCCTAGAGGACGAATGCACAGACCTTTTGGGGGAACTGCAGTTAGCTCAGGGTTGTTTGGAGTGGTACAGAGATGGACAAAGTGAAATGACAGAGCTGAAGGAGAAACTGAGAAGATTCTTGTAAGTACTTTATCCTGAGTGCCATTTAAGAGTTGTAAGTGGAGATGTGGCTTTGATGTGATTGTATTTTTATAAAGATCTGGCCACAGTATGGGCCTTTGACGAAGGGCTGGCAGAACTAGTGCAGGGAGGATAGTTATGGAAACTTCAATGAGTAGTAGATGAGGGTCTAAATGGAAGGAAAGGAGGTGCAGATGGAGCAAAAAAGACAGAATGAGAGAGCAGGAGACAGGGCATGGGGGTAGATAGAAAAGAATTTCTCTGGGAAATTAGGTGGAGACAAGCAGTCCAATAAGGAAAGCAGCGGCAGGTATCTAAGTGATGACTTTATCGTAAACACTTTAGACTTCCAGGTGTAGTAGCTCATAGGCAGGTAAATAGAGAGGTCTGGAGTGAGGGACAGGACTAGGTCTTTTTTTTTTTTTCTGAGACAGAATTTCACTCTCGTTGCCCAGGCTGGAGTGCAATGGCATGATCTTAGCTCACTGCAACCTCCGTGTCCTGAGTTCAACCGATTCTCCTGCCTCAGCCTCCTGAGTAGCTGGGATTACAGGCGCCCGCCACTACACCCAGCTAATTATTGGGGTTTTGCCACGTTGGCCAGGCTGGTCTCGAACTCCTGACCGCAGGGGATCTACCTGCTGCAGCTTCCCAAGGTGCTGAGATAACAGGCATGAGCCACTGTGCCCAGCCAGGACTAGGTCTTGAATATAAATTTGTTAGCAAATTACAAAATACTTGAAGCCGTGGATGTGGGTGAGGTCACCCAGGGAGAGTGTGTGGAGTAGAAAGAGCAGAAAGGGCGGAGAGCGAGCCCAGGAATAGAGGAGAAATCAGGCCCAGAATGGGAGAAGAGCCTGCAGAGTACTAGACCAGCCTCAGAGTTGAGCAACGTAAAGAACAAAATGTGCAGTTGGATTTAGCCCTGAAGATATCTGAACCTGCCCAAAGCAGCATCAGGAGAATTAGATGAGGAGAAGGCTAAAAATCTGTTGCTCCCCAACCAGGGTAAAAACACATATCAAAGCCTGCAGAACATACAACCATGAAGGACTCGCAGTTTTTCATGGGCACGGGCCATGGAATTGTAGAGATCGTGTAGTCAACATGTTCATTTTACTTGTGAGGAAAAATGAAGTTAGATAAAGAGGTTAAAGCAACTGGTCCAAGATGGCAAAGTCACCAGGTTTCACACCTTTCAGCCCAGGAGTATGGTGTGGTTAAGAGCATGGGGTTGGGGCCGGGCACGGGGGCTCACATCTGTAATCCCAGCACTTTGGGAAGCCTAGGCAGGTAGATCACCTGAGGTCAGGAGTTTGAGACCAACATGGCCAACGTGGCAAAACCTTTTCTCTACTAAAAATACAAAAACTAGCTGGGCGTGGTGGCACAGGCCTGTAATCCCAGCTACTTGGGAGCCTGAGGCAGTAGAATCGCTTGAGCCTGGGAGGCAGAGGTTGCAATGAGCCGAGATTGTGCCACTGCACTCCAGTCTGGGTGACAGAGGGAGACTCTGTCTCAAAAAAAAAAAAACAAACAAACGTGAGGTTGGGGTAGGGTCCCGGTTTGACCCCTTCCAGCTGTGTGAGCTGGACCAAGTTACCTGGTCTCTCTGTGCCTCCTTTTCTTCATCTTTAAATGGCAATAGTAGTTCCTGCCTCAAAGGGTTGCTGTGAGGATTCAGTGAGTTAATACATGTCAAATATTCCGAACAGTGTCCTACACACAGCAAAAGCTATGTGTTTGCTGCTGTTAATCCATATGTATGTGTGTATGTGTATATACACACATATGACATACCTGCTTTAGGCACCTCACCGTTCTTTTCATGTAAGTGTGGGTGACCATGTAATTCCCATAGTCTTATAGTCATTATTCAACAGATTCTTGATTTCAGATTGCCAAGTGCATATAAGGAAACTTTGAATATTTTAGAGAGATTTGGGTGATTGTCAGTTCTGGATCAAAAATTGTTAGAAAAGGTAGGAAAGTTACTTATATGGTATGATTGAAAACAGCATTTTTAGTAAGAAATGCAGCACCTTCATTCTTGAGAACGGAAAACATGAAAGCATTCTGAAGTTAGCCCTGTAAAAGGGTTTCTTTTAGTCAGATAACCAGAATTTTACCCTGTTTACAATGGAAATCCCTTGAGTTTGACTTCAGAATGTGATCGTGACTTTCTAAAGGCAGAATGAACTATAGAGTAAGGAAAAACGAATGGGTTATGACTTTCACACATTTGGCTCCTATGAAAAGGGTGTTTTGTGTTATTTAGAGGACTATAATAATTTTTTTAGTGTTTCTAGTTGAGCAAATCTGATTTTTAGCTACTAAAACACATGAGAAGCCTGAATGGTATTATCCAAATGGACTTGGGTGACATGCAGTATAGGCAGCTTAGGAGTAAGTGACACTCTGGACTTGATTAGGACGCAGTAATCCTGGAAGAATATAAATTGAACTGGATTTATGGTCTAATGAAAACGTGGGAGGAAAAGATAATGCTTACTGACTCATGAAACTTTAACAATGTTTGTAAGACTCTGAGTTGTCGTAATATTTGGATAAGAGCGCTTTCCTGTTTGTCTCAGCCTGCTTCCAGAACAGCCTGCTTTGCACCTCCCTCTGGAAGTGAAGCCTGACTTGAGTCTCCTTCTTGGGTATGCTTAGGAAGCAGAGATCATGACATACTCTGCACTTGTAAACCCATGACCTCCAGCAGCACTTGG
This sequence comes from Papio anubis, assembly GCF_008728515.1. NCBI lineage: Eukaryota > Metazoa > Chordata > Mammalia > Primates > Cercopithecidae > Papio > Papio anubis. Next base: position 151,278,235 of record NC_044981.1, read on the forward strand.
CTGGTTTGGGCAAATATGTACTGAGTACCTATTAACTGTAAGAGTTTGGGGGAGAAAAAAGTACCATGAGAAAGTCCTAGTCCATTGCTTATTTGCCTTCAGAAAGCTTTTTTAGAGGACTACTTGTTTCTGGCCTTGTATTCTCCTTTCTGTGATACTGTACAAAAGTAGAGAGCATACCACAGCTACCTACTCCTCCCTGAATACACCATAGAAATAATAGCACGTGCCATTTTATTGAACTTGGAGGCATGTGTTAGCTGCTTACATACAGTCATGTACTTAATCATAGCAACTCTAGGAGGCATGTGTTATTATACCCATTAGTTAAATGGGGAGACTGAGGCTCAGAGAGGTAAATGGCTCATGGTCACACAGCTAATAACCAGTAAAGCCAGGTCTATGTGGCTGCTAAACTCCTTCCTGCTTTTGTTCCAGAGCTGTGGTTCCTCATTCCCTGCCTCCTTGCCTTTGCTTTGCAGTTACTTCTGTGTCCTGTGTTGCAGGACACGGAGGCACCTTTACCCACTGTAGAAGTCTCACCCTTTCTGATGACTCCTCTCAAAACCTACCACCTCTTGGGAAGCCCTCCCGTCTCTCCTACCTCTGGGCTCCCAGAGCACGTGATTACCACCTCCTCATCATCATCTCATCATAGCCTGACTTGTAAGGCAGAGAGTAGGACAGTGGGGCAGACACTGGCCTTTCCCACTGACTTGTGAGCTCTTTGGAAGTCAGGGACTCTATTTTATGATTGATTTGCCAACATAACACCCAGCACAATTCTAGGAGGTACTACCATTATTGTCCCATTTAAAAGATGGAAAAACTGAGTCACAGAGGCTAAGTGATTTAGTCAGCGTCACAGAGTAAGTGACAGAGCTGGGATCTGAACCCAGCAGTCTGGCTCCAACATCTATGCTCTTCACACTAAATTTGCGCCATCTCTTTAATGAGATTGTAAACTGTGAGGGTGGAGATGGTGCCCAGCAGCTCCCAGCCCAGTACCTCACAACTCTGCACAATAAACATCAGCCCTTTTATTCTTCTGTCCGCCCCAGCAGAGGGACAAACAGAATATATTGAACCAGGTCTCATCGCATAATAAGAAAAGAGCATGAGTATGCTGAAGATCTCATAGAATGCATATCCCCAGGCTTCATTCAGATTCGGTGGGTATGAGCCAGGCAGGGCTGAACACTTGTCATCTTTTCTGTATCTGGGAACAACAGTGAGAAGGGAAGAGTCAGCAGGCAGCTCTGGAAGACAAGGAAGGAAGCAAACGTCGGGAGTCCCAACTAGAGTGTTGGGAGCAAGCAGAGAAGTGGTAGAAACCATCAATCAGCCAGAGTCAGAGGGTGCCGAGGCTTGCGAGGGGCTCGGGATCATAAATCTGCACAGAAAGACCTCTTAACTTGCAATTTAAAGGTTTCTAAGTACCTGTGCCTTTTGAATGTGCTGATGGATTTTATCTGATGAATTCAAACACTTTCATTTTCTTCAGAGCTTCCATCTTTGAGGTAACCAAAAATAGTAGGCTTTTCATGGAGTTGTATAAGGATTCCATCTGCTTTATATTGAAAAGTAGGGCTTTAATGGAAAATTAAAAATGAGCCAGATCTCCTTTCCCACAACAAAGCCCAGGGCACTTTTCCCAATCCTTTCTTCTTTTAATCCCCAGAAAGTTACTGAATCTGTATTTCTGTGAAATCCTGCCCAATTTAAATTCTACTGAAAAGGCAAATAAACACCAACAAGTTCCTTCATTTCCACACAAATGTTGTGTCTATTTAGAAGCAGTAACAATTTCAAATGTTGCCACTCGTGAAATTTGATTTTTGTTTTAATTTTATTTTTATGTTATTCTAGAGATTGTGTGATGTGTTGCCTGTACCTAGGCGCATACATGCGCTAAGGATATTTTAAGAAGCACTGATTTCTGTTAATGGTTTCTCTAGTTGCTATCTGAGTTTGAAGGGTATCACCTTTTATTGTCTAGTTTATTTTCTAACCTAGAAATACAAACGTGGTTCTTCATTGTTTCCAAATGTAAAACTCAGAAGGAGTTACCAGTGAACTCTTAACATTCTGCCATTCTCTATCATTTGTCATTGTCTCCTACTTGAAATGTCCTTCTGTGGCTGTCCTTTGGTTATTCCTTTGTCTGATCCATATTCTCTGGATATGTTATATCCTTCAGGCTCTCTATGGTTTGCAGATAGCTTTGGCTTCACTCTCCTATTTCCTAGATTGAGTGAGGAGGTGTTGATCCATGTCACTGTGGATGTGCTGGCTAATGTAGATACTGGTTCTTGGGCCCTGTCCCTTTACTAAACAGCCCAGTGAATGGAGGCAGAATGAGCAGGTTCCTTAGCCTGGCCTTCAGTGCCTTCTGTACTATCTACGTTCTTCCTTAGTCATCCTGGCTCACCTCATTTAGCAGATGCTAATGCTTGGTAAGCCAGAAGCCCATCACCATCTCATTAATTGGCAATATGGCTCCGGCCTTTGTTTTCCTTTCCCAGAATCCCCCGTCCTCCCCTTCCCTTCGAATTCTACTTACCTGTCTAGGCCCAGCTGGAATCCTGACTCTCGAAAGCTTCCCCCAATCTCTTTATTCTCTTGCATTGAACACTTGTATCTGTCAATTGCCTCCTAATAAGTGATACCTGACATTGTTAATTAAATTCAATATGAGAAATTCAGGGTTCAGAAGGTTTTTACAACTTGCCCAAGTTTGTACATCGAGTTACTAATTTAGCTTAGACTAGAATCCAGTCCTCCAAGACACACTTGGCCCCACATGTGCAAAAATGTTGGCTGCTCCCCTTTTTGACTGTCCACCTCAGGCATGTAGCACACTGTCATTCACAGTGTGGATACTCAGCAGTGTTCATTTGGACAGGCCCGGGGTAAGGCACTGGAACGTGCAGGGCTTTCTGGGCATCTGTGCTATGAGGCTGGCATCCTTTTGTACATTGAGCTTCTGTATTTTCTGGTGGCACAAGATTTACTCCCTACTGAGCCACAACACAGTTTGGGTTCATTAACTGTCCTAGACTGTTTTAGGAACCACCATTTCATTTTGAGAATGGTATGTGTTTGAAGATCTTTTGTTTGGAATCTTGAGCTTTTTGTTAAAAATTTAGGGTGATTGGGGAAATAGTTACTCCTTTGCCCTCTGCCATCAGGTTTTCATCCACAAGATTTTCACTAAAAAAGAAAGGAAATGACATCCAAGAGCAGGGAGAAAATGCAGAATGCTTAAAAATCTACAGGAAATTGGAGAAATACAGTAATAAATGATGGGCGAGAGAAGAATAGCCAAATGGATCGCCAGTATTGTTGGGCCTGAAAGTATTATGTACCTACCCACTTCTGGACCTCACAAAGCAACATTTAACTGAGTGCCTCTACCATGTATAGCCCAATTTTGGCTGTGGAAGTGCCTTCCTCTCCATGCACTGATTTTGTTCGCTTTGTAGTAGAGTCTCCTTAGCGTAGGAAGAGGGTTCTGTCCCAGACTTAAGGCCCTACAAAGTAATGATTTAAATCCACAGCTCAGCTATAGCCTTTGTTTGTATATCCTTCAAAAGAATGATTGAAAACAAGCTTTATAAAATGTTTTCCATGGTCATGGGGAGGGACCCCTGGAGTCATTTCTATAACAAAACTCAAAACAGCACAACAGGCAGTGTTGGTCTGCATTCATGAAGAGCCTTCTCAGCTGCCTGTGAGAGCTTGCTGTGATTCCTCGTTAATGGCTTCCCCTGCCTAGTCCTCTCCTGGATGCCAGGTTTAATGTATCTGGAATAGAGAGCAGTAAGAACACTTTCTGTGGATGTAGGCCAACTGCTGCAGCTGAAAGGGGGAGGGGAGGTACCTGGTGCTTTACTGTTGTTTGAAATGCTATTGTGATCTTCGAGAAGTGGTGGTGGATTTTTTTGCTTGCTTAACCATACACTGTCTGTCTATAATTTAAGTGCTTTTCCTGCCACCTCCCTACCACCACAACCACCACCTTAAATGTGGGAGATCACATGGCACTTTGACAAAATATACTTTCCCCTCTGCTGGCATATAATGTCACCACTTCATGTATTTATTCATTCTGCTCATGTCCACCCTCTTTTGTACACGTCAGCGTCAACATTGTCCATTTTCAGAAGCAAGTTTCTAGAAGGCTGAGAGTGAACCTTGTTTAATTTGCCTTGTGCTGTGTAACACTACACTGTGCATTTATTAAATGCTCATTGGTTTTGATTCTAAGCTTCCAGGTTGAGAAGTTTTACATGTGTTTTCAGTACTTCTAGAATGAGATGCTTCTTAAATAACTTTTCTTCATGCAGGTGATACATTGGGTCCTCTGCACTTATGGATCCTTGGAGTCATGGTTTAGAATCCAGATTTTGGTTGCATGTTTTAGATTCCCCCTTATGTTCTGCCTCCTTGGGTGAAAATGCAATGGCCCTACCTTCTAATCTTGCCTGCCCATTAGGGCCAAGGCATACATAATGTGCTACACCTCACCCTTCTTTTCATATAAGTGTGGTTAACCATGTAATTCCCATAGTCTTGTAGTCATTATTCAACAGATTCTTGATTTCAGGTTGCCAAGTGTTAGAGGTTGTTCTCTTAGAGGCTGAGAATTACTCAGTGAAGACCAGTGAGGGTGAGGGGTGGCTGGGAAGATTCTGGAAGGACTGATAGAGTGAACAGAACCAGATGCCTCTGTGGGTGCCAGCAGCTCCTGGGAAAGGGACAGGTTCTGATTAATTTCTTCATAAGTATGATCCAAGAAGGATTGGCACTTAAAAAACTGCAACCCTAAACATTGTTTGATTGTACCCCAGTCCAACATGCCATGTGGGTGAGAGTCCCTGATCTGGGGTGCCCAAGGCAAGTCCTACTGGCTTCCCTGATCCTCACATCTCTAGCTCTGACAGAGGTTCTGTTTCCAGGGAATGAAACACCGTGGCCCACATCCCCAGAACGGGTCTTCCTTCCACACAATTGAGATCCAGAACTGCTGCTGCGGGAAGATTCCTGCTCTGTGCTCCCCACCAAAACACCCATGGGGTTTTCAGTCTAGCCCATGGTTGAGCTAGGACATGCAGGAATGATCCACTAAAGAGGGAGGTGTTGGTGAGGCAGGAGCGAGAAGGAACGATGGATGGAAGGAGATGGGTGAAGAGTTGGTGGAGGTGAGATCCTAATTAAGTATAGAGTTAGACCTTCTATTGGTTTCCTGGGACTGCCATAACAAATTCCCACAAACTCAGCTTAACACAAGAGAACATTTTCTCTCATAGTCCTAGAGGTCCAAAATCAGAAACCAAGCTCTTGGCAGGGTTGGTTTCTTATGGAATCCCTGAAGGAGATTCTGTCCCAGGCTTCTCTGTGGCTGCCGGCAAACCTTGGCTTTCCTTGGCTTGTAGGCATGTCACTACAATCTCTGCCTCTGTCTTCACAGGGTATTCTCCTCTGCATGTCATTTCATGGCCTTTTCCTCTCTTACAAGGACGCTTGTCACTGAATTTAGGGCCAGCCCTAATATGGGATATTCTTATCTTGGTATTCTTAATTTAATTACGTCTACAAAGACCCCTTTTTCCAAATAGGCCACATTCACGGGTTCCAGATGGGCATGGTGTTTTTTTGTTGTTTTTTTTGTTTGTTTTTCTTTTGTTTTTTTGTTTTATTTTTTTGGTTGAGGAGTTGGCACCATTGAACCCACTATAACCCCCCAAAGTAAGAGAAAGTAGCCGTCACTCAGAGAGAAAGAGAACAGACAAGAATAATATTTACAAGATCGCATGCCTACTAAATGGCAGGCATGGTGCTATGTACTTTACCTGTGTGATTTTAACTATTACTGCAAGATAAATAAAGATACAGTGAAATTTGCATGTGAGAAGAAAGGAGTTCAAAGGAGTGGAATGTCCTGGAACTTTTCTGTGAAGCTGGAGGCTGAACTGTCATCTCATGTTGAGAGATTTGGAGAAGGGAGAGTGGGCTTGGAGAATCTAGAAAAAATTCAGCCAGCCACTAAACTATAGGGTAGTGTGTAAATAGATGGATAAAAAATATTACGGTGTGAGGCCCCATTGGAATTTGCACATATGCTTATGGTTCCCTTTAGCCCAATTTTGTGACTTTGCCTGGTAATACTTGTCACTTTGGAATGAAAAATCTGGCCTTGTGGTGACCTAGAGTTAGGCATTGGTTTGAATAATAGGATGCTCTAAGAGACTAAAGAAAACATCATTTGAATCAGCTGAAACTAGTATTCGGGCTGGATAGGGACATGAGCTTGGATTGGAGGTGCTAGATACGGAAGGGTCTGAGGCCTCGGACATGATGACTGGGCACAGCAGTTCAGAGAAGGAGTGACAAAGGTGAGGGGGCCTCAGGTGAGGAAACCCAGGGAAGTGGAGAGTTCCAAAATGATGCTGATGCAAGGCTGGCTGATGCAAGGCTGGCTTTGGACCTCCACTCAACGGTAGGACAGAGATTGAAGATATTGGGTAGGAAGAACTCAGGAAACGGAAAGCCATAGGCTCCCCTTGCCCTTGGTTCAAATATGAATGTATAATGGTATAGATGGTATCTTCTAGGAGAATGACCTGCCAATGTGTTGCACTTTTTTTTTTTTTTTTTTTTTTTTTAATCCTAGGTAAGTGTTCCGGGACCTCTGAGACCTTGTGTTCTGGGACCTCTGAGACCTTGTGTTATGAGCAGCTAGTTTAGTGGGAATAATATTTTGAACTGGTATTCAGTTTACTTTCCCTTCCTCCTAATTCTTGTTGCCCTGGGAGTCTCCCCCACTGAAGCTAAGGATTCCATCACTTCAAGGGGAGGACAGAACATGGTCAAGGACAAAGAAGACATTGTTCAGCTTTTGACTTCCAAAACAGGCCCTTAAAGCCTGTTTCAGAGAACAGAGTTAGCCCAAGCCTTCATTTAAGAGAGACAGGCTTTGTTAAAAGAAAAATGGTTTTGTGGATTCCAAGCAGCCAAATCTCAGAAGGCCTGGCATATATGGTACATTTAGTCACTGAGGAGGGACGCTACAGGATCACTTCCGTTAGCCCAAGGGGAAAATCGCTTCCTGGGTTGGCAGGAGGAGCTTGCAGAGATTCAGAGGATTCCAGGGTTAAGGAATGGATGGGTCACTGAGATCTAGCACCCAGTTGTCCTGGGCTTCTGCTTACGGGGTTATTGAGATGATAGAAGGCCCAGGTAGGTGGGCGACCCCCTGTCAGCAAAGAGCACTGGTGCCCTGCCTCCTCTCTGGAACTCTGGAAGGAAACCACCTTGTAGTTTGCCCTGCAGTGGGGCGTGTTTAGGTAGAAATGGACCCTGAGGTGGTGTTCCTTCCTAGTTCCCCAAAACCTGTACATGGCGTGGGGAAATCCCGACAGTCCTGCTTATGCCCTTGGGTGGATGTAAAGGTACTGAGGGATCTAGGGTCAGAATAGAGAGGGCACAGAAGGGAAGTGTGCCAGTCTCCCTGCTGGAGGCTGGCTGAGATCGTGGCCACAGATACTGCTGAGCCCAGTGAGGTATTGACCAGCTACGTCAGCCAAACCAGGCCAGCACCCAATGACAAAGGAACAAGACATCCCACAGGGGCCAGAGGCCAGCACTTAGACTGGACCCTCTCCCCGTCGCTGTGATGGTCTGTAATCTCCCTGGGGAGAAGGTGGAGAAGGGAAGGAACAGAGCCCTGAGAGAAAGCTTGAAGTGAGTTTAATTTGACTAATTGCCCTGAAGCAACTACAGATTTAACTTTGAAGCCACTAGGTTACCTGTAACAAGTCAGACTGGGTTTTTTTTTTTTTTTTTCCTGCCGTAAGTAGAAATGCAATGATCATAATCAAGTTGAATTCAATCATGCAGAAATAAAGTAACATCTTTCATATATTGTTAGGTAGTAAGTGTATATTTCAAACCTGCCACTCTGCATTTGGGCTATATCTGCTTAAACTTTTTTATTTGTGACAAATTTACCTATACTCTTATAGTATACCATTTTTCCTGTGATAAATCATGGCTTAGTATACCTGTCTTAGGTTCATTTGGGGCAAGAAGTGTGCGGTTCTGTCCTCAAGGGACAGAGTTTTCCACTTGATGTTTCAAGGTGATGTGGGGTTTCTGGCTTCCCATTATTTAGCTAGTGGCAGTTTTCCCCTGAGAAGGACCTCAGTTGCCTTGGGGCCTCAGGTCAGTGGAAAGTATTAGAATTTCAAGACTTTCTCTAATGAATTTACTGTGATGCTGGAGATTAGAGAATTTTTACTGTGTGTCATCCTTCAGTTCCATATTTTAAAGGTAACAGGGTGAATAGTAGAAATGTCTCTAAATACAAGGGGAAATGCTCTTCATTTTTATTCAGTTCTCATGTGCTAAATAAAGTATCAGTTTATGAAGGGTTTCATTTCCAAGTGTAATTTGTAAGTAGTTACCAGAACACTCAAATGAGAGAGGGGGAGAAAAAACCAGTTAGCTCTTTTTAATCGCATTTCATCTCTCTTTGACATTCATATGAGGATGATGCTGCATTTAAGATGATGTATTTTAAAACCTGCTGTTTCTGAAATACCTAGTAATTTTGGAAGGGAAATCATCAGGCTTGCTTTAAAAGTGTGCCTTTATTAGGGGTGTTCTGGGGTGAGGTGGGGAGTTGCCTGTTTAGATACTGCGTATGTATTTTCTTACCAGAAAATTATTGTGACACTCTTAGCAAATTTTCTCAAAACATAAATATATCTCATATTTTTGCCTTGTCTGTCAAGGGGGAGCCAAGAGAGTTAGAGATGGAGAACCACATAATTTAAATTGAAAAGAGTCAGTAAATAATTACATTGATAGAATTTGAGAAGTATTGATTTATTAACTGACATCTAAAAAATATTTTAGACCTATAAAATAGTTCTCTTCAGAATCTTTTCAGAAATAAAATTTTTAAAACTTAAAAACATATGTCCATATAGATTAAATTTAAAAATCTTGTATTGATTATCTGAGTTTTATAAAACAATAACATAAGTAATTATTTTTCACTCCCATTAGTCAACTTTTTTTTTTTTTTTTTTTTTTTTTTGAGACGGAGTCTCGCGCTGTGTCACCCAGGCTGGAGTACAGTGGCGCGATCTCGGCTCACTGCAAGCTCCGCCTCCCAGGTTCAGGCCATTCTCCTGCCTCAGCCTCCGAGTAGCTGGGACTACAGGCGCCCGCCACCACGCCCGGCTAGTTTTTTGTATTTTTAGTAGAGACGGGGTTTCACCATGTTAGCCAGGATGGTCTCGATCTCCTGACCTCGTGATCCGCCCGCCTCGGCCTCCCAAAGTGCTGGGATTACAGGCTTGAGCCACCGCGCCCGGCCCATTAGTCAACTTTTTAGCTATGTCTCTAACACCTATGCCAGTGATACTTCATATAAAGAATGAATTGTTTTTAATTTTCTTAATAAAGTCACCTCCGCCGGGCGCGGTGGCTCATGCCTGTAATCCCAGCACTTTGGGAGGCCGAGACGGGCGGATCACGAGGTCAGCAGATCGAGACCATCCTGGCTAACCCGGTGAAACCCCGTCTCTACTAAAAAATACAAAAAACTAGCCGGGCAAGGTGGCGGGCGCCTGTAGTCCCAGCTACTTGGGAGGCTGAGGCAGGAGAATGGCGTAAGCCCGGGAGGCGGAGCTTGCAGAGAGCTGAGATCCGGCCACTGCATTCCAGCCTGGGCGACAGAGCGAGACTCCGTCTCAAAAAAATAAAATAAAATAAAATAAAGTCACCTCCAATCTCTTCAAAGTTGTGTTTATAGTAAGTATTTGAAATTAATATCTTTGATTGGCTTCTATGTGTACATCACAATATTTCACATTGAGAAAATAGCTCTTAGATGCAAAGTCCTTGGTGAGTTCTGAATAAATTCTGCTAAATGGAAGCTCTTAGACAAGTTTTAAAAATATTGAACTGTATAACTATTTTCACCCAAATATTTTCACAGATCGTTTTCTCTCATTCCGAATTCTTCAACAAATATTTTTATAAGACAAAACTTACAAAAGTAAGTTGCTCGGTGGTCCTTTTAAATGTTTTGTCAAATTTAGGTGGCACAAAATTGCAGACCTTCTCAGTTTCACTCCATTCTGGTACAGAATATAAATGTATCCAATCGAAACTAGGCACTCCATCAAAAGACTGCCACAAGTCAAGATATTACAAAACATCAGAACATAATTTCAGAATTAAATCTCGAACACTAAGTTCTCATCATGCAATGTGTTCAGTTCCTCCTTTGCTTTTATTGGAATAAATTTGAGCATCTTCTGTTTACAAGCCTTATTTTCAATAACTGCAGTTGGCTACAGGCTTCAAAAGCTGAAGTGTTTTGGTGCTTCATTCACTGCTTTGATGAAAGACTTCCAACTAGTTTGGAACAGAATGCACCCAAACTTTTTAAAGGATTTGTCTGTCATACCATTATGGCACACCCAGGTTGATATAGAGAGTCATTTTTCAAGCATTAACAAACCCAGTTGATGATGACAGGGGGCAAAAGAGAAGGAATATACTGCTATGTTGAAGTGTTTTTGTATTTAGTATTGGCTTTGTCACAAAAACTTTGGGATATTTCTAATTGGGTATATATAACTATTAGTTAATTTCTACCTCTGCAGTTTTTACATTCGATAGGATATAGCCACTTGTTCGAATGCGGTTATGAATTATGCATGTGCCATAACACATTCTAAGTAACTTTCTGCACCATAGGTTTCTTGATTTAGTTAATAACATTTTTAGCATCACAAATTTATATTTGTATTATTCCTGCAAAATCAAATCATTTTATCTTCCGTGTTGAACTTTTTACCGTTTACGGTAGCACTTACAATAATATGAGATGTTTTACCTGTGATAAAATAAATGTCCACAAGTTTTGTTTTGATCCCATGAGATAAATGAAAAAACTTATTATTTGAATTAATGGATTTTCTGTTTAAAACACCTGGTAATACTAACATAAAACTGGAGTAATTTAACTGTTGGTGAAGTTTTTTTCTTCTGCTAATGAAGCTAATACATTAAAGTCATTTCACTTTTCATATATGTGCAAAAAAACCTGAGCTCAAAAATAAGCAAAATCAATTTGGAACAACAGACATTTGATTCAAAAGAAATGTTCCTAGAGTGCTATGTTAGTAAACCTGCAGCTGCGAATGTTAAATCATCTTCCTTAACATAGTCTTGCATCATTATTAACATTTGAAGTAGTTGCTGTTGCCTTTTTGGCAGATTTGTGACTTGTGGTTTATGTAGTCAGTGATATCACTAAGGCTACCATGATGGATAGTAAATATCAACAAGCATTTTGTGTGAATTTATGTTCATCATCTGCTTTCTTGAAAAGCAAAAATTTGGTACTTAATTTTTTATTAAACTTGCATTTTCTTTTTCTTTTTAGCTCATCGCTGCCAAAAGGTATATTGCAAAATAAAAAATAGCGTAACCATTCAATAAATGACAAAAACACTGCAATGAGAACGTTCAGACAATTCTTTAAAAGGTCTGTAGCAGAACTGTTTCCTGTGAATATTTCATGTATGCCAAACCTATAACTTTCTGTGTTTTCCATTAACCCTTCTGACTGCTGTTTCGTGCATCTCAGGCTGCAACATGGGTCACAGTACAATGGTCAGCACATCTAGTGTCTGGTGGAGGCAGTGGCCTGGAATACTTTTCCCAGTACCAATCAAGACTGGAAGCAGTTAGCTGCCCTTAGCTGCTCATGTCCAAGTACTCTTTGTTTTATGGTGAGCATACTGTGTGTTGTCCTTGAAAGGGAGGTGTAGCTTACACCACGATTGGAAAGGGGCAGGAAAAGAGATGGATTGTCATTGGTCATCTTTCAGCTTTAATCACATGTTAACGTGAACATTCGCTTCACTGTATAGTTGTCTCACACACTGGTAGATAAGGTATGGGAGAAGCTGCAAGTGCAAAGTAGAGGTTACAAAACCTTTCCTGGTATATTTTAATATAACCAATAATAACACTTGGTTTACAAAGTGAAACGTCTGAAAAAGTGCTTAACCTGACTGTCTGCTGGGACAGCAGGCATAAACCGGCACTTTTGCAGACAAAGGGAGGGACGCTGTCAACCTGAGTAGACAATCACATTTCTCCATCTGCTTTGCACCCTCCTTTGTCTGGACTCTGCCCCTCTCTAGTCTTAATCTTTCCAACCCTACTTCCCACAATGGCTGAATGAGCTTTTAAAAAATCTATATGACAAAGCAGGAGGATCACTTGAAGCCAGGAATTCATGACCAGCCTGGGCAACACAGCGAAACTCCGTCTCTACAAAAAATTTAAAAATTAGCCAGTCATGGTGAAGCACTTCTGTAGTCCTAGCTACCCAGGAGGCTGAGGTAGGAGGATCACTTCAGCCTAAGAGGTCGAGGCTGCAGTGAGCTATGATCTTACCACTGCTCTCCAGCCTGGGTAACACAGTGACACCCTGTCTCTAAAGTTACAAATTCATATATTTAAAAGAATCTCTATGAGATCATGTTGCTCCCCTGATGTCATCCTGTCACAGTTAGGATAAAATCCAGCTCTTTGCCACAGCCCAAGCAAGAGGCTGTTTGTGCTCTTGCCTGATTGTCCCCAACTAGATTTTAAGTTTCCAGGGAACATACACCTGGCTATGTGCCTTCTTTGTCAGAAGGGGACGTGAGAGTTGCGCAATATATTTTCTTGATGTGATGAATTTGGTTTACTTTGAATTGATGAAAGAAAAAAAGGAGTGTCTTGGTAATCCATGCCAGTAAGCAAATTCAAGTCTAAATCTCTGTGTTCCAAATATCATTTGTATCTCTGATAACAAAGTTGGACAGCAGAATGTATGACAGGACTGGATCCTCTCCATTAGTGGAAGTCTTACGATGCATAAAACCATTCTGATTCTGTGGTCTTCCAGCCCCTCTCCACCTCTTGGAAGTGTGAATTCTAGGGAATCTATTGTCTTCATCAACAGTAGATCAGAGACTTTAAGTACGTTTGGAAAGGTGCTGCTCCGGGTGATTTGGGGAAAACGGACGTGCAAAAGCTCATGCGACTCTCAGAGACCTATGATGATGGTGGTAGAGGAATACTCTGAAGTCACAGTTGTGAGACCTTGTTGTGTTCTTGCACAACTGCTTCTGTTGCTTCTCTTTGTGAAACGTGCTACTGTTCAATTTTATCATGAATGCCTTTCCAAGGACAGTAAATGGTTTTTACACACTATGACATCGTTTCCATGGCAACTAATGTATTTTAGCAAAGAGAGACTGTGATAGAAGTAGGCTAAAAAGGACAAATACAGAAATGGCACAGTGTAAAATGTAGGGCAGTGTGTGTTGTAGTAAGGACTTTTTTTTCCTGGCTTCTTGTTTAGGAAAACCTATATAACTAGATTTTGGATTTTTTTTTTAAAACTCTTATTAATAAAATTTTTGCTGCACCCAACATAGTCTCGTGTTTTTCTGACACGGTTCCTTCAGTTGGTACTTGGGCTTTTTGTTTGCTTGCCTTAAAATGAGATAATTTCCATGATATGTAAACATTTGTAAGTTTATCCATCTTAAAGGATACACTCTCCTTAATCCCAATTCTCCTTTGGCCAACACCCCACTTCTCTGCCACCCTTTAGTTCAGTTCTTCTTGAGAGGGTTGTCAATACTACCTATCTCTACACGGTGTTTGTTAAAAATCAGAGCCATTCCAATCTGGCTTTCATTCAGCCATTTGATCCAGTATCATCCGCTGGTCACACCCTCATCCTCTAAGTCTACTGCAGCTCTCTTCTTTTGTTTATTTAGAAGCTAACTGCATGAATATACATTTTGAGTAATTCCACACCACATCAAGCCCCATTTATGTCAACCATGATTAAGAAATATAAGGGAATGTGTTACCCTGCTTTGTATATCTGAATACATTTGGATTATTTTGTTATATGATAATAAAACCCCCTTTGTGCTCTTAAATAAATCCCCAGTGGTGAGCAGATAGCAGTCAAATTCCTATTTAACAGAAGGAGAAACAGAGGCATGTACCTTTTTATTACTTCTAAAGAGAGCAAACCACTCTATGGGCTGGATCATACATACCCTCATTTGTGTTTTGTTGGGCCACATGGTGTGTTTTTAAAATGTAAACTAACACTTTTAAATAGGGCAGTATTATATATAAAAGCTGAGATTTCCAGTTTCTTCTTAAAAGAAAGGGAAGGTTTGACAAAACTGAACCTGCCTTGTCTAATGATAACAGCTTGCCCAAGCACTGTTGCGGCTATCTTCTTTGGAGGGAGCAGGGCTCTTCAGCTCACCCAGCTTCATCTCACCTGCGTTACTCATTTATGTTGCTTACCTGGCCCCTGGGATTTTTAAATATGTAACCCTTGCCTCACCATCTCCCACCCAATCGCAGAGCAGATAAATAGCAGTGCTAGGGATGAAACTTGGTTTCCAAGCCAACCTCTTCCTCCCTGCCTGTGGACCACAATTCTGTATTGTAGAGAGTAATTCATAGGTCAGGGATGAGGGGCATCATCAGGTGGTCACCATGATACTAATTGAAACAGACCATGCAGTTAGGGTTCTAGGTACACTGTTTTTATGGGGTCCCCTCCCCTCTTGGTTGCCTCTATCAGAAGTTGTATGCTCTCAATTGTGATGTGCAAGGCGGAGGTGCTGGGGTAGAATGTGAAAATTTATATGTGCATACAAAAACTGGCCCCAAATGAAAAGCTTCAGTATCATAACAGGGGTTTCATATTTTCCAAATCTTCAATGAGCATGTATTACCTTTTTAATGAGTTAAAATAAATGTTTACATAAGATAAACAAGACCAAAATAGTAATACAAAGTACACATAGCACTGGCTGAGACCTGTGCCATCCTCCCAATGTGGGGGACACCAAGGCCTTCCCCAGCCACCTCTGCTGTCCTCTACTAGACTAGAGTATTTCCCCTAGATGCCCCTGGGGTAGTACCAATGTCTAGTACCAAGTTCGTCACTGCCCTGTGCCCCTCATTTTGAACATGCACATATCACTGTACCTTGATTGGGACTGTTAGGTAAGACAGGAAAAGAAGTTGCAGTTGCTGCCATCTCTAACCTTGGGACAAGGTTTGTGCATGGAGCAAGACACAGGAGAATGAGCTAGTTTGGAGCCAGAATGAATGGTTGGAGGAAAATACATTTTTCCTGGGGAAATGAGGCAATGAGGAATGCTCCACAACAGAGGGCCTTGTCTGAGCTGGGTCCTGTCTCAGGCGCCTAACCCAGCTGTTGTGCGCACAGGAGACTGTGGTGACCCTGAGCGTGGATGGTCCCACACACTGCATGTCTGTCTGCAGCTGCATGGGCCTCAGGGAGCCCTGTGAGAGTGGGCCTGTTCCTGGGCTGCAGGCAGGGAGCCAGGGGCTGCCCCATTGCCAGAGAGCATTGAGGAGCTTCTGTGTGTGGTCTGTATATGTCTCAGCCTTCTTTGGAATTATGGCGGAGTCTGTCCCTGCCTGGTCATTTTTGTGCCTTGGATCCTAAGTTAAGAATAAGTGAAGGAGCACTTGTCCCTGTGGACACGCTTGATATGAAGTTGCTATCAAATGGCTATTTTATCCTCAGTCACCACTGACATCACTCCACGTACGGTTCTGAGGTTTTCACTTTAGTTGTGGTTGAATAGAGCTATGATCATTGGTGCAGAAAGAAGCCATTCAGATGTGAATCTGTGAAGATGTGTCTAGCAATGTACAGATGTTTTTTGGCAGGTCAATGAATATTTTAAATCTTTTGCAAGTAGTAAAAAGAGTTGAATTTGAAATAGAGAAGATACTATGGCAAGGGAAAATCATACCTCATCTTTCTCTCAATCTTCCATTTTTAAAATAATCAGACAAAATCCTAAACCATGATTTAAATCTTGGATTCATCATGGCCCTTAAATGTCCTTCATCCTGTATGAGACGTGATTACGACCCTAATGTATTGAATCTCTTTCAATAGCAAGAATTGCTGGGTAGTAGTCAACATAATAGCAGAATGTCCAGGTTGGATCTCCATCATTTGTTTAAAACTAAAGACACAGGACTGAATTTAATGAGGAAGATTCTGGTTTTGAATACATTGTGTGTGGTGTGTGCTTACACTCTGGATTTACGTACTCCAGCACCACCCCCAACACGCACACCTCCTGGTATTGCAGGGGCGAGTAGGGTGGGCCTGATTTAATTCCCTCTGTCACCTCCCCTCTTCACCCTTCCTCCAGCCATCACCAGAGATGGCACACGCCCCTGTATGTTGCAGGTACCATGCTTGGTGTAGTCCCAGTCACCAGCAAGCTGACAGTCTAGCAGGGAAACGGTGAAACAGGCCCTGTGCAAAGTGCCATAGGAGCACAGAGAAGAAGAAATCTAGTCCTGCATGGGGGTTTGGGCAAAGGAAAACAAGAGTGAAAGGTGATTTTGATCTGGACCCTGCAGGCTGATGAGGAGCAAGTTGCTACCCAGCAGGGTTGGCAAGATTGGAATGACAAGGCATAGCCCAGCGCCAGGAATATATTGGGGCTGCCTTTCTTTTTCGGCCCCTTCCTGGGATTGAGGCAGGTTAAAAAACACAGTGGTACAGTGCTACTGCTGGCTACCTTCTTAGCTACTGTACACCGTCTCTCACAGTCTGGCGTCTGCCTTCCTTCCCACCTTTCTCCCTCCAACGTGCCACCATCCTCCTAGCCACTCCTCTGTTCTGCAGCATTGTCAGGCCTCTGGCCATTCTCTGAGCATGCAGCCCGCTGTCCTTTGACTGTGTACTGGTTACTCCGCCTGAGTAACATTTGTGAGGCTCATAGGGAGATGTCTGTGAGCATTTGGAAACAGTGCAGGGGGGTGACGGGGAGCTGGAGGGATGACTTTATCAAGAGAGAGCTCAGGGTTTAGGATTGCTCAATTTTGTTTATTATCTGTGTGTTCCCCCAACGTTGGAGGATTGGTCTGATCTAGACAGTTGGAAGTAGTTCATTTTGGTCAAGGTCTTGTCCTTTGGCTTCCATTCCTACATTTGACCACACATTTGCAACATTAATGGATCAGCCTTTTCCACTGGGCTATCTGGGTCACTTCAGTTATGTTTCTCAAACAAAACATCAGCAGTGCTTCAGCAAGAAGAATAAAAGCATGGAAAATGCCCTAATGCCCAAAGCCCACAATTGAATGGATAGACAACTGTTTAAAATATCTGTATAACTACATATGCATATCAATATAGTATCTATACACACGTGCACACACACACGGGGGATGGGGGTAGGGTGGGAGAAGCCTATCTTCCCTTAGTCTTGGAAACCTAAAACTTGCATCTTCAAAAAATCAGATTTAGAATAAAGATAAATTAGGAAGATAATTGGTCAGTTTTAAAAAATGATTTTTAAGAAAATATGAGTCTTTGAAATAAAAAGTATCTCTATTTCACTTAAACATTTGTGAATAAACATTTCCTTATTCTCAACTTTTCAGAAAGACAGCCTTAAGAAAGATATACGTGGTTTGAAAAGCAAATGCCACTCTTTATTCTAGATAGCAATTCTATTTTGCGTCCATCCTTATCATCTTTGAAACAGTGGAGCTGCTGCCTAAAAATATTTCAGTATCTTGCTTGGAGTCCTCAGAGTTAAAGCTGTGGTGTCCTCCTTTTGGTTTATGGCTGCGGAATGATGGGTGTATATATTGTTTTTGTTAGTTAACTCCATCTGTTTCATAAGCCTGAAAAAGAAATTGGATGATGCCGTATATACGTATGGATGGATAACACTCCTTATGCAGTAGTGAGTCAGCAGCTTCAAATGGGTTTTCCGTTTTCCTATTGGTACTGGTTGCTAAAGTGCTGTAGCGTGAAGGCTTATTCTTTCAGAATCTGTTGTGAGTTGGGCATCCTATGTTGTTGGAATTACACAGTATGTTTGAAAGAAGGGTATTCAAGTTTCTTCCCTACATTAGAAATGGTAATGATTTTCTAAGTGGTCTTTCTAAGGCTGATGAAAGAATCTTTCACCTTGTAAATAGAAATCTCCTTATTGTGACCTGTAAATCAGAGCTACACTGAGCCTCTGCGGAAGTGTTCAAGAGTGGCAGGCAAAGTTCCACTCTATATATGTTCCCTTTTGTGAAGAGTTCTCATCGTATTGATTTATTCTCTTCTGATTATAGGGAAGCAAGTTAAAATTTCTGGACAAATAATTCTCATTTTATACAGCTCAGCAGTGTCTAGATCCTTGCCGGGTTAGCCAAAAGAAAAGGCGTGTATTGCCTGGTGGTTTCTCTGTAGGACAGGACAGCGTGTCTCAGAACCCAGGAAGAGGTGGGATGATATGGGTTGCTAAGGCGTGAGCTGCAGTGGCATGCTGATTCGCACATTCTCTCTCACCTCCATGGTGGTTCTCTTGCTCATCTCCAGTGAGATGTTCATGATTTGAATGCACATCTGCAGAGAACAATATATGAGTTTCAAATTCTCTTCCTCGTGGTCATTTTTTCTTTCCTTCATTCTGAGTCATCTTTGACTAAACAAAACAAAGATATTACTGTTAATTATACATCTTTACAAATAGTGCAAAAATTCTTGTGTGTGTGTGTGAGGGGGAGATGATTTTGATAGGAATAGTAATTTATGATGGGGGTGTTTTTAATCGTGGATCAGGAAGAAAGATACTAAGAGTCACATTGAAAAGCTTAAGAGTCTCTACTAAGATAGGAAACATTGTTTCTGCCTTTTTTTCATGTTTCTTAACTCAAAACTCTCTGCCCTAACATATTGTTGTAAACGTAATTCCATTCAACTATCTTTATTGTTCTCTTTAGACACTTTATTAAAACTGCAGCTTTATTCAAACAGCTAAAATCGCAGATAATAAATGAAGTACCATAATATTGGCCAGTTGTAGGCACAGCATGTGAACAAACTGGAAAGCTGCCGTCCTGCTCCTGGCACTTTAAAGATTAATGTGAAGCGTGCATGGGTGTCATCAGAACCAGCACTCAGTCTTGCCAGGGGCTTGGCACAAGGTTCTAAGGTAGTCCTGGGGCTGGAGTTCCATGGACAGGTTGATGCAGGCTGCTGGGTGGGCACACCTCCTGCAGAGGGGAACCCCAGCTGCTGGGAACCAGGGGCCATCTCCAAAAGGCTTTTTTGACAGTGGGGCCCACCCACAGTCAGGTAGGAAGGGGGAAGGTATGGGCTGGGTGCCGGGGGTGTTTTAATCCAAGAGGTAAATTGAGTAAGACCTTGGAAGACTCAGTTTTAATTGTGCCCCAACCATTGACGACTTGTAGAGACTCTGAAAAAGTGAAGTGTGTTTGTGTGTGTGTGTGTGTGTGTGTGTGTGTGTGTAGACACAAGTCCTCCATCCTTATCTTTCCTAGTTCTAGAAAGTTAAAATCTCATGCTGGCTTCGTTTGGTGGTACAAGGCCAGGTCTTTGCAGTTTCAGACAGGTGTTTGTGGCAACTGTGACTTAGCAACAATTGTGTGAATGATTAAAAAATTTGTGGGCAAATTGATTGTCTGCAACAAATGGAAATTCTATGGTGGTGCTTTGTGGGTGGTTTGGAGGCAGAGAGTACTTGGTTCTCTTTTGATGTCTCACTATTTTTTTTCTTCTTCTGCAGTTTTTTTGAAGAAGCAGAATGCTGATCTAGACGTGGAAAAAGTAAGTTGGCAAGTTTTGCACTGAGAGCATGTGCCTTGTGAATTATAAAGGGCTTCCTGTTGGAACCCAGGATGAAGTCCACTTTTAATTTGGGATTGTAATTCTGAGTCCATAGGTTTCTAAGAGAGAGGTCGAGTTGGAGATGGAACTGGTATGTGAAATAGAAAGAAAATCTTACCTCCCTTAGTGGACCCACTATTTTCTCCCTTCTCTTAGTTGTAACACTCAATTCTGGTAATTTATGGGAACATATGTTTTGACTATAAGTTATGGCTCCCACCCCAGAAATAGAATGGAACAGCTGTCCCATGGCTGAGGAGCCTTCGGGCTGGGGAGGAATGGGGAGCGCCTATGCTCAGGCTGGTCAAGAAGGTCGTCTTCAGTCCATTCATTGTTGTTTTTCCTCCTCTCTCAGATGGCTGCTGCTCACCTCTGCCTGAGCCTTATCTTTGAATTGCAGCCATTGTGTAGCAGGTCATTCTTTCATTAATGTAACATTTTTTTGGTTCCTACTGGGTGTTAGACATCATGCTGGACTCTGTTTAGACAAAAGTGAATGTGACTGACAAGTACTCAGGCAATTATGGTACAGTCTGAGAGCTGTGCAGAAGGGGCTTGGAATCTCTGACTGAGGGCTGAGCTATCCAGAAAAACTCCATGATGGAGGGGGTGTGAGAAGGAGCTGTGAATGCATTATTTCTCTGAACGTTTGCTGAGCCTTCTCTGTTTGTACTTCTGTCTGTCTCCAGGCGCCTTGAGTTCCCCCACTGAAAGGCTGGACGTCGCAGTTCTTGCTAGCCTCCCAGGTGTCCTTTTCGGCCCCCACTACTCTGCCCAGCCACATTGCCTTGGGTATAACTTTTCAGCTGTTCTGGGTTAATGTTCTTCAATTCCCTGGCCGCTTGGGGGCCGCCCCTTCATCATCTGAGAATGACTTGGGGTTATCTCTCATCTTGATTTGAGTGCAAGAGAGGCTTTTCTTCTTGAACTATGAGCCATTCTGAATGCAGGGCGTTTGTCTCTAAGTTAGGGAAGTATACTATCTGAAACATTGTTCCAGAACAATTGTGAGTAACTCCTGACCTTTGACCCCACGCAGGCACCTAGCTTCTGCAGGATGGCCTGTGATCTACTGCTAGCCATGGGCTTTTCAGCTCTTACAAACCAGGGGAACTTGGGGAAATAACACAGCTCTAGTTAGGACAAGGCAGAAGGAGCCTTTTTAGAATCCGCATGCACTCAGGTTTTGACTATGGAAGCCAGGAATTGGCAAAGGCTGTCCCCTATGTATTGTATTACATAGGGAGGCCGGTATACTGTGACCCTTCTGGACTAGGCCAGGTCACAAGAGCCTATGGGTGCCAGGAGCCCCCTCTGGGCAGTATTGTGCCGGGGAGCCCAAAGAAATACCTGGCGTTTGCCCCAGACTGCAGGACTTGCCCTGCCTTGTCCAACTCAGGCAGTGAATCCTGCAGCCACAGGAGGGGGAAGTCCATTCATCTGGGTTCCCAGTCCTGGCCCCATGCCGGGCGAACAGCAGGGCTCAGTTAGTGGGGGTGTGGGGGCGCTGAACGGAATGTGTTCAGTTTTGCTTCACTTCTGCTGTTAACTTGCTGTTAGACCTTAGGCAAATCATTTCTCCTCCCCAAGTCTCATTTATCTTGTCAGTAAAGCGGTCCCTTTCCCAGGACCAAGTAAAATTACTCGCTTTTAAATTGAAAAACACAAACTAAATACATTTTTTTTTTGTTTTCTGACTTGGATCTTGAATTAAAATGGAAAAAGGGCTGTTGGCCACCAGTCTAAAGAATGCCAGATAAGGTCAGTTATGGACTGGGACTGAAGGAGCAATGAGTGTCTAACAAAAGAGTGAACACGGGTGACTGATCCCGTGGTGTGGGTGTCTGTAAGTGCACAGGGAACCCAGAGTAAGAGAAGCTAAATGGGTAGAAATGCTGCTCTAACGGAGTGAGCCTGAGGTACCTCTGAAGGGCTCTGCCTGCACCCTCTCCTCAGTAGTTAATGACCTGAAAAACAATCATTGCCTTAGGGGAATTTTCTGTTTTAAAAGCTCTATTCCAGAAGTTCCACTTTCAGAACCTTTTTCTGTTGCTGGTAGAACACTGTTGAACACAGATCTATCACCTTTTCTTTTTGTCTGTGTTTACCTATCCAGAAGAATCTAATATAGGATTTGCGTCTATTGTATACGGAAATGACAACTGTTGACCAACCCCAGTGGAGAAAAATTGCCGAAGTTACAGTGTTTGTTCTTCACATGGATTTTTAAGTTTCCTCTTTTAGTTGAACGTTTTTATAAAGACAGAAGTGGAAAAATAGCTTTATTTTGACATGTTAAAGCTCAAAGACAAGTTAACATAAATTCTGTATTAATTAATATCTATGGTTTATTGAACTTCTGCTCTGCAGGGTGCTTTATATCATCTGTGTTACATTTTTCCGTGACAGCAGTCCTGTGACGGAGCCATGAGTGACTCAAGGTGCAGTAGTTATAGTAAGGATTCTACTCAGGTCTGTCTGGGCCCAGAGCTTTCCCCTTCCCATACCCCACCGTACTTTGGAGTTTATATAACATTTGAGACAATATGTTTGTGTGCCTTATTTTTTTAAAAGTTTTGTAAGTTCTAAGAAAGCGGTGTTTGTTGCTTTTTAGAGAGCTCTTCCTTGACACTCCCCTAAAGGCCCAGGCTGGATGGGGTTCCTCTATCGCCATGGCCACTTCAAAGCTGTCATTGTGGTTGCGTAGTTATCTGTGCAGTGACTGTCTAACAGCCGTGTTCACTGTGGAACTGCAGGCTTTGTCAGCTCAGAATCCTTATCTGTGCCAAGCCTAGTGCCTGACCCATAGTAGGCCCTCTTAAAAAAGTTGAGCAGGCATGAATGAGTGGAAACCATGCTTGTTAATAGCATTATGTGGCGATAAGACCATCATTCCTTGACTTTCTCCCCAAAAGTATAAAGTTTCAAGCAGACAAATGAACAGATAATTCTTAAAATCGAACTAATCTGGGCAAGCAAAGAGAGTTTAAAGATAGAAGAGGGAGCAGCAGTAGTGCACAAGGGAAACATTAAAGCAAATATATATATATTTTTTCCACAGAATCTTTTAGAATTCTTGAGGGTTACAGTTCTGAGCTTGGTTTCCAGATATCATTGCTTTAAATGTATAAAGTGTATTTTTTAAAAGTGAAACCCATACTCATTTAGAAATTGAAAAATATGTAATCAAGTTGTATCAGAACAAAAACGTGCTTTTTGTGTAAAAAGCTGATTAAATGGAATCATCCTATTTAGTGATTTAAAAGGATTTGATTAAAATAATACCTACTTTAACTACTCTCAAAGGGCTGAGGAGAGAGGTTTGGTTTCCATGCATCCTGGATGGCCTTTGTCTGGTGTGATTAAAGGGTTTTCAGTGCCTGCCATGAGAGAGGCCCCTGCCATTGCTGCAGTTTCAGTGAGACCAAGAATTCCTATACTGTCATTCCAACTGTTTGCAGGGTTTAGACAGCTGCGTTCAGGCCACAGATACGGCCGCAAACACTACTGCCTATCTGACAGACACAGAGGCCTTCCAAAACAAAAATTGTCATTCAAAAAGAAAAATAAAAAGAAAAATTACCTCCTGCCTTAGAATTGTTTTCTTTTTCCTCTGAGTGAGTGAATTCTTTGAAATGTGTTGGTCTGTTAATGTAGAATGTACATGGAAGTTGCTCCATTTTTCAGTGTTTCTTTGGTTTTAATAAGTCCCAAGAGAAATGATAAAAAAAAATCCTAGATTCTTGGTGTGGGGATAATTGTCTTGTAGGGGGAAAATCTAGTTCTAAGTGATCGAGAGTTAGAAATCTGAGGCCGCATCAGGAATCCAGCTTTAAAGCCACGTCCACATGATTTCTGTGCAGCTGGTTAAGAGGTGGGAAAATTGGCCGGGCGCGGTGGCTCAAGCCTGTAATCCCAGCACTTTGGGAGGCCGAGACGGGCGGATCACGAGGTCAGGAGATCGAGACCATCCTGGCTAACACGGTGAAACCCCGTCTCTACTAAAAATACAAAAACTTAGCCGGGCGAGGTGGCAGGCGCCTGTAGTCCCAGCTACTCGGGAGGCTGAGGCAGGAGAATGGCGTGAACCCAGGAGGCGGAGCTTGCAGTGAGCTGAGATCCGGCCACTGCACTCCAGCCTGGGTGACAGAGCGAGACTCCGTCTCAAAAAAAAAAAAAAAAAAAGAGGTGGGAAAATTAATTCATACAAGTTTTTTCTTTTGTGGGAAGAATAAGATTTCTGAGGTCAGAGGCCAGCAGTGTTTATGTGGGGTATCCAAAGGCTTCGCAATGCTAGTTGCTGGGGTGACATGAGGATGTGTCTCCAGTGTGAATAGGGGGACATTGGCTTTGGGGTGTACCGCCCTGATGCGTGTGCTGGTTGCTTTAGGGAGGTGAGGGAGAGAGTGAAGAAGAGGAAGGGAAGAACAGCATAAGCTACAACTCCCTGCTATCTGTGGGAGTCATTGCTTCCTGAGTGGGCATGGGGGAGTTGCAGGGGCAGGACTCAGGTGCGTCTGGTGCCTCTGAACCCATGGACACTGGACAGGGCAGCTCCCATGTGCAGACGGGAATTGTTCCTCAGGCCCTCCCTGATACATGCGCTGCAGGCTGCCAGCCTCAGAAACTATAGGAGGCCAAAGCGGCTTACATTCTTCATTTACCTTTCTCAGCCTCACACACAGATTGACCCATTCTGCTGGTGATCGGGCAGTGGAATGACCCAGTCTCAGTGTATAATTGAGTAAGAGTCATGTTTGACACAACCCACTTTCCTGGTGACTGGGGACCAGGAAAAGGAAATGGCTTTGACTTGGGGGCAGGGAGAGAAAGAGCAGGAATGCATGCATGGTGTGTGTGTGTGTGTGTGTGTGTGTGTTTAGGAGGAAGGGACATGCTTAGAATTCTGTTTTAGACTCAAAGGCAATCATTGTTAGTCTTGGCCCAAAAATAGTTGTTATGTATTGTCCGTAATAATTGACCAGCTTTCTTTTACGTAAATCCCTGGATTGTAAAACTAAGTGGTGCTATCGAAGAAGAAAAAATATGCCCTTTGCCAATTGGAATTTCAAAAAAAAAAAAAAAAATCCCTCTTCCTAGACATTCTGAATTTAGGAGGATATTGATAACTGATCTAGAGCAACTGCAGATAACAGTATTTTCATTGTGATTCAAGGAAAGAGTTGAAAAATTGAGGGTTTCTTGTTTAGTCCTGGATATAGAACAGTTCGTTCATTCTTTACACATTAATGAACACTGGTAGGCCAACCACTGTTTAAGGCCACATGTTATCTTATTCAGTTGCCGCATGTTGTATGTAAGGAAAATAAAGCTCAACAGAACGGGACTGAATTGCCCAAGGACTAACATCTAGGAAGCAGCAAGATCCAAAAGTATGTCTCAGACTTGAAGCCCCCTTCTCTTTCTCCTCCAGTGTGGATGCTCTCTTGTCCTGAAGCCATCATTATCAGCCTCATGTAATTTAAATGGTAATTTTATAGCCATCTTTCATTTTCTCTTCACTGAATTTAAAAGGTCTTTCTCCCTTATTTGTGGTTTTAAAAGTAGTAGTGGTGTTTTTATCAAGGAACAATTGGAAACCTTGAAAAGAGAATTACCTCTTTAACCTGACCTGGCCCTGCAAGATAGTCGCCCTGTGAAAACGTGAAACTGACTTCCAGGGGTGGCATTCTGCAGGCAGTGGGAGCCGGGGAAGCCCATGAGACACTCATTTTCTTTCCACTGCTGGTTCCCAGACTTGGGGATCATTTTCTTATATTCTTCATCTGAGTAGCATTCATCATTCCCTGTGACAAAGGCTGGATGTTGCCAGGAGAGAGTGGGGAGAAATGCTGCCCACGTTACAATGGAGAGACAAGACAAGCTCTCACCTACATACTTTGTACCATTTGTTTTTACACGGAGGTTTTCTCCTGTAGCCATGAGATACTGCATAATTTGTTTCACTGCAGCCAGGCCTGCTGTGTAGAAGTTGGAATCATTTGGTTGTCTGCCTTGCATAGACTTATTATCTGCTGAAATTGCGTGTGAAGGAAAGATTATTAATAAAATATGTGTGAAGAATGGCTGAAAAGATGCTTTTGTCAGTGCCCCTAAATATTTTTAAGAGCAGAGCTGCAGTTTTCTAAGACTGGTGTTGTACAGGCCGTAAAAATACATAAAAATTTAAGCTTTTCCTTTAAAGGTTATTACTGCCCACTTTTAGCCCACAACAAAATTTAATTTAAGCAGAAAACCTTCTTTATTAGCTTGCTGTGCCTGCTGTCACAAATTACCACAAACTTGATGGCTAAAAACAACAGAGATTTATTCCCCACAATTTAAGAGGCCGGAATTCCAAGAGCAAGGTATCAGCAGGGCCATGATACCTTCAGAGATGGAGAGAATCTGCTTCCTGTCTTCCCAGCTTCTAGTGGCTGCAGGTGTTCGTTGACTTGTGGCTACGTCACTCCAGTCTTTGCCTCTGCCCTCACATTGCCTTCTCCTCTGTGTGTCTCCCTCTGCAGCCTTCTTGTAAGGATACCTGGGATGGCTTTTAGAGCCTGCTGCATAATCCAGAATAAGCTCTTCCTCTCAAATCCTTAACTTTATCACATCTTTGCCATATAAGGTAATATTTGCAGGTTACAGGGATGAGGAAGTAAATACCTTTGGGGGGACATTTTCCGCCTAACATACCTCAATTTGGGAATTTCTGTAGTTTTCATTTATCAAAACATAAACCTTGCAACCCCTTGTTTCACTCATTACGTCAGTCAGTTTAATTTTCTTGGAAGGAGTCACTTGGAAGATCTAAGAACTAGTCTCTTCTCCCAGTCCCCAGATCGGGCAAGGCCATGCCTGTCTTCTTTCTCAGATTGAGGTTTATGTAAAGAAGAGGAATTATGGGCTCTGAAAGCTGGAAGTAGGCCTTGGAAATCATACCCTCTCAGTCTTTGGGGGAAACTGGGGCTACAGATGGAGGGTCACCCAAGACTGGAGCAGAGATGGGACAAGCACTTATTACACTAGCCCACCTCTTCCGCTTTATTCCTGCAGACCCCCAAGCTGTCTCTTGTGATACAAGCCTCTAGGTCATCTTTCATTTGAGAGCCCTTCAGTACCTGAAAACCCAATCCCTGAAAAATCATTTTTTCCTAGGCCAAGAGCCCTAGTTCATGTAACTTTCTTGCATTAGCTAGTGTCAGGAATTCCATCATTCTGGTCACTTCCTCCTGGATATATTCCCTTTATATCACCATCTTTTTGAAAACATGGCACTTGTACATGAACACAGTACTTACAAGATGGTTTGACCAGTGTAGAGTAAGGGGTTACTATCAGGTCTCCTTAGATGCACATTTTCTGCATCAGTACAGGCTATACTGATGCAGACCAATATTACATCTCTCATCGAGTCACTTTATCATATCTTCAGCTTGCATTGAGCATATGTGTGATAAAAATCCTTAGGACTTCTTAAGTATGAATTGCTTTAAACTCATCTCTGTTCCCCATGGTACACAGAAGATCTGGATTTCTGTCAGTAGCTGGATGGGATAGCTTGGGATCCAGAATATAGACCAGATAGGGATCCAGAGAACAAACAGATCTATGAGCTGGGGCATGCTCATGGAAATGGTACCAGCAGCAGAGTAAACAGAAGGCAGTTTGGATAATCTGGTGAGACATAGTACAGAGGAAACTCTTCTATAGGTGGCTGTCCAGATGGACAGATGTTTGGCAGCAGAAATGTGTGGCCGGGCATGTCAGGGAGCCAGGTGAGAGGCATGCAGATGTGCAGGGACTTCAGTTCAGAAGCTAATGCAAAGAGCTGAGTCCAAAAGAATGAGTTGTACAGTCAACTACTGAAATGGGGTAGGCCCCAAGACAGACGCTTGAGCCAAGAGTAAAAGGAAGCCCTGGTCTGAAGTCAGAATTGTAAAATTGATATGATTCTGAATGTCTGTGGCTGAAAGCCTTACCCATCCAGAGTCTGGGAACAGGATCACTGGCAGAACTTGTAAACAGGATGAGTTGTTTCCGTTGAGTAAACAACTGAACGTGAGGCAAGTGATAACTCCATCCTATCCACACATACAATAGATTATTTACAATTGAAAGCAAGATTTTATCTGTTAATTTGGAAAGGAAGATGGTGTTCTTTTGGTCAGTTGTGGCTGTCATTCTAGCCTATTTAAGTCTTTTTAAATCTCTATTCTGTCTTCCAATTAACTATCTCCTTTCAGTTGTGAATTATTTGTGACTGCTATAAGCACATCTTGATGAAAACATTGACCAGAGACAAATGTGCAAAGCCCTGTTCCAAGGACCTCTCTCCAGGTCAGTGTTGTTCTTCCATGATGTTAGTGCCTTTGGATATGGTCATTCAGTCACTGAGGCCACTAAAGTGAATTATCACTTGACCCAGGGTTTCCTATCTTGCTTAGATATGTTTTTGAGTGACTATCAGGTGCTTTGCTGACATCAAGGTGTTCTGCATTTGTGATCTATCACTCTAATAGTCTTGTGAAAATGCCCTGAGATGGAGCAGTACCATGGGAAGGGAAAGTTGGTAGGGTGCTTAGTCACTGCTTTGAGTGGAGAGGTGCCTGGATGTCCTCATTGATGTCAGTAGCTTTAAATCTTGAGTTCCACTTCCTGTAACATACCCAAATGATAGCCCATGGGTGATTTTTTTTAAAGGAGGGACTGGAATGTTGCATTCAGGTGAGGAGTACTAATCTTACTAGGGTTATGAGGGTTAAGGGTTCACCTCTACTGAAGACTGATCCTCCTTTGTGGGTATGTAGAGAGCAGCTCCCACTGTTGGGTGAACATCGTGTCTTCTCGGAAGATCTAGGGGTGTTCATTAAGTTGTGAAATGTGTCACTACTGAATATAGTCAGAGTGTAAAGTGAAAGAAAGTGAGATGCTGGGTGGATCAGTGATAACAGAAGGGATAAAACAATTTATGCATTTGCATAGTCCCTCCAAATAAGGCTGCCATGAGAAAGTGAGATGGTTTCAGGGTGGAACATGAGGCAGCATCATGTGGTGAAGAGTATGAGGACCTCAGGGGCTTGAGGAAGTCCTGACCATCTCACCAAAGAGCTAGGCCACAGGAGAAGCTGACAGTCATCAAGAGTAAGGTGCAACTGCGAAGAGTGTCTGAAGTGGAGGCACAAAGTGCCGTGAAATCCCCAACAGGAGTTAGATGAAGAGATGCCAGTGAGGGGAGAAAATCATCATCATTTACCAACTTATACTTGTTGTGCCCCCTTTCTTTGGTCAGTACTGGCCAAGGATGGACTAATTCCCAACTTTGATGTAGAGTGGATTCATACACAGGGTAGAAGAATGGCAAGAGGGAAGGCTCCTGTCCGTATTATTTTTTCTGTTGCTGTGTGTCAACATACATAATGCTATGGTAACTGAAGACAAAACCTTTGTGTGGGGGGAGGATTTTGTCCATCTTTAGAATATTCTAAAGAGTAGGAGTGGGGGAAATGTAATTAAAAAAAAAAAAAAAAGCCGGAGTACCTGCCACTTTCCCCATTCTACTGTTACCAGATGAGGGAAAAAACATTTTTTTTTCTTTTACAAGAGAGTTTGATGTACATCAAAGTGCCACTTATGGCAAATAAAGTAAATTTGATAATGGGAAAAAGTTTGAACAGCCCTCAGGTGTTGAAAATAAAGTAACTTATAAAACCCACTTGTGAAGTTTAGAAGTCGTTATGGTGACCACAGAGGTGTTAGGTATGGGAAGGCCTCACTGGTAAAATGTCAGTAGTGTTTTTTTTAAATATATGGCCCATGAACTGGTAGGACAAAAAACTTTTGACAGTTACCATAATATTTATTCTGTTTTCTTATATTTGGTATTAATAAATATTGGCTAACTAGCCAGTCATATGTCTTTACAGTATTCCATTTTTACAGTGGCCAAGAAGAAAATATAATTAGGCTTCTATGTTTTCTAGATGATACTGTTTATAACAACAAATACTATATAATGTTCTTGGCTTGTTTCAGAACCAACAGAGCAAAATGTGTTCATTCAGAAAAAAGCATTTGTTGTTTTTGTTTGTTTCTTTGTTTGTTTTTTGAGACACAGTCTCACTTTGTCAACCAGGCTGGAGTGCAGTGACACAGTCATGGCTCACGGCAGCCTCAACCTCCTGGGCGATCCTCCCACCTTAGCCTCCTGAGTAGCTGGGACTACAGGTGCATGTCACAGCGCCTGGCTAATATTTTTTATTATTTTTGTAGAAATAGTGTCTCCCTATGTTGCCCAGGCTGATCTTGAACTCCTGGGCTCAATTCATCCTCCCACGTTAGCCTTCGAAAGATCTGAGATTACAGGCATGAACCACTGCACACAGCCTAGCATTTGTTTTTTTGTTGTTGTTGGAAATATAATTTAAAAATTTTTCTTTTGGGGGCTAAAGCCCAAATCAGTGAATATCTGAGGCCGATTTGCATGTAAATTTTAGGCAACCGTAATTCGCTGGATGTTTACCCCATGAGTATCACTCCGCATCTCAGCTGAGATTCAAGATAGTGGATGACAGGTTTTCATATTTTCCGTCGTACCGCCATCTCCTGTGATCACTGAGAGCATTCTTCACCCACATTGGAGGAATTAGCTACCTCAGATGCCTTTCTCTGAAGGCCTACCGTGTTTTCTCTTTCCTCACAACCAGGTCCCTGAGTCCAGTTCTTGTCACCTGTCATTTTGGAATCACCTTCACGCGCCTGGCGTTTCAGACTTGTCTTTCAGTTTCTCTGTTTCTTGCTGAACTCAGACTCCTGCATTGAGGGTATCCACTCAGCCCAGCCCTGTAACTGTACCATGGTGTCTTGCTCCTCGTGGAGCCGCTTTGCTTTACAGTATGCCACCGCCTGCAGAAACCTGTCCTTACTTTTCTTGTTTTTGTCTTTCACATTCATCCTGTGGGATGTAATGAGGTTTCTCTTCAAATAATCTGATCCATCTTTTATTCTTTAATTCATAGTACCCCACCCTCGCCTTTTCTCCTTTTTCTCCTTTTTGCCTTTTTGCCTTTGTTAGATGCCCAGGCATGCCACAGTACCAGGCGTTATCAGTACCAGCTCACATTCCTTTCCTTATTTGGAAGGAGGACTAACTTCCTAGCTCACTACGGACACCCCTTCCCCTTCCTCTCCACTTTCTTTTACATGCCCACCTTATCTAAAAAAAATCAAATGTTTAGCCAACTGGGCTTAGTTTAGATTGTACAACCTGACCCCAGCCAATGGGGAAAGGATACAGGGGCAGGACTTGCTTCAGGAATAAAGGCTCTTGTGCCGCCTTGTTCAGGTGTGTTCTCATGGTGACTGGCCAAGGAGGCACCCCATGCGCAGAAGTAAAATTGCTTTGCTAAGAATCCTTTGTTCAAGTGTTCAATTTCCTTAGGACTTTGAGCATTATTCCTAATCCTTCACTTTAGTATGTCTTCAGTGAGCAAATGAAAATAGGATCATTAAAGTGAAAACGGATATTTGCTATTTTGTTTTCATGTTACAATGCAGATGGTGTGAAACATTTCTGAAGAAAAATCAAATTACCTAGACTCAGATCTTTAGGACAGTAGTTACAGTTTCTCAGGTTTTTACAAGTAATCTACTAAATAGGGGAGAAAAATTGAAATGAACAGCTGAATTCACTTGCCTTTTTTTTTTTTTTTCTTTTCTGTTTGAGACGGACTACAGGTGCCCGCCACCTCGCCCGGCTAGATTTTTGTATTTTTTAGAAGAGACGGGGTTTCACCGTGTTAGCCAGGATGATCTCGATCTCCTAACCTCGTGATCCGCCCACCTCGGCCTCCCAAAGTGCTGGGATTACAGGCTTGAGCCACCGCACCCAGCCAATTCACTTGCCTTTGAATTAACTTACCAATTTTAATTTTTGAATAGGAAATAAGAAAAGCTTTTAGAATAAACATTCCTGAAATAGAATAAATCCAATAAAAATTCCTGTTTTTGTCTAAATTCAGGCCATAGTACCAAGACCAGGAACTCCTAACTGTGGGCAAAGCAGAAAAATAAACTCTGAGTTTACTCTTAAAATGGGGATAGGGGATGGTGGAGAATTATGCCAAGGTTGGGAGTCTGGGTGTCTGAGAGATGGGTAGGTCTGGAATTATTCTATAGGAATGAGGAAGGAAGAAGGGGTGGTTTGGGGAAGTCAGTAGTAGT
Organism: Papio anubis; assembly: GCF_008728515.1. Taxonomy (NCBI): domain Eukaryota; kingdom Metazoa; phylum Chordata; class Mammalia; order Primates; family Cercopithecidae; genus Papio; species Papio anubis. The sequence continues at coordinate 151,310,276 of NC_044981.1, forward strand.
GAGGTACCACTCAGTAGTAACTGGGGCAGCAGTAATACGACTGATAAACTTTTGTGAACAGGAGGCAACCCTGGGGTTGGCTTGTGGGTGGGAGACCTAGGCCAGCACTGCCACCTGCAGCTCCTGGGTACAACTCAGCAAAAGGCATCTGCACTCTGGGCAGACAGATTAGAAATGGTCACTCCTTGCAGATTCCCTTGCAGCAAGGTTGGCACCACCTTCTGCACATCCCTGCTGGGTTTTACCTTCCCATCAGTGGTAGCCCGGATAAATGCAGATGAGTCCTTGTAGAGAACGAAGGTTGTCATGTTGAGTCTTCTGTTTGATTGGAGCTGGGAGGCAGAAGGAGCAAGTGCTCCACCTAAGATGAGTCCACGCCCAAGGCCCTACAGAGGGTCAAAATACTGGGGAGGAGGCACTGAGGAAGGTGGGCCCAGGGCTCAGGGTAACATGAGAATTTTTTTTAATATGAGGCATACAAAGGAATAGATATGTGTTTGTGCATCCACACCCACTCACACATTTACATTGTGTGTGAGAGAGAGAGAAATAAACAACCCTCTTACTCATCCTGCAGCTTGGAAGCCCTTGTGAGTTCATTCTCTCCACACCCTTCTCCTTCAATGGAACCACTATTCTAAATTTTGTGTTTATCATTTCCTTGCTTTTCTCTGTAAGTTTGTTTCCCTAAACAATTTATTGCTAACTTTTATTTACCTTAGGACTATATAAATGGTCTTCTTCTACCATTTGCTTATTTCCATCAACATTTGTTAAGATTCATCCAACATTTTTAAGATTCATTCCTATTGATGCATGAAGCATCACACATAAAATTTATTTATCTCCACTGCTGTCTGGTCCGCTCATTGTATAAGTGGAAGACCACTTTATCTCTTCTCTCAGAGACAATTGGGACATTTCTAGTTTTGCTATTTTAACCAATGCTGCTATGAACATTCTTGAATGTGCATCCTGCTGCAGTTTTTCTAGGATGGGTGCCTAAGGGAAGAATTTCTGGGTCTTAGATTGTGTGCACCATCCACTTTGCTGAATAATAGCAAATTGTTTTCCAGCGTGGTTGTACCACTTGACATTCCCACGAAGAAACATTAACTTTTAAGGCAAAGGGAAGTACGAAGGAAAGAAATGAAATGTAGGATTAACTAAACATTGGAGAGGAAAAGGAAGGATGTCATTAGATCCTGATGAAGTGCAACTCCTTATTAATATGTAGGGTTAGAACTGGGGAAATGAAGAGAAAGGTGTAGATTTTAAATGGCCATTGTGGAAAGGGTAAAAGGTTAGTTTGCGTGGACCGTGAGTCACATTGTCATCAGGGAGTAGATTCCATCTTGTTATCTACGGGTATGGAAACACCTGTTTCTCTACTTTTCACTCAGTTTTCTCTAATCAGCAATAATCTCCAGTGCTCTGAGTAGTAAATGCTGCCAAGCATGTAAATGTGCCATTCCTACATCGAACTGATAGTGGCATGGATCCTAATAAAGCTTTTAAAACTGATATCTATGCAGAGGCACACAAATATTTTGGAGATTACTTTCCCCAAAACACAAGTGATTTTTCTGACAGCCATGCTTTGTGTCTTATAAAGTCAGTAAACTTACACCGGATTTGACGTTGCTGTCTCTTTTACTTTGTAGGTTTCTTTGATGAAAACTCAGAGCTTCCCTGTGGTTGCTCATTCACTTGACCTGAGAAAAATGGGTCCATAATATTTTAAATAGCAGATTAACTGTGAAATAGGAATAGTCCCCGGTAAGCATATTGGCTTCATTTGTAAGTTCTAACCACTGTGATATGTAAAACTGGTGGGCTTTGTTTTGTTTTTTAAAAAATTTCCCTTCTTTCAAGTCTAGATTTTAGTAAGGCTAACTTACTTTGTGAGCATTCCTATGAAACTGAAAGTAGAACATTAAACCATTAAAAGCACTTGTTCTCTTTTGGAGTCTCACAAGTGCAGCTTTTTTTACCTTGTTATTTCTGGGTCACCCTTCAGTAATAGCATTCATCAGATTTACTTGATTCCAGGCCAGAAAGATTAGTGATGGTGGCATTTTCAAAATATTTCTATCAGAGTTTTTTATTATATATTGACTAGTATTGTCTGTTTGAAACTTTTGATGGTGACAGTACATATCTGAGAAGGCAGCATGGTATTCTGGAAATAATTTGGAAATTTTGTGTTTGGCCAAAAAAAATGGAAAAAAACCTCAATGTCCCCCATTTGAGATTTAATTATGTAAACTGTGATACATCTATTAAATGGAGTATTACATATTAGTTAAAATGATGATGATCAAAATTGCTAAATAAGTTGGACAAATGTTGAAGGTTGTTAAATAGAAAAAAAAAAGCAGTATACCAAATCATATGTGGAATGTGAAGATTGGATAGGATGAAATAAAGCTGTCTTTATTCATAGGCAATATGACAGTTTATGTAGAGGAATCCTAAGGAATGTATAAAACAACTACTAGGAGGTACTAAAAAGTAAATTTAATAAAGTCACAGGATTGAAGGTCAATAGACAAGTCAATTGCATTTCTGTATATTACCAGCTAATAGCTGGAAAATCAAGTGAAGGAAACAATCCTGTGTGCAGTAATAACAGAAAAATATGAAATATCTGGGAATGAATTGAACACAAACCAGTCCATCGGCGCTATCCCTGGAAGCATTTGCGTGTAATGGATGCTAACAGTCCCAGGAAACTCCCCAGGAACTATACTTTGGTTTTGTATCCCGTATCATTTTTCTGAGGGAAAAAGTTATATAAACTTGCATAATTGTTGTTTACCATCATTAACGTATGGATTATAATGTCAATTGATATTCAACAAGCAGCACTCCTAGGGACATTTCATAATTTTCCTGATAATTTACCAAGCATGTTTTCCTCAAACTTTGGGTGTAGTGTATAGTCCTGAGTGACAGATGGGGGCCAGATTAAATCTCAGGCATAAGATATTCACTCAGACAGTTGTATTATTGTTTATTCTTTCTTCCTACCTCTCTCCAGGGTGTGATGAGACATTTAATCTATCAGACACCAGGAGGATCTATATAATGATTTTTTACATGCCCCAATCATTTTAATGTAATCGTCCTTCTTTTAAAAGGCTTCATTAAGTCTATTGTTAGGATAGTAAAACTACCTCATAGAGACAGGAGGGCTTTCCTCATTTTCAGAATTCAGACAGTTTTGTTAATTGCGTAGCTTTAGGTGAACAGTAATTAAATGGGTTGTGAGAATGTGCAACATTTATTTATAGTGACATAAGCATGTCACATATTTATAGTCATTACTGCACAGTCTACTTGATAACATCCTTTTGAGGGGAAGGTCATGACTATTAAAAGTAGCTTCAACAACTATTTTTGGCAGGGTCCTTGAATATTACAGATTTGTGAATATTGCAGATCCAGGTACCCTTGTGCTAAAGAAATACTATACGTATTAAACTTTTTGCAAGGAACCTATACTTGCAAGGTTTTAAAATATGCTTTTAACATTTTACATGTAAAATATTTGAGTTAAGTATGTTTGCCAATGTCAGTCGGAGTCTTTGGATTATTATACCAAATTTTGTACCTTACTTTTAACAAGGTGATAGAATAGTAATAATCTTTGGTTCTTAAATTTGTTGATGAATACAGATGTAGTGCATTATTCTTAAAGTGCTCTAACATGGCACATTTATCAAGCAGATAGGAGAGAAACTTTCCATCAAGTGTTGAGGATCTTAATGCCAATGAAATCACTCTTTGGGGGCCTTTTGAGGATCAGATGAAAGCTAGAAATCTTCCCCACTGGAGACCTGTACATGCATACGCACACAGATACAGAATGATATTTCAGGAAGTCTTGAGACCTCTGCGTGCCTATTCAAGGACCTAAAGATATGAATCTTTTACCTCAATGTGGATTATACAAATAGCCCCCCTTCTGTTTTGCACTTCCCACCCCCTTGCCTAATCTCTCCCATGCCCATGTCTACAATGTCTACAAATCCATCTTTATATATACCTTTTCTCCATAGGACGTTTTTACTCAATATCTTCATTTTAACAATTCTGTCTAAATGTGACAGAAACAGAGATCCCTTTTCCACTACCGTTGATTTCCAGCCCATCCCCTTATTTCCCCAGTTACTAATATTAAAGGTTGTCATAACCTTCTCCCTCTGCCCTATCTCCCAAAGAATTTATGGACAGCTCCCTTAGAACAAGCATGCTTTCTTAACTCCATGCATCTAGTATATTGATAACTTTTTATTCCGTGTTCTTTCAATGGAGCTACCACTTTTGTCCCTTCTGTTATTTGTCCACACCACCACAGTGCAAGCCTTAAACATCTGTCCTTTAAACTCTCCCAGTTACCTTGCCGCTGGACTCTCTCTCCCAGCACTGTGCTACCACACTTTCTAACTCAGTCTTCCCTTGTATGTGGTCTGCCACACGCAGGCATACACTTTACCTTGCTCCCATCTCCTTGGCCACCTTCAGTGGTTCTCTGTCACTGGACACAGCAAATTTTAAATTGCCAATTTCTTCACTGTGGGGGCTGGCTCTCCTACTCCCATTTCTGCCAGAAACTATTTTTCCAGGTTCCTTGCATGTCTGTCTCAAACCAGTCTTATCCCATCTTCCTGTACTACTGACATTCTGTCCCTCTAAGATCATTAGTCTGTCAACGAGCCATCGTTGGGCATCTCACATTTTCTGTGTTTTAAGTCACTGGGCTCTGCAGGAAGGTGGGTCCCCACGAGTTGGCAGCCTTTCTTCTGTGGAGGCCTGCACTTCTGTTCACCTAGCAACTTTTCCATACCATCAGTCTGGCTCCATTGTGTCAGTGGTTCAATAAAGATACTTTAGAAACACCTTTTTAAAAATTATGGGGGTGGAGGACCAGAATACTACAAAGGAAATGAGTCCCTGACATCCCCATGTGAGCAGCCTCATCTTCTGAGGCCAGCTGGTCTGGAGGCCGGTGGCTCCTGCTTTACTCAACAAGGGTCATGGAGACAGTGATCTGTTCTCCACATCATAGCACTAAGCCAGGCACAGGGTAGGCCCTTAAGCGTCTGATGAAGGAATCATGCATGTATCCGTGGCATGTCTATTGCAATATTTCATAGCCTTAATGGAGCTGGAAGTGACCTTTGAGATTATCTCCTCCAACTACATCATCCGATAGCTGAACAAGCCACAAGTCAGGGAAGCTAAATGACGTGTCTAAGGTCAGACAGCGGTAAAATCAGCTTCTCAGCCTGTTTTCTGACTTCCATTCTCCCAATCTCCCTGTTTTTGCTCTACTGGAAGTGCTCAGTCTATGGTTCTTTTCCTTTCTTTCATTTCTGTGCTGATTGGTGTCTGTTCTGTGCTCAACAATCTGAGCTCCTGCTGTGAGAGACCTTGGCTCTCTTCCTTGTCTGCTGCACCTTAGTAAGCATTAGTACATACTTACTAATTATCGTACATTTTCAGTAGCCCTTGGTACTTTTCAGGTTCTTTTACATATGTTTCTAATTAGATTTTACTACAAACCGGTGAGATAGGCTGAGCAGGTATTTTTCCCACACATCAGGTGAGAAATCGGAGGCCCGGGGAGAGTAGTACTTGTTCTATGAGAGGATGATGGTGAGTTAAGACTGTTTTGAAAATCTGACTTCAGGCTGTGGAATCTTGCCTGCCTCTATGTAAATGTAAAAAATAGGATTTCATATTTTCTAACAGTTTTCCATTTAGTAGCTCATTTCATAAAGTGTGTTCTGAAGCAGATTGGTCCCAGGAGATGCTCTGTGGAAAATGGATTGTGTGGCCAGATAAGCTGGGAAGAGCTGCTTGTTATATCCCCCTCTTGGGGACTCCCTGTGCACATTAACATTTAAAGGCTCTGAGAAGTCCTACTCCAAAGACTGTTTAATGTGTTGTTTTTGTAATTGTGGTAAAACACATGCCACTAAAATTTACCATATTAACCATTTTCAAGTGTACAATTCAGTTGTGTTAAGTGTATTCACATTGCTGTGCAACCAGTCATGACTACATCTTGGAAAACTTAAAATCCATACCCCTTAAATAACAACTCTCAATTTTGCCGTTCCCCTAGCCCCTGGCAACCACCATTCTACTTTTTGTCTGTATAAATTCGACTCCTCTAGGTACCTCCCGTAAGTGGATCATATAGAATTTGTCCTACAACTGCCTGATTTCATTATAGCATAATTTCTCCAGGTTAATCTGTGTTGTAGCATGTGTCGAAATTTCTTTCCTTTTTAAGTTGAATAATATTCCATTGTATGTGTAGACCATATTTTGTTTGCATTCATCCATCAACGGACACGTGGGTTGCTTCTGCCTTTTGGCTATTGTAAATAGTGTTGCTGTGAACATGGACGTACAAATATCTTTTGGAGACCCCATTTTCAGTTCTTCAACTAGATACCCAGAAGTAGAATTGCTGGATCCTATGGTAATTTTATTTTTAATTTTTTAAGGAACTACTGTTGTTTAACATATTTTTATACTCAGTTCATAAACTTGCTTGATCACAAAGTTCTTTTTCCACATTACACCTTTGGGTATCCCACAGAGCATGGGTTTTTCAGAAAACGCTTTGGGGAATCCTGAGCTCAGTAAGCAATTTCTGCTTGTTCCAAGGGGTCAGGAACCTCAGGATGCTGGCTGGGGAATTTGGCCATTAAGTTTCCGGCCCAAGGACAAGGTCAGCAGTGCGGTCCCAGGAGCTGCAGAAGAGGAGGAAGCTCGCAGGGTGCACAGCCAACTGGAACCAGGGTTCCTCCGCTACTCCAGAACAACACCATCAACTTGACATGGAGTGAAGCGGCCATTGTGGTGCTGAGGTTGTTTAGGACTGAACTGATTGGACAGTATCTTTACTGGTCAAGAGAGTAAGGAGGGCAAGCCTGCCTGCCTCTGTGCAGTTAAGGGCCTGGGGAAAGCTTTATGATAAGTGTCCGATTTCAGAATCCACCGTTTCCCCTATCTCCCCCAAGAAGAGTACCCTTAGTCAAAATCTGAATGGGCTCCTCTGCAGGGCTTGTTGTGTTGACTCAATCTAATTGGTCTTTAATGTGGTTCTTAAATAGCTAAGGAATAAATGTGAACACTGTAATTGTGTGGGTGGGTAAAAATTGCAACCAAGTTGATGGAAAGGGTGTGTGGGGGCACAGGCAGTAAACTGAGGAAAGAAAAAAAATTCTCTTTACCCCCAAAAAGCTGTTGTGTACCTCCAGTGTCACTGTGGTCAACTTTTCTCCAGGACCAGCTCAGGAAGCCTGAGCTACTGGTGACCCTAAAGGGGGCATTACATGATTGAACACTTCAAATGCCCAGTGTTGTTCCTGTACACACTGGCTTAAAAATGGGCATGAGCCGGAATGGTTTTAGGGACATCTGGAAGAAAATAAACTGGGAGGTTCCTGTAGCTGTTGCAGCTTGGTATTAAGGATGAGAAAAACTGTGGAGAGGACACAGAGCCCCAAAGAGGCTTTGAACCAGCCTGCAATAAGATCATAGAACACTCAGCTTCTTAACTTACTTCACCGAGAACAGATAATGATACCTCACATTGTGGGATGAGAATTTCATAAGCTCTCTGAGATCCTTAGATGAAAGCTGCTACTGATCCGTAGACTATTATTATTATGAGACTTTACTTTTCCGTAAATAAATGTTACAGCTTCTTCTCTCTGACTCTCTGGCTCTAAATGAGGTCAGATTCAGCCTCTCTCATTGGCTGACTCTTGCCCTGTCTTCAGGACCACAGTTCTGCGTGGAAGCACTGAGATGAGCTGGAAAGAGCTCTGATAAGGGCTCAGGAAATTCTGTGCAAAATTTCAGACAAGCAGCTTCCCCTCGCAGGGCCTCAATTTTTTCATCTCTAAAGGTCCCTTTCTAAGGTCCGTTCCAGCTCTGTAGGTTTGTGATTTTATCAAAGAAACAGAACAAAAAGTCAACTTCTAATTACAAATTTTTATTGAGTCCCTGGTATGAGGTAGGCACTGTTTTAGGTACATGGTCTAAATTGGTGAACAAGGTCACTTATTTTAGTGGGGAGAAAAGAGATGAGACAGTAAGCAGTAAGTATTAATATGTAAGTAAATTCTGCCATTGTTAGAAGGGGATACGTCCTATGCAAAACCAAAATAATGTGGTAAGGAGAATTGGAAATGCAGACAGAAGTGCAATTTTAAAAATGTGACAAAGAGGAACTTTTCCATTATAAGACTTACTAGATCAAGTCCGTCATTAAGGGGATGGGGGCTGTAAATCTCTCCTTTGGAGATTTTTTAGGAAGCGAAATCTATTCATGTTTTTGGATTCAGGCATATTCTTGTTTGAATGTAGAAGGGTTAAATGGATTACCCTTTTGAAGGCTTTCTTTTTAAATGATTTAGTGGTGTGTGCAGGGGTTGCTCCAGAATTTGTGTGTGTGCATAAATACACACATATACATATATAGAAGCACACACACATACACACACACTTTCTTCCTAAGGAACAGTAGAAGTCAGAGTTGGGAGGCCCAGATGCTAACACACCTCCACACCAGCTCTGAAAAGGCCAAGTAGTGTGCCATAATGCTATAGCTCTCCCACCCTGCCATTTCACAAGGGAGAAAACTGAAACCCCGAAATGCTAGCAACTCACAGAAATCTCAGTGAATCAGGGATGGGTAATGGAACTTGGCAGTCCTCTGGCCTCTTCACTCCTCCCTGCATTCCTTTTTCAATGAGATTGGCAGCTCAGTTGTTTTCTCTTCGCCTTCTCTCTTGCTTGTCTACCACTTCTGCTCCCACGGTTGTATACTTAAATAGTAATAAAATGATAGAATACTCACTCTAACTCTTATGTATCCAGACCCACCCAATCCAGTGTCAGAATGATATGAGTCAAAGACATACAATCTAGTGACAATAATTTCAGAATAGCACAACTTGACTTGTCTTTCTCAATACCATAGAGGGATATAGAATTACAGCAATACATATTTAAGTCCATCTTTCTCCCTCCAGCTTTCCTCACCCTTTACAGCCCTTACAAATGAGCCCCCAAGCCTTTCCTAACTGTGGCCCACCTGCCCTCCCACCTTTCCTCCTGATTCTGCATCACAAAACTCCCCCAAACAGGTCAGGGCAAAGGGAAGAACCAGGAAGGCAAAACCAGAGTCCACATGAGCAGCTGGGAAGAGTAATCCTGGGAACGTGTGTTACTAACTTCCATTCCCTGTCTCTGCGCTGCACTAGGCATTCTTCTATCTTACCTTATATAATTTAATCCTCACAGAAATCCTGTGTGGTAGGCATTGAGATCTTCATTCTACTGATGAAAAAACTACAGTCAGAGAAGCTTAGTAACTTGCCTGGTATCATGTGATAGAGAAAATGCTAGGATTTGAGCCCAGGTCTGTATAGTTATCAAAACTGTGCTCTGTCTGCTACGTTACTACCCTCTATAGAATATAAATCCCAGAGGATCTATGTTATTTCAGTTGCCAAATTAATGAAACTCGCCGTCTGGTGTTCATATTAAGGCAATTAAATTGGTTTTCAGCTAAGATCTTGAAAGTACAGTAGCTACATGGAAAAGAGGATGCCTCCCCCAAAAGGCTTGTGCAGTGGAATGTTTGTTTTGTTCGGGACCATGGAGAGCTGTCCAGGCCTCCCTGCCCGCAGTCCAGAAAGATCCCAGCAAGGCCTGTGGACCACCATTCCTATGCATCAGAGGCAATGGCTTTCTGACTCTGTCAGTCTTTTAGCAGGTTTTACACCCAGCAGATGCTCATGTTAGGCCTGGCCATCTGAGACAATGCCTGCAATGCTCAGAAATGGGAGCTCAGCGGAGTTTTCAGAAGTACTGAAAACTTTAAACGATTCCTTCATCCCCAGAATAAAGATTCTTTCTGACAAATGCATTGGTTCAGTTTGTGAACTTGATTCAGATAACCTTAGGAGTAAAAGTGTGCAAGACCTCATTTTGTGGCTACCTGGTAACACCTTGGCTGAAAGCTAGTTGTTCACTTTAATAGTGAGTAGTGGAGGGGAAAAGGTCTGAAAATGAAAGAAGGCCTAATAGACCAGAGAAGAAAAATAGCTAAACCCAAACCTAAGGAAATACAGAGTGAAATTCAGAGTAATGACTGGGGGAAGGTAAAGCAAAATAGTTGAGACAGAGCGAGCAATGAAAGGTAAGTTAGAGCAGAAGTATATGTGACCTGAAAACAAGGCAAGAGGGAGAAATGTACTATAGACAAGGGTACAGAGTCATGGGCAACAACATCACCTGATGTTTTTTTTTGTTTTTTTGTTTTTTTTTTTTTGAGACGGAGTCTTGCTCTGTCACCCAGGCTGGAGTGCAGTGGCCGGATCTCAGCTCACTGCAAGCTCCTCCTCTCGGGTTCACGCCATTCTCCTGCCTCAGCCTCCCGAGTAGCTGGGACTACAGGCGCCCGCCACTTCGCCCGGCTAGTTTTTTGTATTTTTTAGTAGAGACGGGGTTTCACCGTATTAGCCAGGATGGTCTCGATCTCCTGACCTCATGATCCGCCCGTCTCGGCCTCCCAAAGTGCTGGGATTACAGGCTTGAGCCACCGCGCCCGGCCCCATCACCTGATGTTAACAAGATGCAGTATAGAGTTCTGTTCTCATCCATGATGGCGTCAAGGCTTTCTCCTATATTTCAGGAGAAGGTTAAGTCGAGTGTACAGAGAGCTTTTGCATGAGTTCTTTTTCCACATGCCTGAGAATGTATTAGTTACCTCGAGAGGAAAATTATTTGAAAGTAGAGGCACTAATATTTACCATCATCCAAGTTGCCCCTTAATAAACTGTGAAGAGACCAGCACAGAGTGAAAAGAGCTTAGGATAGATTCTGTGGCAGTGGCCCACCCAATGATGTTATCACAAGTGAGTCATTACCAAATGCATTCTTCACATCTTGCAAAAGATGTTTTTCAACTTTCCAAAGTTTGCAGTGGGGATTTTTTAAAGACCATGCACCCACAGAAGAGCAGTTGATACTTTTCCTTTGTAGAGCTGCTATGCTTTTTAAACTATTTACCCAGTTTGAAATGTTATTTGACTTCTGAGTATTCTATACCCACAGCCGATGACTTGATGTACTCCTTGCTTTCAGTTCCTGAGGCGTAATGTATGCCGAACTGATTAAAAATAGCATTCTAATGAAATGGTTGGGTGTGTTGTTACAATATACGTCAGCTACAAATGGGAACTTCTTTCCTCAGGAAATTTGATAAACTGAAGGTCAATTTGAGTGTTTATATATATTCTGTGAGAATGTTTTGTCCTTCCTCATGGCTTCCTTTTCAAAATGACCAGTTAATTTGGGCTTCCCACCCAGACACATATTTTAACACTTGTAACAGTTAGCTGAGGTCCGTTATATTAGCATGATACAAGAGCTTGGATTAAATGTTGACCAGCAGAGCCTGCGAGTGTATAGAATCTTAAAGGAAAGCAGAGAGAGTCCTTATTAGTTCAAATGTTGGATATTTTAAAAGTAAGAGGGGATGGTTTTTATCCCTTAGGTCTTGGCCCTCAGCAACATGTGAAAAGCTCCCATTCTTTATAAAAGGGAGAAAAAGTATAAAATTTTTTGCCTGACATTTTCTCCTCAATGCCAAACTTACAGAAAGCCTTAATGCTTGAGGTGGCACACATATTTTGTCTAATCCAGTGTTTTCTCAAAATTTGAGCCGGTATTTAAAAGTCAGGATATTTCACATTTTTTAAAATGCAGATTTATTTTCTTTAAAAATAGGATGATCTGGCAGCACAAGGCCAACATGGCCTCCTGGCAGCCATGACTGGGGCTGGAGCTGCATAGTGGCCACCTCTGCAGGTGGTTTCTGGATCCTCCGTTCGGTTCCCTGTGGGTCCCCACACCTGTAGCCTATGGCCACAAGTGTCAGTTGCCATTCATAATCACTGTTAATCACTGCAAATGTACTGTAGATTTTTGTATAATTGACAAGAATTTGTTTGTACCCATCTGATAACGTGAAAGAGACAGAGGGACATAATCTCACTTGCTCCCAGCTCACCTCACTTGTGTGTTAGCTGCCCTGTGGCATGTGATCTGCACCTACTGCTCATCCCCTTACACCCTGTTTTCACCCTGCTGCAGTTGTATTTCCACTGCTGCTGTTCTGCTGTAGCAGCCATGTGGAAATTAGAGCTTTCTCTTGTGTGACAAGCCCTTTCTTGGGTCCTCGTGCTCCTCTACCTCTTTGACAGTCAGTGATGGTGTGGTTGACCAGCACTCCCTCTCAACGCTGTCCTCCCTTAGCCTCTGTGACTCGACTCTCTCTTGCATTTCCTTCTATTTCTCACTCATCTCTCAGTCTGCTTTGCAGCCTCAACCTCTACTGCCTTTTTCAATTACTGTGATCCCTTTATCAAGTATTACATGAACTTTCAGGTTATGTTTTTACAATTCAGACAATACGGAGGTATGTAAAGTCTTTTTTAAAAAAATTATCCTCCTTCCCACTCTCCTCAGAGTTAGTCATGGTTAACCCCTGGACTGTTGTCTTTCCTGACCCTTTTCCATGTGACCTAGCTTGTTTGTTGTTGTTAATAGGATCGTTTCATAGCTACTGCTACTGGCCCTGGTCCACATAAATAGATGTCTACCTTACCTGTTTTATGATCTGCCAGCTACTTAAATGTTGGTATTTCCCAGCATAGCATTTTGAATAATTCCAGTGCTTATATCATTTTTTTTTTTTTTTTTTTTTTTTTTATAATTGTGTATCTGTTTTTCCTAAGACTCTGAGCTGGTAACAATAGTGTCTTTTCATGCTCCCTTGGCTGTACGTACCTGTAAATTCAGTGAGTGAATGAATGAATGTTGGCATTTTTGCGCATTCAGTTAGATCCTCCCAATTTATATTATGCAGAGAATACTAAATTATATCATAATTTAAATTCAAACGTAAATATCCTAAGCGCTGTGGTAAACATATTAGTGTAATTATTATAAGGTACAGTTAATCTATTTCTCAGGTCATTTCCTAATAGTAATATATTAATTTTGCTTTTCTCATTAAGATCACCATACTATTCAAAAGAGAATTCTGCACACCATTTATTTTGGTTAGGAGAAATATTGGTGGCTAGTTGTTTCTGTTTTGTATATTTTGAACGAGTGTGTACTTTGGCGTCTCACCAAGACAGTATTTTTGTATGCAATTCATTCTTCATAAAAGTATCGTTTATCTTTAAAGGGAATATAAATGCATAATGGTTGTATAAAGAGAATTGCCTTAACACAGCATCTCTTCAGTAGGAAAATAGTTGAGGTTTATGAAGTGAGCCTTGTCAGATATGATTTGAGCTGTCTTGCTAAGGGTTCCCATTCAGTATCATGCACTGTTCTCAGCCCTGATTTAAGGAGAAACCAGTGAAAACATCTATCATCTGATAGCCGTGGGATATCATCCAAGCTTGTGTCATGGTCCTGTAATGTTCCCGGGTTTGTGGAGTGAAGAAAATAACACTTGGGTATTTGGAATTTATTCTAAAGCTGTTTTTGTCAGGGGTGGATGACTTTCTCATTCCTGAGTTGAAATGAGACTTTTAAATATTCTTAATAACTCTCTTATCGCCAGACCCTCTGCATGAGACACCAAGGGTGAGTGTTTGAGAATAATATTTTTTAAATTTATTTGGGTATTTTTTTAAAGTGGAGGAGGTGAGACTTATGAGCAGTAATGAGCAGTAATGAGCTGAAGTCAGTTGGTCACTAACAGTCCGTATCAAGCCATGATCCCTTCTTGCACAAATTTGAAAAACGTGTAAACAAACACAAAGTAGGTAGTAAAGAAGCAGGAAAATGGAAACTACACAAAGACCTCTACAGTCCATGCATCTGTAAAACTAATTAAAAATCTGCCTAAGGGGTTAATGGAGTGGCTAAAACTCAATTTAATATGGGCCATGGTCTCAGGGAAGGCAGTTCAAGTACTATGTTTTAAAGACAGGTTCAGAGAAGAAAGAATATTCTATTTCGGGGACTGTCATAAAACAGTCCAAGATTTAGTTGGAGACTTGAAGTGAGTTCATATTATGGAGGGATTTAAATGTTGGAATAAGAATTTGAATGACTTCAACAAGGAACAGAAAAGGAATAAAATGATTCTGCCCATACCGATACCTTGTATTTATAGATGTACTATAGTTTACAGACTCCTTTTGGGAATGTTGTTTTATTTTATCTGCACTAAATCTTAATGAAAATCTCAAGTCTTTGTGAAGACTGAATCTCCAGGATTGCTGATGGCAAGCTGGGCCTGGATGTAGGGGATTAAGGGGAGAGAAGAGAGGGAGACAAAACTCTCTCTGAGTTTCTGCGCATCCGACCAAAATAGGGAATGGAAAGAGGCAGTTTGGGTGAGAAAAGATGATCAAACCTAGCCAAGACTAGTGAGGAGAGCTGCTGACAGTGTTAAATGTCAGGTCCTGGGGGATGAGAACAGTGAAGTTAAGAGGTTGCTGGTGAACTTTGCAAGAACCTGTTTTGCAGCTTGGTGAGCTTGAGAGCCAGAGTCTGAGTGGGGTGAAGCACAGCCGAATGGTCCAAGAGACACATAGTTAGGCAGTGGAGGAGGCTGATGGACTCAAGGGGAGAAGTAACCAAAAGAGAAACATGAGGGTCAAATGATGCTGGTAAATCAGGGAGCTGCTATGATGCTACAATTTAGAGAAGCAGCAGCATGACAGCATGAGATCATGTTCTGTGTTGTTTATTTGCAATTTGTTGAATTTTACCTCCCTCAGGAAATAGCTGTGGCTCAAAGGCAGACAGCTTTGGGTAGAGGCACATGACAGCAACATTGGAGAAAGCTAGTCAGCAGTGGCAGCAGCAAGGCAACAAACCAGGTACTCGTTACCATGGAGGGAGCTGGGCATCTGGGGTGGGCTGTGGGCATTGAACAGCACAGTCCACCAGGCTGGCCAAGCATCTTGCAAATTAGTGGTACAAACATCAAACATGTGTGATCATTACCGCTGAAAACATAACTCAGAGCTCATGCCCATAGGGTTGTCTTCATATATATGCCTTTTTAAAAAGGAGTATTTACAACATTAAGTCCATAGTCAGCTTGATCAGATCAAGCCAGCCACCCTTATGCCTGAGGTACTTATAAATGCTTTGTGTGTTGGGTGTGTGCTGCTGCTGTGCTCAGCGGCCACCTGAATTGATATTGCACCCAGAAATTGCACAAAGGGAAGTGGTAGATGTGTGTGTTTTCTCCCAGTGGTCCATCTTTGTTTCTCTCAGCCTTTCACCTTGCCGCTGCTGCACAGGATTATTTCGGTTGAAATACTGCAAGACTGAAATATATAGCTTGTTCTTGGCGTGGTGAAGCCCTGTATTGGCATGGCATGAGATAACTGTCAGCAGATTTCTGGAATTCACATAAATGGCATCCAAAGGAAGAGGCTGTCAGTCATCAGGTCATCTGTGTGCTCTTTGCCATTCTCACAATTGGCTGATTCTTCAGGGCACATGTGCATAGATGGAGCATTTGTTGGCCCTGACTCTTGCTTTCAGAGGCTGGCCAGAATCACAGCCAGGCACTGTTGTAACCAGACAGTGCCCCAATGGAGGAATCACGCTGCTCTTGTTGGAATCCAAAGAGAGACACTTTGTCATTTGTTTATTAGGGATACTTATATTTTATCCTGGATTGAAAATAATAATTACCAGAAACCATTAGTTACTAACACAAGTGGTCCACTTTGAAACTCAATCCAGCATTTAAGAAAAGCAATGTATCTTTGCCAAATAACTTGAGGTCTTTGTGTGTGGAGCTGACAGATGGAGTCCATTGATGATGAATGCACTTGGATGCACACAGAGTCCAGGAGAGCATCCTTGGGCCATGAGAGTTTGCCAGAAAGTTAACAAGGCTGAGTTCAGAAGGGCTGTGGACAGAGAAAGTCAAACCAGTGAAATAGCATGCGTGGAGATTCTTTTTTCAGTGGGATAGCTACCAGGGCATTTATTGCACCTGCTTTAGGATGATACACCATGTATTCATTTAGTTTTAGCCATATTATAGGAGTAACTTGCAGAAAAGAGGACTTTTAGTACAACAGTACTTGAGAAATCAAGGCAAAAGAAATTGTCTTAAATTTTACCCTGTGAATGTTTTCTGTTACTTAATAATACTTCTATAGCTTGAGTGGTTGGGATAAAAATTTAAAGAATAGGACTTCACTCAACCAAATAGAAAATATGTGGTTGCTGTGTTTTTTAAAAAAAAAAAATACAGAAAAATATATAGAAAAAGGTGATAATTATCCAAATCCCACCTATATACACAGGTAGAAATACATGATTTCATGTAATTGGGATTGTACTCTATAAGCTAATCTATAATCTCTTTTGATCACTCCTTTCTATGTTGTTGAATATAATTTTACATCAAAATTTTAATGCCTGCATAAAATTCAGTTGTACATGTTTATCCTGTTAATTTATTCATGGTGACATTCATTCATCAAATATTTTTTTTCAGTCTTACCATGTAGTAGACACTATGCTAAATCCTGGGGATGCAGCAGCAAGCTCCTCTCTCAGTGGATATTTAGGTTATTGCTGATTTTTCTGTTAGAAGCAACAGTGCATTGAACATCCAATACTGCAACATGTGTCTTTGAATACTTTATTTTCTCCCTAGAATAAGTTCCTAAGAGAATTGGCTGGTCAAGGAGTTGGCACCTTTTGAAGTTTGATCCGTATTTATTGCCTAAACATTCGTTACTGGAAGTGTCAGATGATGCCAGTTTTTCCATACTCTCATGATAATTGTTTTTGTTGGGTATCATCTTTGCAAACTTGATAAGTGAAAAATTATACTCTGCAATTTTAACTTATATTTATTTGATTTTTCAGTGTGCTTGGAATGGGAATTTTAACTACTAAGAAATTGTGACCTCCATATGATCTATGGAGTACAATTTTCTTTGAGTCTTAATTTTATTTCTCTTAAAAAGGAAGATCTTTTTTTATTTTCTTCTTCGGGGTCAGGTTAGAATCAGTGAGAGGTTGTCTATTTCAGGCAACTGAATCCTCACTGAAAGGATGTTGTACAAATATTACTACTGACTTAAATATAGTTGGTTTTAGTATCGTGTAACTATTATCAGAGCTTTTGCTCTAGTTGTTAATATGTCATAAGGGAGATTTATTTAACTCAAAGATGTATTTAACTCAAAGATAACCCTTTGAGTTAAATATGTTTAAATTTGTATGACTTGATTAATTGCCTTTTGTTTTCAATAGATGCCATATTTTTGACAACATAAAAGAACAAAGAGGCATTTAAGGAGTACCTAAAAAAAATCATAAGGGTAAATGCCTAAAAATATATGGTCTCCATTTAGCTCATCACCTAGCTATGTAGCATTTAAATTTTTAAAAAATACTGTCTATTTTCTGGCCACAAGTGAAATTCAGCAGTAGCTGAACAAGACAGATATGCCGGGCATGGTGGCTCACACTTGTTATCCCAGCACTTTGGGAGGCTGAGGCAGGTGGATTGCCTGAGCTTAGGAGTTCAAGACCAACCTGGGCAACATGGCAAAACCCCGTCTCTACAAAAACTACAAAAATTAGCACACACCTGTAGTCTCAGCTGTGAGGCTGAGGTGGGAGGATTGTTTGAAACCCAGGTTGAGGCTGCAATGAGCCATGATCACACCACTGCAGTCTAGCCTGGGCAACAGAGAAAGACCCTGTCTCAAAAAAAGACAAAAAAAAAAAAAAAAGAGGTACTCAGAGAACAGGATATAACTCCTTTACTGAAGTTCCACTACTCAAAGATGACCAATGTCTCTGGCCTTCGGAGTATTTTATTCTAGTATTTTTTTCCTCTAGTTATATATTCTACAAAAATGGAACCATACTAAGACTGTACAGCATTTTGAATCTCAGCAAATGTGTATAGTTATTAACAATGAGAGGGAGTGGTTACCTAGATTTTTTTTATACTGGTTTAATGGGGAATTTTGTTTGTGTTGCTATTTATTTGTAATAAAGTTTTTATTGGAATGAAAATTAAGTATAATTGAAAGGTATTTTAGACAATTAAAACTATAAACATTTCAGTTCCTCCTAATTTGTTGTTCGGATCTCCTGCTTATTATGCAATGAGAAATAATATGACCATTTTCTCTGTTATTTGGGAAGATGTTTAAACAGTTTACAGGCTGCGGGAGGCTGCAGCTGTAGCCATTTCCTGTTGCTTCTACTCCTGGAGAACATGGAGGTGTTGTTGGGCTGACTGAATGTAAACTGCCTGAACAGGTGTCTGCTCTCAATCTTTCTCAGCTCTCCAGCTCTCATCCAGTGTGATTGAGCTGAATTTCATGAGATAGTTCTGTTATTGAATACTGTCAAAATTAAATTTTTCAGTATTAAATTTGTTTTGAGGGAAGCCAGCTCTTCAAAGAAGCCTATTAGGAAATCCTTTTAAAGCACACCTGTGTACATACACACATGCAGAACTGTGAATTCACCAGCTTACCTGCCTTGCCTGTTTGAGATTATCCAGGAATTAGATTTTATAATTTTTTTGAAAGTTGAGAACTCACCTGCTGGCTGCACTCATGCGTATGTGTTCAACAGTCAAATCCTTGCTTGCGTTTCTGCCCCATATAGAGTAGAACTTCCATGTGAATTCATTTGAATGGAAAAGGAATTATTTTTATTTTATTGCCATCTCTTGCTTTTTGTTACAGAACAAGAATGGAGTTGTTTTGAAGGCTCAGACCAAATAGATATTTTAAAAATATGTATTCTGTTTGGCATTGATCCTTGAAAATATCTTTGTCACTGGGTGAAATTCATAATTTAGGTTTATATAATATTTTCTTAATTTAATTCTACACAGTATATATTATTCTAGACTATGTATATAAAATTTTTTTGCATAATTTTTTTCCATTTCAGATTCTTAATTATTTCCAACTTTTCATTAGCATAGATCAAATTTTACTTGTATTTAATTTAGAACTTTAATTATTTCTTTATTCTTCTAGGAAATTTCAGATGCTTGCAGTGAAAAAAAAAATCTTCTTGTGCTTCAGGTTTTACTTTGTTTTGTTTTGGGTGAGAATCTGGGACCTCATCAATGAAAATGGCTTTATCGTTTGGCTTTATTATTTTCCTCCCCACTTTTGTCTTTAGAATTATAACAACTCATAAAACCAGAGCCAATTCTGAAAGTTTCCCCAAATGTTAGGTTTTGTTTTCTCCCCATCATTTTGACCTATTTCTAAAATGTTGAATAGGAATACTGTTTGAAGTCAATTGTTGGCGTGGGATTTTTCCCTTTAGCTTTTCAAGTCCTCCAGAGCAAACGTACTTTCTCTTTACAGAGTGAACGTTAGTCAAGACAGCAGTGAGGCACTCTGGCGTTGGGACCCAGTGAGAAATTAAGGTTTGCTAGTGCTGGTTCCAAGGTGGCCTAAACTCTTGTACTTCAGCTCATGTCTTGCTGGGACAGATCTGAAAGAAGATCCATCTCCATCGGTTTTCTTGATACTTCTGTGCCTTCTGCCTGGCAAGGGCATCAGAGCCATGGGAACTTAGAGGTAACAAGGGCTCCCCATCTGTCCTCGACCCACTTGCAAGTTTCAACTCACACCTCTTTGAGGACACTCTGGCATCCACGCACATCCTCTTACCACACAGTGAAGATCTCCGTTAATAGCTAACATTCATCTAGTGCTTCTAAGACCTTTAATATTTCACTGCTGCTTTTTGGAAATCCTGTGAAATAGGGGTCATTATTATCTCCATTTTGTAGATAGCAAAACTGAGGCCTACAGAGCTAAAGTAGCTGATTTAAGTCTACAACTTATCATTATGGTCTGGAGTCTGTTGGAGTCCTGCATGCTAGCTCTTAACCACAGCACTCAATACCTCTTTCTTCCAAGCAGATTCCAATAAAGTGAAAGTTGAAGGCCCTAAAAAGTATTTGAGAAACACTGTGATTTCGTTTATTGGGATTTGACCTACATTCTTTCTGGGAATATTGTCAAGATGAGATATAGTTTGTAAATGAGGCTAGTGCAGTATGATTGTTCTCTCAAGTTTGCGTTTCATAAGCTGGAGTCATTTGCTCATGCTATGTTTTGTAGAGTCTTCCTGAAGCTGTTGGGTTCTCTGGTGGTTAAGGATAATATCTTTATTAAATTGCTGCTGTGGTAGGCCTTGGTAAAGTTCAACTGGGTTGGGTGGGGAAGCTCTTTGAACTCTCAAAAATCACCAAACTACAGATAATCACAAATCTAGAAGAGGGAAAATATCAGTTATTTGACTTTGAAAACAAATCCAACTTTATATTTTGGAAATTACTTGCAAGACAGTAAGTCCATGATTTTACAACACAATTGCTCTTGCAGGTTTAAAATTAGAAGTAAATATCATAGTAAATGCTCATTCAATAGTTGTTTAATGAATGAATTAATTATATTGTTTGTATAACGTTGAGGAACTAGAAAGATGAGTAAGGCAATCTCAATGTGTACATGAGGGCAACAATCGTGTATAATATCTACTTGGCACTTTATAGAGGGCATGACTCTCTCCATAAAAATATTTAGTATGTTCATGATGTCTTTTATCTAAAGAACTTCATGCTTTAGATATTAGTTAATTCTCAAAACACTACGCTGAGGAAGGTGAGTGACACACCCCTCATTTATAGATGAAGAATTTGCAGTTGAGACTGGTTAAGTGTGACTAACTCGAGATTGATTAACACTGGTGGTGGGAGACTTGTCTCTGGCCTCATTCTGTGCCTGTGACCTGCTCTTTGATGTTCGGGAAGCTTTATAGCCTCCTCCTGTCCAACCTCCCTTCCTCCCTTTAAAAAAAAAAAAAAAAAGGAACATTTCTGATTTAATTACCCCCATAAAGGAAGAGTGATAATTTAGCTGTGTAAGTATATTTGGTTTCTAAGTATACAACTAAAGTATTTCTAGCCATTTCTCCCCAAACTCTTTTTCTTCACACAGTTCCACAAAGTGCACACCAAGCAGATGGTACAGACAAGCACATGGATTATTTACAGCCAGTACAGTAGACGAAGGCATATGTGCTAAGCCCTCTTATACCCACTCCCTGGGAGCCATTAACACATCCATTTAGATGAAAGAGTCTCGGGGTTTTGCCATGGGCATTTCTGCTACACTCCCCTGAAGCATCACCATCTGCCCTG
Organism: Papio anubis; assembly: GCF_008728515.1. Classification (NCBI taxonomy): domain Eukaryota; kingdom Metazoa; phylum Chordata; class Mammalia; order Primates; family Cercopithecidae; genus Papio; species Papio anubis. The sequence continues at coordinate 151,331,583 of NC_044981.1, forward strand.
CCTCCTCCCAGAGGCCCTGTCACCCCCACTCCTGCCCAGCCAGTCACAGCCCTGTTCTTCCGAGTGCCCTCGTTCACTTGGATACAAAGCTGATAGCAGCTGCTGTTTTTCACTTAAACCAGTTTAGCTCTATGTCTCTCTGACTTCCTTCTACCTCCATTGATGTACAGGGCTCTTTAAAAGGCTACCCTTGGGCCAAGTTCAGTTCCCTACCATTCCATATAACTGTTTTGAGCACTGTCCACACTTTAAACTGGGTCCTGGGGTGCAGAAGGTCCTAAGACTTGGTCCCTTGAGCCAGTATGTTTGTTTCTTCCTTTGTGCGCAGTTTCAAGGCTATACCTGTGATGCCTGGAGAGTCCCATTCTTCCAGATCTGTAGACCAGCTCCCTCTGCTTGTCCTTGGCCCACAATAGACCCTGCAGTGCCCACATCTAATCTATATAATCTGACAATTTAGCAACCCACAGTTAACTAGCAATACCTTCCCCATTTTTGAACTCCAAATTCCTGGCAGAACAATCTAATTAGTTTAACTTATCTTTTTAAACCAAACCACAACTTGTAGGTTCCTAGCCAGTACAGGAATGAGCCTCCCTTGCATCAGTTGTTCACCCCTGCCCCATCATATGTAAGGTCACTTCTACCCTCATCATATGTAAGGTCAAGTAAGGTCAGAACAGATTCCCAGAGAAGGGGATAAGGGTGGGGCAGTCACCCAAAAATGTACAGATGTGCTTTGATAGATCATGAAATACAAAACTACATTCTGCCCTTTGTCTTCAAACAAGTCTATTTGTGAAACTGGATTCAGTTAGAATAAGGAGCACAGAAGCTATTTGACCCACACTGTCCAGTATTTGCAGTACTTACATTTACAGGTCCAATCCTTATACTGTATGCATACCCCAAGCCCTACAACCTGCTACTGCCCATTATGGCATCTTTAAAACCTTTCCTGGCCGGGCGCGGTGGCTCAAGCCTGTAATCCCAGCACTTTGGGAGGCCGAGGCGGGTGGATCACGAGGTCAGGAGATCGAGACCATCCTGGCTAACATGGTGAAACCCCGTCTCTACTAAAAATACAAAAAACTAGCCGGGCGTGGTGGCGGGCGCCTGTAGTCCCAGCTACTCGGAGGCTGAGGCGGGAGAATGGCGTGAACCCGGGAGGCGGAGCTTGCAGTGAGCCGAGATCGCGCCACTGCACTCCAGCCTGGGCAACACAGCGAGACTCCGTCTCAAAAAAAAATAAAAAATAAAAAATAAAACCTTTCCTTTTGAAAGTTTCCTCTAAACTTTATGACTTATGTAAAATTAAAGTCTATTTGTTTCCTGTAATTCTAGCAACTTAGTAAATCTAAAGAAATTCATAAATGAAATCATACAGCATAAAAAAAAAAATTTCTGTATCTTGTGTTCCTAAAACTGAGCTCCTAGAGTTAACAGCTCCTGACTACTTGTATATTCAGCAAAGGCAGAGGCAGAAGACAGCCATGTTTGCCACATATATCAGCTGGTGCCAGGCAAGGTTGGCTCCCGTGCCAAGCAGCTCCAATTATTCTTTAGTAAAACACACTTTTATTCATTGAGGAGCAGTTGCTTGCCAATGTATTATACAATTATATAGTGAATGGAGAACAATGGATGCATTGTAGAAATATTTTTAAAACAAGTAAACAACAGTGGATAGGAAAAGGACCCTAACTCCAAAGTGAAGACTGCTGACATACTGGATTTAGCAAAGCTCAAGTGTAAGGAAGGGTTCAGAAGGACAGAATGCTTTGTTTCAAACACCTCTTGCTGGAAGGGCCTCCGGCAGCATTCATTTCTGCCCCACCCACAGGGTGGGTTTGCGGGGAAGCACAGGGAGCAGGGGTGTGTAGGCATGTGTGGCAGTGGGTGTGAGTGCACCTAGGCACTGGGCTTCACACTCGTATTTCTAAGAAGAAAAAAGACAGCATACATTGGTTGATTTAGTGCTTCCTGAGGTCTTAACTTGAAAGGAACATGAACATACATGTAAATTTTTCAAGGGGTTAGAGCTTGCGGGTTTGGGTGACTTGGGATGAAACAGGGCCGAACCAAACCATCTGAGAGATTTACAGTTCACACAGGAGGTAACTATTGAAAGTGTTTTCCCTGATCAGTACCGCAGAATATTCAGTATTTTTACCAGACTGACATCAAGTGGATTCGTATCCCATGACTGATTGCATTTATGATTTAATTCTGCCTGGATGGCCCTGGGATACTCTCAGAGGAGGCCTTCTGTGAATCAGAGGTTCTTCTCTTCCCATTCCAGTGACAGCCAAAGGCTGCCTTGTTAGACCTGATGCCAGCAGACAAGGAGACCACCTCTTTACCTTACCTTCATGATGTATATTCCCATATTTTCATCCTAATAGTAATATAAATCTTTAAACCTTAATCCTTAATCATTTATCATAGGCATCTCTGTCATCTCATGAACAAGACAGGATTCAGATTACAAAGCGGTTTTACTAAATTTATATTACTCTCTTTGAGCTACAGCCATCTGACCAGAGAGCTGCTACCTTCACTGAAAGGATTGCTCTTTATAAAGTAAGGAAATCAGTCATTATTGCCTATTTGAGGGCAGTTAGAACTAAAACGTAGGTTTTTCTGACTCATGAGGTGTACTTAGTATTAGATCAGTGTTTCCACACTTGAGTCATTTGTATACTACCTTAATGATTTTTGCCATATCTATGTGCCACCTTTTTAAGGGAAAATGTATAAATATTTTCTCTTGAATTTATTTTTTCTACTGAATTTTCTTAAAGAAATTTGTATAACCATCTCAAGTAGAAGACCAATATCCTTTGATAGAAATGATAACCATTAAAATGGATAAGTGAAAATAAGAGAAGCCCATGCCTGAAGGCTCCAAGCCTAAGGCCACACCTCCCCAGAGAAGAGGGGGATTGGCAGGTGTTGGAGGGTGTCACTGGCATGGCAACATCTGGCTGAGACTTTGGTGCTTGACAAATATTGGAAAATAAATAAGGTTCACGCTTTGTGGTTTGATGTTAGTGCCACCTAACATCTGCCGTGTGTTTGTGAAATAACCTGGTGTATCCCTAGGAGCTCACACCATTCCCCATACCACGAAGCACCATGACTAATCCAGAGAACTCAAGAGACTCGTGCTTATTCTTCACTTATGCTGATGAAAAGTGCACATGGATACGGGGAAATGTAAATGTCTCTCATTGGTTACCCACTGAAGGTAACCGTAGAGTAGAGAATGGCAATCAATCGCAATGCCTCCTGAGAACATCTTCAGGTTAGTGGAACTGACATTAGTTGTATGGACCTTGAAAGATGGGATAAAGCTATCCTTCAACCCATTTATTTCAGGCTACCTGAAAGCACATTATATATTTGTTTGCCTAGATGGAGGTGAAACCTAACTGCAAAATCATCTATTTTCTTTTTAAAAGGCCGTGAGTATGTGCAGTTGAAGCGTAATGTCTTTCCACTTTAAAGATCTGAGAGAGTTTCCTTTTCTGTGGTGTATTTATTTTTGTTTCCTTTAGGAAAAAAGCAATGGGGGCTTCATACAACCAGGTGAACACTCACCATGTTTAACACAAAACACACTGAGACCTTCACTACACAGCTAAAGTCAGATGTCATTTCTTGCATGGGATAGGCGCTCCATAAATATTTGATAAGAACATCTATGAATTTAATGTTAAACGACTTCTCTGGACGAAGTTGTGTCATTTCAAAAGTTACTGGTAGGAGTCTGCAGTTACCTATAGCATCGGGTGCTTCCATGAGTGCGTGTGGCACAGCCTTTAGCTGCTGTCCTGCATGATGATGGTGGTAAGGGGTTGACACTCCCCGGTATGCTTGCTTTTGAAGTTTTGCACCCGGCATCTTCGTCAAGCTCCTCTGTATCCAAACGTTCTCCACTCTGCTCTGTGCCCCAGAAAACTGACTTCTATGCACAACCTCAGTGAGTTCCTTTCCCTTTGGTTTCGAGTTGAATTTAGCAAGAGGAACGCCCAGAGATTGGAGAGAGGAAGAAGAGGGAGGTCAGATTATCTACCCACAGTGGGGTCCTTCCTGATTCGCTGCAGCCCTGAAATGGTGGTCACTGCTCCTGTCAGGCAGCCCTTCCACGAGTGTTTCTGTCCACGTTCTGGTGTCTGCTTCCTCACCTTGCCCCTTCAGCCTTTTGGTATAACAGAGCCACCCTACCTGTTTCCCCCTCATTACTAGCCCAGGGGGCTGCACTAGGCCTTGTGCCCTGCTCAGTTCTTGGCAAATACCCCTTTGTGGTAATTTGAGGGTGCCACCTGTCTCTTGCTAGTACCCTGATTGATAGAGAGTGTGTTTGCAGATTTTCTGGTTCAGTGCCTTTGTGACACAGCAAAGCTGAGTGGTTCCAGAGGGACTGACCTCTGATCTCAGTTGGGTTTTTTTTGGTTTTTTTGGTTTTGTTTTTTTTTTTTTTAAGACTGAGTGTTGCTCTGTTGCCCAGGCTGGAGTGCAGTGGCACGGCCTTAGCTCACTGCAACCTCTGCCTTCTGGGTTCAAGCGATTCTCCTGCCTCAACCTCTTGAGTAGCTGGGACTATAGGCACATGCCACCACACCCGGCTAATTTTTGTATTTTTAATAGAGATGGGGTTTCATTATGTTGGCCAGGCTGGTCTTGAACTCCTGATCTCGCGATTCACCCGCCTCGGCCTCCCAAAAGTGCTGGGATTACAGGCGTGAGCCACCACGTCCGGCCCTGACCTCACCTTTAATAGCAGGGTGTTCTATACCAGTGTGGTCCCCAAACTTGGGGTGCTTCAGAACCCCCGGGGAAGTTGTAAAAATGCAGGTTCCAGGCCCCCAGCTCCCAACCTACTCATTTGGAGACACTTAGGATGCCTCTAAGGGCTCTTGCAATGACTAACCTTTTGTAGTTGACTGGACACAGAACCTGATAACATAGCATCCCAGCCTGGGCAGCCCTCTGAACAGGTGGCCAGTAAAGGGCACTCGATCCCTGCTTTTTGTGCCATGTGTTAATCTTCCATGAGGGTGAGTGAGTAATCAAGATAAACTCCTGCTGGCTGTAAAGAAGAACTCTCCTTTAAAAATACGGTATAATGCAAAGTCAAGAAATCAAACTAATTTGAGAGAGAGGGGAAGAATTGCTCTTTTAACTCCTTGTTAGCAACAGTGAACTGATCCATTAGCAGGAGTGACCAGACTTCCCTGGCTCACTGCACAAGATTCTGAAGAGACCATTTTCCATTATCCAGGAGTAAAAGCCCAGTGTCTATCTTGCCGTGGAATTCCTCACCATCGTCTGCTAAGAAGCAAATTCTTGTGTGCTACAAAAGTACAACTCAAGATGTGAAATGTAACTATCTAAATACAAGACACTGTTTTCCTACAAAAAATATTATAAATAAGTCCTCTGTTAAAATAAATCCCTCAGTCGATCCCTTGTTACAAGCCCATGAAATGAGTAGTCTGTCCCTGTCACACAGAGCGCACCCGGAAAAGGCATCAACATTCCATTCTTCCAAGGGAAACGTGAAATCAGAGCTCAGCACTCTGAATGAAACAAATAGGGTGTGGAGGACATTCAGTGCTGGGGTCCGGAAGACGTGAGTTCAAATCCTGCGTGGACCCAGGGGTCCATTTCTCCTTCCTAGGCTATTGGGAGGATTGAATAAGAATGTGAAGCTCTTGGGGCATGTAGGATTCTCAGCCTCCCACTCCCACTCCTACCGTCTAAAACATTTCCCACCCTAGTCTCGGCATAGTTAGGAAGATATGAAGATAATGGGGAGGCGCATTCCACTGAGTTAGTGGAGCGGACCCCAGGTGCCAGCAGCTCTCTGCAGTGGGTACTGCAATATTATAAGACAGAATTTCTTGGTCCCCAGTTGGTAATAATTTACCACACCTTCGATAGTGGGCCGGGACATTCAGTAGCTCCATCTCCTGCAAAGGTCCCATGAGAGTCCCTCTGCTGAAGCTAATTGCTTGAGAAGGATAGTGCACTATCTGTTTTGTCCCATTTTGTGATTTACTTTGTTTCCAGCCTTTTCCTTTTGGCGGTTTGGTGAAATGCTGTTAGCTGATGGCTTGTGGACGTGAAGGTGAAGGGTCACCTTGGACAGAGTAACCTAGGGACAAGGATCCTTCCAGGAGGGCAGAGCTGGGCCAAAGGGGTGTCCTCCTGACCCAGTCTGGGGTGCTTGAATAATACTGATGCAAGTGTGTCCCACCCCTTCTCCTCTGGTTAGCCTTCAGAGCCTTCTAGACTGATTTGCTCTGGAAAGAGATGGCCCCTGGAGTTATATATTTGACCAACGTTCAGGTTCCAGGAGTTACAAGCTCGTGCAATTGTATTTCATCTCTGAACACAAACTGGTTAAAAAGGAGAAAGTTCAGTCAGGCTTTGTGTTTTCTACAATCTAAATTAGATGCTAGTGCTGGGGCACCCTAGAAACTGCCTGGGACTCCCAGAGGGTGGCTGCTGGCTGAGGGAAGAATGTGGTGACCAGTCTACACATAGACCCCAGCTTCCTACTGTGCCCATCCCACTTCCCCCTTCCTTTTTTCCCTTATCCACAGGGTCTTCAGCTGCCCCAAGAGCTGTTGTGGGCTCCAAAGAAAAGGAAAAGACTAGGAAAAGCAGAAACACGCTGGAGGAACTCTTGTGAGGGCCAGCTCCTAAGTGGTCCCAGCTTCCCCCGCCCCATTGCCTACTTTTTTTTCCACTTCAACTTTTACGTGGCCTGTAATTCAGTCCTTTTAATTTGAGGTTGTAAATGACCTTTAAAGAAAAAGCAGTGGTTTCAGAGGGGGCTGATGACTCATTAAATGATCAGTGATGCATGTGTATGAGTTCATTCAATCAGCTTGTTCAACCAGGGGAAGGGGAGGGGGCTGTGCTTGGAAGGGTGATCAGTAGACAATTCAGGTGCCTCAGAAAGAAGGGACCCAGGGGGAATGTGTAATGTTGTGAAGCCTATAGGAGGACCAGAAAGGGGGCCGGTGTAGGAGGGTGGAAGGAACTTGAACCACATGGACCCTTGTTTTATTCCATGTAAAGACTGGTTTGGTGAGGCAGCCTAGTACCTAAGACCAACAACAGCAGCGTCTGCCATGTGTAGAGTTGCCAGATTTAGCAAATAGCAAAATATAGGATACCCAGTTAAATTTGTATCTTAAACAATGTATAATTTTTAATGTATGTCCCAAATTGTGTATCTGAAATTCACACTTATCTAGACATCATGAATTGTATCTGGCAGTGTTCACAGTGGCTTAGAACCTGATATTTGACAGCTCCGTGAGAAAGATGTCTGTCCCACTTTAGTGATGGGAATGCCAAGGCTAAGAGGGGTTGTGGTTGACAGGAAGCCTTCAAAGATAGTGTTCCAGATCCTTGACCATACATGTAAAATGCCTTGTAGGACTAAACAGTTGTCTTGCAAACATACTTCGAGCCATGTGGTGTTTATCTCAGGGTAGCACAAAGGGCACTAGATTAAGGGGAGGCCCTTAGGAAGGCTGAAGCAGGCTGAAAAGGACTCCTGGAAGTTAACCCCGGGGTTAGGGTTAAGGCAGAGAGGCCTGGAAGAAACGTAAGAATCATCTGGTATACTTTGATAAAGAAGCTGAGGACTAAGGAAGTGATGTGACGACTGAAATCACAGGAGAAATGACCAGCGAAGCCTAGAGCAGCCTCAGGGTTTCTGAAGTCCTCACCGAGTTCTTTCTATTATATTACATGGTGCTGACATAGCAGATTCTTATTAAAGCCTCCAAGTTTCCACACAACGCCGCAGTACCCACTTGTGGGAAGGACCACATACTGCTTATGAGTCACAGCCCTCGTTTTCTTTTCTGTTGGTGTAAGTACTACCTAGGTATCCCCTTGTTACCAAGAGGCTGGATTATGTGTTATACCCCAGTGAACAAAGATTAGGGACCAAAAATTCAGGTTGTGCCATTTATTGCATTGGCTGTAATTCAGGGCATGGTATGTTTGTTTCCAAAATCCAGCTACTCAGTAGAATGAAAGAAAACCTAAAGTTTTGCCTCCTTCTGGATTTTTTTAAAAATGCATTGGTTTTGCAATGTAGCATCCTATTCCTGTGTGGGACAGGGATGCCGGAGAGCTGCAGTCCCAGTAGTCTGCTTATGAGCTACTGGGGACCTCTACAGCATCCACCTGGGAAGAAAGGAACGACCAGAACAAATAAAGGAGGGTGCCACTTGTAAAGCCAAGGTCTCTGTTCCCCAGTTCCTCTGGGGACTGAGGGTTTTATGATCACAGGGGATGTGGATGTTCTTCAAGCCTGACTTTGGCCTGTTTTTCTGAATCCTTAAGCATAGCCCTCATATATTTTCAGAACGATGATGTCTCTTCCTGCCTTTAAATACACAGGAATGAAATGTTCTGTTTTGGTTTATTTGGTTTACTTTAGCAGCTTTTGATGTAAACTGTGGGTTTGAACATAAGAAGACTTAAGCAAAACTAGTAGCTGTATCCACACTGTCTCATCCCCTCAGTAAATTAGCACGTGGGAAACTATTTTGAGAGGAGGAGGTCATTTCTGGGAGAGAAGAAGCTTTTCCTGTTCTCTTTTCATGTGGTTTGCTCCATTCCTAACACGATGAATATTTTTTTGGTGTTTCCTTGGAAAGCAAAATATTCCATATTAACATACCATGACTTCTTTGGGAAGCTGTGCATTTCCACAGATTATTTCTTCAGGAAACTCTACATTTGCACTGTTGGCTGCAAGAATGAAATTATCCTTGGCAAGTTGTTTCATTTTAATCTCAGGAGCAATGGTGTTAAATGTTAGCCAGTCAAAACCATAAGCAAAGACTGTTATTCAAGTTTCTGTGTTACCCTTTATCTCTGTGGTCTTTCCCCACCTACCCTGCACCCCCATGCCCCAGGAGTCAGTGGCTCAAAACACTACGAAGTGGGTTACTTCCTTCCATGATGCTAACAGTATTTATACTTGACTCTTCACAGATTGGAGAATATGAAACAGAATGTGAAACTAAACAGCTGAGGATATATGATGAATGAAACTGGCTGGGATCTGATCAGTTATATAATTTGTTATATACAATTCAGAGTAGCTTGGGAATAAGAAAACCTCTTGGACATTCATTAATGTTACTGGTGGACTTTAAAAAATAAAAAATAAAAAAAAGATTGTGGGGTAAAATCTTTCTTCCAGAGTCAAGCCATAAAAGGGGCATGATTTGGGAGAGAAAAAAAGGTTGTAATGAAGCCCAAATATTTGAAGTGATTGAATTAATACTTTTAGAGGAGTGCCCCTGAAAGACAACCTGATTTGGAACATCCAGAATGTTAATACTACCAATTAGCCAAAAACAGTGCTCAAGGGATGAAGCAGGAGCTTGGCCTTGGAACTCAAAGTGGCCTTTGAGGGTTAGTGGGAAGCAGATGTTTTGAGGCAGTTAGAGGATCCTGTGAACAGTCTTCAAAGCAGGTGGAGGCTTTTTAATAAAGAAAAGTGGGTAAACAGCTAGGCTGCTGGATTTCCGTTTTTCTCCCTTAGAAGAACTTCAGCTGGATTCTGGTCATCTTTTGGTCCCAGATTATACGATTTCCTAGCCAAGAAAATCATGTGTGATTGAGAAATCTAGGACTTTTACCCAGTTTATTTAAGAAACCCACTTTACATCCATGTTGTTAAATAGTGGTTAAGTGGACTGTGGCTCTACTACGTTCCTGTCCCACACAGGAGTAGGATGCTGCATTGTAAATCCAATGAATTTTGTTTTAAAGCCAGAAAGAGTGTTCTCATACTGCTATAAAAAATTATCTGTTTGGGGCCGGGCGTGGTGGCTCATGTCTGTAATCCCAGCACTTTGGGAGGCCAAGGCAGGCGGATCACTTGAGGTCAGGAGTTCGAGACCAGCCTGGCCAACATGGTGAAACCTGTCTCTACCAAAAATACAAATTAGCTGGGTGTGATGGCAGGCACCTGTAGTCCCAGCTATCAGAAGGCTGAGGCAGGAGAATTGCTTGAACCCAGGAGGTGGAGGTTGCAGTGAGCCAAGGTCGCACTACTGCACTCCAGCCTGAGCAACAGAGTGAGACTCAGTCTCCAAAAAAAAAAAAAAAAACAGAACAAAACAAAAAGGGTTACCTGATTGGGTTATTTATAAAGAAAAGACGTTTAATTGGCTGAGTTCCACAGGCTGTACAAGAACCATGATGTTGGCATCTGCTCAGCTTCTGTGGAGGTCTCAGGAAGTGTACAGTCATGGCAGAAGGTGTGGGGGAGCCAGGACTTCACATGGCCAGAGCAAGAGGAAGAGGAGAGGGGGAGGTGGAAGAGGAGACGGGAAGGTGCCACATGCTTTGAAATGACCGGATCTCGTGAGAACTCACTATCATGAGGGCAGCACCAAGTGGGACATCTGCCCCCATGATCCAATCACCTCCCACCAGGCCCCACCTCCAACATCTGGGATTATAATTCAACATGAGGTTTCGGCTGGGACACAGATCCAAACCATATCAGTATTGCATTGTTAGTTAATGTGGGATATGTATATTGCTTATCTGCCAAGTAGGTTGCAATCATTTTGAATGCTGAGATGGTGTCTGGTGCCTCTCTGTTCCCTTCATAGTCACCTATCCTGTGTCTTGCACCCTGTTTAGTCACTCATTACCCATAGATCTTCCCCTGGTGCCTAACAAATTTAAGCAAGGCATTGTGGGGAGCTGAGATGGAGGCAAAGCCATTTTGTCAAAGAATGCTCACATATGGGTTGTCCACAGAACACCCATATATATGTATGTCTGATACCAATGGAAATGAGAGGAAGGAGTAAGACAAAAACAGTGCACAACCCAGGCACTGTTTTCATTTGTCACAATCTCAGATACAGTTGTTACTTTTGTAAGTGGCTTATGTTTTTCTAGTAGGATCTGGACCACTGAAGAGACCCCCCAGTTTACTGATAATTTAGAGTGAACGATGTATTTCCTGATGTGTCTAAGTGGCTGGTATGGAAGTTCTGTGGAATTTGGTATTCCAGCATTATCCAACCAATCATTTCCCTAGCCAACAAATGTCTATATATATTTGTTCAATTAAACTACATGTTATAAGAATTGGCATTTATTCTGCTTCCTGGCAACTAGGCAGGTGATACAAGAAAAATGGGGAACTCCCTTGAAAAGCCACCTAATTCTAAATAAAATGTACACAGCATATGGAGCTCTGCCTTAATGATGATGGCAATGGTTTACTTTGGAATGTGTAAATTCAGTACCCCCTTAAACCTGAAGTGCTTTAAAATCTGCTTTGTGGGAAGTGACCATTGAGCCAGAAGATCAAGATACTACCCCCCTTGTTGCCAGTGGTCTGAGGGTTGCTTGGCCACCTGCAGCATCACCAACAGTGCACAGTGTTTCCAGATCTCTCAGGTATGAAACTAGACTCTCAGTGGCTAACTGTACACATCCCCTTTCTTCTCCCACTGTGCATCTAACCTTAATGTTGTGGACTTGTGATTTGTTGGCAGAAGTCTTTCTACTATCTGTGAAGCATCAGGATAAAATGTAAGGAAGTGTAAGGTGACTGAGTATGAACGAGCAAATAGTGATGAGACTTTTAGATTCAAATTTTATTCTATTCTTTTCTCAAATCATGGAGGTTAGACATTTGCCATTTATGCTTGTCTCTCTGCTGTAGCCCCCGTGGCTGCTATCCTCCGGGGATATCAATAATCTGGTATTTGGTTTCCTATGAGAAGAGTTGAGGAGAGAACTGGAGGTGTGGGCAGGAGAGGGTTAAATCTAAAGCCGGGCTTCCAGACATTTGAGGCAGAGCTTTGTGTCGCTGCAAAATAACCTGTTCATTAGGAATTCTGCCACATCATCCTTGGAACTTAAATTCCCGTTTTCATCTTAGTGGGTATTTTTGTAAGCCAGTGAATAGTATTAACTTAAGCTCTGAAAAAAAAAATGGGATGAGCCTGTGACAGATTTAGGAAGCACAGTTGCAGTTGTTCCCGTTTTAGATTATAGTAAATTCTTTCTGCATCAAGCTCACTTTTTGTACATTTTCTTTTCCTCCCTTCCTCATATTCATTATCCCTTCGGCAAGTTGTGTCCATCCCTCCTGCTCCACTCCCGTGAGTGGCTGTGAGGACTCGTCCCACGGAGCCTCCCACGAGCTGTGGAGCCTTGTTTCTCCCATCCCCCGGGTTCTTCCTAGCCGGTGCTGAGACCTGTACCTCATTTTCAGCTCTTCTGGGTAGGGTGTTATTACTTGAAAGAAAATTAGGAAGCATTTTACCTTGCTTATTACAGATCATTAATTGAAGCTCCACTAAACCCAAGGAATTTATTCTCTCACTGATGTGTGTATAACTCCTATTAACATTAATAAAGTTGTTTAGAATCAAAGAGCCAGCAGAAACCCATAATAGAGAATCCATTTTGATCCTGCTTCACAAAGTGACTCATACCCACAGGGCATCAACAAGCATTTTAAAGATGATTTTTACAACTCCCTTTTTAAAAGGACAGCAATTACTGAATATATCATAGTACAGTCATGTCCTTCAGAATAAATTTTGCCGGTTACCATTTGTACAGGAGTGCCCCACCCAGGTTGGAAGTGGCGAGGTTTGTCCATATTTAACCAGTGCCGGAAATGTCACCCATAGCTGCCATTCCTGCAGGTTTCCACAGGGGAGCTGGCATGTGTGGGACTCACACATAACAAGGATGGAGAAGGTATGGGTGCAGTAAGAAGGGAATTGTACAAGTGACAGCCTCACAGACAGGGGGAACAGTAGAGATGTTTGTTCACCTGAACCATTTGTGCCCTGCTCTACCTCAGTGGTTCTGGACAGGCAGCATCATGAAATGGAGAACTAAGGAGTAGGGGGATTTTAGTCCAGGTATTTGTAAAGCTGTCTGAACCTATTAATACCATTTACCAATCCTTATTCTGATGAAAGGACCACAAGGAGACGGAAGAGGTCAGAAATTGGTAGTATGTAGCTGGGAAAATATCCTTAATCTTTTGCATAACGTGCAAACACCAGGGGTTAGAGTTGCACTTTCTCTGTCGGTGTATTGGTACACTTGTTATTAACTCACCTCGGTAGCCAATAAGGGGAAACATCTCAACTAAGCACATCCCATTTTAATGTCTCTGTGTTTTTCCCTTCTTTCCCCACCTCTTTTTCCACCTCATCTTCTAACTTTTACAAGTGTTCCCAAAGTTTGGGAAATGAGTTCAGTTTGGGAGAGAGACAGGAGATATCTGTACATTTACGTCTAATTTGGACATATGGTTGGCATCCTTCCTGTGCCCTTGAGTCTTTTCTTAGAAATGTTAAATTTTTAAAAACTTGTTTATTTTTGAACGTTGCTTTTTTAGAATCACCCTTCCTAAAAGGGAGAGAGGAAATACTATAAGTGAGTCTTATTAGATTTTTGAAGTGCTCATCGTAATTGAACTATTTCCCTAATGACTGGTAGCATCTCACCTAGATTTGTCCTTGGAATGGTTCCTGAACTTTTCAAGATCTTTCAGTTCCACTTTACTTTTGACTGTGGTTGGAAACATGGGTGTTCATTTCTGTAAGTGTTAATCTGGATATTCTGAGGAAGAAAAATATGGAATATCCCTTTAATCACTGAACTTTATTTCTGACCCTTTATTTTTCCTAAAGAGTAAATACACAATTTTCAAAGGAAGGAAACAACAGTAGCTATTAACATGTAGAATCCATCTGGCACTGTATAGATAAAAACAAGCCCAGAACACTTTTCACTTATTCTTCCCCACAGTGCCACGAACTGGGTCAGGATTATCCTTGTTTTACAAATGAAGCAGCTGGAGCCAGAGAGGTGAAGCCAGCCTTTAGCCCAGATGAGGTGGGAGAATTGAGAGCAGGTCTGCCCAGTTACTACCCAGCCCAGACTTCCACTGCATCTTGCAAGGATCAGGGTATGTAGGACAAATGTCAGCCCAATGGGTCATTCGTTCCCAGGGACCCAATTTGACCCCCTGGTACCTAACAGGTGCCAGGAGCATGACAGGCACTCCGGAAATATTTGTTAAATGAATGTATTGTCAAAGCCAAAGAATTCACTAAAATGTATCATCTCATCCTGGGGACTGCCCTTGGCCACTGCCTAATCTGTTTTGAAACCTCTTGGCAGGTGAGTTTAGAAATATGTGAATATATTTATTTAAAATAACATTACTGGAATTTGCGACATGTGCCAGTGTGGTTGAGGCCTCTGGTGGCTAAGGTCTTCAGCAATTCAGAGATGCACAGTAGAGGTACTATGTGTATACTTTCTCTTTTATTTAAACTTACTTAAAGAACTTTTTCTTCCCTGACTTAAAATTTTCATTGTAGAAAATTTGGTAAGCTATAAAGAAGAAAATGAAAACATCTCTTAATCACACCATATTGAGATAGCAATGTTAAGATATATTTATTAGTGCTGGGCGTGGTGGCCCACGCCTGTAATCCCAGCATTTTGGGAGGCCAAGGCAGGCAGATCACGAGGTCAGGAGTTCGAGACCAGCCTGGCCAACATGATGACACCCTGTCTCTACTAAAAGTACAAATATTAGCTGGGCGTGGTGGCACACACCTGTAGTCCTAGCTACTCGGGAGGCTGAGGCAGGAAAATCACTTGCGCCTGGGAGGTGGAGGTTGCCATGAGCCAAGATTGTGCCACTACACTCCAGCCTCGCCAACAGAGTGAGACTCCATCTCAAAAAAAAAAAGAAAAAAAAAAGATGTGTTTATTTTGTCATTTTGGGGAGGGGTGTGTCATATATATATATATGAAACTTTGATTTTTGACCTTGTTGCTTCTTTCATTTAATATCAAGTTGTGATCATTTTTTACTGTAATTGAATAATAACTGAAGTTTTCCATTGTGGAGCAGACTAATTTAACCAGTCACTATCCTATTACTATGCAGTTAAATATTCTCGTATTTGATATTATAAATAATGCTATACTAAACATTCTATAATGAAAATATTTGCTCACTTCTCTGGTTATTTCTTCATGAAAGGATTACTAGGTTTAGTGAAAATATAAAAATTCTATACATAAAAATTCTAAATTAAAAGCAAAAAAACCTTAGGAAAAATTTATCTGCCACAAATACATTAAAAATCTTAATATTCCATACCCTGGTTTCCTTTCACTCAGACTAATTTTTTTTTCTCACATTTTTGTTGCCAGGCACTCATTCTCAATGCTTAGCCATTATACTAGTTCCCCATTTGATTTAACTAAAACTGTTTCAGTTAAACATTTATTCCTTTGCTCATGACCCTGATAACATGCAGCATGATCTGTCCTCCTGAGGCTTTCCAAGGATTGTTTGACTCTTGTCATTACATCTGAAAATCCCCGGGTAACTTCTGTATATCTTTCTTGGAAACAACATTATAAAAAAAAAAAATAGTAAATTCAAACTACTATGCACTATGCCAAGCACTGAGGTGGGTGTTTTAAAATATGATGTAGCCCCTGCCATTGAAAAACCTCCAGATAAGACATGACCACATGACAGGTAAACCTGGATACAATAGATACTAAATAAAATTACTAAAAATTTCTGTTTAGTAATCCTGACTCATCATCCCATTTTCTACAATTTCGTTGACCTGTGCCTTCAACCCACCTGAATCTTACCTGCCACTCCCCTTACCCATAAGGGGGTTTCAATCAGCATGGTGTGGTTACATCATTAAAGTTTCTTACCCATAGTATCACCATGATGGCAGGATCCCCAGCTCTCAGAACAGGGCCTGGCACATAATATGTGCTCAGTTAGTGTTTACTGGATGTATGATAAGAAGTACGCGTTTTTTTTCTTCAATTGGAGACGACCAGCAGACAGTTATGAACAGTCACGCGTTGCTTCAGGACAGGGATACATTCTGAGAAATGCGTCATTAGGTGATTTTGTCATTGTGTAAACGTCACAGAGTACACTTACACAAACCTACATGGTATAACCTACTATATACCTAGTCTGTATGGTATAGCCCACCGCTTCTGGTTACAAACCTGAACAGCATGTTATTGTACTAAATACTGTAGGTAATTATAACACAATGGTAAATATTTGTGTATCTAAACATAGAAAAAGCACAGTAAAAAATACCAGCATTGTAATCTTAGGGGACCATTGTCATCATATATGTGGTCTGTCATTGACTGAAATGTCATTATATGGCACATGGCTGTACTCAGATTGGCAATAAATATAATTAGAAGAGAACATTTGTGGTGGGCAAGAGCTCTAGCACAAATGTCAGACTAATGAAGGTTCAAATCCTGGGTCTTCAACTTACCAGCTTTGTCATCTTGGCCAAGTTAAATAATTTCTTCCACATTCAGATTCTTCAACTGAAAAAAATAGTGATAGAGTCTAAGCCATTGGGTTATTAATAAGGATAAAGTGAGGTTTATGTAAAGCCTAGCCCGGAACCTGGCACACAGTAAGTATTTAGTAAATGTTAGCTATGTTAGTAAGTATTTAGTAAATGTTAGTATTTAGTAAAAGCAGCCATAGACATAGACATAGCTATTATGATTTATAAATTGTTTCCCTTATTTATTGTCAAACTACAGTCTCAACCTACTGTTAGGAATATAGAAATAGAAATTGATTCATCATGAGAAATAATATGTAAGCTTTGGAGTCAGATCTGGCTCTGCCACCTCAGTAGGTTACTTCTCAATGCTTTAGTTTCTTTATCAGGTGAAGACCTATTACAGAGGGTTACTGTAAGGACTAAAATGAGATGATGTATGCAAAGTGCCTAATATGTTCAGTACTCTTTTCTCTTTCTGTGTCTTGGTTCAATTAGAACATGCTTCTGTTTGCGATTTTGCTACCAAACATGTATTTCTCTCCCTCTGGTACAGTGTTCTTCCATTTATTTTGGTGTGACACAAAGAATTTAATACATTTTTATATCACAAGTCCACATGTGTGAATGAAAAAAATTCCACAAAATAATGCTCTGTGTGATTCCTGTACTAATTTGCTATGGCTGCCATAACGAAGTATCATAGACTGGGTGGCTTAAACAACAGAAATTCATTTCCTCACAGCTCTGGAAGTTAGAGGTCTGAGATCAAAGTGGCAGCAGGTTTGGTTTCTCCTGAGGCCTCTCTCTTTGACTTGTAGATGGCTGTCTTTTCCCTTTGTCCTTACACAGCCTTTCCTCTGTGTGTATGTGTCCTAATCTCCTCCTCTTATAGGGATACCAGTCATACTGAGTTATGGTCTGTCCATAAGACCTCATTTTAACTCTGTTACCTCGTTAAAGGCCTGTCTGCAGATATAGTCACATTCTGATGTGTGCTGGGGGTTAGGCTTTCAATCATGAATTTTGGAGGGATACAATTCAGTCTATAACAGTGCCCTTGATATTTTTCTCTTTATTTTATTAAAGAAAATGCTGGGCCCAACCAACTAAGTTAAATTTTGTGACCCACTGAATTGACTCGGGACCACAGATTGAAAGCCACTGCTTTAGTGGGTTGTGTTGGCTTACCTGGTTAGTGTGAAATTGAAACCAGCATTAGGATTTGCCTGTGACTTAGTGTGGAGACAGGCCCAGAGGCACAAAACAGTAAGAGTCAGAGTGGACATCCTTCTGCAAACACAGATATCACCTTAGCCTAGGATTGGCAAACATGTTCTGTAAAGGGCCAGATAGTAAATATTTTCATCTTTGCAGGCCATACGGTCTCTATCAAGACAATTCTGCTGTTGTAGTGTGAAAGCAGCCATAGACAATATGGAAACGAGCGGGCATGGCTGCGTTCCAATAAAGCTTTACTTACAGACACCTAGATTTTAATTTTGTATAATCTCCATGTGTGATGAAATAATCTTTTGATTTTTTTGACCATTTAAAAATGTAAAAACCATTGTCAGTTCATGGACTGTACGAAAGCAGGCAGCAGGCCAGATCTGATCCGCAGGCTGGAGGTTGCTGACCGCTGCCCACTGCTGCCCTTGCTGGCACAGCCTCAGTCTTCTGGCTGTAGACTCTGGAGGAATTGACCTAGGTGATTCTCCTCTGTCCATGTAAAATGTGAACTGATTATCTTATTTGACCCTTGTGATTCCTCTGTGTTTTCAGAAGGAAAATCTCTGTGGCCCTCATGATCAAAACTTATTTTTAAAGCATATGTTATCTTCTTAGCAGAAAACTCTAATTAGGGATGGGGGACCTTCTTAAAGTCCCCACACAATTGTTTGTCAGATGGTGAAGTTAGGAATAGAGTTGTCACTGAAAAGTCTATACAAAAACAACAGAGCTTGAATGTAAGGAGGGGTCTCCTTTGGGAAGCTAATATCCAGGGAAACAGAGTGACCAAAGAAAGGCCCAGGTGTCTTCATGGTGGATGGAGGAGAGCAGCTCAGTGGCAGGGGCCCTGCCCCAGGTTCTTCTCCCAGGTGGGGGCAGGCTGGAGGGTGAGTAAGGTCTCCACAGTGTCCTCATGGTTTCTTTCACAACCCAGAATGCAAGCCCAGGTGTGTGTGGCTGCCTCTCACTTCCTGTGGGGGCTGCCTGCAGTCTCAGAATGTCCATCTCAGTGTCTGCGTAGATCTCCTCCCCTCCCAAAGGGTCCAAGAGAACAAAGGTGTCTGAGAAAGCCAGAGTGTGGCCACCCGGTTTCTATGCTCCAAGGGATTTATTTCAGTGGTAGGTGGAGCAGCTATGTGGAGCACATGGCTAATGATAATGGATTGACTGACCAGAAGCAGGAGAGGACCTAGCAGAAGGAGGAGGTCAAGCTGCCCCAAGACTTGGGGACAGCCTGGGTCTCCCTCCATGTCATGCTGACTGCTCTCAGGTGTGTCAAGACTCCGGACCTCATGACCATGTATATTCCAGAGGGGTCTCACGGACTGACTCCGGAAGAGCAATGTTGAGTGCCTATTTTGTGCCGCAGAAGGAAAACCCCTTTATCCCAAGGGCTTTCCCATCTGGAAATGCGCAGACTCTAAACCAAGGCCCCAGAAAACGGTTTTTAACTAACATGAAAAAAAAAAAAAAATGGGCTTGAATATCCAAAACTTCACTTTAAAAAATCAGTAAGATAAAATTTAAATGATTTGTATTATTTTATTTTGAGACTATTTGCTTCATGCCATCGTAACATATAATAATAAAATAGCTTTGGCCTGACAGTCATCTTAAAGTGAATTTAAAAACACAATTTAATGAAATGGCACTTTTAAGCTTTTAGTGCAGCACATTTTCGAATTATCTTGCTTAAATTAAATTGCTGTGCTTTTTTGCTTTCAGTACTTATAAGAGCTCTGTTTTGTTTCTGGTTTCCTTGTGTTATCCCTGAGATGATTTTTTTTTTAATTGAACTATAACATTCATGCAGAAAAGTGCACAAATTGTTAAGTGCACTGATAATGAATTTTCGCAAAGTGAATTCTTCTTTGTAACCAGCAGCCAGGTGGAAAAAGAATGTCACTTAAACACAAGGAGTCCCCTCGGGTCCCCATCTAGTCCCTATACACCCCAGTTTCCATCAAGGGTAACTAATAGCATGACTTCTAACAAGAAAGGTTGGTTTTATCTAGTATGAACTTTATATAAATAAAATTGACCAGAAGCAGGAGAGGACCTAGCAGAAGGCAGAGGTCAAGCTGCCGTAAGACTGGGGGACAGCCTGGATGTCCCTGAGTTTGCACTCTCTTGTGTCATAGTAGAATAACATTATATTTAGGAGATTCATCCATGTTGTTATGAGTAGTACTTTGTTCATTTTCGTTGCTGTGTAATACTGTTTAACAATATCAAAATGTATTTAGCCCTTCTATTGCAAGTGGCCTTTTGAGTTATTTCGAGTTTGGGGCTATTACAAATAGTACTGGTAGGATCATTCTTGTGCATGTCCATGGGTAAGTGTATGTAGCATTTCTGTAGGATAGGCTCTGGATGGCAGGATCTGGGATCACAGGATGTGTGTGTTCAATTGAAACTGCCAGTTATCAGTGGACACTCCCACTAGCAATGTATGAGTTTCAGTTACTCTGTATCCTTACCAATACTTCATGGTTTTAGTCTTTATCATTTTAGCCAGTCCTGTAGGTGTGTTGGTAATGCGTTGTGGTTTTAATTTGCCTTTATTTGATGACTGAACTGAAGCATTTATATGTTTATTGGCCATTTGGATTTTCTGTTTTGTCTTCTCAAGTATTTGTCTGTTTCTTTATTGGATGCTCTGCCTTCTCCTTACTGATTTTAGAGTCATTTGTTGTATATATGTATTGCAATTATGTTCTCCACTCTGCGGCTTCCCTTTGATTCTGTTGATGTCATTTGATGAAGACATTTTTATTTTTAGTATAGTCCAAATTATCATAGTTTTCCTTTGTGGTTAACACTTTTTTGTGTTCTCTTTTAAGAAACACCTTTACCTATTACAATGTATGCAGGTGTTCTCTATGTTTTCTTCTAAGAGCTTTATTATTTTGCCTTTCACATTTAGTTCTATTCTCCACCCAGAATTAATTTTTGCATGGTGTATGGTGGAAATTAAGATTCATGTCTTTCATACGGATACCCAGTGTATTCATTTTCTAGGCTATTATAACATTGTGCCACAAAATAGGTGGCTTAAAACAGCAGAAATTTATTCTCTCATGATTCTGGAGGCTAGGAGTCCAAAATCAAGGTGTGAGCAGGGTCGTGGTCTCTCTGAGGAAAGCTCTAGGGAAGAGTCCTTCCTTGCCTATTCCCAGCTTCTGGTGGTGGCCAGGAATCCTTGGCATTCCTTTGCTGGCAGCTGCGTTGCTCTGACCTCTGTCTCTGTGGCCACGTGGCCGTCTTCCCCACATGTCTCTGTCTAGATTTTTTTCTTCCTTTAAGGACAGTCATTGGATTCAGAGTCCATACTAATTCACTGTAACTCATCTTAACCAATCACATCTGCAACAACCCTATTTCCAAATCAGATGCCGAGGTACTTGGGGGTTAGGACTTCATATCTTTTTGGGGGACACAGTTCAATCTATACTACCCAGTGAACCCAGCATTTATTACTTTTATTTTTATACATTTATACTTTATTTTTATACGTTTATACATACTTTTATACATTTATTACTTCATTGTCACCTTTGCGTAAGTTAGGTAACTGTGTAGCTCTGTTTTTGGACATTCTGTTTTGTCCTGTTGGTCTGTTTGTCTGGCCTTGCACAAATGCTATAAACTATTACTCTGGAATGAATCTTGATATCTGGTAGAGTAAGTCTTCCAGCCCTGTTCCTCTTGTTCAGGATTAACTAGGCTTTCGGCCCTTTGCATTTCCTTAAACTTTAGAATCTGCTTGTCAATTTCCATCAGAAAAAAAAAAAAAAAAAAAACACCTAGTTTAAAGAAAAAAATGACGGTGAAGTTAAGATGCAATTGCAAGGAGAATCAACATATAAAAATACTGGACTTCCAGCCCATGTACATGGCCCACCCTCTATTTAGGTCTTCTGTAATTTCCCTCAATAACATTTTGTCGTTTTCAGCATAAAGTCTTACATATCTTTTTTGGACTTATTCCCAGGTATTAGGTATTCTTTTGATGGAGATTTGTATTGGTGAAATAAAAAGCCAAGAGTGAGAAGGAAGGTTTCTACTAGGCTTACTACTTCACATTATTGAGGAATTTTTCCAAGTTTACCAAGCTTAGCAGAACTGAGATTCAAATCAAGATCTCCCTGACTCCAAATCAGAGCTGGGAAAATAAATCAATTATTACTTTAAAATGCAATGTTAGTGAGATGATTCAAAATGTGGGAGGCTCAGGTGGATAAAACAGGTCCTTGGTAGGGAACCCCTGGTAGATGCCCTTGGTCTCCAGTGTTGCAACATTGAGAATGTGCACATAGGCTGGAAGAGATGCTGAGACAAGACTCAGATACTGGATAGGGGTGGGAGACTTGATCTGAGATTTGCAGTGTTCTTAGGGACTTAGAGTTACCCGGAAGTACCAGGTAGGCCAGGAGGATGGCCATGGTGGTAGGAGTTTGAGTCCTTTCCCTCTTGAACCAGAGCTGTTCTGTTGCACTTTTATCTAATATTTTGGAATTAAGCCCTTCGAAATGTGCACGTATGTGTGTTTCTAAGGTTAGAACTACCAATAACAAGAAAAGAATTTTTTTTATAATAAAATATTTCCCATTATAATGGATTCTCCAGGTATGTGGTGTGCTAGCTGGATATCTTTTGACATAATTGTTACACATTTGGCATGGACACACACACACACACACACACAGACATACACACACATGCACACACAGTTCTGGTACTAAAGAATAGCTTAAAAACTATCAGACTAGATATTCTTTAACATTCCGTTCAGCCCCAAGGTTCTGGGATTCTGATATTGTAGCCAAGCTAAACTCAAGGGGCTCTGCACACATCATGATTAACCTTGATCTTGGCGACATTGTGATACTGTGTGCATTTCATGGGCCTTCCCCAGAGCCACTCCAGAATGTCTACTTGGAGGGACTTGGGAGCAGTAATCCGGTTGGAAAAGAGCTAGACATGTCCAGCCTCTGCGTTTGCATCATAGCAAAGCAGTGTGTCTGTTCAGACTGTGGATTGCAGATCTTAGGAACAACTTAATTTAAAAAGGCAAGTCAGAAATAATTCAAGTATACTACAAAACAGAGTTTTTGTTTTATTTTCTTTTTTTCCCGATACATGTGATGTGATCACCTAACAGGAACTCATTACCAGTAAGAAAAGAAAGATATGATTATTAGAACTGTATACTTCATTCTCATGAGTCTCATAGAAGCAGAATTGTTGTTTTTTCCTCCCAATAGTCAGCTGATTATTCCAATGCCATTTGCTTCTTTTATTTCTTCCCCAAATAAACTGGGTACCCATGGCCTTAAGGTTGAAATATAGTGATAATAATATGAAATGATATCAGAACTACTGCTGCTACTACTCCTATTACCTGGGAGTTGATGGGGATTGGAGATGGGGAGCTAAAACCCTACCCCCACCCATCCAGTCATCCATTTACATGATTCTGCACACCCATGTGTGCCACTGAGCCCCAAATCTTTGTCTCTCCAGTCCAGCTTCAGAGCCATGGATGCTGGGACCCCTGCATCTGGCCTCTAGGGCAGCTGAGCAGGAGCTTGTATTGGTGCCTTGCTCAACAGTGAGCCTCTGATTCCCTCTTGACCTGGCAATAGCCGATGTGAAGGGAGCAGCCAGCTTACGACCTTCCTGCCCCCTCATTCTGTGGTCAATAATTCCTTTCTGCTGGCTGAGCACATTCCATGCTCATCTCTTTTTCTATTCATCTCTCCTCGTCCTTCTCCTCTTCTTCTCTCTCCGCTGTTTACTCCCACTCCAGCAAATAATAAAACAACAACCACAACCTTGCTTGAGTCTGCCCTCTTGTTGGAGTATAGCCAGAAGGACTCTGGCCCCTGCCGGCAGGGGAAGCAGATGGGTCAGCGTTGCCTTCTCAGAGCACCCCTCCCACCTCCCTTCCACCCAGTTTATCCAGTGAAAGGGAAGGCCACAGTCAGTCAAAAGTAAGCTCAGTTTCCTAGGAAACCCTGTATTTTCTAGTTCCCATCCTCCTCCCTGGCGATTGGGCTTTGTTTGTGTGCTTCCTTGTTTAATGGTTTCTTTCACCATTTGGAACTCTTTAATTTTTCAGACAATCAAGTTTGGGCTTGCAGAGAATATTGTAGCATGGCAGGTTGCAGAACTATACTGTATTTTAAATTGACGGTTATTTTTGTGCGCAAGCTTCACAGCTTGTACCTCATGTTGCACAGGACAGCCATGGGCACAGAGAGCTTTGGAGGGGAGGGGAATTCATGCTCCCTATGCCCCCTCACCTCCATTCTTTGCTTTTGAAAATGAGACTCAACAAAGACTCACACAGTGGTTCCTTAGCAAGTGGGCCCTGCAAATCTGTGTTAGCTGTATCATCAGTCTACACATGCTAGAGGAAAAATTGGAATCTCAGTTACAAAATGTATGTAATTTGGTCACAGAGGTGAACGAAAAAGGGTGAATGAAGCCCTTTGAATGCAACAGAATGACTAGAACTGTCTCCCCTGTGCAAGGCGTTGGGTCAGACAAGGTGCCAGTCGTTTGAAGATACATTTAGCCTGGGTTCTTGCCCTCAAGGACCTGGCCATTTTCCTTGCAGCAGATAGTGTGAAAAGTTGTACAGTAGAGGTATATAGAGAGTAAGACTAATTCCCATGGAGGAAACTGGGCAAGAACTTCAGGGAGGGATTTATACTAGAGTTGGCTTGAGGGACAGGTTGGTTCTGTGTTCTTGCAGGTGGAGGTGAGGGCACAATAAGAAAGGAAATAGGACAGGTGAAGGCTCAGAGGAGGGACGAGTGTTGAGAACAGCAAGTGCTCTGAGAAGGCAAGGCATGAGGGAGGAGGAAGAAATGAATGATACTGCCGATGAGGTGGGTTTGGAATGATGGTGGATGGCTTTGAGTGCAAAGCTGAAAAGTTTGTGGAAGTCATTGGTCTTTCTAGCAGTGTCACCAAGCCGTGAGTTTCCTGGGAGCTGGCTCAGGCACTGCAGGGGAAGGGGTCTGGGATGCCAGCTGCTCCCCCAATTCTAGAGGAGAGAGCAGCTCCTCTCATCTTCATTCTGTATACAAGGATATTGTCTGTCTTTTGAGGAGGGTTCCACTTTAAGAAAAACCCATTGGCATATGCATGAGACCCATTAATTTATTCAGTCAGTCACTCAACAAATATTAAATGCCTACTACATACCAGACCCTGTACAAGGGTGTACTGAAAGACCATTGAAGATTTTTGAACTGATCAGTTGCCTGGTAGCAGGGGTGCTGGGTCTTGAGTTAAAATCCTATCTTTGCCACCCACTAATAAGAACTTGGGCAAGTCTCTTGGCCTCGTTGGACCCATTTTCTCCCTGTAAAGTATAGGCCTGGGCTGCTAAATCCTTTCCAGCTGAGACAGTCTGGGAGTGACATGAAAAGTGCTGTAACCAGCGTTTGTGTGTGTTGGGAGGGCGGGGAAAGAGAGGCCAGAGTCAGAGAGAGGTGGTGATGGCAAGAGCTTCTGTGAGTCTGAGTGAAGCCTTTCATTTATTCATTCAACAAACATTTCATACTCAGTGCCAGCCACTGTGCCAAGCATTGGGAAAATAACAGTAACCAAAACAAAATCCGTACCCTCGAGGCACTATCTCTGTAGGGGGTGGCAGAGGAACTGGGAACATGGGAGATAGATCTAGAAATGTAGTGTGAAACTTATCCCATGGGATGACAGTTGGGACAGTGGAAGTGTATGTAGCAGGAAAGAGATAGCAAAACAGTATTGAGAGAGAAGGAGTTCTGAGGAGATAGAACCTGGGAACATGCTGTGGAGAACCAATCAATGTTCCACTCCTTGATGGAAAGCACGTTTCTTCATCAAGTCCATACAACAAACCTAACCCCAGGAATACGCTCTTGTGGCTAAGAAGTTAGGACACACCAAAGAGATAATGTCCATTTAGACATGCATTTCTCCTTGACTCTATCACTTCTATGTGTGAAGCAGAATTAGACCAAAGCCACGTATGATTTTGTATAATAGCTGGTCTATTTGGTTTCCTGAAAAAGGTCTTTAATAAGTACCAATGATATGTATAAAGTTGTATGGGTGACTGCCTAAGTGAACTGCCAGCCCCTCAAATATTTTCCCAGACCAGCTGGCTCTTTTATTTTTTATTTTTTCATTTTCCCCAGGTAATTAGAGCAGATCCAGAAACAGATTCCGAGAGCCTCAAGCTTTTCCTTTTTTACCCTTCAGTAATTACATGTCACAGGTTGTCTTCCCTGTTAGAGTCTGAAGCTGAGCAATTAGTCTCCCATTGTCTTTGCAGGAAATGACATATCAGTATGGCTTCTGGGGAAGGCAACTGTTGACCATCCTGGTTAAAATAATTTGGAAAGTGTTCAGCATTTCCTCCAGTTGATCATTTAGACTGGCTGATTTAGAAAGCTTTTGGAAATGTGCAAAATGTACCATGGTTATCAGGACTGGAAATACTATGGGGTCAGTTCCCTGAGCAAAACGAGTTTCTGAACTATGGCTTTGATCTCTGGACATTCTGCCTTGTCCCACGTGTGCCTGAGCCCAGGGCCTTGGCATTCTATTCTTTTTGTGATGCTTTGTTGGAGACTGATTAGTGAGGATGTTTTCCAGCTGCAGGTAACTGAAAACCCAAGTCAAGGAGTCCTAAACAATAAGACATTTATTGGAAATCCAGAGGTCACACAGACTTCAACACCAACCTAATGCAGTAACGTACACTCTGCTTCACTGTGTTTGTTCTGTCTCTGGACCAGCTTTATCCTTATACTGGAACAAAATAGCTGTAGAAGTTCTAGGTGTCACATTCCACACTACATTCAGAGGAGGGAGCTTCTCCCAAAGGAGTGAGTAGAAGCTCCCAGAAAAACATTCTTCACATCGCATTGGCTTAAACTGGGCCACATGCTTATTCTAAAACCAATCACTGGCAGTAGGAATGGATATCTCTTGGATGAATGCTTCTCAAACTTCCGTGTGCACACAGATCACCTGGGGAAACTTTCAAAATCAATTCTGATTCAGCTGGCTTGGGTGAGGCCTCAGCCGACAGCTCTTACAAGCTCGCGGGTGATGCGAATGTTGCAGGTCAGCACACTGCAAAATCTTGGAGTGTCCCACCCCCACTCGCAGCTGGGGCTGCTGCCATGTGCCCATGGGCACTGTGGGTGCAGAAATATGGGGGCTTTGTTGGGAAGAAGAAAGAGGGAATGACCACATGCAGATGAGAACTATATTAGAGATGCTTGTGTTCAGTGTGTAATTAGCATTTTAACTTTATACCGGGAGTCATACAATAGTCTGTGATATGTATTAAAAGCAGAATTGTTACGTGGGAGCACTCACAAAAATTTTATTCATTTATGGTGATGCAGGCATTGCAGTTCTTGAAACAAAAGATAAAACAGTCATGCCACCTGTTTTGCTATCATTCAGCTATTTTTATTAGTAATGAATACCATATATCTAGTGTGTCTCAAAAAGAACAAATTCAAATGAAATGGATTGAAATAGCCTTAAGTATAAAAAGAGTGTGCCAAATCCAGCCTTTGTTCTGTGAGTGGAAATCTCATCAGTCATGGTTATTGGGGAGGGAGAGTACACCCCCACTTGTCCTAAGAGTCACTTGTCATGATATTGGGTATGAAAAATGCTGCCAATGGTGAATTTCTGCCAAAGTGAATGGCCACAATGCGCTTATAAGTGGTTTTCAGTGGAGAAAGTCATTATGCTCTATTCGTTTGAAAAGGAAGAACTGTTCTGTTATTTTGTTGTGCTTGACAAAAGATACACAGGATTCCTGTGCTGCAGCTGTTTAGGAAAAAGGCTGATAAGATGGAAGGACCAGTGTCCACCCTGAAGCTGGACAATCACAGGCTCAGTGGGCTTAGCATGAAGTATGTGGACAGGTGCTGAGTAGACCTTCCCGAGATAGTCACTGTGGTAGTTGCTGTCCTGGACCTCATGTGCTAGACAGCATCACCCAGGAGGGGACATGGAATTTCACTGCTCAGTCTGTTTGTCCCACCTGCCTCAGAACCACTGGTTCACATCTATGAGACTGATGGGAAGCTGGAGCTTGGTGTGGTCTCCTGTAGAGACCAGAGCAACTGTACCTGGCCTCACCAGCATGAGTCACCAGAGTGCCCATACTTAGGAAATCGCCAGTTGTGTCTTGTCTATTCAAAGGACCTGAAAGGTTGAGAGGTTATCTGCTACTCTGGGCTAGCTGGGGAAAGCTGCTAGACTTGAAGCCCCAGCAAGGCAGGCATTATGCTTGTGTCACACAGGCGCCCTGTATATTGACAGAATGATTGAACAGCTAGTCTGTTCCCAGGTGATCTGTCAGTCAACAGCATAGACTAATCGCTCACTCTCAAAGGAGAAGTATTAAGACAACATTGTGTTGCCTACCTTCAGTAATGTATAGTCTAAATATAGAATGCTTAGGTGTCCCATCTACATGTTTAGGACCTCATAGGCTGCCAAGCAGCAATGAGATAATATTAATGATTACTTGAGCTCATGTGGGACAAGCAGATTGCGCCATTACCTGTGGATGGACTCGACAGTCCTGATGAGCGCCTCCCCTCTGTGCTGCGATAAGGCAAGGCATTATTAGCTGTGGAAGGAATTTTAAAATAGGGAAAAAGGTAGGACCTTCCCTGACAAATTAAAAGGCTGACTTTAAAAGTAGTACATTTATTTAAAGTACCTATATGAAATAAAGTATTTTTAAAAAGAGAAAAATAAAGAGGCATAAGATAATACTGAGTTGGGAAAATCAAGGTAGAAAAGGCAATGGGAATGAAGCTAGGCCTGAAAGCTGGGTCCATGCGTGTAGTTCAGGGGACCAGTGAAATTAGATGGGGAAAAACATGATCTCATCATTGTCTCTAACCCTTATCTGAAATTGTACGTTTCCTAATATTATGAAAGTAGCATTAGCTATGTGGCCTTCATAGAAATTATGAATATTCCACAGAGGAGCTAAGTTGTTACACTTATTTAATGTTAATTAATTTAAATTTAAATAGCCAGATGTAGCTAGTGGCTACAATATTGGTCAAGGCAGGCCTAGTGCCTAATAATAAATTCCATGTTTTTTTTAAAAAAAAGAAATTATGAATATTTTCATGCTATATTACAGTTATAGATATTCTGAAGTATCATTTATGCCTAATAGTACTTCAAAATTACAGTGTATTAGACTTCTTGAAAATTATTTAAGTATTGAAAGATGCTCATAACAATTTTGTCAAATATTTTGCTAACCGTATAACAGTATACTCTGTTTTTGACTCCTGTGCATTTCATGTATTAGTTTCAAGCATTTGTAAACATCATTCTGAGAAAGATGTCTTTAGACGGCCATAGCACAAAAGGTAAAGAGCCCCTGCCTTTGACAATGGCCAGGCCTCCTACCAGAGAATGGATGGCCTACCTAGAGTCTCAGAGGCAGGACAGGCCTCTGGGCACTACATCATTTGATAGGAAGATGTGGAAAAGCTGGGGTGAGCTTGAGTGCCTGGCTAACATGACTCAATAGGTAAATTTGGAGGTCATAGGAGGTGGTGGAAGGTCCATCCATTGAGGAAGGACAGGCTGTATAGGTTGTGTTTAGAAAGGATGCCTTGTACAGCCATGAGAGTTGGATGGGAAGGGAAGAAACTGGAGGCCAAGAGACCAGTGTATGCCAGGCATGATGCTGACCAGATGGAGTGTAACGTTGAGAATAGGGAGAAGCAGTGTGTTCCCAGCACCACTGTGGAACTCTTGTGGGGCTGGACTGGGCCAGGGTGTGCAGTGGAGGTGAAGAAGGCCATGTTAGTTTACAGGCCTGAGGGACTGGGAGAATGATGATAACAGCTCAGGCTTACTGGGTGTTTACTGTGTGCCAGAGGCTGTTATAAGCCCTTCTATGTCGTGTATATATGTTCTTTAATTGATATCATTCAATTCTCATAGCAACTCTATGAAGTCAGTACAGTAATCCCTGTTTTACACATAATAAAGCCTAGAAAAGAAAGGTTAGGAAAACTGTCCAGGGTCTCACAGCTAGCTGGCAAGAAGGGAGGATATTACTGGAAAAAAGGAAAAGAGGAATTGGTTTGGGGGAATATGTTATAGTTCAACTGTAGATATTTTTCCATTGTTGTCTTCAAATATTTCAAAGGGCTAAACATTCAGATATTTATAAGCATAGTTTCTGGTGTATTTCATTGTCTAGTATTTAAATTTTTATTAATGAATACTGAGATGATTTGTAGATTGGTTTCATCTTACTGGGAAAAAAACAGAGAAAACTGGTAGGTGGGATTTAGTACATTGATGGGTGCCCAAAGCAGAGGAAGAGGCTGCAGTTTACAGAAGAGAAACATAATGTGTATTCAATTATTTGTGTTTAATGATGTGGTTTTTCTTTTGTTGTGGTATTGTTTTCCAGGACCAGTCCTGCCGCTGTTGTAGAAGACATGTGGTGTATATAAAGTTTGTGATCGTTGGCGGAAATTTTGGTAAGTGTTGCTGCATTTACTTCGAATGCCTCTTGCTGTAAAATGGTGCTTATGAAGGGAAGCTGTTGCCTTGTTCTGTGCATCTTTTACTTCTGCACTAAACTCAGGCAGAATGGAGTTCTATAATTAAATGTGACATTGATGTTTTCTGACAGTGTGATACTTTTTCTTGTTATTGCTGATAGTATTAAGCAATATGGGGTTTTCTAAAACGTAGTAAGTCTAGATTTAGAAAGTTTCTGGATGCCGGTTAAAGAATACCCTTGACAGTTTATGTGCTAAGCCAGCCATGTAATATAAGAGTAATAAACCTGCAGACCCAAAGAATAAAAGTCTCCAAAACAGAGAGATCCATGTGACCCATATATTAAAAGAAAGAAAAGCAGGCAGCTTAGGAAATGGGAAATTAAAGGAAGCTACAAGTCCAGCTTGCCTGGGAGCCAGCCCACAGCCAGCATAACAGTGGTCTTGGGAGACCAAGAACATTCAATTCAGCGACCGCCCAGACCTTGCTAGCAAGGTAAGAGGATAGTCTTTGCAATCAGGAGACCTGGGTTAAAATGTAAGTTCTATACCTACTGGTTGTTAGATAACCTCTCTGAGCCTATTTCTTCTTCTGTAAAATGAGGCTTATGTTACCTACCTCGTAGAGTTGTTGTGAGAATAAAATGAGGTAGGTAGTGCTGGAGCATAGTAAGTGCTCAATAAAGCCAGTCATTCTTAGGAATGGAGCAGCCTTGTTTGGAGACTGGACATTTCCCATTGAAGTCAAGCTACCAAGAGGCATATTTATCTTCCAGCAGGAAGGCTGCTGGGATGGGCCGGTTACAACCCTTTGATGTTGCTAGAGCATCCCAGCTACTTACCACAACCCCTCCTCCAAAATTTACTTCATAAGAACCTGTGGGAATCCCTGCAACATTTACCACCTTTTCCAACCCTGGAGACCCATTCTTAGACAAGTCTGGCTAACTAACTCCCTTCCTGCCGCCTTCACAACCAGGGAGGTCACCTTGTTTGAGCTCTGTTCATTTTTGGAGTTAACGTCATTTTGAATCACATTTATGAGGAAAGAAGGGTGGGGATAGATGACACCATTGGTTGGACCTCAATTGCCATGTTTAAGCTTTCATTTCCAAACCTTTCTTTTGATTTTACGTTTTTGTCTATGCTTATTACGTAGCCTTCACAGGGATCGGATTGCTGCGCTGAAATTTTTGAGCTTTGACTGAAAGAATTTGGCTTTTGGGTGGGGCCTTTACCTGTGGTTGGGAGACTCAGCTGTGGCATTGCAGATGGGCCAGTGTTTAAGGTCAGATGTCTGTAAGTGACTGTGCTTCCATTTCATGGAATCAAAGAGAGGGACATGGCTTCAAGGGTTGTCTGGCCCAATCCCCTGCTAGCAAAAAAAAAACAAAACAAAAGCAAAAAAACAGTATTCTACTGATCCCTGACAAGGGAATTCAAATTCTTCCAGAGATAAGGAGCTTGCTGTTGCACAGGGTACCTTGGTTCAATTAAAAGGACAATCAGGGCCTACAGGGAAACCCTTGTGGGGAGAGGGGAGGTATAGTTGTTCTGTCTCTCAGTTCTGGTGGTATTTATGCAGTTGTATGCTTTGGTGAAAACTCACAGAACTGTATACTAGAAAGGGTGAGTTCTCCTGAATGTTAGTTAGACCTGAATTTTAAAAATGGAAAAAAAAAAAACCCAGCATTTAAAAATTGAACAATTAGCCCAACTTGTTAAAAAGAAAGTGAGGAGGCCGGGTGCGGTGGCTCACGCCTGTAATCCTAGCACTTTGGGAGGCTGAGGAGGGCAGATCAGAAGGTCAGGAGATCAAGACCATCCTGGCCAACATGATAAAACCCCATCTCTACTAAAAATACAAATCTAGGAGGCGGAGGTTGCATTAAGCCGAGATTGCGCCACTTTACTCCAGCCTGGGTGACACAACGAGACTCCATCTCAAAAGAAAAGAAAAAAGAAAAAAAGAAAGTGAGGAATGCAAAGGAGAGAGGGAGGAGGGAAGAAAGAAAAGCCATCCAGTCCTTATATTGAACTATTAATACAGTGTATGTGCTCCATGGGACCGGGACTTGGTCTTGTTCCTTTCCGGAGTCTTGGTGCCTGGATAGTGCCTGGCACATAGAAAGCATAAATGTGTTAAATATTTATTGAATCACCTATTGCTCTTACTCACCTTCAAAGTAAGTCCGCTCACTTTCTAACACTCCAGCCCACCAAATATTTGAAGACACTGTCCTTCCTCATTCATCTTCTCTTCTCTGGGTGAACTTACCATCTCCCAGTCCTGGCCTCTTTGTCCTCTGATGCTATTTTCATACCCCTCTCCATCTGGCAGAGCTCCTTGAGGAGGCATCTGCTTCCCCACACCTCTCCTGTGCACCTAGACCAGCACTAGACACGCTGACGCATAGGTATGGCCCAGGAGGAGCACAGAGGGTGCTTGCTTCTGTGGATGCTGTTAATAGACACCCAATCCTCTTCCTTTCACAATTAGTATGAAGCGTCTAGTCATGGATCATAAGAGATTTATTTAACGCAGTCTTCTAAGAAAGGAGCTCCTAAAAGTAGGGAGGGTGGCAGTGCAAGAAAGAGCTCAGGCGCAGCTCATCCTCTTATAGGGCTTGTCTGAAATGAAGCCAGGTCCTGGCACCCTCAGTCTGAGGCAGCATGGTGCTGTTGATAAATCTTTAGAGGCAGTACTGTGTCACAGATTCCGATTCCTCATTACAAGTCATAGGAAGTTTGAAATTCTTCCAACTAAACTTGTGAGTACCTTGAAAAGCCTGGGTTTCTTTCTTCTGGCCATGACAAGAAGTGATATATAAACACATAAATACATATAGAGAGAGCAGTGGTTTTCAACCGGGGTTAGTTTTGCCTCCCCAGAGGACATTTGGTAATATCTGAAGCCATTTTGGGTTGTCACAATTAGGGGAGGGAAGAGGGTGTGTGCTAGTGGCATCTAGTGGATGGAGGCCAGGGATACTGCTCAGTGTCTTAAAATATATCTCATAGATCAGCAGCGCGCACTCGCGCACACATGCAGAACAGTCGGGCCCGAAATCTCAGTAATGCCAAGCTGAGAAACTCTGAGATTATAAGTAATTTTTTAAGTGTAAATGTTTAAAGTACTTATTATTTTGAAGGTTTAAAAATTGAAATATCTTAACATTTGATTATATGTAAATATACAGCTAAAAAACTTAAAGAAATTTGTTCAGAAAATCATCTGAGTGGAAAGGCTGCCAAGAGGCTATCCCTTCTATTACCCCTGACTCCAAGCAAAAAATGACCTAAATGAATTCAGACAGACAGATGGGCCTCTGACGGCTTATAGAGAATGACGGTCAACTAAAGATAAAAACAAGACTCACACAACATGATCCCAGCATTTACACAAAAGAGATTGTCTCGTGTTTTAAATTTCAACCCCAGCTTCTTCAGATGTGTTAGTCATTCGATGACCTCTAAGATTAAACGGTATTTCAATCTGGGCTAGTCCTTCTTTTTGAATCAAGGCGGTTCTGGTGTGATGAAAATGTGCTTAGGGAGGAGAGAGATCTCATTACAGATGATTGAGATTGAGTATTTTGGTACACAGAGCTGTTTATTTGCATCAGTTTGCTAGTGACACCACAATCTGGTTTAAATGTGAGTCGCTGAGAGCTTTTGTAGCCCAATATGGCTACATTTGCTGAAGCAGGGAGATTAAAGCAACATATGTCAATTTATGATATAGGACAACCCACTGCAAAAGACTTTACCTAATTATAGGGCCTATTTTGGGAAGGTAATGGTGCTTTTCGTGAAGTATATTTTGGGATGCACTCACCCGGCTTCTAGGCCAGTAATATCTTCCCAGAAAGGGTGTGGTGTGTGCTTGTGGACATAAATATTTTCTTACCAAAGCTGTGGTGTAATATTCTTTCAACTTTACTACCCTTCATTTTTCTTTTTCTGATTGTCTTTCCTTTTGCAAGAATGCTATGAAAATGTATTCTGGAAAGCCAGAGAAGAGGAAGATAAAAGATCTCATTTCAGATGGCCAAGTCCAGAGATACAGAGACTTTCTCAGTCTACTGTTTTTAAGATGAATGGGATTTGGAGGCATTCAGGAACATTGACTAATAAGCAGAGTTGAGGGAGGTGAAAAAAACACCGTGTTGGCACTAGATATTTTTATGTAAGTATCTGTGGGAAAACTATCCCTTTGCAACCCGGTGTGTCCCAGCCAGCACTGCTCCTGCTCCACTCCAACCCCTGAGTGATGCTCAGGGTCCATTTCCATGCCTTTGCTGTTGGCTTGTGACCCAGGGTAGGTATCTGCTTTTACTTCTGTTCTTTAAGACTGTGCCTTTCTCCTGCTCTACCTCCTCCATCCCAGCCTTTAACTTCTCTGTTAATACCTGAGACTTTTGGCCTTCAAGGAGAGGTCAGAACTTTCTGTCCGCTCAGCAAAAGAAGATTAGCTTCTTCTTTACGCAATGTTTGTACAGCAGGAGGAGAAGCCAAGATAAGGAGTGAAAATGGACAATTTTGTAACCCAAAATCCAACCAGACCTAGGGACCGGAGAAACACTTTTACCTAAATTCCGAGTCATGAAGGCCACAACATGAGAGCAAGAATAGCCCATGGGAAGAGTTAAAGGCGGAGGCTCCCACCGGAGAGCCCTCTGGAGAGGTGTCCCTGAGTCTCCCTGAGCAGCCTGTGGGCCCCTTCCTCAGAATTGGCCTAAGAGCTCGTTAAACACACAGATCCTGGCCCACCCCAGGCTGGTAGAATCAGACAGAATCTCTGTGGTGGGTGTGTGACTTTATTCTTAACAGCCTCTCCAGGCGGTGCTTATGCACACGAAATTGTGAGAATCCCTGTTCCAGTCTCCATTCTCAACTTTTCTTCAGGGCTTACGATTACATCTGAGGTTGTATGCAGCAGTCTGGCCCCCCTTTAAGACTGCTTCCCTTCCATAGCATCACTCACATATTTAAAGAACAGATCCCTAAAGCACATCATTTTGAAAATCAGCCCTGGGCATAGGAGGGTAGGGTGTCATCTTCTGTGTTACTGTGTAATCTTGGTTCCTAGAGTAATTTCCACAATCATTGTATCACTTGCTCACTAAGAGAAGTATCATTTTCATTCCAGGTTAGTTTTGGCAACATTCTAAACCAGATTCCTTGAAGCTGCTTTGCGGGAGGCCATCCTGCTCCTCTGCTACAATCATCCAAGTATTTGCCATCTGCTTTCACTCTAAAATTCACACTATGCTGTAGTTTTTATCTGTAGCAATACTTATAAATCAAAATTTCCCACTTATTAAGAGGAAACATTTTCAGAACAAGTAGCTGTCATGTATTCTAGTGCATGACTAGAGAGATAAGACTGTAATAGTTCCCACCTGGGATCCAGGTGGTTGGTCCCACCCCACAGCCCTTCCTCTGATGTCAGGCTGCCTGTGCAGATGCGTATTAGGTTATCGTTTGTATAGCTCATTTAAGTTTGTAAACAGCTAGCTGGGCACAGTGGTGCATGCCTGTAATCCCAGCACTTTGGGAGGCTGAGGCGGGTAGATCACTTAAGGTCAGGAATTCAAGACCAGCCTGGCCAACATGGTGAAACCCCGTCTCTACTAAAAATACAAAAATTAGCTGGACGTGGTGGCACACGCTATAATTCCAGCTACTCAGGAGGCTGAGGCAGGGGAGTCACTTGAACCTGGGAGGCGGAGGTTGCAGTGAGCAAGATCACACCACTGCACTCCAGCCTGGGTGACAAAGCAAGACTGCATCTCAAAAATTAAGGGGACTGCATCCTCTTAATAAGTGGGGTGGGGTGGGAAGCTGCAGCACATTTGATCTTCCCAAACCACTTCCTAGGCAGTGTAATCAATGTTATCACCCATTGGAGGCTCAGAGAATTTAGCTGATGTCTAAGGCAGGAGGCATTTGGGAATGTGTGTGGGAGATGGGGAGGGGTTTGTTGTTGTCCTCACAAAGACTGGGAGGTGCCATTGGCACATGATGCAAGAGAAAGTGGGGCAGGGATGGTAAATGTCCTGCAGTGCCTGGAACAGTCCTGCCCAGTGAAGAACTGTCCCTAACTCAGTGTTCATAGCACCCCTGTTGAGAAACACTGCTCTGAGGTTGTACTAGAATGCAGTAGAGCTAGGGGCACACCCGCATTATCTGAATCCAGATCCTTTATAGCCCTCTCTGTGTTAAAGGCATCACAGAATTAATTTCCACTTCATTGGGAGCTCTCACTCCCTGAAAGTTGAATCCAGAGTGGCTATTCTGCAGGTCATGCAATTGCTGCCCCAGGCATCAGAACTCAGGCATGACACACTTCATATGGAAATAGACTCTCTAAAACCCCGGTGGCCTGGCTGGCCAGCATGTTGTATTGTACCTGTCCTACCTCCATGAGTGTCCAGTGCAGGTATGAGAGAGAGTACTGTCTTTGGAAAGGATGAGAGCCCAGTAGGATGCTCTGCCCATAGCCTCGCATCCACCTGACTTAAAACCATCCTGATAGCAAAGTAGGTGTTGATTTCACAAGTTTTTGATTTGTTATCTTCAACTTCATACCTACCTGGTGAACCCTTACAGGAGCTGTTGGAGTTTTGTTTAAAGTTTAGTTTTGATGTCAGCCAGCAAGGGAGCTGAGACAGTGGCTACATCAATTTGATGAGCACACAATGAAATTTATTAAATTGGTAAAAATAAAACCATATTGAATGAAAAGGAATCCAGGGCAACTGACCTGAATATAGATGTTGAAGGGATTCTAAAAGAGGGAGAGAGGGAGTAGTGATATTATCTCATCTTTTTTTCTTTCCTGTTTTGTATTTCTCCCTCTCCCTCTCCTTTTCCCTCTTCTCCTCTCCCTCTTCCCCTCTCCCTCTCCCTCTCTCCCTTTCCCTTTCCCTCTCCCCCTCTCCCTCCCTCTCTCTCTCTCTCCCCCTCTCCTTTTCCCTCTCCCCCCTCTCTCTCTCCCTCTCCCTTTCCCTTTCCCTCTCCCTCTTCCTCTCCCCCTCTCTCTCCCTCCCCGCCCTGCTCCTCCTCTGCCTCTCTCTTTCCCTCTCCTTCCTCCTCCCCCTCTCTCTTTCCCTCTCTCCCTCTCCTTCTCTCCCAGTTTCTTTCCTAACTTTTTATTTTGGAAAATTTCGAACTTGCTGGTTGGAAGAATTGTAAAACAAATTTCCAACTTGCTGGTTCGGAGAATTGTAAAACAAACACTTTATGTCCTCTGCCTAAATTCACCATTTGTTCTACATTTGCAACATTTGCTTTGTTCCCTCTTCTAATTATATATATAAATTATACATATTATATAAAATTTTGCTGAACCGTTTAAAAGTACCAAACATCTTGACACTTTACCTCTAAATATTTCACCACCTATCTTCTAAGAATAAGGACATTCTTTTATATAACCATACTATAGTACTATTTCCACATCTTAAAAATTTATTAGTTTTATATTATCTAGTATTAATTCATATTCAAATTTCAACACTATAATCCCAAACAATATTTTATAACTTACCTCCCCACCCCCACCCCAAAATCTAGTAACCAATCAAATACACTTGATGAATTTGGTTGATAACTTTTCTTTCATTTATCATATAACTTTAAACAATGACTTTTTGAAAAGTTCAAGTTCATTGTGTTATAGAACACCTTACACTCTGGGTTTGTCTGCTTCTTCACAGCATTGTTTAGCATGCTCTTCTCTTCCTAAAATTGGTTAGATCTAGAGGCTTGTTATTAGGTGGAGGTTAAACATCTTTGCCAAGGATACTTTATCAGTGATGTCATGCACCTGATATTACATCATATCAGGGGGCAGAAGTCACCTTGTTCCACCATCTTCAGTGCTAGGTTTCATCTCTTGGGTAAGATGGTAACCAGACCTAACCAATGTCAAGGTGCACCTTGAGTTAATAAATCATCTGTAGGCTGATACGTGGGTCATTTGTGAACATCCTGCTCCAGCCTTCCTTTCATCCAGTGGCTTCAGTAATCATGGATAATCCTCACCGGATTCAGTTATTACTTTGAAATATTGTCTGATACTTTTTACTCTCACCTTTCTCTTCCTGAATTATTTGTAGTGTATGACCTAGGCCTTCATATTTTTGCAGTGATGGTTTTCTAGCCATTTCCTTGGTGGTCACCTGGATTTTGCTGTGATTGGGTTAAACTTTTTTTTTCTTGCCTTTGGGATAAGAAGGAATAACTTTAGCAAAGCATTTACTGCATGCTGGGTACCACACAGGCTCCTCACATGTAGAACCTTTTTCACTTTCTTCCCACATTACAGCTTAGACTAGTGAAGTGACTTGCCCAGGGTCACCCAGACTCTATGGGAGAGCTAAGATCGAGCCATATCTATCAGGTTTAGAGCCAGGATTTTTCAACAATTCCATGTTCCCTCTCATCCCTTCTGGCCGTGCCTCCCCCACGGCCCCCGACCCCCGCCCCCACTACAGTTCTTGCCTCAGGCCACAAGTGCCTGCCTGACTGAGTAGGTCCCTAAACAAGGAAAGTCAGCCAGGAGACTGCAGCTGGAGAAACACAAGCTAGGCACATCTAAAGGGCAGGTGCTGCTGGACCTCAGATGAGCCGTGCCCAACCGGAAACCGGGATCTTTATGTTAACCATTCCAACTTTTCAGTGGCGGTGACTAATTCAGATACGTGAAACTCATCAGCCCAGTTGCCAGTTTTCAGCACCAGCACTACTGCTGGCTGAGGCAGCCGTGGGTAGGCCGAGGCTTTGTTTATAAATGGAATTTCATTGTCATTTGTTTGTGTGTTTGTTTTTAACATCCTCTTTTACACAGAAATTAATATGCTTGGGAAGTGATACTGTTTCGATTTGGGGGATGTTTGATTTTTTTGAAGAGGGGGAAAATTGGGTTTCATAGAAGTGTTATTTAACTGAATTACTTCATAGGCCAAGGTGTTATTATACAATCTTGGATTTTTTAATTGGGTAGGTTAACAGTACAATAGTAGGTATTTCATATGTAAGTTTAAAAGAATGCAAATACATTTCCCTCTGCATATCATCTGTAGGATTTTGCTTTTTAGAATTTTTCTGACTCCTTCAGAAGGGTGTGACTCTGTTGTTCCTATCTCGCACTCTGTTCTTTGTGTGTCTTTAACTGTGTTAACATGTCACAGGAACTCTGTCAGGTCGGTCCCTGAGAGGTACTGAAGCAGAACTAACAGACAAATAGAAGTGCGTCTCCAGATGGGTCCTGGCAGAGGCTAAAGATCTCTGTTGGTCATTCTACTTGTTTTAACCAGAATTATTCTTGAGTTTGGAGTGACCGGGAATGGTGCAGGTAAAGAGCTTCTGTAGACTTACTTCATCATGCAAGAATTTGGTCCTGTCTCTCATTGTACACGTTAACCACCTGAAGCACAGAGAGGTTGAGGAGGACCCAGGTAAACCTTGCTATGGTTTGTTCCCACCAAATCTCATGCCGAAATTTGATCCCTAGTGTGGCAGTGTTGAGAGGTATTTGGGTCATGGGCAGCTGGATGCCATTCTTATGATAGAGAGTTCTCGTACTCCCAAGACTGGATTAGATCTCGAGGAAATGGTTAGGGTTCTTCCAAAGTAAAGACACTCCTCCTAGGTTTGGCCTCTTCACACATATCTGCCGTGTTTTGACCCAGCACATGGCCCTCCTGAGAAGCTGAGCAGGTGCCAGCGCTATGCTACTTGAACTTGTCAGCCTGCAGAATCATGAGCTAAATAAACCTCTCATCTTTATGAATTACCCAGTCACAGGTATATAAGAACACAAAATAAACTAGGACAGACTTGATTAGCTTGGCTGTCTTGTGTGTTCCTCATACTAAGCTAAAGTTTTCAGTCTACAAGCAGTCACCGTAATGCTTTACCCTGACATGTCACCCACAATGTTTCTTCCCATCTGAACCACCCCAGCTTCCCACCATCAGCCACATTTAACAAGTGAAGAAGGAAATGTCTGAATCAGCACTGTCCACTAGAAACCAAAGCCAGGCAGCATGTACAATTTAAAGCTATCTAGAAGCCAGGTTAGAAGAAAGTAGAAAGAAATGAGTGAAATTAAACTTTGTATTTTGTTTAACCCAATATATGTACAAAATATTATCATTTACATGCCGTCAATATGTTAAATTATTGAGATATTTTTGTACTAAGTCTTTGAAATTTCACATGTAGTTTATATTTACAGCATATCTCAATTTGGACAAGCCACTTGAAATGTGCCCAGTGTGGCTGCTGGCTACGGGGTTGGGCAGCACAGCAGTATGGAGGACGTAGTGTGGGGCGGCACAGCGGTACGCAGGACATAGTCCAAGGTCACACCCAGCTAGGTTCTGTAATTTAAATCTCAAGAGAAACTTGATCTGCTTTTTTGCCCTCCCCCCATCTGAAACCACATATTCCTGTCCTCTTTGTGCCATTTTCCCCCTCTCCAGCTAACTCTAATTACAGAGAGATGCTTGGTTTGGTCATGACTGCTAGCTCAGCAGTTTTCTGCCAGTCCTGGCAGCTGGTGAGACCAACATACACTGCCTGTAAATGATAGTGTAAAGCATACTTTTAAATTTCTCCACAGCAGAGTTTCCATAATTTTCTTTCTCTTAGAAGTAATTCACTGGCATTTTTCAAAGCCAGGGTGTTTTGTTTTTTGGTTTTTTTTTAATTCATTCTTTCTTAAAGTCCCATCTTAATCAATGGGTTTGTAAAATATTTACTAGCTAGTTATCTCCCCAGGACCTCAGCAGAACAAGTTTATATCTGATTTTTTAGACCAGTTATATGTCTGTTTTGATTAACAGTGGTTAGGTTTCCTTTTTCCAACTAGTCAAATAGTCTCCCAATATGTTGGTTCCATTTTGAGTATTATTCACCATGAAATACCGGTAAAGGTTAGATTCCATTTCCACTAAATGTCAAGTCTCTGACCACTGACCCCACTACTTGAATCATTAGATTATAATCACAGTCTCGGGAGAAAATGACGGAAGAATGGCAATAGACTCCTGGAGTTTGTTGTGATAGACTTTACTGAACTACAAACCCTGAGCTATAAGCATTGAAATTCAAATAGGGAAAAGATAGTCCCATATTACTACTTTGAGGCCAAAACCCCACATCTTCCAACATTCTCAGTTAAGTGAAGGCTAGAGAAGATCAAGTTTTTTGATATCTTTCAGTAACTGAAGGATGGCACTGCAAAGCCAGCCCTCCTGTAATACAACCGAATTTTCTTACATTCTCTTCAGTGCTGTATCCTTTGGATTTTGACTTGATGTCAACCTCACTATTCACAGATCCCCTAAAATCCACTGTTTAAAAAACTTTAGGTGTGGGGTTGCCTTTGGAATTAGAGCAGTGTTGTTGTGAGTGGCTTGGTTTCTTCTCTTTCCCCACCATTTCCCTACAGTAATACACACTTAGAGCCCCCAAATCACTATCCTTTTATCCCATTCTGATTCAAAGCCTTTTTATTTCTTTAAGTGGATATCTCATGTTCATTTCAAAATGTCATTTAGCAGCTGTATTTCTGCTAAATAACCAGAAATTATAGTTGACTCCAGCCAAGTGGCTGAGTACCTAGATTTTGTTTCCAAGTATGGTGCTGAGCAGAAATGTTTTGGTTTTATCCTCAATATTAATAGTTGACTGAGAGTGATGGATGGGCCTGGGGATGAGAAAAGGAAAGGAAATATAAAATATAGTGGCAGAGTATCATCTACTTCAGGGACTCTTGACCTGGAGTTTTTACCAGAATCACCTGAGAAGATATTAAAAATCCGGGTCCCCAGGCCCCACTGCCCCTCCATTCATTCAGAGTCCCGTAGAACAGAGCCCTGGCAAGTGTGTAGGAACCACCTGCTCTTACTCAATTGTATCCACTTATCAACACTTAGGGAGAACTTTATTGTGTATAAGTTACACCTCAATGAGCTTGTCCTGAAATCTCTTTGTACACGTGCATATAAATTTTTGAAAGTTTTGACTTGCCCTACCATGAGGAATATGTTGACTGTCAAACGTTCTGGAGTCTGAAGACAAAGCTCACAGTTGAAACAATCATTCATTCACTCAGTAAACATGTAAAGAACAGTGCTGGGCATCATTCCTAGTCTGGGAAAACAGAGATACATCGAGACACAGCATATACCTCGAAGGACTTTGTTTAATGAATAAGAACCGTATCCAACAATTACGCTGCAGTGTGAAAAGTATGAGTATATCTATAGAGCAAAAAGGGAGGAATCCCCGACAACCACATACACGCACATGCGCACACACACATACATGCACATGTTCCCACTTCCACCCCACTGCCTTTTGAAGATAGAGAGCTAGGCTCTCTTGTGAAAATTTTACAGAAAAGCCACAGCACGTGATTCCTGAGGTGTGAGTAGACAAGGAAGTGAAAAGTATTCTGCCTGTTTTGCAAAGGAATAGCTCTCAGAATTTGATTCTAACGTAAAAAAAAAAAAAAAAAGTTTTTACACTCTCATTAGTTTTAAGGGAATTTTAACAACCCCTGATGTGATTCAGTTTGCTTATCCTGATCTATCTAGTCCCAGCACAGGTCTCAGTGCTGGCACACAGTAGGTGCACAGCACAGC
This sequence comes from Papio anubis, assembly GCF_008728515.1. NCBI lineage: Eukaryota > Metazoa > Chordata > Mammalia > Primates > Cercopithecidae > Papio > Papio anubis. Next base: position 151,374,489 of record NC_044981.1, read on the forward strand.
AAGTATGTTGAATAGAAGTGATGCTTTCAGCAGTTTTTTCTCTCTTCTAACAAACCATTAGCCACAATTGTATCTTAGAGTACACACATAATTTTCAAGATAGCACCCAAGGGCCAGGCGTGGTGACCCACTCCTGTAATCCCAGCACTTTGGGAGGCCGAGGTGGGCGGATCACGAGGTCAGGAGATCAAGATAATCCTGGCTAACATGGTGAAACTCCATCTCTACTAAAAATATAAAAAATTAGCCGGGCGTGGTGGTGTATGCCTGTAGTCCCAGCTACTTGGGAGGCTGAGGCAGGAGAATCGCTTGAACCTGGGAGGCAGAGGTTGCAGTGAGCTGAGATTGCGCCACTGCACTCCAGCCTGGGCGACAGAGCGAGACTTCATCTAAACAAACAAAAAAAAGATAGTGCCCAAGTTACCTTTGTAAGTATTGCTTCCAAAATACCAAAAATCTTTGCCCTTGAAGGAGAGCACATTTAAGAAAATATGAGTTGTTCTACTTGCATGGTATGTTTTGATTTTTACATATTAAGGGAATTAACTCTTTCTAACCTGATTTTTACTCTCATTTTTCAATATACCTGAAGTTTTAGAAGAGCAGCTATGTCAAAAGATCAAATGATCATAGCATGACTGACTTTGTCATTTAAAGGTAGACACAGAAAACAGCATTGTATCTTCCTGGATACTGGGTGATCTTGTTGGATTTGGGAAGCAGAGTTTATTTGAGAGCAGCTGTTTATATTGCATTAAAAATTTATTCGATGTTGGGACCAGGACCACTATATTCCCTGTGTATTTTTACAGCTTTATGTGTAAATTATGATCATTGGTTACTTTGATATTGTAGGACACAATAGGAGAATTGCCAACTTGACCCTTTGACTGTGTTGTAATAGGAAAAGACATTTTATGATTTGACTGTGTCCTCACCCAAATCTCATCTTGAGTTGTAGTTTCCATAATCCACACATGTCATGGGAGGGACCTGGTGGGAAGTAATGGAATCATAGGGGCGGTTACCCCCATGCTGCTGTTTTCGTGATAGTAAGTGAGTTCTCACAAGATTTGATGGTTTTATAAGGGGCCTTTCACTCTTTGCTCGGCACTTCTCCTTCCTGCCATCCTGTGAAGAAGGATGTGATTGCTTCCCCTTCCGCCGTGGTTGTAAGTTTCCTGAGGCCTCCCCAGCCACGCTTAACTGTGACTCAATTTAACCTCTGTCCTTCATAAATTATCCAGTCTCATGTATGTCTTTATTAGCAGCGTGAGAATGGACTAATACAGACAGCAAGAACCGGTTTACATATAGCTTTGTTTAGAAGGCTGAATGATATTTCTAGAAGTGCCCTGTGCATTGGAAATTTTTGTGGTTAATCTGCCTGCTTTCCAACCCTAAAAGCAGTGTACATTGCAGGCCCTATTAAAATAGCCATTCTGACTGGGAGGAAAATACATGATGGTGTGGGAGGTGAGCTTGAGGTTAAATGGCAGGAAATGCAGAGCATTAACTTTGCTACTGGGCATGTGCTGGCATCTGAGATCCATTGCTGACCAGCTGTGGGGTCTTGGGCAAGTCACCACCCTGCTGTGACTCAGCTTTCTCATGTCCAAAATGGTATTGTTTTGAGGATTTAAAGAGAAGAGATGTGGTGCTGACGTGATGCCTGACACACATAAGTGCTTACTCTGTGTCAAGTCTCTTCACTTTTCCCTTTTTACACATATATCAATCTTGTCATTCTCTTGTTTCAAAACTTTTCAAGGCTCCTATTATTCCCCCAAGAAAGGCCTAAACACCTTAACCTGGCATCTGAGGCCTTTTATTATCTGTCTGTCCAACCCACCTCTTTACCACATCTAACTCTTTCACTTCGAATGTGCTCCTGTGGCAAAACCAAACCATCTCTGTGCCCTTGGAGGGCTTTGAACACTCATGTTCTAACCTCTTGGGATGCCTTCCTGCTGTCACTTAGAGTCTAAGTCTAATCTGCTGCAAAGATATTTTTTTTTAAATTTCTAGTCAGTCTCTGCTTATCCAGCAAGGCTCATCTTAAATGTCACTTCTTCCTAGTCCCTCCGGCTAGAAAATTCACCTCTATGTCCAACACTGTGTCTTTTTCATCATAGGTGCTTAAAAATAACTGAACTGTTGAATAAGTCTTAGAACGTATTCATAGATAACACGCCAGAGAAATAGGTAAAGGTTCCTTTCAGGTGGGCATTTCTGTCAGGGGAAAGGCCTAGGTGGCTTAAACAACAGAATAGTATTTTCTCACAGTCTGGAGATTGAAAGTCCAAGATCATGGTGCAGGGAGGGTCAGGGTCTGGTGAGCCTCCCTCCTTGCCTTGCAGATGGCCACTGTCTCTGGTGTCCTCACATGGCCTTTTCTCTCTGCAAGTTCCCCTGCTGTCTCTTCCCCTTCCCAAAAAAACACCAGCCCTATTGGATCAGGGCCCTACCTTTTTGAACTTATTTAACTTTCATCAACCTCCTTTAAGGCCCCCTTCTCCAAATACAGTTACATTGGGGGTTAGGGCTTCAACACATGCATTTGAGGGGACACAATTCAGTCCACCACACATAGGTATAAAAATTCTTCCGATCCTCTGAGAGTGTGTGCGCACACCCTGTGTGCAGGTGTCCTCTGTTACAAGCATTCCTTCCTGGCCTCATTCAGGAAACCCACAGGATAGCAAATGGCCTTGCTCCCCTGCGGTGGCCAAGCTTGGCCTGTCTACTCTAACTGCCTCCGCATGATCCCAGCCCACAAAGACGCTGCTTTGGCCCCACCAAGAGGGCTCCGGACACATACTGTCTCACCCAGCGGTTCCATCACAGCCCCCTCTTTGCCTCCAGCTGCCAGCAAAGGGGAACAAGAGAGAATGAGCCACAGCGGGGAAGGCAAGGAATTCAGGAACTAGAACAGGAGGGTGATATTTTGTTTTTTAAAAGAGCAGTCTTTCCTTTTACTTCTGTTTAACTTTGTCCGTGGGTTTTTTCCTCCACCTTTCTCCAGATTCCCAATTCCGAAAGCACTAAAGGAACCCCTTCGCTCTGTGAGTTAAGATAGTTGATAAGTGATGTGGGAGAATGCACTCTAATTAGGTCCTTGGTTAACCTACCCCTGACTTAACAGAGGGAGGCTGTTTGGTTACAAATAGTTTTTATTCTGCTAAATCAGAGGCTTCTCACACTGTGTCATCTGCCTGCAAATTAGCTAGAGGCACAAACTTTGCATTATGCAAAGTACTTATTCTCACAATTAATATGCTGGAAAGTGTGGTTTCACACTTTTCTGCCAGCATAGGGGTTCTCACCCAGGAGTGAACGAGATCACCTGGGGAGCTTTTACAAAATACCCAAGACTTGTCCTTCCTCCTCCCCACGCTGCCCCACAGCTGTGAGAGTGAGATTGGGGTCCCAACCCCCCAGTAACCCCAGTATCACCACTTCTTATTACTTCCTCAGTGTCTTCTTATTAAATATTTCAAATCCCTTTTTTTCTTTTTTCTTTTCTTTCTTTCTTTTTTTTTTTTTTTTCTTGACAAAATCCAGTGACCAATTTGCTCTTTTAACATTTTATTCATTTTATTATGGAAAATTTCGAATGTATAGAAAGTAAGCAGTGTAGCATACTGGACCCCATGCACCCTCACCCAGCTCCAACAGTGATCATCAACATTCTGCCATTCTTGCTTCACCTATAGCTGGATAATTGTTGTCATTATTTTTGACTAATTCAATTTTGTTTCATAGATAGCATAGCCTGAGCGCTGAAAATTGGTTGTGCGTTTGTACTGCATATTGAATTGATTGTGTGCAAGGCACTTCCCACACTTTATCGCACTTAATCTGCACAGCACCCGTAGGCATTGTTACCCACATTTTTAACAATGGAAACTGAAGCTCTAAGAAATCACACACCTGCCCAAAGTCTCCCAGATAGTAAGTGCTCAAGCAAGAATTCATACTCAGAAGTGTTTGAAAAGCATTCTTTTCCCCCAAGCTACACTTCAGAAAAATAAAGTCCATGAAAAAAATGTATAGTTAAAAGTTTTGTAGCATGAATAGATGCATAGCTATTTGATAAATCACATATGTTATAATAATGTTAAAAGCTGGATGGTAAGTATATGGATATTCAGTGTAAAATTACGAAAACTATGTTTGAAATTGTTCATAATAAAATGTTGGGAGGTTTCCAACAAAAGCAAACTTTGTCTTAACTATCAAGCATTGGACAAGACAAACAAGCTATTTTCAGATACCTATCCTGTTGATATCCGCTTCAAAGAGAGCTTTGAGACTTGGTTGAATTTTGACTTTAAAAATAGTAAACCAAATGGAAGCCAAAAAGTATCTGAGACAGGTTTCAATCAATTCAGAAGTTTTTTTTGCCAAGGTTAAGGAACATGACCCATGACATAGCTTCAGGAGGTCCTGAGAACATGTACCCAGAGTAGCTGGGTTACAGCTTGATTTTATACATTTTATAGAGACGGAAGTTACAGACAAAGACATAAACCCACATATGTAAGACAAAGACATAAACCCACATACATTGGTTTGGCCAGCAAGGCTGGACATCTCGAAGGCAGTGTGTGTGTTCAAGGAGGGGTGACTTCCAGGTCATAGGTAGATTTAAATATTTCCAGATTGACAGTTGGTTCAAAGAATGAAGCTTTGCCTGAAGAGTTGAAATCAGATTGAGGTAAGTGGGGTCAGGGGGCCTGGAAGATAAAATTCTTGTCATGTGGATGAAACCTCCAAGAAGCAGGCTTTGGAGAGCATAAATGTAAATGTCTCTTATCAAAGGTGTCAGAGTCACGGGAGAGACCTAGGAAGGGAAGGAGATTCTCACCTGTATCCAGCCATTTGAATGCGAGGATCTTTTAGTTATCTGTGGTGGCAGGTGGTAGATATCCAGATATCACAAAAATTATGCATGGACTTTTTGTTTGTTTGTTTGTTTTAGCTCATCAGCTATCATTAGTATATTTTATGTGTGGCCCAGGGAAGAAAAAAGGTTGGACATCCCTGCATGCAAACTTCCCCCACAAGAGACATCTTTGCAAGGCCATTTCAAAATACATCAAGGAAATATATTTTAGGGTAAAATACTTTGATTTCCTTTTGGGGCCTGTTATCTGTCATGTGATGTTATGCTAGTGTCAGGTTGGAGTTAGTATCATATTGCTATCAGAGCCTGTTCTGTCAGCCTTAGGGTCTCTGTTTTAATGTTCGTGCCAGCCAGTTGTGCCTGAACTCCAAAGGGAGGAGGGTATAATGAGGCAGATCTGACCCCCACCTTCTCTTCATGGCCTGAACTAGTTTTCCAGGTTTATTTGAATCCCCATGGTCAAGAGGAGGGTCCACTTAGTCACTTGGGGGGCTTAGAATTTTATTGTGGTTCACAATAAAATAGAGCTTACTTAGAGGTGTAAGTAATCAACATTAACTGGTGAGGTCTTAGAGAACTCAGAAAACCAGATTCAGAAGCAAAGCCTCTCCCAGGGTGGCCCCCAGCTGTGGCCAACAACTCAGGAAGCGTCCTCACCGCTGCTGCTCGTAGAAAGCCAGAGCCAGACAAAATGAACAAGTTATTTTTTCCAGTTCAGGCCACTTAGGTAGGATTCCATGATGATTTCTTTCTTACCATTTACCCAAAGGAACATTTTGCATACATACAGCCTACGTGTTGAAGCTGTTCCTTCTCACGGAAGGGCATAACCAATTTCTTCACATAAAAAACATCGAGCCACCCACACTCCTCCATGATGTAATGCGGGTCCTGCTTTGATGGTGAGCTGACCAGGGATGCTCAGCAGTCTCAGCACTGGGAGTGGTGATTGGAGGCAGATAGCCTGTCCAGGGGATTCTCGAGAGCATTTTTTTTTTTTTGCGAAAGGTATAAGGAGACCCTGGGCAAGCAGCTAGCAGCCCTCTTTTGCAACCATGCAGAGTCCCAGAGGTCCCAGCAGCCACCGTTCTTCTTCTTAAGCTTGGCTGCCATGGCTGCATCCACTCCACCCTTCAGTGCTTGAAGCCAAGTGGTTGTGGCCCTGGAAGGCTCTGCCCTTCTGGTTTTAGACTGCTGTGGAGGAGGGAGCCACTTGGAGATACAAAGCCCACCTCTCCAGAATCTTCCAGGGTCCCCACAAATTATAAAACTATGGTCACACCAGGAAACCAAGGCATTTTCAATAACAACCTTTCCTACTGATTTTCAGCTTCACCTTCCAGAATTCCAGTGCACTGCCATTCATACCATTCATTAACTATTCTTTCACTAGACCACAAGCAGGTATAAAGCCACAAAGAGGAATCCATCTCATGAGTTAACTACTCCATCAGCTTCCTTCACCCTGAAATCTTTTGGCAGTACAGGCTAGAAGGAAGAGCAGGCTTTGCAGTCAGACCGGGGAATGAATCCCAACGTTGTCATTACTGGCTGCAAGATTTTGGGAAAGTGGCTTAACTGCTTTCAGTCCAGCTCACAGGATTAATGTCAGGTTTGAACTCAGATAAAGTATGTGAAGGCTCCCTGCCAAGTCTCTGGCTTGTAACAAGTGCCACCAAGTGCTGGTGTCCTTTTTCTGTTTTATGTATGTTGAGTTGTAGATATCTGCTGTCAGGCCCTGTCCGTGCCACTGGCTGGTGATGTGAACACACCTTGTGTCTTTGCATCTCTGCACCCCAGTTTCATCATCTGACAGTGAACTGCCTGTTCTTCAAGATGTGGAGTTTTTTAAATTATACGATTTAGTTGCACCTTAGGGGATCCCTCTGATTATGGAGGCACAGTAAGGTCCTGAGCGTAGGTGGTCAGCAGCCCAGAAAGGGAGAAGGCCAGGGGCAGACTGGAGAATGGGACTAGTGAGATTCAGATAGAAAGAGCAGGGGCAAAATGGTCAAAGTGAGACTGGAATCAAAAGGTTGGCATAGTTTATTGGCATGCAATAAACTATGATTGCACTTAAGTTTTTAAAAACCAAAGGTGATTTAGTTACCCCACAGTGAGGAACATGGGTGCCTATGTCTCCAGTCACTTCTCTGCAGGAAACCTAATTGCAGCCTGGGCTCCGTGCAACTCCCAGCTTGGGGAGGGCCATAGGCTTCTTTGTGTGAGGAGCGCACTGCAGCATTCCTGCCCACACACGCCACTGCCGCCTTTCTCCTGAGAATGAGTTCCGTTATTATTTCATGTGACCTCACAGCCAGGAGAGCTGGATTGCTGTTTTGCATAACACACATTAAATTTGTTGTTAGATGTGCTGTTGAGCCTTGCCTGTGGATCTTCTGTCCTCCTTGTCAGTCCCTGCCTGCTGCAGCCATCCAGGCACTTAGGACGCTTATCTTTTTCTCTACAGCTGCAAGGAGCCCAGTAGTTGGGTTTCCTTAAATGCAAGCAGATGGAAGTGAGCAGGAGTGTGGAGGCAATTAGAGGATTTCCTCCTCCAAGCAGCGCGGGTTTGCTCTCTCTTTGGGTGTGTGGCTGTTCTTGCTCATTTTAATTTTCCATTTGGGTTTTGTCAGGCTGTCAGCTTTTTTTCCTGACTGTATTATGCTGCTGGTTGCAGGAGTTTGCAAAATGGGGTGATTTGTTGCTTATTGTTTGGAATCAAACTTTTCACAGTAAGGTATGGGTGATGCATATCATAATGATGATGACACTTCATATTTGTAAAATATTCTGCAACTTAAAGAATGTTTTCACATACGCCACTGTCTCATTTGGTCTGGACAGAGGCCCAGAAAAAAAAAATGAAGGCTCTACTCAGTCTGCTGGTGTCAAAGTTTTCCCTTATCTTTTTACGCCATCTCTAGTCAAACCACGGTGGAGAGAGTAATCAAATGAAAACTGAAGCTTTCTGCTTTAATTCTTGTCTCCTTCTGCTTTCAGTCAGTTAAATATTTTTCAAACACTTTCTGAATGCACTGTTAGATTCTCTGGCGACAATTAAATAATCGTAGCAGATAATCGTTGCCGTTGGGGAGCTTTCAATGTAGGTGGGGAAACAAGACATACAACAATGAGTTTACGTAACAGTACCTGGCACACGGAAGGCACTAAGGAACTAGGTGCTGAATGAGCGGGTGAGTAAATGAATGTAGAACATAGCCTACCAAAGTCCCAAAGGGCAAGAATCCTTAGGGGGGAACCAAAAGATCCACAGTCCTTGATGAGAATGGGCACTGAGGGTGCAGCACCCTCTGAGTGCCTGGGTGCCTGGGAGTGAGCAGGCGAGAGGACCCGGCACCCTTGTGGACAGCCTCCATTCGGTTAGCACCATTCCATGAGGGCTGAAGTAAAGAGGAAGCCATTTGTTTATGAGCTGAGAAGAGTGAGCAGGAAAAATGCCATTCTTTGCTCTTAAGGATGAGACAAGCATAAAGAGAGAGGCAGACAGGTAGACCAGAAGGAAGAGATTGCTCACAAAATTATTGTCAGAAAAAGTGCCAGTGAAATCACTCCACTTTCAAAGATCTATGTCCTGGTTTTGAGAACCTACTATATTGTAGACCTGTGCCAGAAGCCAGAAGAAGGCAATGGGGAGAATCAAAGAGATTCTTGGCCCTAACCCTTACGAGATGCTGCCATGCACAGGAAACAGTTAAATAATTTGACTGTCTCACCTGCAAATGATCAAGTGTTGGGTATAAGCCAAGGAGCTGAGAGAGGGGGAGACCAGCACAGGCCTGAGGAGCTGAGAAGGGAGGCTTATGTGAAGGGTAAGACTCGCATGGGCCTGGCCAGTGAACAAGATGTGGGAACTGCATGGACAGTTATGTGGAGGTGCATTCCATCCTGGCTGGAGAGTGTGTGAGGGGTAGTGGGAGATTGGTGGAAAAAATATAGGCCACTGGTGTTGAAGGCTGGGAGGCCACGCTTCAGAGCGGAGAAAGTTGCTAATCAGAGAAGCGACATTCTGGAGGTGGTAAGTGGAACTTTGTTCATGCCCAGAATTTTCATTCCCGTCCTGCTGTCCTAAATGCTGGGCCGCAGTCTGCACTGTCCCCCGCTGATGGTATGAGAGTAAGCCAAAGGAAGGAAGCGTCTTCTTGGGATGGCACTGAGCATTTTCAGTGTCTCCTCGGGGCACCAAGCCATGCCCCAGGGCAAATGCCCAGTGGAGAACAGGAGTTCAGGAGAAAAGGTCGTTCTCCAGTCTAACAGTCAGCAGGACACTTGGCTTTTGTTGGGTGTTTTCACTGCCATGAAACTATACTTAGTTTGTGAATGTTTTGGTGACCACCAAAAATGTGTATGACGTGAATTCTAGGCATTTTCATTATGGTGGATTTTTAAAAATAATGTCCACATTAATACACACCCCTAGTGTAAAGTCCTTAAAGATACAGAACACACAGAACAAAGCAAAAGTCACCTATTATCCCGTCACACAGAGATAGTCACGCACATCGTTAGTATTTTGTTGAATGTCCTTTCCCGGTGCAAATTTAGGAATTTTAAAAAAAATGGTTTCAAATTGGACTTAATGTTTTATATCCTGCTTTGTTTTAACTTAGCAGTGCACCGTGAATATTTTTTCGTCACTAAATTTATGTTGCAATATGATTTTAGTGCTATATACTATTCCATTATAGGTATGTACTGTGTTTAATCAATCAAATAGAAAATCAGTCTACTATCTTTGCTTATTTTGGTGTTTCCAGTGAGTTAGGCTTTTAACATATTTTTAAAAACAACATCAGAATCTAGTATTTTCAGATAACCATGTTTTTATTGAATAAATTGCCCAGTAAGATCCAAGTGAATATACAACATTCTCTACCCTTTTATCTCATTTTTATTGTCACTTCATTAAAAATGGTAATAAGTCGACCCCTCTGTGGAAAAAAGAAGTAATACATGCCATAGTTTCCTTCTCTAAGACTGTTGAAAACATGAGCTGACCAGGCCCCCATGCCGATGGACATACCTGAATATAGCGTAAGAGTGTAGGAAACTCAATTGGATCAAGAAGTTCTAAGAACTTAAATGACATCCTGCGTTTGGTTGTGGTGAAATTTCAACAGAAGTAACTCTACCTATTATCTTCATATAAATGAAGAACCAAGCATTCAAGAGCTTTCTTAAGAGCTTTGCCTACCTCTTGACCAACGTCTCCCTTCATAGCATCCATCTCCTTCCTGATGTGGGATGCCGTTTTGGAGGGCCGCTTCCTGCTGACTTTATTATAAGCTGTGTAGAAGAGAAGGTGTCAGCCATGTTTTCCCTTTGAGGCAGAGTTTGATTTGCAGAGCCTGGGACTTCCTGCTTATGTGTCTTTCCAGTAAATAAGTGTGATTCACCACAGTTGAGAGTAACCCCATCTGCAACACCTCATTTTTTTTTCAAGTGAAATTTTTCAATGGGAATAGAATAGAGAGGAATCCTGTAGGTCTTCCATGAAATTATACTCCCTGCCTCTCAGAGTTTTACAATATAATTAGGTTACTTGTTTTTCTTAAATTTTTTTATTGTGCTGTGCTTATCTGGATGAGGTGCCTGTTGAAGAGCAGGAGATGAAGGTCAAGAAATATAAGCACAGTGCTCAATTTTTTTTAATTACTTTGTCTTACTGTTGCTCGTGGATAGAAATACAGTTTTTCATATTAAACTAATACTTAGACGTTTGCTGAAACCTCTTATGAATTCTAATAATTTATCTGTATTTCTCTTAGGTTTTCTGTATAACAAACATACCATCTATAAATAATTACAAGTTTTAGCTCTTTTTCAATCTTTTATCTTTTATGTATTTATTTTTTCTTTTCCTACCACTCTGTCTAGGACCTGCCGGAAATAGCGCAGGGGATAGGAAATAGGGATAGCATAGATTCTTAGCTTGTTCCTGAATTTAAAGGGAAGGCTGTTAGCATTTCACCATTGAGTATGGTGCCTACTGCTGGGTTTTGGTAAATACTTTCTATTAGATTATGAAAGTTCCCTTCTGACCCTAGTTTGCTAAAAGTTTCTATTTTAAAATATTGTAAATGTGTTAATTACTACTGAATGCCCTTTCTGTATCTATTGATAAGATCATTGGGGTTTTCTCTTTTAATCTGATAGTACAGGAATTATTGTCATCCACTTTTTAAATTTAAATTGTCCTTGCATTATTAGCAAAAATCCACATTAGTCGTGATATATTTTATGCACTGTTGGGTTCTCTTTGCTGATATTTTATTTAGGATTTTTACATTTGTATTTATATCTGCGAGTGGTCCATACTTTTCCTTTTTCCTGCCATCTTGGATTTGGTTCTGAGATTGTCCTAGTGCTTTTCCATTTTCTATCTCCTGCATTTTTGTTTTGTTTTGTTTTGGCTTTTTGCTTTGATCTAAAGCACAGATTTTTTTTCTTTTTCATTTTTTTTCTATAAAACCATCTGAACCTAGTGTTTATTGGTTTTTGGATTTTTTTGGGTGGAGGGATGAGTAGCTTTTTAACTAATGAATGAGTTTTTTAAATGGTTATTAGACTATTCAGATTCCTCTCATTAGAATAATAATTTGAATTTTTCTGTGGTATTCTTTATTTCATTGAAATTTTCAAGCTGAATGGCACATACTGCTTCACAGTAGCTGTTATTTAGTCCCTGCTGAATCTGTAGTTATGTTCTCTCATTCTTTCCTAATGTTATTATTTGTACCATCTCTGTGTTTTTCTTGATCAGATTTGATTTGTCTCTTGTTAGCCTTTCCAAACAAATAGCTTTTCCTCTGTTCATCTTCTCCAGTGTATCTTTGTTTTCTGATTTTAATTTCTACCCTTTATTATTTTCTTCTGCTTTCTTTGGACGTACTTTTATTTACTTTCTGACTTCATGAGTTGCATACTTGTTCATTAATTCTCAGTCCTTTTTTTCTTTCTAGGACAAGATTTAAGTATTTTATTCTAAATAAAACTATAGTGGAATCTGATACGTTCTAATATGGAGTATTTTTATCATCCCTCAGTTATAAGAATGTTGTAATAACCATAATTATTTCTTCTTTGATTCATGAGTTTTATTAGCAGCATCATTTTAAATTCCCAAATGAATGAGTCTTTAGTAATCATTTGGTTATGGATTTCTAACTTTAAAAATCTGTTGTGGTCTGGGAATGTTGTTTGTATGATACTATTTCCACAAAATGCATTGAGACTTGGTTTGTGGCCTAGTACATGGTCAATTCTTTTTAAATATTCCATGAATTTCTTTAGTGCGTATTCTCTGACGGGGGCTGTGGGGACAGAGTTCTAAATATGCCCATTAGATTAAACCTCTTCATTTCGTTGCTCACATCTTCTGTATCCGTATTAATCTGTCAGTCTCTTCAAGAGAGGTGTTATTAAAATCTCTCACTGTATGTGTCACTTTGCCCTTAAAATTCTGATGATTTGCTTTATAAATGGTTATAACCATTTTCCAGAAAGAATATTAAAGAACTTTCCATTGGCATTATCCGCTTTCCCTCAAAATACGGGGTTTGTTTTTTTTTTATTTTGGCTTCTAAGCAACCATGAATCCAGTTTCTCAGAAGCCCTTGTCTCAAGGCATTTGTTTCCAGAGCCTTACCTTGTTAGTGTCCACACTATGGGCTATTTTAGAAAAACAAAAAAAGTATCAAAATCATGTAGCTATGATTTTCCTATGCTTGAAGGAGCCTTAAAACTCATCTAGTCCAGCCAGTATTTGTTCATACAAATTCTGCCAAGAAATCTCTATTGTCAAGGTATTCTTTATCATCTTTAGGACATTCTCATTATTAGAAACAAATCCTAAGAAGAAATTCTGCCATGTAACACCCATCCATTGTTTAAAAAAAAAAAAAAAAAGCTTAAATTCTCTTGTCTAAGCACAACAATTTCCAGTGTTTGTATTAGTTTTTCTCAACAGAATTTCAGGTCCTTTTAACGTCGTATTACTGCTAACAAGTTCTAAATTCTGTGTTGTCATGCTTTGAGAGACTATCAGATTATACACACACATACTCGGGGGGGGGGTGTGTTTGTGTGTTAGTGTTTAGGAATGTTTTAGTGGGCTCCTATTAAGGAAGCCTTTCAGGAAGCTACTCTATACTGAGGCCAAAACCAACTGAACCCGACATACGATTTCTCTCCCTCAAGGAAAGCAAATGAGAATGAGCGACTGTGACCCTTGCCTGTTGTTTATAAGCATGTACACCAGGATCTGTGTGATCCTTTTCCTGAAGATAAACAGCATACTGCTCAAGGAAGGAAAACAACGCATAGCAACAAATTTCCTGTTTTTTAAAGAAAGATCCAACTTGGTTTAGAAATTATGCTGGCTTTCTTTCTATGTTTCTAATAGAGAATAAGGAGAAACTTGCTTCTTATTTGCCGACATGAGGTAAGTGTTATGTCTGAAAGTTCCAGAGATCATAGTTTATACACTGAGGAAAGGTAGTAAAAGGTTTGCAAAGACCTCCTTTCCCGTGGGAGAGGTGCCCTACTGTGCATTCAGGGAGTTGGCTGTGGGTCATGGGCACAGTACCCTTCACCCAAATGATTCTTTCCAACCTCAAGAAAGCAAACCCCAACTTGGGGCCCAGAACTATTCATACAGTGGAAGGGTTCCACGTTCAGACAGACGATAAAAGAAATATCTTCATATTGCCCAGCGTTGTATTTGATAAGGAATAGAGGAACAGTATTGTCCTTCTAACCAGGCTCTGTCTCTTGGTGCCTAAAATTCTATTATCATTGCATTTTTAAAAATCAAAGTTCAATCTTACTAGAATGGATAAGTGTAGCTTCTAGTTTGGTGAGTCCTTAATTGTTTCTTCCTACTGACCTTCCTAGCTCAGTCTAGCTAAGGGGAGGGTCTCCATGATGACCAGCAAAACTTCTCTCTGGTTAAGCTGAGCTTGGTTTCTTAAGCAACTTTACCCAACATGTTTATATCAAAAGCACCTATGTTTCTCAGTGTTACTGGAATCCCAACTTAAGTGAGGCCGGAGCTAATGCTGTATTTCAGTAAATACCGCATTAGATCACACTTTTAAGCAGCTATGTCAAACAATTGACTTAAATTGAAATTACTTTCAGCTAACACTTCCCCCCAAATTGTTTTTACACATGCTGCTGCTAAACCACATGTCCACTGTCCTGTACTTAGGCAACTTTTTTTTTTGGTTCAGGCCCTCACATTTTTCCTTACTAATTTTATCATGTCAGTTGTGGCCTATTACTCCGGCCTACAAAGATATTTTTATAACTTGAGATTGTCACTCCTGTCCTTTCAAAAGTTTATTCCATCTGAATATTTCACCATACAAATTTTCAGTATCTTCTATCTAAGATGTTGACAAGTTGTTGAAGAGCTCAGAGCCCCATTTTAGGCCTCCTGAGGCCACCTTCTAGGTGGACCTTAGCTCACCAATCAGCCCCACTTAAATATTATAATTCACTTCATTGTTCTAGTATCTAGCCCACATTTTCCTGTCTTATTCCCAAAGGTATTATGAGAGGCCTTTTTGGATAATGCATTGCTGAAGTCCGTAAAGAACCACACTTCTCTGACCCCTGTCAAAATAGAAAGTGGCATGAATATTCCTCCTATGAAAGCATCCTGTCTGGAGGATCAGACCAAATGCTAAAACACTTTAGTAGGTTTACCTAACTATAGCTTGTTTTTCGTGTATCATGCCTTGACACTTCTTCTGCAAGACGAGGTTTTTCTTTAAGACTGATTGATACTGAGATTTCAATATATAGAGAAATGGGACTGAATTTTATCCAAAGCTATTTTTGCCTCTATTTTGGGGACCTTCAAGTTAATTTCCCCCACTTACACTAAACTGCCAGATACCAGAATGTGGAAACTTGAATATTAGAGATAAACTAAGTGCCCAGTTCCATTCCACCAGTTCACAGCCCTGTCTATCCCTCCAGCAACCCTCCATCCCACCCTCACCACCACCCTCCTAAAGCAAGATTACTAACACTGACCTGGAGTGCTAAAACTTCTTCCTAGCATCTTTTAGGTGCTTTTGTGGCAGAGCCATTCTGTGTGGAACTGCCAGACCAAGTCACTCTTGCTTAGAACTCTTCAGAGCCTTCCCTCTGAGCTCCAAATTCAGTCCAGTCCTCTCTCGGCTGCCTGTCTGATCAGAGGAGCCACTGCCTCCCCATTCAGACCCTATTCCACCCAGTGGGCTCATCACTCTTCCCTAAATGTCTTCCATGCCTCCTTGATGCCCATCTTTGCCCTGGCTTTTCCTGTGGCCAGGAATGTCTCAACCCAGCTCTAGATTTAGAAATCTTGCTCCTTTCTCAAACAACAATATGTCTCTCCTCAATGGAACCTTGACTGATCTCTCCATTGGAAGTGACTTCTTTTTCCACTAAGCTCCTGTTAGCACCCTACAACTTCCAACTGACAATTGTCTTGCATAGAATTATTTGTACACTTGTTTTATCAAAAGCTGCTCCAGTGGGCTGATAGCTTATTCGTCTTTTTAATTCACCAAGGGCTGGATGTCTAGTAGATACGATGTGCTTGTTGGATGGGTCATGGGTAGATGGATAGATGGAGGAATGGATGGAGTTGAGGTTTAAGAGAGGATAAATAACTTGCCAAGATCACAAAGTTGAACTAATAGAATTAATAATAGACTCAGTTCCCAAATTCAGTATTAACTTATTTGTCTAGCACCACTCCACATTCTCTTCCATGGTTTTGCTTGGATCTTTTGGTAGAAGTCTTAGTAATAAACATCCAGTTTTATAAAATAAAGTCTTGCGTTTGTTTATATTATAAATTTATTACTCCTTGATTTACATGCTTAGGAATGTAAATCTGTGAAAATACATGGCAGGATTTTCCTACCACATGCTTCAAGCTTAAAAAATATTTGAAGCTGCCGGGCGCGGTGGCTCAAGCCTGTAATCCCAGCACTTTGGGAGGCCGAGACGGGCGGATCACGAGGTCAGGAGATCGAGACCATCCTGGCGAACACGGTGAAACCCCGTCTCTACTAAAAAATACAAAAAACTAGCCGGGCGAGGTGGCGGGCGCCTGTAGTCCCAGCTACTCGGGAGGCTGAGGCAGGAGAATGGCATGAACCCGGGAGGCGGAGCTTGCAGTGAGCTGAGATCCGGCCACTGCACTCCAGCCTGGGCGACAGAGCGAGACTCCGTCTCAAAAAAAAAAAAAAAAAAATATTTGAAGCTAAGCATGGTGGCTCATGCCTGTAATCCTAGCACTTTGAGAGGCTGAGGCAAGAGGATTGCTTGAGCCCAGGAGTTCAACACCAGCCTGGGCAACATAGTGAGACCTTGTTTCTACAAAAAAAAAAAAAAAAAAAATCATTTGCATATGGTGGTGCACAGTTGTAGTCCCAAGTACTGGGAGGCATAGGTAGAAGGATAGCTTGAGCCCAGGAGGTTGAGGCTGCAGGAAGCTGTGATTGTGCCACTCCACTCCAGCCTAAATGACAGAGCAAGATGCTGTCTCAAGAAAAAAGAAAGAAAGAATTTGAACGGAAACACTGCCACTTCTGAATATCTGTCCTATATGATTTAAAATATCTGTGAATACCTTGAAAATGCTGATCTTTTCAACTCTAAAACTCAGAATTCGCTTAGTAGTATGCTGTAGTTATACTGTGTCAGCAGTTTTTCGGGGTTTTTGTTTTTGTTTTTGTTGTTAGTTGTTTGTTGTTTTTGTGAGACATGGGCTAGGGATCTGATGTTAAAAATAGAGATTAAGCCCCAGGACAAAATGGCCACCCTACCTAGAGACAGCAGTTGTGGCGTTCTCAGGCCACAGTGTAACATAAACATGATATTGTCAACCTGAGCCAGGGCTGATTTGCCTCATTTGAATCTGAAAAGGAGCCCACATCCTTCCTGTTGCTACACAAAGATTCTGAAAAGAATTCACAGAGAAAACAAATGGACTAATACATGTTATGTTTCCCAGAAGTCCTGTCTCCAGTGCCCCCAAAATAGTAAAATAGTTGGGAATGAGGTTGAGCAAGAAAAGAATAAAGGAATAAAAGTATACAATGCCAAGGAAAGGCCAATAGAAACTATTCTTTTTACTTTGCTTCTCTTAGTGTTTTTTTTCCAGTGTGACTCTGTAGATAATGGCAAAGAGAAATGCAGGGTCATTTTTTCCATTTTCAAGTAGAACTTATTTTGCACAATAGATCCACTGAGGCTTGCACCCATTCATGGTTTCAACTCACATCTCTCCAATCTCAACAAAAGTGAAGGTGGCCAATGTGTCCTTTCGTTGTTCGGTGACTTTGCTGCCCCTTTCTTGCTTTTTAAAATAAGTTCCTTAGAAGTATGGAATGGCAGGAACACATGCCCTTTGTTTCAGCAATTCGGTCAAAATTTCCCGACTTGCCTTCAATGTTAGTTAAAAAAAAAAAAAAAAAAAAAAAAACAATGACATGAATTATACCGGCATGAATCTAGGTGGTCTGGCCAACAAAGAAAGGAAAGGAGGGAGGAAAATGAGGAAAAGAAGAGAGAGGAAGAGCGTGCATCCCTAAAATTTCTTTTCTCAACGAGTATTTGTTTGGTTACCTCTAGTACAGGCATTTTTAGTCATTGTATTAATTCGTTCTCACATTGTTATAAAGAAATACCCAAGACTGAGTAATTTATAAAGAAAAGAAGTATAATTGGCTCATGGTTCGTCAGGTTATACAGGAAGCATAGTGGCTTCTGCTTCCAGGGAGGCCTCCGGAAGCTTCCAATTATGGTGGAAGGCAAAGGGGAAGCGAGGCATCTCACATGGCAAGAGCAGGAGGAAGAGAGGGCTGGGAGAAAGGTGCTACCCACTTTTAAACAACCAGATCTCTCAAGAACTCACTGTCATGAGGACAGTACCAAGGAGGGTGGTGCTCAACCATTCATGAGAAACTACCCCCATGACCCAATCACCTCCCACTAGGCCTCACCTCCAACGCTGGGGATTACAACTCGACATGAGATTTGGATGGAGACACACATGCAAACTGTATCGGTTATGTTGCAGAAAGTCAGAATGGAAGGAATCTAGAACCAAATACATAAAGGCAGGCGCTACTTCAAAATGGACATATACATTTAGTAGCAGTTGTACAGGCTGTCACTCTTGGATCAGAAGTTAAAGATGTCAGATGTAAACTGGATGTAACAGGGAAATTCTACAGATGTGGGGATGCAAATTATGGGATTTTTTTTTTTTTCCAGGAGAAATCATGCAGCCTTCCTAGAGGTCTTCATTATGAGCACATTTTCCATCATGTAGGTCATTTATCCCTGTCATTTCTTAATTCCATATTTGTTTCCACACACAGATTTTGAACATATGTTTATTTAAAATATTTATGAGGTATGAATGCTATTTATCTAGCGTTGTGCTGAAAGTTTTACCCTATTAATTATAATTGTGTTATCTACATTTAAGTTTTTTACCTTTTAAGGAAAGAAAAAGGAGAAACTCTACAATCATGTAAAAAGTATATAATTTGCCCTAGAGATGCAGAATAACTTCTAGCAGATAATTGCGTGCTTTGAACATGAAAAGAAATAGGGTAGAACCTGAACTAAAAGAGGACCAGGTTCTGTTCTCCCTCCCTCGGGGGAGGATATGTTAGAATATTTTGTGTTCATGTTTTAATAAGCTTTCGTTGGATTATTAGGGTGCACTTAAGTTTTTCCGTTTTAGAAGTATTCGGTTGGTGCAAAAGTAATTACCAGTTACTAATATAATCTTGTCAAGTAAAACCCACTCGTTGGGGTACACAGAGCAAGCACCCTCTTTTCCATAGGGCAGCTCAGTCCGTGTATCATAAACACGGTTATCATTGCCATTCAATTTTAGCTGTTGCTCCAGAGAGACTTAAAAGCACATCACATGTGAGAGATCAGCAGGCAATATTTGGGGCTGTGAATATTGAGCAAATATTAAGGTTTTTTTAAAGTTCACCTTCACTCATGATTTACCTGCCCTAAGGAATTTGCAACAGATTCAAAATGTCAGCACTAGAAAAAGTGTCTGAGATGATCTGGATTAACCATTATAGTGGCTGAGGCCCAGGAAGAGTGAGTAGTTTACCTAAGGTAACCAGCAGGTCAGAGTACAATGCATGTTTCTGTTCAGTCATTTTATTCACCTCCTAGGAAACATATTGCGGTGCAGGTGGTTCGCCACTTTTGATCAAATGCACCAAATCTTTCACTTGGATTAATCTTTTCAATTACTGAGTATCTATACCAGTCCTTTCCCATAGACATAGTACAAACTATAAATGCAGGCAACATAGGTAATTAATTTTAAATTACCAAGTAGCCACATTTAAAAAGCAAACTCACGTGAAAGTAATGTTAATATTTTTTAATTTAAGACCACCTGTGTAAAATCATTTCAACATGTAATCATATTTTAAAATTTATTAATTAAACATTTTACATTCTTTTTTCATACTAAGTCTTTGAAATCTGGTTATGTGCTTTACACTTACATTACATCTCATCTTGCACCAGCCACATGCAGTTAGTGCTTGCTTACCCTACTAGCACAGGTCTATATGGATGAACAGGTCCAAGCTGTACACCAAACCACAGGCCCCTAACCCTTGAGATCGAAAATGTCTCTGAGTACTAGTTCCCATTTCTTTGAATTTTTGATCTTGGTACGCCATGCTTGTCTCCTGAAAACCCAGAGAGGTGAGCAATCATGAACTGCTATAAAATGAGTGTGTCTGTTGAAAACATGGTCCAGCTCCTGCTAAGATAGCATTATTCTGTGATGTAATCACTCCTGTCTTCGTCCCTTTCCATGAAGTTCTGCATTTCCTTCATGTCAAAAGTTCCCTTACCAGCTGCAGCCATTTCCTGTGGACAATGTTCTAAATGGCTTTTATTTATGAGATGTCTTGTGCTATAACTGCTGTCAGAATGAATATGTATTCCAAAGCCTATACCCCAAGTCAGTCTAATTAACAGTCTTCTAAGAAATAATTGTTAAACTTTAGCTGTAGCTCACAACACTGGTATCTCTCACTTTGACCTAATTACAGAATGTGATGTTAAAATATGTAAGGAAGGAGATCAAAGAGGAAAGTCATTTTGCTTTCTGTGTCTTCATCTTGCTTTCTATGTGCATCATATTTCATAGCTCCCAACCTCCACTTCCAACTGGCTGAGGGAAGGAAACACAGGGAACAGTAATGAATGAGTATAGAAGCTGAGGCTGTTTTGTTTTCCTCATCTTTGAAGTAGGAACAATAATAGTGCCTATCTTGGAGATTCGTAAGAATGAAGCATGAAACATGGGATCTGACATATCGTTGATGATCAACACATATTAAATTGCTTCAGGAAAATAGAGAGCAAGTAGGTCTATCTGGTGCGAAAAATGGAAAGGAAGCCTGCCAGCTTTTTTTAAGGACGTTATCTGCATTATTCTTGGAATCAAATCCGGCTCCACCCAGGGCTGAGAGCTTTTTATTTCCATTGTGTCTTTAGCATAGTCATGCACACCAACATCACAATGATAGGGGAATGCTGGAGTCAAAGCAACTAGTTCATTTCAGAGGACAGGCCGTGCATAATGTCAGAGGGAGGAGCTGACCCAAATAATGTGTTTCAAGTCATCAGAACACTTTCATGTCTGGTTTTCATAGTAAATTGTGACAGCTGTACAGGAGAAGCCAGAATACACTTTTTAGATGTGATTTTGTTTCTTTTGTGATGCTGCTTTAAACAGTTTCACAGAGTAAGGGAATGGAGTTTTTATACTGTAAGACTTTAACTCCCTTCTTTCCTTGACTTTTGCCTCTTGGCTCTGCTTAATAAACCCCTTCAGCAAGAGCTCATCTGCTTTCCTTGAAGCTTCCAGGTATTATCTCTTGGTTGAATACAACAAAAATCACACCAAGTAGCTACCTGACACTCATAGTGCAAGTATCTCATAGGAAACTGGTGAATTCTGAAAATGGTTTTGAATCACTTCCTTTCACTGCTGGACTCTTTCTTAATCTACTTACTAAAGTGCTACTTGGACAAGAGAGTATCGACAGTTACAGGGAAAAACAATATAGAATCCCAGGCTGTGTGTAGGTTTGTATGGACACATTTTAGTTTTTTAAAGAATATTTTAGTTATCTAAATTGTGTACCTAACCATTTATATTGAGTACATAAATTATCAGTAAATTAGCGTCTCTCTTTTGAGGGCCATGTGTTATCTGCTCCTGTGATCCAAACATATAGCACTAAGACAATATAAGGGATTCTCTCTCTCTCTCTCTCTCTCTCTCTCTCTCTCTTCCCCCCTTTCTCTCTCTCTCCCTCCCTCCTTCTCTCCCTCCCTTCCTCCTTCTACCCTCTTTCTGTTTGTCCTAATTTACCTGACGTTTAGCCCTTGTTGCTGTTGGAGGATTCTAAAGATGAAGCCACTCATAACCTTAATGCCTGATAGCATAGAGAATAGTTGGTGACTTCACCGGAACTTACACACCCGTGCCTTTTCTTTTTTGCTTTGCCATGAGTAGGCAGTTGCATACTTTATTTAGCAAAAGACAGAACTGTTAAAAACCTACTAAGTAGTGGTATATTCATACCATGGAATACTACTAGGCAATAAAAGCTACTATTATGGATAAAGCAATAAAAACTGCTATACCACTCAGCAGCAATAAACTACTGAATGTACAATATCATGGACAAATGTCAAAAACTTGCCGCGTAAAATAAGTAGACACAAAGAATACATACTATATGATTACATTTATATGAAACCCTAGACCAGAGAAAACTAATCTGTTGTGGTAGAAATCACAACCGTGGTTTGCCTGGGATGGGATTTGGCTACAAAGGGATCCCAGTGCATCTTTCTAGGGTGATGAAATGTTCTAGATATTGATGGGGGTTTAGATTATACAGGTATATACGTTTGTCAGAACTCATTGAACTGTAAACTTAATCTGTTTATACATTGCACTGTGGATAAATTATGCCTAAACTTAAAATAAGAGGGAACTAAAAAACCCACATGCCTTGCTAAACCTCCCCAAATTATTAGAAAGTCTCTTTCATTTATGAACTATTTTCTTGAAAGACAGCTACCAGGTATTACTATCACCACCTTTTTGTACCAGGTACCTGGTAGGATATCAGTTTCCTGTTCCTTTCAGACTCTTCCTGGTGCTGCAGTACACAGTGGTCACCCACATTTGAGAAACATAGAGTGCCTTCCTTTTCCCAGGAGATTATCCCAGAGTCACATGGGAAATCAATGTTGTATAAGTTGTACAGGGGAAACATTACTGAAGGCATTTTTTTTGGAAGGCATAAATGTATTTACTCCCCAGTGTATTGTTGGTTGTGTTAATTCAGAATTTGGAAGAGAATGCTCTTAAGTCAGGACTTTTTGTAAAGTATTCTGTGTTGAAATGTGCAGATGTTTACATTAAATTTTAAATCTTTCACTTACCTGCTCACCTTCTCCCTCCAGAACATGCTCCCTGTTGTTAAGCAGTGTTTCTGAAATACAAATCCATTGTGCAACTCTTGCTTAGAAACTACAATGGCCTGCTCTCTCCTTCACATTTAGGCCCTGCTTAACCCTCTAGTTACCTGCATTTGCTCATTCTTGGCTTGTGTCACACCAAACAAGGCTGCTCCCTGGTATGCTCCTCTCTCCTGAATCCATGCCTTCGTAAGTGCTGTACTCCTGCCTGCAAAGCACCTTGCCCACCCCGTTTTTCACCAGTCCTTCCCACAGGCCCCACTCAGGTGCCCATCCTCTGAGAACCTGACCCGGCTTTCACAGGAGGAGTGAGCCGTGTGCCCAAGCTTCAAGAACACTGTGTGTGTTTCTCCAGGCGAGCACGGTTACTACATTGGAGAGAACAGGTCCTTTCCTTGTCTGCCTTCTCCCATGGACTGGACACCCTTCAGTGAAAGAGACGCATCTGTACAAGAGATGCATACAGTGAAATGCATCTGTATTTTGTGCACACTGCTTGGATATATAGTATTGGCCCATGAATGATGGGTGAATGAGTGGGTAGGTGGGTGGGTGGGTGGGTGGATGGATGGATGGATGGATAGATTCATTCATTCACTCACTCATTCATTCAACACTGCAGCAGTAGCCTTCTTTGTGGGACCGCCAAGGAGGAGACAGATAAGGACCAGAATGTTCTGTGGTCCTAGCAAAAGCAAATTTTTCTGGGCGAATGTTAAAGTATTCCAGTCCTGCTTTTCTTGCTTTATTTTTCCAAGCAATAAGGAGAACATGACAATATTCTTTGCCGGGCTTGTACTTTCTACCTCTCCTCTGCGTGAGGGTATTCCTACCTAATTCTGAGAGAGAAAATGAAAACTTACTGCTAATGATATAAAAAGCATATTTATTGTTAAGTGATATTTGTATTTTGGGGATTTTTTTCCTCAGTAGGAAAATTTTCTAAATACACCATTTTGTTTTATCTTTACAAAAATCTCATTAATTAAGCAGGTGATGGATCATCATTCCCACCAGGCAAATGAGATAACTGAGGTGTAGTAAAAGCCTGATGATTTTTCCAAAGTCACACGTCTGGTTAGTGATAATGCTGGGACCAGAATAGGAGTCCATGTGTTCCCACCAGACTGGGAGATTGTTCAAAAGAACAAGTTCCCAGGAAAGATCAAATAATTGCTGGAAAAGCACTTCCGATCTCCAGTGAAAACAGATCTTTCCAGCTGAGTGCCCTCCCTAAGGTCTAAAGAGTATTATCTGCCAAGTAGCTCTTCTTTTGTCTTCTGCATAAACCACTGCAGGCTGAAGGCCCCTGTGAAATCTGTGAGAATCAAGAGCAGCCATCCACTGCAGAAATACATGTTATGAAACTTAATGAATAAGTCACTGTCCATCTAGAGAGAAATTAGAGAATGCCTTTTCTGAAATCTCTGCTAGAACACAGGTATGTCCTAGGGCCCTAACGCAGATATGAAGCTTTGTCCCCAGTGCTAAGACGAGACAGCTATTTTTGCTGGGCCAGTATAATATTTAACAGCAAACATTTAACAGTAGGATAACGGCTGCTGAAGCTGCATTTGCAGCTGCAGCTGCATCATTCCTCTGGGGAAGGCAAGATGGCTCTTCTCCAACTATTCATGAAGGGCAGAAAAAGAATTTGCTCATACTTAATACTGCGCGGTCCAATCTCATGTCCCATGTGAGATGCCCAAGTCAGAAGCTGACTGCAGAGACAGCTCATTGGCTTAGAGACCCAGGGTTCATTCTACAAAATCTTTCAGTCCTTCTTTTTTCTACAATAAATGAAGTCCTAAGCATTTTATTGGGAGTAACACATCAACAAATGAAGGGCTATGGATGTGGTCCACCTTACTGATTTGCTGCACCAAGGAGACTGCAGTCACTCCAGATCTTAAACATATTCATAATTGTGTTTGGAGCAAAGTTACCATTGGAATCAAATTTTCACAGCACTCGTACCTATCTCTGGGATCCTCTTGTCCTTTTTTGCATTTATTCTGCTCTGTTCCTTCTTTCCCACTTATCTTCCTTTCAGGGTCTCCACGGGCTGTCTTTGCTAACCAAATGTACAGGAGTTTCCTTGGTCACAATTAGAAAATGAGCTTCCAAAAGAAGAAGCATCGAGGGCCCTTGGCACAGGACACAGGAAGGGACTGATCACGTGAGCTGTCTCAGTTGAATCCCTCATTTCTCTGATGCTGTCGCCAGAATTACTCAAAATATTTCCTTTTATTTTCATGTAAAACCTATTTATGCAGCTGCTTCAGGGATCTATTATAAAACATGTGGAGGAAAATCATAAAGTAAAGAAATGCAGGGATACAGATACAGGAAGCCACATTTTTGTTAACCTTGTTGTTTGGAATTCTGATCAAAACTACCATATAAAAGATTCTAGGCCAGGCGCAGTGGCTCACACCTGTAATCCCAGCACTTTGGAAGACCGAGGTGGGCGGATCACGAGGTCAGGAGTTTGAGACCAGCCTGGCCAACATAACCAAACCCCATCTCTACTAAAAATACAAAAATTACCAGGGCATGGTGGCACACACCTGTAATTCCAGCTACTCAGGAGGCTGAGGCAGGAGAATTGCTTGAAACCGGGAGGCAGAGGTTGCAGTGAGCTAAGATTGCGCCACTGCACTCCAGCCTGGGCAACAGAATGAGATTCCCTCTCAAAAAAAAAAAAAAAAAGATTATTATCAAGCCCCTCTGTGATCTCAATATTTATATCACTTTCTCAAACTTCGGGTCGTGTGTGACCAAAACACAAGACAAATTGTAACTCATTGGTTGCTCGGGTATTTGTAAGTATGGGGACCTTGTCACCCAGACTTCTCTGTCCCTTGTTTATGTCCTGTTCAGTAAATGGGAACGGAGCAATAACTAGTTTCTAGTTTATTTTTGACATAAGATGGTAAATGATATATTTCCATCTTTGTGTTTGGCTTTGAATTTAAACTTAGTTCTTCGAAGAGTGGAACAGTTCTGTTCAGTTGCAAAGCCTGTTAGGGCCTTTTCCCACAGAACGTGTGTGAATTCTTCCCTTTGTTGAAAGCTGAGATACATGATAAATTCTCTCTCTCCCACTTACTTCACAGAAGACTTGCAATAATATGCCAGGCGTCAACTTTAATCATCTTTACTTGGGTTTGGGGGTTGGAAGTTGCTGAATATCATGTTAATGAATAAACCTGGCCCTCAGACCCAGAGAAATGGCTGGATGTTAATATCAGTGTATCTGCTTTTAGTATCATTAACAACATGATGTATTACAATTTCTTAAGGATATTTGTTTCTACACTGGAAGACGTTGATTTGCCACTCTGAATGCCACCAGCTTTTCATTCTGAAAGTTGGAGAATGAGCATAGACTTTATAGTCAGATAGACCTGGATTTGAAATCTGATTCTGTCACTTCCTAGTAGTTTGCTCTTAGGGAAGTTCCTTAACCTCTCTGAGGTTAGATTTTCTATAGTAAAAAGGATTAAACAAACAACTAAAATGTAGACCATCCCACACGATGCCTGGAGGAGAGGAGGCTCTCAAAAATTATTTATCCCTGTTTACTTCCCTTCTTTTCGGTTGCAACTTCTGGAAGAGGGCGTGAAAGCTACGGTTTTCCTTAGCATAGGTTATTGTTTTGATCACTATCATTCCTGCAGAAAGAGCAAGACATTTCCAAGGGAGCCATAAGAGGCAATGTGGCATAGCCTAGTGAATCTCAGAGTGTGGCCCAGGACCAGCACAGCCAGCGTAACCCTGGGACTTGTCAGAATGCAGGACTCAGGCCTCGCTTCAGACCAACTGCATCAGAAATTCTCAGGGTGAGGCTCAGTGGTCTGTGTTTTCACAAGTCCTTCAGGAAATTCTCATGCTCATAAAGTTCAAAAACCACTAGTGTAGTGAAAAATACATTGGACTAGTTTCTTGCACGTTCTGCTGAAACGAGAGGTGGGATTGGACCAAATGTCCTCTAAGATCTTTTCTAATTCTGGCATCTTGTGGTTCCAGTTTTAAGCCAGCTGTGTCACCATTTTCTTAGAATGACCATGTTCTTTAAAAAGGAAAAAAGAAAAACCTCGTTTTTATTATTTCAAAAGTAACGCACTGTTATTATAAAAAATGAATATAAACAAAATGAAAAAACTTAAAACCATCCAAAACTCAGCATCCAGAGATATTCTTTTATGCTGTGCTCTTATTGTCCTCCTTTTATGCAGATGCACATGTATGCATTACTCTCTGTGTACATACATAAACATCTCACCATAGCCATTAGCATCCACTGAGTGTCTGCTCTGTGCCAGGCACACTTTTGGGCATTATGGGTATACCAGGCACACTTTTGGGCATTATGGGTATACCATCCAGCAGAGCCTCTACTCCCATTGAGCTTTCTTTCTCATGAGTGGAGGTAGATAATAAACAAGAAAACAAATAACTAAATAAAGAAGACCATTTCGGAGGGCGTTAAGTGCCATGAAGCAAATAAAACAGTGATGTGAAAGAGTGACCAGGCAATGGCCAATTCAAATCTGATGCCAGGAAAAACCTTTTTTTTTTTTTGAGACAGGGTCTCACTCTGTCACCCAGGCCAGAGTTCAGTGACATGATCGTGGCTCACTACAGCCTCTGCTTTCATGGCTCAAGGGTTTTCCTTGAGCACCTCAGCCTCCCAAGTAGCTGGGACCACAGGTGCATGCCACCACACCCAGCTAATTTTTGTATTTTGTAAAGTAGGGTGTCATCATGTAGCCCAGGCTGGTCTCAAACTCCTGGGCTCAAATGAGCTACCTGCCTCTACCTCCCAAAGAGGAAAAACCTTTCTGAGAGGTGGCATCTGGGTTGAGACCTGAGAAGGAGCCAGCTATGTGAGTATTTTGGGGCAGAGCATTTCAGGCAAAGAGGAAAGTTTGTGCAGATTCGCTGAAGTAAAATAGAGCAGGATGTGTTCAAAGAAGAGCAGAAAGGTGTGCACTATTGCTGGGGAGGAGGCATGAAGAGGGAGCCACAGAAGATAGGGCCAGACGCATAGGCCAGGGCCACACCTGGATGACCATATCATTTAAATTCATTCCAAAGACAATAGGAAACCATTTTAAGCCTGGGAGTAGCTTTAAAAAAGATGACTCTGACTGTCCTAGAGGGTATAGAGCACAAGATTGGAAGCAAGGAAAGTAGTTATGTTTCTACCTTGTGTTTTGTGACTTGTATATTTCCCTTCACTATTTCATTAATATTTTTCAGGATTGTTAATGTCCTGCTGTGTTCTCATTTTTAACAGCTGCATAGGAATCTGGTATGATACCGTACTTTGCTAATCCTCTGACTGCCTAGATTGTATCCAATTTGTTTATTATCATGAAGAGCGCTGAAATGAGAGTTGTTAAATCTTTCGGCACATTTTTGTTCTCAGGATAATTCCTAACAGGGGAAGTCCTTGACCAAGAGTAGGATTCATTTGAAGACTTTTTCTTGAGTCTATTAGTTGGCTTCATCTGTATTTATTTAACTGAGCATTTTCAATTATTTAAAACCTTTAGTTGATAAACTTTTACCAGGTAGGGGCCAAAGTGAGATACTCCCAGCACTTTGAGAGGCCGAGGTTGGCAGATCATGAGGTCAGGAATTCAAGACCGGCCTGCCCAACATGGTGAAACCCCATCTCTACTAAAAATACCAAAATTAGCTGGGCATGGTGCAGGCGCCTGTAATCCCAGCTACTCGGGAGGCTGAGGCAGGAGAATCATTTGAACATAGGAGACGGAGGTTGCCACGAGCTGAGATTGCACCTGTGCGTTCCAGCCTGGGCGATAGGGCGAGACTCCATCTCCACAACAACAAAAAACAGATGGTCAAGTATCAGTAACTTTCTATCAGTAATTTATAGTAGTTGGCATAATCCACATTTTACAGGGAAGAAGCCAGAATCTTTTTAACCACTTCCTCAAAATAGAAACCCTTCATCTTAATGATGGCTTTCTACACTTCTTACACCCTGAGGGAATGAGAAAGGAAGAG
Source organism: Papio anubis (assembly GCF_008728515.1). Lineage (NCBI taxonomy): Eukaryota > Metazoa > Chordata > Mammalia > Primates > Cercopithecidae > Papio > Papio anubis. The sequence goes on from NC_044981.1 coordinate 151,403,029, forward strand.
AACAGGAGGAGAGAAGTGGAAGGAAACCTGCCTTGAAACTGATGAAGTGAAACTGAAACCATTAATAGAAAAATCTCTTCTGTTTCTCTCCCACATGCCCCTCAAATAATGAACTGCCCAGTGGCAGGGCCTCTCATGAGACTGGGCAGGCAGCAGGCAGCTCCAGTGGGACCACAGCATCCCCAGGCAGAAGCCAGAACCCTGCCAGGGCTGTGGGCATGTGGCCAAGTTGCAGGGAGACAGGCTCCCTGTATGTCCTCCTTGAACCCCATTCCAAACTCCATTTGTGTTTGTCTCATATCATCATCTCCATTTCCTCTCAACAGAGCCTCCGCATCTCCCGTGCATGTGCATCTTGCCAGAGCCCTGCACTGTCCTCAGTGAACAATTTAAACAGATTGTCTCCACCCTCCGTGCACTGCTGGTGCCGAAGGACAGGGCAAGTTTCACATGCCCAGTGGAATCTGAAGAGCTTTTGACACCTTGTAGGTATCTTTAAACCTAAAAGAACAATAGCTACATGGTCATTGGTACTTTGCCCTGGGGACACTTCAGTTCAAAATAGGAGAGTGATGGGAATGGACAGAGTTAGACCTTCGGCTTCATGTAGAGATGGGGAGAGAAGCCATTCTTGGCAGGAGGAATGCGTGGAAGCGCGGGTGACAGAGCCACCATTACACAACTTCCCTTAGAGCAGGAGGAGGGAGGGCAGTTTCACACCAGAAGGCAGAAAGCCCTTTCCCTCCCCTCCCCTCCCCCCCCCTCCCCTCCCCTCCCCTCCCCTCCCCTCCCCTCCCCTCTCCTCGAAGTTCATTATTCTACTTTCTCATCCTCATCTGAAAGTATTGCTTAATAAAGGCCAGCTTTCAGAGGGCTCACCCCTCAGTGTTACCTTCTAAAGCCCCACCTCGATGTTTCCTCTTTTAGGCAGGGAAGCATCACATTCATAGCAGCACCAGGGCTGGGTGGGCACTTTAGGACTTTGCGCTGAAAATGAGGATGATGCCAATGCTGACCCAAGCCTATCACCAGATGAGGTGAGTTTTGAGCCACACCTTGCTCAGACAGCGAGGGGTGACCAAGGAGGAAGAGCAGGCGGCTGGTAAGCAAGCATGCTGATACTGCGCTGGATTTTCCCACATCCTCAGAATAGCTACCTTTGACCAGGGAGGAGCATCTCCGATGGATGTGCGATTCCCCATTACTCCTCCTCAGTGAGCAGCTTTGCCTAGCTGCAGCCATGAGCCTTGGGGGCACCTGACTCCAAAAACAGATGTGAGTTGAGGTTGTAAGCCTTCAATCCCAGACCCCTGCAGGGGAGGAGGTAGCATCACCAGTGGACCTATAAAAAGTACAGATTCCTCAGATTCCTGAGCCTCACCTAAACCCCTGGGGTGCATGTATTTCCTGGTTCAGGTAGGCATGGTTCTTTGGGGTATATGCCTGGGAGTGGAGCTCTGCTCATGGGATAGGTGCATCTTCATCTTCACTAGTAATGTAAAATTGTTGACGTCCTGCTAGTGGTGTGTGTGGAGCTCTTGTTCCACATTTTCACCAGGACTTGCTCCTAACAGACTGAAAATTATGCCAGTAGCATCACTTTATGTTGAAATTACAATATAGAAATGAAGGATGACAGTTTGTGGTGGGTGTTGTGTTGTTTGGGTTGAAAATGAGTGAGAGTTTTGTCACCTGGCCTAGCAGGAAAGCAAAAATGCTCTGGTTCCAAAGAAAAAAACTATTTGTTTATTTGTTTTGTTATAGGAAAATAGTCAAAATTAAGGAAAATTTGTGGCCATTAGTGATGTTGTGAAATGTATATTTGATCACTGTTTTCTGGCAAACAGCTCCTAAAATCCTTGGAATCTCCAAAGTAGTAAACGTCTTCAGGATGGGGACTGGTCATGGGAAAGAGAGGATTAGAGGGTTGGGACTTCCAGCCTTATCTCCCAGTCTTCGGGGAGAGAAAAAGGAACTGAAGGTTAAGTTGATCACCAGTGGCCAGTGATTTAATCAATCATGCTTATGTAATAAGGCCTCCATAAAAAGCCAAGAGGACAACGTTTGGAGAGCTTCTAGGTAGCTGAACATGTGCAGGTTCCTGGAGGGTAGCAGGACGCAGAAGGCGTGGACGCTCCCACGCGCCTTCCTCCGTACCTCACCCTGTGTATTTCTTCATCTGTATCCTTTAAAATATCCCTTATAATGAAGTAGTAAACATAACTGTTTCCCTGACTTCTGTGAGCTGCTGTAGCGAATGAGTCAAACCCAAGGAGGGGGTTGTGGAGATGCTGATTTATAGCCGCTGCGTTAGAAGCACATACCACAACCTGGGGCTTGTGACTCGTGTCCGAAGTGGGGAGCAGTCTTGGGGAACTAAGCCCTCAACCTGTAGGATCTGACACAATCTCCAGGTAGATATTGGCACCAAATTGAATTGAACTGGAGAGCAGCCAGCTGTGTCCACTGCAAAATTGCTTGCTTGTGTCCACTGCAAAATTGCTTGCTTGTTTGCCTGATATGTGCGGAAACAAAACCCACACATCTGGTGTCAGAAGCATGTTGTAAGAGTGGAGGAGAAACTAAGTTTATTTATTCCTCTATTCACACCATTATTTTAAAGAGTCAAGTGTTTGAGGCACAAAAGAAATAGTGAAAAGAATGGATGATTAACCAGCAACCATGTTAGAACAGAAACAGATTTCAAACAGTTGAGATAGTTAAGAAAAACAGTTAGGGAATAGTTTAGTGGGTTTGGAAAAGTAGAAATTGGTATAAATAATCAGTCTCTTCTATAAGAGTTATGCAGATCCACTAATTGTTAGCAATATTTTTATTTTAGCAGTGAACCTATATAGAAAATACAAGTCTCAAGGAGAAGTAAGATTGCTAGAAAATAACGAAGGGACTTAGAGGGAAGTGCATTTAGTGCGTCCAGATTAAAGAAGAAACCTGGTGTAGGCTGGTTATACACAGGACCATTTTGTTTCACTTGAGCTGGAAATCAGCATGTCGGGTCAGCCTTTGTCACAAAGAATTATGGCAGAGCTGTTGCCTGGGCTTATTCCACGTGTGTAGCATTGTTACTCGCTGGGTCAATTTGGATTGTTTTGAGCCAGAACTGGGACAGAGCATGAACTCACCATGAGCTCTCAGGGACAGGCCAGTTCTGCTTAGTACTGGGACAAAGTGCTTCTGCCAGAGCTGCCGATTGATGACTCTTTCAGGTGGATGAGCAAGAATTTCCTTCCTCTAACTGTTCTAAGCCTGTATATATGAGTAGAGCTGTCATTGCTGAAAAAATAAGCTGTTTTCTAACCCAAAGAATGTGTTAATATTACATTTTTCATGCAAAACTGAAGTGTAACTGCCACTTCTGCGTCATGATAAAGGCGTTCCCATTTGACTTGACAACGCAAACCCCTCCACAGCTGGAGGAGAACGGTGGTGATCCCCTGTGACCTCACATTCATCTGCACCTCTAACCCTAGCCACTCCTTCAGGATCCTCTTGGGACATCAGTCTGTTGTTGGATTCTACTTGTTACATGCCCTTTTCTGTGGGCATTCCTGTCTTTCTTCTGATGACCTGCATTGCAGATGTCTATCTGTGGTGGTACCTGTCCTCGTCATGTTTAGGCAGCCACTTACACAACTGTGCAAGCCTGTTTCTCACTCCTACCAGCCCCAAATGGTATAAAGTTTTTTGTGTGCCAGGGCTCTCAGATAATGTCACTTACATAGTTCCATAGTAAATCACCTCTGCAACCATTTATGGTTTCAGATCTTTATTCTCACATGTTACAAAAGCTATGGCTTTGCTAGAGTTGGGGATGATTTAGGAGGTATGAATTATGCATAGCTAGCTAGCTAGAATGGATGGTCATTGGTCCACTTAGAAAGTCATATCTTACTTAGATACTCCCCTGTCCAGCCACCTGCATGCAGTCTCTTTCTACCCTTGGCCTCTTGATCTGGCACCCCTCACCCATGCTTCTCTTTTCTCCCCAGTTTCAGGATGTGTCTATCAAGACCCAGTTTCACTCCTGCTTAATACTGGATAAGTATCAGTTGGATAATACGCAAACCCTTTAGCTTATAGGTCTCAGACTTAGCCAGATCTGGGTTAAAATGCAGTTAAACCTAGCAGTGAGGCCTTAGGCAGATAACTTTACCTCCCTTCATTGATGAAGATGATGATACCCAGCACAGGCTGTTGATGGATCAAAGGAGATCATTTGCATATTGCACCTAGCAAAGCTTTAGGCACCATAGTGAAGGCTCTGTACCGGGCGCGGTGGCTCAAGCCTGTAATCCCAGCACTTTGGGAGGCCGAGACGGGCGGATCACGAGGTCAGGAGATCGAGACCATCCTGGCTAACCCGGTGAAACCCTGTCTCTACTAAAAAATACAAAAAAAAAAAAAACTAGCCGGGCGAAGTGGCGGGCGCCTGTAGTCCCAGCTACTCGGGAGGCTGAGACAGGAGAATGGCTAAACCCGGGAGGCGGAGCTTGCAGTGAGCTGAGATCCAGCCACTGCACTCCAGCCTGGGTGACAGAGCGAGACTCCGTCTCAAAAAAAAAAAAAAAAAAAAAAAAGAATGGACTCATAGTTGTTTAAGATCTGGCTTCTGACTGCTTCTCAAGCTCAGCCACTTGCCAGCTACACATTTCAATCCCATTAAACTATAAGCTCCTTTTGAGCAGGGAGCCTGTCTTCTTCAGCCTTAGCACTCAGAGCCTCGAAATATGCTTGGCACATATTTGAGTGCTCCATAAATATAGACGTACATCAGATAAGCCATAGGAACACTGACGGTTCTTTGAGGGCATCATGCTGTTCCACACCTCTGTGCCCTCAGATATGCTGTTCCCTTACCTGCAGTGCCCATCTCCTCCCTGCCTGGGCTGATGTCCAGTCACTTTCACAATTGCTGACCTGGATGAATTAGAACTCCCTCTGTGTCCCCTCTCCAACCTGAGTCCCTTGATTTACTTGTCTGTCTCCCTCTTAAGTATATATTAGCTCCCTGAGGACACAGGCCATGTGTACTTGACTTTATACCCACAGCCCTTAGCACAGTGCCTGTCACATAAAGGGGATCGAAATATGTTTGTTGAATAAAGGCTAGAGCTGGGGCTGAATATAAATAAAAGGATATGTGCAGAGAAACAAAAATGCAAGGGACATGAGACAGTTGAAAACTGGTGATTTGTTACTATGGTGATTTCTGAGTAACTTTTGTTTGGGGTGTGGGGGGGCGTTTCTTTATTCTTGTTATTGTTTTCTTCTGATCTCCAGCAGCTCAGAAGGAGAACAGCTGTACCTAGCTACCCTGTAGGGTAGAGCCAGAGAGAAGTGGAGCCTCCCTGTGATGAGGGAGGAGGGTCAAGACCACAGCATGACATGAATGTTGGAGTTGGTTGAGCCAGATCATAAGTTGTTCTTCATTTCAGCAACAAAGGAAAGTGGAGGACATAGGTCTTCTGAAAACTGTAGTAAGAAAGAGTTCTTTAAACCATAGGGCAAAAAATTAAATAAAAACTGTAGACAGCAATGCCTAGCTCTTCTCACATCATTAAAACTCTCGTAATGTGCCCTGCTCAAGGCTCTGGCACAGCAGGGGGCATCTGAGCATTGAGAGCCACATCTGAGCACTTGGTCTGGTCATTCCATGAGTCCTCATAATTCCTGAGGTTCAGCTGAGAGCCAAGAGCTGTCTGTCTGTCTGTGGACTCAGTGGTTCTGCTCAATGTGTGCAAAAGGTCTTTGGGCTCCTTCAGCATTAGTGTGAACCCTGGAGGGCTCCTTGTTGAAGCTCACATTTTTTTTTCTTTTTTTTTTTTGAGACAGGGTCTTGCTTTGTCACCCAGTCTGGAGTGTAGTAGCATGAACATGGCTCACTGCAACTTCAATATGCCGGGCTCAAGTGAGCCTCCCGCCTCAGCCCCCCAAGTAGCTGAGACTACAGGCACATACCACCATGCCTGGCTAATGTTTATATTTTTGTAGAGGTGAGGTTTCTCCACGTTGCCCAGGCTGGTCTCCAATTCCTTCAAGTGTTCCACCCGCCTTGGCCTCTCAAAGTGCTGGGATTACAGGCGTGAGCCACCGAGCCTGGCTTGTCCCTTTAGACCCAGGGCAACCCTGCCTGATACCAGCATCCTGCAAGCTTCTGGGGAAAAGGGAAGATAAACTGCTGTGCCATCTTTAAGGAGTGAACCTCAGGGTTAATTACTCTGCAAGACAACACTTTAAAAAAAACATTGTACTCTCTACCTCATTCATAGGCCAAGTGAAAAGTAACTATTAAATTGCTTTACCATAACTTTTACAAGCAGTAGTGTTTGCAGAATGTATGCTGGTATATAAACCCAGTGTTCCCTTTTTTGGATTTGTTAAGAAAAACCTGACTGGGTTTCCGTCAGGTGTTAAGTAGGTCATCCACAAGTGGTCTAGCCCATGTAGCACATGTTCCTCCCACCCAGAGTAGCCACAGCTTGTCATCCCAAATACTGTTTTTTATGTGCTGCTGGGGAAAGCATCACTGACTTCCTTCCGGTGATTCCACGTTCTCTTCCTCTTACTGATCTTCCTCCTTTAATTTCCTCTGTGTCTCTCTTGGCACTCAATTTGCATTCATAAATGCAGACCTCTAGTGAAAACTTGACTGAGACACGCACGACATAGTCAGCCACCCTGGGCTCACCCAGAGTAAGGAAACCAACATCAGGGAAGGGAGAGACCACCCTCTTTTCCTTCAGGCGATAAAGTGTAGGAGGAGGCTAGCTAGAGTCTGCCTCTCTGCATCTTTTGTTCTCGTCCTCCTTCTCAGTTCTGTCCCCATAGAGGCCATGGAATTAGATAAACTATGCTTTCTGACTGCCTACTTTATCTGCATTCACACCAAAACAGCTGCAAGAAGCTTTGAAATTCTACACCACGGCAGGGGATGCAAAAGTTATCCCTGCTGTTATTGCTGATTTCTGGCAGCCTGAATAAAGTGCCAACACAAAGACCCAGGGGCTGGGGGACTGGGCTTCATGTTATTCTTCAAAGGAAAGACACCAGCCTCTGTCCCAAAAACACAGTGCAAGTGGCCTCACATCCAAATTCTCAGGCTGGTAGATTTAGATTGGGCTGTGACTTCATAACCAGATAAATGATCAGCGAAAATGGGAGACATGGAGACCACAAGCACCGTGCTATCAGCTCAGAGGTGAAAGAAGTCAAGTCTCCTTCTTCAAAGTCCTTTCTGTGTCTTTAAAGGAATTGGATCTTCTTGACTGGAACTAGTGAATTAAAGAAAGAGAAAAAGAATGCACTGTTTTTTGAAAGGATGAGGCCACATTTGCAGAATCATCTGGCGAGGAACCTCTATAGAGACTGGGAAGATTGGCAGGGCGGGTTTTTGTTCGGCCTTGGAGAGTGAACCTCCTCGGCTTTCATTCTCAGCGGTCCTTGTACTCGGGGAGGGGGCATTGATGACGCCCGTTCAAACAGCCGCTTTGTACTAATGTGTTTTCTTGTGGCTCTGCCAGGTGACACCCTGACCCTTGGGCCCTCGGCCAGTTCTGCCACCACTATTCCTTAAACAGGCGCAGCCCAGAAAGCCAGGCTCTGCCACTGTGGCCCAGATGTGACACTGACCTTCCTGTTTCTCTTTGCTGGTTCGTGAATAGAAGTCCATGTTTTTGTTTTTCTTTTCTCTTTTTCTCTGGTTGGTTGGTTTTATAGAATGAGGGTAAGGAGGGTAGAAAGATACTCGATTGGATATCAACATCAGGAAGAAACATGTTTTCTGTGCCTAGTGTTTCTGAAAATTTTCAGATCGCATGAACTAGTGTTGCCTACCGTTCTGTGCCCTGCTTGGATTGCCCCAGGTTCCAGGGACAGTGGCTCAGAGTCCAAGCATTAAAATGCCCAGCTGAGTGTCTCAACAGGAAAGGGTGAAGGCAACAAGAGCGAGGGCAGGCCCCCTTCGCTCCCCACCAATCGGCATCCAAAGAACAAAAGTGCTTTGTTTCATCATCTCCACCTTCCTAGAGCCAAGCCCATGCGTGGTCTTCATGACCTCACTCACAGAGAGCTCCTGCAGACTCCTCAGGAATCAGATTGCCTTGGTTAGATGCCAAGGTAGACTTGAATGAGTACCGTCATTCTGAGTTTAGTGGGTATCCCCAAGTACCTACGACGTGTGGCCCAAAGGTTCTCAAAACCCCACTAATCCAGCCACCCTATTTTTGGTTCGGTTATCCCAGATTCCACACTTGTCCCCTACAGGGTCCTCTGCATGTGGCTTTGCCTTTTTTGTGCCCTTAATTAGATTTCTGTTGCTGTTCATCGATGTATACTCACCGCCCGCTCCCCACACTGCTCACTTTCCAGCACAGATTAGTTACGAGAACATGCTCAGCAGCCTTACCGTCCTTTAGTACCTTTCACCCTTCACATCTGCCTCTCAACAGGCTTCGGAATCAATCATTCTCGCCCTCTTAATTTTTCAGCTGACAAAGTGTACTTCATCAATGTGTGGTTGTTTCAACTTACATATACATTCAATCAGTAATTGATAATATTAAAAGGAACTTTCTTAAAGAAAAATAAAGGTGATTTATTCTCATTATAAAAAGAGTACATTCTTGGTATAGACAAATCTGAGAAATAAAGACGCAGAGAGCAAAGAAAGAACAGTTGCCCATAGTGTTATCAGCTGCACACCACCATAATCTCAGCATGTTTCCTTCCAAAGAGTTTTCTAGGCATTTGTTATATAGTTGCAATCATGTGATCCTTCCTAATATAACAGGAACATTTTTCCATATTGCTGATAATTTAAGTAAATATAAGTTTTAATTTCTGCTTAACTTGTCTTTATGGGCATACCTTACAATTTACTTTAGCCATTGCCCTCATGCTAAACAACTAACAAGTTTTCTAATTTTTCAAATGATAAATAATACTTCATGGAACCTCTTCATGTCATTTTTTAAAACGCATGTCTTTAGCACACATTTACAGGTTCAAGGACATGCCCCCCGCACCTCCCACCACCCGAAACCTTTTTTTTTTTTCTTTTTGAGACAGAGTCTCACTCTGTCACCCAGGCTGGAGTGCAGTGGCACCATCTCAGCTCACTGCAAACCTCCACCTGCCTGGTTCAAGCGATTCTCATGCCTCAGCCTCCCAAGTAGCTAGGTTTACAGGGGCCTGCTACCACACCCATCTAATTTTTGTATTTTTAGTAGAGATGGGGTTTCACCATGTTGGCTAGGCTGGTCTTAAACTCCTGGCCTCAAGTGACCTGCCCACTTCAGCCTCCCAAAGTGCTGGAATTACAGGTGTGAACCACCACACCTGGCCGGGTATACCCATTCTTAAGAATTTTTTATATTGCCAAATTGGTTTACCAAATGGTTTTACACTGATTTCTGGTCTTCTATCAGCAATGTAAGAGAGCAATATTCATTTCAAGGAAACTTCATCACTATTGAGTATACTTATTTGTTTTAATGTGTGAATTTAGAGGTGAAACATAGTATCTCACTAAATTGTATTTCTCTGATTACTACCAAAGGCAGTATTCTCTCATATGTTTCACAAATTGTTTTTCCTTTTTTTGTTGTCAATTTATGTTTCTGTTTGCCTAAACTTAGAGTTTCTCTTCTCTGTATAAATTTCTTATATATTAAAATATTAATCCAAGAGAGTTGAAAACGTATCTCCACAGAAAAACTTGAGCATGAATGTTTGTTGCACTATTATTCATAAGAGCCAAAACGTAAAAACCCAAATGTCCATCAATTGATAAATAGGTAAACAACATCTGGTATATCCATACAGTAGAATATTTTTTAGTCATAAAAAGGAGTGAAGTACTAATACATGTTACATGAATGAACCCGGAGAACATTATACCAAGCAAAGGAAGCCAATCACAAAAGGCCACGTATGGTGTGACTCTATTGATATGAAATGTCCAGAATAGGCAAATCTATAGAGACAGAAAGCAGATTAGGGGTTGCCAGGGGCTGGGGAGAGAAGGGAGTGGGTGGCGATTGCTTAATGGGCATGGGTTTCTTTCTGGAGCGATGAAATGTTCTGGAATTAGATCATGGAAATGGTCTCCTTTGTAAATGTACTAAAACCCATTGGACTGTGTGCTTCAAGAGGGTGAATTTTTTGGTGTATGAATTATATCTAAATTTAAATATAATAAAAGTTTTAAAAATATTAACTACAAGGGGCTTTTCTATGGTCCAAAAAGGGTTGGGGACAGGGGGTGGAGCCCGAAAAAACTTTACAACCTGTGCTCTAATTCTTTCTGAAACCTTTGGCATAGGTAGGGTTAAAACATATTATCCTTGTTTTTATCACCATTTCACTCTTGTCTTAACCCTGAGATCCAGAGCAAAATGAATTTAAGAAGAAAATGTTCTTACCCTTTTCTTGGAGTCTTTCCATGGTTTGGTGTTAAAACCTCATTTGGCCATTTAGGTTTGGGACTGGTTCCAACATTCAGTTGACTGCAGTCTTAAATCTCACCATTGGGGTCTGACTGATGCTTCCATTTCTCTTTTCTTGAGTGCTTTTGAATCTTCGGGCTGGAGAAATGGCAGGCTATGCAGAAAGGAAGGAACATGTTTGTTGCAGGGATGTGAGCAGCTGCTTCTCAGCCTGGGGGCCATTTGAACAAGAAAAGCCAGAAATGGGGACCCACAAAACTATTATAGGTGCCAGCAGTATGGCTTATTCTTAAAGTAACATGACATTTTAAGAGTGATTTATATTAGTTCGGTTCCCTTGCTGTGCAGTATGAGACAAGGTTCATCCTCTTTCCCCCTCCAGAGAGGCTTTCAAAGTCATGCGTAAATGATCGAATGGGTCCAACTTCACTTATTTCTGAAGCAAAACTTGGGTTTGATTTTTAAGTAGGCTCTGTTCTTCCATGATTGCATGTGGCTAGTGTCTGCATTGTGTAGATTCCCACTTTTACATCTATCTTCTCACCTCAGAGACTGTAATATTTTAATACTTGCATTTGGCGAGGGGCTCTCCCTCACAGGCTCCACCAAGAGTAGAAAGCTGTTATCTTGTGCTTGGTGGAGGCATTAGATGTGTATCTCAGTTTATGCAGTAAATATGTTCCAGAAAGTTTTGCCTGTAAAGCAAATCATATTTTAAGTGCAATAGGAAAACTGATTTTTATACCAAGGAAACCAGTGCCAGCTCCTTCATGATTCTTATAAATACCCTTGCCATGACTAGGAAAGATGAGGAAATTAAGGGCTGCTTCAGTGTCACTGGCCCAAATAGTCATTAAGATGCCAAACCACATGTGATCACTGCACCTAGTGTGGTCCAGCACCTCTACAGAATCCACTGTCTTGGGGGAATGGAATCTGAATTGGGGATGGAGGTGAGGCCTAGTCCCTGAAATCAGTGCCTCCATTAGTAATGTGTATTAGTGAATTCTCACCCTGTTGTGAAGAAATACCTGAGACTGGATACTTTATAAAGGAAAGAGGTTTAATTGACTCACAGTGCCGCATTGCTTGGGAGGCCTCAGGAAACTTACAGTTATAGCGGGAGGCAAAGGAGAAGCAGGCACCTTCTTCACAGGGCAGCAGGATGGAGTAAGTGCAAGCAGGGGAAATGCCAGACGCTTATAAAACCATCAGATCTCGTGAAAACTCACTATCATGAGAACAGCATGGGGGAATTGCCCACATAATTCAATTACCTCCACCTGGTCCTGCCCTTGACACATGGGGATTATAGGGATTACAATTTGAGGTGACAGTTGAGTGGGGACACAGAGCCAAACCGTACCATAATGTGTGAGATATTGAGCTCTGTGGAACCAGTTCTTCCCTATAGGATTTTTCCCTCAACACCTCCAGCCCTCACACCCACACCCTTGCATGGACTGGCCAGGATTCCATGGTCAGGAGACAGCTCTAGTATAGAGACTCTGTGTGTTCGCCATGGAATCAGGCTGTCTGATTTCAAATCCCATCTCTATGACTGACATAGCTGTGGACAAATTCCCCAACCCCTCTTTTCCTCCCTTGTAAAGTGTGGGGAAATAGTAATACCTATGTTTTAGAGTTGTTACTAGATTTTAATGGGACAGCATTTTCCAGTGTCCAGCCTGCACGTAGGCTACAGGGAACACTGATTGGATATTGGTCATGACTGCTGAAATTGGAGCCATCATCCCCATGGTGCCCATCCCACCAAAACATGCATTAGTTTTCTGCTGCTGCCTAACAAAGTACCGCAAACTTAGTGGCTTAAAACAACATCCATCTGTTAGCTCACATTTCTGTCAGTCACAAGTCCAGGCACAGAGGGGATTCTCTGCTCAGCAAAGCCGAAATCAAATGTTAGCTGATTATGTTGTTGTTTGAAGGCTTGATTAGGGAGGAATCCATTTCCAGGTTCATTCAGGTTCTTGACCAAGCTGTTCTCAGCTCTGACCACCCATGTGTCTGGCCACACAGCCCCTTCATCTTTCAAGGCAGCTGTGGAGAATCTCCCTCATAATGAAGGCCTCTTGCAGTTTTAATCTACTTTTCCAGGAACTGGCATACCTTTCAAGGGTTCGCCTGATTAGGTCAGGTCCACCCAGGATGATCTCTCAAAGTCGGCTGTGCCAAATAACATAACCCACTGATGGAATGACTACCCCATCATTCATAAGTCCTAGGGATTTACAGGGCACGTACACTGGGAGTAGAAGTCCTGGGAGACAGCTCAGAATTCTCCCTACCACACTGTCATTCAGCAAGGCACATATTTTCACTCACTCCCTCCAGTTGGCAGCAAAGAGAGGACTTTCCCACATTGGCAGAGCCCTGCATGCTTTTTTTCATAGCTGGGCTGGGGCCACTGGCTGAACCCAGCACCAGTGCTGAAAGTAGTTCAGCCCTCAAGTATTAACATCTCCGGAGGGCCAACCCAGCAGTGTCTTTTTCTCTGCTTCAGTACCTTGGGAAATGCTTGTGATCCCAAGAGTGGCCAGCATAGCCCTGCTTTCTGTCCAGCCTCCTCGGTCCTCCCTGGGCCTTTTGTCCCGGCTGTCCCCAGAAGGCAGCACTGCCTGCAGTCTCTCATGGGGTGTCAGGATCATCTGATGCAGTGTGCTACAAAGGAGAAAAGCCCCATTGTAAAGGATCGAAAGGTGCTGGGAAATTAGGAAATTTGGGTGACAGGTTCTGTGGTCCAACCTCATTGCTACTGATGTGGTACTCAACTGTCTCTGAATGTCCTCCTGCTCCCAGTAATGACATGGGGGAAAACTAAAGAAGGCTTTCGTAGGCTTTCAATGGATTAACTCTCTCCACTGAGAATGTAGCAAAAGTCCTCAAGTAGATTGTTATGGGTGTTTCTAATTTTACGAGGATCAAGAGCCCTGTGCCATGAATCTTCTATCCTGAAGTCAAATAATTTCAGATGTGTCTCTGCCACATCTTATCCTTTTCCTAATGCTATTCCTGCTGACTGAAAAAGTGTGTTTGCTTGATAAGCTTCCAGTTTTTGCTTTTTTCCTAGAAAAGTGTGAAACCATGCAGTTGATCTGCAATTCAGCTTTACATTCTTTTTTCAACTGCCCCCATCTCAGTTGCTTGCATTTGGTTTCTAGGTTCATTTCCCTTCCTTGTTCTTATACTTCCATTATGATACCAGGAAACATGCCACCTCTAAGTGTGGGCCAAATGTGGCTTTACCTGTCACTCTCCAAAGTCTGCTGGGGGCTGTCACTTCTTCACATCCACCTAGGTTGGCTTCTGAGACAAAAGAGCTTAAACCGCTGAAATTAAAGTTATTTGTTGTCAGTTCCACTTCCTCTTCCTGCCATTCCTCCTCTGCCTGCAAGTATATGTGTCTCAAGAGAAAGTAATTTGCTTGTACAGAAGACTGCCAGTGGCCTTTTTCCCATTTTGATACCTAGCTCCTGCACACACCTGAAATCTTACCATACGTCCTGCAAGCTTATAACTTGGGCATACTGGCATTGCTTTATTGATTGGCGCATGAGGAAATATGAATGTGTTTGTGTTTAATGTACATCTTGTAGACTGGATTGTGGTCTGTCTACATCAGGAGGAGGGAGTGTATGTTCAACCAGACTCATCTTGGATCGAAGCACCCTGTGCCTGTGGTAGTAAAGGATTGAATCTGTCCTTTAGGTCAGCTTCCGTCAATCACTACAGGGCTATGTGAAGAAGCATAGCTCCCATAGCATGGCAGCAGAAAGGGCTGTGATCTGTTGATCTGTTGATAATGTCTGCCCTGCTCATGGGAGCAGGGTGCAGCGTTCCTTGAATCCTGTGTCTGGCAATTCTTCCCAGGTTGCTTAACACTATTGGTGCATCGGAAAAGAACCACAGGACTAGGGAAATTTTAAGTAGATCAAGTTTTATTTCCATGGTAGAAACAGGGCCCCTCCCTTTGCAAAAGGATTGGAGAATAGAGGCTTCACAGCTGTAATCCAGACACCTTGACCACAGGCTCAGGATCCAATTAGTGAAAATGCCTTTCACCAGTTTTTCTAGGCATGATAGCCTGCAGAGGACTATAGCCATGAGTTCATGGCGTGTGATATTTTCCTGATGAGAGTAACTCCAGGGCTCCACGTCCACAATGGTCTCATTCAGTGTTTCCCAGTGCCCCAGGGATCTACAGCAAGTAAATTAGTGCATTCTATGTCACGATGCACCTACAGCATTGGACATAAAAGCCACAGCGCATAACTCTGCATAATAAAGGATATTTTTATTTTAGCGTGAATGATCAAAACTTTGCCTTGTAGCAAGGAGCCTGGGCACACTGAATACAGCTCATGTAGCGTCTTCTGACTCTTCTGTCACGAAGCAGTTAGCCTGACTGCCCCACAGGGGAGGAAGAAGACCGCAAGTTCCTATATAAATATTTTCATTGCTCTTAACTTTTAATGACTTGAAACTGCAGTTACTGATTTATTTTCACTTCTTCCTGTGTGTCATTGAAGAGAAGAGAGTAAGCAAGATCTGTATAGAAATGTTACTTAACTCCAAATGTCGAATGCACGAAGTGGTGACAGTGCTGTCTTTTCTATAAAAGAGGATTGTTTTCTCCAAAATAATTTTGATTATTTTTTAATTTATTTATTTAACTAATATTTATTAAGTGACTACTGTGTGCCAGGCACTGTTCTGGCCACGCAAGATACAGCAGTTAAAAAATTCCTGCTTTCAAGAAGCTGATGATTTTTCTTCTCTGTTACTTCATAAAATTATAAATAAGCTGCTAGTTGCTTATCATAGTATATTTCTTTTTTAAAGTGGATTTTGACAGATTATTTTTTCTTAGTTTGGTTAAATGTAGGATCCTGCTTTCTTCAGGGTTCTGATATGGGGCTTATTTTGTTTTGCTGGAGTTGGAAGAGGAGTTTGCAATGAGCGTTCTCATTACTTCTAGGTTCTGTTTCTCTATCACAGTGCACAAGCTTCTAGAGAAAAATCAGAGCACTTCTTGTCACACTTTAAAACTGCCTGCTTCTACCTAGCATGCCTATTCTCCTGAAGAAAGCATGCTGGGTTGTATGTTAATCACATCCATGTAAGGGAAACAGCTGTTAAACTGCTTCAAAGATGTAGATATAAATTCTGTCCTTTGTGTAAATCAGGATTTCTTGACCTTGACACTATTAACATTTGGGGCCAGGTAACTCTTGTTTGTAGGAGGCTGTCCTGTGCATTGCAGGAAGTTTTAGCAGCATTCTTGGACTCTACCCAGTAGGTGTCAGGAGTATCCCTCCCTCTGAGTGTGACAACCCAAAATGTCTCCAGACATTGCCCAATATGTCTCTTGTAGGGGAGTGGTAAAGTTACCCCCAGCTGAGAATCACTGGTGTAAGTGATGTGAGTCTATGATTCGAGTCTCACATTCTCTAATTACAGTAGATCAGTGAAATTCCTGGGAGGGGAAAAAAACATCTGGGACAGAAGTGTTTTCTGTCTGGTCTTTGCCAAAATGTGGAGCAACTTTCCACCATGAAAGAGTTAATATATGAGCAAGTTAATCAGTCTGATGAAGCAACATCAACAACAAATGATGAAATTCCTTTAGTACATCATGCCTTGGAAATAGCTTGCATTTCCTATTGGAAACTTGTTAAAATCATATCCATTTACCATAAGTTACAAAGCATGTTGGACACAGTATACTGTAAGTTAATCTCAAATGATTTAGGAGTAAATGTGTTCCAGACTTGGTGAGCTCAGCTCAAGCAGTAGGCGTCTCTTTTCCAAACATTTTCATTCTCAAGAACTGACATTCAATTCAATAAGTATTTATTGAAATGTGTTATATGAGAGAGCTTTAGAACAGTCTGATACTGCTCCCATCACCCAGTCCAGCAGAAAAGCAGTGCTCAGAAGAGTGCCCAGGGAGCACTCTTCTGATGTGGCACCTCCTGCATTGGTTTGCAAGATAGTATAGAAAAGCGTGCCTTCTCCTTCGCCGCCTCAAGCCCTTCCCATCCTGTGCCAGCTGTGCCCTCCCCAGTGAATAAATGTTATTAAACATGATGTCATGTGTTTCTTATTTGATTCTTTAGTCCCAAATGGGCTGGTTTGCAGTTTTGGCAGGGACCTCCACTGGCCTGTTCTACCTGACACCTGTCGGCTTGATGGGGTATTGCAAGTCCAAAGGGGGACCATTTAACCAACTTGTATTTCTGAATCTTCTTCACTTCTCACACACATACCAGTAGATTTTAAAATGCAAGGTACACTGGTGATAAAAATCACAGGAGGGGCCTGGCACGGTGGTTCACACCTGTAATCCCAGCACTTTGGGAGGCTGAGGCGGGCGGATCACCTGAGGTCAGGAGTTCGAGACCAGCCTGGGCAACATGGCGAAACCCTATCCCTACTGAAAATACAAAAAATTAGCCGGGCGTGGTGGCGGGCGCCTGTAATCCCAGCTACTTGGGAGGCTGAGGCGGAGGTTGTAGTGAGCCAAGATCGCACCACTGCACTGCAGCCTGGGCGACAGAGTGAGACTCATCTCAAAAAAAAGTCACAGGAGAGATCGGCTTTGATACAGAGATAAAGAAAGGGTAAAAGAGAAACATAATAGGCTCCAGAATCTTCACTCATCTGGTTACTATTTATTGTTCCAGGCACTGGCAGTGTAACTATGATGAAAACAGACAGTGTCCCGCTTTCCTGGAACTTGCAGTCCATTGGGCAATGAGACAAGTGGACAGGCCCTGTTATAATATGGTGCCAGGGGTGCCAGAAGGAGGGAGATGGGGATGCCATGGGAGCGCTTGGGAAAGCAGCCCAGCCTGGAAGGGCAGGAAAGTCAGAGAACGCCTTGCAGAGGAAGCGGTGCCTTATTAACTAGGACATGAAGGATACATCGCATATCAAAGAGGAAGGGGAAAAAGTGTTCAAGGCTATGTCCCGAGGCCCGAAGCGGGTGGAGGAATGGAGTCTTTGAGGATCGGAAAAGTTGGGCGTGTTTGAATAGGAGAGCTCAGACAGGAAGAGTGGGAAGTAAACAAGGAGGAGGAAATGAGGATGCTTCTCAGGATGCTGACTGGAGCAACTGGGTCACTGGCAGTCCCGTTTACTGAGATGAGGAGCCTGGGAGAAGTGGGTTTGAGGAGGGTGGGGTGGCAACAACTCAAGTTTTTAATCCGCCACTAACTCCATAACATGGGAATGATTTTTTTTTTTAATGTCTTTGAAGGATGTCAAAAGCTAATGGAAATTTGAAAAGTTAATTAGCAGCTGTAAGTAATTTCGTTACTGTAGGCTATCGTGACATCCTGCAAATGTACTCGGACCTCTTAGGTTCTGCCGATTTTATTTTTCATCCA
The DNA here is from genome assembly GCF_008728515.1 of Papio anubis. NCBI lineage: Eukaryota > Metazoa > Chordata > Mammalia > Primates > Cercopithecidae > Papio > Papio anubis. The sequence continues at coordinate 151,420,907 of NC_044981.1, forward strand.
GTAACTAGTTCTTAGTTTTGATACTTAGCATCATCTTAGTGCTTAAAATTGACCAGTTTTGTGCCTGAAGATTAGGTATCCGTGAGTGAAGCAGTCTAGTGACTTGATTGAAGGTTGTATTCTGGCTTATCCAACAGTCCTGCGCCCTCTTCCTTAAATTTCTTGTGCCCTGATGGGAGTTTTTATTCTAATGTTGCATAGACTCATTCTACAGAGCATATATATATTTTTTTTAGATGGCTAAAGAAAGGCAGAATTGGTAAGTATGATTGGACAGTCTGTAGGCAGGTGTATGCTGTTACAGAATTTTAAGAGGTACAGGCCTCAGTCGAGGAAAGTTGCTGCATGGTGAACATTGTGCTCTTTGATGATGCTGTCATCCAGAACATATGGGGAACAAATGTGATTGTGGGGTCAAGGAACTGAGCTTCCTCCTAACCATCCCCCCAGCCACTGCCTTTCCTCATGCCCCTCATAGGCCTGAAATAGCCAACAGTGAGCCTTGTCAATTACTCCTCGTTAACTGGAGAGCAACCCAGCAACTAGGGAGCATCCCAGCTTACGTGACCCCTTTTTTGTCTCTGGCAGGAATTTAGATAATGGGCTGTGTGCAATGTAAGGATAAAGAAGCAACAAAACTGACGGAGGAGAGGGACGGCAGCCTGAACCAGAGCTCCGGGTACCGCTATGGCACAGACCCCACCCCTCAGCACTACCCCAGCTTCGGTGTGACCTCCATCCCCAACTACAACAACTTCCACGCAGCCGGGGGCCAAGGACTCACTGTCTTTGGAGGTGTGAACTCTTCGTCTCATACGGGGACCTTGCGTACGAGAGGAGGAACAGGTAAGCCCCCAAAGTCACGGAGTGTGGAGAGGGGGCAGCCGCCCTTAACTCTTTTGGCAATTGAACATCTGGGTTCCCATCACTTCCCTTTGACTAGGGGTTTCACATTAAGTTTCTAATATGTCTCCTCTACTAGATGAGGGGCTGTAAGAAAAGCCAGAGCTTGATGTACAAACAAAATGCTTGGCTACAGGGTTGCAAGGTGCCCCAAGTTGCTGCTCTGAGGATTCTGTATGGGTTAGTGAGCTACAGCTTTCTACTGAGGCACTGTAGGTTAATGACTCTCAGCCTCGCCTGGCTGGTTGGCACAGAAGAACTAGGGCAGCCTTTTCAAAACACGGATGCCTGAGCCATGTCCCAGTCTTTTGAATTAGAGGCTCCAGGACTGGGTCTGGGTGTGTGTATTTTGAGTTCTGTAGATATTAATGTACTCCCTCTTCCCACCCACTTCTTCCTAATCCTCAGCCTGCCTTTCTCTTTTTCTTTTTCTTTTTTTTTTTCAGTTTCCTTGTCTTTCATACCACAAGGCTGTATTTTGCTGCCATGTGTATTTGCTGACTTAGCTAATACTTTGTAAAATATCTGGCATACATTCTCAGACATATGTTTTCCAAAATATTTGTAAGTTATCTCATGCATCCTTAGTCGTCCAAATTTTCTCTGAGTATGTGAACCATGGTAACTAGATATTTGACATTATTTGTTCCAAAATTATTTTGTTTATTGCAAAAGTTTGAAAGAACACAGCATCTCTCAGCTCATCTGGCAGCAGATGTCTTATATAAAAGTTTTAAAGAATGCGGTATCTTTCAACCCATCTGGCAGCAGGTACCTTTTCACCTAGGGAGGAGGCACTACTAAGGCATTAGCAAGTATTTTTTCCCTCTGCACCAAACACACATCAGTGTAGTTGTATCGAAAGGCCTGACCCTGAGCCTTTGGACATTATCTACTTCTCTTCTGCTAGCCTAGCACGCTCTGCCCAGTAGAAGTGTTTATGTTCACCCTCCTGCTGTGGTGACTTTAGCTTTCCTTTCAACCCAGGCCTTGCATGGGGATGTCTTCTGGGGATGCAGGAGAAAAAAAGAGGCGAAAACACACCCAACGCAACCCCCATCGTCGTGCCTACCATGAGAAGCATGGGGGTTTTGCCAGCCTAGACTGTTAATTCTGCTGACACAGCCATTATCCTTGTTCATTCATTCATGAGTGCTGGATATGGACCCCTGTGTCTGCAGGTATCATTCATTAAAGTCACTAGAGAGGGCCACTTGTGTTGAGCATGTGGGTCTCCACTACAGTCAGGAGCAGTCTTCGTCTAAGAGGCTACCTGATCCCTTATAACATTTGAAAGTTAAAACACAGTACCCCCAAATGTTGGCAGATTTTTCTGCCTTGAATTATTTGGTTTTAATATATATGCATGTCCCTTCTCCCAACACTGCCTTCAGTCCTGTAGGGCCAAGAACAATGTCTGTGTTTCTCTGTAACCTCCTTTGATTCTCCCCTCAGTTCCCGGAACATGGAACAGAAAAGCCCTCAGTGAGAACTTGTCAGCTGATGCAAGGAGATAGTGGGGTGCTGGTCTTCATGTGCCTTGCCTTCCATACAGTGGAGCTGGCTTGTCTTCATTTTTAGGTTGTTTTTAAAGAAGGGAATCTGGTCATGGAGTGTTAAATAAGAATAGGCATGACCTTACAGCCATCCACATTTTTGTTTTAAGCCAATCTCTTTTCTTACCTTCCAAAGAAACCTAAGGAAAGAAAGACAGTTGCCAAGTGAGCCTTGCTTTGCGTGGTCAGACCTCTGAATGCTAACTCTCCTGAGGAAAGTCCCACTTGGGATGGGGCAGAAAGACAAGCCCCACTCCTCTCTGTGGTCCTTGAATAGTACCATGACACATTTCTTCCCTTGGAACTACCTATACAGCAAACTGGCAGCTTGGTAAAAAAGTGGGCTCTGGCCGGGTGCAGTAGCTCACACCTGTAATCCCAGCACTTTGGGAGGCCGAGGTGGGTGGATCACTTGAGGTCAGGAGTTTGAGACCAGCCTGGCCAACATTGCGAAACCCTGTCTCTACTAAAAATACAAAAAATTAGCCAGGTGTGGTGGCAGGTGCCTGTAATCCCAGCTACTCGGGAGGCTGAGGCAGGAGAAGTGCTTGAACCCACGAGGCAGAGGTTGCAGTGAGCTGAGATCACGCTATTGCACTCCAGCCTGGGCGACGAGAGTGAAACTCCGTCTCAAAAAAAAAAAAATTTAACTCTCTTCATCATATAGATATATTTTTTCAATCTGTACAGAAGATCTTTCTTCATAATTTTTTTATAATTTAATGGTATCTACTATGTGATGTTTAAATATTTTTTTTTAATGTACAGAGGTTATGTTTCCCAAATCTTACCCAGACGAGTATGGCACTTAGTTAGACATTTCTAGCAGCAGATTTCCCCTCGCCTCTAACCGAACTATCACATTTCTGTCTTAACTAATGCAAAAATATCAAGTAGTGAGAGACCCAGGTTTATAACTGTGCTAGGTACGTAGAGGCTGCTGCCTTCAGCCTGGACTTTCACAAAGTAGTAATATTCCAGGGAGCTTGTAACCAGTGATACCACAACTTTTAAAAACTAAAACAAAAACACATTTGTCTTATGACTATGTAATTTTCACTAGAATCTACACTTCTCAGAGCAGCAAGGACTTTAGAAACTATGAAATGTCACTGACATTTATCATCAAATACAAGCATAAAATGTAAGAACTAAAAAATACTCAAAAGAAATAACTGCTTAGCCCTAGCTCCTGAGCTGGGAGGATTTGGTCTGTGGAAACAGGGAGGGCCAGCAACCTGTTCCAGCACAAAAGAAAATAGACTGTGAGGTAGATAACTGATCATACACAGCTGACCAGACAAGTACACGGTTTTGGAAGACAACTTAATTTACCATTGCTTTTAAGACATATGCAATTGCCTTAATAAAAGAACTTTAATAACAGTGAATTATCTTATATGTACTAAAGTAGAAATAGCTGTGTATTTATGAATCAGGAATTTCATAGTTTCAAAATTGGTTTTCTTTACACTCGAACACTTACAGTGACGACATAAAGTGTGGCACCGCTTGGATCCAAATCTTCCTTCATGCTTTTTTGTTTGTGTGTGTGTGTCCATACATCAATTAAAATTGTAAAACCTGAATTTACAGTTTCTGTGGGTCTGGAATCTGCGAATGCTTCGTTGGGTCCTTCGGAATCTCTCACAGGCTGTAATCAAGGTGTGTTGGCTGGGCTACAGTCATCTCACAGTTTAGCTGAGAATGATCTGCTTCCAAACTCATGTAGTGCTGGCAAGATTTGGTGCCTCCCTGGCTGTTGGCCAGAGGCCACCTTCAGTTCTTGGTCACGTGGGCCTCGCCAGCATGGCACCTTGCTTCATCAAAGTACACAAGCTGAAGTGGCAATAGAGAGAGTCTGCTAGAAAGGCAGAAGTCACCATCTTTTGAAGCCCAGTCACTTAAGGGACTGCACATTCTGTTGAGTAGAAGCAAGTCGTTAGATCCAGCCTACACTCAAGGGGAGGGGCTTGCACGAGACATGAATCCTAAGAGGCAGGAATCACTGGGGACTGTGTTAGAATTATGCCTATTGGGTTGAGCATGGTAGGTCACACCTGTAATCCTAGCACTTTGGGAGGCCAAGGCAGGAGGATCGCTTGCGCCCAGGAGTTCGAGACCAGCCTGGGCAACATAGTGAGACCCCCATCTCTATTAAAAAATGTATATATATGCCTAATTACGTGGAGGAAATCCTAGGCCAAATGACACTGGATAGTCTCTGCTGCTGCTAGCAAACTTCTGCAAAGTAGGAAGGGCCTCTCCAGAGAGTCAGCCAGATGAGACGACTTAGGGTGGATGTGAGGAAGAGTGAGCGCTACAAGACAGTGTGAGGAGAGGTGAGTTCAAGGTAGAAGGAGGACAAGGGAGAGGGTTCCATTTTCAGCAGTGGGGCTGAGCAGCACAAAACTGCAAACCCAACTGCAGATGCCGAGAGCAGTACATCCTCTAATTGGGGTGAATGTTACAGAAAGAGTCTTCTTTAAATGTCCCCAAGCTGCAGGAGGTCTTTCCTATTACATTCTATATTACTGTTTTACCAGGAGAAAGGGTGGTCCATTTTACCCAGAACCTAACATGGGCTCCAAGTGGAGGAGAAGACGTGACCAGCAAAGGATGTCAGTAACTGCCACAGAGCCCTGCAAACCTGAACCCTGATGCTGACGCTGCCCTTTCGTTTGGGACGTGATTTTAGTATCTCCCTGCTCCTCAGCACTCATTCAAAGCTATTACAGAAAGAAGCCCTTCAGCTGCAGGTTTTTATCAGATCCAGTAAGGCTTCCCTACAAAGACCAAGGCATAAACACAGCCCTGTGACTGTGGTTTTGACACATTAATTACAACACCTCATCACGTTATTAGTGCTGACTAGATGTAGATTTTGAGAATGAGATTTTAGTGAAGATCTAATTTCTTGGAATTAATTTCCCCTTGTGTAATAATCTCCCTTCTTGTGAATTTCGTTTTGGCAGGAGTGACACTGTTTGTGGCCCTTTATGACTATGAAGCACGGACAGAAGATGACCTGAGTTTTCACAAAGGAGAAAAATTTCAAATATTGAACAGCTCGTAAGTTTGGAGAGGGAGGAGAAGCATGTATACCTTTCAGGTTGGGAAGGGGTCTTGTATTTCTGGTCTGCACCTCTTCAGATGTCTGAAATCCTAAAAGAACAGTCACTAAATTCACTAGTTTACAACAATATACTATGAGAAAAAGAAGAGTCAGTGACACAGTGCAGTATTTTATGGCACTGTGTGTCCAAGGAGATTTTTGGAGAGTACCAAAAATACTAGCACAGTCCGTGTTTATTGGTTTTGGTTTAGGTTTAAAGGTTGTAAAATCACCAGCATCACTCTCCATAGCCCTGAGTGTTTCTACAAACCTACAGTTTCAAGTGATTGGCACAAGCCTTGGCTACCCACATTTCATGCTCTCTGCCTTGAGATTTTCTTCACGTTTCACATGTTACACTAGCTAAGCCCTCACTTGAGGCTTGCAACAAGTTCTTTGTTTTATAAACTGCTAAACATTTCATTGGTGAAGCCCATGGAGGCGTTTCACTGTAATGAAAATTTGGGAGTGACTGGAATCTTTTGGAGCCAAAAGAAGTGATTTCACCCACTCATGAATGAATATGCTGCATGGTTGTTTAACATTGGCCAGGAGGAACAACAGTTAAACAGGCAGTGGGGGGATTTCAAGAGTGAGGACCACTCACTTTTCAAATCCTGCTTTCAATACCTCCATAAGAAGAGTAAACATGGGTCAGATTTTCTTATGGTTTATAAATACTTCCTCTGTTAGATGGAGGCAGTGTGCGCAGATGAGGCCCTTCAGAAAAAATCTAGGCTCTGAAGAAAGTGTCGGGTGGTTCCACATCGGCAAGCCAGGCATCTCCAGCGTCCCTATGAGTGCCCCCAGTGGTTGGGAAAGAGTGCCACGCAGGGGCTGAGGAGCACACCAGGAAGTTCTATGCCACCAAGTCTGGTTGCTTCTCCTCTGCTCTCTGAGCAAACCAGATTCCATGTCGGCAGAAGGACTTGGAGGCAGGCTCCTCAGCTTTCCCAGAAGGATGTGCCAGAGGGAGGAAGACGCAGCTCTGGTCACACTGCACGTCCCAGGAAAGAGGAGTGCTGATTGCCACAGGAACCTCCTTCAGGCCTGAAAACTGCCTCCTTGGAAAGCCCACCCTTCCCGGGAATGCCTCCTGGCTCACAGAACCATGCACTGAGGATATGCCGCCTTTCAACAGCAAGAACTGAATACCGCTATAAAGGGCTGATGAGTCTCTTCCAGACATCAGAAAGCACAATCTACATAGCCACAGGGTTTTCAAACATATATTAGGATTGTCATCATTAACAAAGGTGTGGGGTGGCTTTTTTTTTAACTCTTTATTGGAATACATGCAGAATAGTGCACATATCAAAAGTGTCCACAGTGATGTTGCACAGCAGTGTGAACATACTTACTGCCGCTCAACTGTACACTTAAAAATGAGTAAAACGATACATTTTATGTTGCCTGTATTTTACCACAATTTTCAAAAAGTATACAGTTTGCTGAATTTTCACAAGCTGAACATGCCTGTGCAGCCACCACCCAGGTCAAGAATAGTGTCACCTACACCCCCGGAGTCATCCTCCTGTAGCCACAGGAAGTTTTTTAAAAAATAATAAACAGCTGTCATTCACTGAAGGCTCCTGAAGTACCAGCCATGCGCTAAGTTACAAACGTTCTCATGCATTTTTCCACAACTGTCTGAGGTATGCATCGACGTCATCGTTTGACATCTGAGGAGCCAGAGGCCCAGATTAGGAAACTGCCCCAGAGCACGGAGCTGGCAGGTGGCAGAGCCCAGGGCGAGGTGCAGGGAGGCATCCTGAGAACAGTGTCAGGTTTGATCTAGGAGAGGCCCAGGTACTTTATCAAAGGGGAGGGGACCCTTCAAGTGACAGGAAGGTTTGGAGAGTTGACCGGGGCTGGGGAAGAGGGGATCGGGCTTTGATCCTCTCTGGGTATACCTCCTTGCTGTTCGTTGGAGTCCATTAACTTTGAATTCTGAAGTACCCCGCCCCTTAGCCTCCCCTGCATGCCAAGGTTGATTAGAAATTTCAAGACTATTTGTAAACTTTCAACTGCAAGAACCACGGAATAGTAGGAGCACAGAGCCAGCTCTCGGGAGGCTTTGTCCACACTGCACGTGCATCTGTGCATCAGGCCGGAGGGCGTTGGAAAGTTAGTCCCTGCCGATGTCAATCCCACGGCTTCTTCCTTTGTTAATCTGGAAAGGATCTGCAATGTCACCAAATTGAAATTTTAGAGAAACACTTAAGGAGGATCCAATCTGTCTCAATCTCTATTTTGTGACTTCCATGCACGGCCTTTGATATTTACAGAGTCCTTTGAGCCTCCAACCCTGTTCTTGTAGAGGAAAATATTACAAAGGTTCTCTTCCTCTTAATGTTCTTCCTTTCTGCCAATGGAATTCCATATCAGTGGAATTTTAAAATGCCCTTTCTCAAGGTTATAGAAAAGAAAAATAAGGTTTGTGTAACACGACAATATCCTGAAGTCCTGGGTAATAACAGGGAAGAGAAAATCGTGAAGGAAAAACAAAGCAATAATACGGAAGCAGATGGCATGTGGCTCCTCCCCTCCCCCATTCTCTCCCGCCTCTGGCTCTGGTCCTCAGAGGAGAGGGAGGAATGGGGCTCTGTTCTGCCAGGGCAGCTGCCACACCTCCTAGTGTGTGTCCTCCCACTCCCTTCCCTGGTGGGAGCCCTGGTGGCATTGGAGGCCACAGGGCTGGCTTTGTTAAAGTACAGCATACACCATGGGATGTGCATGTATGTATGTACCCAGCGGCGCTGTTCCTGCTGCCCAGCAAGGGGCAAAGGTGCTTCATTGACCTGTTGTAAGAGCTCAGTGTCATGTATTAGGACATTATTAAATTTGAACCCATTTTGCAAAATATTTAAGTTCATCCATTGTATTCCCTGTTTTCACATTTTAAGACTAGTCATTTACCATCTAGGAACAGTGACTCTATAAATGTAATACGTGTTTTACACAGAGTGGAGTAGTGGTCACAGCTGCAGGCAGGTTTTTTTTCTCTATTGTGATAAAAAAAAAATCCTGGTTCAGAGCCCCACCCAAGCATTTGATAAAACTGTTACTGACATACTCTCTAAAAATCAGATGGGTAGTGACTACATTTACAAAGAATCCAGCATTTATAATAAAAATGCTACGCTACTGAGCAGATCAAGGCTGACTTCTGTTGGCAAATAACTACTCCCTGGCTCCAAGGCTCTAGGGCTGCCAGCTCCTGGGCCCACAAGCCTGTGAGCAACTTTGGGGTTTGGGGGTAGGCTCTTTTCTTGGTGTGAAGTGTAGTGGGGGGATGGAATCTTTTAACAAGTCTTTAAATCAGAGGAACAGAGAGAGCTGTTATAAAACCTTAAAAGCCATTCTAAACCAGCGCCAGGCTTTAAATCATATATTTGAATTAGAACAAGATAACAAAGAATATCTCACCAAGTGTAAATTAAAGAAAAATCTGAACTATAAGAACAGCTTAAAGAAATACAGCTTTAACAATGCTAATTACCCACAGTAACTCAACAAATAAAAGATAACATAGTAGAGATCCTATTTTCCTAAACCAACATGAATATAGAGTATGTCTATTTATAGGTGAGTTGGTGCTTCTAGGGTATCAAAAAGATGACTTACTCATTTGCTCAGAGGCTCTTGATGAATATTTTGGGTCTGTACCAGCCTCTCTGGGCTCAACATGTGAGGTTCACTACATAATAAACATTGAATCTTTGTCACCTTATGTCTCCTTTGATGAAGATGATGACCCTGGAAAGCCTAGAAAAAGAGAAATCAAGGATTTTATCTTTCTCATGAGTAGCTGAAACCCCTTGTGAGATTAACAGGGTCAAGTGAGAAAATCATGAATTCTTGATTCATGACTTTAGAATGAGCTGATAATTGCATTCTGATCTGTGCTACACTATTTAGGTGCCTAGACCAAAATGAGATAGTTAATGCTAGATTTGAATTGGAAATGACTTCATTAATGCCAGATCACCTGAATAAGGCTGGGCTTGTCCCAGCCTGCAGCGAAATGTATTGGCTTCCCGCCCCCATTGACATCCTCAGATACCCTAAAATTGATGCTAGCCATTTTTTTTCTTAATTTAATTCAATTAGAACTAACTTGATGAAGGTTATCTTGCATTAAAAAACAATAAGCCTTTGCTACAAGCACTTAATTTTTTCCTCGCCATTTTGGAGCATTTCCCAGGCTGGGCGGGAGAGGGTGGAGGGGGAAGAGCGGGGTATTGTTACTTTTTATGATGAAATGTCTCCATCTAGTGGAACTTCAGAGCAGTAAATGCTGTCAATATATTAAAGTGAAGATTATGTCTCCGAAGCCATTTCCTTAAACACATACAGTGTTTAAAGAAAAAAATAAACTTCCACATATGTTCTTAGATGATATCCTTACAACTGTATGTATTCCTTTTGGAAGGCATAGAAGTGAGACCAGTACAAACTGTTAAGATATTAACCTTTTTAATGTCATGATTTGAACCTGAGAGGGGTGCTTACAGTAGGGGAGCAGCACAGTGCAGATCCCACCCAGTTGGTAACGATCTAGCTCTTAAGTTGGGCAGTGGGTTCACGGGGTTCGTATATGCTGTACCTATGTTCTTCAGTGTGTGTAAATATTTCCTAACAAAGATCTAGACATGAACTAAATTTAAGATTATGAATAAATCTAGACATGAACTAAATTTTATGAATAAAGAACTTTCTGAATATGAGTACTGTACTTTTGGTGGATTTGTAATAGGGTTAAAAAAAGAGATTAGGAAACTAATGGAAACATAAGGTTGTAAAAACCTGTGCCGGCACCTTGGGTTTTTTGTGGGCTATTCTATTCCTTATGCCACCAAACACTTTCCCACAACATCACCCGCAGCACACGCTGGCTTGTCACCTTTATTCTCTTGCTCTGTTAAATCCGATCTGGAGGCATTGCTCACTGCTCACCTTGCTCAGAGTCCAGCTTTAGAGAGCAGCCTCTGGAATAAGGCTCGAGTTTCATGTGGAGGCTGGTTTTTCTCTACCTGATTAAATCCGTCTGCGGAGCAGCTTTACCATGGCCAAAAGCCAACACATTTTTTTGCGTGTCTGAAAGCTTTGACACAGAACCCAGCCAAAAAAACGAGTTTTAAAAAAAATGCCTGGAGTTTTGCTTGCTGCCTCCAAGGACCAAAAATGGAGGAAGAGAAGGTGCCAAGCCCCAGGAGATCAGATTTGCTGGGAGGTCTGATTTGCTCGAGGGCAATCATGTCGTTGACTGCAGGCTGGTGGAAGGTTCTGCAGATACTCAATGGATGTCAGAGCCACAGCGCCACATCCATTGCCTCTCCGATGTTAATGGGATGAGGTACACACTCCATTCCTGCTGTTTGTCACAGGTAGCCCTGTGTGAATCTAAACAGATGAACTTGAACTGCTTAATGTACTCACTGGCTTTAAGATGAAAGTAGCTACAAGCTCCCCTTTCACCTCCTCTGAGAGCTCCCCAGGTTGATACCACACTGCCGTGCTGTGGCATGGAGCCTAAGGCAGTGCAAAGTGGCATGACTAAAAATCTCACTCCCTTGCCGAGTTTCTGTGCTCCCTGTGTGCGAGCACACGCAGCCATACCCACCCTCCCCACTTGCCCATCAGCCTCAGGCCAGTGCTCTGGACATTTGATGGAATCACCTCAGATTGAAAATGCCTGGGGAAGGCGAGCCTACTCTAGTCTTCATCATTCTACCTGTAGAGAGGTGTCTCCCCATTTTTTTGAGAGCAAGCCAGGCACGTGTTTAGAGCATGCCTTCATCGCTCACCAGACCTCCTAACCTCCCAGTGTTAGGATGTTAACATTTTTAATGTCATGATTTGAACCTGAAAGAGAGAGGTGCTTACAATAGGGGAGCAGCACCGTGCAGCTCAGATTGGCCTCAGACCTCCTAACAAGCTTCCCTTCCCAGATGATCTGCAGCTAACATGTTTTACTTAATTCGGCTGAGGCCGGGTTCCTTTTCCCTCTGTCCAAGTTGAGGACACTAACCAAGCAAAATGCCCCCTACCAAGGGAGACCTCTCATGGCCAGGGTCCCAGATTCTTAATTCACGACTAAGACAGGAGACAACCATGGGTTCATCTCATGGCTAACTCGAACTGGAACCTTCTGACCTTCATGTGGGGGCTGTGTTGGAATTCAGGGTAAAGGAATAGATGGGAGAAATCAGGTGGCATGATAATTAGGTGACAGTTACACATTTCAGACCACAGTGAGTCTGTAACTGCAAGCTGTTGAAATGGTCAACATATTTACTTTTCTTTTTTCTTTTTTCTTTTTTCTTTATAGGGAAGGAGATTGGTGGGAAGCCCGCTCCTTGACAACTGGAGAGACAGGTTACATTCCCAGCAATTATGTGGCTCCAGTTGACTCTATCCAGGCAGAAGAGTATGTTTCGTTTTATTTTCACTTAACTACTTGATTTTAAAAGTTGGTTGCCACAATAGAATGCCATTAACATTGGGCAGGAGGGGGAAGAAATTCACAGCAGTGATTAAGGCTGAGTTTTTCAGGCTTTCTGCGCTGGTTTTTACCCTGTGTAATACTTGCACTGTTATTAACTTCATGTTTTTCTTGAAGCCTGCTCACTTATTTTGAAAGAAAACTTTCTATCAATATCCTAAATGAAAACCCAGTAAAACTTGTCATAGATTAAAAGTAGCCATAAAAATATGAAATGCTAGCTAGATCATATATTTATTATTGCCGACCCAAGTTTCTCAGCCCGCAGTCTGCTCCCTCTGTCGGGGAGAGAGAGGAGAGAGGAGCAAGTAATTGCCAAAGATTAACCTAAGATTATTCTCCTAAGCATGATCAGAAATATTAAAACAGTGCTGAAAAGACATCTCCTATGCCCGGTAAAAGTGACTCGTATACAGTGTGTCCTCCCAACTTGGGAAATACTACAGTGATTTGGAACCTCAGTTGGCTTCTTTGATAGTAAATAGTGACGAGCAGTTATTTGGCGCAGCTATTCAACTGGTAGCAGTTTAGGAAGGTGTTCAGCAGGCTGAGGGATCTAGAGGGATAACCTTTCTCCCTTCCTCTGACCCGTGGGATTAATGGGCACTCCCAAGGGAAAGAACTGCCAGTGGCTGTTTGCCAGCTCTGACTTCTGAACTGAGGGAAGGAGAGATGGAGCCATGATTTCCCAAATGCAGGAACTTGGCCTCCTCCTGACACCTTGGGTCTCGCCTCTCTAGAAAGAGAGTTGAGAAAAGTCAGTCACCAAGCCCAACTTTTGGCTCCGATATTTAATTTCACCATGGATTTGTTTAAGCAGCGCAAGGGGGATTAGACTCCACACCCTAGCCAAATCCCCAGTTGGATTGTTCTCTTCTTTAATTCCCTTGTATTCCCTCTAAGAGGATCTGTTTTGTTTCTCACTCTCAAATACTCAGTGGTTCTTAGTTGTTTTTTTCTCCCAGTGACCGTGTTTCATCATCAGTGAATCAAGATATTTGTCTTTAATTTGTATTTTAGGGCAGATTTGCAAAAATCTTTGTGTTCTTTCAGAATAAAAAGTACCACCAAAATGTAGCATTACCCTGATTTAACTGGGAATTTGTCAGCTATATATTTAAGTTATTTTTATAATGGTCAACTTTTTAAATATTTTGTTTTTAAACAGTATTATTTTTTAAAATAATGCGTTTGGTTTTACATGTGTAATTAACTATTATTATCTTAAAATACTATTGTTTTGGTGCAATCCATTGTTCTAACAATTCTTTTTTCACCACTGTTTTACACAGCATTCTAATTGGGTTATGGGTACAAACCCAGAAAGCCATTTCTCACAAATAATTGGCGTAATAGTCTTTACACCACCTAGTGCTAGATTAAGGATTGTTGCACATTTTGGTGTTTCTAAAACTCACTGAGGAGCTAACACGCCGTGTCTCTTTTCTTCAGTGAAGCTTAATTCACAAAAGAATTTGACAGTGAACTCATAATACCTATATTCAAGCATAATGAATTGAAATTTCATTTTAGAATCTGGATTCTTTCACAGTTAAATATTCTAAAAATGGTTCCCACACACACATTCCAATTGAATGCTCCAGCATTCTCCCTTGGGTTTGGGGAGCACCTGCTGCTCATTCAGCACCTAGTGCTGAAATAGTAACTAACTGCCAGGCTTGGTTAAGGCTTGAGAATGTAGGGGGAGGATATAAGGCAAATAACAAAAGTCTTGAGGTGACTTAATGTGATGCCTCCTGAAGTGGCACAGAGTATCATTAGTTTGTTCAGGGATAATATATTGAAATATCTGCAACACCAAGTCATTTTAAGGGCACGCTTATTGACTGAGCACAGATCTCAAAGGTGTACAGTAACCAGTCCTTACAGTTGTGCCAAGGAAAAGATGTACAGGGCCAACCGTGATGGCTCCCTCCTGTAATCCCAGCACTTGGGAGGCCAAGGCGAGAGGATCAGTTGAGCCCGGGAGTTTGAGACCATCCTGGGCAACATAGGGAGACAGTCTGACTCTTTCCCCCGGCTAGAGTGCAGTGGCCCTGTCTCCGCTCACTGCAACCTCCACATCCCTGGTTCAAGCAATTCTCATGCCCCAGCCTCCCAAATAGCTGAGATTACAGGCACATGCCACCATGCCCGGCTAATTGTTTATATTTTCATTAGAGTTGGGGTTTCACCATGTTGGCCAGGCTGGTTTCAAACTCCTGACCTCAGGTGATCTGCCTGCCTCAGCCTTCCAAAGTGCTGGAATTACAAGCATGAGCCACCACTCCCAGCCTCTACAAAAAAATTTTTTTAATTAGCTGGTGTGATGATGTGCACCTGTAGTCCCAGGAGGCTGAGGTTGGAAGATTGCTTGAGCCTGGGGAGGTCAAGGCTGCAGTGAGCTGTGGTTATGCCACTGCACTCCAGCCTGGGTGACAGAGTGAGACCCCGTCTCAAGAGAAAAACAGAAAAAGAGGAAGAAGAAGATAATGATGTACACAGATCACAATCCAGGTGCTGGCAAATGCCTTTACTTATCCAAGTCCTCACACCTGGGGGAAAACAAAATACAAATAAGTACTCACGGGCATTTTTCTCAGAATTCTTATAGGTAGGAAGTTACTGAAAATACTATTCCTTTATTCATATCATATCTATCTATTCTGACTTTTTTTAATGCTTGTTAATTATCTTCATATACATTGAGGCTGTGTTTTGTTATTTCCCAGCAGTTAATAATGCTCAGATATCAAGAGATTCAAGAGTTTTGTTTTTTTGTTTGTTTTTGAGACAGAGCCTCACTCTGTCACCCAGGCTGGAGTGCAGTGGCACGATCTTGGCTCACTGCAACCTCCACCTCCCAGGTTCAAGCGATCCTCCTGCCTCAGTCTCCCAAGTAGCTGGGGTTACAGGCTCATACCACCACGCCCAGCTAATTTTTTGCATTTTTAGTGGAGACGGGGTTTCACAGTGTTAGCCAGGATTGTCTCCATCTCCTGACCTCATGATCCACCCACCTTGGCCTCTCAAACTGCTGGGATTACAGGTGTGAGCCACCATGCTTGGCCTTTTTTTTTTTTTTTTTTTTTTTTTTTTTTTGAGACACAGCCTTGTTCTGTCACCCGGCTAGAGTACAATGGCACGATCTCAGCTCACTGTAACCTGGGTCTCCCAGGTTCAAGCAATTCTCCTGCCTCAGCTTCCCGAGTACCTGGAATTACAGGTGCCCACCACCACACCTAGCTAATTTTTGTATTTTTAGTAGAGATGAGGTTTCACCATGTTGGCCAGGCTGGTCTCAAACTCCTGACCTCAGGTGATCTGCCCGCCTCGGCCTCCCAAAGTGCTGGGATTACAGGCGTGAGCCACCATGCCCAGACTAGAGTCTTTTAAATAAGTGTGGAGAGGGTCTCATGCAGTTGCCATTTCAAATCAAGGTCTTAGATTTCTGGGTTTTTTTGCATACAGATGGCGGTTTTAACACAAACCAGTTCTGGTCACGTCTGGAGGGGAGGAAAACAACCCACAATTCAAATCTGATTTTTTTAAAAGAGCGAAAGAGATGAATTAGGGATAGAATCCAGGATAGATTGGAAAGGAACTGAATTAAGCTAGAAAAAATACATACAGGGAAAGGCTAAGGACTAAATCGGAGGTGAGGGGAATTCATGGGCAAAAAAAAAAGCCTATGCTGTTGCATTTTGTAAATGACTATTACAAAGTATTTTCTTTCCTTGATCTCATTTAAAGGTGGTACTTTGGAAAACTTGGCCGAAAAGATGCTGAGCGACAGCTATTGTCCTTTGGAAACCCAAGAGGTACCTTTCTTATCCGCGAGAGTGAAACCACCAAAGGTAAGATAACGAGTTGAAGAAGTTGGCTTGTCATTCAAATCTGTGGATTAGTCAGAGGGGATGAAAGGCTTATCTCTAATGTACAAGGATTTTAAAATGGCACATATCCTCCCTGCCTTATGAGTGGAGTCCTGTTTTCAGTCTTGCCTCCAGGCTCTAGAACTGCAGACAGCACCAAAAGAACTACAGAGGCTCCAAATCAAGACCTTCCTCCTGAAACAGGCTGGGGGCAGCTTTACTGCTCCGGGCACACAAGATCATAGAATTTTCAGAAGTCCTTTAGAATTTCGATTTTCTGAAACTCTTAGTTCCTCAGATGCCAGTCATACGGGTTGTTTTTGCTTTCCTTTTGTTTTTTAAATAACTGAGGACTTCACTTCTCTTCCTCCAACTGTTGGACTTTTCATTATTTAACCACTCATTACAGCCCACAAGAGGAGATAGGTCAAGGAAGAAAAGAGTAGGGGCCTCTAGCTTAATCCACCAGATTATCTGTTCCTGTGGAAAGTGTTGTAAAACAGAAGCTTGGAGCTCACTTCTAGAGAAACAAGCCTTAGATTTCTTTTGCACATGCTGCCGCTACCTCCCAGTATGCCCCTGGGTAGAGAAGACAGGGGAAGCAAACTCAGCCGTGCATCGTGGTCCTTCTCTCTACCCTGGAGGGAAGGAGTGTCGGAATTGAGTCTACGCTGTATTATACAACAAGGGTGACTGAACAGTGTGTTTAAGAAAAATATCCAGGAAGCTTTCAGTCTCAAGGGCAGAATTATTTTACTGCTAATATCTTCTGACATTTGCAGGACATCAAGAAGCATCTTCTTCCTGTTACTGAGTGGAGATGCTGTGTGTGTGTGTGTACATGTGTGTGTGTATCCTTGGTAATTATTAATCAGAGTCAAGAAAATGAGGCCTAAAAAGCAAGCTAATAGTCTAAATGACTGGAGCTGCTAATGCTTTGCTTGTTTACCAGGTGCCTATTCACTTTCCATCCGCGATTGGGATGATATGAAAGGAGACCACGTCAAACATTATAAAATTCGCAAACTTGACAACGGTGGATACTACATTACCACCCGGGCCCAGTTTGAAACCCTTCAGCAGCTTGTACAACATTACTCAGGTAACCTGAATTCTAACTGCCTACTAACCGTGTGGATGCTGGAGGGAGTGGATAGGCCCAGAGCAGGAAAGTGGAAAGGGTAAAACTAATTATGTACAAAATCACTCCTAGAATATGTTTTCTTTGCCAGCCCTTAATGGTGGGACTTGGCTGAATAGGTTCTATTGCTGTTGTTCTACTGTAGTTGTTATTATTAGTTCCACATGTTTGTCCAAAGATCCTATAATATTTTTGTTTCCCAAGTAGAAAGCAATAGGTTAAATTGTAAAAGTTGTTTGTCTTTTTATCTTCATCCTAAAATACTTCACGTTGTCTTTTCCCATTCCCCCTGCATTGCATATGAGGAAGGAGTCTCTCGGAGGGTGCTTACATGGGGACTCCTACAAGGAATACTGGCTTTCCACCATCACTTTACACTCAGCACTGTTGCAGGAATAGCTACATGTACATTTCATTCTCATGCAAGCCATTTATCATGTTCCCCACCAATACTGCTGTTTCCTAACTAGACTTAGACTTACACGACCCACAGCTCTTAGATCTATTACATCGTCTTGTGTTAAATTAAACTTTTAAAACGCACATCAGTCTCTGTCCTAACACCCAGATACCACCATTATTTTGTTGTTTCTGAAAACATATAAATATTAGGTGTGCAGTTTATACATTTTATCAAAGACTGTGGTTTTATGTGCAATTGTTAAAATGATTGCTTTCTTTCCTAGATTAGCAAGTATTATATACCACTATATAATACATGTTCACATGTGCCTGTAGTTATAGGTGCACATGTACAGACACATGTCTATATCCTATTAAGCCTAGAGGTTTTTTTTTTCGTGTGACCCATTTCTCCATTTTCTATTGTTCTCCAGGACAAAGGCAAGACTCAAAAGATAGTATACGATTTTCCTCTACTATTGCTCTGTGCACAATCATTGAAATATGTATGTATAATTTTTGGCATGAAAAAGCAATCTTTCAAAAATGACAATAAGAAATGTCTGTTGATCCCTGGCACTAATGAACAATAGAACATATTCACAGCACTTGCAGTACTAGTTGATTATGGCATTGGCTAACTTGGTTTATGTGGATTCTAATGAAACATTTGGGAGAAACGGAACAGAATATCTCCCTGAGCTTAAGTGATATACTCAAAATGCCTGCATGTTGTAAGGATTTTTCAAATGCTGAAATATATTTCATTACAGCCAAACATCAGCAGGATCCCCAGGGTTTGGATCATTTGAAAATACTGTGTTTGAAAGGGCACCTTAATAACATTGTAGAGCTGGAAGGAAGGAGGAGATGTGAACAATAGACACTTTTTTTAATCTCGGGGAAAAAAATCCATCTCACGTTAGACTTGTTTTTATATTGGCTTTCCCTCTTCCCTCTTTCTCTCTCACACAATAAAATGCCTTTGAAATATTGACACATAAATAATTTCCTACCTAAACATCTCAGAGCCTGATTCCATCAAAAAGAAAGGAGTAAAAAGCAAGTTACAGCCCAGCAGCACATCTGCTTTCCCTGGTTCCGGGGGCTGCCGGGAGGGAGCGGGAGGGAGCGGGGGTCTGTCCGCCTCCCAGGGCAGGCTCTGTCAGCTTTTGTCACTCCCTGATTTCTTATTCTTTGTTACCTTTTTTCGCCTGACTGATTTTTACTTGGCATTTAAGTTCTCCTTAGCACTGCCAGACTCTAAAAGGTTATATTCTTTTTAAAAAAGAAGAGAAAGAAAGAAAGAAGACAAAGAGAAAAAAAACCTCCGAGTGATAACTACTTTTTCCCTTTTTTTTTTTTTTGTAAAGAATACATTTTTTTCACATCTTGAATTTCTGTGAATTTTAGTTTCCATTCTTTCTCCTTTCAAACCAGACACCTAAATTATACATTGAAGACTGGTAAAAGGTGTTTTTTTTTGTTTGTTTGTTTTTTTTTTAATGGAAAATATCAAAGCAGCAGCCCAGGAGTATCTGACTTGGTGGAATGGAATCAGTTAGAAAGCCAAAGAAATCACTAAAAAAAGTGACTTCTTTTTTTTCCCCATCACTTACAATCTTCAGCCTTACTAGTTTATGACAGTTTAATGTTCTGTAGAAGAATCCTCCACTAAAGTTATAATTTTAAATATAGTCATGTAGACAGATCCCTAATCCCCTGGGTAATCTAGATACTAAAGGTGGGGAGGAACAGTCATGTTGACATTCTTTAATCCAAAACCACTTTTTGAAATTAGTAAGGATGTTTTCAGCATTCCCAAAAACATGTTATGAGCACATTGAGCTGAAAACGTTTTTCTTACTCAGTGAGTACAGAAACCAAAGCAGCCTGTGTGTATATCTATGTATAGACTGTATCGTACCTGGGCTTATGGAGTAGTCTAAATTTAAAACGTCCTCTATTCTACCTCCAATGAAAATGTTTCTGTGTGTGGCATCTGATCTTCCACCGTGTGTGTGGTCGTCTGCTGGTGTAGCGCTGTGTACTGCTGGTGTTCCACAATGTGTGTGGTCGTCTGCTGGTGTAGCACTGTTTGAGGAGCACTGTGCGCCGCTCGTGTGGATTTACACTTAGGAGTGTTGTCATTACATGTGTTCTGCTCTTCTCTCCCTCTCCTGCCCCTGCCCTGCTCCATCAGAGAGAGCTGCAGGTCTCTGCTGCCGCCTAGTAGTTCCCTGTCACAAAGGGATGCCAAGGCTTACCGATCTGTCTGTCAAAACCAAAGATGTCTGGGAAATCCCTCGAGAATCCCTGCAGTTGATCAAGAGACTGGGAAATGGGCAGTTTGGGGAAGTATGGATGGGTATGCTGAGACTCAATTATTCTATTATTAGCTTCCCCGTTTGGGAAATCCCAAACACCAAAGATGGAAGGTGAAAATAAAGACTGTGTGACCAGGAAGAAAGTTTGAATTCCTAATAGTGGGGAATAATAATTTCAATTCTGGTTTTAACATTCTGGAATTTCTAAAAAAAAAAAGATAGTAAGTGGGCAAAACTGGCAAATGGCTCAAGTTGTACTATTACATGACTCTCAATTCATAAACCAGCAAATGGTGCAAGGAATGTTCCAGCTGCCATAAAATGTCTTGCCCTTCATTTCCAAAAGTAAATATTTGTTAAGTGTCGTCGTAACGGGCAAGTCACCTTCCATCTTTCCTAGTGCATGCGTAATTATGGATTATAAGGACTGTGTTTTCTTTATTAATTCCCTTTCCTGTAGAGAAAGCTGATGGTTTGTGTTTTAACTTAACTGTGATTGCATCAAGTTGTACCCCACAAACTTCTGGATTGGCTAAAGATGCTTGGGAAGTTGCACGTCGTTCGTTGTGTCTGGAGAAGAAGCTGGGTCAGGGGTGTTTCGCTGAAGTGTGGCTTGGTAAGGCAGAGGGCACATTTTGTTTTGGCTGCATCTCAAAGCCGATTAAAAGGATGGTTTTGAACAAAAATGCACACACAGCCATTGGGACAAAGACACTTAACCTGGATAACTAGACAGGCACAGACCATCCAGATTTTCAGAATATGCTGATACCTTGCTGTGCTCATCTGTCCTACTTCATGTGGTTAATTAAGGCACCCGCAGAACAGGAAACCAGTACACTACGAATCTGGTGTTTCCTCTTCCTAAGAAATGGGAAGGTAAGATACTGTATATGGGCAGCCATAAGAAAGACCGTGGGCATTTTGCTCAGTGGGCCTGGGTTTGAATCCTTACTAGCTAATTAACCATAAATAAGGGCATATTTAACTCCTTTAAGCCTCAGTTTTTTCTTCTGCAAAATTGGAATGATACTTTTTTGTTGTTGTTGAGACGGAGTCTTGCTCTGTCGCTAGGCTGGAGTACAATGGCGTGATATCAGCTCACTGCAACCTCCGCCTCCCGGGTTCAAGCAATTCTCCTGCCTCAGCCTCCCAAGTAGCTGGGATTACAGGTGCCTGCCACCACGCCCGGCTAATTTTTTGTATTTTTAGTAGAGGCGGGATTTCACCATGTTGGCCAGGATGGTCTCGATCTCTTGACCTGGTGATCTGCCTGCCTCGTCCTCCCAAAGTGCTGGGATTACAGGCGTGAGCCACCATGCCCGGCCAGAATGTACTTATTTTATAGGATTATTTTTAGGATTACATGGGTTAATATGTTTAAAGTCCCTTGCAGATAGTAGATACTCAGTAGACATACATACTTCTCTTTATTTGATTGTCATTGATAAGGCTGGCTGCACTGGGCCTTTGTAATTTCTTTTATAGCCCTTTTGGGTCAGTTGCAGCTTTGCTTAGAAACAATTCATGGAATTAGGCCCCACTCAAAAACCTGTTTCAGTGAAACAATATTGATACTTATGGAATCCTCCATCTTCCTTCCTCAGAACTCATTCAAAACAGTGTTGATCAGTACCCTTTGCTATGTGTGGGTACAGATCTTTAGGTGTAGTCTGCATTAAAAGAGTTAATACAGGTGGCCGGGCGCAGTGGCTCATGCCTGTAATCCCAGCACTTTGGGATGCCAAGGCAGGTGGATCACCTGAGGTCAGGAGTTCGAGACCAGCCTGACCAACATGGAGAAACCCTGCCTCTACTAAAAATGCAGAGTTAGCTGGGCATGGTGGCACATGCCTGTAATCCCAGCTACTCGGGAGGCTGAGGCAGGAGAATCGCTTGAACCTAGGAGGCAGAGGTTACGGTGAGTAGAGATCGTGCCATTGCACTCCAGCCTGGGCAATAAAAGCGAAACTCTGTCTCAAGAAAAAAAAAAAAAAGAGTTAATACAGTTAAAGCACTTAAAACATATAGCCCAGCAAGTGATAAGTACTACAAAGATATATGTAGGTAAGTAGGTGGATAAATAGGTAATAGACAGACATACACATATATATGTATGAGTTAGCTAGTTTAATAAATCCACATTATTGTGTCCATCTCTCTCTGGACTTTATCTCAAGTATCATAAAATATATGACCTCCTTCTTCCTCATTCACTCTCTAATAATAGAGGATATTAGTCAAATTACTCATACAATCACAGAGAATTGGACCCTGTAAGAAAATTTGTTTTCAAATTGTACAGATATCAACTTTAAATCATGACATATCCTGTTCACATTTTGTTTCCCAATAAACACAAGATGACATGCCCAGCAGAATTGGGATGGGTGTCTATGCAATTAATGAGGTTTGCATTACAGAGGAAGATTTTAATGTATTTAAAATGTTGGGTGCTGAGTCTTAAATAGCAAAGATCACCTATAAATCACCAAATTTCCCATGAATGCTTAGTGGGCAGATATTTTATGAAGTTTAAATGAACTTTTCTTTAAGCCACTTGTTTTTTCATAATTTATATTTTGTAGGTTGCATGTTGTAATTGTATGAACATGTCTTTAACAGGATAATAAGAACTCCAATTTACAGAATCCTTAAATTCCAAAGTCAGTTATATTAAATATAAAAATCTTAATTTAAAGCAGTCTTCTTTTTCAAATAGAAAATAATCTAAATTAGCAGATTGTTTCCCCTTTATACAGTTATTCCTCAACATCACAGGTCTAATAATGGAATACACATGGAACCTAGGTGTGGGTTTGTTTTTTTAATGCTGGGCTGAAAGAGACCCAAAAGATAATCCAATTCCATTCCTGTATTTTACAGATGAGGTTAACTGATGACAATCATAATCCAGGCCTTGCCTTCAGATTTGCTAGGTTTTCTTTAACATGCTAAATTTAAATATCTCTGTTCCCTCTCAGCTGCTGTTTAATTTCCCCTGTCTACCTACCTGATGGAAGCCATCGTTCTTGTGGCTAGCCATCAGTAAAGCTGAGGAATTTGCCTTACCTGGTTGAAGTATTGGCAAGCAGACTATGAGCTCCTTGCCAGTGCTTATCAGCACGCTCGGCACACCTGTACAAGGACTCAGTCAAGTAACTTGTCCATTGCAGACATTGAAAGTCTAAAGGTAATTTCCAGACATCCTTATGTGGTGCCATATTTTTAAATGGCACACCCCATAAACTTAAATAATCTAATTTCTTCCATGCCCACTGTACTCCCTAAGGGACAGCTATTAGATGGCCAGGCCTGTTCCAAGTCCTAGACTTTCATCACTGTAAACAGCGGTCCAGAGCTTTTGGTATAAATGTGTAATCATATGACTGCACCAAAAAAAGCCAGAGTGGTATATATTCAAAATTTTAAAACATTTTAATGAATTATAAATCTTAATATAGCCATCCTTGCCATCCCCACAAAGAAACACATTTTTTCTGTTAAAATACTTGACAGAGTCCTTGCAATTGAATGTCTTTGTTCAACAAAAACTGTATTAAGTGTTTTAAATTTAAAATCTAATTTTATGCAAATAGCTGGTGGTCAAAACCCTCTTTTTCCATCAAAAGGAGATCTTTGGTTTGACTTCATGTTCTGGGATGTTTGTAGGTACCTGGAATGGAAACACAAAAGTAGCCATAAAGACTCTTAAACCAGGCACAATGTCCCCCGAATCATTCCTTGAGGAAGCACAGATCATGAAGAAGCTGAAGCACGACAAGCTGGTCCAGCTCTACGCAGTGGTGTCTGAGGAGCCCATCTACATCGTCACCGAGTATATGAATAAAGGTTGGGCAAAGCCTCTCCTGTCTCCAGCATACAGTGCCTTAAGGGGTTGTTTGAGGGAGAGAAATGGAGGCTTCCTACTTGCTTCTTTTCTAGTTTCTGCCTGGGTCAAGTATTCCCATTAGGAACCACCAGTTATGCACTCATTAATGAAAACATTTTTAAAAACATACCAACCTTGAGTTTGCCCCGCCCCAAATCCTTGTGAAATGTCAAATGCCTTTTACATGTTATGTGTGTCAGAAATTCAAGCTCCTCTCCATAATTAAAACATTCATTTTTCATATCAGGTGGTACAGAGGGTTATGATAGTTTGCTGTTATTTTGAATGTAGTAGCTTTTGTTGCATTTCCTTTTGGCAGGGCTAAACAATTAATATCAGACACTGCTCTCTAAGCTAAGTTTAGTCTCCGTCATTTGAACATCTTATTTTTTTCCAGCTCTCTTCTTAGTCAGATGATGAATTACATGCTTTCACAGACCACATTTATTCTCACATTCTCTCCCCCACAACCCCTCTGTCTTTCTAATCAAACCAGCATTGTTGGGGATAAGACCAGAGATCATTTTGTTTTGGAAAAATAGATGAACCAAACAAGAAACAGTCTTGAAAGGCAATACATTGTACATCAGAGGATACCAGTGTAATTTTTCTTTTCCATCTACTTTCTTTTAAAATATAATGGAAATTTTTTTTCTGGCAAACTGTTTTTTGTCCTTTGTATCCAGGGTTGTTTTGTAAATAACTTTGTGATTAAAGCATAAAATATCACTGATGACCATCATAAGCCTCCACCTTCTGCAAATGATTATCCCTGCCTTGTTGTGTTATACTAGTGGCTCTGAAGCTTCCAATGTTTTGTTTCAGATGTCTGATTTAAGGCTTGGCTGGCTATGATCTAATTAAGGGGAACCATCTGCCCCGCCCATATTCTTCAGATTGTCTTTTCTTGATTCAAAATCTGTAAATAAGCTAAGCTACTGAGTCTCAGACTTTACCTTGTATTATTAGAATCACCTGTAGGGCTTCTTAAAACCCAAGTTTCTGGACCCAACCTTCAAAGTTTCTGATTTCCTTGATCTGGGATGGGACCTGAGAATTTGCATATCTAACAAGTTCCCTTGTGTTATTGTAGCTACTCGTCTCAAGACCACAGCTTTGGACCACTCAGCTGGGCTGTATTTTCCCCACATCCATTCTTTGTGCAGGGGTGATTGGGGAATGGGATTGAAGAGGTGTGGTTCTTCATAGGTTCCTCTTTAGGACATAAAGGGAGATTGAGTCCCATTTCTTCTAGTTTTATCAAATATATATTGTTATTCCTAGAAATGGAATTAATGCTTTTTGTTTTTAAAAGATAAAACTGTTACTTCTCCATGCATATACTTTTTTCTACCCTGCTTTTTTATATAAATCTTCCCCCCCCCCCATGGATGGCATTATTCCATTTGACTACCTTATTACTTTTAATAAGAAAACCAAATACAGCTCTCCATTGGGAATTATCTTTCAAAGTAAATTGAAATGATTTTATGTTTTGTTCATAGGAAGTTTACTGGATTTCTTAAAAGATGGAGAAGGAAGAGCTCTGAAATTACCAAATCTTGTGGACATGGCAGCACAGGTAAGCCCTACAGGGTAACTTGATGTGCCATAGGTTTAATGACGTGTAAGTACATTGGGTCATGGTGTAACATGTCCTGTTCCTTGGGTTTCCACAGGTGGCTGCAGGAATGGCTTACATCGAGCGCATGAATTATATCCATAGAGATCTGCGATCAGCAAACATTCTAGTGGGGAATGGACTCATATGCAAGATTGCTGATTTCGGATTGGCCCGATTGATCGAAGACAATGAGTACACAGCAAGACAAGGTGGGCACTTGAATGACAATGGCTCGTGATCACAGCCATGAGAACAGTCACTTACCGCACGGCCCTTCCTTCCTCCTTACCTTCCCTTCCTTCAGAAAATACCTGAAATGTCATTCGTCAGCTGGGTTTGGACTCCTTGATCTGGCAGGAATTTGACAGCTCTGCAGGTGGGAGACTGTTGTGGGCCGAGTGGAGGAATGAGATATTGGTTTTTGGTGGGTGGGTGGGTGGGTATTGGTATTTGCTGCTGTGGTCCTCTTGGCTCATGCTGGTCTCCTCACAGCATCTAGGCCTAGGATACTCTGGTTTTGGAGAAAGAAGGCTGGGGAAAGCCAAGGGATCGTCAAGTTTTAGTTCATCGTTCAATCAGTCTGTGTCCTAGCAGAAAGCAGAAGGCATGTTCAAATTAGAGAAGTTAAGAAATGAGTTTTTTACAAAGGTATAGGCAGGGTTTCAGAAAGCCAACAGAGCGTGGTGCAGTATCTCGGAGCCTGTAACAGCAACAGAACCAAAGCCTCAAAGGCAAGGGGGCAGAGAAGTGGGCACAAGAAGTCAGAATAGACCACTGCACAGAGAGGGCCCCCTCAGTAGAGAGAGATGGCAGGAATGGATCTGGGGACTCATACCCAACCCCACTCTTTAGCCCACTTCCAGGTCTTCTACCAGACCTAACCAGAAGTAGAGGTCACAGGAACTCAGGGATGAATCCTTATGGGTCCAGAGCAGGGAGAGGGAGAGTGGAGAGAGGAGTTAGAAAGACTATAGATGGTAACAGCATAGTTCCTCGAAAATCTCCACCTCCTTTCATCATCTCCTTCATCCCACCCTCTGCAAAAATTTCTATCAATTAGCCTTTAAGTGAAATATATCAATTCAGCAGCCATTCCAGTGAGGCGGCTTTTCGGGTGCTGTTAGAGCACCAGATACTAGAAAGGAGTTTTTAGGAATATTTTCTTTGTTTCTGGATACTTACAAAGTGGTCACCAGGTAAAATTGTGGGACTAAGTATGCAGTTTGCAATCGAATATAGGCTCCTCATGTAGAACATAATGTTTATAACTGGAGCAGGGGGGAACTTTCATTGTTGGTATT
The DNA here is from genome assembly GCF_008728515.1 of Papio anubis. Taxonomy (NCBI): domain Eukaryota; kingdom Metazoa; phylum Chordata; class Mammalia; order Primates; family Cercopithecidae; genus Papio; species Papio anubis. Next base: position 151,447,551 of record NC_044981.1, read on the forward strand.
TTTAACCAAAGCCTAGTCATCCCAAGCAAAGCCGAGCAGTGACTGGAATGTATTACAGGGTGGTGCTTTCTACTGCATTTCATAATGGCCACCTCTGGAGTCCTTTTCTTTCTCTTTCTCTTTCTCTTTCTCCTCCTTCTCTTGCCCCTGTTCCTCCTCCTCTTGATTCTTTCATTTCATGCCAATTATCCTCTCCCTTCATTTGACTCTAAGAATGGAAGCATTCTTAGCAGTCTCAAGTGATGAGGAAAAATGTTAAACTAAGACCCTGGCTGCTACCGATACTGTCCAAATGCTGAATTACATGTCGGTCAGACAGCTCAGCTATTTGAATTTCCCCAACACGTGGCAGTTCTTGTCCTGGAGCCAAATGCCCACACAGCAAGCTTGCCCGTGTGTTATACACACACATACACCCCCGGTGCTGGGCCAGATGGCATGCTGTATCTCTAATCAAAGGCGCGCTGCAGCTTTGATTGGCACTGGCCGTCCAGAGAGGAATGTGCATGTGATTTTGAGGCGAGGGAGCCGAGAGGACCTGAGTGCCAGTGGATCTGAGACTTGCCCTGAATGAGGGACTTTATCCTGAGGCAAGTCTGTCAGATCCAGCTCCTTAGACTTGGAAGGAGAGTGGGCGAAGGTTGTGAGACATGAATATTTGATTAAGAAAAGGGCTAGAATAGAGCCGTGTGCTCACCCTTCTGTGTGTGAGTTGAGTTTTTCCCCTTTTCCTGGACTTTGGACTCTCTGGGGTTTGTGGTTAATGCTCATGAACCATGGGTAAATGAGAAGGTTGCCAGGCCAGGTGCCAGGGGTGCTGTTAACAGTGTTAACAGGGCCTGGGGGTTTAGTCCACACCTTACTCACTGGAGTGAGGCTCCTCAGGCTGTGGCCCTGGGTGATTGGCACCCTCGCTGATTCCCCTCCCATCAGGCTGCTGCCCTCAGCCTGGCCCCGAACTGTTCCTCTGCATTAGCTGTCCTGATTGCCCTTCTGCCGGCTGCCCAGCTCCACCATCGTGTCCCCAGGTGCCATCAGAGCCCCTTTCAAAAGGCCAACCTTGTAGCCTTTGTACTGCATTTCCTTACTTAATTTCCAAATCTAGGGTCCCATCCTTCCTTCTTCAAACATTTTTCTTCTTTCCTCCCTTTTCCAAACACCTTCAAATCCATGCCAAACACTGGAAAGAGAGAAGGAAGAAGTAAGTGAACTGGAGAACTGAACTGGGCGGGGGGAAAGCGAAGCTTGCGGGGGGTCCCAGGATGTCCAAGGAGAATAAAAGAAATTCTGTCCTGCAGCAGAGGGGTAGGAAGTAGCAGAGCCATTTATCAAATACCTTCCAGGTACCAGGCCGGAGGGGAAACGTGAGGACCAGGCAGGGAAACAATAGGAATAGACTCAGAGGGGTTAAGTAACTTCTACAAAGTCACACAGCTAGTAAAAGAGCAGAGCCAGGATTTGAATCCAGATATGGCTGGCCCTGTTGCATCTACCATCTTAAGTTATGCTGACTGCTGCCCATCAAGTCAGTGATACAAACAACTGAAAATCAAGCTGGAGAGGATTAGCCATGCATCCCCTTTCCCCTGTATTTTATGGGGCTGTTTTTAAGGAGCACCTTCTAGTGTGCCTGTGTGAGGGAGTTGGAGAGACCTTCCTTTTCCAGCACGGGGACAACCCAGCTGTTTATCAAATTCCTCCCGAGGGCCCACCCTGCCCCGGCCGCTTTACGAGGCAGAAAGGGCCTGGTGTGTATCTGCTGGTGTACTCTGCAGATGGCATGTGTGCTGCGTGCTGAAGTTTCTGCGGGGAATTAATCAGCTCCTCCAGACAGCTGGTCCGCGTGCCTAATAATATTTGCAAGTCGGGTTTTATGTTACCCACAGGCCACAGCCATGCTGCATCTTGATTATGAGAATGCAGGCGGCATTCGGAAACATGCGCCAAACACAGATATTTTAGGACCATGAATGACAGTTGTTTTCAAAACAGTTGTGAGTTTCCCATCTCAGGGTGCACTGAAATATCTGTCACCCCTTGGGCAGATGAGGTGGCATTGCATAGGGCACAAGCAGAATTGGAGTGTGGAGCCGGATTCCACAGTCCTTCCTGTGCTCCTTGCTTCCCACCACCCCAGCTACCCAGGACTGAGCAGCAGCCCATGTCAGGGAGGAGGTCAAGGCCAGGCCCTGAGCCTGTGAGGATGGCCTTCCACTGACAGCACTCTAGAAGCAACTAGAAATTTGGAGGGATTGCTTATTCTCTATTACCTGGACATCTCACTCAGTTACAGCAGATGGTTTTTCTTTAGTTATAAACACTTTGCTAAATTCTGCCCAATCAGAGTCTCTAAATAATGCCAACATCAGTTATTTGAGTGCCTTGTCAATGAAAGGGACTTTATTAGGAGCTACCGATATCAAGAAGCCTAAGACTGCACAGGACAGTCAGCAAGCATGAGGAGGAACACGTGGGGCATTGTTGAAATCAGATGGAACCGGGTTTGATATCCAGCTGTACCACCTGACGATCTGGGGCCTTAGGCAAGTTATTTAACTTTTGCATACCTCAGTTTACTCATCTGTAAAATGGAAAGACATTTTGTCTGCTGTGTGCATTTTTGCAAAGATTAAGTGAAACAATGCATGTAAAGTGCTTAACAGGGTACCCAGCACCTAGTGATAAATGTTGCTTGTTACTATTGGTATATCTGGTACAACACTAAGTTCTTGGGGAATAAACAAATGAGTGAATGGATTGTAGATACAATGGAAAGTCTGAAACACTTCAGGAAAGGGAGAGAAAAATCAAAGATAATTCCCAAGTAGTCAAATGCAGGTGATCATGAGAATGGCATTACCAATAACAGAAATGAGTGACTTGGGAAGATCTTACCTTCAGGAAAGAGGATGCATTTGGGTTTTTATCTGTTAAGCTGGAGATGGTTGTGGTGGTCCTCCAAGCCCAGACAAATGAGCTGGGGTGCCCTCACTGGGTGTCACTGCCACAGCTGGGCCCTCAGCCTTCCAGCCATCCCCTAAGGTCTAGTCACGGCTGCCTCCCTACCCTAGCACTGCATCTTCCTCCCGGAATCATTCCAGAGCTCACCACAGGCACCGCAAGGAGCTACTGTCCATCTTCTTGTCCGTACACTTCCATACCACACCTGTCTCCTGTGACCCCCGACATAGGCGGATGTCACAAGCCTTGCTTCTGGAAGTTCACAGCCCCTCCGGCCATGACTTCCTTCAGAGATCACACAAGCAGATGAGAAGCAGTGGGAAAATTCTCTGCAGACTCTAGTTTTTTCTTCATGAGCTTTCAGTGCCGACTAATGTTGATTTAAACCTAACAAGTTCAGACAGACGTGGCTGTGTGTAAGCATAACTTCCTTTTGTGGATACCTTTTTATTCTTTATTGAGACACATACAGTATTAACACACATACAGTAAAATGAACAAATCTGAAGTGTGCAGCCCGATGAATTTTTACATACACGTATGCCCCTGAATCCACCCCGAAGATAAAGAGACAGAATACTTCCAGCACCCCAGAAGACCTCTTATTCCCACTCCCAGTCAGTAACCACCCCCACAAATAGCCTTTTTTCCACTCTTTTCACCATAGATTGGTAAGTTTTGCCTGTAAATGAACATCACAGACATGAATCCTATAGTATTACTCTTGTGTCTGGTTTCTTTCCCATTCTTATGTCTGTGAGATTCTTCCATATTGCTGCATGGAACAGTAGTTCTCTTCATGGCTGGGTAGTATTCCGCTGTACAAATACATCACAGAGCCTCCATTCTACTGTTGCTGAACATGTGGGGTCATTTCCAAACTGGAACTATTATAAATAAGGGTGCTGTGGTGGTACATACATGTCCTCGTCTCTCTGGGCTGTGTTCTCCAGTGGAATTGCTAGTCACAGGGCAAACCTAGGTTAGCAATTGCAGTTACTCCCTAACAGATTTTGTGGACATATTTTTAAAAAGGAGAATACACACTCAGTGTGTCATTTGCCAGCATTGTTCTTCCCTCTAAGCTGCTAGTGAGGCAGCCTATTGAGACTGAGGAACCAGAGGTTGGACGTTAGGGTCCCTGGCTTTGAATCAGCTCTGTTGCTTACAAGCTTGGTGTCCACAGGCCAGTTATTTAAGCTCTTTGAGCCTCATTTTTATCATTTGTAAAATGGTGATAATAAAAATGATCACCTCACATCATTAGTATGGAACTTACATGGGCTATCTATAAAAGTTCTTTGAGAGTTGTGAAATGTAAAAGTCATCCTTATAACCTCAACTTTTTGTATTTGACATACATTTTCCTTGAAAACAATCTATAAAGTTTTTAAAGAGAATCACTATTAGTAATCAATAGAGAAAAAAATCAGTCTTTCCAGAAAAAAATACTATCTCCCTATTTTATAGCCTGGGCCAGTCAATGGATCTGGGCAGTCACCACTTGGATATACCTGCATGCTCCAAGGGCCCCTCCACCCCAGACACAGCTGGGAGTCACGCATCCGCTGTCCTTGTGTCTGGCCAGCTTGCCTGTTTTCTCGTATTTGCATTCTCTGTTGGGAACTATCCCTGCCTCTGCGCTGCCTCTCTTGTTTTTAATCTTGTGAATTCTGAATATCAGATGGCCCTTCTCAGCATTTTCACCGATGCATGTGCATACACACATCAACACAAGCACACACGAGCACACACACTGCATGAGCACACACACGCTGCCTGAGCACGGCTGGAGCAGTTCTCTCGAGTATCTGTGGAGCCGCTCTTACTGCTTCTCTATAGAAGTGATTTAGTTTAAAGACTAGCAGCGGTCCCTTGTAGACACAGAGCACATAGTAGTATTTAATAAATATTTGTTTACAGCAATGGAAATAACCAAGGTCACCAACCCCTCCACACTCTTCTGAGACATGCTCTCCTGTTGTCTCTCAGCAATGTGCATGGCTCTCTCTGGGAATCAAATGCTGTTGTGGCTGCAGGAACCTCCAGAAAGGGTTGTTTATTGCATTAATATTCCTTGCACACTCCAAGATTGTCTTTGGAGTGATGGGAAGCACAGGAGCTTTGCAGCTAGATAAGCCGTGTTCCCGCGTCTGGCGCGCCCGTATTCCTAGAGCATAAGCTCTGGCCTCTCTGAGCCTCACCTTTCTCATCATAAAATAAGATTGGTGTTGGTTACCTTTAAGGTGATCGTAAGAATTCAAGAAGATAATTAGTAGAAGTTGTTGGTATTCTTCACTTCTTCCAACTCCTCCCCACAACACTTTGGTGTTTTTTTGTTTTGTTCTATTTTGGGTTTCTCCTTCTTCTTCTTCTTCTTCTTCTTCTTCTTCTTCTTCTTCTTCTTCCTCTTCCTCTTCCTCTTCTTCCTCTTCTTCTTCCTCTTCTTCCTCTTCTTCTTCCTCTTCTTCTCCCTCTTCTCCCTCCTCTCCCTCCTCTCCTCCTCCTCCTTCTTCTTCTTCTTTGTTTTTTCTTTATAGCTTGACCTCTTTTCTTCTTCCCATGTACACCTCAGTCCCCTCCCAAAGATGGCAGGGCCTGGATTGGTTAAGAGCATGACCCATGAAATCAAAGTGTCTTGGTATAAAACCTAGCATTGCTGCTAATTCACTGTGAGACCTTGAACAAGTTGCTTAACCTCTCTGAGCTTTTATTTCCTCCTCTTAAAACAGGGATAATAATAGTTTCTATATCATAGAATTGTTGTATGGCTTCCCTGGGAATAACCGTAAAGCAGTTGGCACAAAGCTAACACTGAGCTGATCGTGGTAGCTGGCAATAGTAGTAATAGTGATATTATTATAATAATATTGGTCCAATGGATGCTAACAGTTGTGTTTCTCTCTGTCACATACACACACACACACACACACACACACACACACACCCCACTTTGGGTTTTCCTGATCCCTCCCATCGGGGCTGCTTCCACATAGAGGCTCTGCCTCTATCGCCCTTTCTCCTGATTTGAATCCTCACGAAGGACAGGAGCTGGGGTTGCTATATGGTTTTGGTTGGTTTGTTTTTACGTTCAAAATTAATGAAACAAATGTCAAGGAAACATAATCTTTGGATCTTTGGAATATATATAAAAATAGGAACGTTCGGGTCTTTGTATAAGACTGCTGTAAGTTTAGGCTTATGTATTAAATAGAAGAAGAAAAATGTGTCTGTTCAAATGCTCCCAGTATTGGGGGTTTAAATTGAATAGATTATTGTCTGGAGGAAAATTCAAGTATAAATTAGACTACGAAGAATTACTAATTGTTGCAGTTTTCATGTTAATTATTTCATGTTAAAAAATTGTTACCGCATAAATTAACACATTCTTTCATAGAAAACATATTTTAGAAAGATTTGTTACTTTAATAACTCTTTGTGTATTAGAAATCCCAGATGCCTATACTAATTAAATATAATCAGATTTTAGATTCAAAAAGCACAGTAGCCATTTAACACAAACAAGCAGGCAGCTAGGTTGAAAAACACACTCAGAAAGAAGTGGATCCCTGTTTCTTTCGAATTTCGAATTTCACAATCCAGAACTGTGAATTCAATTCCTGTCCTTCCTTTGTATTACGACTGGGGATTATTAGACTCAGAGCGCCAGCTTTCCAGCTCAAGGGCTCCTGCGGAATTATTAATCAGCCGCTTCTGAGGTCCCTGTAATCCGGTGGCAGATCAAGGCTGATCTCGCCATGAGATGCCCTCCCTCTGCCCCCGTCAACACATGAATTTCTTGTCCTCTGTCAACAACAGCATTGCCATTCCCGCACAGTGTGCTGTGACCTGAACAGCAAATATCAGGAGAGGGAAGGAAAAAAAAAAAAAAAAAACCTTTTTAATTATTGAATTTAATCTAATTCTTCCCATGCTAGAGAAGCAAACCATCCTTTGATGAAAAGCAAACCCTTTAAAATGCAAGCCATTGTCTTAAGCACCGACTAGTGTGTTCCCAACTCAGTGGTGCCGCCATCAAATGACCACGCCAACCCCCGACTCCCCAGCCCACACTGAGAGTCTGTCATCCTGAGGGCTGTCTAGGGAGAGACCCCAGGGGACTTGCCCGACAGAATGCCCTGCCCTCCGAGGTCAGACACGGCTTTCCCGCTGAGCTGAGTCGCATGCCTGAACCATGCTGCTTGTAATCAAGCTTCCCGGATCCGAGTTTGGTACACTTCAGTCACTAAGCAGAAAAGCTCCTTCATTTGTATTCTGTCGCTTCAAGCTCTGAGCTTCCACCTCGTTTCTGGGAGGGACTGCTTTGTTTATCTGCTGAGCCACCGTGGAGCTTCGGGGCCCAGATTAATAGTTAGGGGGAGCAGGTCAAATTGGCAGGGAAATGGAGATGAATTGTAGACCGCATCCATTTTCCTCCAGGAAAGGGTGTGTTGAAAGCCAAAGATTAAAATTAAAAGAAAAGGGACTCTAAATCACCCTTTCCTACTACAGTCTCTCTTTAAAGATTAAAACTGTTTCAGGTCGGAGATGGGACCAATTTCTTTCATTCCCACCCTTGGGCAGCTCTGACTCTGCCCAGAGGATACAGATGGACTGGAGGTAAGCAGTGGTCACCTCAAGCCCAGCTTCTTTGCACACCTTTCCCTTTATCTGTGCCGGTCAGTCCCATTGTATATTCTGTGTGAGCATCTCTTTCTCCTTTGTGCTGTTTTGGGCAGAGCCTTTTGGTGGTGGTTTATGAATGGTCAAGAGCAAGTCCTCAGTCTGTGCCGCCCACGTTTCTTAGTAATCATCAAGAAGGAAGCAGATGGTCACCCTCTGTGATTTTAAAGTGTGTAAATAGGAACTGCAGATTGCCATCAAACATCAAAAATGTCATTTGGCTTCCTTGTCTTGCCTTGCTGGCAAAAGGAACTCCCGCATTTGCATCATCTGGGTAATCACGGACACGCAGTACGTTTGAAAACTGCGCCAGGTTCTGAAGCATCATTTCTTCCAGCCAAAGGAGGGTGCTCAGTGGCATTGCTCTGCTGTCCCCAGGGTGGCTCCCCTATTGGCACACTGTGCCAGATTGAAAGGGGGAACGGTTTGAAAAAGCCACCCCAAAGTGGTACTTGTCTTCTGTGTATCCTCTTATCCTTTGATACCTTCTGAGCTCCCGATCAAACTCCATGACCTCCACCTGTTCCCACACAGCATCCCCAAACCCAGTGCTGCCCGTGCAGCCTAGCTCGCCATGTGGCAGGAAGTCAGACTGACGCGGGCCCTCTGCCCCTTCTGGGGGTGGCTGGATTCTTGGCATCATTTCTATATTGAACTACATCCCACACAGCCATTGATCACTCAGGTGAGTTCCTCTCACCACCCTGGGCAGCAGTGTGCAGATGGTTACAAAGCCCTTGTCTTTTGCTCTGGATTGAAGGTCCACAAACACAGTGTTTATCCTGTTGAAGCTGTGAATCAGAATTTTTATTCTGTTTGTTTTGTTTTGTTTTCTCTTTGCAGAGGTAATCAAGTTACAGAATTTTTATTCTGATATTGCTTCCTTTCTGGCTCTTGGAAAACTGGAAGGATAATTGGAATTATTCAGAGCCTCAGTATTCTGGAACAGCAAGCAGGGCTCCTTTTTTCTTCAGTCCCACCCAAGTTAACCACTTAAATAAGCCTCCATAACACAGTCTGTACTCCAAGGAAAGTCCCTTTGATGGTTCTCAGATTTCCTTCTTAAAAGGACCAAATACCCATGATTTCAGGAGATGCCCATTAATTTTATTCTCTACTTTTGCATTGCCCCCATGAGTTAGAGTGGGTTTGTCATTGGTCACCATTGCAAGGGAGGTGATGGAGAATGACAAGCAGCCCAGAATTTCCTCCCTTTACTTCCTGGCTCCTCTAGGGATATTTGGAAGGAATGTCACAGTTTACCTTCTGGTAGCCTCCACGTCTGGATCAAATGCCCTTCCACAATTTATCCTGCTTATCCTTCCCCAATTGCAAAACCCCAGGATTAACACCTAGAGTCCAGCCTAGCCCCTGCATTCTCCCTGGTAGATGAGTCTACTCCCCTCTGTCCTCTAGTTGTCCTGGGTTCGATTTTTGTTACCCACTGATAGACCTTCTATCTCTTCTCTGTCCAGTCTTGAACTCTGGGCTCTCTTGGAACTTTTCTCACCCCAATCAGCCTGAATATTCTTTCCATGGATTCCACTCAATTAGACTTTGGATCTGTGCCTAGTTTATCAGCCTTATCTTTGCAATATGTTCAGGCCCACCTTCCACTCCTTGGTTCTTGTCCTCCTCGGCCTAACTTGTCCCTTTTCCACTCGCAACCCTGGTGGGACAGAATTCCTCCTTCCTCCCAACCTCCCTCTTTCTCAAACTCCTTACTCAACATTTTGAAATTTCAGATGGAATATAATCTTAACCCATTGTAACATTTACTTTTCATTTTTTTTTTTAAAGCATGATGCTAAAACCTTATGAACTTGAAGTAGAAGTTTCAACAGAATGCGTCACCAGAGATAACTGGAAAGCACCCAGTTGTATTGCTTCAGAAGCATTTGGGAAATCTGAAAGTCATTCCCTTGGCCTAGTGTGAAAATTCTGAGTTTTGCTTTGCCAAGTTTCATTGGGTTTGAAATCATTGTTTTGTTTAAGTAACCACAAAGTTCCAGGTCAGGTCAGCTTTGATTTTGCTTCTTTCGCAGGATATCCTGTCCTGGTACCGCCTTGTCACCTCTCCCTCCTGTAAACCAAATTTCTGTTATTGGCATTGTTTGTGATTTCTTTTCTTTTATTACCCGGAGTAACTTTCAAGTTGAAGTATTGCATACTATTAAATATTGGATATAAAAGTTTTCAGAGTTAATGGCTTTATAATTAAAAAGGGCTCTGGGTGGCTCTTTGGTTCAGAAAAGCAGTGTCTGTTGTTGAAAGTAATGGGTTTCCTCCTTGAAAATGCTATTAGGGCATAGCTCAGATTCTCTGTAGGAAGGATTTGGCTTCTTTTATTCAATACTGACTTCACCTTCTCCACCTTGACCTAGTTTTTTAGCCAGAGGGGATATTCTCTGAGACTATGGATGGCCTGGTCACCAGGAAAAATAAAAGAGAGAGAGACTTGGCAGTTCAGCTCTCCGGTGATGTGAGCTGGGCCCACCCAGGTCTGTCCTGGCCCCTGCCCTGACCCTCCCTGCCGCAGGGAGAGCCATGGGTCATGCATCATTTCAGTGCGGCTACCTCTCCCCGAAGCCCTCATCTCCTGCTCATGTTCTCTTTTCCTCTCTCTGCTGAGCCCTCTTCTTCCTAAAGGGAGTGCCACCATTTAATTATCTGTTGGATTTGCCTGTGAGCTCTGTCTCCCTGGCTGCCTAGAAACCCCAAGGGTGGAGGCAACCTGTGCTTGGTTTTCCCAGGAGCGCCTCACAGGGTGCTGGGGACATCGTGGACCCTCGGAAGATTCTCATTGATTGGTTGATGAGTGTTTTGATGAGGATTTTTTTATCTTCTTTTCCTCTTCTGATGTTTGGAGAGCTTTGGCATTGCTGATGGCATTTGCCAGTGCAACTCAGTGACTTTAGGCCTTTACTATCTGAATAAAATAACAGCTGGCATTTAATTAGCTATTACCAGGTGCCAGATGCTGTGCTGAGCCTTTTACATCAACGATTCTTCTCACCACAACCTTAGGAGGTTATCATCCCCAGTTTACAGACAAGGAAACTGAGACTTAGGGACATTTTAAATGATCAACCAGCAAATCCAGTGTGCAAGCACAGGGATGCCTGACTCGGAAGCTCCTTTCCTAAGTGATCATACTGGTCCTTCCACAAGTGACTACTCAATCCCAGCTCAGCCCACAGTGGGACTGCTTTGCATTGTCACTGAAGAGCATCCACTCCTCGTTTCCTGACCGGCTTATGTACTCTTACTGCAGGAGGTGATTTGGCAGCAAAAGTATCTACAGTCTTCACTGGAGCATTTGAAATGCCTGTGCCATCATCTTAATGTATGAAAACACATAAAGAACAGGAAGTAACTGAGTCAAGTAAGACTGTTTCTATTTGAGGCAGAAGTGAAAAACAGATTACCTGGCCACTAGGGATAGAGGGACTTCGTTTACTGGAATGTGGTCTGGGGCTTGGGATGGGCCATCCTGACATAATGACTTTGGGCAGTCATCCTGTTGGCACTGAAAAACTGAGAGCATCAGTCAGGCTGTGCTGTCGTATGAAAGGAAGATTTTATTCCTATAACTTTTAAGAGTGAAGAAAATTATTAGTTTATTACACCACTCTATTGTTACTCTTTGTGTTTAGTTTGATTAAGTCTGTGTAAAGGAAAAGAATGACTTTGACCGTCAGGGTGTCAGATAACTTACTGCCTGGCTGGACCCTTTAGCTAGTTAGAGCATTTATTGCTGTTTAACCAGCCTTAGGCAAGTTGCTATGAAGAAATATGTGTCTCCAACCTCAGTGGATTTGCATTCTGTTGAAGGAGATTTTTTAAATAACTTATGAAAGAACTAGTAAAAGGACACAGAGGAGACATGGACATGGTGGAACAGTGTATAGCGTTTATGCAGTCAGGCTCTGGCGCCTTAGGTTCAAATCCCAGTTCTGCCATCTACATGTGTTCTTTGTTTGGCACATTCCTTTCCTGTCTATGTTCCATTTTCTCATCTGTAGAACAAGACTATTCCTGGTATCCACCTCATGTGCACAGTGCTTTGCATGCCTGACTCTTAGCAAGCGCTGAGTGTATGTTTAGCTATTGTGGTAGCTGCTATTATCAAGCATTAAACTGTTGTTTCTAGCACTAGGCGCTAGGTGTATTGGAGAGATTAGTGAAGGCTGGAGTAATCACAGGTGATTTCATGAAGGAGGTGGGACTGGAGCTGAGTAGGCTTTAGCTAAGCAGGTGAAGGGAAAGAGAGCATTTCCAAAACCAATGTAAAAGAAACAAGTGTGAGCATGCTAAGTGCAGGACACAGGTTATAGTAAAGCAAACTGAACTAGATTAATTGTGTTTGGGGTAGCAAGAACCAAGTTAGGTCAGGCACGGTGGCTCACACCTGTAGTCCTAGCACTTTGGGAGACCAAGGCAGGACGACCCCTTGAGCCCAGGAGTTCAGGACTAGCCCGGGCAACATAGCAAGATCCCATCTCTACAAAACATAAAATTAGACTGGGCGCGGTGGCTCATGCCTGTAATTCCAGCACTTTGGGAGGCCGAGGTGGGTGGATCACCTGAGGTCAGGAGTTCGAGACTAGCCTGACCAATATGGTGAAACCCCATCTCTACTAAAAGTACAAAACTTAGCCGGGCATGGTGGTGTGCACCTATAGTCCCAGCTACTCAGGAAGCTGAGACAGGTGAATTGCTTGTATCTGTGAGGTGGAGGTTGCAGTGAGTTGAGATCGCACCACTGCACTCCAGCCTGGGCAACAGAGCGAGACTCTGTCTCAAAAAAATAATAATAATAATTAAAGTAAAGTAAAAATTAGCCAGGCATGGTGGTGCACACCTATAGTCCTAGCTACTCAGGAGAGGCAGGAAGCTTACTTGAGTAAATCCAAGCAAGAAGAGCCCACAGGGGAGACAAGCAAAATGCTTGGAAAGAAAGGAAGAACATGGGGAAGAATAAACTCAGAAAAATAATTCATGCATTTTTCACATAAATGTTTGAGCTTTGCAGGTTGGATTATGCTAAGTTTTACTGCTTTGTTACCAAGATTATTGGTATTATTCAAATGTGAAAAGTGTGCTAAAATAGTACAAATGCACCCAGAGCCACTCGTTAAGTAAACATGACAGAAGTGACAATGGAAGCATCATCTACCCAATTGCTAATTGCTGATAGACACCCATGGGCCTTGAAATGTCATGATGCTTTTGAAGAGTTTTGAAAAGTCAAAACACTTTTCCCATTCTGTCTCATCATAAATCATTCTCAAGGTAATGATGTGTTATCTTCCATGTTTTAAAAGACAAAGGAAAAGAACGATATGGGAAGTCATTGCACTTCTGCTCACAGCCCAGTGACTTTCTGCGCTTAGGATGGAATCCAGAATCCTAGTGCAGCTTACAGAGTCCCACAAAATCTGTCCTTGTACTCCGTCTTCTTATTCTCCATAGCACTTTATTGTAGTTGACATATGTAAAAGCCATTCATTTATTTTATCTCCCTCAAACTAAGCTTCTAGCGCCATGACTGCCAGAGACTGCATTCACTTTCATCCTCCTGGTACCAAGTGCAGTGCCGGGCACTGGGGAACACTCCAGAAATACTGGTGGTAGGAAAAAGAGAGAACAAGCCAGCCCAGCAGTGGTGGGTGTTTGTGTTATTTCTGTGGACAAACTTTGATAACTGAATAAATCCACAGCCCTCTCCTTTCTCTTGCCTGAAGCATGGATGATTATTAACTTTACTTTAAATGAGGAACACCAGGGTTCAGTGAGGTCGAAATGGTTGATGTCTAGTCACTTGCATTCATCCCAGTCTATTAAGAATTTATTCTTAATCCAGTCTATTAAGGATTTTCCACTTTGTTTCACTGTCAACTCTCCCAAGGCCCCTTGCCACTTTGTCTTTCTGCTGATGTAACTAACCACCCCCATCCCCAGCTGCAGCCCCAGTGAACTAGGCCCCCTTGTCCTCAGAGAATAAAATGTGGGGCTCCCTCACTCAGATACATTCACTCCGACCCAAAGGGGATCTGAACACACTTCCTTTGGCAGTGAAAATGCAGGGTTCTCCAGGTGTTTTAAGTTTCATTAGTGTGTGGCTATTGCTTTTTCATTTCAATTCACAATTGTTAGACTCTTAAAAGGGCATCCAGACAGTGACCCTGGTGCTGTCATCAAGGACAAGTAGAGGACTCACCAGAGGGCAGGGAACTGATAATATGCTCTGTAAGGAACTGTGGTTATTCAGCCAAAAAGGGAAGGGCTGTCCAGCTACTCATTCATTCATTTAGCACCTGTTTATCAAGTGCTTTCTCTGCACCAGACACTGTACTCAGTACTGGAGATGTGCTGGCCATCCGGGAAGACATGCTCCAGCACTCAAGCACAGTATGTATCTGTGGACAGAGACAGCCTTCAGACAATTCATGCATTCATTGCACTTTAATAATAACAGCTTCATTAGGCAATATTTACTGAAAAAAAATAGTGACAACTACAAAGAGGGAGGTGCTCTGGCAGCATAGAAGTAGGAAACCTACCCCAGTCTTTAGTGATCAGGCAAAGGTTCCCTGTGCAAGTAACACTTTGGCTAGGAGCAAAAGAGGAGTAAGAATTAGCAATGGGGTAAGGACTTTTGACAAAGGAAATAGCCTGTCCCTGAAGCAGGTAGGAGCCTGGCATTTGCAAAGCAGTCAAAGAAGGGCAGTGGAGAGGTTGTAGAGGAGAGAGGAGGGGAGCAGAGGAGAACACATCTGGGATGATAAGAAGCAGCTGGGGAAGTAGGTAGGTACCAGATTATGCATGTGGATTATATTAGAAGGCTACTGTAGAAACCCAGGGTGGGCATGCTGAGCAAGTGAGGACTAGAGGAAGGGTAGTGAATTCAAGAGTATGAAATGGTCAGGATGTAATGGACCTGACACGGGCACGGACAAAGCAGGAGGGCACAGAGATCATTCAGTAAAGATGTATTGACCTCCTTCAATAGGCAGGCCCTGTGCTGGGATCCGAGTGCACAATAATGAAAAATAGAGTGTCCAGGCGAGGATGATTCTCAGGATTCTGTTATCACCAACTGGGTGGTTTACAAAGTCACCAAGGATTGAGAAGCCAAATTGTGGGGAAGATAAATTTTGGATGTTGCATTTGAGGGGCGCTGACTTGTATAACCAATTTCCTTCTCAATTGTCTCTCCATTGTGATGATGGAGAGACATCCATTAGAGAGAACTCCATTGTGATGATGGAGAGACAATTGAGAGGGAAACTGGTTATGCAAGTCGGGGACTCAAGAGAGAGTTCCCATCTGGCGATATAAATGCAGGCATCATTGGGTTCAAGATAGTCGTTGGAACCACAGGAGTGAATAAGACCGCTGATGTTACACAGAGTTTGTGACCACTCATTTTGTTTCTCAACAGAATTCAGAGAAATAGGATTGAGCTGTATATCAGAAGTCATTTAAAATATCGATATATTTATTCATCACAGGAATGATTCAGCCTAAGGCTAACTGGTCTTATATATGTTCCTGGGAGTTAAATGACTAAGGTACAAAGATCCTCTTACCTGGAAGTTCTAGGACATGGGCCCCAGTGACAACACCAGGTTGTCAAGTTTTCACCATGACAGACAAGTCAAGGTTTCAGCAATGGCTTGGGAGTTTGGTAATATTTGCAAATAGTACCTGGAAAACATTCAGTGGAAAAGATGCTTCCAAGTGCACACACCACACACACACGCACACATATTATGGCCTTTGTGTATTGGCTTTAAAGAATCCTAAACTGTTAAGCTAATTCAGTAAGAAATGACAGACTGGTCACTTCTTTTTTTGAATTCATGTAAACATGGAACAGACACACTAAGTGTTACAGTAAAGCTCAAGATAACAGTGACATAGATGATCATTACCTGTATAGTTTGCTCTGTTCCCTCTAAATAAAATGCGAAGAGGAGAAAACTGTTTTCATATCTAAATCCTGCTCCCAAGCAGAAGAATTTCAAAGAGTGAATCAGCTAGTTATATAACAATACCAAGTTAACTGCATTGCAGTTCTGATGTTTTCTCCATTGTTCTGTAAGTCCATACTACTTAGAAGACCACTTTGATTCTGACTTTTTGCCTGTCAGAACTTTACTTTCAAGGGAAAGACAACATTTACACCCAGGAGATCCTTCCTTCAAGGTGTCTGAAGTCTCCTAACTTACGGAGCCCGCTGCAGCAGCCCTGCAGCAGGGACCCTGTGGGATTGTATAGGTTATGTACTACACAACCTTAGGGATGCTGTTTTCATAGGCTGGGGTTTTACACTGTGCAACCTGCACGGTTAGTTGTAAAGACACCTGCCAAAAATCCCCAGTTAACTCCTCCACATTTACAGCTGCATTTTAGGGCCAATAGCTTTGTACCCTCAGGAGATGGGAAGCCAGGATAAGGGGAAACAGAAGTAATGAGATGTGTGGAAGAGGAAGCAGGGATTAGCTCTTTTCAGTAGAAACCGCAGTTAATCATTAATACCTTATTGCTGCTTTGATTTAACCTTTTGTCTTCCTTGAAAAGGAAAATGAGTTATCTATAAAGAAGCTTATTTTGTCTAAAGTGACTGCTATTTTAAGACAGAGAAGAAGCAGGAGAAGTTGGACAAATACATTATTTTTTATTCCTCCAAATACATTATAAATACATTGTTTGGTATAAATATATTGCTTGTCTTAGAAAGAAAATTAATACAAAACAAATTTAAGTAAGCTTAGTAGTCAGACCACATATCTACAAATGACTTCCTTTCAAAGATTCCTTACATTTTGCAGCCTTTGTTTTAACATTTTTTGAAGGTTTATATATTATAATCCTTATTGTAGATTATACAATGAGAAAATAATAAAGCAGACTAATGCAACTGGCTGATATTGCTGTTGGTTTTTTTAATCTGAAATTTTGAAATCACTTGGAAAATCTAACATGACTGTATCCAAATTTTAAATAGTCGCTTTCAGCAACACACACACCTTCACCAATGTCGAGTGATTCAAAGAAGGGGAAAAACAACTCCTTTGGTTGTCATTTTATTTACAGGATTTGTCTGCACAGCAGAGACAAATGTTCCATTTACTTCAGAGACGGTCAGAGATTTCCAAGCCATTTGGCTCAAGAGATGGTTTAAATAGGAATGAATGTAGTATACCTTTAATTCTCTGAAGTAAGAG